>NC_089989.1:21037541-22237541 GCF_036417845.1 Apteryx mantelli | reverse complement strand
GACACCTAGTGACTAACCAGCGCCAGTGATGAGCTCCCATGTTCCTCTCAGATCCTTTCTGCCCCTTTCAGTTTGAAGAAATACTTAGAAATATTTATCTAGCGTGATACAGAACAAAGCCAGGATTTGACCAACGTGAATCACAAATATGAAACAGCCACAGACCCATAGAGTTAAATTTATGACGTCCCGAATGTCTCTCTCTTCTCCAGAAGGTTGAAGATGCTGCCGACGAGACGAGAGCGTGGAGAGGAGATAGAAACCCGCACAAAACCACGCAAAGCGGAGCACTGCGCAAAGCTTTATAAACGCTGAGGGGTGAAGAAGAAAAAGTAGCCCTCACCAGGGATCATCAGAAAGGTATCGGGGCACTGTGCAATGTTTGATATTTTTAATTGCTGCCTGCTTTTTTTTATGCCGTTAGCAACGGAGATACTCGGAGGATGGAGGGGGACAAGCCCCGAAGGGAGTTGCTCCCGGTCCCGTGGAGCCGGTGCCGCTCCGAGCTCAGGCCTCCGTTGGGCAGCACCAAGGCCATGGGCCGAGCCCGTGGTGGCCACTGGATTTGGGGGCTGAATCCTGCTTTGCCCAATTCCCAGTGCGTTGCTTAAAATCAGGTCTTTGTGAAGCAGAACTTGCCAGAATCCAGGGTTATTCTAAATGTATTTCACTGCAGGACCTCGGAAGTTCACAAATCTTTAAAACTCATCTGAATGTTTACATGCAATTTGCTGGCCAGCGTGACTCAGTATGTGACGTGACTGTCACAGGCTTCTGCCAAGCTTTGGTTTATCATCCTAGACTTGTCCGGCTTAAAAAAGGCGACATTGCAGCCAGCGGAGAAAAAGTTTTGCACGCAGTGAAGCTGTGCAGCTCCTCCGCAGCTCCAGCGCGGCTCGGCACGTGCTGAACCGTTGTAGGAGATGCTGCAAAGGCTGCGGGTTTGCTCCATCTCCTGGGCTTGGAGTTTAATGCAAGAGGGCTGCTTGCACAGCGGCTCCCGGGCCTGGAGGGAAGCTGCCCTGAGCCCGCTTGCCTTGCACCTTCTGAAGAAGTTACTGCCTCTCCGAGGAAGATTTCCACTTTCTACGCTATTCCTGAATGTGCTCTATGCTTTTCTGTCGTATTTAATACATTTTGAAGGTAGGAAGCTGAGAGCTTCAGTACTAGGGCTTGACACAAACATTGAAAACCATCAGGGTAAAGCAGATAGGAGCAAACTTTTTTTTAACTGTATTTTTTTATTATTTAACAGTTATTAATTTTAGAAGTCGGATTATCTTTTTCCACAGCTTTTTTTTTTTTTTTTTTTTGCTAGGCATTTTGTGCTAGAGGAGAAACTTCATGTCCTAAGGAATGTTTTTATCTTTTTGGTATCAAAACTTCCTGTAGGGGGGTTCAAATTACTCCTCTACTACTCTACTGCTTTCACTTTTTGCAACCAGTTTGAGATAAACATAGTGGGGAAAAAGTTCTTCTTTTATTTTGCAAACGTGTGAAGACATAAACAGTTCTGTGGGTTTTTTCTTGTGGTTTTTCTCTTGTCCTTGTTCTTGTCTTAGAGATGGTAACAGCCCATTGCAGCTGGCAGCCCTGACTCTTTGCACGTGCCTGGCGGGAGCAAATAGGGCTTTCCAATCAAGTGAAGCAATTAGCACGGTATTTGTGCAGAGCAGGGTATGGAACCTGCAGCTCCCGTATGGATACAGCCCATGGTTTTCCACTTAATACAACCTTCATTATAATCAATTAACATTTGATTTTATGTAATTTGGGTAGCGCTAAACTGTGTATTGATGTGGATGTTTGCTGTTTCACCATTTGGTGAGAAAATGGGTCTTCATCCCAATGTAGACAGTGAACCAAAGGAAGAGAGACATTTCCAGGGGGAACGGATGGGACCGAGCATGGCTTCCTTCCATATTTTAAGATACAAGGTCTGTGTCACGGATTTTGTTGCAAATTGTAGTTCCAGCAATGGTCCTTGCTCTCACTGAAGTGTGGTCGGGACTTTGGAAACTCCAGTCTCTCTTCAAGCCCGACCTCAGTGTCGGGACCTACAGAGTGACACCATGGGTGTGAAGGGAGAAAAAAGAGGCAACTGCACAGTTGTTTTATTGTCACCCACTCTCTTTCCCCCCTGCGTAGCTGCTCCTCCACCTGCCCTGTCCTGTCACCAATCTGCCATGTGCTTTCTGGTGCAGACAGCGCGTCTGCAGTGCCCGACAAAACAAGGGCTGAGCTTTCCGAAAAAGACAGCTTTCCCCCTTCCCAAGCCTTGCTCTGATGCAAACGCTGCCAGCAGGTCGGGATGATGACACCCATCTGATGCATAGCTGCCTGCCTTGTTTAGCAGGACCTTCCGCTCTCCCCCTTACAGCTGATAGGTTCAGATTTGGGACCGTACGGATCACCTTCCAAGGAAGGATAGATCATGGAGGACAACTACCCCAAGCCCAGATGCAACAAGTAAAATCTGGCGTGACATCTCCTGCTTGGAAAAAGGGACAGTGCAGGCAGGGGTCAGGGCTGGCAGAACAGGAGGACAGCGCGCACGGAGGGATGTCAGGGCCTTTGCGGAAGAGTAACAAGATCCTAAGAAGACATCCTTTGCCGTCCATCCAACTTTATTATCCGTGCCTTTCCCGCAGGGAGGGAGTCGCCGTAAATCCTTCAGCAAGCCCTTGACTGCAGAGCGATGTGCTGCGTCTTCCAGGGCATCTCCTGCCCATCTCGAAGGCAACAAGCATGAGTCTCAGTTTATATTTGATCGTTAGAGTGTCATTGAGGAGATACAGAGTGAGAAAAGCTTGCAGCCAGCAGGGCCTCGGCTGGAGTAACTCTAGCCGACCCCCGGCCACCTGTTCCCGGGCTAAGGTTAGGGAAGGACGGGCCCCGCGCTCACGTACTGAAGCGATCGCATGTGTCTTTGCCAGCGTCGTTACCAGCGGGCGCGTTTTGATGGCGGGGTGACACTGGGTACGGGACTGTGGCAGGTTTGGACGTTATAAAAGAAAGAGGCGCCCCTACGTTTAATGCCAAGGGCGACATCGTTTCCCAGAGTGAGACAATTTTTACGTGTATCTAATCTGTTGGCTCATTGATTTTTTTCACTGTCTGCCCTGTCGAATTAGGAGTGCTTGATATAAACATGGAGGAGATTGTCCATTTAAAGGGTTATGATGAAGACTGTCACTCCTCAAAGAGTCCTTAGCTTCATGCTGTAACACTTCTGATTTAATAGTACTGGCATGTAGCATTTGGAGGGAAATTGTAAATTTGGCTGACAAAGGAAAAGGACATTTTAAAATTTAATTCTAGCTACTGATTTTAGCGTGAGGCTTTTGTCATGCTTGATACTCTGCCATGCAAACCCAGAGAGCGCAGAGCACATGAGAGCAAAGCCAACGGCTTACAATCCTCTCACCCTGTTTGGTAGCGAAAGGGTGAAAGTGATATTAAAACTAGAGCCATGCTTGAACCTGGCCTTGGGAAAGCTCCAGCTCAGACTGGAAACTCACGGTTTTGGCCTGTCTTCATTCAAACTCTTCAGGTCTGTTGATGTGCTTGAAAGTGCCTGTGTATGTTCCTGTCCCACCCCAACCAGGAGGCGCCACGTCCGGCCACCCAGGGCAGCCCTTCTGCTCTTGCACATCCAACGCTAGTGAAAAGTAGGACCATAGTTCAGTCTGTGAAGTTGTGGTTAAACATTCAATATTCCCTACCGAATTTCTTGAATCAACTCTTTCCCATAAAATAATGGAATCCTTTCTAGTCTCCTACAGACCCATTTTCTTTCACCACAGGTTCATTTTAATTTACTTGCAAGCTGTTAGCTCTGTGCTTTTGGAATATGAGCAATGAACCGCTGTAGAGATGAAAGCGTTCAGGTATTTTGAAATACTTTACAGATGTTAAGTAAATAACAGGAGATAGGTAAGTAATATATCAAGTCAGTAGAACATAAGCAGCACTGACTATTTCAGCATTTTGCCCGTGTTCACACCATAAATCAAGCCCGGCAGTAGTACCTCCCTCCTGCAGCCGCAGACCTGCTTCGGTGCAAATAAGCATTGCACAAAAAATGGCTCGCTCACCTTTAGCGGCCTGGGGAGGACTGCTTGAGCCGCTTTGAAAGCAAGCGGGCCTGCTGCAAAGGATGGCCAAGGAAGAAGCAAAAGGGTCTTTGTACTGGCAATCGAGCAGCCCTGGGATACGAGGGGAGCACAGGCTAGGCCTAGTGCTGCTCCTCGGCAAACTTGTTAAGCACAGAAACACAGGCTTCTGGGGCAAAATATGGAGCTCTGAGGAGGCCGGCGGATTGGCCTGGGTTGCTCTGGGGCACTGAGGACTTCGTCTGTCGCTCTTGGTCCCCCCCAGCTGCCATTAACGTTCACGATGCTCCCAAGAATCATGGATTTTGAATGATTTTTTTTTTTTAATCATTTAAAGCAGTTTAAATGGTTTAAAAACCTATCAGCTAATTATTTGACCATTCTTAATGTAAAGTAAGACATATGCATTTGGCTTCCATGTGCTTTTCCCTGCTGGATTATTTTGCATTTGTCAGTGTGTGGTGTCATTACCCTGCCATAGACTAAAATTTTTGTTCCTTAATTTCTGGCGTGATCGATCTCCCTTCCACGTTCCCCCTTTCTCTCTATTACGCTTTTTAAACTTTCCTTTTCCCTCTAATAAGGAATCCGGATGATGATATCAAAAGTTGACTATTGCCTAGTGGGGACGCAGTTTATCTGCTCGCAGCCCTAGTGCACTCTTAGACTTCTCTGAAAAAGGCAACTGCAAAACAAAACAAAAACAAAACAGCCCAAAAAACCAACTCTGCTCTTTAGCCTATTGGGTCAAATTAGGCTCGTCCAGGTCTCATGGAAATGGGTGGCAGAGTTCAGTTTGCTCCAGTTTGAGCAGCAGGAAAACACTAGACTGACTCAGTGACATGCAGTGATTTAGTGACTGCAGGGGCAGGGTGAGATACATATGCGTGTGCGTGTGTGTATATATGTATACCTGTAACAATTTGGAAGCGTGGGGCGTTTTTGTTTTGTTGTGTTGTTTTTCTCCAAGAAGCTCCCTGGTGTCTTTCCCACAGGGTGTCTCTCTCTGATTGCTATCGTTACTCAGTGTTATTGTTGTTAAGACACCCATCATCTGACCCTTTATAATCCCTGTATTGCGTTACGCTGGACTGCTGGACATACTTGGTGTATGCTGCTCTTTGTCAATTTTAGACTGTGCCATGAGGCTTGCAAGAATCTGGAAAGTGATGCAAGGTTATGTTACGTTGGCACATTTTCCGACTCGTTCCAGTTAATGCCTTGGCACTTGGAAGTGTCATGGATTGGTAATAAAGGAAAATAAATGTGTGGGTTTTATCAGCAAAAATGAAAGCTATAGATATTGCTGTAAAGTCTTTGGCATCAGCCTGTGTCCCATCAATTACCTTAAAAATAGAACGCATTTTAGGCACTTGAAGCATGTTTTGATGGCCTGCTTAGAGTCAAAGTGACACCAGCGTCTACTCCTCTTGATATTTGACTTTAAAACCTGTCAACCCTTTTGCCTTCAAGAGAGATGGGCTGGAATTTTTGAAGAAAATGCACAGATGAGAAAAATCAATTAAATCAGCCCCACTCTTGACTCTGCTGGCTTTCATACAAGAGTTCACTCACACGTAAGTGCTTGCCTTAGAAACAGTTAGCGACGGGTATGAATTGTTCGTTAATAAGCACAAGCCTTTTTTTCTGTCAGCACATTAACATTTGCTCCTGAACTGCTTTTATTTAACACTTGTTAAGTACCTACTTAGTGTGAATTTTGAGCTCCTACCCACTGGAATCACTTTGTGCAGGTATCAGCTGGACTTGGACAGCCAAAATCTCTGTGTTTTTATTCCTGTTTGGAGACCGTGTTCGAAAGGCTGCTTGAATACCAAGTAATAACGAACAAAACAAAAACAGAGACCTAAAATAAATGTTGGGTTTGACTCTGGCACTGCCTGCAATCTCAGCTGGCTCATTCCTGTGCCGAGACGGGCGCTTTAACGCAGCAGACTCAAGCCCATGCAGAACGGCCTTGTGATCGCTCCCTGCCGCTTGGGAGATGCAACGCAAGAGCTTTTGCTTCTCTAAGGTCCTCACAACTGATGGAGGACCCAAAATGTAATTTGGGGATGGTTTATCAGTGGTAGTGTGACCTATTCCTCAACGATCTTTGCCAGCCCTGCAGTAAAGGCAGTGGAAGACCATTAGCCCAGTCCATACTGCATACCCTTCTCGTGCATCTTTGGCAGCTATTTATCACCCGTGTCGATAAAACAGTTTCCAGGGGACCTCCTGGAGGGGAAGCGTGTGAGGTCTCCAGGTCTCCGAGCAAGTTGTCACAGCATCGGCTCAGGTGGCAGGAAACATTAAAATTATTGGCTTCACTGAGTAAAATTTGGCATTGCCGTGATCTTTCCCTTTATGCAGCTTGTTGACTCGATCTGCTGGATACCTCTAAATGCCTTGCTTGGTGAGAGCATGACAGCAAAATCAGAGCAGCAGGGCCGTTTTAGGGGAAGAAAGCCCTTAGGTTTAGGTTTTAGGTCCCAGTCCTGTCCCCTGTGCGATGTGAACGCTAACCTGCTCTGAGCCTGAGATAACAGGCAGGGAAGAAGTAGTTTTGGGATGAAAGAAGCTTTGTCCCTCCAGCGCCTGGCTGGTGCTGGCTTCACAGTGTAGCCAAAAGATCTGCGTGGTCCTTGGCACGTTATCTATCAAAGCGTGGAGATTTTTGCTTTATTCCATGTTTCATGAGGACTGTTTTAAACTGCTTGGGTGATGACCCCCTCCACATCCCACCCAGGCCTGAGTACCTACTGCAGCAAATCCATCTTCCTTCACATCAAAAACACGGGGAGCTCTTTCACGTGGACGGAGAGCTTTTGTGTTTTGCTAAGGAGCAGCTGCGCATTTCCCGGCCGGGCTGCCGGCTGCGTGAGTGATGGGACCCCACGAGCTGGTGGGCTGTGTTATCTCCATTTCAGCGCGTGATGATACGCTGGTGGTTGCTGTAGGCTGCAGGCAATGATTTGGGCTCTTTGGGGCAAAAGAAAGAAGGGAGATGTGTTGTTGTTGCTGCCAGGAATCACGTGCGATTCCCCAAACCTGTGGCAGAGCTGGGAGCGATTTGCTGGCGGCCCTGACAATGAATCACGTTTCGAGACACTGAGGTGGCGTCACTCCAGTAAACATCAGCTCTGCCTTTGCCAGATCTGTCCCTGGCATCGGCAATGATCTGGAAATGCTGTTTTCCTTTCTGCCAATTCCAGACTCAGAGTTCAGTAATGTATCCTAAGCTGATTTTTAACCATGTATTTGGTGTTAGAGTATGATCCCTAATGGAAGAGAATAATGACATTAGCCAACTCCTGAGGACCCCTTGATCTATGACTGATAAAGGACTGTCTGTACAGTTACCTTGTCTTTCCAGCCTCCTTTCCCCTTACCTACTTATTTATCTGCTACTTGTCTTTCGGTAATATTTTGCATATTGCTGCTGGAATAACTTTGCACTTTGCACCATTGGTAACAGAGCACCTTGTACGGGAGCTCGCTAGTCCTGGGATTCTTGAGCAAGTAGCAAATTGGCATGAAAATAACAGGTGACAGCAATGGAAGTCCCTTTGCTATACAAAACACTTTGTCTTAAGAAAGATGATAGAATTAGTGATTATTTTGGAAAACTCTGAGACAAATACTTGCAAAGGTTACTGGGAAGAAGATGGGAGTTTTGCCTTGGAGAAGACCTCTAGATTTGGCCACGCGTGTGTCTTCAGCATGGAGGGTGTCGTTTGTCCCCTTAACGTGCTTGTTTCCAGTGCACCAAAACACTAAGCAACGTGTTAGAAAAGGAAGTGAATCCTGCACTCGATCTAATTTGTGGAGGAGACCTAAAGTAGGCAAAACGTGATACCTTGGGATTCTCTAGGATTAGCACCCATGTAACCGGGAGAGGTGTCACAGGTCAGGCCTTCGTTTTGCGTCTGACATAGAAGATATCACTCCCAGAAGTATAGTATTTCCTAATTGCAATATGGGACAAGAGATATATTTCTACTTGGAAGAAAACCTGCCTTTTTAATCCCTGGTAGTGTTCTCAGTATCCCTGTTTTCCCTCTCTAGAGGACTTCATGGGTTTGACCCTGCTTAACTTAGGAGATCTAACAAGATCGCAGCCCAAGATGGCCTGGCTGAAGATCATGGAAATATAAGAAGGTGGCCAGGGACTTTATTTACCATCAAGAAATCAGCAAGCAATTTGTAACCACTGAATAGACAGTTTCTATGACCTAAACTGCATCGTCTGGGAGAATAACATACCAGCCACAGAAGAGCATTGATTTATTTGATAACATCAGGAAACCATTTATGGACTCTATTATGGACAGCAATTGCTGGGGGTTAAAAGTGCTAGACCAGGCAGATTGATGTGTGGGTCTGCTGTTGTGCTTGCTACTGCATAATATAAAATAAGGATGTCCCTTGAAATATTGAAGGGGCAAAGAACCATTACCTTCTTGGCTTGCTTTTTTGTTCTCTTTTCCTTTACTATTTATTTTGTTGTTAAATTTTCGCCCTCTAAACTTCCATGTAAGAACTTTAGTCAAATGAAGACCTTTGGTTTACAGCATTTTAACAGAGGCTAACAGGGCTTTGAACACCATGTTTCTTGTTGTTATTAAACTCAGCAGGGACAACCATCATGCAGAGACTATTTTGCTGCTGACAAACTCCAGCAGAGCATGGTTGAGGCTGCGATGAGAAATACAGCTTAAATTTTGGTGAGACTTGGTTTCACAGCCTATTGTGTGCATTTTTTTTTTCCTATGAAAGATGCATTCACAGTTGCAAGGTGAGGATTTGATTTGATACCCCCTGTAAAGAATATGAAATACGGAATGATGAAAGGAAATCTTCTTAATCAAATGAACAGTCCAAACTGTGTCATATGGAAACTGTGTTGCAGTAGAGAAATTACCAGCCCACGCTACTTAGCTTTTACGAAGCAGCCGTGAACTCAGAAGTGTCAATGATACAGCTTTCTGGTTTGCCGTGTAAATTTAGCAGCATACAAAATATTCTAAGCAAAGAAGTCCTTTTAAGCTAGAATTGAGACTTAAAGAAAAAACAATTTCAAATAATCTTCTATAGTTATATCAGTTCTACGAATACTAGCAAAGTATATGTTTGTACTCACTAATTGGCACTCACTAATTCCCTAAGAAGGGAAAAGATGAACCTTAGATGAAGTGCCAGCCATGATCTGTTGACAGTGCAGATAATGTCCATGATAGAGTCAGGCCAGATGTATTTATGCATGTCTGAATCTACTGACTGAGTCGCACATTAGGGACTTCAAACAGAAACTATTCATTTATCCGGAGTCCCTGAAGACCTTGGCTAGGATGAGGAGCCTAAAGAACCCAGCCCATTGAGCTAAAATACTCAAAATAGCCTTGGAGCAAAACGCCCCCAAATCCTTGTCTCTGTCCAGGTGTTATCTCCCAGGAAGGAGAATCCGATCATGCCGATCTCAGTGTTGTATGACCAACCAAGCGCGACAGGGATTGCCACTAAAAACAGCGTTACCCTTTCTCTGGGGACCCTGGCCACCCCACAGGACTTGGGCTGATTTCTCCTCCTAGTGCCAGCGCCAAGATGGAAAGAAGGTATCTACATTACTCCTGGGCTGTGAAGGGCAGGAGGTTAATCAGGGCTCCAGGCACTGTTGGTTCAGCTGCTTTCTCCTGGGCATGCAGCGTGAGATGGCAGAGACGTCTTTAGACCTGCACCCCTCAGCGTGCTGCTAAATAGAATAAAAAAGGTAATCAAAGTGCTCCCTTGTAGTTAAGAAGCAGGGACGACAGGTGCTTGGAAGTCTGCTGAGATTGAGGTCCCTGCCCAGCAGGGCCATCGAGCTGTGGGTGAGCAGCGCTGCGGCAGAGGGGTCGTGGCACCCAGGAGACATCTGCCCCAGCTTCGTACAGCGAGCTGCACCTGTGAGCTTGCAAGCAACCCCTAATTAGCGTGTTCCAGAGCCCCTGCCATCCTTCAGGCCCCACCATACCCCAGGCATCCCTCCCACCGAGCACAGGGCAAGCTTGGTACCGATTTTTCACCTGCCTTCTCAAGTCTTGGATGTTTTCTTTCTTAGGCAAGAGCTGGATTTGGAGAGCTCAGACAGCTGTGTGACAGATGAACTCAAATCAAAGCCACCTTCGGTGTTCATCCAAACTCACCAAAGGCCATAAAACCAGGAGAAAATCCCGCACTGTCTGAAGAGCTGCCCAAAATCCCTGTTAAAGCCATCTTGAGATATTATCGATACACAGACCTTGCGCTGATGCTTCTTGCACTATAGTATTTCACTCCACGTACGTCGCAGGTGATATTAATTTCACTCTGCGGACCTGTGGCGATTCATGCATACGGCGAGACATTCAAGGCACGGTGCCACGGGAATCCTCTAGAAAATGGCCATCTTCTGCGTTACTCAATGGGGACGCACCAGCTGCACTGAAATGTCAGAGGAGTTTGCACAGCTGACAAGTTGCTGAAAACGGAGCATGGCAGCATCTCCATAAATTCTCTTTATCCAGCCAAGTGCAGCTTAATATAGACTTAGTCTCCCTGTCCGTCTCCCACACTAAGATCGGGAGCAGCCGCAACTCATGACCAAAACACGGAGTTGTCGATTTCACCGAGCGAACTGCTGCTAGTGGAAAAATCCTCTTTTAAACTGATCTCTTTCTTTAGGTTTAGATCAATAGGATAGGAAGGAGAGAAGAAAGAGCATGTCCGCGCTCAGCCAAAACTCTGACGAGGAGGTAGGTCCCGAGGACATCGATGAGGACGAGATCCTGGCCAATCTGTCTCCCGAAGAGCTCAGGGAGCTGCAGTGCGAAATGGAGGTGATGGCTCCGGACCCGAAGGTCCCCGTTGGGATGGTACAGAAAGACCAGACGGAGAAACCGCCGACGGGGAGCTTCGACCACCGCTCTCTCGTCGACTACCTGTACTGGCAGAAGGCGTCCCGACGCATGCTCGAGGACGAGAGAGTTCCCGTCACCCTCCTGCCCTCTGAGGTAACAAGCAGAAAACCACAAATATTTATCAGGTGTCTGCCGTAGGGTGTGTTTTAAGAGGATGGCGCTAGAGATTTTTGCTTCGGTTAAATAGCTGTAGCAGCATGGTCTGCCTCTGTTTCAGTCCCTTACATACAGTACAGGGACAAACTATGAATTTAAATTCTCCCTAAAAGCCTCAGCAGTGACAGGATCTAGCTTGGACTGTCACCAGCATTCTTTTATTATTATTATTATTTTCTAAATCTTTACTTATGTTTTTCTCACGTAAGTAAACCCTGATTTTTGTTTCACCAAAGCAAATGACTGAGAAATTGTCATAAAATCAAGTTCAGCAACCGCAACTCAAATTTGTTTGATTTTGCATATTTAGTGGCGCTATTCGGCTTTTCCATAGAAAACTTACTTTAATAAGTAAAAGATGAATGTAATAATTGACGGAACTTAATGTCACGCTGGAAAAAAAAAGCCTATATTTTGACAGTGTGAAACGTTCACTGCTGACCAAGCATGCAAACTGCAGGGATGAGCCCAGCCTTTGTCAACGCGGTACTTAAATTTGCGCTAATAACCCTGTGACTTCCAAATAGAGCTAAGGTCATGCTTGGTTAATTTTTGGAATGAGGGCCGCGTTTTACAACAAACCGCTAGAATTTGTTGCCCTAAGGGGACAATTGTGACCGTTTTATCTGACTTTCCGTGAAACGCAGGCCAGAAGAGCTCCCTGGAGTTAACTCCTGATCCAGCCAGTGCAAATCCGTTAGGAAAACGCTCAGAGCTGCATTAGCAGAGCGTTCCTCAGGGACGGAGAATTCGCTGCCGAAAGCACGTCATTAGCCTGTCGCAGAAACGTCCCCCTTCCCCAGGCGGCCGCCTCCGAAAGGAGAGGCGAGGTTACGCTGGTTACGCGCCGTCTCGTCTGGCGGCCTCCAACCGCCCCCCGGCGCTCGAACGTATCTCAGAAGCCGAGAAAAGGTTGCTAAAAATAAAAAAGTCCCGCTTAGGAGGTCCCTGGAGGCGAAGCCGACGCTGATGCTGCAGCACCGCCGTCTTGCAGCAGCTGCTGCAGGGTCCGGCCCCCATCCCCAGACACGCACAAGGCCCGAGCGCGTGTTTTGCTTCATCTTTGGCAGTTCTCCTCCTCGTCCGCGGCGCTCTGGAGAGGCGCTCGCACCGCGGGGCCTGCTGTCCCGCGCGCCCCCTCCTCGGGCTTTCCGTTCGTGCCGGCGTCCGCGGCGCGCAGAGCAAGCCCGCTCTCTCGGCGGGGAGACGACCAAAATCACGCCAAGCGCAGGGCCCGGCTTCGGCCCGAGGGGCCGGGGGGCAGCGGGAGGGCGCGCGGGGCGCAGGCCCCGGTGCTCCTAGCGGGCGGGCGGGCGGAGAGCCGGGCGCGCGGCCCCTCGCAGGGCGACGCCTGTTTGCTCGCGAGCCGGCGCGGCTACGGGCCGCGGCGCTTGCGGTGAAATGCTGTTCTGCAGCGTAGGGAGGCGCCGGTATCTAAATCCATCCGTTACAGTCCGACGCTGGCACAGAATTAACCTCGCAGAGCCGCGTGTGGTTGTTTCAGCTCTGGGTTTTGCCTTCCGCAGAGGAGCGCTGCGGAGGAGGCCGGCGAGAGCGCGGGCGACACCAGCGGCGCCGCTGGCCGGAGGCGGCCAGAAGCAGAGGGGAGAGAGAGACGTTACCAGAACGAGTGCTTGTCCCACTCGCTAGCACGGTCTGCAGAGACAAGCAAAGATGGGAGCGATAAGGAGACAGAGGAGGAGGAGGAGGAAGGAGAGGAGGAAGAGGAAGATGATGAAGAGGAGGAGGAGGAGGAGGAAGAGGGTGATGAGAATGGATTGGAAACGATGGAGACTCACGCCAATGAAAACAGTCACAGAGATCAGATAAGTAAGAAACTAGGAACAGACTCGGGGCAACTCACAGAAAAGCAAGATGGAAATGAAAAGAAAATATCAAAATTAAACATCCCCAAAAAGTTAGCACTAGACACCAGCTTCATAAAGCTAAGTGCCAGACCCTCAGGAAATCAAACCAATTTAGAAGAGAGTTTGGAGAAAGTCCGGAAAAACAATCCGGATGTGAAAGAGCTCAACCTGAACAACATAGAAAACATCCCCAAAGAAATGCTGATAGACTTTGTAAACGCGATGAAAAAGAACAAGAACGTAAAAACGTTCAGCCTGGCCAACGTGGGCGCCGACGACAACGTTGCCTTCGCGCTGGCCAACATGTTGCGTGAGAACAGGAGCATCACGACTTTGAACATCGACTCCAACTTCATCTCGGGCAAAGGCGTCGTCGCCATCATGAGGTGCCTGCAGTACAACGAGACCCTGACGGAGCTGCGCTTCCACAACCAGCGCAGCATGCTGGGCCACCAGGCCGAGATGGAGATCGCCCGGCTGCTGAAGGCCAACCCCACCCTGCTGAAGATGGGCTACCACTTCGAGCTGCCGGGGCCCCGCATGGTGGTCACCAACCTGCTCAGCAGGAATCTGGACAAACAGCGGCAGAAGAGACACCAGGAGCAACGGCAGCAGCAGATGAAAGAGCAGCGAGAGCTCATAGCGATGCTGGAGAACGGGCTCGGGCTGCCTCCCGGGATGTGGGAAATGCTGGGGGGGCCGATGCCGCAGCCGAGGGCGTGCGAACCTCCGCCAGCGCCGAAGCCGCCCGTCCCCACCTCTGCGTCCCCGAGCAAGAGGAAGGAGAGCGCCCGGCCGCCGGCCCCCGAGCAGCCGCCCCGAGAGCAGCCCGTCAGCTTCCAGGTGGTGAAACTCAAGAAGATGCAGCGCAAACCCACCGTGTCCAAGTACGTGGAGCCTGCGGAGAAAACCAACCTCAAGGACGTCATCAAAACCCTGAAACCGATTCCCAGGAGAAGGCCGCCTCCCCTCGTCGAAATAACCCCGAGAGATCAGCTCCTAAACGACATTCGCCAGAGTAACGTTGCTTATCTTAAACCGGTAGGTGTTGTAGAGCAACGGTTCCAGTTTGGGGGATTTTCATGGTATTTAGGCACCCGGCTCCACACCGGCTCGTCACCACCTCCGAAACGCGGGAACTCGGCAGGCGCTAATGCCTGGGGCAGGCGACCCCTGTCCCGGCACCGTGACCTTCCGTCCGGCCCACCCGCCGTAAGGCAATGATAGACTCTGCCTAAAGAGGTCGGTGACGCGGCGACGACGGAGGTGGGAAGCTAGAGGGAGATTCCAGCCTCTTGTGCACCGCAGTCGTAGAGGTGAAGGAAAGGAAATTCCCTCAGGGGGTGAACAGAAAGCCGGTATTAACGTATTAGTAATAATACATTAGTTGTTACGATATGAAAATGTTATTATAATAGCTGTTGCAGGAGGGCAGCAGGAATTGTTGTTTTACTAATTCTTTTATCGTGACGCGGACCTTACTTTACAGTTAGGCTGTCCAAACGCCTGCAGAGTAACGACTTTCTCTTTTTAGTAGCCCTTTTCTTATTTCGCTTCACTTTCCATACGGAAGCGCTGTCTCCTGGCCCGTTTGATAACTGTGCCAGCCACCCGCTCCTGGGGTCCCGGGGACGCTGGTGGGACCCTGCGCCAGTGCTGTGCAGCTTCGGTGCCCTGCAAAATGCGGTGGCAAACCTGGGGAAAGGCTTTAGGAAGTAAGAAGGATGCTTAACATGAAATTAAGCTTTAATGTGAAGAAAATTTACTTTTTAAAGAGTCATCTTCTTTATTTGGGGCTATCACAGTGATGCTGCAAAGATCCTTGCTGCAATATTTTTCCGTGTCTTTGAGCCTAAGCATTACATCTTGACTTGTAACTACAGGATAGGTAAAAGATGAGTTTTCTTGGCTGCCTGAGCATTAATGCATTTTTACAGTTGCCTAAAAACAGTTCAGCTAAAATACTTGTTCCTCTGAAATGCTGATTTGCTGCAAGAGCAAAATTGTGTCCTTATTTTTCATTACCAGTTTTAAAAAGCTGTTGGTAAGCTGATAAAAATTAGCAAGGAGGATCAGGGGCCAAACTTACCTGAGGCACAAGCAGCTATAGCTACACTGAGTTCTAGCCTAGATGCACAGCCTGCACATTTGCTTCTGCCTGCAGGACCCTGTAGCGAGGAGCGCATTATTTTAGGGATCCTCTGCTACTAGATTTTTGGAGTCAGTTCTCTTATTTAAAACAACAGCAAAATTCTAGAGCTAACAGGAAAAAAAGTAGATTTATTAGCAGCAAAGATGGAGCAAAATTATAGGAAGAAAGTAAAAACACCAAAGGATGTTTTTATATTCACTTGTAAGTAAACGCTTCAGTGAAAGCGCTCACAATGACTCAAATGCAACTCTGAGTTAGGTACCTTAATGTTTTTGAGAGCCACTTTTCAAAATGTTGGCCATCATATTTAACCTTTTGCTTTCCCCAAATGTTGTATTTCCTTGCATTGTACCATTCTCCAAGAAATACAAAAAGCCGACGGATCTGTTTGAAGCTGCTGATGTCAGTATAGCTGGTTGTGTTGCTAACACTAGGAAGAGGACAGGGAATCCTTTGTAAATAGAAATGGTCAAATTGTGTTTCATAGTTCATATTTTAATAATGACTTTTTTGTACCATGAGTCACATTTTGCTTTCATTTATATCTGCACAGAAGTAATTATTCCCTCCGTAATTTTGGAAAGAGCAGTTTGTCCCGAAGGCCCTGAGGGGCCAGGTCCTGCAGGGACCTCTGCCTCCTGATCGGGGTTTAACACTACCATCTGCCCCAAACCATGTTTTTTTTGTCTGGGTTTTTAATGGTGAGAATGATTTGGCTGCAGCCAGGGCTTCTCCTCAGGGCAGTTTCTTGCCCTTCTAGATCTCAGTTTATGTTTTGTATTTTGGGTACCTTGTCCAAAAAGAAAAGAGCTGCTTTTCTACAGGTCACACACTGGGAAGGTGATCCAAGAAGGTGCTTGTAATTGCATGTTGGGGTAGGGGATTTGCCCACCTGTGGAAAACTCTCTCCTTGCCACTGCATTATTCCTTTTTCCCTCCCTTCCTTTTTTCCAGGAAAAGGGAAGGACGATAGCGTTCTTGCTTTCGGACAGGGCACAGCCCTTTGCGCGGCAAGGATTAGGAAAGCTGTGTGTTAGCGGAGCCAGGGAGCAGTGGTGTTAGCCCAGCCGTTCCCTGGTTATTAGCTCTCCCTCAAAATCCTACTAGGATTTTATAAATAGCAGTTACAGGCCTTGGAGAAAAGGGGTTTGTTGCTGACGTTTGGTATTTCAGAACTTGCTTATGAAACTGTGCTGGGGAGAGCTGGAAGTGATGGCGCTGGCGCAGTGAAGGATCCCCATCTCGAAAGTTGAGCCGGCTCCTTTTCCATAGCATTTTCTTTTCACTCGGTTCGAATGGGAACGTTTCTCTTTTCCAACGGCTTCTGGCCAGGAGAAGCTCACTGCCGGCTGCTGAGAGCGCTGCCACGGGGGAAGCAGCAAAAGATGCTTCCAGGCAAATCCCAGGTCCCTGCGACGCGACCGATCCGGGACGAGGGGGTGCAGGGAGCCGCGTCCGTACGCAGCCTGCGGGGCTCGGCCAGCTTGCAGTTGGCCTCTGCTAATCACTGAGGTCAACCAGTGGTGCTCGGATTTAATTACTTCTTCATAAGATGAAGAAGTCAGTATGTTGTACATGTGCTTGTTGAGGCTCAGGGACACTTGGAGAAGAAAAAGGTGGGAGAGAGTGCATCTAAAGAGCAGAGTAAGTTTAAACTCGACATCCTTGCGTATTGCTCATAGCTGTTCCCTGTGCGAATGCTCAGTACGAGCAACTGGTCTCAGTTCTGTTCTGTGATGCACAGAAAATACAGAGCTTCGTAAAGAGCTTCCCAGCAGCCTTCTGCAGCTCCGGGCAGATCCCTGCACACCCAGGCATCCTGGGTCCCCCCCTGCGGGTAGCGATCGCGACCTAGTGATGAGACCATGGGATATGAAGGTGAATTCATGGACTGTCTTAAATGGGCCAGTTCATAACAGTTGTTATTACAGCTTGTGGCAAGACGAAGAAATGCCACGCACTTATTGATTTTTTTTTTTTTTTCATCTGGCCAAATGACTTGAAGCTTGGATTTGGGGCATTAATATTTTATTCTCATCTGCCTCTGTGATCTTGATAGTTGTGTAATTGCTGTGATACCCTTGGCTTCACCTCTAAAATGGGGCTTTAGTGCTTGAGCCAATCTGGGTGTTTGTTTGCTCTCTGTGGTGAGACTCATTGCTTGCAAAAAGAATTACTGGGCTTTAACCTGCAAACAGCAAGTGGGGAACTACAAACAAACATAAATTCCTGACCAGAAGTCCCTCAGGGTCTTAGCTATTATATTTTTGATCCTTTTACAGTTTCTGAAGGTTTATATTAACCTAAGCTGGCTTGGGAAATAAGACTGGGAAATTTCCTCCTCGTAATATTTCTTTATTTTCCTTGTCCAGGTGCCATTGCCAAAGCAGTTAGAGTAAGCGACCAGACGGACCTGAAGAAAACAACTTGGAATAAAAACTGTGCAAGTTTTGCTTACAATTGTTTCACCAGATGTCTTCTTCAGAAGCCAGGTGGTATATATGACTCTTTGGGAACAAAGCTTGCAATATGCACTTTTGTAAGTGCGATGAAAAAGGCTGGAACGGGAGAAGTCAATGTTAAGAGTTTCCACCAGCTATCAAACAATCATGGTGCCATCTGTCTGCCAAATGGATCTGAGGCTCCAGTTTGCTGCGGGAGTTATTTTCTCAGAGGCATCAATAACCTTAAGTCTGTATGGTTTGTCAGTAAACAACTTTGCTTCCGTGTTGTCCTTCTACTGTCACATTCTCCAGGAACATGTTGTGCTTTATCTTATCTTTCTTTCCACAACATGCTCCTTGCTTTATTCTCCTGTCCATGAGAAATGCATTTGGTTTCCATGTAAACAGCTTTATTTTTTAGGCTGAGGAAACAGAAATGAAATAAAAGCTCTCTCCATAAGATGTGTGCAGCACTTCCATGGCTAACAGGTTTACAGAACAGAACGACTACTGTCTCTAGTGCCAAGAAGAAAAATTCAAGGCATGGGATACTGAACACAGCTACATGTATTACAGAACATCGTACTCTAGCTGGTATTGTACTTGGTCAGCATATAAAAGAAGATGCCATGATCTGTTTTGAGAGCTGTAATCTTCATCCCCCATGGTGCATCTCTGTCTTTGATGTAACCCTTAATCCTTTCTCCAGCTCCACATTACAGCCACCTTAGAATGCATCTAAATGCTATTTCAGATCACTGTCGACATTGCTCCTTAACTGGCTGGAGGATGAGCCTTATCCTCCTTCTTGTCACGAGCTTGATAAACTGATTATTCCTTCCAGTGGGGGTGCAAATAGCATGTCTTGCCCCTAGCAATGGTGAGAGATGGGCTGGAGATGAGGGGGTTAACCATCTTACTACATCTGTCTTGCTTCCATCTAATTTTGTTTTTGCTTAATATTGTGAAAAATTTTTTCCTCTTTTTTAATTGCATTAAAAATTCTTGCTGCAAGCCTCCCTTCTAAAGCAATTATAGAAATGCCAGACTTCTGTGGAATACATCTGCAAGGGATTTTTTTTTTTTTTTTTTTTAGTAATTTAAAGCTATAGGGCATATTCCCGTAAGATTGTCATCTTTCTTCTGTGTTCTTCCTCCTCCCAGCAAAACCTTTCCTTTAGCTAATGTGCATATCCCCTGCCTTCGTGTAGCTGATACATGCTCTTAACATGCTCAGCTCTGCAGCTCACTGCAGGATTGCCTGCAGGTGGGTGTCTCCTTGCTGTTCCTTTTCCTTCTCCCCCTCTTAGCTACCTTCCTCTAGCAGTTAAATCCCAGCCTTGTTTAGGTGTAATGTGTATTGTACACTCCTCTTCCCCCCACCAGCATTTTTGGTATCACTGTGTTGCCTTCATTCCCGTTTTATCAGTAATGTTCAGGACCTCTTTGAATCCAAGACTCTCTGCTATCTATCTTTAGCTCAAGCTTTTATCCTTGTCCTTTCTGGGTCTGTTACTTGGTCTCTTTCAAATCCCTCACTATAGCATTCGCCTCCAAACTTTTAAAAGCTCCCTCTCTGCTCTACTTCTGTCTGCAGCTTTAATGCTGCAGACATGGGAAACCTGGTTGATGGATGGCCTAAGACTCAGCAAGCAGTTTTTAAGACATGACAATATCAGATAAGGGGGAGGGGAAAGCTGCTTCGGGATAGCAGAAATATGAAGAAGGAAGTACCACTTTCACTGCACCTCTGCTTCTTACAGACCTCTTTTGTAAAGGATAGGAAGTAGGAAACAGGACAGTGTTTCCTTCAAGAAGGAGAAGTAACCTGGTGCTTTTAAACAGCTTCTTGTGGAGCCTTGCAACAAGTGAAGGAAATGCAAAAAGCAGCTACCCCAGGGCACTGTTAGAGCACACGCTCTCCATCCTGGCTTCCCTGCCCCGCTTGCATAGCTAAGAAGTAGCAAAGAATCAGGTGGAACAAGGAAGTAGAGATGAAAATAAAACAATGCTTTAGAATTGCCCAATCAAGCAGTCAAGTACGAATCATTGCTCCACCCAGAAGCAGTTGAGCAGCAGCACATGTTCTGCGCCTTCAGCACTGGCAAGTAGCGCCAGGGTATTTAGAGCAGGCCCTGTCGAGCCCCAGTTCAACACATGTTCTCTTGTTGAGCAGGAGCTTAACAATTGTAGAAGGAGGGAGGCAGCCTGATGGAGAGACCGTACCCGTAGCCTGACTGCAGCATAAAGCTGACTTCCTAGCTGCATTCAAGGCACAGCTCCCAGTAATCCTAGAAGGGGGGAGAAATACCTCTTAGATAGTTAACTGGGATTTTATTTTAATTAAGGTATTGTTATATGACTGATGCAGCATAAACAAGTGCTTAAATACTCTGCTTCTGGGGAGAAGCCTTTGTATGGATGCTGAAGTTTGGCAGTAACATTCCTGCAGCACAGAAGCCTCTCACTTCACCGAAATTATTCCAGGCTTGGAGCACTCAAAACCAGGCGTTCACTGCAAGCATAAGCTTGTGCCACTATCTGCAGTATGACTATACATCTAACAACACAACAGGCACTTTACCAACAGTGGGAGCTGAACACGCAAGCTTCAGGGTATGGCTTCTTTTCACACCCTGAAATAAATGCACTCAATAATCACCATTAGAGTTTATTTTTCTTCATAACTGTGCATTTTTTAAAATTCAACAGTATGATTGAGTTATAGGCTACTAACTTCTTTAAGTCTGGTAACAGTTTTCATAAAACAAAGACCATGCGCTACAAGTGAGGAACAGGCCACTGAACTTTAGCTGGACTATACACAGACATTTTCAATAAATACTGATCACTTTATAACACTTAAATGGAATGACATTTTCAGATTTCTACATAATTCACTATGAAAATGACATGGGTAAGTTACATAAAAGCTTCAAATTTAAGGATATTTGCTTTATCATTAAACTAGTTCCTTTGTTAGAAAAGAGAAATGCAAGAATATTTGAAATGGAGTGTCACCTGGAAAATTTCCCCCCCTTATTTTTGGTACCTATTTATCAAGACAGAATTCCATCAAAACTGGCAATTAAAATATATATAAAAAGAAAAAAAGTCCCCTACACCACTTTCAAGAGTTCTTGCAGGCAGATAGATATCTTAATGAATTTGGAATGGGTTCCAAAACTGTATCTTGACATTTATTGCTTTTACTTGTAAACCTGAAATCCAGTTTATTCCTTTGAAGAGTGCCAGAAAAAGAGTCATTGAGATGAATGATTTAGCTTGTATCTTTGCATTCTGGTTAATAAGAAAAAAAAAAAAAAAGAGAGAGAGAGAGAGAGACCCACGCACAAGGTCACCACACACATACACCTTCATCTACAAAACAACCTTACAAGACTAAAGCAGAACAAGGTAAGTCCTAAAGTAGCAATGTGTAAAAACATCAATAGGGTAGAATCCTGGCTAGTCTAGTTTATCTGCAAATACTCTTTCTTCCTGTGTTTAGCTGTAGTTTAGGTGTTACGAGAGGAAGTTCTGGCTCCCCCATGAAGAGCTGTTTCTACAGATCTCAACAGAATCAAGATTTCAGAGAAAAAGGTGCATTTTACTGGAACCGATAGATGCATGGTATCATATATATTCTTCATGCTTAAATCTATTTAGACTGTTTCAGACTGCTAAAGGAGGAATGTGAGGCGAGAACAAGAACCCATACTCATTGCAAGAAAAGAGCTGCAGTTTTACTGTCTGCCACTTGAGCTAACAACATGATCTCACTACAGTCCACTTTAATTAGGGGTTTTAGGGGTGCAAGAGATGCCTACTTTTGATACATTCCAGCTCCCCTTGAAGTTCGCCAGCTTAAAGGTGCTGCGTGGTATAATAAACTGGCTGAATTGCCGTTGTGGAGCACTGAGACGAAAGGGGTGCTACTCTTATTAACAGACAAGTCTGCTACAAAGACAGTTGGAAAGACAGCATTCCATAGGGTTTCCATCTCTTGCCCCCTCCCCCCCAGCAAGAAGAGACAAGCAAATAGGTTTAAGTTAGTATGTATTTGTGTAAACACCAGAACATTTACAATAGAAAAGTTACTCTCCTTGTATTCTTAGAGGAGCCCTGAAAACCTTGGAATACCTGTATCCTGCAAGTATTAATCTGTGCCACATGTGCATTTCCTGCTTTGTACACCAACTGAAAGCAAGCTTGAACAATAGTAAATAGCAACTACACTCCTGCAACAGGTAAAAATGCCACGTTACAATTGTTTATTCCTTCACTTTAGATATGTAGTCAGCCAGTTTGTTGATACTCTCCTCCTGCTGTTCTAGAGCATCCAGTATGATGCCCATAGGGGTCTTCTTCAAACCTATTCCTTCCATTTTGTTCTCCAGTTTGTTCTTTATGTTCCGGAGCCTCAGAGAAGCATGGACAAACATCACTGGATAACAGAAACGCACTGATTAATTGTTAATGCCCAATGAATGCATAATTCTTACAGCCTCCATCTTAAGACAAATTCAAAAGCCATGACATCATTTGAAGAAGCTGAAGTTCAAATGGCTGCTTAAATAACTGTAAGTACCCATTTAATATTCTTTACGCATCTCTGAAACAGTAATAACAGTAAAGATAGTTTGTGCTGCTTTGTGCTCTCCCCTCCCGCCCCCCCCCCCCCCCCAAGTTTTGTTCTGGGATATTTTAGATAATGAGATAGTAAAGCCAAGAGCCAATTTAGACTCTGCAGACTTACTTGGGAATGCCCAAGTCTCCTAGTCCCCAGCCCCTCAGAGAAGCTAAAAATACTTACAGAGCAGAGGAAGTGTGATCCCAAACATGAACACCATGACGTCTCCCAGGTAGGAAATCAAGAAGTAGCTAGACAGCATAATGGCCACCACAAATGTAGTTGGGTACTGCTTCTTCAGCTTGCGGAGTATATCCTTGTTGTGCGACACCCACACAAACCCCATGAACACCAGCACCACCACAGTACCGCCAATAAGCATGTTCAGGGGACTCAGAAATCTGGAGAGAGAAGCGACAAAAAAAGTGTGTTTCAGAGCCTTCATTATTTGTATCCACATATCAAACACCCAGCTTGCTGGATAACTTAGTTACTAGCGAGATGAGGCATTGAAAAGTCAGTCATTGTTGGCATCAAAACCTTTATTAACCTCCGATTTTTACACAAAGGCTAAAAAAGCAACAAGTGCAACTGAACAAGTAATGCTTTGCAGTGAATTAGCACATTTAAACGATCTTGGTTTGTACATTCTCTCTGTAAGCATAGTTTAGGATAATGAGTTCCTGTAGCACCTCATTCCTAGAAACCCTTACCACCAGAACTCCTCCTGTCTGTGCAATGCACTCACTTGACTTCAGACCCAGAGTCGGCAAATCCCAACGGCAGGTGGAGCCAGCAATCAATTGCACAAGGGAAGGATCTTTTCCCTACACATGACCAAAACCAGGCTCAGCCCAGACCTTCACGCTGAATAGCCCTTCACATTATCTTGTCTAGAGTCTCGAAAAGAAAAAGGAAAGGGGGAGTTGAGTACAGGAAGTTATTATTTCAAATGCTTTTAAATCTTCAATACCTCTGGAGTTTGATGCCTAGCATTCACGTCAGAATGAGTTCCTGGAAGTAACTTAACAGCAATTCACTACAGCAAGAAGAGAATGAAAGTCATTCTCTACCCCACTACCAAGGTTGATTATCTTCTCTGCTCAAGAAAGGACTGGTTACAGCAAACCTACATCAGGTCTTTGAGAACACTGTGACACTCATAAAAGTTGTTATACTCATTCCCTCGCCAAGTCAACATTAGATTCTGGGGTAACTTCAGAGTAAACTGAAGAAGGGTTGTGTGGGTGGGGGGGAGGGAAGGATTTCCCAACAGTTATGATTCCAGAAGATACTGAATGAGAACAAAGGTTAGAACCTGGACTCTTACACCCCTTATTTAACTTCCACTTTACTGTTCTGAAAAATCCCTCTTCTTGTTTTATACCTGAAAGAATATAAGTTTCTATGAACCTGCAGAAGGAGCTTACCACCATCAGCACAACAGATGCAAGCCCAGGCCCAAACAAGCAGGCTCAAGAGTCAGGAGGAACGGTAGTACAGGATAAAGATCTCGCAGGAAGCATGAGAAAAGCCAGACTTGGCAAGAGGGCCGCTGCTGAGGTTTGTATTCTATTATTGTTATCAGAGTTACCAAGTAAACCTAGACATCGGGTGGAAACAGCTTTGGACTATAAACAGCATGTGTCCTTTTTTTGGACCAGGGCGAGAACATCACCTGCTCAAACCACTTTCCCAAGTATCTTAGAGGTTGTTTTGTCCTCAGCTTTCAGCTGTGACTTTGTTTAGCTTGTTCATATACTTTGCACAAAATCCAGGCTCCATTATATTTCAGTTATACATTAATAAGCTGTGTGATTTTGTGAGCACTGTGATTTACTTGCTTGTATGTGCACTGATCTAATTACATTGGTGCTGAATGCTCTGAGGCGCTGCAACCATCATGGTAGTATAATGCTGCTCAGATAAAGACAAATGTCATCAAGATTTACTCTTCTAGGCTTTGGAGTTGGTCTTACTTTTCCAAAGTTAATAGATACAATAAGTCATTACTCTGCACCACTGCTGAAGAGGATGCTACGGTTTGTGGTCTCCACTTGACATCCTGCAGAAGCAGATGAAATCTGTTGCTGGGCTGGTAAGCTGACACTGTACCTGCAGTGCCAGAGAGTGCTCTCCTAGAGAAGGAAGAGCCCTAAGAATTATTTCAAAGCAGAGACTGCCTCTTGATTCTTTAAGTCAGTTGTGCCAAGAGAACACAGGACAACTGGATAGAAATAGATTAAAATTCAAGCTGGTTCCCCACCTGCTTCTGCTACTCATGTTGGAGCACCAGCATGGCTTTGGGGAAATGGTGATAGGGCAGACCTGCTTGTTGCATCTGAGTCACTCCCTGCAGCCAGCCGGGTTATATTTAGCTCTGAACTGTCAATCTTAAATTTCCAGGCTGGAAAAAGTGAACAGCATTGCTCTGGAAAGCAGTCAGTTTCATGTGCGCCCTCCTGCAGCAGGAGGAGGTGACCCATGACTGGACTACACTGGCGTCCAATTTATATAAATACTACCACATGTACAAGATTCTTGAGGCAGAAGTCATCTCCAGCTCCCAGCTAGTTTTGAATAGAAGTGGCCAAACCTCAGTTAGACAGCTTGTAATAACCACGTTTCTCATTCGCCAAATTTACTGACAAGATAATCCTGGAGGGAATGAAGGGTAGGGCAAAGCTCCACTCTGCCACATTTTCCTCTCGACGTTTTATCTTCCCCACCCATCCCTCCAATATGGTTACAGCTTCAGAAACTGATGGAGAAGAGCAACCTTCCCATATTTAGAAGCAAAGGACTGAAGACTTCTCTGTTCTACATTTCTTTCCTACACAGGTTCTGCATAACTGGCTGGCTGTAAGGGACATAAAGGAGGTGGGGGAAACTACAACATACCCCCTCCTACCCACCCACCCCCCACAAATTCAAAAGATCCCACTTTCCTGGGTAAAGTTAATTGGACTACATGTTTTCTGAAGTGGGCTGCATTCCAACGCATACAAAGAAACAGTGAACATAAGTATCAAATGAGGTTATTCAGAGCCACATGAACACAGATGGAGATAGCAGTTGCCACTGAAAACTGGTATTCAAGTTATTAGCCATGTGTCCACAGACTTCAGTACTGTTGAATACAGTAATGGATAGTGTTTCATATGCCAAACTCCCCTTTACTGCTTGAATTGCCCGCAGATGCGGTGTAATTCACAGTGCTACCCAAGATTTTACCAAATATTACTGCATAGAAACTTCTTCTCTGCCAGTGACATTTGTCAGGAAGGCAAACCTCCATTATCCATTTTTACTCAGATCAGTTGGCAAACCCCTTTCAGTAGCACAATAGCTAAGCACTAGAAAGAAAAAACAGGCAAATTATTTCAGAACACCAGTGTCTGGGAAAAGCAGCACTGTACAAGGATCAGTGTAAGAGTCCTAGAAGTCACCTTATAACAGAATCACTAACATTGATATTGACCTTATTTATATCCAGATAAAATCGTGATCAGCCAAATTCATGCTCGGACAAGAAAGCTGGAAGTCTTTCAAAGCTGCAGAGACAAGGTAAGTGACCAGCCATTAATTATGTTACAAGGTACTTTCTAAATGTGATTCCCTTTAGGAAGGATTTATTGGACCTCTCAAATATTTAAACATGTAACACACAGACCTAGAAGCATGGCAGTGTTATGGTAGCTTGAGTTTACACTACTCAGATGACTTGGAGGAAAAAACCCTCGGGAAGTTGGGGAAAAAACACAACTGTTCTCACTACCCCAAAAGAAATCAGTATAGCAGGACTAAACACCATTTAGAGGTGCAAAGAGCCCAGAACGAATGGCACCCTAACTGGATGCTCTGCTGCATTGCTCTCTGGGATAAGCAGAAACAACCATGGTAGGATGCTGCAACCGCCAGAACAGCTGGGACAAACTGACTAGGAAGAACCATCATCTACAGTTAGTTCCAGCAGTGTCTCAGGGCTACAGCAGCTACTTGCAGTTGTGCCCCTGCTGCCCTTCAGAGACGGCGCTTGCCTCAGCATTGGCTTCCATACAAAGTAAAGAGAAAAAACAAAATGAATATGAAAGCATTTTGCCTGGCTTCAGGCTGATGAAGGGCAGCAGGGTCACAGGCATTGTCCTGTGCTGGGTAAGACTATGCAACACTTGGTATTTGTTGGAGTAGCATCCAAGAACAGCACAGATACCAGCAGCTTGGAGTGTAGCTGCGTGGGAAGAAGTACTGGTAGCTAAGCAGACACCTCTGACCAGCAAAAATAGATTAAGATGAGATACTGCTTTTTTACTGCATTCACATTTCCAAACTCTGCCCTACATGTTTCACAGAATAGGTTAGAGGAAAGTCCAGAAAGCTAAACTTTTAGTGACTTACCACACTGCCTGTTCTTGACGGGTTATTTTGTATGTCTGCGCATAAGTGTGCGGATATAGCAGAAGAGATGATCAGTTTACTTGAAGAAGATATGGCTATAGCATAGGGGAAAACAATTAGGTAAGACTCATCTTTTGTGCAAGACAAGAAGCCTCCAGCAGCATGAGCCCAGAAAGAGGATAGTCCACATAAAAAGCACGAGCAAGTTACCTCCATCCTTAAATCTTTTCTGTTTTAGAAGATCAGCTCAGTGTGATTATTTAGCAGTTGCTGTCACACCTGTTTCCCTTCCATGTGACCAGGCAAGTCTGAACAAAAACTCTGAACAAGAAACTTGCAATCATTGAGAACAACATCCTTTTACTTAGAGCAGCTCAGTTAGGTCATTACATCAAATAAGCATGAAAATTCCCTTTTAAGAGAACTTGTATTCCACCATGTTCCAAGAGGTGGGCAGATGACAGCAGTTAAATGCTTCCTTCCTCATATATTAATTCAATGACATTACAGTATAGATCAAGTTCTGTCTCCCCTCTCCTCCTACGTTAACTTCAGTGAGGTTATATAGTTGTAAATAATGGTAGCATGTAAAAATATGAATGGCATGATGTCCTCTCAGTAACAAGTCTGGTCACAGCCAGGTGATAGCTCTCAGCATCTAAAGATTTAGCAATGCTTCTTTACTTACTGCCTCTCATTTACATTGCTTTGAGAACAGGAGCCAGATTCCTTTCTGCAAAATTGCCAGCCCTTTATGAATTTATGTAGCATGCAACATATGTTTTGGAGCAATGTTCATTGCTCACTCATTCGTACTCTTTCATTAGGCATTAGAAGAACTAAGCATTTTACTGTTCTGGAGTCTTTGATGTGGCAAGGGAATTACTAAAAGCAAGTCAGTCAGCTAAGGTGGTGGTCTGGGAAAACAACCACTTGTTGATTGCTAGGGGTGGTACAGAAGGCCAGCAGATGTTTAGAGCAGAGGGGACAAAGGAGAAGAGACATGGGACTTTAGGCTGCTGAGGGATATTAATTCACACGAGAATGAAGACTCTCTTAAGTGAGGCACTCTGGAATCCATTACACTTTTCAGATACTATCAGATTTAAAAACTAATCTTTAGCAACTACCTGACAACAATAGCATAAAAACCCATGAATTTAAGTAGTTAGTTTGAGCAGCAAGACAGAGAAGCCCTGTGAGAGTAGGTGAGAGCAAAGACAAATGACACTTATTAAATAGACTGATAGTTTCAAGTTTGGGGGAACGAGTTGCAAGCTGTTGCGGGAGGCACTGTTTTTAATAAATATCTGTAAAGCACTCACAGTGACAGGGCCCTGGCTCCTGGCAAGAATGGGCAGTCATCATCAGTGCCCCTACATCTGGGAGAAGGGGAACAGTTTCATTTAGTTATATATATATATGTTTTTTTTTCCTTCAGTGGTTTACCGCAACAGTTGCAGGAAAAATGAGCACACTAGTCCTAACTCATTCTTAAAGGAATTTTTTTAGGAAGGAAAGAGACCAGGCTGCTGTCACCAGCCTGTTTTAGTAGAGTAGCACTCACTCAGTAGTTTTAGTTTCTCATTCACAGATTTATTATTCCCTGCTTACTTCTGCAGGTTGAAAGCAAGATACATGATGGGAAAGCACTGAACATCATTTACATGTAACAGTAGCTATCAGAGAAAGCAACTGGAGGAGGAAAGACAAGGGAACCATGCAGTAGAGATCATTAAAATTCCACTACACTCACCATAAGGTTATTCCATACCTCGTAGAGAGAGGGTGAAAGGTTGGAGATGTCAACTTTGTTGTACAAGAGGCAGTAAATTGAAACCATGGCATAAGTGCTGTACTTCCAGCATCAAGAAAGCTGTAGGCTACAGTTTCTATGTTAGCCCACCACTGCCACAGCTACCACGCTATTACCATGCTGAAAACATTATCTCTGCATTACACACCTGTCTTTCTAATTAGATGGTTTAAGAGCAGGTAGAGTTGGTTATGAGCTAAGTTTAGTTTTGATCACAGAACGACCACTGCATTAGCTGTTTGCATAATCCTGCCCCCAGGCCTGCGTAAAGGTCTGGAGTTCCTAAAAAGCCATGATTCATCATTTATCACTCAGGGATTCTTGCGCAGTACAGAATGAAACGCACAATTACAACTTAGTCATCGATATAAATTTATCAGGAGAACTTTCTTTGCCTTTTTCCACCTTTCTCCCAAAGACACAATGTGGCCAAGTGAAAACTGTTTAATAGAAGTGGATAGTTTTTCCTCTACTGAAGTGTTACTCTGTACCCTTCAGGGTTCTTCCCCCTTCCCCTTTTACTTCAGCATTAGAAGAATCAGATTTGTCAAGGTATCTAAGAGGGGCAAAAAAAAAAAAAAAAAATCTAAGATTAAGATCCAACTCCAACAGTTCCTTCTCCGGAATTTTTAACTCAGTAGGTTACCACTCAATATTAAGAACTAGTTGTTCCGATACTAATCTCTACCTCCTGTGGCTTCCTTCCACACTTGTGAGGTATCATACTTGATATGAACAAGAGAGATGAGAGCACAGAAAGGGAAAGGAATTTAGGAGACTGAGTAAAAGTTGTTGCCATTTCAGTTTTCCAGCCAGGGATAGCAAAACTGTTTGATTTTTTTCCCAGCTCTCTTGGGGGGGATGGGCTTTCCCCCTTGCTTTCCAGAACCACTTTGATTTGCCTAGTTGTTTAGAAATGGCTACAATATCTCACTGCTAAACAAGGGCAGATGAACACAGAAGTTTAGACCATAGCAGTGCAAGAATGGCAAGAGCATGGAAGTCTCTTTTTACCAGTCTGATAGTCTAGTGAGTTGACTACACCATAGCCCCACCAAAAATAGGAAGAAAACGCAGTATTTTGGGGCCCCTCCTTTCGCAAAACATAGCTCAAAACTCACTGCAACCCGAAGCATTTTAACTGAGAGTCTGGGTCAATAGCTTTAAAAGCCCTAACTAGATGCAACTCGTTTAACAAAAAACAGCTTTAGAAGAAGAATTTTAAGCCTTTGCAACATACAAGATAAGATACACTGCTGCCAAAGCCACTTTGGCCTAGCGGCTGGGCAATCTTCCAATTTAAGCATTTGCCCATTGAGGGGAGCAAAGGAAATTTATTCCTGCTTCCACATTAAAAGCTTAATCATCCTCTGCTGCAGCTCTTGCTTCAGATGTTGGGTCAAAAAGCTCTTAGAGCAACACTTGAAAGAGAGTCACGTAGGCCTTAATTCAAAAGATGGTTAGAAGGTTATTTCCCAATTCTCTTTAGGAAAACTGGACCTGATGAGAACAAACTACCAGCATATTGCCCTGCCCCAAATGAAACAAATGGGTACCCTAATGCATTTTATATTTAAGACTCTTCAGGATGAGTTAGGTCAGGAGTAAGAGAAGTTTATTCTGTTCCATGTTATAGTTTTGCCTTTTTGTAAAGGGGACAGAATTATTATTATTAATTCAAAGCAAAGTTTGTCTCAGCTTGTTCAGCTGCAGTTGACAGATTTAAGCAGGAAGCATTAGGTCACTGCAGAGGATGCAATTTAGTTTTTTCAGAGAGCAGCTACATCCAGCACTTAAACCCATCACTGCCTTCTGCCAGGCATACTGTGCCCCTGCAAAAAAACAAAAGCAAACAAAAAAAACCCAAAACAAAAAACAACGCTCGCTACCTGGAGCCCTCACATTTGTGCCAAGCAGTTTGAGCAGCCTCAATGGAAGAGGAAGATTGCTCTCAGATCTGTTAGCCTACCCCCTCCCCACAAAAAAAAAAAGAAAAAACCCCCCTAAATCCTACTATAAACGCTCACTAACCTAAAAACAGGGGGAAAAAGAAAAAAAAAAAAAAGGAAATAACAGACACAAAGCTGCAACCAGGGCGTTGCTTTCGAAACATCCCCAGTGCGAGGAGGGGGCCCGGCGGCTGATGGAGAGAGGAGAAGCAAAGGCTGCTCCCCGCCCCCGCGGGAGCCCCCGCACCCCGAAGCCAGGGCAGCGGCGAGGGAGCCGCCCCGGGCCCCCCTCAGCCCCCTCACGGGCCTCCTCACGGCCCCCCGGCGCGGCCCGCGGGCGATGCGCAGCCACTGACCCCACGATGGAGACGACGGTGGCGGCCACCATCAGGTAGTTGGTCTGGTAGTAGAGGAGGTTGCTGACCACCCTGTTGTTCCACTTGGAGATGTCCTTGAAATCGGGCCGCGCGAAGCGGTCGGAGCCGGGGAAGAAGTCGTCCCAGGCCCGCAGCGGCGCCACCTGCACCTCCATGGCTGCCGCTGCTGCCGCCGCCACCTCCGCCGCGGCGACGGCGGCGCCGCGCAGGCCCTAAGAGCGCCGCGGCGCCGCCCCGGGGCGGCTCGCTGGTTGGCGGCGGCGGCGGCCGGCGCAGCGCCGCGGGCGGGCGGGCTCCCGTGGCGGGAGGGTCGATGCGCCTAATCTGCTAATCTGCAGGAGATTAAAGCGGCGGAATGGACGGGGGCGAGGCGGGGGGGAAATCCGGGTGGTGTCCGCTGTGCGGGGAGGCGGGGCAGCAGCTGGCACGCCCGAGGAAGACAGCCGGCGCAATAATCACCCGGTTTGAGCGTGCACCTTCCCTGGGCGCACGTCCTGGGACAAGCTGCGTGTGCCCCGTCACGAGGGCAGGACACGGAACTCCGACACAAAATGGAGGCCGGCAGTAAGCCGCGCCGGAGCGGGACGCCTGAGTTCCAAGTTCCCAAAGTGGAATTTGGGGAGCCTGAGCCCCAAAATCGCAATCCTTATAAGCCCACGGCACTATCGGCAAGACAAAGGCATTTGAAAACGCGGCTAGCACGCAGCGGCCGCCTGGCTGTGGGAGAGCGAGCAGTGCCTGAAGCTAGTTCCCCCCCCCCCCGGGTTCTGTGCCTCGTCCTCGCGTGGGGTTTGCGGTGCAGCGGTGGCGGCGCGCTCGGTCCCCGGGGGCTCTGGGGCTCGTGGGGAAATGGCGGAGGGGGGCCCGCAGTTAGGGGGCTGGGGGGCGAGGGAGGGAGCCCGCTGCGGGGTCGCCGGGGCTGCCGTTGCGGCTCTGGCTGTCAAGGGACCGGCCCCAGCACTGAACGTGATGGCCGCCGCGGTGATGGATGGCGGGGGGGGAGGGGCGGGCGGAAGCCCTCCTGTTGCCATGGAGATTAGCCCTCCAAGCGCCGCTCTGTGCCCCCCATCACCTCTATGGTCCTGCGCCGCAGCGGCGCTCTAGCAAAGCGCCGCCCATAGAGGCGCCGCGGCAGGCCGGCGGGGCATTGTGGGAAGCAGAGGGAAATATGGCGGATGGTGAGGAACCGTAAGTGCCCTGTATGTGCGTGCTCGGCCGCCCCCTCGCCCCGCTCCCCGGGGACGGGTGGGCCCTGGGGCCCCCTCTCCCTCCTCCCCGGTCTCTGTAGCGCGATACTGACCCTTCTTTTATTCTCTCTCTTTTAGGGAGAAGAAAAGAAGGAGGCTAGAGGAGCTGCTGGCGGATGGGTTAGTGCGGGGCTGCGGGCGCGGGGGCTCCCGGCCCGGGGCAGGCAGCGGCAGGCGGGGCAGCCCAGGGCGGCCGGTAGGTCAGGGCGAGGCCGCAGCCCCTGCAGGGAGGTGCGGGGCGGGCGGAGCGGCGCCGCGCCGGGCGCGGGGGGAGGCCGAGCGGCGGGTCCGGCGCAGGGCCGGCGGCCAAGGGGCCCTTGAGGGGCGAGGCCTGGGGAGGAGGAACCTCCTGGGAGAGGGCCGAGGGGCTCGCTCGGAGCGGCGGCGGGAGCCGGGGGCTTGCAGCTTGGCTGGTGCGCTGCGGGGAGCTTTGTGGCAGGGGGCGAAGGAGCTGTGCTGCTGCTTCTAGCTCTAGGTTAGAAGCAAGTGGCTAAATTCGGGCTGAAAATTAAAAATTCAGGCTGCAGAACAGCTGCTGCTGCTGCTTGTTAAACCCCTGAATTCTACGCGTCTGTCCTAACAGCCTTAAAAAATAACACGCAGAAATCTTTAACCTAATCTGCTTCCATCCCGTAACTCTTCCCTCCCATCTGCTTGTGGCCCTCTTCCCCAAAATCACCAAGCAGACCTGCCTGCCTGAGCAGCAGACTCGCAGACAGTGCATGTGTGTGTGTTGGGGTGAGGGTCACAAAAATCCTTAGGCATGTCGGGCAGTGAGGGTGCATGCCAAATCCCTCAAAAGCATGGAGCTTTGGAGATGTGAAGGGGACAGGAAAAAGTTTGGGGCCTAAAGCCACATAAGGACCCTGGTACTCCAACATTTAAAAATTTTAGATTTAAAATTAAAGTAATTCAATGAAATAAATGAGGCTTCTGTCAAACTCCAATAATGCAAGTACTTGGTAAAGCTGTAACAATACAAAATTAAACACTTTTAAAAAAATTATCTCTAAAGTGAAACATAAAATCTCAGGTTGAGTTACTGATGTTTTCAGATCTCCAAAATGTCCAGCCCTATAAAAACTAAACTGTAGTATTACAAAAGTGAAACTAAATCTTACTGGCTTAATTCTGAAAAGAAAAATACACATCTAAACAGAAAAAGGGTACTGCTGGTTAATAGCATCACCGAGAATAGCTTCTGTGCTTATTTCCAGAACAATTTACAAATTGTAATACAATCCACAGAAACAATTACTCTGAAGTATTTTGACCCATTTTGTTTGCATAAGTCAGTTTTGATATTTATGCATACTGAAACTGGTATACAACAGATGAGTCCAGGGTTCAGAGGAGGAACGTTATACACATTCTTACGACAATTTTTGATGTAAATTGTAAAAACTGGGGAAGGTAAAAAAGTTGAAGTCAGAGGTCAAGACAGCCTGCATGAATTCAAAGAAACTGCTTAGATTTTGTTGAACTGTTAACTTACCTAAAGTCAACAGTTAGCCAAGAATGAGTTCAGTCTGCAGTCAAAATACAGGCAGGTTATGATGCATTTATTTCTTCATTGCAGTGAAGTTGTTCTCAGTTTTTGTCGATCTTTTGCAAAATTACTGCCTGTAAATTAAAGTCACTAAGGACATACTGTGTTGTTCATTTTCTGAGTTCCATGAGAAAAAAGGCATTCACTATCTTGATGTTTTGACTAGATTTTCTTTCTATTTTGAGATGAGGCAAGTGGGGAAGTAACAATAAATTTGAACTCAACAAGAATTATTGACATAGGCATTCTTTGTATTTCTCATAGGAGGAAGCAAATAAAACTTCTTATCAGCAATGACAATCTTTCATACTCAAAATTGCAAAGCTCTTTTATAACGAGCTTAGTTTTTTATTAACATAGAACATAATCATACGGAGTGGAGCTCCTATTTGAAAAGGGAAGTGTGCTGTCTTAAGGAAAGACTTGTTCTGTGTAGGTCTTGATGATCTTATGTTAGAAAAATACATAAGCGAGTTTGCTAGTTTTGAACTATTTTAGTAAGTCTCTTGACAGTTTAAATATATAGTTATGTACTATTAAAAGTGACCTGCAAAAGGGGAAAAAAGGAAGTGGAGTATATGATGAAAAAGCATGTCTTTAAAATATAAAAGAAGATAACTGCAAACATCCTCTTTTCAGTTCAGATTGCTAACATTGACAGGCTCAGAAGATGACTCTAAAATTGGTGTTTTCTAAATTAAATGGTGCGAATTGAGGATAAAGAGCATTCAAGATTAATTTTTTGTTAACGCTTGTTTAAATAAATTGCTTTGGAGATTCAGAGTAGACAACGTTGGGATATGTTGTTTATTCAGTGCCTCACAATCGTGGTTATGTATCGATAATCTAAAATATGAATTGTGAACTCTCTTAAGTCTGTCAAAAAAGGAATACAAGTCTTGACACTGAAGAAAAAAACAGCAACTTCTAAAGGAGCAGCCTCTTTTTCTATGCCCTCTTTAAATATGAGGGAAATGAAAGCAAAAAGAGTAGACCCTTTTTTCACTTCAGGTCAACTTTTACTAGTCACAACTAAATCAGTGGAACATACTGAAATGTCAGTTTTTGTTTTCTCTATGTGTGTTTATATTATTGCTTTCTAGCTGCACAAAGAAATCCCACTCATGCAAATGTTCATGCGCATAAACATGCATAAAGAATATGCAGGTGCTTTTGCAGGAATGGTCAATAATTTAAGTATTTTTAACATTATATATGAGGATAAAAGTATGTTTTAGAGGTGTGGCTTTTTCTCTACGATTTTGCAGCTGAATTTACTATGTTCTGTGCAGAATGGCTGTTGATGGTGGGTGTGGGGACACTGGAGACTGGGAAGGTCGCTGGAACCATGTAAAGAAATTCCTCGAGCGATCTGGACCATTCACACATCCTGATTTCGAGCCAGGCACTCAAGTGAGAAACACTTATTTTAAATAAAAGAATTGTAGCGTGTGTTGCAAACTAATGTAAACAGTTTCGTTAATTGACCACCAGCAATGTATGAATACTAAAACTGCATGAAAAGCATATATTTTAATCAATTGAACATTAAGATCCTAGAAGAACATACTGTATTCTGTGTATAAGCTTGTATTTCTAAATTGTGTGCTATCACCTACAAGCTCTCTCTCATCATATATATGTATTGTATACACATGAATTATGCTGTGTCTTGGGATTCCACATGAAAAATAGCAGTGTTTCTCTTGATTTTTGAGAAATTGGGCACAATAAGGAATTTCTCATAAGTAGAGAAGGAATTAAGCCTAATATGCCTAATATAAGTACTTATAGAATTGGGAAGGATGTTTAGTAGGGTAAAGCAAAATTCAGAGTGTTTTAATTGTTTCTTCTGCTTTCCTCCTCTTTTTTTTTTGGTATTTTTTTGTTTCAGAGTTTACAGTTGAGGATATTTTACTGTTAACTTTTTAATGTTCTGTTCTAATATTTACTAGTTTGAGGTTGGGGTCTGGTAGAACAGTTCGCAGAAGGAAGCATCTAGTTAAAAATTCTCAGTTCTTTTTGGAAGGCAATGTTTTCTGTTTGCTTACCTTTATTTTGTGTTATACATAAGCAAACTTTTTGGAGGAAGAAAACGGTATCTTTTTAAACTGAATAATAATAATAGAAGGAGACCTTGCTTTTTTCATGATGAAAATTAATATAAACAAAATATTGGTATCAACAAAGATCTCACTTTTCTTTGAGATATAGGAATTGCATAACTAAGCAAGTGATTAAAGTCCAGTATCTAATTACTCCTGCAAGCAGAAACTGTTTTATTCATTTAAGTTGTTTAATGTGAAGTTTATTAGGTACTTAAGCCTTATAAATGTGTTACCATAAGTATTATGAAGCAAAGGACAAATCATACTTTTCCTATTCAGAGTATTAATATTTCTGTTTTATATTTTCTGCAGGCTCTTGAGTTTTTGTTAAGCACATGTAAAGTACTAGTTATTGGAGCGGGAGGATTAGGATGTGAACTCCTGAAAAATCTGGTAATTGCTTGGTTTTCATCCTTTGTTTCTTAGAATTTTTTTTTTTTTAAGGAAATTATCCTTTCTACTTCACTAGTTTGGCATCTTTGACTCTGTATCACTATTATTTTTCTAAAGTGTAATCAAAATATATAAAATATGTGACTATACAGACAAATTATGTATATAAACTTGGAGAATGCACTCTCTTAATAAGCTTGAAAGATGATAGTTTAGTATGTTGTGCATTATTTTTTAGCCATCTCAAAGCCCATCATGAAGAACAACATGGGACTGTTTGTGAAGTATAGACAAAAATTCACTAGCAGCCTTAGATATGGTCTAATGTTGGGAGTTTTCTCCTGCTGTAAGATCTAAGGAAAGAAGTAAATTTAAGAATAAATCCTGCACACAACTATGGAAAGAAGTGTTGTTTGGAAGATAATGACTAAAAATATTTCTTTTCATATGAAAAGTGATAATTTCAAGTGAGAAAACTAGTACAAAAACAAGGATTAATAGTCATAGCTAAATTTAATTTCATTTTTTTTACGTGTTTGGATTAATTCAAAGGGAGGTACAAATTGCTGGAATTATTCGTGTTCTTTCACAGTGAAATTAGTAGAGCTAAAATTACTGTGTGTATGGGGACTTTCATGTCCTTGGAATCTGTTTTGCTTTCCTGAGCAATGGATCTCAGGCTTTCTGGTTCCTCAAGATAGTAAATTTGAGATTATCTCCAAAGGCTGAACACTCCCTTAGAGCGCAGAACACCACAAAACATTCCTGTCTCTGAAGCCAGTGTTTTTTATTACAGCATTCAATTCCATTTAACCACGATTCAGATTATTCCTTTGTGCATGACGGATGTTGTGACTTTATCGGATCAGACCCACAATACAGTTTTAAGACAATTTTGCTTTAATGTTGTTATTTGCCAAATCTAGTGATGGACTGTCTGTGGACAGAGAACAGGTAGAGCTTCTGCCAGAGAGTCTGCGTGTTCTTAGTGAGGTGACTTTTTTGTTTGCATTCTGTCTCAGCAATGAATACAGTAAGGAATACTGTCTTATTTTGAACTCTGATTTGAGGGTGTCACTGCCGTTTATCTCAACTCTGAAAATTGTGGATGTTCAGCAAATATAAAATTTTAGAGGAATTAAACTTGTTTGCCTGTTCCTGCCCTCTGGAAACAGGAATGCTTATGGTATTTCTTCAGATTCTGCATTTTTTTTCCAATAAACACTTTCAATTTACTCTAGTTGTGAGGGAACACCCCTTACTACAGATAAGCCTACTGTTGCCTTCCCTGTGTTAAGATATTGTAGGTTAAAGCAATATTGCATTCAGTAGGACATTTTAACTGTTGAAATGTTACTAATTCCATCTATCCAAATATCAGCATTAGCAACCCAACATTTTAACAAAAAAAAAAAAGTCTACCTGCAAATGGAATGAAGAATAAATATTTTTGGTCTTCTGATTGTTGCTTTTTCAGCGTTTAGAATGAATTTTGAAGCACTGTAAACATTTCATTTTCTGTTAAATGAGGCTGACTATCTCTTTCCACAGGCACTGTCCGGTTTTAGACAGATCCATGTCATTGATATGGATACTATAGATGTTTCTAATCTTAATCGACAGTTTCTGTTTCGGTAAGTGACATTTTCATGATTTGACTTTTCTTTTTTTTTAGATGAACTTAAACAAAATGTATGCATACAGTTGTTATTTTGGTTGAACAAAAGGACATTAATTAAGGATTTCTGAACTTTCATATCAGAATAGTACTCGCAATTAACTAAATGTTACATATAATTTGTTCTTGTTTTGAGATCTGTGGTTTCATGGTTTGATCCTGAAGAAAATTAACATACATTTCTTACTGTTCAAATACAGTTAATGACTAATGGAAAAAGTAATAATGCACACAGATTGAGTTATAAATTTCTCTGGTACTCTTTTCTTTCAAATAAGATGAAAAATTGTTGTAATTTTTTGGAGCTGATGACTGTAGTTACAAGGATATATTTAGATAACTTTAGTGCTTTCATATCTGATGCTTTGTGGGAATGTCTTAATATTATCCATATCAATAAATTGCCCTACAGTGACTGTTAGTTACTTAATTCAGTATTTGTAAGACATAGATTCTCAAGACATTGAATGTTACTAAAATTCTGATTTTGAAATTGCTTTTTTTTCCCCATAGACCTAAGGATGTTGGACGACCTAAAGCAGAAGTTGCAGCAGAATTCCTTAATAGCCGCATTCCTAACTGTGCTGTTGTAGCGTATCCTTTTATAGAGAAGTAGTAGCCTTGGAAGGCTTCAAAAAGCCCAGAAAAGTCTGTAGGGAGTAAGACTATCTAAAATATTTTGCTGCAGTTTTCTTTCTTTATACAGTAAAAAACAGATTGATTCAGCTGATGGTTGAGAACTCTTTCTCAGAATGGAATTAGCATACAGGAAATGTGCATGTGGAAAGAAACCTAAGCTTTAAGAAATCATTACTTATGTTTCCACTGAGTCTGTTTTATTTGAATGAAGTATCCTAATTTTCATTAGGATATTAGAATTATAGGTTTATTCACCAGAGTGTCTTGAGTACATAGTGGCAAGACATATTAGATTAAAAACATAAAGCAGCACTGCTGATACAGATCTTTGTGAGGACACGTGTTCTGAGCTCCCTGAATAGTTGTCTGCTGAGGTTTCTTCTGCATGCAACTGTTACGTTGTGTCCCTTGCTTGTTTGATTAGATGATACAGCTTCAGCTATGGGAATTTTGAGTCTTCTGACCACCTAGTTTTAGGAAAAAAAAACATAAAATTATAGTGATAAATTATCCACTCTTTTGGCTTTAGGTTAGCAAACAGAAGATCAGTAAACTCGGCTATTTTAAATGCATTCCTTTATTGTGCGTGCATTCAGATACTTTAAAAAGATTCAAGACATGGATGAAAGCTTCTATCGACGTAAGTGGTATTTGTGTGCAAAACACCCACTTGTACTTTAGAATACTGCAGTTGTTGCTTGCTGTTTTTCCTGCTAGTTAGATTGCTAATTATTTTAGTCTTCTACAGTATACTGGAAGTACAGTTAACAAATAGACAAAACTTAAATGCAGCTGTCTTATAGATAACCAAGGGGAGATGGTTGAACTACAGTGAGTTCCTGTGGAAAATCTATGGACAGAATATGTTGGTTGTCTTAAGAAATATGCATTAATATAGACTTTAAATAACATTTTTTTTCCTAGAATTTCATATTATTGTTTGTGGGCTGGACTCTATAATTGCAAGAAGATGGATAAATGGCATGCTGGTAAAGTCTTCGATCTTTTTAAAGCCTGGTTATTGCTTGAATATAGATAACTAAAATTGAACAGATTTGTGCAAAATATATCATTAAAATGAAGTGAGAGATGTTGAAATTCACAGCTTTCTGTATTTATTTCTGCCTTTTTTAAAAGAGAATAACATGCATGCTATCTTACGTGCCTTTTTCTTGAGGAGTGTTAGCCAACATTTGTGCAGTGTCCTGCAGGGCTAATTTCAAAGTTAGAGCACATTATTCGGGGCCCTGTGCAGTCAGTTTCCAAAATTACTGAGAATGGAGGTTCCACAGCCTTTCTGGGTGCTCCCATTGTGAAAAGGGGTTTTTCCTTATAGCCAAACAGAACTGCCTTGCTGCAACTTGTAAGTGTTGCCTTTTGGAACCCCGCTGCTACAAGGAAATAGCATGCTGGTTATTGAACGAGATAATTTCAGCATTGTGAATTTGTTTTAAAAAAAAAAAAGATCTTGAGTATTTACGAGTATTAACGAAAACAGAAAAGTCAAAAAACCCAAATCCTCCAAACCAACCAACCAATTATTCCAGTATACTATAAGGAAATAATAGCTTTTAATTGGGAGGGAGGGGAAAGGGGGGAGATGGTAGTTGAAGTTTTTTGCACTGACAAATAAGCAGTGTTTTATACGTTATGTATCCTTAAAATACCCTGTATGTTAAGCATGCAGTCCTGTGGTATACCATTAAGAATAAGATTTCTAAGGTGATTTTTTTCTTCCTATAACTTGTAAAAAAAAACCCTCTTTTTTCACTAGATGTCATTTTTACATTATGAAGATGGTGTCCTGGATCCAAGTTCCATCATACCTTTAATAGATGGAGGGACAGAAGGTTTTAAAGGAAATGCTCGTGTGATTATTCCTGGTATGACGGCATGTGTTGAATGCACGCTTGAACTCTATCCACCTCAGGTAATTACAACCTCTGATATTTCCTTTTTTTATATTCCACTCTGATTTGCTTGTTTCTCTTCCTAGAACTGTACTAAATGCTTTTTTTTTTTTTTTCTTGTTGTGTTTTGTGTTTGTTTTCCCACCAGGTCAATTTTCCCATGTGTACTATTGCATCTATGCCCAGACTACCAGAGCATTGTATTGAGTATGTCAGGATATTGCAGTGGCCAAAGGAGCAACCTTTTGGAGGTAATTAGTATATTGCATTGGTGCTGAATTAACATTTATCGTCTTAATTTGTTTTGACTTAGGCATACACACCTCTGTTTAGTCAAACAATCTTCTCACCTTCTATTAACCTTTTGTGGCTCATTGTCATACGGAATCTGAGCCTCCTCTGGGTTGGTAGCAGTTTCTCTTCTCAGACTGGCCTTCCAGTCTCATATTTGTTTGTACATTTATCTCTCTCTCACTGCACAGTATCTTTCCTCACCCAAAATGTAACCCATAACTCCCTCTATAAATCTGCAGAGTTAAGATAGTTTATATGCAAAATGTGTTAGAACTGAAGATTTTTATAGAAATCATGTTTTGATTTTTTTAAGTGCAAAAGTGTCAATAGTTAAATGGGATATTCATTTTTACCCAAATTCAAACAAACAGGATATTTTTAGACAAAAATAACATTGTGCTTCTGAAGAACTATTGCAGCTATTGTTACTTATCTGTAAATTAACTTTCCTGTAGATGATGTTCCTTTGGATGGGGATGACCCTGAACATATACAGTGGATTTACCAGAAGTCTTTAGAAAGAGCATCGCAATTTAATATTAAAGGTGTTACATATAGACTCACCCAAGGTAAGGGTATGGCATTTCACTAAGTTTGTGGCATTTGCAATTAGACTGAATTGGCATTCTTTGTCCTTATTATGACTAAGCTGGCAGCTCTGCTGGGAAAGAAATAGTGCCCTTCTCCCTGGACAGCTTAAAAGAGAAACAAATAGCTTTTTTTCCTCTGCCAGCACAAATATTTCACGATGAGTCAGACGTTTAGGCATTCTTGATGAATCAGGCTGGGAAACTTATGTGGGACAAAACTGAATGTTCTTTTTGCCATTTTAGTTTTAACCTGGAGCAGCTCCACAGTTTGCTTTACACTGTGACTACTTTTGCTGGCTCAGAGTGGGAACAAAAGAACATGATTGCCTTTTTTTAGAAACTGTTTATGCCAGTTGAGGCTGGTGAAGACTACAGTGTCTGTTTTTTATGGCTATGCGTGCTTCTGTTCGTGTGCAAATGCAGAATGCTACCATGTACTTAATCAGCATTTTAAACTCTAACTAAATAGAAAAGAAATGAAGAATCTCATCCATAATCTCCAGAAATAAGTTCTGTTCTGTGTGGAGGGATTGTGGTAACTTTATATCTATTTGTTAACTTGTAGTACTGAGAATAGATTTGAAATGTTGGACTTGAAATGCCACGCTTGAACCTCAGTGTGCCTTTCTGTCAAAGAATGGCAAATTGACTGCTTGAGCATCTTCCTCAGATTCCACCTATTGTATTGCATATGGTCTTTTGGTTTGCAGCAGTTTATACTAGCTTATCTAGTTGGTTTTTTTTTTTTTTGGCATAGACAAACCCGGGATTTATGGTTGTAAATGTAATTATGTACATGGAAATGGCTGCACAGTTTTCAGTATTTAAAGATGGCTTCATTATAAAGTAGGCAGCAGAAGGAAGCTGAAGACATTAAAGTTTTTATATTCGTGTGCATGTTTTTATTGGGTCTAAAGGAATACAGTAATACTGGGAAGCCAGAGGAACTTAAGACTTCTTAGGAAGTCACTGTCTTTTTGGCAGGCCTGAGAAAAGAGTGAATCCTCCTTGTTGCTGATGGTACTAACTTTAAACGTAGGAATTTGCTTTACATCTGCGTAGGTACTGTGCTGTTTGACTGGAAGGGTTCAGTAAGAAGAGTTGGATGAAGGTGCCAATACAGTTTGGCAAGCCTATTCTTGCATAAGGAATGCCAAAACCAAGTATCTTTGTGCATTTCTCCAGTTAACCAGGAATAGAACTAGATTTTAAATTAACGTCTTATGCTAAATACAGCAAACTTGTTTTTTGAATTGGTTCACTAGTTCTCTTTGTGTGATACCTTTTTTTTCCCTCAAAATGCTTTATCTATTCTTTAAAAGAAAAAACAAAAGGCCAAAGTTCTTGAGAAGCATGGCATTATACTTTGTAGCTAGCGAAGTTCTGGGAGAGTTTTTAAAGTAGCTTGGGGTACGCCCTTCCGTAATTATTCTGGCTAAAAGTGGTCTCACAGCATAGTTCCTGGAAAAGATAAGGTTATATATTTTGTTTCTACAGGTGTCGTTAAACGAATTATTCCAGCAGTAGCTTCTACAAACGCAGTAATTGCAGGTATGCTGAAAGAACCAGAATATAGTTTTTAACTCGTTTCACCTCTGGTGTATAGACTTTAGATTTTCGTAAGGCAACAGTTGGGACTAAAGAATTTGGGGAGGAAAACAGTAATTTTTAAGTGAGTCTCACTTATTCTTACTGTCTCATTTCTGTTTTCCATGGAGAAACTGCATGTGATTGTGCATGAATTTTAAACTCAGGTATGACTGTGAGAGTGAGCAACAGCATTTGAGACTGAAAAAATACTAACTGGAAAACACAATATATGTGATTAACACAGTCTCAGATTTGTGCTGAGTCTGTTGTATTAATTCATAGTACTACCAGCTACCTTAAGATAGTTGCTTATTTTTCTCTTTCCAAACTGCTGTATTTGAAATTTTTTCACTTCTTTGATATAACCTTGTGAACTAATGTCTGTATGTTCTGAGATAGAAAAGCAACAGAATTGTGTTGGTTTTTGTTTTCCTCCTTCCAGCTGTCTGTGCCACTGAAGTTTTTAAAATAGCCACAAGGTATTTCATTTCTTATTAATAACATACATGATTTCCAACACAATGACTTGTATTAGCACTAACTTGCTTGTTCTTACAGTGCATACATTCCTCTTAACAACTACTTGGTGTTCAATGATGTAGATGGATTATACACGTACACATTTGAAGCTGAAAGAAAGGTTAGTAACATTAAAGGCTTGCACGGTTGTTTCCTTGATTTTTATTGCACTTTCTGCAGTTTCTGTGAATTTCTGAACCCCAAAATTGAACCTCTCTGCCCGCTGGCACTATCCTAAATACTTCCTAAGTTTTAAAAGGAGAAACTACAATGTTGCCAGTCTGTTCCTTCTGCAGAACATTGTGGTCAGTATGTATGAGGGGTATTTTTGTTTTAGCTTGTGTGTCTAACAGTGGGGTCTAACAGTGATGGCAGTGGGGGCCCGTCCATGTAAAGCAGCAAGACTAGTTGTTGCTGGATGAGGTTAACCTCCAGATCAAGATGTCTTATTTAATGGAAGCTTTTGATGCCCTGGGGACAGTGCTAAAACTTGTTCTTCTACCCGTCAGTTTCCCCCCAAAATTATGTAGTATGCTTAAGGGCATATTTAACATTTTGCTTGTTGAGCCAAAGTTTCTTGCTATTTAGAAAGTAGCTCTTGGTATAGGGAGGTTTTTCAGACAGCTAGTGCTGGCTGACTGCTTTTACAACACTGGTATTTAAACATTGTTGTTGCTTCTCCTGTGCTAGCTGTGGAGGAAAACGGTACTCAATTTTTTGGAAAGTGAATCCCAAAGATTTACCCTGTAACATAAGGAAATGCATTTTACAGAATAGAACACAGAAGCAAATCTTCTCAAAAAGAGGTTCTGACAACAATGGTTTCCAGATTTGTAGTACACCTAAATTTGAGCTCAGATGAAATTTATAGTTCATAAATACGTAGCTGATATTGGGAGCCAGTCAGTCAAAGAGTGACTGATTTCACTGGGAACTGCAATTTGTCCATAAAATTTTTGCAACAGTATTAACACTTCTAGTGAAACATTATTTAAAAAAAAAAAAAAAAAAGCAAATAGTTGCAAGAACTTTATTAGCAGCATTTTTAAAAGCATATTTATCATAACTTCACTACTGTGCTGCTTTTTTGTAGGAGAACTGTCCAGCCTGCAGCCAACTTCCCCAAAACATAGAGATTTCCCCATCAGCTAAATTGCAGGAGATCTTGGATTACCTGACAAATAATGCTTCATTGTAAGTGTGCAACTATTCTGACTTACTTGATGATCTTTATTAGTGTATCAAAAAAGACATTTCTAAATCCATTTTTATCTGATTGTCTTTTTTTTGGAATGTTTTATATACATACAGGCAAATGAAATCTCCAGCAATCACAGCAACCATGTATGGGGGGAATAAAACACTTTACTTACAGGTATTCTGAACCTGCTTAATTTAGTTTAATACTCTTACTTTTAAAACTTAGTTACTTAATTTGAAATGGAACACTTTTTTTCTTTTTCCTCCAGACTGTAGCTTCAATTGAAGAACGAACAAGGCCGAATCTTTCCAAGACACTGAAAGGTATCATGCAGTTGTCACATGTAGATTTTCAAGATACTCCTCTAAACAGAAAGATATGGTTATTCAGTTTTTGCCTCCTTATGGCATGTTTAGCTTTATTTTGCACTAATAGAGTTAAAATTGTGTGTAAATGAAAAAAAGGCAATACATCCCTAATTGAAGGTATTTAGCTATTGAGGTACGTGGGGAAAGAGTAAGACTTTATTTATGTGACATCAGTGATCACCATTCCCCCGCAAATATGTTTGAAATAGAATTCTTCTCAAAGAGAAAGTTAAAAGGAGGGCAAAAAACTCTCACATCATTCATTTCCATGGCACGCAAAAACAATCTTCAGAAAACAGAATGACCTTTTTCAATTTTTGCTCTTTTCCCTTTATTTCCAGTATTCGATAGTTGTCTTTTTACATGCAGTATATCTTTCTTAGATTGTTCGGAGATGAGCATTGAATTACTGAAATATGAAGTGTGGGCAGATGTCATCTGGTGAAGAAAACCTTTATAACAAAGCAGCCTGATAACTGATGTGTATTAACATACTTCAGTAGTGACTGATGCATTTTTTGACAAGTTCTGTTAGTTTCCTGATTGAATTAGATTAATATCAGTGTAGCAAATGAGCTGCATGCTGCCTTGTTTCATCTTGATTATGGTTTGTGGGGATGGCATTCTTAATTTTTTTTTTTTTTTTTTTTTATACACGGGTTTGCTGTGGTTGAACTTTTCTTTCTGTTTCAGAACTGGGGCTTGTGGATGGCCAGGAACTTGCAGTTGCTGATGTTACTACACCACAAACTATGCTGTTCAAACTTCACTTTACTACTTAGTTCATGCATAAGTAAACTACTTATACAGAGAAATCTGTATCCACCTTGTAAAACAACGTACACTGTGGATGTTAAAGTAACCTGAAATGTTCATGTTAGTACTAGCATTGTTGAAGGTTAGATAATCCAAATGAATCACCATATTTCAGAATTGTACGTAGAAGCCAATATTTGGTGGATTATATTTGTATAAATGCTTATTAATGTACAGAACTCTGATGTATAGGAATACACTCTTTTCCAGTTTTTGTTGTCAAAGTGTTAATGCTGTCACACACATGGAATATTTTAAGGTGGCCAAAAGACTTGTTTTCTTGTTGAATTTGAACACACGCATGCACGCAAAGATGCCCTTTAAAAGGAACCACAGTGATCTAGATTTAAATTTTAGCACTCCTGTACATTTGCTGAGTCACCTTAAAACCAAAAGGGGTCAGTAGATTAAAGTAAGCATTGTTTCCTCTTATTTGATCAGCCTTATAAAACATGTTAAATATGGAAGAGATTGTCTTTTTTGTATTTACTTGTAAACAAAGCAAACAACTGTACATGAAAATCCGGTCGTGTATATTTGCAATCAGCAAATGGCTGCTGTGCATAGTATTGCAGGATTATGTTCAGGTATCATTGGTGCTGTTAAGATATTTATTAATAAAAAAAACATAAGATACCTTAGTTTGTGGCATATCAGTGGGCATTCACGAGTGTTTATAACTTTGGGTAAAAAATCTAGCGCGTAATTCAGCTGCTGTAGCCTGAGGCCTTTAAGCAGTGCACAACACAAGCCATTCACCGACATCAGCGTGGATTCTCTTGTTTTACTTGACGCACATGAGCTGTTTAAAACGCTCTCCGTTGTCCAGTGTCGCACATGCAATCAGTAATACAGTGAGGACACTTTGATATTTTTAATGCTGGACCAGGTTTAACGTCGACCAGGCAACGTTGTGTGATGGTAACAAGTTAGGGCTATCACCTCTCCAGCCAGTGCTCAGAAGGGGCTTGGGAGCAGGGCCATATTCCTGCATCACTTCTCCAGCAGCTGAAAGTACTGAAATGTCCTGTTTTTGTGGGACTTAAGGCGATGATTTTTAGATACTGAGGTTTAAAAGAGAATATACTTGATTATTTGCGGTAAGCCTCTTTCCGTAACCACCACCTAAAGCAGCATTAAAAAACGGGAACCGAAGTTGTCATTTTAACATCTAGCCGGGAAGATTTGTCACAAAATAAGGGTGAATGAAGTGGCCTCTAGGGGCAGGGCAACGGCGAGGGCAGCGAGGCCATGACGAGCAGCGAGGCGGAAGTGGAGGCAGCGCCGCTGCGCCATGACGGGCAGCGAGGCGGAAGTGGAGGCGGAGCCGCTGCGCCATGACGGGCAGCGAGGCGGAAGACCCTGCCCCGCGTGACGGGGAGGGGCGCCCCGCGGCTGCGCGCGGCCCCCTGTGCGACGTGGAGCGGCGCGCGGCGCGCAGGCGCGCGGCCGCCGTCGTCGCCGCCTCCGCGCGAGCCGAGGCCGCAGAGCGGGCGCTGCGGGCCCCCTGCCCCCCTCGACGGCCGCCCGCCGGCGGGGAGCGGCGCCTGAGGGCGGCCGGCTCCGCCGCCCCGCTCTGCGCGGCGGGGATGAGCTGGTTCAACGCCTCGCAGCTGTCCAGCTTCGCCAAGCAGGCGCTGTCGCAGGCGCAGAAGTCCATCGACAGGGTGCTGGACATCCAGGCCGAGGAGGGGCCCTGGGCCGACGCCGTCATCCCCGACTACGGCGACGGTAGGCGCGGGCGCGGCCTTGCCCTCCCTGCCACCCCCTCCCCTGCCTCCCTCCTCCCTGTGTGTGTGTGATGGGGGGGGGGGTATCCCTCCTCGGAGCGGCCTCGTTTGCCCTGGCAAAAACCGCCCAGTCAAAAAAAAAAAAAAAAAAAGAGATAAAAGCTGAAAGTCGGGTGCGCCTGAGCTCTGAAGCTTCCGCTTTTCGTGGCGTTGAATTTGTAACCTGAAAGGAGCGCAGAGGTGGGGAAAGCGTCTCCTGCCTGTGCGTGGCATGTTGACGTAAAACTTGAAAGAGCGATTCGGCTTAAATGGCTGTTTTGAAATGAACAGGCAAAAGGAAGCCCCCACATAATAGAAGTTTTCCTATTAATAATACCTTTAAGATGGGATGGACAAAGAAAAGGCTGAGAAACGAAGTCATCTGTGATCAATGTCCGTAGTGGCAACAGAACTTCATATATTAGCAAAAGGAGGGTGTTTCTAGGTGTGCTCACAGCAGAGGCTCCTGAAAATCGAAACCTGGAACAATGAAAGGTGTTTTCTAGGCTGACTGCTTAGCGAAGCATGGGCTCAGTTTTGCAGGTCTTCGTTCCCTTGTGGGAGCAAGAGGTCTTCAGTCACTTACGTAGTTCAGTGCCTTATTAAATTACAGGAATTGTGTTTAGAAGGCTATGTAGGGCTTAGTTTCTTAGCATTTTAAAATTGTCCAAACCACTTTTAAGTTTCACTTGTATCTGAGCCTTTGTGGAATTCGTAAGGAAAGTGGCAAAGACCAGACTATTTCTGTTTTTCAGGGAAAATGTATTTGTTTTAAAAGGAGACAAAATATTTTCTGAGTTTTACACTTTACTCAGTGAGTTTTTTCTAAGCTGTTGAATCGTGGAGAAGGTCTTAATAAATCTGATGTTTATAATACTTATCTGTTTTTCACATTTTGAGGCTGATAGGTATTCACAGGTTCTTAGAGTGGTGGTTTACTTTAAATATTATAACTCAGAGTTTTTGTACTGATGTATTCATATGAACAAACAGATACTTACTGTGTAAAATAAGGCTGTTTTTTAAGTAGCCTGAAATAGTTATGTTACCCAGATTATATTTGTAGGTGCAAAATCAATTTGGCAATTATTTTTGAATACCAGATTGGTTTATCTTTCTTACTCTGCAGTTACAATATTTGGGATGCGACTGAAATTTGATGCTGTAATTTTTCTTATCCTTGCTGTTGAGGAATCTTGGAAAATTTGCAAGAAATATGGTAACAGTAACTAACTGTTAATGTAGGTTTAGGGCAGCTTCAGAACTTCTCAGTTCAGTGGTTTTCCACAGAGGAGGAATGACGCTATCGTCTTAATTTTGCTGCTGCAAACCAGGCATGGCAGCAATAAAAACATGGCTTGTCAGTTTTCATGCTGTTGCTGTTTGAGGAAAACATGAACAGCACTAGAGCTATTTCTTTTATGGCTTAGGTAAAATGATGCTGCAGTTGGCATTTGGAAGATTGTCAGAAATTGTAAGGGCCAGAACCCTTGGTATAGTCCATATTTTGCAAATACTGAAAGATTTTTTTTCCCCTGTATTCAGTTATTGTGTGTAAAGTGTTTTTCTGTACAGTACTGGCAGATAACTTTTAAGCTTTTCCTCCCTTTCTAATATTTATAATTTTCTGCTTCTAAACTTCATTTTTTCAGACTGTTTTGACTAGCCTCCTATCTCTGCAGGAAACAGGACTCCACATTCCCTCTTGCTGTTCCCTTCCCAAAGGAAATGTGTTTCCTTTTTGTGTCTGCATAGGCTTCTTGTCAGAATTGGCTTTCAAAATGCTGCATTGTCTCATTTCACCTTCCTGGAAATTTCTGTCCATCTTCTTTCTGAAATCATCAATCTTGGAATTTCTGGTGTAATTTGTGTATGTTTTTTTCCTGCCTCTGTACAAGTTAGTGTGTAACAGGGAGGAAGGAAGCTGATTTCATTCACATAGTCTTACTTTCTAGAGGTGTCTCTGTCTACCTTATGTCTGAACTATTTCATGTCTCTCTCAAACTTCTTTTGCCTTGTCTAAAAATCAGTTCCAAGCTTTGTAAGGAAATAATTACAAAATTGATGCTGTTTGTGATTATGCTGGTATTTACTTAAGTTATATGGTATTGAACACACAAGCATTCTTGGCAAGTCTCTCTCTTTCTTGTTTTAGGAACGAATTCTCTTATAAGTGGAGGATGGGATACATCTTCCTGGGGTTTAAATTCAAATACAGAACCACAGACTCAGCCGATATCTCCAACAGCAATCACCAAGCCAGTAAGGAGAACAGTAGTAGATGAATCCGAAAACTTCTTCAGTGCCTTTCTCTCTCCAACTGATGTTCAGAGTATACAGAAAAATCCAGTGGTGTCCAAACCTCCAGCCAAATCCCAGCGACCCAAAGAGGAGGTGAAAAGCACTTTAAAGGAATCTCTACACACTGGTCAGCTGGAAGTACCAGTGACAACAGAGGCAGAAGTGAAAGATTCCTCTGTAGCTGACCTAGTGGACTTGAAAAACCTTGATATTCCCAAGGAGAAATCAGAAGAGAATTCTGTGCTTAAATCTAATGCCAAGCATGAAGCAAGCACAAATGAAGTTACTGATAAAAAAGTGTCTGCTCTAAATTTGAAAGTACCTGAAGAGGCTGTTAATGAAAAGTCCAGTGTTGGAAGGGATGGAGCAGGAGGTGCACTGGATAGCACTTCACAATCTCTTAATACAGGTACAAAAGACATGGGTTTGGAAACTAAGGAGCAAAAAACTGAGGACAGGCAAAGCAATACACCTTCACCTCCAATTAGCACTTTTTCCTCAGGGACATCCACAACTAGTGATATTGAGGTTTTGGACCATGAAAGTGTAATAAGTGAGAGCTCAGCAAGTTCAAGACAAGAAGCTGCAGACTCGAAATCCAGTCTTCATCTAATGCAGACATCATTTCAGCTTTTATCTACATCTGCCTGTGCAGATTATAATCGTTTAGATGACTTCCAAAAACTGACTGAAAGCTGCGGCTCCTCTGATGCTTTTGAAAGAATTGATTCATTTAGTGTACAATCTTTAGATAGCAGAAGTGTAAGTGAAATAAATTCAGACGATGAATTATCAGGCAGGGCTTGTGCTTCAGCATCTGTCACTGTCATTCCTCCTGCGCCAAAGATAGAAATGGTTGATCCCGTGAAAAGTAAATGTGAAGAATTGAATGACACTCCTGTTTTACATGCTGAGGAAGCTGAGATGGAAGAGAGTGGGAGAAGTGCGACCCCTGTTAATTCTGAGCAGCCAGATGTTTTGGTTGCTACTGTGCAAGCTGATGAAGAACAGATTGTGAAAGAGGAGACTGTGCTGCAGCAGGATGCTGTTGAAAATCTGCTTGAAGAAGACTCCGAAAAGCAAGAGCTTAAAAAGGTAACTGTAAAATGTTGTGCAAAAGCACCCTCTAGTTGTGAATGAAACTCCTCTCATCTCATTAGGTATTAGCTTCACCTTGTTTGATTTAATTGATGCTGAATTAACTTACTTTGTTTAAAAGAAAAAAAAAGTCTTTGGTATTCTGCAGTGGAAGAACACTTGAGTCCTGGTGAAATCATTTTGGGTTTCATGTAGGTACCATTATCAGTACTTGTGAATTATGAGTACTGCTGGCAAACATGGTATGAAGAACCCAGTCTGGGAAAGAGCCAGATATATCATTTTAATTTTTCTGATGTAAATTCTTTCTTCTGTGAAAGATGGAAGAGATTCCTTGAAATATTTGGTTCTAAATTAGGGACCTACAAGCCTTTAGTATTTCAGCAGTAATCAAGATAGATAGTTTGCAAGCATTTTTTTCCACAGGCTTACAAACTATCAAAGTATGATTGTGTTTTATATAATCTTGCAAATATTTTCTCTACTTTTGCGTGCTTGCATACACTATGGGCTTTGTAATAGCTAGAATTTTCCGAGTCATATTTTGAAATAAAAGGTTTTTGTGTTTTGGGGGTTGTTGTGTTTTGTTTTTTTTTTTTTTTTTTTTTTTTTTTTGTTTTTTTTTTAGAAATCATGCTAAAATGGCTGTTGTGCTCACTACAGAGGATACCTGAAAAACAGTATTAGCTTAATGCAAATAAGTCCTCTTTCCTAGGTGATTTAATCTTTGTTATTAGCAGAAATCTTCCTTTGAAAGAGGAGGTATGCTATGCTTTTTAATGAAGAGGGGAAGTAAAGTGATGGATAGTGAATAGATGAAATGAAATGTTGATGGTTAGTTTATAGATGGCATGACTAGAAATGTGGTGAGGGGTAGGATACTCAAGTGTATGGAGAGCTAAACTGGAGCTTTGAGAAAGTGTGTTTTTTTTCCCCTGATTCTGCCAGTGTGTTGTGTGAATTACTTTTTTCCATCACTTTCCTATCCTTCTTTTTTTGTTTTTAAATTCTGAGCTCCTGTGATATGTTCTGCTCTGTTTTCTTGGTTTTTGTTTTGCTCATGATGTGTTTGTACAGTATGTGACGTAGCTGGGCCCTAAGCTTGGCCTTGCCCTGTAGGCATATTTGCAGTAGTGATGCTGTTACTGATAGTAGCAGGGGAAAGCAATTGCTTATGAGAGTTCATAAAACCCCTAATTTAATTTGTGTTTTAAGGAAATCATTTATTTTTGTGTAAATTGTACAGAATGTCAATGTAAATTCCTTAGGAAACTACATGGTCACGGACTATTATAAATAGACTTTTCTAACTTTGGAAATACTGATGATAGACCACAGATTTTGTCTTTCATTGGCCATTATTGAGCTACATGTTTACAGAACGTTTAATGTGTGTGTATTTGTATGTTTGCTTTATTTCTGTATACTTAACTTCTCAAAATTTGGTGTTAAGAGATGATGTTGACTGATGTGAGTTAAGTGTTCTTGACCATGCCTGAAAGCTTGCTTTCCTCCGCTGCTGCTGATCTGCTGCTTTGTGCTAACATGTCACAGAAGAGATCTCTTGCAACATAAACTATTCTTTGACTCTGTAAAGAGCAGTATGAAGAACCCAGTGGGAGTTTTAATGGTTAATGTTAATTATTGTTTTGTAGGCTGTGTTTAAAAACTTCATTTATAATTGAATATAGCCATTGATTTTTGTTGAGGAATTTAGCTGAGCCACATGTGCTTACTTAGTAGGAATTTTTGTTAACGCTCTAGAAAACAGATACCTTATTTTCAGATATTGCTTAGTTCTAAATTATTATAGCAGAAACATGGCATGCTTCACTGATTTTACTTCAAATCCCTAAAAAAAATGGAGAACTAAAGCTCTTAAAAAGCGTTGGGAGGGAACGGGGAGGGGAGAGAGGAAGCCTCTCCCTCTTGTGATTTAATCGTCCCATTCATCTAATCTTTTTCTGTAAAAAAAAATTATCCAGGTGATTGATTCATTGACTGAGAAACTGGAGAAGAGAGAAATACAGTTATTGAGTACTAGTAAAGAAAAGGCACGCCTGGAAGAAGCTTATGATAACCTAAAAGAGTAAGTATGAACATACAAAAAGTTATTGGGTGTGACTATAACTTTAGTGTAGCAGAAACAGTAGAAAGTATGGAAAAACAAGTACATTTTATAACTAGAACAAAGGGTGTGTGCTGTTTGGGAAAGATAGAAATAAAGATTGTATGTGCCATGATGATTTTTTGAATGACATTATTTCTTGGGGCCTAAATCTCTTTTGGGAAGGCTGATGAGAGATTTCGCTGAGTAAGCAGCAGGAATGAGAAAGAGATGCAGAGTTAGATTTGTATATGATCTTTGTTATAAGACTGGAAATGGTCTCTCAAGGGAAACTGTTCTCTGATACAGATGGATGAACTCGATTTACTAAGTAATTTTCTGACAAGAGCAGGTCTTTGTATTTTAATTGTAGTAGGCTCTGAAAGCATGGTAGAAGGGCCGTTTGTAGGAAAAAACTGAATTTGTGATTTAATTAAGTTGAAATTAAAAGGAAAAATGAAAAGATGGATTTACCAGCTTATCTATCAAATATTAGGTTTAAAAATTTCCAAATAATATGTAAAGATATTTTTTTAATGACTAAATTGATCTTAATTTAAAAATACATGTACTCATTTGCCCTTGATATGATACAGATAGGTTAATTTGAAAGAACTTGATTAATGAGCAAAACATTTTTGGTAGATTTAGCATTTCATTGTTTTCACAGGTAAATTACTGAATTAATGAAGAGCTTTGATTCTTTCTTTTAATATGGACACGTTTTTTGACTTGTGGTTAAAGCATATAAAAATATACACTTATTTTAAAAGTATTTAAGACAACCTTTTACAAGCTGTTTGAAATGCCAGATAACCATGAAACTGTTCTGAAATGTTATTTTTAAATTAGTGAAATGTTTAGAATGAAAGAAGAGAGCAGCAGCATTTCGTCTCTTAAAGAGGAGTTTGCTCAGCGAATAGCAGATGCTGAAAAGAAGCTCCAGCTTGCATGCAAAGAAAGAGATGCAGCTAAAAAGGTAATCAGATTTTCAGTGGAGTTGTTTTTTTCAGATGAAAATGAAATTTCTTGAGGGAAATCCATAAAAATTAAGCTAGGAAAAGGCATGAGACTGACAGGTGCTATTTCATGGAATTGTAAACTGGCATAAGCTGATCCTGACTTCCCAGGCTGCTGGTTATTTCCTTGTGTTCACACGTGTATTCTTGTAGCCACATCATGAACTGAGTTAGGAAATTATTCAAGTTAAAGGTAGTCAGTCTCTTAAAATAAATAAATAAATAAATAAATTATATATATATATATATAAATAAAAATATATGCTCTGATCTCATTTACTGTGTGTCCACATATGTATTTGTTTTGGCTTGAGGGACAGGAATGGCTGGGGGATGTAGTGAGGTGGCAAAGACTGGAATGGCTTCTTTGGATGATTCACTGGTAGGAAAGTTAAGGGCCGATGCAGGATTTGTTTGGAATGAGCAAAGAACTCTGCAACAGCAACGTTTGTGGAGTTTAATTTTTTCTCTGATACTAACAGCCTTTTGGGGGAGGAGGGCAAAGGAAAAGGTGATCAATGTAATTTACTATGCATTGAAATATATATACATAACTTTTGTGTGTGTTTGTATGAATAAATAGTCCTAAATATTTTGTTCTATTATTCAGGAAGTAAAGAATGTTAAAGAAGAATTGGCTACTAGACTTAATTGTAATGAAACTGCTGAATTACTGAAAGAAAAAGATGAGCAAATCAAAGGATTAATGGAAGAAGGTGGGAATTAAAGATTTTTAGTAGAGAAAGTTTGTAAAATAACTTGAAAAGTACTGCCTTCACATATGAGCCTTGTTTATGTGGGGAAAAAATACATTATTTGAGGCATGTTAGATATGTCTAAACTTCTAAACCATTTAGTTAATAGCAAAGAGCATCAGGAAGGATCAGTCAAATATAGATGGCTGGAGGGGTGGTTTCTGCAGCCTTTATTAAGCTATAAGTTAAAACCAGGATGCGATACAGCTATCCATTCACCATTTAGATGAATTTTTACAACAGCATTCAGGGCATTTCTACAGTATCTCCCTTACTTCTTAATTTTGGAAGTAATATATAGTTACTAAATGAATTGGCGTAACGTTTTTTCTCCTGTTATGGTGAGCTAAGTTTCTTCACTTTCAAAACCTTTCATGCCTACCCTGTCATAGTATAAGTTAACGTAGTGAGGTCATTTCAAGGTTAGCTAGATTCAAAATGTAAAACTTGCATGAAAAAAATGTAAGAGTGAGTACTTTGATATACATTTCATTATTATTCTTATGGGACTGGGAAGCAGGGCAGGTGTGAATGGAGACAGTTCATACAGTGACAGGCAGCATGCGCTAACTTTATGTGCATTTTCTTCGTAGGAGAAAAGCTTTCCAAACAGCAGTTGCACAATTCCAACATTATTAAGAAACTAAGAGCAAAGGAGAAAGAGAGAGAAAATACTAACACAAAACAGAACAAAAAGATTAAGGAAATGGAAGAGGAATTGCAGCATTTAAAACAGGTGAGAAACTGTTTTCAAAAAACCTTTTTAGATTAGCTGCGGGGTAGGTTTTTAGGGAGGTTTTAGATAGTACGACTTCTTTTTGTTGTTGTTGCTTGGAGACTTTTCAAATTCAGATTCTTGGAATCTTGGGATGTGATTTCCAGATGCATTCTCCCAGAGAGTAATTTCAAAGCAGTTTAGGCTGATTTTTAGGTAACCTTAGACCCAGCATTGTCTGAGCCAAACTAACAGTTTCCTCCTATCAGAACTGCAGTCCCATCTCATTCCCGCTGCTTGTTTGCACTTTCACTGGTGTGCCCTTGCACTTGCGTCAGGTAATGGGCTGACCATATTCAATTCACTAGCTCAAATCAGCAAAATCTGTCCCAGCAAATTTTGGGCAGATTTTTTGCTGGGTTAGTAAATTGAATCAGGATCTTGCAAGGAGCAATACGAGCATGAGGAAGTGTATGAAATCAGGTGGTGAAGCCCCACCTGGAGGTAGGGGAGCAAAACATTTCTCTTTTGGGAAAGCGTTAGATCGGTTTAGTCATTTTTGTGTAACTTCATCCTGAATCAGCTACCACCGTTAAGCATTGTCATTGCTCAGATGGCGTGGTCTACCCCATGTACTGTCGTTAGTTTGACACTTCTTTTTTGTGCTCTAATAGGTACTTGATGGCAAGGAAGATCTTGAGAAGCAGCATCGAGACAGCATTAAACAACTGAACAGTGTCGTAGAGCGACAAGAAAAGGATCTTAGTAAACTTCAGGCAGAGGTGGAAGATCTTGAAGAACGGAACAGAAGTGTCCAGGCAGCACTTGACAGTGCATACAAGTAAGCAGATACCTGTGTGCCTGTCTTCAAGCATACGTTCAGCTTTTGCTTCTTCTCTATTCCTTGTGCAGTGCTTGCGAGATGTTAAATGATATATGATCAAGAAGTTATTCACAAAGTCATTATTGGTATTGTATAAACTGTAAGAAGCATTGCATTTTTTCTCCCCAGGGAACTTGCAGATCTTCATAAAGCTAATGCTACAAAGGACAGTGAGGCACAAGAAGCAGCCCTAAGTCGGGAAATGAAGGCAAAGGAAGAACTTGGTTTAGCTTTGGAGAAGGCCCAGGATGAGGCACGGCAGCAACAAGAAGCTTTGGCAATTCAGGTGGGTCTTGAATGTGGTGAATAAAGCTTTCTGCTTGAACAGATGAATGTGCTTTGATGATGTGTCCATCTGCCTTAATGAATCAAATTCAGTATAAGATGGAGCTTGTTTTTGCGTAGTTAGCAATACCCAGTGGATTTTTTTTCCCTGTGAATCAGTTCATTCTCTAGTCATAGTTGTGCTAAACATTAAAAATTATTTTTAATTTAAAAATATCTTTTTAATTCTACTTGTCTAAATAAAATGACTCTGCCAGGCTGTATGTTAATCTTATGGTGCAGAAGTTGAAAAAATAAACTTGGACAATATTGTCCAGTGATGGATAAATTAGTGCAACTGTGTGTGTGCAAAACTCAAGCCTTTAACTTGTGAATGTGTCTGTCCTGTCTAACAGAGTTTAAAAATGGTATAGGACTGTAGCAATGAATAGATGGCACTATAATTTTTGGCGAGAGATAAGTGTCAATCTGTCTTGTTTATTTAGGTGGCAGACCTGAGGCTAGCGCTGCAACGCACAGAACAGCAGGCAGCAAGAAAAGAAGACTATTTACGTCAGGAAATCAGTGAACTACAACAGGTACTGTAGCAAATAAACAATACCAACTCATATCTGCAAGGAGAGTGTCTAAAAACTGGTTTTAAAATGCTAGCCTGACTTTAAAGAATAAGTTTTTTTTTCTACTGGTTACTTTCGGTGTGTGTCTGGTGTGGAAGAACAATAAACATTTTTTTTAAAATCACAGATTGAAAACAAAATCAGAATTTTCATGATGCTTTTTAACTTAATGCTCTCCTTCTAGTATGAGACAAAGTATAGCATAGCTGTTAAGATTGTGATAATCCTTTAAAATTTCTTTGTTTTGAATGTCTCATTAGCTTTTAGTCTTTCTTGATCTTAGAGTCCAGAGAATAGATTGTTGGCAGAATGCTTCACCTGGTGTCCAGAGAGAAAAGTGAGCTGAATAACAGAATGTGTTAGAGCACAGAGGGGTTTGTCTGGGGTTGGAAATGAAGAAGATAATACTTAAATGTTGTGTAGGAAGGAAAAAAATGAGGGAAATCACCTAGTTTTAGGGACATTATTCATGTTTTATTTTAGTCTTTAGTGGACTGTCAGGTATGAACTGATAACTTGCAAAGTCAGGTTTGTTTTTGATTAATCTGGGATGCTTCAGGTATCAGCACTCAACCATGATATCAGATAAATTGCTCCTCTTCTCTTGAAATGTAACTTTTTGATCTGTTGTTCTATCATATATATAAAAATGTTACATTTTGGGATTTTGTACTTTACTGCTAGTTTGAACACACAGATTTTTAAAATATAAAGTGAATGGTATGTATTTGGCTGAATTCTATAATAGCATTTTAATCCGTCATATGGTTTTAAAGTTTAATTATTTGTGATTTCAGAGACTTCAAGAAGCAGAGAGTCGGAACCAAGAACTGAGTCAAAGTGTTACATCTGCTACACGGCCACTTCTCCGTCAGATAGAAAATTTGCAAGCCACGCTGGGAGCACAGACCTCCTCATGGGAAAAACTGGAAAAGAACCTTTCTGACAGACTTGGTAAGGGTTTTTTCTTTTTTTTTTTTTTTTTTTTAATCTTTTACTGAACTGTGAGACTCTTGATTTAAGATGTGAGATAGTGATAGGTAAATTAGGAGCTTGTTATTTGCCCAAAGTGTAGAGCTGGGGGTCAAGAGAGATGGGCCCAGAATGCTTTCGTGTAAGGGAAACCATAGCACTTTGGGTATTCTGCCAAGGTTCTTGAACAGGTAATTCACTGATTCTCTTTAAGACACACAGCAGAACTTAAGATCGTATGGTAGAGATGTTAAGGCTTATGTGTCCTTACAGCGTCTAAAAGAAGGATGGACATTGAGATGCTGATAATAAACCAGTATTTTCAGTTGTCAGTCTTGGTGCTTAGATTTCATGTTGTAAAGGTTGAGATGTAATTGTTTACTTGTAATTGTATAGGCAGTGAGACATATTGGTTGATACAGTAGTAATCTATTATTTTAAATGAACAAAAAGATAATAAAAACATGGAGCCAAAGAAGGTAGTTTTTCCTATGGAGGTTCTCTGTTGTTATATATCGCATTCTAAGAGTATGAAGTCTCCTCATTCTGCATTGCTTTGTACCTCTAACTGTATGGTGGAAAATATTTAATTTCCTTTGCAACAGAAAATGGAACCTTTTTTTCCAAAAAGAAAAAATCAATTGCATCTAACACACCTGACAAAAATGGCCCAAACTTCATTTTGATGCATGAATAATTCATCCAAGTTAGAGATGTCTGGTCAAAAAGTTAAATTTTGTGTTTTTCTCTCCTTGATTTTAGGTGAATCTCAAGCCCTTCTGGCAGCAGCTGCTGAGAGAGAACGGGCTGCTACAGAAGAACTTCTTTCTAATAAAGTTCAGATGTCTTCTACTGAATCTCAGAATAGTCTTTTAAGGCAAGAAAACGCTCGTCTTCAGGCTCAACTAGAAGCAGAGAGAACCAGACTGAAGAAAATGGAAAATGAAAACAGTAGGTGAGTTGGGTTCTTGGTTAACAGTGTTTCTTTAGAATTGTAGTGAAACGGAGTATGCCATCTCACATAACCAACTTCAGCAGATCTCTTTGGCTTCGGGTTGGAAGACTTGACTTTTTGAGTGTTGATACTACTGTACGAAATGTTGACAACTATTGATACAGCTGCCCAACTTCTTAAAACTTTGTTTCATACTCAAGATTGTCTGAAATGTTATTTTCATACCATTTTCACATATTGCAGCTCTGTTTATTTTAAAAGTACGTGAACCTAAAATAAATGCAAGATACTTGCTGACTTTGTCTACCTCTTTCTTTCCTTGATACAGATACGAGGTTGAACTAGAAGGTCTCAAAGATGAGTACGCAAAAACCCTTGAAGATGCAAAGAAAGAAAAGGTATCATCTTATTTCAGCTTTAAGCTATGTTATCATTGCAGTCTGAGCTGGCAGGAAGTTAACAAACTGTATTTGTTTCTGTAGATGCTGTTAGCTACTCAGTTAGAAATGGAGAAAATGAAAGTCGAACAGGAAAGAAAGAAGGCAATTTTTGTGCAAGAAGCAGCAAAGGAGAAGGTACCAAAACCTGACATTTCTGTTTAATCTTATCGAGGCTATTGTGATTCTAGTAGGTGCCTAGAACCTGATGCTTGCAAGCAACAAAATGGACTTAGAATAATACCGTAAATACCTGTATAACCTAGGTGTTAGGGATTTGGCTTTTTCTTTACTGTGACTGCTTTTTATTTCCAGTGAAATCAGTGCTTGTGTGAAAACCTCTGAAATGAGTCTTGAGTAATAGTCTCTGTTTAACCTGTGAAGAGTTAAAATATGGATAATGATTGTTTTACTCTTCTGATTTGTGAATGCTCTGGGACTCTGTTTTTTTCTCTGAAGCTACTTGTCATCTTTGCTCAGAGTACTGGCACTGCCTCCCCTGAATTCCTGTTTTGAGTTTCATGACTGTGTGTGTAACATATGACATGCTTTTCAGCTGAAGTCACAAAACAGCCCTCAATAGTCAATAACTGTAACTGCTAATTAGCAGTCGATATTCAAGTGTAAAAGAGGTGGTCAGTCTGTTTGAAAGATGTGCCAGTAAAATGTGAGAAATTTCGAAGTTGGATTCATAACTCTTTTTAAAGGTTTTCAGAACAGGCCTTCAGAAGAGAGGCATCCTTCCATTAGGATATCCTTCCTAGTATGCAGGTGTACAAAACTGTTTGCATCTCCTTTTGGCTATTGAAAGAGGATTTCTTTTGATGTAGTTTGCAACTTCTGTATTTTTGTTTCTTGAAAAATCTACCGAGTTGAATGTAGGCTAGCTAGGGTATTAGTAGCATAAGTAATTCTTTATTGTTTGAACTTGTTTGAACTCACATATGATTTAAGGGAAAAAATGGTATTTGTAAAATTATGTTCTGTACTTGGTGGTAGTGAAGGACATTTTCTTCACCACTGCAGTAAACTTTTTTCTTTACCTCTCTAACTGGTGATTTTTTTTCTTGAAGGATCGGAAGTCATTTACAGTTGAAACGGTTTCAAGTACTCCAAGTATGTCACGTTCCAGTTCCATAAGCGGAGTTGACATGGCAGGTCTTCAGACATCTTTCCTCTCACAGGTATTTTCAGCTTTTCTGATAGGCTACTTTTTTTTTTTTTCTTTTCAAGAAGCCTTCTTCAGTTAGAAAATGAAACCCTTTCAAGAGCATATTGATCTTAGACTAGTTAATTCCTGTGCAGAGACTTCCAAAACTTACAAGATGTCTATGATTATAGAGCATCTGTGAAAGACAGCATGAATCACATGACTAATTTCAGCTAACAGAATGAAATAACGCTGATAGGTCAGAGGGAGTCAAATCAGCTTGATTTATTTTTACCAGCATCCCTTGTTTAGGGCACACCTCCACTCACTAGGCAATGCCATTGACTGCTGTGATCTGTGCAAAGTCTTTCGCTTCTGCTGCTTTCCTGTAGATAGGCTTATTGGTGTCCAAGCTAAGTATTAGTTGGGTATATGTCATGAGAACTTGCTAGTAAGGAGTTACCTTAGATTGTACCTATTCATCTTAAGCTTTTGTTTTAAAAACAAATTTTAAGCATTGAAATACTTGCCTAGTAACAGTCTAACTTTAAATAAAATAATACTTTAGGAGAGGGAAGATTCCAAAGTGTACAGTCTTTTTTTTTTTTTTTTTTTTTTGTCTAATCTTAAGGTTCTCTAACCTTTTGTTCATAGGATGATCCTCATGATCACTCGTTTGGACCAATATCTACTAGTGGGAGCAATCTTTATGATGCTATAAGGATGGGAGCAGGTTCAAGTATAATTGAAAACCTTCAGTCACAGTTAAAACTAAGAGAAGGAGAGATTTCACATCTACAGGTACTGTAGTCACTCAGATATAACCGAATGCAGCACTTGTAAGTGGAATAGTTAATGCAATCAGTTTTTCTTTATTGTTTTTTTTATTCTAAAAGCTTGGTCCCTGTTCCTTACAGCACTGTGCATTCACTCTTCCCCTTCAATGACAGTTCTATTAATCAAGATAGCTGCTGGAGCTGTGTGTAGGGAAGAGCAAATTTAACTTGCCTATCTGAAAAACTGATCGGAATTGAGAAGAAAGTGGATGCTGTCTCAGTCTGGTCTATGAAAAGCCTTTAAGTACTGTATCAAAATATGTTGATCCTTAGGTTACAGATATGGTAAATTCTTTCCTACTCCTAATTATTAAATCTGTTTATCTTAGCTGGAAATTGGAAACCTTGAAAAAACACGATCAATAATGGCAGAAGAACTTGTTAAATTAACAAATCAAAATGATGAGCTTGAAGAGAAAGTGAAGGAAATACCAAAATTACGTGCACAGTTAAAGGTAAGTGTATTTGTATTGTAAATCTGATGTAAAATGGACATGTTTAATTAATATCACCCCTATCAATTTAGGATTATATTGAAATGTGTCCCTAATCATAAATGACCAAACATCCTGGTTTTTTTATTTATATATATATATATATATATACACACACACACACACACACACACACACACACAGAATATGATGATGCCTATTCCATGACTAGGTAGTCACTTCAAAATACAGAAATTTGTGCTATACATAGGATTGCACACTAAATCGGGGAGAACACATTTTTGTGTTTGTTTCATTTAAAATAGTGGTCTTGGAAGGCTTGTCTCTTTAGTAAAGCAGATGTCTTGATAAACATCATGAATTTATGAGAGTTTGCAGAAACTGAGTGTGCAATTGCAATATAGGTAATAGGACAAATATATTTTAATCCTCTGCTTAAGTTACAAATGAAATACTGGAAATACTTTTGGAAATTATTATTGTTCTATAAATACAGAATGTTAAACTTCCAGGTGAAACGTTTCACAAACTGCATTTCTTTCTGTAATAAAACTTAGTGCAGTTTGTTAACACATTTCTTAATGGCTGTAGCAGTTTGAACTTCGAGGCACTTCAGTAGGTCCTCTGAAGCCAGCACTAGTTTAGTCAAGGATCTTTGCCTTTGGAGTCTCTTCCTCTTATAGCTAGAGCATAAATCTAGCCATATTCGGAGAGTCAAAGCATAAAGTCTTTTTTTAGAATTTCTGTGTGTTTTCTTATGGAATAGTTATACCTTGGTAAAATAGTACCGTGCTTATTTTCCTTCGTGGTATAATACACTGTCCTAGCCACATGTTTTTTTTAAATTGAAAACAACAGTCAAATAACAAACTGCATGTTGTTGTAGGATTTGGATCAAAGATACAATACAATTCTTCAAATGTATGGAGAGAAAGCAGAGGAGGCTGAAGAACTCCGGCTAGATCTTGAAGATGTGAAAAACATGTACAAGACTCAGATAGATGAACTTTTAAAACAAAGACAAAATTAACTCCTGCTGAAACTCTAACATTATTATATGATAAATTGTAAAGATAGTTGTTTATGTAAATGCTGAATTTAAATACTTTGTAAAGATAATTGTATTATAGAAAATGTCACTATATTATAGAGTTCATATGTTGACAAAAATCAGTGCTTTAAGTGTCATGTACTGTCTGCAGTTAAATTATTTGTGCAATATTTAAAATTTTTTTTTAATCATCCCTTTATTTAAGTTTTTACTAAACAGTGGACCATTTTATTTGTAAACAGTAGCAGAACGGATGATTGAATGTTACCTCATGAGACAGCACTGGAAGGCATGAGTTTTACTAAAGCAGCCCTTGATTCATAAACTCTTTATTCATGAAAATGGAATTAGAAGTCTTTTTAAAATGTTCTGAATATGTTTTTTTCTAAAATCTCATCAAATAGATTTCAATAACAGAAAATAGCAGTCGCTTTCTGTCTGAAGCCTAATTAGTAGATATTTTTATGAAGGCAAAATCTCAGATTTGTACTTTCAAGTGTTAGGATGATAATTCTCTATTCTTACACAAACTTAGATTAGTATAATGACTGTTTTATACCAAGTCCTCCAAAGCAGAGCGTGAGACTCAGAGCTGAAACTTCATAGTTACTGCTTCATCTTGTATACCGCTCATGCTGTGTCTCATGGTTTGCCTAGAAAGAGCAGGTCTGCTTGTAACTCTAAATGTGTTTAACTTTTAACACCAGAAATCTGAACTATTCGGTGTTTGTTCTAGGGTTGGAGGCTGATTTTTAACAGTAGATAAAACAGTAGTTGAAAAGAATGCAGGAAAAATAGAAATTTTTTGAAATTAAATAATTCCTGCTGCTCTCATGTAATCATTCCTTGTATATAAAGAACAAGATTTAGACTTCTGAAAAACTGTACTGTGACTTAATATAGTTCTCAAGCTGGTCTCCAGTGGCTGCTAAGTATTTCTCATGCCATTCCTAAAGTAAGGTATTGGTCACATAGCATCAACATAGCTTGACATTCAGTTACATGTTGGGTCATGTCAGAGGAAACTTTTGAATCGGACCCTAGGGAATGCTGAGAATCGGAGGAAGCAGCTTGCTCCTTCCTCTCTGCATTCCAGACAGCAAATATCTCACTACATCTCAGAATTTTAGCAGTGATAGACATTCGTGTGAAATACTCTGCAGCTGAAATTCTTTGCTTATCATACCGTTGTCTCCATTGAGAGAGGTTTCTTTCGCATCCGTGTGCATTGCAGTTTGGGTTAGAGATTCTGTTCCTGCCTCTGTGTTCAGTGGACTGAAGGAGACGAAGAATGTGAATGCTGATAAATTGCTGCTGGAGAAAAGCCTAAGGAATACGATGTTTCTGCATACGCGAGGGATTTATTTCTGCTTGTGAGAATGGTTAGTGTCTGGAGTTTCATAGGCAAAGGTACGTCTGTGGAAAAGTCTAGTTCAGTTTGAGATTCAGACAGATATTCTGAGTATTTCAGTAAAGCAATAGAGTAAGAACACTAAAAATAGTCTCAACTTTCATTCTGTAATAGAAATTTAAACTGCTTTAATAAAATACAGGCTTTTTTCTGGGGAGGTGGGAAAGAATCTTATTATCTTAGTTTCATTTTGGAAACTAAGGTGAAACCATTTTTTTTTCTTCTCAAAGACTAAAAATTAACACTTTACTTTCATATTGAAGTTTGCTTGGTTGCTGTAAGTCTGAAACACCCACGCACGCACACTAAAGTAAATTCCACTTGTTGAAGCTTACTGATGTGTGCTGTATTAAATCAGTCAAAATTACGACATGCAGCTGTTAGAAATTCAGTCATTTTTAATAAACCAACTTTTTAGGAAGGTTAAATTTTAGGGTGCCAAGTAGTAATTTAATCCAGCAGTTTTCTGTTGTAGTGAATCAGTGAATCAATAAATCGCTGTTCTTCACCGTGGTTTTTTTTTGTTTTGTGTGTGGGTTTGTTTTTTTGGTTTGTTGGTTTGTCTTTTTATCACAATATTGAGAGAAAAATGGAAGACTTTTCCAAAAAATTAAGGATTTAACTTTTCTTTAAATGTATTACTGCCAGTGGTTTCTGAAGGTAATGTTTCATGTGTAATGTGTGAGTAGATACTTTTTTAAGGACTGATACAGGTGCAGTTTCGGATTTCTGCAAATACTTAGACTATCTTTGGTTTTCAGGAAGAGCTGAGGTAAATTAGAAACTTTAACTTGCAGTCAGCATTAACTTTTAGATATAAAAGTACTTGTCAGATATATTAGATTTTTAAATTCTAAAGAAGTAGATGTAAATATATAAATTGACTTGACTATTTTTGGATTCTTTATTCCCTTTCAGTGCAGCCTTTTTACTAGCACATCAGGATCAAGTGGCTTACTGCATCTTAATCATCAAAGCCTTAGAAAACAAAGTAGCTGTTGGAAAGTAACCTAGACTTTTAAGTATTCTCCATTTTGATTATCTTTGATTATAATTCTGGTATGCTTGTTTTGAAGAAACATTAACGTCTGCCAGGACACTTTAAGTTCTTTGCTGTTACTGAAATTGCCTAGAAGGAGTAACGTGCAAAAGGAAACGATTTAAGTCAGAAAAGTGATGCCTGCTTCCATTTAGATTTATTATTTTAAAATACTCCATGTTCAAACAACTGATTTATACCTCATTTTCACTGCATATGCAAATAGGAAGAAATTTCATTTAAAGGCTTACTCAGAGTATGCTGCTCAAATGGGGCTTATTCCCTAGTCTAGGGAAGATAGTGGAAAGGCTGCCATTAATGTTGATGGGTTTTGGATGAGGTTTGAGTTGGACTACTTGCATGCTCACTTCTTTGGGCATTGGGTTGCCTCCTTTATGAACAAAGGAGCAAATGTTCAAAATCCTGTATATCTGCACATGAAAGGAGTCGTTTTTATTAACCTTTTTGTCCTGTTAGACAGGTTTGTTACGATTTGTGTACGTATGTTTTGCTAAGGGCTTTAATGATCTTGAATATGAAACAAAATGGATTATTGCACGGTGAAAATGGAACCCAGCGTTTCTAGTTGTAAAATGTATATAAACTGTATAAAGCATGGGTCAGGGTAAAATAAAATTTTATGCTAAGAGTGTGCTCTGGCTTTCTTTAACACAGACTTAGAGATAATTTGAGGGGTTTTTTTGTGGAGATGTATGAACTTAGCAGTATGAAAGAAAAACATTGTTAAGGTTGGGAAGGGCTTTTGGGTATATCAGTATACTTTGAATTTAACTAGAGTTGCGTTAGACTGGTGGTGTTGTGGGTATTTAAGTACAAGGGCTTGGTTTATTCACAAGTTCACTGCAGTAATGGGATTAAAGCTCATGTGAAATTTAGACTAATTTCCTTTATTTGCGTAAAGTAGCGATATCTAATATCACTGTAATGGGATGAAAGATTGTTCAGCAATTCATGGATCCGTGGGAGAGTTCAGGCCACCGGCGCCAATTCCTTGTTCTCCCAGCTTTCCTGTGGGATGCCGGACATCTGTCACCCCAGTCTCCGCCTCGCTTCCCCACCTGTAACTGAGAGTTTCTGTGTCAGAAGGATGTGAAGTGCGGTTATTCGAAGAGCTCTTTCCAGGGGCGCCCGCGTCCCCGCCGTGCGCGGAGGCCTCCGAGCGCCGCGTCCCCGCCGCGGGGCACACGGGGAGGGCGGCGGGAAACGCACTCGGGGGCGAAGGAAACGGAACAATGTGGGTTAAGCAGCGCCGTTTCCTGCCCTGCTATGAGAGGAAAAGGCCTTTCCCTCCCCCCCTCCCCCCCCCCCCCGCGCATCCTGGAAGCACCGCCGCGGGCTGTTTACCGCGCGCAACACAATAACGCCATCCTGTTTTCGGCGGTAAAAGGAAGACGCGCCGAGAGCCTCGACCCCCGAGCCGGTCTCCTCCCTCCCTCGGAGGCGCCGCCGCTGCTCGGGCACCGACGCGGCCCGGCCGGGCGGTGAGGGGGCTTCCGGCCGCCGCCGCCTCCTCCTCCTCCTCCTCCAGGTGGCGGCGGCGCCGCCCCTTCGCCCTCCCCTGGCGGCTGCAGCGGCCCCGGCGCGGCGCCCCGCGGGTGTGAAGGCGGGGCGGGGAGGCGGCGGCGGCCGCCCTCCTCCTTCTCCTCCTCCTTCTCCTCCTCCTTCTCCTCCTCCTTCTCCTCCTCCTCCTCCTCCCGCGGAGCCTGGTGGTGCCGCGCCGGGCTCCCGCCGCGCCCCCCCGCCCGCCTCAGGCATGAGGAGCCGCGGCGCCGGCGCGCGCCGCCCCGCCTAACGGCCGGAGCCGCCGCGGCCTGCGGCTCTGAGGCGGCGGGGGCGAGCCGAGCGGCGCCGCCCCGCGGCGCAGGTGCCCCGCGGCTCCGGGAGGTCGCTGGGCCGCCGCTGCCCCCCGGGCAGAGCCTCGGCCCGGCGGCTGCCGCGCTGGCGCTTCCCCCGCGCCGCCCAGGTAACGCGGCGCGCTGCGGTCCGCGGCCGCGATGCTCGACCCGCGCGGGTGTCGGAGGCGTGAGCGGGCTGCTGCGGAGACCGTCTGCGTGCGCCGCGGCCGCCTGCCTGGGCGGCCCTCTGCTGTCCCGGGGGGGTCTATACGTCGGCTGTGTGTGTATATATGGTATGGAGTTGGTGTATGTATGGTGTGTGCGTATATATATATATATGTGGTGCAGACAGATATGTGCGGGCCTATGGTTAACTTAACTGTGGGTAACTCAGTAGTCCAAACTCTTTTTAACGCGGGGCTAGCTACTAAAGGCAAGCAAGCTGCTAAAGACGTCTTGGTTTGGCCATTTATTTGCAATTACACGGTTTTCCCTTTAACTAACGATTAATTTTTTCCAAGGTGGAGAAAGTTTTCTTTTTATACATGTACATATCTGTGTATATGTGTGTGTGTGTATATTATATATACACATATGTGTGTGTGTATATATATATATAGAGAGAGAGAGTATGTATATATATGGAAAAGCTAAACTTTTTATTCTCTCCCAGCTGAATACTTGTAAATTTTCTTCCTGCCCTCTGCCTATTATACGCTCTCTACTTCGTTTCCAGATTTGAGCTCTCAGGGATCCCGTGGGATCCTGCTAAAGTAAACACACCCTTGTGAGTCTGCCTGCGAGCTGGTAGTGCGTAATAACCCGCGGTGACTAACGATTCAAAGATATTCCTGAGGTTGTACGGTCCCGTCTCCTAGCGAAAGTTTATTCTTCATAGGGGGGAGAAAAAAAAAACCCACAGAAATCCAAGTATGAATTCTTTGAGTACGTGACTTAATTTGGCCGAATGTTGCCTAGTATGCTTGAAATGTGCTACATCACGTATATACTAAACTTCTTTTTTTTTTTTTTTTTTAATAACTACAGAACTTGTAGGTTGCCATGTTAAAGTTGCTTGCTTTTGGATTGCTACTGCAAGAAATCCTGGCTAATTCCCAAGATGAAAATCTTACCGAATTCAAAAACTTGGAAGAGCCATTATATAGCTACAAAACTATAAACTTGCCAGATGAGCATATTCCTTACTTTCTGCACAACAATCAGCATATTGCCAGCATCTGTAAACAGGACTCTCGTTGCCCGTATCAAGTAGGTTTGCTTTTTGTTTTTGCTTTTTTGTTTATGTTTTTGTTCAAATGTAATTTTGGGGTGGTTTATTCTTGGAATTGTAGTAGTTAAAGATGGTAATGAATTGGTCTCCTTGCCAGTGTGTTGATTTTATTGGGAGCTGGAATTGTTGCTCTTGAAAGGGCTATATGGGACTCTTTCTTGCATCTGATGTTGCCACAAAGATTTCCTTTCTTCCTTTCTTCCTTTCTTCCTTTCTTCCTTTCTTCCTTTCTTCCTTTCTTCCTTTCTTCCTTTCTTCCTTTCTTCCTTTCTTCCTTTCTTCCTTTCTTCCTTTCAAAAGGCTAGATTTATAAAACAATGTTTTTGCAAGCTTTCTTTTTTAATTGTTACAGAGCTGAAATGATCATCTTAATCTGAATGGCACTCTTGCACATGTCCAAAGATGTTTGATCTAAGCACAGTTAGTAATTTCTAGGCCTGTGGTTTTCAGCGTGCTGGAGTACCTCTGCTCAAGTGGCAAGAGTAGAGGCAGATCAATGAAATGATGATTTAGTCTTACCCTGTGCTCCCATGTACTTCAGGAATGGTGAGCCAGAGGATCTGGGCTGCATGTGGCTCAGGAGCGGCTCTGGTGTCTCTCAGGCTGGAGCAGGTTCGCACAGCTGGGAGTGGGGACTGCACTCGCCGTTCCCTGGCTTTCCGCAGCGCTAACTCCTTCTAGATTCGCCCGGAGGAACAGCAGCGCTCTGAGCACCATGCTACTTGTGAGCCTCTAAGCTTCGTTATCTGCAGCTCTCAGCAGTTTGAAAATTTTGGGATGCTACACATGGGGTCAGGAATATTGATTACCCTGAAAAAGATGTATTAAAGACAAGGTTAATATTTCTGTGCGTATATGTCCTATTTGGATATATGTCTGTGCCTAACAAATCTGAGCGTTCTTTCTGAAACGATTTGAAACAGACCAAGCTGAAAGCCTTTTATGCAACATATATTACCAAGATGTAGTGTATAAGCTAATAATTAGCTGAAGTAATTTAAAATTTTGCTGTAGCATAACCTGATCAGAAGCCATACTCAGTGAATTCTGTGTTACAGAAATACTTGAAGAAACTAAAATCCTGCTGGGGTTATGAGAAATCCTGCAAATCAGATTACAGGTTCAGTTACCCAGTGTGTGATTATGTTGAAACTGGATGGTAAGTTCCATCTAAAATGTATAAAGTATAGTATGTCATAAAATGTATAGTGCTCACTTTTATATTAGTTGTGCAGTTACCATTATTGTGATATTCTGAGTCTGAAGGATAGTTATGATTCTTTGTGGAGATATGTACGTGTGTGTGTGTGTGTGTGCGCATGCATACATCTTTCAACGTATTTTTAAAAATTAAGCTTTTTAAGGAAGAAAATACTGTTTGAAATGCATCATACCACAATGTTTTCTTTATTCTGATGTAGTCTTGAATTCAGACTCCTCAAATAACTCTGGAGTTCCTTTCTTAGCTTTAAAAACAGAGGAGAAAATGTTAAAAAAAGATTTTTGTACCCTTTTAGGGGAGAATAGCTTTAAACTGTCATTGAAGTCTTCACTTATGTGCAGCTGATAAGTTGCTTCCTGTTTTGCATCTTAAATGCCAGTAAAGTAACTGGCTGGCTTTTTTGTTCCAATTCTAGTGGAACAAAAACATTATCTGTTAAAGTTATTACTAGAACTGAGCAACAGCCCTTGATTTTCCTCTCTCCTTCATACATCAGGGCAAGTGACATTGAGACAGCCCAACAGATATTCTGGAAACAAGCTGACTTTGGTTACATTCGAGAGAGGCTGAATGAAATGAAAACCCATTGTAAGCCTGCAGCAATGGTAGGTGTTTTTGATAGGTAATACAGCTTTCACTTGCTTTTAAACATAATTCTTGTTATTGATCAAATCCTCCTTGCTCTTCTGTTAACAGGGAGATTCATCTCTGACCTGTTCTCGGTACCTTCAGCACTGCAGAGCAACAAACTTGTACATTGATTTAAGAACTGCAAAGAGAAATCATGACAGGTCTCTGATTTGCTTATGTTGTAGTAAAACCAAGAGATGACAGGGAGAAACACTTCTGAATTTGTTTAACAAATCTGTGCATGTACCTGGTGTGCTTTTTGCCGTGGGATTTGCAACTGATCAAAGGCTTGTCACCCAAGTCCTGTGGAGATCTTCGTTTCTGGTGATTGCTGACTGCTGCTGCTGCTATCAGCACTACAGTGTATTTGGGTTTCTGACATGCTAAGCTCTCGGTTTCTTGCAGTAATGATGGGTGATTGAAATCCTTCCTTCTCCTGAGTGGAGACCAGAGAGGTAGACTTTTCTGTATCTTCAGAGATGTCCCTCCTCAGTCAGATGACATGCAAAGTAGAAAATTTTGTTTGTAGGAGTTACTGAGAAGACCTTTGCTCTGGTAGGTTTTAGCAGGCTGGTTAGTGTGCCTTTATACAGGAACCAGGAATTGCATTTTCAGATACAGTAAGACTGAAGAAGACTGAATCTGGATATCTTTTATCTCAGATTAAAATGCTATGCATTGGACTACTGGGTGAAAAAAGGATGTCACTGACAGTGGCATCATCCCTTTTTTCTTCTGCCTTATCTTTGAAGTCAATGTCTAGGGCATCTGACTTGAAAAAGCTATTTCATGACTGTGACAGCAATACCCTTCAGAATGGGTCGTTGTCTTCTCAACATAGCCTAAGAGCTAATTTAGACAGCACCTTTGGTTGTTAAGCTAACTTTGTGAAACCTGTTCTTACCCCTTACTCTTCATATATTGTATAAAATTCTTGGGTGGCTAACTGGATTATGAAATCTGAGGTGAATTTCAGTGAGAAATTGTTATTTTAAAAAAAAAAAGGTGCTCCTGCAAGTAATCATGTAGCAAAACCTCATTAAATTATTCATTTGGATATGTGAAAATGATACCTAAAACATTCTGGGCAGAGTAATGTTATCTTCTTGATTAATATTTCAAACTCTGAGGGCACCATTATCTTTATTTGGGAAGTAGTGGGAAATGCTGCAATTATGCTGAAGAAAATACTCAGGTTTTAAGTATGCATGAAGTATCTTGCTGAATCGAGACAAGCTAGCACTGGTTTGAGTCTGTAATCTAGATTGCACAGCACTTCTAGTACTGTTGCACAAAAATTGATAAGGTTTTTATTAATTTGCATTAGATTCAAAGAAGACTTTTTCCAGAAAGGAGAAATTGGAGGTCATTGCACCCTTGATGTTCAAGCATTTTTGGCTGAAGGTCAACGCAAGAGCCCTCTGCAGTCTTGGTAAGAATCACTTGTCGTGTCTGCTTCCAAGTTCACTTAGTTCTTTTTTTTTTTTCCCCCCCTCCATTGGCACTATCAGCTCTGTGTCGGGTATTTCATAATGAGGAAATAGTAGCTCCTTTCTAAGGTCAATTTAAGAGTTCATAATAGATTTCCCTAGTAATTACATCTATTCAGAGTGCTGTTCTGAACTATGCTGAGTGTAATTGTATCATTCCTGACTAATTTACAGCAGCAAAAGATTTGAACGTGTCTTGTAACCCGAAGGTCTAACATTCAGCCGTTTTCTGGGGACAATGTTGACTCTGTGCCTACCCTGCCTATGGACTGAGACAATTCTTTTGTTATGAAATGCCTTGAAGCTTGCATTTGTGCCCTAGCTGACACAATCCTTGTGGTGCTGGGGCCAATGCAATGCCTGATCTGCATATTCGTACACCCTCCCGGGGGGGCCTGTGTTTGGAGTAGGAAACAGGCAGCAATCTACAGGCTGAGCAGGAACTGCAGAGGATGCTTTGTGGTAGCTGGTTGACTCTCAGGGTTGCATGTTAGCCCTTCACAGTAGCATTGCCAGTTAATTGGTGAAGCATGAAGGAACTGGAGCCATCAAGTTTCCTATAAGAAGTCTTTTTTTTTTTTTCCTTTTATCCTTTTCTGATGTTTCCAATTATTCTTCTCATTTTGCATCGATGATCAATTTAAGTTAAGAATAGCTGCAGAGGAAAACAAGACTTATTTCTTCCCTACCTATTATTGTCCTCTCAGGTGCTCATTCCTGCTTAGTTCTGGGTATAATGAATATTGCATCTGCATTCATTATTCTGACCAAAGTATGAAGATCTTGCTGAAGTGTCTCTGCCAATGCAGATCAGGTTGGATAGACCCACAGATCTAGGCTCTAAGGCTCTTTGTTACATCTCTGCTACTTTGATTTGTAGATCAAAGATGCTCTTCACTCCTGAGATCAAAGGCAGTGTTTAACCTCTTGGAGCTCATAACCTGAGAACTTTCCATTACAATTACAAACAATTTTAGTTGTCAGACTTTATCAGGCTTCAGCAACCCTGTTAAATCAAATGCACTGGATGAACAGTTGTTACATCTTAGATATATGAGGTACACGTTTTTAAGTGTGTTAATGACAAAGCATGTTCCATGTGGTTGAATCTTTCTAGGTTTGCAGAACTCCAGACATTTACCACATTAAACTTCAGGCCCCTAGAGGATGGCCAATGCGACATTGTTATTGAGAAGCCAACATACTTCATGAAATTAGATGCAGGTAACTGGTGTTTTTAGTGTAGACTTTTATCCTGTAATACAGCAGTGAAAAGAGCTGTATCCGTTGTACTCACTTATGTTATGCCTTTGTGACTGTCAAATTTACTTGTAATTTTTTTTTTTGAAAAAAGGTGCGACAGTTTCATTCTTTTTTTATGTAGTTCTATTAATAATGTCAGAAATTTAAATTTAAAAACCTTACATTTTGTCACAGACACTTAAAAAATGTATCAGAGAAATTTCCTGCTGCATGTCTGCACAAAGTCTTTGACTCTTGACTGTGTTTTGACAGAGTCTTTGGCCCAAAGTCAAAGACTGTTTTGTACAGAGTCTTTGATTTTTGGCTGTGTTTCTGGATGACAGTTTTCAGTTTTCACATCTGCTGCATGAACACGAGGTATGTGTATATACATGTCTTGCAACCTGTGTTAGGTAAATGAGGATTCTACGCATATTGAATGATATGGAAGAAGAAATAGTGTTCAAAGACAAAATTCAAGGGAGTAACTTTTGTTAGTAGATTAAAAAGCTGATAACGCTGTTTTAATCTTAAAGCTTCACATTTAGGTGAAAAGCCACTGCAGGGAGAAATTGGCTATTTCATTACAGAGCCCTGTGGTGATTGGTGGGCTACGGTATGCCAAAATTCATGAGAGGGAGGGATAGCACCGAAAGATCTTTAGGTAGGCAAATCATCCAGTGGTATTTGACATTTTGGGAATTCATCAGCCTTTTTGCTCATGTGGCATATTTTGAAGATGAATGTTAGCAAAAGAGAATTTTCAGGATATAGACATTCAAACAAGCTGCTGTGGGGTGAGCTGTGATTTCAAATAGATATTTGTTGTATTTTGACCCCATGACACATTGCAACTGTAAACTGGATCACGCTTCTTCCCCTGTGGGCCAGTATCTTGTGTTTTAAGCATGGCTGGTGCAGGCACCTGAGTGTTTTGGCATGCTGTCAACTTGTACCTTTGAGCTGGGTGGTCTAGCTGTGTCCCAGGAGACAATTCTGTCCACCTCCATCTGCTTTATTTTAAAGGAGGGGAGGAATTTGCTGTTTGGGCAGTATGGGAAGCCCAGCAGCTAGTTCCTATCATGGCAGCTCTTCATGGCCAGGAGCTTAGAAACAGGGACTGGTCTACATGGTTGCAAAACTAGTATCTAGTCTTCACTAGCAAAGAAGCTGGACTTTTTATTTATTTATTTACTTTATTTGTTTACCTCCTTTATTTCATGGTAGCTTTTTATGTGCCCTGGTCTTAGATATTAACTTAAGAAACAAAGAATGAGCAAAAATGCTCTGAGAACGAACCTGATGAATTACTTGGGCTTTGGCTCGGCTGCAAGTACAAGTTCTGTCTTGAAGTCCCCCAGACAGAGCTTCCCTGAACACTTACAAAAACAAAACAAAATTAAGAGCACTGCCAAAGGCCTGTTTTTAATGTTTCCTGTATGTCTAAGTAGTTACTGTTAACGCAGCAGTTACTGTCATACACCCCAGAAAGCAGTTGCACACTGTAATGAGAAATGGCAAGTAAAATATATTTTTTTTCCACTGCCTTTTTGACCACTGATTTCTCTGAACTTTTCTTAAAATGTGCTTTACTTCAGATTTCTTACCATGATGTCCTCCTTTTTTAAGATTTGGTTTTCTGGAGTATATGAGAAGCTTTCAGTCAGAAGCAAAGGAAAATTAATGAGAAATGCAGGCTTTATTTATACATACGTGTGTGTGTATATATGTACATATAAATACATGCTTTATTTTTATGTATGTGTTTGTGTATATATATATAGAGAGAGAGAGAGACAGAATTTATTCACAGGGACACTGCTAAGGAAAAATCTATAAAGTGATAAAAACTGGAGTGAATAATGTAGTATCTTGCTAACAAGTCTTTCTCTTTCTCAGGTGTTAATATGTACCATCACTTCTGTGACTTCGTCAATCTTTATATTACACAGCATATCAATAATTCCTTCAGTACTGATGTCAACATAGTCATGTGGGATACAGTAAGTCTGTAGTGCTTTTGTCATACTTTGTAATGGGTTATATTTCTACTTTATCAAGGCTCCGAAGCTTCTAACAGGCAATCCTTAAATTTTCTTGTGGGCTGCTGTCTTCATCATGTGGAGCTGATAAGTTTTTAGATTTTATTAATAAGGGTGCATGAACAATGCTTAAGGAACTGATTTCCTGACATAGATCACGTGCTGTTTTAACACTACTACATAACTCATCTTTTGGTAGTAGGTAGTTATACCTTTTTTGGTGTGACGTGATCTGCTTTTTGTATGTGCCATTTGAGTATTTTGTGCTGATAGGGGTTTTTTTAAGAATTTTTCTTTGAAAACTTTGAAGTAGAGTGACTCTACTTAAAAGTATTTCTTCTGTCTTGAAAAAGAAATGCATCAGTGTTATTTCTAAATCAGTAATGTGCCTCCTGTAATAAAGAAAAAAACTAAATAAAATCCTTGAATATAGCAAATCAGGGTCTAGTAGTAGTTCCTTTAAATAGCCTTCTTGCAGTTACTTCTCTCCATCACCTCTTAGAACACCACAAGTGAGGCTATTTCTGCTGTACTGAGTTGAAACAGTGACTATGTTTAAGAGTAATATTAGTTTTACTGACTAGCGTGTAAGTTGTGTAGGAGAGTGTTTGGTTTTTCATTGTTTAATTTAAGTTTGTAATATGTCACATAAAATGTATAACCAGGTCCAAAAATAACACACCTCTTGACTATGCTATTGTCCCAAGTCCGTCTATTATTTGCTCTCGTATAATACCAGGGTTTCTTTGTGTATTCACTACTCTGACAGCTAATATTTAGCAGAGAACTGCCAATATCCACTCCTTGCTATTTAATGAGAAACCTCTTTGGCTAGAAGAAAACAGTTTTTCTAGTTCCCTTATATTTTGAAAGCTAAAATAAATCCGCTTGCCGGATAAGCAAGCTCCCAGATGTTACGTAAGGACCTGTTAATCCAGCTCTGATGGCTTTCTGAAACGATCACGTGTTCAATATCGTTGTAAATTACTTTGAAAAGTAACTCCTTTTCTTATATGACATCGTTGAATCAAATAGCTCTTTCAAATCTAGCATTCAGAGTTAGTACTATCATTGTGCAGCTTTAAATGAATCTAACTGCTCCTTCTGCTTAAGTTCGTTACCACGTACAGCCAGATGATGGCACCAAGTAACTGCTGATAAGCTGTCTCCGTGGCTGTCAAAAAATAGACTTGAACTTATTATTCATTCTCTTTTTTTCTGATGTAATTGGATTTGGGCATATTCTCTAGCTACTGTAAAATTGGTGCCCTGTTCTTATTAAACAGTAATGCTTTCAGATGTAGGTTAAACAAAGCAGAAAATGAGTAGGAAATCCAGACTGTCTGCAAATGCAAGAGAGCAATGTTTATAAAGCACTTTTAAGGAGAGGAGACAGGGTTAGAGAGCGGTACTTCCAGCTTTGAAGATCAGTTCTCTCTACTTCTAATTTGGAAGAGCGGTTCTTGTAATGCAGACTGCCAGAGAGTAGCGTGGATTGTGGAATTCATTAAAACTTCATGGCAGAAGAGGGGGGAGGAAGCACCACTTCAGCTGAAGGAAATCTGGCAACCTTTAGATTCTTTTAGATTCACTAGCTGTCTGCTCTCTTCTGTGGTCATTTACAGTCTTATTTTCAAATTTATTTTTGAGAATGTTTCCACATAACTTTCGGAGGAGGATGAAACAGCCCTCAGATGTGCGGGAACTGTTACGGATCTGAAGGCAAGAGCCCCTACTGCTATGATTGAAAGGCCAGAAGGTTCCCCAGATCCTTGCTGCTATAGGGGATTTTTATATTCTGTCCTTTAGAGAAACTTCAAGTAATGCCAAACATAATTTGCCTGTTACTTCTTGCACCAGATCAGATCATTGTCTTCAATCTGTGATACATATGCTGTATGCAAGTAAGCATCCCAAAATAGGGGCAAATGTGAAACAGGCTTGTTGTGACTTTTTATTTTTAACGTTACTGCTGCACTTGAATGCCCAGGTGGTTGTTAGTCTCAGGAGTCCAGGTTCATGCCATCCACCCTCCTTACCTTTCGGTTACTTCAAATTTAACCTATGTTCTGTTGTCTCTGGTATAAGTAGTGGTACTCCTTGCTCCCAACTCGCAGACTCTAATCTGTTCCTGAAGAATTTGTCTAGATTGCTGGTTTAGAGAACTGTTTTCTTGAAAACTAATTACCTGCCTGGTAATTTGAGTTAACCCCTCTTGTAAACACTAGATTAGACATTCTGTAATGTCTGCCTTCTGTGCAAGGCTGTCTTAGGTCTGGTGTGGTGATCTGCCTACAAGGTGTGTGTTAAAAGTCATACAGGGCTTGTAAATAATTAGGAGAATTTTTATATTCACATTTCTGTAATCATTATGCACATGTGTTTTTTTTCTTTCTTTCCTCCTAGAGCTCATATGGCTATGGCGACTTGTTCAGTGAGACATGGAAGGCATTTACTGACCATGAAATAATACACTTGAAAACTTTTGACGCTAAAAGGGTATGGAATTGTATGTTTTCCTTTAATTCATAGAGACTACATAGTAAATGTGACTGCTTCTCAAGCCACTTTTGGATATGGGTGTTTTAGAGGAAGGCATTCATATTTTAAGTGTATGTTTAATTTATGTGATATCTGTACACTGTTTTACAAACCAGAGACACACAGCAGTAGCCACAGTAGCCTATTTCTGTGGCATGTCTACGCTTCACGTAGATAGACGAAACTTGTGTGTCTTCCGAGAAGTGATGTTTATGTATTGGTTTCACTTTGGCAGCACCCTCTGCTGAAGCTAAGGGTTTTCAAATGGTATTGTCATTCTAAATTGTCTGGTTTTTATTGAGGTATATCTCTTCCCCTGTAACTGTTAATATACCTGCTGTTTATCATAAACTGTGATATTTTTACTCCCACCAAAAATGTATGCATTCATTCAGAGCTCATTTTAGTCTCTTAAATCCCTTAAACCCTCTCTTAAACCCTCTCTACTGTTTACCTGATTTTCTTCTACTTGGTTAATGTTTGTTCTGCTGTTTTTTTGCTGTGCCCACTTCCCTTTTTTTATATGTAGCATCTTGAGAGCTCTTTCGGGACCGGAATTGTCTTTGTTCTATTCATTTGCGCAGTTGTTAGGGAAGTGAGGATGTTCTTGACAGGAGCACCTAATTGCTAACTCATTATAAGCGTGATTGCACTGAACGAGCAGGGGCTGTGCCAGCAGAAGGTAGCAGTGCAGTGTAACTTCTTGTGATCTTCCTTTGCAGGTATGCTTTAAAGAAGCAGTCTTCTCGTTACTGCCTCGAATGCGATATGGCTTGTTTTATAACACACCGTTGGTGAGTCCTTTTTATCAATCCGGTGTGCTCACTAGGTGTGTGTGTTTGACAGTATAAAATCTTAGCTAATGTGTCTCTCAAGCACTTAGCTGAGTTATCCTGAAATGTACTGTACTGAAGGTCTGTGCAACTCCAAATGAAATGATCCGCCTTAGGGATTAGGGTTTCAAAGAGCCCTTGATTATTGTACTTAAGCTGGTTGGTGGTAACTGCTTGTGTGCAGGCTCCTACTTTACAGTTCATGAGACACAGATTATTCCTCTTTAATGGGAGGGTACTGTGAATTTACTGGTATTCTTGCAGAGCACAAAAGCTTGTAAATTGGCAGTGTTGACAGAAGCTGCTTCTGTGGAAGCTGCTCCTATGCGGGCTTTTGTCTTGGGACTGTCACTTTGCATATTCCATGGAGAATAGTTCTGAATGTGGGTGATTACTGCCATGCATTCATGTGATAACTGGGACCATGCTTCCTTAATTTGCTTCCTTTGAGGCATCTCTCTGGGACTGATGTAGCAGGGTCTTCTGACTGGCTGAGGATGTGGGATGGGAGGCTGGGAAGGGAGGGAGCACAGGCTTGGGGAAGTCAGACTCTAGAAGAGAAGGTGGAAAGCCTGAGATTGAGATTCTGGCTTACGGGGATGGAGGGCGCCCACTTGAGAGGCAGAATTGCCCATTCTGGTGTCACTAAGAAGCTTTGTGAGAGTGTTTGCTGCTGTACACTGCCTTCCTGCAACAGTTTTTTTTCCTGGGGTGTTAGCTTGTGCATTCAGGCTGTAACACTGTAGAGCAAGTTGTATTTCCTTCCAAATGAAAGTGCCACTTGTGCTGCAGTAAATAGTGACATGCTTAATGCAGTGCGTGATAGTAGGGTTTTGTTCTGCAGAAATGGTAAAAGACTGATCACAAAGTGAGGTTTGCTGAGCAAAATAACTTTTTGTAATATTAATTGCTTTTCTAATTTCAGATCTCTGGCTGTCATGGTACAGGGCTTTTTAGAGCATTTTCTCAGCATGTGTTACACAGATTAAATATCACACAAGAAGGACCCAAGGTATGATAAAAGAAAGATAGAACTGTGGTGTGGAGCTTGCAGTTCTTACTCGAATGAAAAATAGCAACTAGCTGGACCCAGTGGGAAATAAGAGCAAATACTGCACTTTTTGTCCTTTACTGGGGTGCTCAAGATTTTCTTCCAATAAGCCAGTCGATTCCATAAAGGCCTTAAGCAAATATTTATGTGTGTTTGTAAAAGCTGACCCCATGTCTCATCTCTGTAGGACAGACTTTAGAACATGCTCCTTTGAACCCTAGGGAGCTGCTCTTCCCCATCCCCTCCTGTGTTCCCAAGGCCTTTATGTTCTTCCCAGTTAAGCTAGATACATGGTATGTTGTCTCTTCTGGAGCGTGCTGCCAACGTGCTGCCCTTAGGTCCAGCAGAGAGGATTGCCCGGAGCAGTGGGCTTCCTCTCTGCAGACATGCTCTTTATCAATCCTCATGACTACTGCTGAGCTCAGGTCAGAGAAGGGAATGATTGGATCTGGTCCTTCCAGTCCCTGCCTGGTACCATCTGTCTGACCCTGGGCTTCTCTGTTGTACACCCTGGTGGTTTTTGCAAACTGTTGCAATGTCTGCATTGACGGATACAGCAGTTTGGGGCTTCTCGAAGTGTTTGCTAGAGAGTAGTCTGCGTATTATCGCTGAGGGGCACACACTGCACAGGCATTTAGTTATGCTTCTCCTGCTGACACTAATGGGAGTCATGCAGTTAAATCTTTTTATTTCACTTGGAACATTTACCCCTGTGAGTCCAATTAATTTGAAGAGGTAAAAGGAGGAACTGCTGTAGAGGTAATTTTTTTTTTTTTTCCCAAGGATCTTGTGCACAAACTATCCTGAAAGCGGCTTCCCTGCTTTCGAGAACTGCCCTATAATGTGTAATACAAAGACTCGTTTGTACTGAATAAAAATAAATCATTCAGAAAACATTCTATTCTTTGTTAATAGCAAGACTTTCACAAAGTTTTTGACACTTTTAATCTGTTGGAAAATACACTGTGAATTTTAAGGTGATTACATCATCTGTTATATAGGGAGGGAACATATTTAGTTGCTCAGATAATTGCTAAAATAAACATGGAAGTTTTTTCTTTTAGTAAGGTCTGGCTTACAGCTAACTCATTGCTGCTTCTTTCCTTTTTTAGGATGGGAAAATTCGAGTCACAATACTTGCACGCAGTACAGATTACCGGAAAATATTAAATCAGAATGAGGTGTGGTCCTTCATATTTTTAAAACAAATAAATTAACCAGAAGTTGAATTTTGCTCATTGAATTGATTTTCAGGCACAGCCAAGACATCTGCCCATTGACAAATCTTGGATAAATATGTGCAGTGCTAATACTGATTTATTCTAATATGCCCTGTGGCCAGTCTCTGTTTCTGTACACCAGGCACTGAACCTTGCTGCCCTTTGTAAATACCCAGTGGCAGACTACAGATGTAATACTAAAAGTATTTCCTCTTAACAAACAGATATTGTAGAACCTTCTGATAAAATTAAATTATTTTGCTTTCACATTATTTTCTTTGATTTCTAGAAGCCCCAATGTTGAAGGCTCTAATGAAAAGCTTTGTTATGCTTGCAGAACAAAATGCACAGCCAGTTGTGCCTGAGTAGGGGCATTCAAAACTTAATGAATTTTCCTGCTGATTAGCATTTTCAAATCATGCAACTTGGTGGGCTTACGATGAAGCTACTCTTGTGATAAAATGATAACATCTAATGTTTTTGTACCTTTCTTCATTCTTAGTTGTTAGTGTCTGACAAAAAATGGATAGGCATCATTATCCCCATCTTATACGGGGGAAACTGAGGCTTGTTTGATGCAGTAGCTCAGTGGCAGAATAGATAGCGCGCAGATCCCCAGTGCTGTGCCTTATCTACTAGACAGTCCACAGTGTCTGCCTACACTGCTACATATAGTGTATTTTCTGATAATAAGCACATGAGAGAAAGTGAGAAGTTAATCTTCTCTTGACAATGCTTTTGTAAAGGAAAATACTTTGATTTCTCTCCCTCTCCTGCTGGCTGTGGATAGGAGTCTTTCAAAAAGCCCTTTCAGGTTAGAAGCCCAGGTTCTGTTGGTTTTACTTCTCATGTGAGTAGGAATCTGGCCTGGTAAGGTGTTCTTGAAAATTCTTCTAGCTGCCAATTTCCTTCCTTAGGTATTGGAATATTTTTTGGAAATCCAGCCTGAAGTGTCACATCCTCCCATTATTTCTGGCAAAATTCTTACTAGTTTGAGTGGTTTAGCATTAGGCCTTGGGACACGTAAAAGGTAACAGTACTGTCTGTGATGGTGCAGAAGAACCAAGTCCCCTGTCTGGTGGCTGCTCTGCCAGGAGTAAGGTATGGGAAGGTACGAAAGGACCTCAGTGTTAGAAAACAGGTTTGACCTAGAGGTCATCTTGCATGCTGGGATTTGGGTAGAGAGACTGGGGAATAGCTCCTTTATGTGGCAGTGACAGTCTGTTCTTTTCTCCTCAGTGTAATTCCCTGGTGAGGAAGGGGAGTGTGTAAAACGGTCAGGAGTGTGGGGAGGAATTAACTGAAGCAGAACATTAAATCATAGTCCTTTTTATTTTCCTCCTTAGCTTGTGAATGCTTTGAAAACAGTATCAACGTTGGAGGTCAAAGTGGTAGACTACAAGTACAAGTAAGTATTTTGGTAGAGAAAGTTGGTGTGGTTTCACACTGCCTGTGGCTGGTGATGAGCCGCTTGCAAACAAAGCTACATGTGCTGCAGTGTTCAACCCTTGTGAAATCCAAGAACTGCTAAGGAAGTTCTGCAAGGAAGAATGTTAGTGAAGAAGTGGTGGGTGAGCTAGTTAAGCATTCCCATCCAATGATTAATTACTTAGGAATGAATCTCTAGAGTTTGGCTCGTGTTAAAACTGCTTTATGATGAGCAAGTTTTGAAATCACTTTCCTTTCTGTGTTTCCTCCCCTCTCCCAGAAATAGCTATGTTCCCATCATTTTTGTGGGTTTGCTAATACTCTCCAGTGGGTCAACAGGGATTTCTGTTGTGTGATGCTAATGTCTTATTTTATGACTATTAGCTTAGTAATGAATAATAATTCATAGCTTATTTGCTCCTCTGGTTGTCCCTGAAGACACCAGTTGAGGTCAATTTGTGGTGCCCAGTTGAGGTAGGCACTGTGCCAATAAGAAATAGCTTGAAGAAAAAAGTCCCCAGGTGGTGTATGCCTGTGTCAGATGGCAGCAGCTCCCACCTACTCCCTGGCTCTGTCATGGATCATGTCACAGGAAGAGTAGGGAACTGAAGCAGTGCTGAGAGATCAGTATTGATCAAAGCTGAGACGGGGAGGAAGTCAAGAGCTGTTTCTGCTTCCACCACTTAAGATAGCGCTTGAGCAGGCTAATGGTAGAAAAGAGTGTGGATACTCGTGAGAGGACCATCGCACTGTTTGAAAGCAGGACGCGGTGGTACTTCTGCAGTTACTGACGCTTGTCCAAACCATTTGTAGTACATTCAGCCCTGGAGATTGCCTCAGCTATCCTGCTGCATCACTGTCCTCATAGCTGGAAGGGTTTCCCTGGTGTCCGCCCTGACTGCAGCTTAAGCAGTCTAAACTTTCTTGTTGCAATTTAAGCCGGTTGGTTTTTATTCTCTTTAGAGTGGTCAGAGAGGCAGTTGTTATATCTTTGTGGTGTTATGAACTGTGTTTACAAGATTGAAGCCTGCTGCGATTTCCCCTTTCACTTTTTTCCTCTTATGACTAAATACTTTCAGTCCATTCTTTCCCTGTGTGCTCAGGGAACACCTGGCTGTTTTAAAAACACTGTATGTGGAACTTACAGTCAAAGGATGGGAGAGAAGTGACAGACAGGGAGAAGTAACAGTTGCAGGAGCACAAACAAAGTCTGGTCTCCTTATTTCTGCTTGATTGCCTATGTTTAAGTTCAGGTTGGGTATCTGCACCTTTAGGAGGGAACTGTATATTTCTGCAATTAATTAAAAATACTGCAGGTGTCTTTGTATTGTTATTTTTTTTTTAAAAAAAAGGATGTATAATTTTTAAATTAGCAAGTAAAAAAGAAAATTTACAAAAACTTAAAATGACTTACCAAAGAAAATCAGATTTTTGGAGCAGGCTCTTGTTAATGTGAAGTTCTGAAATCTGTCTTCATTTATTTTAATTCCATGCTGAGTTATTGCTGGCTGCAGCATTTTTGATTTTTAGTATCGTTCCTTTAAAAATCAATTCCCTCTTTCAGAATTCCCTTAAGTTAATTTTGCGCTTTCTACATGTAACTAATTCGGGCTGAGATGGATAGGCATGCCAGATCACCACTCTGCGTTATGTTGTCTGCAGGGAACTTGAATTTTCAGAGCAATTGAGAATTACGCATAACTCTGATATATTCATTGGGATGCATGGAGCAGGACTTACCCATTTGCTTTTTCTACCGGACTGGGCTGTTGTTTTTGAATTGTAAGTCTGTTTTTCTCTCTTCCCCTCTTTATTATAAACATAACTGCTAATGTCTGTTCATGTGTGCTAACGAAGCACTTTGCTCGTATTTGACTATGAATGTTTCTGTTGTATCCTCCTCTAGGCTTCATTTTTGGGCAGTCTCTTCTTTTGGGAATAGAAAGTGAGGAAGCTGTCATTTTAATGTACATGTGTGGTTATCATACAGCCTTGGCCTGCGGTTTCTTAGGATGTCGTGGTATAAACGAGAGGCAGCCTGGCGAGGAATTGCTTGGGGAAAAAGAGAGAGATTCATATTCTGCCTGGGGGGCCTGGCCTCTAATAATGGCATTCTGGTGATCTAGAGGAACTGATTACAAAAAATGTTTGTCTAGGCTGTTAAAGATTCCCCCCAAAAGGTTATTTATATCCTCCTTTCTATAGTCAGGACGTGAGCACCAGCTTCCTGGCCAAGCTCAGCTGGGCATCTTCTGTCTTACCTAAACTTCTCCAGTAGGTTCATTAAACGTATTTTGTCATGAAGTATTACTAATAGATACTCCAGTTCTATAGAACTAAACAAAAATGCCATACGCTTGTCAGAAGAGCGCTGAATTGCCCATCTTGGACAATTCTGCTTAAAACTCCTGCAGTGGGGCACGGCTGTGGAGCTGGCACTTTACAGGGTAGGCTTGTCCGAGAGCATTTTGTCCAGTCTCCAAATGAGTTCAGAAACCTAGGGATTTTCTACACGTCCATAACCTGCTGCAGCTGAATGGTGGCATGACAGACTTGCACACGTCTCAAATTGCCTCTTAGACCACATTTTAAGAACAGGTGGATAGCCCTTGTTCTTGGTTTTCAGTGGAGCAGAATCTGACCCATGGTTTCGCTGCCTTAGAACTAGACAACAAATGTCTAATTAAATTTAAAAGTTTTGTTTTTCCTACCTTCCCCCTCCCCTCCTTCGCCTGATAGATTTCAGCATAATTTCTGTGGTTAAATATGATCTTCTGCCTGTCGCTAGGTATAATTGTGAAGATGAACGTTGTTATCTGGATTTAGCAAGGCTGCGAGGCATTCACTACATCACTTGGCAAAAAAGGAATAAAGTATTCCCTCAAGACCAGGTAATGATAGCCACTGGTGGAAGGGTGGGGATGATTTTCCTTCTACAGCTTCATTTGTTTAAAGGTTAGCTTGTTTTACCTGTGTTCTGATCTTTGAAATACGATTTTCTTTCTTTAGTTGAAATTAACTTCTGTGTTAGATTAAGAAATCATTTGATATTAGAGGCTGAGGGAAGAAGAGAAAAGAAATTAATAGGCCATTAATCCAAGCTATCCATAACATTGCTGTGCAGTTTCTTTACTGACTTTTTTTTTTGCCTCAGAGCACATCAATGGATCAGATATAATAACTTAAAATGGTAGAAGCTCAACTCTTCTTGGTTTTTTGAATGGAAGATGTACTGAATTTTTGTTGTCTAAATGCTTTTTTTTTTGTTTTTTTGTTTTTTTTAGGGACACCACCCAACACTGGGGGAGCATCCAAAATTTACAAACTACTCCTTTGATGTGGAAGAATTTATGTACTTGGTGCTTCTGGCTGCAAATCATGTTTCACAGCATTCCAAGTGGCCATTTAGGGTAAAACATGATGAATTCTAAATTAAACTTCAGACTGAAATATTATTTTAAATAATGCTTCATAAAAATATTGAAACAACATAAAGCAAAATGCTGGTGTGAAACTTGTAAACCTCTAGGAGGGAAACAATCCATTTTTAACTTGTCAAACCAGTTCATAACACCATACTGTATCTTCGTATTCCCTCTCTTTAATTTTAGGAGTTTTTTGTATGTAAAAGCTATCAGGATTTTTTCTGCTCTGTATTTTTGCATCCCAAATTCTGAACTACTACTTCATACAAAAATAGTCCATACATTTCATGTAATGTTTATCTTGGGGTAGGTATTGGTCTTGTAGTAATTTATGCCTGTTAGGCGAGGTGGGGAAATGCTAGAGGATGGAGAGTATTACAGACTGATTTCTCAGTATAGTCTCTGTGAGAGTGAAATAGGCCTGCCACAGAGTTCTTCAATCCCTCTTTTTAAGAGCCGGTTGCTTTTATACTATAGTGCTATACCTGCGAGTAAAAATCTGAAAAGGACTTGTCTTCCTGTTACAAGGCCCTGGCCAGTATATCATTTGCGGTCAGGTTACATGACACAGTAGTTCCAGTAGGGCCAGTTAGTTCCTTTCCATCACCATCCGTGTTACTGCAGTGCTTGGCCCTGTATCACTTCTGGATTTGAAGATCTTGCTTTGTAAAATAATGGTTTTAAGAATGAAGTGGTTAAGCAAACTTTAACTTTTGTTGTTTGATACAGCAGATGCTGCAGACTCCTATTTCAAACTTAGAAGCATTCTGAAGGTAGAGAGCAGTATGTCTTATGTTTTCACATTTAAAAAACTAAACTTTATGACTCTTTCCCCTCTTCTCATTTTAAAAATAGTTTTAAATGTAACAGGTCTGCTCAGTGAGTTTAGTGAGTGTTCTCTCAAAGCATGTAAGGCTTTTCCTAAGCGAATATTTACAAACTTCTGGTAATCCAGGTATTTCCTACTTTTTCACATAAAAGAACACTTCTGCAATGGAAAACCTGAGAAAATTGGAATAAAATTTAAGTTTTTTTGAAGATGCTAAAGGGAATGGACTACTAGTGTTTTATGACAAATGATAAGGCGTATAGGGTGTTTTTCAGCTGCATCTGAAGGGAAATGAAATCATGAGGAACTTTATTCTTGGGATCATTAAACACCTAATCTCGGTAATATTCTTTTTTCACAAGGTAGAAGAGTTTATCTAGAAAACTTCTGAAAATCTTTCTGAAACCAGTAGCATAGCTCACTGTTTTCAGTAAAGACAATATTAAACCAAAACTGAGTTCTCTATAAAATTCCCCCCCGGAGCTGACATTTTGGTGCTAGTGAAACAAATGGGAGTAGTTCTGTTGTCTTAAATGGGGCCAGAAGGATGTGTGGAAAAATTAAGTTCAGTGAGATAAAAAGCAAGAGTTCCATGTTATACTATAGATTTTTTTGACAGTGTATTCCCATGACACACTTGCAGTATAATCATACACAGCTTCAGTGGTTTGAAGCAAAGCGTACGTTTGTATGCAAAAGCAAGACAGTGTTACAGTAAATGTAAACACTTCAGTGGTATAATTGTAGATATTATTGACTTCCATTCTCTGACAGTCGTAGGCAATTTCACAGATTGTAGGTATATTTACTGACCTGCCTACGCTGGCAAAGATGCGTTACTGTAAGTGTAACTTTCATATAGATCTCTCATGACCTTAAGCAGTGCATAGGAAAAGCCAAATATAGCTGATACACAGGATCTATTAAGGTATTTGGTGCAATTTTTAGTTTAGTGCATTGCGTAACTGATGGTAAAACTGTTTTGCTTTAAAGAATCGTGGAAGCAAAATTGCACTTGATCTGAAAAAAATGCTTTCTTTGAGAAATGCAGTTTCCTGTACTTGTTTGTGTGGGTTTTGTTTTTGTTTTTTTTACCTTGTGGGATTTTTTTAAAGGAAAAAAATGTATAAACCTTAAGTCAGTAAAGTGTCTGAGTTTGAAAGAAACAACTCCAAATAACGAAGACATTTAACTATGAATTGTACACAGATATATTTGATAAAGAACTTTCTAATAAAAAGTATATTGTAGAAGTTTTGATCATCGTTTGCCAGGTTTTAGAGGCAAATGTTTTAAATACTCTTAATTGCATAGTGTCACGTCTGTCTTTTTCTGCCATGACAACCTGATGTTCAGCAGTCCAAACTGACGTTCAGATTTATTTATTTGGGAATCATTCATGGATAATGCTGTCATCTTGCACTGAAGGCTCTGTTGCCTGGCATTTTAAGATTCGTAGAGGTTTGAGGAAAATTTTTGTGTGTATTTAACTATCTGCACTGCCGATGATGCTGTGGAAGCCAGTGTGAATGCAAGCACACGCTTGAATCTTTGTAGAAGCAGCAACCCACTTGCTGATGAGGAGTTTCTCTTTCAAGCTGGGTTCGGACTCACTAAAACAAGTACTTGAACAGATGTCTGCATGCGTGGATGAGAGGCTGTGGGGACTTAACCCGGGGGCAAAATATCCTGCCAACACTCTCCAGTTTCAGCAAACTTGAGTGCAATGTCAACATTTGATAACTCACATATACTAACCCATAAAGGCTGAAGAATTACTGGGATGAAAATAGTATTTTGGTTAATTAGCTTTACAAATAGTCATACAATTATCTTGGCAGTAGAAAGAGGTTTGGTTGGACTAATGGAATTTTGCCCAAAAATCCCCAGAGAGAACTTGGGCAGCAGCAAAGATTTAGTTCACATGACCTTCTTCAAGAGGGTCTGGGTCATCTCAGTCTTCCTGGAAATCAGAATTTGATGGAATCCATGAGGCTTTCCAGGCCACCACTTCTTTAGGTAGGGTATAGCCTTGGATTATATTTTCCTAACAGACTGTGGGAATTTTGTTCCTTGCTACTTTTGATTTTTGTCTCTCCAGTGTCGTGGTGATTCCTTTTTGCTACCTTAAGTTTAGAGTCTGTGTTTAACTGGCGCATTGGCATCAGCACGATAAATTTAGCTTTGGCACTTAATGAATGTTGCCAATCCTGAGTACTTCCAGGATTGCTTGTGATTCATGTACCATTTAAACTGAGACCTGTTTTTGAAATAAAAAATAACATGTAGATGTACACTGTCTCTTTCCTTTTTACTTCAAAAGTGTTGAAGATGTATTTTAAATTTTTGTTCATGCAGTTCTGTGGAAGTTGGGTGTGAGAAATGGTTTGTAATGGGGGAGGTGGCAAATCAGGGTTATTCATCTTAAGAGCACAATTATAAATATTAAGGTAATACATTTTTAAAACCAATTAAATAATAATGAAGTTGTTTAATTCTTGCTGTTAATCTTACTGGTTGTACCATTAACGAGATAACCGAGGGTTTAGAATGTCTCTTAATCTTTTCTTTATTTTTAAGCAGGAGAGAAACTAAAGGAAACATTCTCCTTGAGAGCTTTATATCTAATGAAAGGGGTAAAATGCGAGGGGATCATTTTATTTGATTTCAGCCCTGAAGAATTGTTTCAATTTGCAGTTTTAGCCTTGAAGTTGAGCTCTTATTCCCACTCCTTTGAACACACCTTTCTCACGGAATGGGCTTCTTTGTCTTAGAAAAACTGGTGACACATACATACATACATACATACATACATATATATATTTTTTTTTGGCAGGGTTATTTCACATTGCAATGCAACTGATAAAAGTAGCTTGTGGAGGTGGGGAGGGAGCTGCTGACAGACGGGCACGGAGGGAATGACTGGGGTGAGGAGGAAGGGGGAGTGAGTAAGTGAGTAAGTGTAAAGACTGCAGTAGTTGTTCCCAAACCTGAGCTCTAAAGAGCACTTTCTGAGACCTCAGTGAATACAATTGGAAATCCAGTGAAGTAGGTGAAAATCTATGGGAATAAAGCCAAAAATGAGGGTGGAGAAAGTGATACTGTCATCAACGGCAAGGAAGTGTCGACAAGGCAGAGGTGGGGAAACAGAAAGGACCTTCCCAATTCCTCCGAGTCTGAGCTGGGAGCGGAGGAGAAGATGGGAACAAGATCAGCAGCCAGCTGGGGATTTGGGGCAGAGGGGCTTCAGCTGATGATCTCCGGGGTCCCTTCCAACGCCAGCAGCTCTGATTTTGTGCCTGAAGAAGTGGGTGATGAATTGAAAGTTGTGTTCAAGGGAAGAACAGAAAAGGGCAGGTGGAGGTTGCCCATGATGTATTTTGCCACAGTTTGATAGTGTTGACAGCAGGTTCTCAAATTAATTTTTTATAGGCAGCTGTCATCTCTTAAAACACTGAAATAAGTATTTTATAAATATACTTCCAGTTTTCCCATTATCATCATTATTTTTTGGATGGAGGAATGAAACACCAAAATAAAAATGGAACTGTATCTCTTCCATTCTTTTATATTCTGTTTTTCCTCCCCTTTCCTGTCTCTCCATGGCAAATCAAAAAGGAGGAGGAAAAAATAGCAAAAACAAACAAAAAAGACACTACAATTGAAAAAAAAAATATTTAAAATTGTTTTGATTAGCTATTTGTGGAGAGGAGGAACCATAAATACTTGTATTTATAACCTCTTTAACACAGTGTTGATTTTTGGCTTTTCATAAAATCAAATCTGCTTTTGGCCCATAATAATAGTTAGAAAAGTCTTTGAAAGGGTATGTAGTATGCAAAACTTAAAATGCTTTCGAGTGGAGGGTGAGAAATCAGTTGTTTAAAGCTCAGGTACACTGCCGTCACTTACAATTTGGGTTTATTTTGTTAATTGCTGAATATCTGATTCAGTTTAGAAGTTGAAATCTTTCCTGAGCATCTTTATATTCAGTCATCTAGCTGCACATTATGTTTAATTCAAGTCTTGGTGGTCTTCAGACTATATTAATCTCTTAAGTTTTTCCAGTGTGTGCACTCACTTTAAGTACAGTGCTGTAAATCTGTAACATTAGCGAAGAGGTCTGCCTTTTTTCTGATGATCTGTGCTGCTTGCAAATGTTGCTTCCCTTGGAATGGACATTGGCTTTCCAGGTAAGGCCAGGGAAGCATTTACTCCTATTTTAGCAGAGTGCAGTAGGTGGCACTAGAGCCCTGTCAAATGTTGCGTCTTGGCCATTCAAGGCAAATCTGACTTCAAATGCAAAGAATCAGCTCACAGAGGAGTGCGATAAAGCAAAGCTCCTGGAGATGGTAATTTTGTTCTTTTTCCTCTTCCTGTTTGTGGAAGGAAATGACTGGAAAAATTAATCCAGGAAGACTTTAGGTTTTAGTGGAAGATTACTCAGATGCTGTAACATCAGAATATTTTCTTGAGTAGTTTTTATTTAAGCAACTTAGTTGGTGTGGGAAAATAACTTTCAGTTAATCTTTTGTAGCAAAATGCTGTTTCTCATTTTCTTGTAAAAGAACACTTTGTGCCAAGCCATCCCTTTTTCGCAGCTAATATAATTCATGCTCTGCTGCGAAGGCCTGATTTTCATTAATGCAACAGCCTTCCCCAGTCATGCGTCTTCCACTACCTAATTACTTCTCCCATTTAGTTCGCTGGGGGGACTCTGTGCGTGTGCATACACATCTGGTGTCATTGAAAATGCAGACCACTGACGTTTAGAAAATAGTAAGAAAATACTGGAAAATGGTATTTTTTTTTTGTTTTAAAAAAATTATCGTGAGTGCCTCTGTTTTTGGAGAAAAACAACGGAGTGGATTAGCTTTGTGGATTACCCCTATACCAAACTTATCCCAAAGGCAGTGGAGAAGCTGAATTAAAAATGAAGTCGGTTGACTTTTCTTGGCAGCTTTGAAAACCTTTGAGCCGACCTGGGGCATCGGCTGCCCCGGGAGGGATGCGGTGTTCGTGGTGCCCCTTGCTGGGTAAAGCTCGTGGAGCTGATTTCTCTGCCGCTGCCTGACCCGCCGGCTTCAACAACCGAGGAAAATAAAAGTAAGTTTGGAAAGTTGATACAGGGATCGTTTGAATTGCTGTGCAAGACGGATGGAGAAGGGGTGAGCTTTGCAATACGACGGAAGCGTTGAAACAAGGCAGCTGCGGTCCTTTTCCGCGGTGCAGGAGCTAACGTGGGTGCTCGAATTGGGTCCCTCTGCCGTCAGCGCCGGGGCGCTCGCGCTCCTTCATGCCGGGAAGGGACGTGGTCATCCAAAAAATCCCCAAAGCCGGGGTGGACGTGGGGCTGCCCTGGAGGTTACCGGTCGCCCTTCGGGGGCGCGGGAGCGGGGCAGGCCGCGCGGCCAGGCAGGCTTTTGCCTGCGCCTTTGCAGCGCTCGCCGCCGGACGCCGCTGGCTGTCCCCTCGGGAGCTCGGCGCGTCGGCCGTGACCGCTCCGAGTCGTCCCCCCACCAGTTACCCCGCCAAAGCCTGGGGAGCGGGCTGAAACGGGCCTCCTACCTATGGTGTCATCTCTGCCAGCCCGGCTGCGTGTTCGCGGGGCGTTGTGACTGGAAGAGCTTCGGCGGCGGCAGGAAAACAAGGGAGCGTGTTGCCGCTGCAAAAGGACCCGGCTCTCCAAGGCAGGGTGCGTGCTGTTAAACAAAGAAAAAAGCGGAAAAAAGCCATGTGGATGGCTGGAGCCCTTAGCTGTTCCCATCTGGGAGCCGGTGGGGAGCGGGAAGCGCAGGAAGTTTGCTTTTGCTAGCCATCTTTATACTCGGTAAAGCATTCAGCCTTTCTCATGCTTTATTTATTGTGGTCTGGCGCAGCCTAAAATAGCAGACCTTCCCCCTCCGTCCTTCGCGTCCGCGCTCTTCGATGCCTCCCAATCCATTATTTAAGCAGCCTCGACCTCCTCAAACCGCCTCCTCCCGGCTTAACGCGGTCGGGCAGCGGTGCCAGCAGCTCTCGGTGGGCGAGGGCCGGGGCGGGTGTCCCGTCCCCCTGCCCTGGCCGCCTTTGGCTCGCTCCCTGCCGCAGGAGCGGTGGCGACGGAACCGGGCTGCCCCGGCTCTCTGCGCCCGGCTTTCCCGGCCCGAACCCTGGGCCCCTTTCCTGGCCCGAGCCGCGCGAAGCGGGCGCTGCGTTGCCGTTAATTGCAAAGCTGGACAGCCGTCAGCGGCAGCAACTGCAGCTGGAAAATGCGTCCGTGCGCTTCGGAGGCTGAGAGCGGTGCCGGGGTTTGATCCCCGCGGAAATCCCCCCCGCTCCTGGGCCGGTGTTGACTCGACACCGGACGGGCCCCGCCGGTGCTTCGTGTGCGGCGCCTGGGACGTGTCCGCATCGGGTAACGGTGATCCCAGAAGGGGTCGAAACTGTTCGTGGTGCTGCTTTGCCCTAACAGGAGAGTTCTCCGTAATTAATTCAATGCAGAACGTTAAAACACTTCATTAAAAAACCTGCTAAGTAAATCAAGAGGAATTCAGATGCTGCAAACCTCCTCCTAATGCCCTTGCTTACCAAACTGTCTTGGATATTATCTATGCAGTGTTTTTAACATTCGACCCTAAGGAAAAAATTGGGGATATTAGCCCTTCTAATGTGTGTTTCAAAGAAAACATTTCTGAACGTTTTGGAATAGATCAGCCACTGCTTACTTAAAAACCATAACGCTTCCCCGCAAGTCAGGAACTCATGAGAACGACTAGGATTTGAAAACAAATTGACAGCTTTCTGGTCATTTAACGTAAATTGTTTGTTTTTTATCGATCAGGCTCCAAAGCATCTGCTATTAGCTTCGTGCAATGCCATCGGTTGAGGCCGCTGCTGTCACTGCGGCGACAACGGCGGAAAGCCCCGAACGCCGCTGCGGGACGGAGGCGCGCACCCTCGGCGGAGGGGACCTGCCTGACCCCATCCCAGGCTCCCTGGCTCGGTTCTCGACAAAAAATAAGCCCTTGCCTTACGTTTTGCAAACAGTAAACCATTTTGCTTATTTCTAAGGCTTTCTGTGGTTAGTCCCCTCCTGATAAGACAATGTTTATTTGTTCTCATATTTATTTTTTAACAGCTCTCCAACATCGTATTTACACAGTCGATATTCTTCCGGTTAGTTGATTTTTTTTATATTTTTTTTAATAGATCTGTTTGTTAAAGCCTCTTTCGCGGGGACGTAGGTGCTGAGCCGCTGTGTCAGAGCGTCGCCGTGTAGGAAAGGTTTCTTCTGGATGCAGCAGTGTGTGCTCTGCTTATCGACCCGTGTCATCGGGCACCGCTCTTGAACGAAGAGGGACAAAAAGCCCGTAACCGCGGAGCTCCTGCAAGTCCTTGCGCAAACGCCGCCGAGGGCGAAAGCCTCTTGGGCATCGGCACCTCGTGGAGTAAGCGAGCGCGTTCGCTGCAGGCTTCCTTGTCCCCCCGCTATACCTTCCCGTTGCGTTTTTACTTACTGACGTTTACTTTTTTGAGTTGTCTTTCATGTTTTCCCTCACCAAGAAGAGCTGCCCAAGTTTCTCTGCCTTGGGGAGGTGCCGATGTCTCCCCGCCGTTACTCGTCTCCTCTTGGAGCCGACCAGAGCTGGACCTTTTCTTTTCGGTGTTGTCCTGCCTTGGGTTCTTGCTGCCTGTCGGCGAGGAGGCTGCGGACGGGCACTGACCGCGCCGAGGGAAGTCCTGCCTCCGCTGCCGCCCGCAGTCGCTGCTCCTGGGACCTCAGCGACGCTGAGATTGCATCAGACGTGGGCTCTGACATCATCTTCTGTAATGACACTTTTCTTGCCTGCTATTTCTCTGGCCAGTACTTTGCAGAGAAGGGTTTTGGCCAGGGTCGTTGTAGGCAGCTCTGTTTCTTTTTGTTTTTTCTCACTATTAATTATTATTGGAAGTAGTTTTCAATGAATTAATGAACTCATATCTCCATATGAGTAGGGCTGTATCATTCCCTGGATGTGTTTCTCTATTTTTAATTCTGTATGTCTGGTCATGCAGATTTCCTGTACCGCTCTGGAGTTTTTCTAGCTTCTCTCTCGTATTTGGCATTTATTGTTCATGTGCTTTTCTAGCTCACCAATTAATTAAATATGAATGGTGATGCAGGTCTCTGATCTTCTTGAAAGTTAACCAGCTATGTCTCTTAACTGGTGTTTGAGCCTTGGCAGTACTCCATCTCTCCGGGATACTTAAGGTCGTCAGTAGATCCTTGCTGGTGACTTTGCCCAAGACCTTTTCAAAGATCATGTTTTATAGCTGAGTTTCCCTATTATTTTTCAGATTAACTTGCAAGAAGAGGTGCAGTTTGCCTGTACAGAAACATGTTGTTCACCTTGGCGTCTATAGCTTTTAACAGTCTCTTAAAATAATGAGTTTCTTTGTGCAAGGGGAAAAAAAAAATCACAGCTGGCTTATAATTCCAAAATAGATTTGCCTTGGGCATTTCTCTAAAGAAGGGGACCACATTTCCTGCCTGATCTTTTTGAGAAGGGATCTCCACCTTCGTGGCTCAGCTGCTCTGTCCTTTCAGGGCTTTGGATGAAGCCATCTGGTCCTCGTAGTCTGGACACGGGCAACCACAACTCACTACTGCTTTATTATTAACTGTCTTTTTTTTCTTTTTTTAAATACTTTTTTCCCTGTCTCAGGAACCAATACTGTAACGTCACTGCTATATCTACGTTGTCAATTATGTACGGTCTGCATGGCTCTTCCTTTGGACACTTGGCTTCCCGAGGCTCTTTCTAATGCCTTAACCATGACCTAACCCTCCTTCGCTGGACGATTCCTACCGAGACAACACAGTTTCCCTGCTGAGTTTTCCATGCTGCCGCGTTTCAGCCAGGCGAATAAATCAGGCTGTCTCCCGCCACCAGGCAGCCGCGTTTGCTCAATTTTGCCATCCCATTCCCCGCTTTATTGAATAAGCATGGATTTATGTATCGCGTGTCCTTTTTCTGCCGGCCTGTTTCTATCAAATTTCGTTACCGGCCGTGCCGTTGGGTTTTCTGACAGGGTTTTGGATCTCAAAGTGCTCTTTCTTCAGAGCAGCTGTCACTCCTGTCCCAGCCCTTCCCCGTGAGATCTCCGTGCAGCACTTAGGTGCCCAGCGCTGCCTGCCCGGCCCAAGTCCCCCCTTGCCTTCTCCTCAGCTTTTCGTTTTAATGCCCTTCGTACACTAAATCTTGCTGTTTTTCCCCCTCTCTTCAGCTAAGGTGACCCTCTTTTTGGTACCCTCCAACGAGCAGCACCCACACAAAGCCGTTCCCGAAGCCTTGCGCTCGGCTGCCTCCGCCAGGTGCCGGTACCTGGTCCAAACCTGCTTTTTCCTTCCCTTTTTCTTTTTTCTTTTTCTTTTTTTGCAAGCTCCCCGCTTCCCTTAGCGGGGGACGACAGCGCTTTTGGGGCGAGGGCAGGCCAGACGCCTTCTCGCCGCCGGCTCGCGCCGCTGCGTAGCGGGGGGAGAGGCTGAGCCGCGTCGGGCTGCGAGCCGGCGGGTCCCGCCGAGGCCAGGCGGGACGCGAGCGAGGCTCCCTGCCCCGCGGAGCTGGTCCGAGCGACGCCGTCGCGGGCCGTTCGCCCGCTCCACGAGCCCCTTCGTCTCCAATTCTCTTCCTGGGAAACAAAATCCTTTCCTAACCTAAACGTGGCATGGGGGGCGAAAACGCCTGCTTCTTGCGTCTCTGTGGCTGTTCCAAGGGAGGTTTGTGTAGTTGTTTTTTAAATAGAACCGCTTGCTCTTTTTTCTTTTTTGGCCTGGTTTGTCCTGGTTTTGTTGGTCGCCATATGTTTTCTGACATATGCGCCTTGTCTAGCGATAAAAAGCTACCGAGAGTAGGAAGCCTTCGTTAATTTGCTGCAGGCGCAGTAAGAGCGCCTCTCATTTCACTGTCTTTGCAAACTCAGGCACGTGTATACCATTATAGCGTTATATACTATAATACAGGGATTATAAAGGAGTTCCTACTATTCATTTCCTGGAATAATTGTCTTTGTGCACGGGTCAAAAGGATAAGGATTAACAAAACTATTAGGAATCGGAGACAATAGACCGGTCTGTTTAGCTTATAAAACCAGTCTCTTAAAAGGACAAGTGACTCTGACGTGAGAAGAGCTGCCGCTCTTTTAAATTGAACACAGTCCCTATTCCCCCCAAAGTCATTCACTTTGAACTTAAGCAAATCTTCAACCATCAATGACCTGATTGATTTTTTTTTTTCCCCCACTGAAATCAGTGCGAGGATCCTAGCTTCACCTATGTGTGATGAAAATTTTTTTATTCTTACAAGACAATATAAGATTGCTCACATTTTTTTAAATGTGCATCCAGCTGCAATGCAGATCAGTGAGCTGTGTATGTCTCCAGAGTGAGTTTTATTTATCACTTACAAATGGCTTATGAACTCTGATTTCTGCTTTCCTTCTTCTGAGACAAGGTTTTGGAAGGACTTCAAGGGCATCAAACTTATGCTATTGGAGATACTGAGACTTCTTACCTTTAAAGTAGACATTCAAATGTTTTCTGCAGGTTGGAAGGTGCGGTATGAGAAATAAGTTAAAATATTTTTCCTGCAAAATGATGTTTATTTGTTGTTGCCATCATGCGAGAAGGCTCCAGTGGAGAGCAGGCTGAGCCCTTAGGTGCGAGTTATGCAGGAGGCAAATGTGACTCTTACTCCAAACGCCTCCTGCTCTCCGCCCAGATCCGGCACAGCCTTAATACTCAACAAACTAGCCCTGCTGATCCCAGCCTACGGGACCTACTTGTTTTGCATTAAGCCAAATAGGGACAATTTGTGGAACAAAACCTCCTGCCTCACATCAGCTGTCCTGAGCGACATCTGAGTCCTGCTGCAGGCCGGGTTCATCCTGGCCTGGCTCCCAGCCCAACCTGGGACAAAGTTTGCCTGCGGCACTGTCCGTCTTCCAGTGAAATCCCCGTTACGAGGAGAGATCGTTCACCCAGAGACCCTGCGTTGTGCTCTTCCCGTGACCTAGCGTGCTGCGCAGAGCAGGGTGTTTTCTATAAAATGGTCCTGCACAGGAGTATTCAAAGCCACACGCTAAATGCAGTGACAGTGAAAGCTGTCAGTGGAAATGAGCTATGCGCAATGGCTTGATTATATTTGTCCTGAAATACTTTTATGCTAAAGGATTGTCAAGTTTTAATCAGTCTGCGTTAACAGCGATGCACTTTCGGTTGATCATGGGAAGAAAGCAACGGCTGATTGTACTAAAAGCATTAAGTGACCTCTGCTAATTAAAAGATAATGTCAGCGCAGCTGAGTGGAGTGCCTGGGTCTTCAGCTTTTTAGATAAACATGAAATGAAAATCAAAGAGTTTGTAGGAAATAAATGTGGTAAAGGGAAGAGACTTGTTTGTGGAAATAGCAGGTCATGTTTCAGTCAAGATTATGAAGTCCCTTAATGATACCTAAGAGGCCATATAATAAACAAGATGTTGAAAAGGAACGTGTCCTCTCCAGCCAGCAAGATGTCTTCACTTACTCTACCTTGACTGGAGCATTTAGCTCAGGAAAGCCTGTGATGTAACGAATCTAGCGTGTCTCTCTATTGTCCATAAATAAACTAAATGCGTTTTCTCCCAAATGCATGTCACCTTTTAAATGACCCAGACATTCGCTGTTAAGTTCTGTGTTCACTAATAATGTAGTCAGTGTCTACAAATGTAGTTTTACTTGCCTTTTTTTGCTAAACTCAATGTCTGGGAGAGAAAACACAACAGGGAGAAAAATTATGTACAAGCACATCCCTTGCTTCCTATAGACCATAAATAACAAGCAGGCTCTTCTGTCTTCTACATTATACAGATGCAGAACGAAAGCCCTTTGGATGGAGAAGCCTGACAAGACAGTGGCACGTAGTTTTGTATGAAATTGCCGAAGCTGCCGCCTAATGCTGTCCTCCCAGGAGCCGTGATGGCCAGCGAGCTCCTCCATGGCCACATGGATAGACGTGGGGTGAGTTTCTGCCTGCCGCTGGCCTTCGAGCACCTTTGCTCTGCCATCACCCATGAAGTCCCATCTTTGGGACATCAAAGCAGCTGCCTCCGTAGCGCTGCTGGCCGTTTTGGCCAGAAAACTGGTGTTGGGATGAGCTCGTGAGCTACGGACCCAGCTACCACTGCTCACGCAGCTTCTGCAGCATCCACGCTCGCCATTCCCACCGCGCCAGGAGCAGGAGGGCCCTTTGGCTGGCACGGGGCCCCTCCTGCCTCCGTTCGACAACCGTACGGGGCTGGCCGGCTGCTGGGACGGCGCCCTATGAGACACCATATGATGCTCACATCGGAGGCGGCCGCTCCGCAACTGTCTCTGACAATTGTAGCCGGGGCCGGTGGGTGCAGAGAACCGCGTGGAGGAGCTCGTGCAGCCCTCCGCTGCCTCGCGCGCCAGAAAGTCAGAGGCACTGATCTTATTTATTTATTTATAGGATCGTGGAGCAGGGAGGGAGAGCATCCACACCAGGCCTCCATCCAGCACACGACTGATTTTTCAAACAGAACACAGTCATTTTTCTCAGTGCCAACTATCCACCTTTTAAGAATATTGTTTATGGGAAGGGGAATTTAAAGGGAAGTTTTGACACAAAACAGCAGCAATGTTTTTTTTTCCCCAACTTTCCAGGCAGTAGAAAGTTGCATCTACTTATGTGATGTACAACTACACTGATCACTTTAGCCAAAAATGCGCGTCCTGTTTGTGCTAAGCTCTTAATTTGGTGGAATCCACCTCTTCTGCTGTTCTGTGGTAAGTCGCTCCTGCTAATGGGCAGACCTGGGTCTCGGCAGTGACTGATGTCTCGTTTCTCGCGTTGGTGTTTTATGGGGAGCTCTCTTATTTGCAGAGTTTTTAAGAGTGCTTTGTATACTCAACAGTATTTTAGAGAAGCTATTCCTTTAAAAGGTTATTAAAAAAAACACTTGGCATAGGGATTCTTGGAGTGTGTGATGAATATTTTAAGAGTTAAAAATCTAGCCAGAGAGAAAAGAAAAGATTTAATGCTGTAAATAAATCTCTTAGTGGGTTTTAATGTGCAAAAATGGACAACAGTGGCTTTAAAACCTCTCCACAAGTGCGGAGATCTCTGCAACAGTATACTTCGTATATGTTATGTCCGTAGCCAGTAATGGTCCGTTATACCTTTTTAGATGCTGAGGGAAGGTATTAAAACCGTTTTTCTCCTCGAGGACTTTGTGTAACGGCCTTTAGGCCTCGAGCCGCTAGTTTGGATCCGCAGGGAAGTCGGGGCTGCAGCAGTCCACGCTCGGCACCTTCGCTCTCGGCCGCGGGCAGCTCAGAGCCTTCGCAGCCCGCGCGGGCGAGGGGCAACGGGAGCCTGGAACGCGCCGGGGAGGCCGGGAGGGGAAGGGACACCCGGGAGAGGATCGTTCCCGTGCCGAGCGGCCCAGGCTGGGCAAAGTTTGGCGCGCTCTGCTCTCACGTCACTGCTTTGTGACCGCGACAGGCTTCAGACTAAGCTGGGAAATGGTTGGCTGTGTTGCTGCTTAACACTTCCATTTCTTTCGCTCTCTCTCACACGTGGAAAAAAGCAGCCTTTTGTAATATCAGCTGTGACAGAGGTGGAGCTTTGTTTGAGGGCCTTTAGAATTTTTTTAATTAACCAAATGTATTAGTCTCCATGCAACGTATATCTTTGGGTTCCATTTCTGGAAAATACTATCTTTTAACCGAGTAAAAGTTCTTCGCTATTAGATCTTGCTATAATGCTGCCTTTCTGGCAAATCTTTCTACTAATTGAACCTTCTATATTTTCTTCCTTGCTTTTATAGTAATTACTATTGCTAAATGTAGTGAATGCAGTTGCTAAAATGATGGTGCCACTGTAAATTATTAAAATTACATAGAGTAATAAAAATGTATTGTGTAAAAAAAAAAAAGGTACAGGACAAGAAAATCAGACTTAAGCTTTTAAGTTACTTCAAAAATTTCTCTGAAATCTGTAATATGGACAAGCTATGCATGAAAAACATTTGTTCAGTTTGTCTTTACGTGTTTTCCAAAGCAACATATTTGGATGCCGTAATTTGTAGGCTCCCCACTTTCCTTGAAGAAAATGAGATGGAGGGGTCTGATTTGAGAATGCTCAAGGCTCTTTGATAATTTTGCAGAACATCTTGGCTTGGACACTCAAAAGCATAGGTGTCCAAAATAAACCACTACTGAAAATGGAGGTGAAATGTAGCATGTTTAGAATGAGGGGCACTGAACAGATTTAAGTGTACAAGCTCTACTCTCCATCTAACCTGTGCATTAATGACTTTAGTGCATCATGTCTGTATTTTTTATTTCTTTATTGAACAGAAAAGCTATTGAGAATCAATTAACCGAATACACCCTGTTATCTACTGGCCCTGCAACCTCATAGTAATAAAAGTAGCTTGAGTTTTCCCTTCCTTGTAGCATGCACTCAGAGACCGGATATAGGGAGTGTTATGAAAAGTTGGAGAGAAAGGCTAAGCAGCACAGATGTAGGGTCTTTCTTATATGGAAAAGGAGCACAGTGCATAATCTCAGCCCTTGATGGAGAAGATACCGTGAAATGTTGACTTTAATTGCCATGGGACATGGATTAGCAGATGGTCCCATGGATAGACTGCTCTCCATGTCTATAAATAGTGCAAGCTAATTTATGCGAGATCTTTCTCTTCTTTTATAGCTATCTCCCAGTGTGTCAATAGCTCTCCGGCAAGGAAGTACCCAGCGCTGGAGCTCGGATATAGGTCCTGCTCAAAGCCCTGGTATCATGTGGTTACGCTATAGCAAAAAAGCATCTGATCAAGTGACTCATGATTGAAAAGACAGGCAGGGACAGCCTGATCTGAATGTACCTCCATTTCAGAAATAACTATCGGGTATGTGCAAGTCAGTTGAAATAATAGTGGTGAGAGCCGGGGAAGGAGCAAGGCGCTGACCACAGTGAGGGAGCTGCGTGTGGCTCCTCGTCTCTGGCTTATTTTTGCTTTGCAGATCCCTTCCGCCTTTTTACTTCCACCTCCCTGCTGCTGGATGAATTTCCTCTGCTTGCAGACAAATCTCGCTGTTTTGACCTGTTGCTGGTGGCTGTTCTTTGCGGCAGGTCCTGCCTCGCTTTGTCTGATCGCTCCTTCCTTTCCCACCGCCGACGCAGGTGGGTTTGGGGGCTTGTCCTGGTGATGCTGCGGTGCTGGACTCGCCCTGGTGATGCTGCGGTGCCAGGAGATACGTGCTAATATCTGGAGGGGAGCCCTGCTGCCGCTGCCTAGGTTAGGATGCCGGCTCGGTGCCGATGGGGCCATGCCTGCTTTCCACCGCCTGGACCACGAGCCGCAAAGTGCTTCGTTTCCAGCTGCACCTGGAAGCTGGAAAGAGCCGGTGGAAAACCTCACGTGTCCAAGCACCTCGTTTTGCTGGGGCCCGTCAGCAGAAGCGCCCGCGGGAAAGGGACCCGGGTGCTCTGGGTTGGCAGCAGGGACAGGAGACCCTGCTCCTCTGAAAATGGACCTGCCAAAACCAAGAGCCACGACGTGCGATCGCCCCTGCTCAGCTGGCGGCGCCGCTCCCGCGCCTGTCAGTGCGTGCAACGGCACCGAGCTCCGATCCCCGATTTCTTTGTTTCCCGGGTTTCGCTTTCCTGACATTTAGACCCCGGGCGCTGCGGCTGTCCGTCAGCCCCTGCTTATCACAGGCGCGCATCCAGAATCCAGGCCTCCCAGGCAGCTTCCCACCATCAATAGCTTCGGTAATGGAAACCTCACTTTTTGGTTCATAGATTTGGCTTCCTTGTCATTCAGAAGAGCTCGTGTTAGCAGGCTTGGCTACAACTGTTACCTAGCAATCGGGTACCAGATTCCCACTGATATTTAGGCTTTTGTTTGTTTGGGTTTTTTTTTTGTGCCATTTGTGCCTCATCCAAAGAGCCTTCTCTTCAGCAAATACATTCATCACTGTGCAATATTCAGCATTATAAATCAGCTGAGTCCAGGCAATCTTTATGTCCAGTTGTCCCTTGCTGTTACATCAAACTAAAGTAGTAGTAGTAAATGAGAAAATAAACAAAGAATTTGCTAGGCAGCATGTGTAAGAATAGGGATCTTTTTAAGAAAGACTATTATCTCTTTTCCCTATAGTGGCATAATACCTACTAGTCTTGGAGAAAGGCTGCGCCATCCCTTTGCTCACCTCTTGGACAGGTAAATGAAAACGTAACAGAGGACCTAGAGTGATCATCTTTGTCCCTTCTTGAGCCTAATGCAAACCAAAATTAGCCACCAGAAACATGCATTGAATGATCAAGGTCCCGATTCTGCTCTGTGATAAACCTAAACTCCATTTGTTTCAGCAGAAATATTCTGGATTTACCTACTTGTAATTTAGAGCAGATTTTGGACGCAGCTCATGAGAATTATGCCTTTCCCTACAGGAAGGAAGATTGCTTCTGACCTTACTTAAACTAAGCAGCTTTAATCATTCAGTATGGAAGCCCCAAAACTGGGGTGGGGGCTGGCGGCACAGACATGAGAATCCTATAATCTTTGGTTAAGTTGTAATGAAATTGTCCAGATGAGAAGGAAACAGATGGATTCTGATTAATTTCTCACAAGTGTAGACCTCAGCATCCGATGCAACATATGTGGTGAGCAAATGTCACTCATGCCTCCAAAGTGCAGAAAATATCACTATTGTCAGGTTATATTCGTTGGCATATTGGCTACTGAACTCCCAAGGGTATAAGGATGCAGTGCATTACATTTAGACCTGAATTAAATATTCAGAGGCAGAGATACCTAACCCTTTCCTGTATGCCTCACTGGTTATCACAGCAGAACTTAATGAATTGAAAGAGGGAGGGGAAGGGAGATTTTTTCCCCTCCTTTGTAAATCCTTATTTGTTGTGGAAGAAATATCAAGACAGCATGATGCTTTTGCTTTATGGAGTTCAGCTGACTAGCAATGCACCCGGTGTTAGGAAAAATAACACGGCTTTGAGCTGTAAATGAGCAACTGTACCACTTTGATCTTATATCGCTAGAAATCAGAGTGTTTGTGGAGTTGTTCTTGTTTTTGTCACTTCTACAATCTATTCCATGTAACTGCATATTTAAGAAAATGAAGTCCATTTATTGATGGCCAGTATATTGTTTAAGGCAGGTAAATATGAGAGGCCAGAGCTACTCGCCCTCGTCTCCGCGTAGTCCTTAGGAAGTCAACGCAGCTATGCAAGCGAGCAAAGGGAGGCCCCATCTGCGCTGGGGAAAGATGTTCATTACAGCTGACTTGTCCTGTTAGAATTACTGCCCCAGCCTGCTTCTCCGAAAGGATGCCACGAAGGTATCTATTAGAGCATTTCATCCCACAACTTGGGAGCTGAATGTTGAGCAGAGGGGCTCCCGCGCGGCTCGGGCTCTGCCTTTGCATGTAGCTCCCCCCTTTCCGTCAGTTCCTCTGGAAAATCAAGAAACGTGTTACATCGGCGGCGTCTTGTCTGAAAAAAAAATGAGTTCGTCGTTAGGAAAAAATGGAAAAAACGAGTTCTGTGCTCCCTGCTTTGCTGTGTGTTGAAATTGTAGCCGTCTTAATCTGTACGTTTCCTTCTCCCCCCGAGCAAGCACCGCTCCGGCTCAACTCCTAGGTCAGTTTGTTTGTCTTAACGATCTACTTTCTATCAAGTGAATTTGGAGCTTCTTTCTGAGAAGCTGAATCACCTCGAAAGAAGCTACGTTTCTGATTTAGGAAAATATAGCTGGTAGGGCTGCGGGAAGTCTGAGACAGCCACATTTGCTGCTGCCATAAAGTGGCTGAAGCCCCGTGCTCTCTCGCGCTGTCTCTCCCCCTCTTTCTCTCTTATTCTCTCTCTTTTTTAATGTGGTGTTTTGTTTAGTTTTAAATTGAAGATGCAGCAAATCTCAGTAATAGCCGGGACTTTACTAAACGGCACCCATCTGCTGAAGTCGTAACCTTCATTTTAATTAAGGCCTCTAGTTTGGGAAAACTTGACCTGAGACTCTTTCTTGCCTTTTTTTAATTGTTTAATGTTTTGACCTGTGTCAACCTACAGGCTCCTCTTTGCCAGTGAAATACAGTGGTATTTTGTTTGGCTTCTGTGCTCATTAGAGACAACTAGTAGTCTCTGTGCTTAAACCTTTAAAAATTCTAGCAAGACAATCAGACTGTGATTTTTCAGGAAGATAATACAAAATTGAGTATTGGTTTTGCTGAAATTCTTGCCCCTGGATGTTTCCAACAGGTTTTGTTCGTTGTTGCCTTAATTATGTGCCCAAAGGGAGGGAACAGCTTGTGCATCTGCAAACTTTCTAAGCAGCCATGCTGTCCTTTCGGAGATGGGAACTTGTTTTCACCTCTCCCATTCTTTTTAATAGTGAAGTAGTTACCAGCCTCCTATGGGACTATGTTTTATCATTGCTTATTGCATCAAGTCGGCACAAGGCAAAATCACACGGATCCTCCTTTGACCTCCAAAAGCACCAAACAGGGTCGGAATGGCTCTTCTCCTTGATCTGCCCCGTGGCACTGGAACTGGCTTGCAATGCGCAGTCCCCCCTGTGCCGCGGTGGGGACCGGCAGCGATGCAGGGACTCCCGCACCCCGTACGAGGGGAGCCGCTGCAGAGCTACGTCACGATGTTCTCACCCAGCTTCTGCGATGGGGGAAGACTTCAGAGGTTTGTGGTGCCATCCCAGCGAAATGCATTGGTTGCTTAATGAACCTACTTACTGCATTGCTTCACAAAGCTTTTTATGGATAAACAGGCTTTTCCAGGGGAAATCGTGAAGCCACAAGAAGAGGCAAAGCCAAGGTGAATGACGGGAGATGCACTGATGAAGAAGCTAAAATGGTGGGTGTGGAGATTTTTATTAATTAATTGTAAAGCTACAGAGAAAAGGAATATACAACCACTGCAGAAATAGCTTGTGCCTAAAAATAGTTCCATAAATCAGTTTAACTGAGAATATACTCATTCAAGTGTAGCCATTTCCAAAGGGCAGCGTGATGAGGATGGGACCTGCGTGCACGTTGCTTTTGTCTCCTCATCTCAAGTATCGCGCATGAAAGTCCCGCTTGCTGCTTCCTGTATACAGCAAACCAGTATAGATATCAAACTGGGGGCGTAACGATGAACGAAACTGTGGGACGTGTCTTGATTATCCCAGGTTTCTAATGTATAATTGAATTATTTTGGTAAGTATATTTCAAGCCCTTTGATTTCTGGCCTCTGTTTTTAATTACTCAGCCCCCTCTTGCCCTTGTGCATTATTATGCTATTCATTAGCATTCAGTGAGACTACAGAAGTTTGACTTCTGAATAAAGTAGCGTACAAAAGAGAAGGGATGCTTTTTATCTTACCACTTAATAATTTAAATGGAACTCCTTTCTTTAATCAGTGTTGTACAATAGCTGTTTATTTAAACTGTGCATTGCCTAATTTTGCAAACAAAAAAAAGAGAGAAAGGATAAACACATTTAGAAATAATGAGCTTTGCAACTATTCTAATCTTCAAAAGATTTAAAATATCTATAGCACTTTAAATGTTGGTTCCTCTCAACAAGACAGTAACATGGGCCTGAACGTATCCGTATCATGTATGCAGTGTTAAGTAGTACAAGCTTATTTTTTATTTGAGAGAAGCAGAAAACCTTGCTAATTGCAAAACTGAAAGCCACTCAGCAACGTTAATATTGTTGGCATGACCGCCAGCTGTGATGATTAGGATGTGTGACAGAGGGAGAACTAATTTGATCGCAGTCCTGGGGACTAGAAACTCCTGTGTCCTGCTCCTTCCCAGTACACCACCTAAGGCAAGGAAAATTCGTGGAATGATTTAGCTCGGCCCCACGATCTGCAATTCCCATGCTTTGCTGGGACCACCCTGCAAGGCACAGCACATGCTGGAAACACTGCAGTGTAATAACAGGGTGCAGGAGGGAAGAGGAGCTCAAACCCGGGCACTAACTCTTCAAAGGAAATAGTTTGAAGGGGGGGGCAGAAATGAGGCAGGGATGCACCACTTGTTCCACACTGCCAGCAAAATGTGTCTTTGGATGTGACTTAGTCACTGTGGGCCAGCGACCCAGAGCCTGAACCATGGCAAGGTCAGGGAAACCCCCAGAACCAGAAATAAGAGATGAACTAAAGCATTCTTCCCTCTGCTTTGCTTCCTCATCTGTAAAACAGGAATTGATCAGGGGATATCTTGAGGATTTAGAGATATCTAGAGACCGCTTTGGAGGCATTAAAACTAGTGAGCTGAGTATCTGCATTTCAAAGTACTCTTTGGACATCACTTAATTCATTTTGACAGCATCCCTGTGCAAGAAATGTGGCTCTCTCCATTGTCTGGATGGGAAAACTGAGTCTATGAGCTTGGCCAAAGACAGCGGTGGAGTTGGGGAGGGAAACGTGAGCGTGCGATAGCACCAGGTCAGGGCGAGCAGTGAGCTCATGTCTCAAATGACTCAACAGCCCGGCTGTAACAGCACCCACGGAAAGAAAACTGCTCTGTCCACAGGTGCCGGGGGGAGCGTCGATCCTACGTAATCCCCGTCTGATGTCCTGTCTAGCCTGTTTTCGACAAATTGTTCCCCCGGCAGCAAAGCCAGACCTTTTTCCTGCTGATCTGTGACTCTTGTCCCCTAAATCTTTCCCTTTCCCACCAGTAGAGCCAGTTCTCTCCTTGTGTCCAGGTCCACTTCTCACAAGTCTGTGCACGCTTGGAGCTCCTTCCCTCCTCTGCCACCACTCTGCCCAGCTCATGTTTGTGTCCGCGTCGTTCGGTCAGCCATTGGGATGGTGTTGGCCTTGGGAGTGCTGCCTCTCTAGCAGGTAAGGGGTGAGTAGATAAAGTCGTTTCCTTTCCCTTAATTTAGTCAGCGATCTCTGTCCTCTCTGACCAGCTTTGGTGTTTGCTGGTAAGACCGTCGTCTTTTCAGACCTTCATACAAACACATTCTCCAAAGCAGATGAAATTCACTGGTTCACTCAAAAGTTATTAGAAGGGGACCAGACAGATGGAAAGAGTGCAGCCTGTAAATCTCCCTTTTGGAGAAAATGAGGTCAAAAACCTTCAGTGTGGGAGATTTCCCAGCCCCAGTTTTGCACGGGAGGGAGTGATGCCCAACTTGGAGCTGTTAAACTAGACTTCAAATGATACCAAGCAGAATAGCACTTCCCAGATGTCCCCTTTTCTAGGCTTCATAGAGGTCTGGAGCAAAGATTGGTGGGGGATCAGGAGCAGTAGGTAAGAGGGCGGTAGCCCCGTATGTAAGAAATGAATTGGAGAAATGTGATCTGATGCTGCGGGCTTGTTCCCCTCCTATTTTGATCTGTACTGAAGTTCCTGTTGACTAAAGGGGCATGGCTGAGCCTAGGGGAGAGCTATGATGGGGTTTTTGGACCCTCACCCTCATGTTAGACAAATTTATCCAAGATGTGAGAGTCTGCTACTGTATTATTAATTCACAATGAACTGTGGTGTAAAAGCTACTGTGATTTTTGGCGTTTTTCACACGCACGCTAGAAAAGTTGCACATGGCCAACTTGAAAGACAACGTGAAATTCCAGATAAGTAGCTGAAGAGTGGTTCCCTATGATAAAAAGCAGACTGCCCTCTTCTGCAAAGAGTATTTTCAGTGGTTCTTCCAGTTCAATGGATGGGATGTTTGTCCTAGATGGTGATGGTTATTTGTATTGCAACAGCACTTAGGGAACGTAGCCAAGATCAGACTACCATTACACTGCGAGCTCTACAGTCACTTACTGTGAGAGAGTCCCCTCCCTCATGGAAGTGAGGCTCGTAGCTGTAGATTTTTAAGTGCCTGAGTCCCACTGAAGCAAATAGCTGGGCACTGCTCTAAGCATGCAACAGAGCTATAGGGAAAACTGAAGGTGTAAACTGAGTTGACAAAGGTTGTACAGAAGGTCAGTGACAGAGCAAGAAACAAAATCTATTTTGCAGTGGCTGCTGGAAAGCCTATCCAAATGACCCTAGGTTTGTGGTCAGTGAAAGATGATCTTTCACTTCTTCCATTTAAATTAAATTTCTGAACGTGATAATTTATTGATAATGCGCAGGGTTGTGGTATATGGTGCAGTAGTGACCACACACATGATGAGAAGAGGGTGGGAGGTTCTGGCCCTGACCCTCTGCATCCTTTTGCAAGTCGCTGCTGTCCCCACAAGATGCTGTGAACTACGGACCAGCTGCGTGCTGAAGAAACATTTCCTTTCTCTTCCCCTGGCTGAGCAGCGTCCACTCTCTGATACTAAAATAAGGTCAGGGCTCTGTTAGGCAGTTAAAAGCCCAGGCTGAGCAGCGTGTGCAGCTCTGCCTCCGGAAAGCAGTGCAATCTTTCCTTGCAGCATCCTCACTACTCAGGACTCCAGGGACATTGCTGGAGTGGAGGAGAGGGCACTTGGCGGAAACAGTTTGAGATCTGCACTTAATGTGCACGGTGGACTCGTGCACTAGGAGAGAAGTGAAGGGAGGGACCAGGGAGCCCCGCGGAGGTGGAAAAGAAATAAAAGCTGTAATACTGTGCTTTCTCCTCCTGTCTCTGAAGAGGAGGAGTGGGAGGGGACCTCCAAAGCCACTTTGGGCGATGCGCTGCTACGGGCGGGAGTCTGTGCAGAGCATCCGCCTCACAGCTTGAAATCCAGGCGCGCTCCCTGTTCTGCTGGATGATTCCCCCCCTTCCTGCCCAGCGCCGAAGCAAGTGGCTGCCCCGCAAGCTGACACGGTTGCTCCTGCCTCCGTCGCGCTACAGCACAGCCCCTCCTTGGACGAGACGGCAGCCAGGTACGCGGTACCCAGGGAGCAAATTGGGGATGGGGCGCCAGGAGGTGCAGGCTCCGGCTGCCGAGCCGGGGCTCGCCCGGCTGCAGACCTCAGGGCTGCCCCAGCTGGTGCTTGGTGCTGCGCATCCCTGCCAGGGTCTGCCGTCCCAGGCGGGCTGGAGGGGTGGTGTGTGCAGAGGGGAGGCAGCTGCGCTGGGGAAAAGCACCGCTTAATCTGCGTGGTAACTTGTATTTAGGAGTGCAATTATCAGGAGCGCGGTGAGTAATAGTGACTTATCTGTTCCCCGAGTGGCCATCCGGGGCTGGCAGGCTGCCCTCGGTTCGGAGGCAGCGGGGTCCTCTCTGCGCAGCCAGGCACCAGGCAGATCCCCCTTGCCGGAAGACTCCGGGATTTTTGCGCTCTTAAGTACATCTTTTGTGAACCCTGAGGGGAGGGCAAGCTCTGGCATTGTGAGTGCCATTGTGAGAGTGCCGATCTGCACCACTTCAAGTATTTGTATTATTTAAATATATGTATGCATTACTGTGTGTGTCTGTGTGTGTGTAATTAATTTACTGTCACAGTTATTCTAGTGATTCTAGTGATAAAGAAGTCACTAACAATTGGATAAGCTTCCTTTACAGATATCATTCTTACTTTTTTACTTTTGTCTTTAAATTTTTTTTGTCTAAGTATTTTAATCTCACCTACCAATTTTATAGCTCCTGAAATACTTCTATTTCCTAGATCAGTTGGTTTCTCACTACTGGCACTTTCAGCTTTTTTGAGTGGGAGATCTTGAAGATATACTTCTTTAAAATAGAACTATAACAATACCCACTGCTTTCAGTGAGGCATGTTTTATTTCCAGACCCCTCCAACTTCACTTTGAAAATAGAGGCTGGAAATAATCATTTAACAGATGCTACTCTCCCTGTTTCAACAAGTTGCTTTATTCTCTGCTCCCGTAATTTCCTCTAAGACTCATGTTCATCGTCTTTATGTAGATGATGGGGTGATGTGTGTGATGTTAAACCTGCAGTCACTGGGGATTAATGCACGGGCATGACATCATCGACAGCCAATGAGGTGATGGTTTTGGATGCACACTGACCCAAACTGTCTTCCAAACTGATGTGATGATCCTGCCGTGCTCCTAAGGAATAGCACAAGTTTGGAGAAATGGGGTGGATTCCCAACACGGTTTCATTGTGTTTCTCAGTCTCGTGTCCTCCTTCCACCTCTGTGAGATAGGCATGGTTCATTAAACAGCCACATGCATATGTTTAGCCTGGCTGATCAAAGATTTCATTTATTGGTAAGAGATTATTGAAAACAGACGTATTAGCTCTTTGATACAGATAGATATGATGTGACTGAGCTTGTTGCTGGCAGAATATAAACAGCCAAAGAGTTCCCAGCCTTTGTTGCAGGAAAGCCGTCTGAACAGCGTGTTTGAGCACACAGTGGATTTACCTGTAGTAAATTGCCTCTTTTGCCTTCTTGCTTAGAGCAGAGATGTTCAAGTGGAGGTAGACACAGACTCTGTGTCAGTGGAGTGGGGAGGGAAACTGTACAGCCAGGCGGCTGCTATCGTAGTTCGTGATGAAGGAACACGTATGTTCACCACGGTGCGCTAATGGGTCCCACCTGCACTCTCCTGAACCCACTAAACCTCTTTGCCTCCGTCTTACCAAGGTCTAGAAGGTTTGATGCCCTCGGCCTCAGTTTCTGCTGCACTGCTGTAATGTTACTCAGAAACTCAGCTGGCGTTGGTAGCTTTTGCAGAATCACGACAGACGTTTCCAAACACGGACTGGCTCCTGAAATGGACATGTCTACATTCAGGCTGCCTCTCCTGTCTAATGTTTCCTTAAACTTCATCATTTTGCAATATATTCATTCAAGTCCCATGTAGATCAATGAGGGGGTGGGCTTCAGCACAGGCTGCATGTGAACGTTTCAGTCAGTATCCCAAATATTCTTTGCGCACAGATGACCTTAGCTTAAATATTTTTTTCACATTTGCCATGTTACTGTTGAACACAATCTTTTGGGTCCAGAGTTCAGTCCCTGGGGTGTTTAGTGTTTTTGTTTGCAATTTGTATGTATATACACTCACACACGCAGACATATACACATGCATGCACTCCCTTATCAGTGCCATTTGCATCGATAGCCATTTATATTAAGGGAACCATGTAAAATATTAGCAGTACGACTGACATGCCTCAGAGGTGTGTATGATTCTTACGCCTTGGATGCCAATAAGACGTGACAGGATACATCTAATGAATTACCTTTAAATTAGAAAGCAGTAAACAACTCGTTATTGGATTAGAGGAATATTAAAATTAGAAGAATGCTACCGTCTTTTGATATCCTGTGGCATATTTTTAACAGCTAGGAAATGACACGGGTTACTGCAGAGAGAGGGGATCTCTAGAGACCTGTAATGACTTTCATCTGTGTGAAATAGATTTTTTTTAATGCTATTACTTACTATCTTATGTTTAGATAATGCTGTAGCAGATTTTTTTTTGCCTTTAATTTCACACCAATGCTTACTATTCTTTTTTCTGAGTGACTTCAGTGCTTTTGGAAGGTACAGACTTGATATACTCTGATAGCTGAAAGCTCCTAATTATTGATCAAAAACACATGCAAAATGATACAAGAGGCTTGGTGATAGATTTCAGTTTAATACTGAAGAGCTTTCTGCCTTGTTGGGATGCAGAGATAGTCTGGGTCCATGCCCACTTAGTCCATGGCCCCTTTGTTCAGCTGCCTAGAAGGTTGCCCCAGCTCCAGTAAGTCTGGGATAAGATTTAATTTGCACAAAAAAATTCCTGTTGACTTCACTGAGATTCATATAAATTGCTAAGAACTGGGTTAAGACCACCAGTTCTTCTGGTCATACACTTCTGCATGCCAGCCTTACCTGATATTGCCTTCCAGATGTGACTGGTCTGGATTAGATCTGAAATGGCAACCAGTCAGTGGTATTTGTTTGAAGCAGCTCTTGGTCTTCCCATGCCAAACTCTTATTAAACTAAGGCCAACACCTGCTGTCGTCTCTCAGGCAAACTGCCTGATTTAGGACTAGGCTTTGAGTGAAAAGGGCAGAATTTGGCTAGCATTGCTCAAGTGTTATAAATAATGTATAGTTATGAGGCAAACACTAAGATATTTGGTGGAAAGTGGTTAATTCTCAGGTTCATCGAGAATAAGCCTTCCTATAAAGTTATGAAAATACTGCCTTCTTGCAGTACCAGTTAGCTCTGTCGGCCAATGCAAAATCAAGTCCTTAATCCAGAACTAAACTTAATTTCATTGATTTGGTGAGTGGAAGAAGTTTTGTTTGGAATGTCAATCTTTAATAACACTTAGATGCTCTAAGACAAATATTTTATTCTTTTTAACTTGCTATCGATATGAATGCTAAGATGGAGCAGCAAGATGCCTTGGAGTGCTGAGCCTCATTCCAGTGTCCTGAGGAAAGACTTGAGGGTACTGTTTTATCCTGGATTTTGGAAAAGTATTCAGGATAAAGAACTGTCCTATATGTATGCTTTTCATCCAAGGTAAGGGATTTTCCATGTCTTGTTCTCACAGTTTATGGCCCCGGGACTCCTTGCCTCCTCTCAAGGTCTGGGAGGAACACACTCTCAGCATCTCATTTTCCTTTCTAAAAATTTGATAACCATCAGGCAAGCGGTTGTGTTGAACCATTGCCAATCCTGAAGATCAGAAGATCACTGCACACTTTCACCTGAGGTTAGACAGAGCAATGATAGCTGTCAGTTACAAAGCATCCTGAATACTTGCAAACTATGGGGATTTCTATTAGGCTCCATCACAAAGAAGCCTGGCTTCTTTGCTAGTCTAAAAAGGCTTATAGGGAGGAAACAAGGACTGTGGATTTCACCAATTTTGCTTTATTTTGTTAGTGATTATTTTGAAAAGGTTGTGAGCTGAAAGGCTGATTCTCTTCAAGTTGGTACAGCTATGCCAGAGCAAAGCTCAAATGAATGAAAGTAGCATCATATCTGAGCCACCCCAAAGGTGACCTATTATTTTATTGTCCCTTCTGTTGTGCTTTAATTTCAGTTACACTTTACAGGGAACATCTGTGGAATAAAAGCTCTTGTTGGGTCAGACCTTCCTCCTTGGAGGGTATTTCCCTCTACACAATGTCAGTACAAGTTCTCTCTCTCCTACCTTTAAAATGACAGATGTGCTACAAGTCAGGTGCTGTGAGATATTACATGTAGGATAAATATATTAAGTAGGAGCACCTCAAGCCTCTGTGCTACATGATAGTAAAAGTCTGATTAAAGAACTTAGTGCCAAAACCCTCAGGTGCAGAGCCCCTTGCCCCTTTCTCTTTTCCAAGCTGCCACCTGCAGGACATGTCTTGGTCATGCATTATATCCTTCTGAGCTGAAGGATATGATATTATTCAGAGTCAGCCTGGACCTGGAAGCGAAGCGACTAACCCTTCAAAAGAAGAGAGCAGGACTCTGATGTTTTAGTTCTTAAAGCATTCATAGGCCTTTTTGTAGTTTGCAACATGGAAGAGAAAATCTAACTAAACTAGACATGTCTGAGTAAGGCCTGGACATGAATAAACCAGATAATACAAGCTGTTTTAGCTTTTAAAAACATATTACAAATCTCAGGTTCGTATTTGCATAATTCAGGTTATTAATTCATGTGCTTGCATTTTTCTAAACTGTGTGCCAAATTCCCATTTGGCACAAGTTTCAGAGTGTTAATCTGAGTGTAAAGGGAGAAAGGAGAAAATTTAGTCGCTGTAGGAAGGCATAACAGCATTGAATAGTTAGGGTTTTTTTTTTTTGGGGGGGGGAAACAAAATTAAATGAATTTCTCTTTCCTGAGTCATTTCAGTGTGATTTCAGATATTCAGTGAAAATTTTGAAAATTCTTAATTGATAAGGGACCTAGGCTTTCATATGTGACCTCTGGGATTTCTATGTTTTGAGGTCTCCAGTGTGTGTTCTGTGCATATGTAATTAAGGAGGGACTATACTTCGATGTAATGTGCTGCATTACCTGGACTCCAGTTATGTAGGCTATGGTGTTTTATATTGTCATCTGTAAGTGGGAACATCCCTGCATGAGTGAATCTGTTTGAAGGACTAGGCTGTGGCTGTTTTCAGTCTGGAGGATATAGTTACCCTTGGATATCTTTGCTGCTTCCATTATTCAATGAGAATTATGTGTGTTTATGATAGTTTGATCAGCAAATAGAAGTACATTGCAGATGCAGATATATTGTGAAGTACAGCGGTTTACATTAATAGGAAGGATTTATCTTGTTGCAGTATTGAATTTACGATGCTAAGCTGTGATATTTTCCTGTTTCAGAAATGTTATATTGCAGTGAGCTGATATCAGGGTGATAAAATAAATGTTTCCTTTCTAATTTAAGCCACTATAACATGCTAATAACATCAGAGACAGGAAGAGGAATGCCTTACTTCAGAAATGAATATAATGCATCTGTGTTATAATTTCCTAGCAAAATTCATTTAACTTAAGAGTCCTAAATGAAATTTTTTGCTTTATTTAATCTATAAAGCAGATATGGTTGAGGCCTTTAACAAAAGCATGCTTTTGGACAAAAGCTGTGGGGTTAAATATGCCCTACTTAAATTAGTCTTTGGGACTCGTACTTCCTTATGATTCTAAAAAGGAAATAGAGAAGCTGTAATTGCTGGTGATCCTCCTCTCCTGCGTAGTTAGGCAGCCCACAAGCTTTTGATTCCTTGGATGTTTCCCCTTCCAATTTCCTGACAAATGCCTGACACATGTGTTTACAAGGAGGGAAGGAGTCATCTCTTCTCCTTTGCTGTTATGTCCTCTCGTTGCCATTGCCAGGGATGGTGGCGATGTCAGGGCTATATTGGGGATATCTGGTTGCCCTGTTCCTAGAAAATATGATTAAGTGCAAAGGAAATTTTAATGATGCCCAGCAACTCTCTTCCACTGCCATCTGCACACCACATATATCAGCTCTTGAGGGAAATTGGCTGAGCCTTCCTTCATATTACTCAGATGAATTGCTCCCCGGATTGTCTCTCATCAAGCATATGGGGAAGGGGATTCACAAGTTTGTTCCACCTTTTGTATGAAAGAGAAAACAGGATAATTACTTCATCAGCCACACTTGTATAGCTGTGCAGACCCAAGGCTGTTGTGGCTGGTCTGTTCTGAAACCAAGCTCTGTGGCCACAGTCAACCCTGCTCTTTTCCCAAGGAATATTGGGATTTAGTGAGTCAGTGAACTTAATGTTGGGAAATGGCGGTGGTCAGCTGGCATTGTTATTATCAGGCTAAACCTCCTTTTCCTCTTTGCACACATGCACCTGTGCCTCACTTCATGAGTATTTTAATGATTTCACTGGAATTGGCCCAACATGAACACAGGTAGCTGTAAAAGACTGATCCTGATCGTCTGGTGGGCTACGTTGCCTGCATTACCATTTGTACTGAGAACTGTCAGTTTAATGACTGTGAAGCACCATGGTTAGAAGTCAAGTGCTATAAAATTTTCCCCAAATACATGTCTACACCAGTGAATGGACTTGTGCGTAAAATAGTTCATTGAATCTGAAAAGGATTAATAATTCTGTGGAATATAGAAGGAGTGTCATGTGTGTATTTCTGTTATATCAGTCAGTTAAACAGTGCCTCTGAACCTTTGAATTAATATCCATTATTTGGAAGAACATAAGAGAGTATTTGACATGGGCTTGCTTAGCCGAAATGTACTCCTGGAGTAGCAGTTTTACTGTGAAAATATTTACCAGTTGTAGGGTTTATAGGCTTACCTGGGGCTGGAGGGAGAAAAAGCAGAATAATTATTTCCATACTAAGCTATTCCCTCATTTTTTGGTATGCTGCTAAATGATTTATTCAGCCTTTATTTAGTAATAGATGTTTCTGTTTAGGGGCCATTAAAAGAACAACATTTTATTAGAAGTTATTTCTAAAAACCTGCACTGATCCTCTTACTTTGAGAGAGGATCAGGTAAAAAGATTCTCCCTCCATTTCTCCATCAAATTGACATGGAGGGATGGAGCTGAGGTGAAGGGGGGCAGTTTCTGGCAGAATTAGTGTAGTGTTCCGTCTGAGAAAAGAATAGGTTCATTTGGTTCATTAAGTGTTAGAAATTAATAAATACTGAGCTTATCTACATACTTAATAGCATTTTTCTCCAGAACATTTCCTTCCTGTAGATGTTTCTAATGTATTTTTGTGATATATATTTAGGTTTAACAATAGAACAGACATAGAAGCCCCAAACCTCTAAGAATAATTACTCTTTATAACTCTGGAAAAGGTGCCACAACATTAAATACAATTATTCATCCTGTCAGTGTGCATCATTCACCTATCATGCATTTCAGGTTATGTTTGATCTCTAGTTACACCCCACACTGAGATGAGTTGTATTGTTAAGTGGATGAACAGGTAGCTGCGTTTACCCAGGCTCTTTGCAGAAAGCTGCTGAAACCAGAAGGAAATTGGGTACTTTCAGCACAACTCTTATTTTTTCCCTGTGTTTTTGCATGTGTTACACATTCTTCTTTGCGAACAGAATCTTCAGCGATAAATAAACTATTACTGGTAAATCACTCTTGGAAATGAGAGTGGCAGCTATTTGTAATTAGCATATTTGGAATATATATCATTGTATTGTGGCTGAAAATTTGATATATCTTCTGTGTTTTCCTCTTCTAAGAAGAAAAGTAAAGACTGAATAGAGTCAAACTGGTCTTGTTTAAATGCATTTTTCTACAGAAGTAACATATTTTGTTACATTTAATGAGTATTGTTGTCTCTTGTTTAAATTCTTTGTTACAGAGACTTAGAGCAAGAGGGCTTTAATAATAAAAGGGCTGCCTTCCTCACTGGAATGATTGTCTGATAATAGCCTGTAAGATTTAAGAATAATATTGTAAAATAATTGGTTTTCAAATGAATAGCTGCATATTACTAATTGGAGGGCAAATGGAAAATCTGCATCCTCCAAACAAGTATAGTGTATCTCTTTAAATATCAAAACCATTTTTCTTTCTATTTTCCCACTCTCAAGACAAAAAAAAAATGTCTTCAGGTTGTACTTAAATATGACCAAGCTGATAATTACATTATTATAGAGAATGGCAGGATAGCTAGAGGATATGTACAAGGTGCATTAGTCCCACAAATAGAAGCTGATTTACTTATTGATAGTAGAGACACGTTTTAGTCACTTTATAGAATTAACAATTGATCAGCTTGTTAGGTTCTAGTTCTTCATAAGCACAGCATGTTTATTCATTATTGTCATTACATGGTGTAAGCAGCTGAGGTCATGATTAGCAAGGCAAAATCTAAAAACATTTAAATTTGATTTAATATAACTTTTGCAATAGGCACAGTTTTTGAGCAATGTACTGATTTTAACTTTTCACAAATAAACATAACTTATACCTGCCTGGTTAATTTGCATTTCATTTACATTTTCCAGAACCATCAGACCTATTTGTTTTCCAAATATCACTGAATCAAGCTTGTAAAAGTGTAATAAGATGGGCAATGTAAAAGCATTATTTTCAGATTGCCTTGGTCACTGTAAATATACACCGATAGTGGTGCAACTGATAAACTAAACACGCTGCTGAAGGAGAATGGAAAGATGTTATTCCAATAAATATATTCATGACTGTTTGTTACTAAACGTAAGTTATTTTTTCTAAATCAGCATTGACTTAAGCTTGAGCAAACTCAATAGCAAAAATTCCCGAAGAGGCTTCTCCTGCTACATATGACTAATATATTAAAGAAGATAAATAGTCATTTTTAAAATTTATTACACAGTAGGATTGAACACAAGGGGAAACCATTTTACAAATCTGAAAGTTAAGGTCACCCTGAGAAGAAAAGGACACTTAAGATGACTAGAAAAAGTCTGCTTCCTGAAGAAATTGAGATTCAAAGTTTACTCTTTTCACAGTGTCTTTTATAAAGCTTTAGGATCCCAAGTGTAAAACCAGAGCCTGTTTTGATGTGCAAATATTTCAAACCTGTATAGTGCATAGGCACTAAGACCCTCACATCTAACCAGTGCTATAGATTAGCTCGCAGTCTCTTAATTCATCATCTTAATTCAGTCTCTTAATTCATACTATCAAGCTTTTTGATAGTGGTTTTTATAATAAAATTCAGTATTAGGGATGAACTCTCTACAGTGTTTAATTGAACACTTTTAGTATTTTTCTCCCATTTCCATTTTTACTTATCATTTTTGTTTTAAAGAAATTCAGCATGTGTATTTTAGTCAAACTGAACATCATTAAGCTTTTGGTTCATAATTCAGACTTCTAGGAGTATGAAAATCTGCCCAACAGCATTTTATTAGGACTTGTTAATAAAGTTAATGAATTATTTTTCTATTAAGCTGTCTTATCTTAGCTAATACTGCTTGCGTGTTTGAGCTGTAGCAAATAAGGACAACATTGATTTTCTTTAAGAGATGAATAATGAAAGATCTAAATTCTTAAATATGTAGATAAAGATAAGTGACTTAATTAAAAAATTATCAGTGGAAGGCAGTATGCTGAATTACCTGTCTTAATTTGTTGTATATGTCAATATACTGTAACATAACCTGAAAGATTACATAAAATCCATTTCTAACTTTTTTTTTAAAATTTTCAATGTGATTTCAGAGTGTCTTCTGTGAATTATTCTTTGAAAATTGCTCGTGTACTGAGAATGTTCAATTCTTGGAACTATTTGTCCCAACTTTAGCTTACATAGGCCTTGACTGCAAATGTTTAATGTGCAGTGCAATGCATCCTGATGAAAATAGTTCCACTCTTGGATAACAAGTACTGTGAATATCAAAGATAGCAAAATCCCAGGCTGAAATGCTTGCTATCTTTTGCCCAACTTTAGCTGACATCAAAAAGCAACACTGGATGAAAGAGAAGGAGGCCCTGATATTGCTTTTGATATCATATAGCTGTCTTCAGGGGACAGTCCAACTATCTGCAGTGAGGTGGCCTGGCCCTACTGCATAGAATAAGTTTGCAGGACTGAGGCTCAGCTTTGAAGGACATATGTTAGATTTGGAGTGTGTGTCAGATAGGCTGGGTGCTTTCGTGTACCAGACAAAACTGTGTGTAGTCATTGCTCCTAGAGGAAGAGATGTTAGAGGGAGCTGCTCTCTTAGGCAACAGTAAGTGATCTTATTAAAGGAGGAGATTAATGGCTTTCTGTTGGAGGGGCTGCTCTGTGTTGGAAACTCTTCTGTTTTTCCATTTCATGTAATATAGAAAGCACCCACACAAGTTCCCTTGGTGGATTCCCCAGTGGGAATAATTATGCACGTAGTGCTGTGTCTTGAATAAGACTTGAACAATTCTCATGGTTATAGTCTAAGTGACTCCCGAGTCATGGTCGTTTTCAAGCTTGAAGATCCTGTTTTTCAGAATATATTTTCTCAAATCTCAGTGCAGCTACAAATACATCATTTGACAAGCATGGCTGGTCTTCTGCTTCAGGTCCTTGGGTCACTGCCTTTCTCTTGCAATTGCATTGTCTAGCAGTTGTTTTGAAGTTTAGTCATTCCTACCTTTTCTAGACAACTCTGTTAGCTTTCTAGGTTAAGACATCAGCTGGTTCACAAAGCTTTTCAGACTTTGCATTCTCCTAATGCTAGACTCATGGTTGTCCTGTTTGAAGTAACTCAGCTGGGTGACTGGAAAGAGCGGGATGTTCTAGGCAGGTCGTGCTTATATTGGGATGGGATTGGAGAGTGCCTTTAATAAGATCTTGGGGAAAGATATTGGTCCACAGAACATGAGCTCGGAAGAATGTTAGGACGTCTTTATAGAGCTTCCCTGGGATAGTTTGACAATACAGTGTATAGTTTGGTCCAAGGCAGGCAAATTTTACTCTTCGAGATTGTTACCCAGCAACTCGCTGCTACCATGTGAGGGGATGAGGATAGGCTGGTGCTTCAGGCTTTGCTTTGCTTTATCTTGTTTTATTCATTTTGTCTTGCTTCAGCTTTTGATTAAACATAATACTTGTGTCAATGAAATGAGTAGCAAACACCTGCCACATTATGGATTTTGCTATGTTAGGAGAAACAAATGGGAGCCAGTATTCCTCGTCCTGAAGAGGAAGACTGCCAGGATCAAAGATGTAAATAAGAGTTGAGGAGAATTAATTGCAAACCTGTCAAGTCTGGTCTGTCTTTATTTTTATTACATGGTGCTCAGCAGATCTTATCTAGAAATGTTTAAAAAAAAATCCTGCTGATTGTGCGAATTCAACTGAAATTTACCTAGCCACAGCAGAGATTGTTACTGATCTTTCTGTGCCAAGGAAGCAAGGCCTGGGTTTTTGCTTTTACTCTGAAGTGTTTTTGTTGAACGTTGCATGATATACAGACAGGGTATGGCTGTAGTTCTACACTTAGGGCATGAATCTCAGAAGGTAGGTGGGCCAAAGGCCAGAGGTCTCTGGGGGAGCAAAGCTTCAAGGGATCCCAGATTACCTACAGCTGTGTCTACACTGTTGCACTGCAGTTTAGGCAAGGCTTGACCATGTGTCTGAGAGCTCTGGTAACTTAGCATGGATTAAGCACAGAGCAACAATGACAGTACTAAAGCCCGGTCTGCCATCTTCTCATATTTCGAGCCTGAATGTTGGCAATGAGCACGTGCGTCTAACTCTCCATGCAACAGACTGCTCTTGATCCCTCTCTGTACTTCTGCATCTCTGCTGGAAGAAGATGCACTGTCATTGACTGATCTGTTTGATTCTAAATCCTCCTGAGTGGAGAAGAGGAAGCTTCTGAAGCAGAAGCTAATACTTTCCAGTTAGAGTGAATATCATAGGAATGTTCCATTATTAAATTGGAAATTTTTCATAATCTCGAAGATTAGGTGTTGAGACCTTCAGGTTCAAAAGGGTATGGATTATTCATGAGATACTGCTATTCACAGGTGATAAATTGGATGGTACTATTGCAAGTAGAGAAATAATTAGGAAATTTCTTACACAATTGAATAACCAAATTAAAAAGGACAAAAGCACAGATTAAGAAACTAACTGTCTTTGGCTTGAGTGCCAAAACAACAGATAATTGTACAATTTGGATGAAGCTGAACAGATAAATACCCAAGTATTTATCCTACTTACTCAAAGCCATAAGCTTAAGAAGAACAAACAAACTGAGAAAACCTTGAGGTAATGCAGTTCTGTTTGCTGCCCCCTGAATTGGTACCTCTTCAGAAATTTTATAAATACTGTATTCACTTGATCACAAGAGGGGAAGAATTATGTTAAGATGGTTTTGCATAGGAAGTGTCTGTAGTATTATAGATGTTACAGAGTTATCTCTTGTGCCCCTCTCAGCTATTTGTAGTAAGTAGCATGACTTGCTCTTTGTGGTAGTAGAAGAGAATGAGGCACCTACTGAAAATAAAAAAGTGAGCTTTGTACAGTTGCTTACAGTTATACATAGAGATGTATTTCTTTTAAATACTCTGTAGAGCAAAGCAAAAGCAGTAAGAGGGTTAAAAGCAGCTCCACATCTTCATGAAACTCCTTATCTAAAGTAGAGTTTGCCCTACCTGCAGGTCTCCCTCCATCTTGCCACCCGTCCACACCACTGTATCTGACCCTTTCATGATTTTTAACCTCATGTTTTCTTGGTCTTACACATTCAGTCACTGTTTCTGGAATGTCCCCTCCAATACTATAAAGACTATAGCCATAAACTGCTTTTCTACCTTGCTCCCTCTAGCTCTCAGCTCTACAGGAACCTTAACCTTAGGTGATGCCTGCTCTACACTTTTTATCATGGCCTCACCTCTTGTAATGTTTGCCTGGGATCAGAGTAGGGTGTAGGTGGTATTTCTCACATTCAAGCTGCTTTAAGTATTGCCCGCTCTTTCTCAAAAGATGTACCTAAAACATGGCTTCTCCTGTGTATCCAGAGATCTCAAATTCCGCTGGGCTGTTATCATATATTGTCTTGATCAAAAAAGCCAGATCTCAGGCCTTGACAAATTCACTCTTGCTGTGACCATGCCATTAAAAATGATTTTGCAAAGACTTTTTCTCCAGTTGGGTTGATTTAAAACTATCACCCCTTTCTTTGAGTCTACCCACTGGCATTTTTCCCTATTATGTAAGCTTAAAGCATTTTGGTTTTACTTTTGAGATCTGTCAGTATTTGAAGAGATCCACAAAAACATCTGCAAAGCAACCTCCTAATTAGTTTTTAATCTCCTTTGACATGTTGCCTACAACCAATTTGACAGCAAAGAAATTGGTACATTGAGACTCCTGCCTGCAAAACTGACCTGTAGCATCTGGTTGTTTCCTTCCCTGTCTCTCTTCTCCTATCCACCTTCTCCTTTTCTTGTTTGAAGTAAACTTTTTGAAGTAGGAACTGTGTGTATGTTTGTGTAATGAAGTTCTGACTTTGGCCCTACTGCGGTAGTAGAAAGACAGAGTCTTTTCAATAGCAGAAAGCAACTGTTCACTTCCATCTTCTGTGTGAACAGATGCATCCATGGGTCTCTTTTGAAAACATCATTTAGGTGCTCACTGAACAATATCTGTGAGTAGAGAACAGAATTTTTACCCTATTTTGTGAATTTCAGGGAAGGACAGAGGTGGGCAGAACTTCATTCTTGGTTTAAAAGCAAAGTGTCAGACCAAATTAGCAGCAGATAGCTACAGGAAAACAAGTGAGGATTGCCTCAAATAGTGCAAGGCACAGCTTGGAGTTGTTGGAGAAAGCTGCATCCAGCTGTAAATGTATTTTTCCCTATATTTTTCTTTTTGGATGCAGTGGCACCCTCTGGTGAGTGAAGATTTGGTTACCTGCAGCCTCTTTTGCTAATCTTGGCCAAGAAGCCTGTCACTTGCAAGAAAATGGTTTCACTAGGAGAGGGGAAAACATAAATCTAATAAGTAATTTTTCGTATCCTTTTTTTCATTAGTACTGCCATTTTGCAATTAATTAGTGACCAGTATTAAAGGTCTAACAGATTCCTGCTATGGGCCCTGAGATGTAGTGCATTTTTAACAATAGCAGGTTTTCCTCTAAAACGGTACTGTGACTATTCTTGTCAATGGCCCTTTTTCAGCTTCTGTGGCTGTCTCACCTATTGCCAGACTATGGAAATGCTGTGTCTGATAACTCTAGGATTTGAATCAATGATGCAACCACTCCACAGGCCTCTTTAAAAATGCATTTCATGGTGCAGGAAATTCAGATGGGAGCAGTTAAAGTGAGAGAGTTTCACTTTTGGGTTCCAGTCCATCAATTTTTAAAGAGACATTAGTAGGTCATACAGGTCTAAAACTGATCGATTTACAAGAAGAACTTCTTTTTAAAGAGAATTGTAATTCATCTCCAATGGGAAATTGAAAAAATAAAATAATATACAGCCACTAGGGCCCTAGTGGGGCAGTACTTAATTAGCTCAGCCCCTCGCACACTCTTTAGTTAGTTGTCCCCTAAAATCCATAATCTAGTCTGACCTGTTTTTTACAATACATTACATTTTTGTTCATTTAGCTCTTACTGGATCTGATAACTTACATTTGACTAATGCCTACCTTCAAGAAGGGCATCCTTTCTTGGGTTTGTGGACAGGTTCTGGCAACATGATAACAATGAAGCCCGTCTGTCTCCCAGTCTTCTTACCAAATGCAGCTTGTTACCACAGGAGGGCATAGGACATTGTTTGGTCACCACCCCAAAAGGCAAATATCTGTTGAAAACTTGTCCCAGGATCTAGCAAAGTGCTCTTGCTTGATCTTGTTTGCCTGTAAGGGTAAGCACATTTGAGCCAGCCACTGCACTGGGAAAGGTGTATATTGCAATAGGGTGGAAGTAAATGAGGCATGTTGAGGGTAGGTTTCCATGTGATTATTGGTGGGGAAAGCTATTGAAAAGCGATGTGTGAGATGGAGGGGTTCTATTTAGTTAGGCTGCCAATCTAAAACCACAGAAAGGTTGCATCTGCAGGGACATTTCACACCCGTTGCTAATTCTAATATTGAAATTTGGAGGCTGCTCAGTTTAATGCAGCTAAGTTTGAGTACAGTTTCCTCCAGGACAGTATTCACAGTTCATCTATCCAAAAATGGAAACAAATATATATTGTGGGGATCTGAAAGATAAGATTGCGTGACTAGTCAGAGATCAGAGAAATGGAAGGCTCCAGCAATTTGTTTCCTTAAAAAAAAAAAAAAAAAAAAAAAGGTTCAACAGAAATAACTGAGTGTCTACCCAGATTGGCTGGAAATATTGGTTATTATTCAGATGTTAATATCCATAACATCATCCAAGCTCAGAAAACACAATCCACAGAAAGAGAAATGGCAGATATTTTCTTTATCTCCGTCATTGTGAGTATGACTGCAGACAAATTATATTCAGGGGGAGTGAGGGGAAACAGTTGCCAATATGGGACTAAAACTGTAGGCTGTGGGAAGAAGCCAGTGGTCCAGGAAACTGAAGGTGGAGCAAACCTTCAAAGAGAGATTTGGAAGGGAGAGAGCAGGGTAGTGCTGGCTGTAACCAGGTGCATAAATCAGTGTGCAGCAGAGAGAAGGACTTGGATGACTAGCTGAGATAGGTTTTGTGAAAAATAGAGCTAGAGTTCAGGTTTTTTTGTTTCGTTTTTCCAGTTGTCCTGCAAACAGTGCCTCATTGTTAACTGAGTGAACTAACTGTGCCACCAAGTTAACTTTTTTTTTTTTTTTTTGGTGAATCTTGAGTTTTTATTCAGAAAGTCAGAGTTCCCGGAGGAAAACAATTAGAGGAGATTTTTCTATTCTGTTTTCTAATTATTTTTAAGAGACTTAATAGCTCTCTAGCTGTGATGAAAAGCTGATTAAAAGCTGATTATTGTCTACCCTGAAAATAGACAAATAATCAACAATTTATTACTTTTAACAGACCTCGCATTTTAAGGCAATCATAATTTGGGGAAGTGAAAGGATCTCATCCTTCATTTCCAACCCTGAGCATTTCAAAGCATAATCAAAATTATATCACTTACCCACCTCCCAGCTCCTCCTATCAATCATGTGCATGGTTATGTGATCATGAAGTGGCTGGTGCACAAGTGAAGGAGCAATACTGAAGCAAAAAATCCATCCTAGGCTGACTCAGAACTGAAAGCTAGGCTTTGCTTAATGTTCAGCCTTCTCTGAGCTTCTCTTCTCTTTGGGAAGCAGAAAACTTTTTTTTTTTAAAACAAATAAAGAGGAAAGTTTCTAGCTTTCTCCTTGAAGAGGACATGCTGTTACTCATTTAAAATCTCACTGTGGTCTCCCTGTGGTCAGTTTAACTGGTTGAGCCTTGTGTATGGGAACATTTCTCGTTGCTTAAGCTGTGATAGGAACTGGGAGGAGGACCATGCTTCTGTTTCTCCTCTGGCACTTCAGGTGCCTGAGGGGGAAACACCAGGTCAAAGCCTTCTATTAGTGCTGCTGAAGAGGTGTATCAGCTTGCTGTGGCTGCTGCTGTCCTGTCTCAGTAGTGCAGTGATCGTTAGGAAGGAGTCTGGGGCTATTCTTCTTACCATTCCCTCAGCACCTTTTGAGTTTTGCTTCTTTTTCATTGCAGCAGCAGCAAGAGCTCTATCTGGCTTCTTTGTGCCAGTGAAGTGACAACAGCAGACAGTGGATGATTAACTTCCCCTAAACAGGGACCTTTTTCACCACTGATCAATACATCAGCTCAAGAGGGGTCTCCTTCCCTGCTTGCCAACTGTCCTCCTGATGCTCACACATGTGCTACTGCCAGGCAGGTGAGCTTCCCAGAGCAGGCAGCAAGAAATGCCATGCAAATGAAAAATGGAGAGAGCTGAGGAGGGTTAAGGAAGGAGGAGTAATGGATTGGGCTGGAAGAAGAAGGGAGGAAGGAAATCATTTCTGGAGGGGAGGAAGCAGAATGGAATTTATGGGACTTCTGAAATTCTCTTGCATCAGGGCATGCAGTAGCTAGCACTGCTGGCAATGAAAATACCCAAGATGATTACCTTACGTATTCATATCGGAATTTGGAATTTTTCTGGTTGCAGGGAAAAAGACAAGTACTGCCAGAAGAGAGACAGAGTCACTCCACTCCACATACATGTTACTGAGCTGCCAGCCCAAGTAAACCAGCTAGCACATGCTGCTTACACATCCAAAATGATAAATCTGAAGTCTTTCAATTTTTATTTTATTTTTTCAATTTTCTTATTCTTTTTGCAATGCAACATTGTTCTCAGGGCCACAGGACCAATGGTTCAGCAGATTAGTGACAGATATATCTATCTGCTTGTTTTTCTTTTTGACTTTTTAATAGGCTGTTGTTGGAAATTAGAAAATGTTATAGGACTCCTGGTACCTGGACAGCACAATACAGTGAGCAGTGATGGACTCACCCAGGTCTCTTGAAGTCAGTGAGAGCTTTTGCCTTTAAATCCAACCGGTGGTACGCCTGTACTGTGGTGGTGGTGCTCCAACTAGCTCCAAACAAACAGCTGCTTCTCCATGGTACAATGCTGAGCAGAGATAAGAGTTCAGTACTCAGAAACAGTGCAGTTAGTGCTAGAATAGGAGCTACTTATTCCTAGCTCAGATAGTTCTGGCTTGAAGATGGCAGTGCTGCATACAGTGGTGATGCATTCTGTGTGATGTTTGGTATTTCCATCCTGCATGGTCTTGCCAAAACATAGAAAAGTAAATACATCTTTGAGACTGGTTCTGAAAGTGCTTTTTTCATTTAACTGGGGCAAAGATTGAACAAGACTGCATTCTTCTTTTAGGTACAATTGTTTATGGACTCAGCTCTGAGTAACCGTGCCATACAAATACCTTGCTAGTTTATTAGCAGTGTTTTGCCTTCTGTCTCACTGAATTTCAGAAAACGAGGAATGACATTAAACAAACTTATTTTTGTAACAGTTCCTGAACTGATAGGTCAGGAATCTGGACCTAGATTTTTCCTATTTAGTAGAGAAAGCAAGGATTTATTTATTTTTAATAATTTGAAAAGCAGGCTCCATTTAGCATACAATGTCTTCTAACACCAAATAAAAGGACTGTCCAATAGCACCAAAATCAACCGACACTAACAGATATGGAAGTTGGGTCATAGCTCTTTGGTCTGTGCCCTTCCCCTCCTGCACAAGTTTTGTTCTTCACTATAATTTAATACTTGCCACAGGAGATTCTGCATGCTGGGGGTAGAATTTTCAATCAGTCTCCAGTTGACTGTGCTATCTTTGTACAAAAATGGGAATAACAAAAATGTTACCTTTTTTATTTGCCAGTAGTTATCCTATGTAGTATCCAGTGACTGAGAGATGGAACAGCAATAGCACACCACAAGATGTTCAGCTATTGGTTTACGTAGTTGATAACACAGGTGCTAAAAATGTGTGTTCAGCCCATAATTACACTTCTGGAACTTTATTGCTGCATTTATGAAATGCTTTTCATTAAAATCTTTTAACAATTAGCTAATGAGTCCCAAGTGGAACAATTATCCCATATACCCAGACAGTTGGGATTCTTCATCAGCCAATCTGCATCCACTGCTCATAAAGCCTGCTTGTGTTCTAAAAGCAAATCTAGCTATTCTGCACTTTCCTCTTGATCCTGAAACAAAAGCAGAGGCTGTTTACCATTGGTGAGACAGAAATGGACAGATCCTGTTGGAGTCATGGCCTGATGCAGCTTAGTGAAACTTGACTAGACTTGCTTTAACTCACTCTCTACCATGAGTGAGGTGTTTGGGGGGATAATGGGAATATAGTGTTCTAATGCAGTAGAATCAGAAAGCAGCAAATTTGATCTCAGTGCCTCCAGAAAAGCACAAAAATATCTAAATATGCCACAAGCTGACGCTGTCTGTTTGAAAAAACTCCAATACATGTGGGATGTAGTCTCAGTGTCTTTCTGCCACTATTTTCTTCCACTAACCTCTGACAGATGTACACTTGATGAATGTCTGTGGTTAAGGTACTGAGGATGACACTGTGAACTTTAGCCATTTACCTTGCATTTATGCTTTAGTGCTTTTTGTGTTCCAAGGAATAAAGGGGATGTAGTCCTGGAAGAGACCATGAGCAATCAGGTAATCAAAACCTATGCACAGAAAAGGAAACAAATATGCCTTGACCACCCCCATAGATGTTTTTCAATCCCTTTTAAAAACCTCCAGCAAAGCATGAGTTCTTTAAGCAGCCTGTCCTGCTAATTTTCCACACTTAGATAAAGAAAATTTCTCTTCATGTGCACACCAGATTATCTTTGCAGCAGATGACACTTTATTTCTTTGCATGCTATTTACATTAGCTCCAGAGAACAATTGATCATACCCTTCTTCAAAGCAGTCTTCTAGGAGGCAGTCAGCACATCTCCAATAAGTTTTCTCTTTTCTCAACTAAACAAACACATCTACTTCAACCTTTCTTTACTGATCATGCTTTTTACATCTTTTAATTTTCACGTTGCCTCCTTGGGATTGCCTCTTGTCCTTAATAGGAGTTTTTACCCATAGTCAGTGATCATCTGCTTCTTGAATATGATGGACATTTTCAGATGGGCTAAGGTAAGGGAAAATACTGGCCTGGCTGCACAGCAGACCAGAGCCAAAGGCAGTTCTGGGACCTGTCAGTGTATCACCTAGAGGTACAAACCGACATGCGGGTCTCTCTTCTCTCTCTTTACTCCCTGCCCCAGGCAATCTGTGCAAAAACATATACCAGCTCACTTGGGTCCCTGGTGATTGGAAGAAAGCCAAGTGACTTTCTATATAGCTATGGGTCAGCCATCTTTTCCTTTCACAGGAGAACTTAATTTTACTGTCCTCCATCAATCCAAGGTATAGAAAAGCGTCTTATCGCTTGAGATAATCCGTACAACCAGTTTACTACTTTGCTACCTGGTAGGCAAAGCTTACAGTAGGGGAAAAGCATATTTGCCTTGTCTGAGGCATTCTGCTGAAGGGAGATGGATTTCCTTCGAAGGCATTTCTATCGACATTTTTCATGTGCTGCCTGCTTTACATGTGTACTGCTCTGCTTATGGCAGGTCAGTTGGGAGTGGAGTGGGGCTCTGCCTCCTCTTTGAACAGATCTGAAGCAATTCCTGTGCTTCCTTGAAAACAGTGCTGGCAATTCTGCCTGCCTCTTAAGTAGGCCATACACCAGGGGGTGGGGAAGATTTTAAGCAGTTTCACAGGCTGTAGTGAGGGACTGAGAGAAGTTGGATATTCACAATGAAAAATTCTCTCTGATAAATGTAGTTGAAAGAGTTGAAACCTGGGGCTGTAATGAGGAGAAATCCTGTGTTTGCTGCCCAAGTTGAGAAGTCTTGTTGTGCAACTGTAAAAATGAAACCTTGACAGCAATACTTACCTCTCCAGGAGTGTATTTTGGCAGGGAGGTTCTTTGTAGGACGGTGATGAATAATAAATAATGCTGTATGGAAAAAAGGTTCTATCCTGCCTCTGCTTTACAGCTAGAATAGCACTTTACTTTCTGAATAGTCTTGTTGATCTTGGTGGGATTATTCCTGGAGGAAAGACATTGAATCAGTTTGAGTTGAAAGAGCAAGTTCTAAAATGTTTTCCTAAAAAAAATAATTTCTAAATGAGATTCTACATCATTTTGATTATCCCCATCATACACATAGATTATACTTTTGGAGTGCAAGTGATCAGTTATATTTGTGCCAATGTAACTTGTCTGTTTCATTTATGAGACTAGTTTTACTTGCCATGCAAATACACTTGAAAACTGTGAGGTCCAGGGATTGCAGGTGCTGGAGTCAGCATATTTGAAGAAGTTATTGTTCTCTGCTTGAAGGGGACTTGAACTAGCCCCTGTAGTTTGCATTGCATCAGGTCTTGAGCAGACAGACACCTGACTGTCTATTCTGTCTTAGTGGAGGAGGCAACAGCTTCCATTTGAAGGACAGCTTCTCCTTACACTGTGTTAACTTGAGAGCTTCTGGCAGTCCCCTGGTTCTCACCTTCAGTCCCTTGGCTGAATTTGGTTCCTGATTCTGTCCACTACTGTTAGAGAGGCCTAACCCCCACTGGATTAAACTTGGAGGACACAAAGCATCACTTAAAAATGAGCCCAACTGAAGAAGGCTTGCCAGCAGCGGATCCATTTTGCACCCAATTCATGATTCTCATTCTGTGGCAGAATAAACTGAAGAGCGTACAGTGACTGGGATGGAAATTAGGGTGCCTTAAGCATGTTTTTACTGTCCTCCCAACACACACTATTCTAACATGTCCAGAGTGAATACAAGGTCTGTTTTCATCTCTAAAGGAGCCAGTGCAGGCAGACATACTCTAGAGAGAACTCCAAATGCTGGTGAAGACAGACACGACTGTTTCCCCACAAACACATGTAATATAGGATGTCTGTCTTTGTGTGTATGACCCAGGTGCTGGTGTGGTGGATACCTCATGCTATGTGGATATAATAGTAGTCAGTTCTCCCATTTTAGGAGGCTCTGGGTTTTATTTCCTTTAGCTCTCGTCAATATTGTTTTCTTCCCTCCCCATCTCCCCCCAGATGCTGTTAAATGAAGTTTTGAAATATTCTTGTAGAAAGGGCTGACTGGTTGTGACAGACTGAGCAGCTGCCACCAGAAGCCGAAATGTGATGCTATAAAAAGGCACTTTGAGAGGGTTTGTTTTGCCTCGACACTTCAAAAATTGCTGGTGAAACCTGTTGTGAGTCTGCTGGAGTCCAAAAGGCACTGGGAACTGCTGCAGTCACCCAATGTTAACTGAATTTTAGGTTACATGTCTGGGTTTCTTAAAAGTGAGGGAGCGCACTTGTAGTTTGGTGCCACCTTGCTTAACTAACTTTCTTGTGTCCAAAGAGCCTTCTTACTTCAGTTTGCCTTACACTAGTGAGGCTGATGTGATCAAGCCTCCCTTAGTGATACCTGTAGGAAAGTAAATGTAGCAGGAAAGTATATATTAACTCTGGAAGTAAAAGACAGAAGAACTGGGCCCAACATAGAAACATTTTACTTTCTTGCACTGTAAGAATGGTCTCATGTTGCTATGAGCACAACTTTGTGTCCTTACTCAGGTTGCATAGTGCCTTACTACCTGGTGAGAGTATTACTCGGTATGAGTAAGATGGGCAGAACTGAGCCCTTTAAGCACTTGACTTGTCCTTGTGTCCTGTCCCACTAGCTGGGAAGACTAGCAAGCTGTATCAGGAGGGAAGATTAGGTACAAGCTGGAAGGTTTGTTGCCTCCGTGGTATTAATAAAATTATCTGTGGATACTACATCATGTTCTGATATTCACTTCGAAAAACCTGAGGTTGAGAAATTGGCAGTGATGTAGAAAAGAGCTGCATAACTGATTTAATAGTGCAAAACCTTCCAGGGAGAGGCTAAAGAAGCTCCATCTAGCTTATGCAAAGTCAGTGTTCAGCAATGACTTGATCACAGGCTGCAAGTACCAAATGTGGGCAGTGATAGCTGATAGCAGAGGGCACTTTCATCTGTCAGAAAAAGGCCTAATGAGATCAGATGCCTGGAAGCAGAAGTTGGACAAATTCAGATTAGAAATAAGGTGCAGTGTTTAAAGTGAGGTTAATTAACTGTTGGAATAACTTAGCTGTGGTGAATTTTCTGTCACTTGAAATCTTTGGATCATGCAAAATTTATCTGTGACTTGCATAGAAGCTGTGACTTGATGCAAAGATTTCTTGGTGAGGTTCAAGGGCCTAAATTGAGAGTCCAAACTGCGGCAGTTCCTTCTAGTTGGTTCATTTCTGCTATGATTTGCAGCAGACCTTGAGGAGACAGGAACAGCTTGTCAAACAGCATGGGGAGCCAAGCAGCTGAATATCTCTTCTTGCACTTGCTCACAGCCTGGGTCTCCAAGTGAGGACTCTGGAGATCAGAGCTGAGGCATCCTACAAGCCACAGAAGGACCACCATAGCCCGATACTGTGCAGGAAGCTGGAGCAGATCACAAGGGCCCTGCCTGTCCTCAATGTCAGCGAGCCTGAGAGCACGGCAGGCACAGCAGGTCATGCTGTGGCACAAAGGAAGAATGTCTGTAATGCCTGCCGCACTGGAGTGAGCTCAGAGAGTGGGGGAACAAGCATGGCTCACATCTTTAATTCCTTTCCTGCTTCCCTTGTTCCCAGGAGCAACATAATTTTTGGGAGGGTTTCTGCTAACTGCAAGTTGCCATACATTCCCCATACGTGATCCAGCTCTCTTCCATCTCCCTTCTCCCTAGCAGGAGCCTCACCCTAAACTTGTCCAAAAACTGAATGGCTGGCTCCCTTCAGGTGGTGATAGCTCCCATTGCATCCCTGATCAGGCGATGGGTCTGGGCCAGGTTCGTCTGAGGCGAGAGTGTGTGACGGAGCCTGCGGTTCAGGGCTGACGCAAGGGAGACAGGATTGCGTCTGTGGGAGAGAAACAGCAGTGAGGAGACTCGTGGTGTGTGTGTGTGCGTGCGGTGTCTTGGGGAGCAGAGGCCAGGAGGGGAGGGTGAACGGAGGAGGCTGTGACAGCAACGTGTTAATATGATTAATGACAAAACTTCATTTGCATGGACAGCTCATTCTTGCACAAAAGAGCGCTCACAAATTGGAGGCATCATAACAGGCCGGGGCCTTGGAGGGGATTTCTCTGAAGGCGAGGATGGCTCGGGAAGGAAACAATGAGCAGGGTTTTGACGGAGCAATCGCCATGCGCACTATGGACGAGATTTAATGAGATTTCCCGAGTAATGACAAAAGTTGGAAGTGTTTCATAGCGCTCTGCTGAATTATGTATGCAGGGATCGCGAGCTGCCTCGCCGCCTCGGCCGGGGAGGGGGCTCCGTTGTGCTGTGGCAGGGCGGCGGGAGCCGTTAGGGCGGCGGCGGGAGCCGTCAGGGCGGCGCGAGCCGCGGCCGTTGGGCGCGGCGGGGGGAGGGGAGGGAGGCGCCGGCTGCGCCGCCGCGCGCCCACGAGGGGGCAGCAGCGCCGCGCCGCAGAGACGGCGGCGCCGGCCGCCTCCCGCCGCCGCGGGGCCTTCGGGGAGGCGCGACCCCCTTCCCCCGTGTCCCCCTCCCAAATGATCTTTAGCACCGACAAAAATAAACTCCCTCCACGCCGATAAAACGATTCCCCCACGCGGGGCCCTGAGAGGGCTGTGTGGGTGATGGCCCTTGCCCTGAGGGGGCGGCTGCCCGCCCGCCCGCCCTCAGGCGTGTGGGCCTGGGACAAAATGCTTCTGTGGGATAACTAGGTCTTTGTGGGCATATTGCTAAACATCTGTTACGTTTGTTTCACCTTGAAATGGGCCGTCTCTGCTAGTGAACTGCTGTATCACAGGTAAAACCTGACAAGCAGGTGTTTGCTTTTGCTCTGGATTCCAGCTTTAATGACTTTCTGTCAAACTCACATAATGGTGCTTTTCATATAGATATATATAGATAGTGAATAGATTTCTTTTTTTCTCTGCTCACTAATTGCGGATGTTGCTCTCTGCTTTTTCTCTCAATGCAGCTTCATTCACGAGGACATAATAGTTTAACAAGGCTGGTAGTAGGTTAAACTTTTAGGCTGACAAATTGCCTTGTGAAGTGTATGGCGTGTATACTTATTTCATTGTTACCAATTATTTTATGGAAGAAGAGTCTTTTAAGAGATGTGCTATCTTTATTTTAAATGAGGAATTACTGAGAACTGAGAAATTAGGCCTTTTAAATATTTAATAGAGGTTTTTTTAAAATTATTTAATAGCTTATTACAAAAGATGGTATAAAAAGCTTTGGTAATTTATTCTTTACAGAAAGTAACTGTAAAAAGTATTTTACAACATGTAAATATCAGTAGGAAAAATACCTATTTAAAATATTATCTTATTCTGTCTAAAGTAATTATATAGTGCCCATACAACTTCCAAATAACTGAAGACCTTTGCTGTATCTGTTCTTGAAGCACTTCTCTGGCTTAGGGAAATGCTATTTGTTTTACTAGAGTCCAAAGGCACAGAGACAGACTGCGCTGGGATGAGAATATGGCAAACTTCAGCAATTTCCTTTAGATGCCAGAACCCTGAAAAGGGAGAATTGGGTGGCCTGAAGTGGAATCCAGAACAACTCACATGCAGAGCAGAAAGCTGCTTGCAGCCAGCCAGTGCATAGATGCTGAGAGCAGGGTCCTTCCCCCCCCCCCCATCTCCCCCTTTTCCCCTCCTCCTTCTTTCTTTTGTATAGCTCTGCTACAGATGGAGATGAGGATTTAGTTGGCTTGTGGCTAGAAGCAGTTGTATAAAAAGACCCCTTTTTCTTTACAGGATTTCTTTCCATGGATAAACATCTGTTCAAATTCCTTTCGTGCAAATTTACCCTGTTCCACTGAAGTCAAGGACCTCACCCACAAAGTTCCAGTCGTTTTCAGACGTATTGGTACCTCTTGGGAGTTGACTCTGAATTTTTATTTTTTCTAAAGCAGCACTCAGTTTGCTTGCAAGTGGCCAATGGGAGGGTAGTTAGCTGCTCGTGGGACCGGCTGGCCTCACAGGCCATGCTGCCCCAGCAGAGCTCTTGGCACAGAAGGTCAGGAGTGATTTGCTTGTTTGTGCAATCCGCTAATAAGCGGCTCTGCTTTCCAAAGTCACACCACGCCCTGAGATGATGCAGGAACCAGCATTAAAATCAGCGATCACAAAACGAGCACAAAACATGGTTTCGTCATTAGAAGCCTGGAATTCCTTTTACCGTTATTAACCAGGTGAGCCTTTCTTTTCTGTTCTCTTTTTTTCAAATGAAACTGCTGAATCTCAGACTCCTAATTGCCTATAACAATTGAGTTCCACTCCCCTCAAACAACCCTATTCTCTTAAGAAATGTTGATGGCTGGTAGGCATGAGAAAGCCCTGAGCTGTGCTGGTGGCTGTATTAGCTGCCTCTTTCTCTGCATCCATCTACTTACAATGAGTTAGAATAATCCAGGTTTTGGTTCACTAAAGTTAGCAATTATGTGTGGATAAATTTACACATTTTTTCCTCTCTAATAAGAATTATGGAACAGATAAGCCCTAAAACCCAAGTTAGTGTGTTGCAATATTGATTTCTACGAGAGCACTGTAAGAATATATTTATCTATCTGTATTGTTATGAAATGGGTAAAAATGTACCATATAACAACTTCAGTCATTCAATACTGTATTAAAAAGCCTGTTTGTTTGCTTTTTCTCAATAAAACATCTGAGGCCCATTTATTTTTATTTTATGTGTATTTGTGGAAGAAAGGATTGGTAGTGCTCTGTCTTAAGACATCTCTTTGCCAACATTTTGTTTTGACTAGAACTGCTGAGTTGTGTCTGGCTTACTCTGAAACTTTCCGCATTGGAAAGTGAAGGCAGAGTAAAATGTGATTAACTGTAGATTGGTGGCCTGGTACTTCTTTAATTCTACCAATTACTCTATTTTCTCATGGTGTTGTGAACAGGAAGGAGCAGAGCATGTTGAGCCAGGGGCTTTCCTATATTAAGCCGTTTGAAAGGCATCTGTTTGCTTGCTTTAATGACCCCAGAGATACTTTGGCCTCCAATGTGACAGTGTAATTTTGTACTTCTTAAAAGCAAATTTCTAATTGATCAAAGGTAGAGTGAAATAAGATGAGTGGTGGGAGAAAATGAGAAAAGGTTATTGTGATCACTCTGTAGGTGAAGACCATGTTGTTATTTCTCTGACAAATTGCCATGTGTCATGTTTTCAATAGCAGAAGGTCAAGTTGAGCCCAGGGGTAGGAGTGAGAGAATAAATAAAAACCAAAAAAGCACAGAGACTCAAATGTCTATGTAATAGAGTGTTTAGGCTCATTATTCTGTGGAACATGTCAGTATTGCTGCAAAAGTATCTCCATATTGTGACTTCCTGAAAGTGTAGCTTCTGGGTACAGGCGGCCTTGTGTGAGATGTTGTGCCTGGAAGCAAGGAGAGCCAAAGGTGGCAGAGTGCTATGACACATTGAATGCACAGATATAGTTCTTCAGACCCTCTTCTCCTGAGGTAGCCAGTCTCCAAGGGCCTTGGCCAAACACTTATGAAGGCAGTGCAAGGTCTTTCCCCTGTCTTTAATGATCTGTGGTTCAAACTGTTGGAGGTTTCAAGTAAGAATATGAAGTCTGCACTGTGGTGATGTCTTTCCCAGATCTTAACAGCTTTCACAGTGGTTACATGGCAAAAGGCACATGGCTGTAAGGACACAATGAGCTGCATGCATTATATTTGTAATTTTCAGTACAACAAACTCTGCATGTAGTTAATCTAGTGATATTTCAGAGCTGCCTTATGAAACAGGTGAAAAGAGCAATATGATTGCTGCCTTTTGCCTTGGATTGCACTGTAGATGGCACTGTGAAACAATGATTTTTGGTAATCAACATCTACTTCACAACACCATTCTAGACTTTAATTGCAGTGTAATATGGCTTTCTTTGTAGGTCCCCAAAGTGAAGGAAAAATTCTGAAATGCAGAAAGGCTTATTTGCAGTTGCAAATGGGAATCTGGAATAACTATGAAAAACACACTGAAATAATTGTGTTTGACTGGAACAAAATTCTTGCAAAGTCCCCAAGGTAAGAGCACTTTTTATCTTTCGAATGACACTAAAGATTTGCTGTTCTGGTTAGCAACAATATCCACTTGAATCCAACAGAGAATGAAGGCTTGACATTTCTGAGAGTGGCAGCACACTGGCACTGAAATGCCTAGGTGCCCCTCACTGCATTTGTCTGCCAAGGTTTTTTTTTTTTTTTTTTTCCTCTCCCTTTTTAAAGATTCCTCTCTATTTTTATTTGTGGGCTGAAGACTGTGTCCTGTCTACCTGAAGGGTAGATTAAAGTTTTATCTACCTGCAAGTGTATACTGACATTGGTAGGCAGTGCTTTTAGCAGCCTTTCAGTTTGGATATAACTATGGTGATACTTTGTTGTGATACAGTTATTTCTGGATTAGAATGTACCGCAGACTGCAGAGTGTCTTTACAACTGATGTAACTGGGAGCACGCTAAGGACTCTGTGTAACTTTGTTAGCAAATAGCAAATTTGCTGTACTCCTAGCAATTGTGGACATACTGGACCTTGATGAAGGGGGCTGTCTCACACATGTTTGAGCATATTCAGAACTGCAGCCCAAATTCATCTCTCCATTTAAAAGCAGAAAGTGTTATATTTACAAATAGAAAAAGAAAGCAAAACATGAGGCTCTTTCTAAACCTGCTTTCATGTTTCCTGCCTAAAATCAGGGCCATGACTTCAAAGAGTCAAACTTGCAAAATCTGGACAAGCTTTTGAAATGAGGTTAACGCACAGTCATTTCCATGAGACCAGCCTTGCTCCCTCACTGGAAATGGTGGAAACACCTGGGTTTGCTTACATGCTGAAATAAGAACTGTTGAGCACATGTGGTGCATGATTCGAAGGTACCTGTTCCTTCCATCAGCTCGCACCAGAAAACGGGTGCTCAGAACATTTGAAAATCTGATCTCTGGTATTTAGTTCCAAGGGTCAAATTCTGCTTTCAGTCATACCTCAGGAAAACCAAAGAAAGGTCACTATCTTCAGTGTGTTACTTCAGCATGATGCTGAATGACTCTGCTGATAACTGGATTGGACTCTGTGTTTGCATTCAGAGCAACAGAGGAATGGCATTGCAAGACCAGCAGATCGTGACTTCCTATTTAGTGGTAGCTGGTGCATGAGGTGTTAGCCATGTGTTACTGTTCTCGTGGATGGAGCAAGAAAACTAAGGCTGAATTTAGCTCTTAACAAAATGAGGTTCAATGGGTGTAAGATGGGGAAGGTTTGGGTGATGAAAGTCTTTCCTGAAATGGTAGGTTGATTTCAAAGCCTACTGGGGAGTTTCCTTGGGCTAATATTAGATCAACAGCAGTAATACCATTTATGCTCATTTCACAGTGACACAATCCCATTAGCTGCACTAGCGTTATTTGGTTCAGCCAGGTGTGAGAGGTGAATTAGGCTGATGCTTATTAAGTGAAGTGTAGCTGCTCTGAGTTAGCCTGGGAATGCCATTTAAGAGGATGCTTGTAGGGTAAGGGTGAGTGAAGTCTCTATCATCTGGGCTTGATCCCTGTTTGTAGAAGACTCCTATATACTGCTGTAAAAGAGCCTCAACATGTTTCTTCCAGTACTCGTTCGTATGCGTTCATTGTTGCAACGTGTTTGACTCAAAACGAAGGACCTCCTTAAAACAAGGAGAGGTCTGTTTTTTTCCCCAAATCAGTCCTTAAAATGTAGCTATTTGCTGATTTAAGAAAAAAATTAAATATAAATGTGGTGAGTTATTTTTTTAGCAATATTTGTGAAGTTTTTAAAAAGAACTTTGTAGGCTTGAGTAAAGTCTACAAGGACAGCTAAAGATGCTGGATTTTTCATTGATCTATTTTTTTTCCCCTCAAACGTAACATAGTGTTTGTTACTAAAATATATTTACAACAGGCTTTTGGCTTCTTAATTTTTGATATTACCAAGTGCATTTGTGAGTTATTTGGGCTTTAGCAATATTCCCATTACGACACAAAGAGAGGATGAAATTGTTTTGTGATGTGGGAAATGGAAAATTAAGCAAGTGCTTTTAAATGAGAAAACATGAGATATGTTTTGATTTCATTTTAAATAGTTATCAAATTTAAAACAGTATGGAAATGCTTCCCTGGCTTTGACAGTAGAGTAGTCTATAGTGTAGGGGTTTTTTTGTTTGCTTGTCTGTTTTTAACTATCAGGCTGTTTGGCCACTTGAATGATCTGACTGGCTGAACAGTCTCGAGTATTTTGAAGATACACAAATAAACAAATTCTTTAGCAAATGCGTGGAGGAATCAGAACTGAAATCTACAGGGAAAAGAAGTTCTCAAAGGACTTTTTGGTGCAAATGAGCATGCTCATGATTGGCTTTTCCAAATCCCAGCATGCTGATTAACTGCAGACTAAAGTCACTGCTATGAAAGTAGTATTTAGTTCAATTTATGCAAATCTATAAATTGCCTCTAATAAATTCGATGTATTCCTGCTTACAGCATTTGTTGAAAGTCTAGAACATTACAGCTAAGGGTTCAAGTGCATAATGCCCATTTATGTATCACACAAATAATAAATCATCATAACTGAGTTTAAGGAAATGATCAGATTACCTTTCTATATGATGAATGGCACAACATAAGCTATTGAGGGATTTAACTGTAGATATGTGCAGCAAAATTACTGAGGATTTGTGGTCTTAATTCTAACACTAACATGAATAAGACTAACAACATCTGCCTTCCACAGAACAACTGTTTTCTGAAATGCAGTTCTTTTCACACCCTGGCAGAGAAGCAAGTCCTTGCATGGTTGACTGAGGCCAGGGTTTCATGAGTGTTTAACCCTGAGCAAACCCATTGATCTCCAGGAAAGCTAGCAGATGTTGTGTGCCAGGGAGATCCAGTCATTTCACGTACATGTCTACATGGCAGTTGGTAGCTTTAGCGAATCTATCCTGAGGTGTATTAAGTGACAAGGACACTTTTCTGTGATGTGTGTATAAATTTGAGATAGGTGCAGTTTAAAAATAGTAGCACAACTTATAAATATGTATGCTTAAATTTGAGTGTGGATGGCTCTTAATCCTAAAAAATATCCACCGTAGATTCCTAGAAAGGCCTTGCACTCATATAATGCTTTTATGAATATGTATGTGGGGGTAATATGATGTGTGATAACCATTGCACTGCTTCCAATTATAAAACATGCTTAACAAAGAATTTATCCCACCAAACTGTGAATCCAATTTTGTCAGTTTTGCCTTGTAATAAGCCATCTCAATTATTCTTCAACTTTTTCCTTCCCAGCGTCATTTTTATGTTATTCCCTACTCACATTGTTCTTTCACTCAACTTCTTCCTTTTCTGCCTCCAGGATGAGATTCTGTGCCAAATCAATGCTTCTATCTGACTGGCTCTTTCTGGTCTATGTGTTAATGGTCTGCTGTAAATTGTTGTCCGCCTCTAGTCACCATCCCCGGGGCCACACAGGTAGGAGCTTTTAAACTCATTATGTGCTACTGAGACCAATTAATACCACTCGCAGAATGTTAGAGCTCACTTTTTAGCAATGGATAATTGATGAGGCTGTTGACAGCATGTTATAATCAGTACAATGGGTTAAAGATACAACAACATCAAAAAAGAGTTATTGTAAAATTTCATGGTTTTTTCTAGTAATTTTATGTAGTGAAGCTTGCCAGACAGTTTTTGGAGTGACTTCATGACTGTTAGGGCTTTGGGATTTGTTTGTGTCCATTTGCTTTTTTCCTTTTTTCGTGCTACTCTGAAATGTATTTTTATCTTCCCCCTCTTAATTCAGTGGTTATTGAGAGACTTTACAATGGTGTCATTGACTTTGATGGGCAATGGATCGAAATCCCAGGACTACCTGTGACAGTTCTTTCACTAAGTAACACAAATAGGGAACCGCGGTTTATTTCACCTTGTGGTATGCCCCTTCTTTTCCTAGCCAACATAGTGAGGCAAACAGAAAGACACTGAATTTAAGAGGATGCCCTGTTCTAGCAGGGTATCTGTACTGTCCACAGTAGTATCTTATTACAAGCAATAGAAATAGCTCAGAACAAGCCGGGCTGGCTTCATGAAGACATACCAGACTGGATCTGTGCTAGGATCATGCAGCCATCCAGCATGAGTCCACAAAGAAATATAGTTGTTCTAGTGCTAGTGCAAAGATACTAGTTCAGGTCCTAAAATAGCATAGCTGAATTAGCCCTGTGTCACCTTTGATCCCAAAAGCAGAGAGTCAAGTTAACGAAATATCACACATGGGCTCTGCTTTTAGGGGGGATCAAAAGCCTGGCTGCACCACCACAATGAGATGACTATACCACTCTCAGTACTGTAGTTAGCTTGATGCTGGCTTGGGGATTTCTTCAAGTACTGTTGTTTGTGATGTAGTCTCATTCTTAAATGAGGTGTATTACCTTTAATCCATATACAGTATTTTTATCTCTGTGACAGATTCTCATGGTTCCAGGTCTAGTGTTAGCATCCGCTTTGGCTCAGCACTAGAAAGCAAGGTGCACTTGTTAGAGGCTCCATCCTCCGGATGAGATGACCTATTGATCTCTTTCCTGGCTGCTTCTGGTGCCTGTCTGGGTAGAAGCTGAAGAATCCTCATGTGCTCACCAGAATCTCTCCAGCCCTGGCAAGCAGGACTGCATGTGACCTGCATACAGCTGCTTTATCTGTCTGCATGCTCACGGCACATCAGCAGTGTGTGCACCTAGGAGCTACACAAAACACCTCCTTGCTTTTGTAGTGTAAAGAATTGCTATGCAGCCTCCACCCCATCACCAGCTCTGGGTTCCCTGATGCCCTGGAACATTCTTACAATGCTCTGGCGTATCATTGGCACTGGCCATCCAACTCGAGTCCATTGCTTTATTTATGATCTGTTGAAATTTAGCCTTTTTGTCAGGAGAGGAAATGTCTCAGGTTTTCTTTGATGTATGGACAAATGAAGATTATCTGCAATTCAAACGTGGGTTATTTTGAACACCATAGATTCTGAAACTGCTGAAAATGGATTCTACCCCACTGCATTCCGCTGGGGGTATACCACTTGCTGTGGCTGAAAATTTGCCACAAAAGTACAAGCTGGGAATAAATGTTACAGTGATAGTAGCAAAGTGCCAAAAGCTTGGATGCTGCTTCTTTCACTCCCTGGTAGATGCATTTTCCATGCAGTAAAATGCATTTTCAATAAAATACAGTCACAGGTTCTGGAGGGTAACTGACACGTTTCAACTAAAGCCCATCAAGTGATTCCAGTGAATACAGTGTTACAGGTTGATCCATATTACCATTTTGCAGGTTGCTGTTACAGAATCACTTCACTGGGGAAGGGGATCTACACACCGTGACTAGTTAATTAAGCCCTCTTGACCTTTCCCATAAACAGCTGCTGCTTGGCGGTGCATTTCAGAGCTGACTATGCAATTGAAGTTCCTCTTTAGACTGCAACAAAGCTGGAAGCCTGGAGAATAGCCTTCTGTAGTTTTTGTAATTCAGGACAGGTCTTGCAAAAAGAAATGTTATTTTGGTCTCTTTAAGATGCACTTTGCATGTGGACCTAAAGTGAAATACCTGTAACAAGGCAGTGGTGATCCTCTCTTGTGGGCTCATATGATGAATGCTCATTATGTGTCATGCAAATTATGGCAATCTTTTCTAACATAACATTTAAAAATGCTTGATTGCATGCTTTGAATTGACACTAAGAAGGTCTCTTCATTTTAGTAAAGCACAGGACAGGTCTGGTTCTGTTTTCCTTTGTTCTGCAAAATATTCACCAGCATCAGATAACTATTGGTGGAGAAAGACAATGTTCAATCTAGTGAGCCAACCTTGCCATTGCTTTGAAGAAGTTTGGATCCTGAGTCCAGCTTGGAGACCTTGACCTGATCTTCATTCAAACAGCATAATTGCTTTGACTAGCAGAGTTAACTAGGTAAATGACAGAGGGGGAATGTTCCTTTTCACTATCATTAGATCACCAAAGATGCTGCTTACGCAGATTATTTCAACAAGCTCCCTATACATCCATGTGGAGAGGACAGTTCAGAACAGTCATCCAACTTCGGTGCTCTGAATTACTTTTTTGGAAGAGTTTGTCTTTTGCACTGAAAATAGCTGGGGGAAGCACAAGCACCTAGCTTACAATAGATATTTAAAATTGGGCTGTGTTTTAGGTTCCCAGAGATCCTAACTGATACCTGATATAACTGTCAATTCCATACTGTGCAGAATGAAGCAACATTTTGTGTAGGAAAATATTAGTTTCCTCCTTTCTGCTATAAGTCAGGATCCACAAATAATGAAGCATTAAACAGACATTTCCTCGGGTCACCTCATGTAGGGGCTGGACTTGTAGACCATTAATTGGTATAGTCAGCAGAGTGGCTTCTGTCATGAATTACCAGTGCAGCTTGGCATTTTCAAGGCTGCTGTGTTTTAATTTTTTGTGATGATGTTCACCCTAAATGCTTCCGGCCTCTTTCTGCTTGCCAAAGGGTCCAGATTTTGGAGTGCATATTATCCTTAATGTGCCCTGAGTCCATACATTTAATAAATGTCTGTAGCTTAAAGTAGGGCCAAATTTTTCTCTGAATCTTGTTGCTGGGTTCACAATTTCTCTGCTTTTTGCAATTTCAAATGAAGACTTCAGTGGTAGCTCTAATGGCCTGCTTGCTTCCTGCAGCAGCAAAATGATGCAGAGCACAGGGATAAATCACTGTGTTTGAGTGCACTGGGACTACTTGGTCTTATTGCCAAGTGGAAGAATGAGTAGTAACTTCTTTTCACAGAGTTTATTCCTTGTTGCACTGAAGACGGTTTAATTTACAGGGTTAGCAGAGGTTAAATGGGAGAATTCATGTTCAAAATGTCAGTGGCAAGTCAAATATGCATGGCTGTAGAGATGGGGAATTGGGTTCAAGAGGAAATTATGACTAGCCTGAGCTGTTGAAGATTCCATCTCTTTGCTTAGTGAAATGCAGCAGAAAATCTGTAGTTTGCTGCCTGACATCTTAGATGCCATCTCCAGCAACCAGGTTGCTGTCCTGATTGGTTTTCAGAGGACCAGTGATTTCCAGCACATGTGAAGGACAAGCTTCTTTTGCAGACCCTGCTGTGCAGGGCCTGCAGTGGAACTTGAGATCATTTTCTGGGATTCCACCAGTGTTCTCCTTTGTGTTCTTCTGTTTGATGCATGAATGGGGTGAGACAGGTCTATGGAAAAGCTCAGCTCATGTAGGAACAATCTGAATGAATAATGCAGCAATGCGCTTGACACAGAAGACAAAGGCTTGCCTTGCTGCTGCTCCCATTCTGCCCTTGCTGTGGCTTAGGGAAAGAAGAGTCTTTTAAGAATGTGTCTGTCTCCTCTTTTTTGTCCTTCTGTCATTGTTCTCTGAAGAGGCACTAGTTTAGCCTACCAGTGGGATAGTCAAAGTCACTTGTTTGTCACGGAAACAGATCCGTCATTTAGAAGTGGCAAGTACTGTGCATGCATGGGCTTGGGGCAAAGATCTACCATTGATGGACTACGAACTAGACTAGATGAAGGCAGCGGTACAAGGGTACAAGGGCTATGTGTCAAACCAGATGTTTAACAAGTCCTTTCTGTGTCCAGAGAAACTCTGAAGGAGTAGAAGACACCCTCTCCCCCCCGCCCCCAAACCTAGCAACAGCAGTAACACACTGGCAAAGTACATACTGCATTGCCCTCTGGTAGTTAGTGAGGGAAGTGAGAGCAGCCTATTATAGCTCAAATCTTGGTGAGTTGACAGAGTGGGCTGTGTTATCAATAAAGAAGAAGTGGACAGCACAGTTCATCTGAAGGACAAATAAGGGATTCAGTGATGCTGTTGGACTGGACTAGGCAGCTGAGTGTGTGAGCATAAATGAGATTGGGAGCATCCCAGCAGAAGGTTGCTCCTTTGTGCACAAAATAGCAATTTGTGTACTGAGGCATGCATCAGACATTGTTTTGGTCTGCAGGGCCCTCCGGTTCTGTTCTGCTACTCTGAATGTGAAATGTCACTGGCAACTGGAATTCAGACCTGTCTTCCTGGGCAGATCAGCAAAGGCAGGTGATACCTCTTGACCATGCTTTTGGTGTCGGGTGGTCTGGCAGCAGATGGCGTTGTTCCCATCAGTTGGAGGTTTTCCGAGCTTTAAGGACTTTGCGGGTGGAATCCTGTTCCCGCTCAAGTCAGAGGAGAAATTCCCCTTACGCTGAGCCAGGGCTTCATCTATTTAAGTGAAGTCTGTGTGTCTGAAAGATGCAGCTCTGTATTAGAAATAATGCTGCTTTTAGGGAAAAGGGCAAAAAAACAGGCTTATGGTTCTCCTCTTATTTTCGTGTTGGAGTCTTATTCTTCCTAGCAGTGCTGTCAGGGTGCCACGGGCACAGTTCCCAGTTCCACCAGAGGGCCCTGCAAGGCCGTGAAAGGGGCTCCCAGTGCACAGCCGCAGACAGGCATCACACTTGCTGTCTAATGATTTAAGTCATAACTGTGCATTTTACTAATTAGAATTATGAGTCCTTTGTATTTCCAAGGGTCAGATGTGGTTAGTGCACAATATGCTTTAGCCCTTTGTTCCACTTAACTCCTTTTATGTCTTAATGTTTTATTCAGTGTGTTATTTATGTGTTTTATTGTCCAGCTTCTAAGTATAGGGTAGCTACAATATACAGCCCTGGCTGTAATCTCTTCAAGTAACAAGATCAATTGAACAATAGGATCCCTTTAAGACCAAATGGAGCAGAGATCTCTGCATGAAATTTGCTGGTATATTTATTTTTGAAAAGAAAAAAGAGGAAAAACTACCTGTTCTTATTTTCTGTTAGTTTTATTCATTTTAAATTGCAATGGGAACTTGTTATATATAGGATAGATTTTGACAAAGACTTCAATTTGGATGCATAGGTATGCTACCAGTAGGGAGCAATTTAGTGTTAATTTAGTCTTTTATAAGGTAAAACATAGCCTCTGGTATAGTTTTCCATGATTGTGCACTTTAGCTGCATGGAATGTGATTGTATATAAAAAGATCTATGTATTCCAGGGAGTCAGGGGAGAAAAATTACAGATCAACTGATGAATGTGTAGGTTTTGTGTATCATATTTCATGATGTTCCAAAGGAAAAAATAAAGTTCTGTAACAAAGAGAAGGAAGGTTTTTGAAAGATGGAATCTCATTTAACACACAAATGGTCAAGTCCAGTGTATCAATCTGTATAGCATGAGGCTGAACTTAAGCTCTTTCCTGCAATATCAAGGTGACCTTATTCTAAAACCATAGGGGAAAGCTTGTGAAAATACTGTCTTTATTTTATTCATTTTAAATTGACAGCATCATTTTTTATACAGCTGCTATCTGCGATAAATGATAATCTTTACATTCCATGGACCAAAATTCTAACTAAGAAGGCTTTCTTTGCTCTTTGTCGTCTTTATCTGCTTCTCCCAAACTTTGAACTTATAAAAAAATATATATATTGCAAAGGCATAGACTTGTGCTAATGTGGGGGAGAAAGAAGTAGTTGGATAAGTGAAAAGCCACAAATAGGATGGAAAGTATCTCACCCTCAGGGTTCATTTGAGTGAAGTGATGCCATGAAAAGTGGAACGTATTCTGCTCAGGAGCTCTGCTCTGTGTTTACCCAGAGGTCAACATGCCGAGTCCCTGGGAAGATGGATGCTTGAGTGATGAAAGCAATAGATTGGAATGTAAAAGACTTGCATTGGATTCCTGGTTTCTAGAATGATTAAAAGAATTGCCTAAGATGAAATCCTGTTCCCACTGAAGAGGGAGTTTGTGATTCTTTTGTGATTTAGTTTCCAGCCTGCTCCTGATATGTCATACGGTTTTTGGTCCCAGCAGAAAAGTTAGACTTCATAGTTATGATTTTATTAGTGCTTGAGCCAGTCATTCTTATAGAATTCATCATTCAGTGTTTTGCAAATCACTGCCATTTTGAGGGATGGAAATTGCTTTAGGACTTGTTCTGTTATTGATCTCGACATGTCTGTGCCTACTGCATGGGCTGCAGTGCCACAGCTTTACAATTACATTAATTGTAATAGCACCACAGAGCCTACCCCAAACTTAGAGTCCAATTTTAATGTAATTTTAAGGCCTTGTGCTACTGGAGAATTTCATCCCAAATGAGTGACTGCACAGGCTTAAATAAAAGTCTATGGAAAATGATAGCAGTTTTTGTTGATTTAGGGATTTATGCTTTGTGTTTATATCTGTCTACGCTGTCAGCTGAAGAGTAATTTGGAAGAAGGCTACGGCATGCTGACCCTTCATGCTGGCTCCATTCACCCATGGTTCTGGGTGTAGATGGGTACAAAATATTCATTCTGTATTTAAGAGTAAGAAATCAGTTGTTAGATTTGGCTGTAGTATGCTTGGCCCTACCTGTGCCTGATCCACTCGTGAAGAAGAGCTCAGCTCTGTTTTCATGCCAAGCATGGCATTTTCCCCTGCCAGAGAGCCTGGACTTGAAGCTGCCACTTAGTGCTAATCTGAAAGTCTACAGTGTGGATATGTCTGGTTTCAAGGACATGTCTGGGCAAGCGTTTCTTCTCAGAAGACAGAAAGTGGTTAATTAATAGTGAAAGAACTTGCAGATGGAATTTTTTACTAATACTTAAGGTTTTTTGCTGGAGGAACACCTCCAAATTGCTGCCACTAGCTATGATGCAGCTGTCTGTTTTTTAGTGTTTGGCAGTATTCTTGCATTCTTTCAGGAAAGTGACAACTGGTAGAGGACAATGGATTCTAAATCGGGAGATTAAAGATGTCTTGTAGGGTTCAGCAGGGTAATCTCTTCTCATCAGACTGGAAATGCTATCCGTCAGCACAAGAGTGGAAGCTACATCTGACACGTATTATCTTCCAGGGTGGCAATCTTTAAAAATACCCCTTCAAATAACAGAAGTTATGAGCAGAAATTCTAGGATCAACATTTCTATTGCTTAGTGTTTGACTCGCCTTTCTCTCTCTTTTTTTTTTTTTTGCTTTTTCTATTTTCATTTTTGTTTCTCTGATGGGCATCGTCTACACACCTTGCAGTCCAGTGATGGTCATTACTCTTTTTGGCTTTGTTATCTTTTTAAGAGATAATGAAATCAGTGTGAGGCAGGTTTTCTTTGAGCTTTTTTTTTTTTTTAGTGCTTGCAATAACAGTTCTTCCCATTAGTTTTACACCTGCGTTTCCTGAAAGTAGCATCCTAAGATAGAGTGAGTATTTTGGAATGAACAGCTTTCTTTTACTGTCCCTTTTGCACAGAGACAAATTGTTGTGAACTAGCTGACTGTTATACTTCTGGGGTGGAACATCATGGTTTCTATGTAACACATAGTGACTGTTAACAGCTGTTTGTAGGTTGTTGTTGGTAGCTGATTTTGTTTCATGTTGTTTGTTGATGCCTGATTAGCAAAAGTGAATTTAATTTAAATTTATCAAGGTAGTCTTTTCCTTGCATCTCATTGTCAGGTGTGTACTGGTTGGGTGATAAAGCTTGGAGCATCTCCTCTGCTTTGCATATCCTTTACATTTTTCTTCTTCCCCAGGAGATTATGGTCCTACACAGGAGGAAATAGAAGTTGATAGAGAGCACACCAACTTTCTCCTTCACACTGGCCTAGGACATGAAGATGAGGGGATAGGTGGGATCTAAGGTGGCTTCAGCCTGCTTGGTTAGAACACAAGTGTCTTTCTGTCACCTTTTGCACTGTCTGTTGCTGAAGAACAGCATGCAAGTCCCCTATTCATAGCTATGGCCTTTGAAAGATACTGACTGGGTACAGTGCTTTTCCTGATCCAATCCACAGCACAATCAAAGACAAAATCTCTTGAAAAAGAGCATGGAAAAATCTGTTCACCCTAGGAATACATATTTACAGTTCTTTTATACTATCCTATGTGCGGCAGAACTTGAATGTATCAAGGCTTTCTGACACACCCCCGCCCCGAACCATGGTATTTGGAAAGTCTGTTGGTACAGTAAGAAGTATCTCAAGGCACTGGAAGTTTTGGACCCATATTACTGCACTGCATGAATAAGCAATAATTGTGCAGGCACTCTGGGCCTTGTTTTTTTGAATGAGGCATAGTAAATGCATTTTTGGTCACCCAGAGGAGTGGTGGGCATCCTCCCACAGCTTACCGTTTTGAGGAGATGTCCTCTTCAGAGAAGCTCAAACAGGAAGATCTTGGACTATATTTCTTCTCGGGTGTTTTTTTTTGTTATTCCTAAGTATCCCTGGACTGCCTTTTAAACAAGTAGAATTTACTGAAAGTATGAAAATCAAATTGGAGTATAATTTGAACATAGTGCAAACAATGTCAGTTAGTTGGTATAAATCACCCCAGCGGTATGAGTGTGTGGCCTAAATTTTGGGTATGCTAATGGTCACTGTCGATCTAGTCCTGTAGGCAGGTTCTGATATTCTGCCATTAAGAAAAGACAAAGCAAAAACTTAAAATCAGCTAAAACTTCACCTGAAACAGCTGGAATGTAGAAGGAGGTCCCTGCTCTCTTTTGGCTGCACCCTATTGGAGTTAGCACTGTTGGATCACTGAAGAATTAATTTTTTTTTGAGATTTTTATTTCCAGTGTTTCTAAATGCATCTTGTTTAAAAAATAGTGATTAAAAAAAAGAAAATTGATTGCACTGGAAGCTGCATTTTAGGACAGTCAGTTTCTCAAGTGCGTGTCCAAATAAGCTGTCTGTTTTGGAGAGTGCCCACTCTAATGTAAAGTTTAATCATTTCCTTGCATTGAGTTGATTGTTCAGATTTTGTATTTGTATTTCCAAGGTTTCAGAAATGGGGAGGGAACAACATAATGGGTTGTACTGCCAGCCCTATGCTGTGGATAATTTTGGGGGGTGTGAACCATAGAGGAAAGAGCACTGGATTGGCATTTCATTTGAAAATACTGTGACAGGTGTGTGATTTCAGCTTCTGGCCCCCCCTGCCCTTTACTGGAAATACAAAAAGCACAACTTAGTGCCAACATCCTCTGGAAAAAGGGTAAGACTGCTGGCCTCAGCAAAATGCAGTTTAGTACAAGAGCTGCCACAGTCCCCAAACAAGGAGCCAAGATAATTAGTCTGCAACTGACAAATAAGTCTGCTATGCTAACGTCAAGGAACGGCCTTTTATCAGACTGTATCATATGGTAGTTTGTGCCAAGTTAGAGAGAAATGAGAGTTTACTGTAAAAACATGTCCTCTTCTGGGAGAGCAAATCTAGCCCAACAGTGACTGTGGAAAGCATTTTCCTGACCCTTCCCAAGTAACAAGGGATTCAGATTATCTGAATTCTGGATCAGAACCAAGGCCTGAATAGTCTCCCCCTGCCCCCAAATTATTTCCATTTTTCTTTCAGCTGCAGCAAGAATGGCATCAAAAGAGCATTAAAAAAACTTATGGTTGCAGTGTGATCAGTTTATGAGTGGGATAAAGGTGATCTAGTCTCCTTTCTGTATTGTCTCTCAACAAAAGGGAAGGGTGTTTGCCCCAAATGCTTCATTCTAAATAAACAGCAATGTGCTGGAGTAACTCTGCTCTGGCAGCCAGTCACGGAAATCAAAGCAATACAAGGTGTTTGTCAGTAGAACATGAAGTGCTTTACAAATGAAGTGTGATTATTCTCATTTAACAGATGGGGGGCTGAAACACACATGTGCATGGTGAATATTTCCAGGTCTTAGGAACAAATTGGACTCGGTTGCAGAACAGTGCCAGAGGTTATGTTTAGATTGCCTTGTCTGGGACTTGGTGGCTGGGCTACTGTTTATGCAAACAGCACAGAGCAGTACTTTAAATATCATCATTGCACTGTGCTGGCCAGTACTGTGAAGGTATGCACATATCAAAGCTGACAAGTGACCACTAAGCTCCTTCCCCAAATTATTTCTAGTATTTCCTAGGCCTCAGTCCATTAGCTAATTTGGTCAAAAGACCATGAAAAGAAATGACATTTTCTGAAATATTATTAGCATTTTGCAGTGAATGCTAACTACTTTACTCTTGCAGTCGATTACATTTTGCTCACTGTATTTTATTATGGGGTATGACACAGGGGCTCTCAGACTGAGATCTGTTAAATAATAAATAGTATTAGCAAGGTCATTTCCTGACCAAGGTAAAAACTGCATGTTGTGAAATGATGAATTCAGTTAGAGGACAGGCAATGAAAAGATGCGTATTTTGTGGCAGCCTCAGCAGATGGTTGCAGTGAGACAATGGTTGCTGTTAGTTGCCACTGCTCTCATATTCACATATTCACCGAGGGCTGATTTGCTGCTGGGTATGGGGCAGAGAAGGTAGTGGAGCTCTTTTCGTTTTTCAGACTACCGATGGAGCAGTAATTCAGTCACTGTGTGCCAACAGGGTGACATTTGCCTCATCCAGAAGTCAGTGTGAGACCTAGGTGACACCAAGTCCCACTATGAGTCTTAAAACTAGGCTTGAGAGGCAATATGTGCCAATTCTGGCAAAGAAGGGTATGACCCCTCCCCCTCCCTTCAGGATTGTCAGGACTGCTCATCCCTAAAGCCAAACAAGACCAGCTGACTGAGGGGGAGTAGGGAGAGGAAGCACTGTGGTATGCTGCTCAGATCCCCTGTGAGAGGTGCTGTGTGTGAGACACTTAGGTGACATGACTTCCACTTCCCACATAGGAAGCCAGAACAGCAGGGCCCCTCTTGGACTTGGATCCTCTAGCAGTTGTGATGGTCAGGTAGCACCAGTCTTAGGAGGTGCCAACAGCACTCTTTGACGCTGCCCTGTTGAAATGACTGGTCGATAACGTTGCTCTTCAGGGACGTGTAGACCTCTGAGCTACTCCAGGGACCAGATCAGTACCATTCCCCACCACCATTTGGCTAACCACAGTGGTAGAAACCTTAAAGACATAATCAAGTCCTCAGGGAGAACCAAGGTGTGTAATGTTCTGGTTCACACAAAACAGTAAACAGCTTTTGGTGAGACACCCATTGTCCCTTGTGAAGTTGGAGTGACTGCTTAGTTGAAGAATGAGATGACAGGCTTAAATGTAAAGCAAAGATACTTTTGGTCTGTACTGGAGATATTGCACAGTGCAAGAATCATGAAGGGAAGAAGCTGATTGTTGGAATTGTCTGGGTGCTCTGCTGTGTTTAGAGTCCTGTGTATTACCATATGAGTATACGTTTCAGATCTTTATTGCATTTTGTGTTTATGCATTTCTGAAGTATCACATCTTTCTCTTTCCTCTTTTTTCTGTATCTGATTGAAAGTCAGTAAGTAGTAAACCTTTTTTTTTTTTTAAAAAAAAGATCATTAATGCTATAGCATACTGTAAATAAAGCATTAAGCAAAGAATTGATGAAAATAAAAAGGAGTATAAAACAAGGATAAACACTGAGCTTCAATAAGAATATCAGTGTATAAAGAGCAGCATCTAATTGCAAAGTGCTCTCTAGGGCAATGAGAGCTACTTGTTATTTTTTGCATAAATCTGATGACTTCAGCTATCCACTCTGTGAAAGGAAGATAATGTCAGGCTGATTGATAGAGTGAACAGGACATGACAGTCTTCAAGGAAGAAGAAAGGCAGAAATTTTCAGGGGAGACAGGATCTCATGATGTTGTTGAGCTCTTGATAAGCCAATTGAAATTCAGAAATCACATTTAAATTACTGAGTAATGAAATGGCGGGAGATAAATAGGTCTCTGCTAGTGACTACATACCCTCTTGACTGGAATCAGAGATTAAATAATATATTTCTCTTCTTTAGTTAATTCTGCTGACAGAATTCTGTTTCCAAACAAGTGTTACTTTAAAACATGGTTAAGCAGTAACCTGATGGAAACATGCAAGGGCTGAGATTATTTGTCATGTTCCATGCTATGCCGGTCTTGTCTGTGTAATGTTTGTATGGATGTGTAAATTACCAGGCCGTTAATGTTACAGATCCATTCCTTTAATTAGGGAAGTGGACTTTTTGTGTTTTGGTATAGAGTCAAATCAAGGACATCTGTTTACAGACAAAACATAACTATCTCAACATTAATGTTTCTGGAATTAAGCACTGAGGGGATCCTGGGCCTGGTGTCTTGCTCACAGAGAGCTGAACTAGACATATGTCAGAAAATAAGGGCAGTTTTACTTGGAGTCTCCCTACAGAAAGCTGGCTTTGGTGCCTGGTGCAATGTATAGTAAGTAAATACAGTGCAGCTCTAAGTTTTGCCTGTGTCTCCAGAAAAATGTTATTTATAGCACCCAGGACTTGCTGGAGAGTTGAGGGCTTCTATTTGTATCCCTGCTTTTTAGGAAAGGCTAACTGTACAAGGAGGACAACACATCAGTCTTTCCACCTGCTGTAGAAATTCTAAGACAACCGAAGAATTACGTTGATGTGGTTAAGTCCTCTGTATTCAAAAGAGATTCTTCCATTTTGCTGATGGTATAGTTGAATGCCAGTGCTGGTAAATGGAGTTTACCCATTTTTTCTTTGGGCCACAGTTTATCCACTTTCTCCCATATGCCAAAAGGATGCTTTATCCCATTCTTTTTTGGCCACTCCACCATAACTGTTGTTTGGGAGAACTCTGTGTAGTGCAGTTAGATGCTTGGTATACAATGATAATTTTAGATTGCTGGTAGTAGTTCTACAGGAAATATTATGAAGATAAGAAAAAATGTTGATACAGAGGAAGAGCAGTCAGTCTCAGCAGCACCTAATAATATCACAAAGCAGAGTGGTGATTGTGCAGCTGCATGAATGAGGAAAAGTCTGTTTTGTTTTTGTCCCCCCCTCCCCACCCCCAGTCCCAAGTCAGTCCACTTCCCTCTGCCTCCTATTTTGCTTGATTTGCTGGAGGAGTTCTTGCCTATTGATGTCTTGCTCTAAAGTCCAATTAGCATCAGAAATTTATCTTCTTCATAAATTGCTCTGTAGACTGTACCCTGGCAACTTGAGTTGGCTTTAAATTGTTATCATTCCTTCTGTTTCATCATCCACAAGTAATGATGTTGATAATGAAAATGTAAAGCTATCACTTACCAATTCTGAGGCCCTCAGTTATCTATGAGGGGATGCTCAGCAAGTAAATAGCAGAGTGTCAAACCAACTCTTTCATTTTGCTCTACGCATCTATATTCTGAGCTTCCAAGCACTGAAAAATGAGAGATGAGCTTTTAAGGCCAGATTTAACAAGATACTTAGATACCTATTGCTGCAGATTAGCAGCCAGTAGGATTTTTCAAATATATGCAAGCAGGATAGTTGCTGAACTTCCATTTGTAGAAGTTGAAATTTGTGGATATGAAGACTTGAAAGTCATGATAGCATAAGCCAACATCCTGCATGTTATAAAGCTCTGTCCAACCATCCCTCTGTCAGCTCCAGCATCTGGTAATAGCTAAACAGCTCTGGGATCAAAACAGAGCAAGTCCATAGAGTGATTTCATAGGCAGCACAAAGACTGAGCCAGAGCAGCGGAGTGCCTCTTCTGTCCTTATGCGGTAGGTGTACGTTGTTACAAGAGTTTCTCATTCAGTACCTGTTTTGCTTTACTTTCCGAAAACTTTTGTTTTGGAGCATATTGCAAGCAAGATGCAGAATAACTATCAGTCTGACAGTGACCCAAACTCAGCCCTCGTTAGCCATCAGTCTTTAAGCTTTCTACTCAACCTCCCCACTGGATGGCAGCAGCAGAACACAGCCATATATTCCTTTCTTGTCCGAGTAACTAGTGGGACTGGCCAAGCTAGAACATGTTCTTCCAGCTTCCATGTGACTTTCTCCCTACTTAATCTTCTGTTGTTTGCCTCTCTGCATCCAGGGGAGGCACAACTAGGTCTTCAGTTTTCCCTTCTCACCGTGTCTAAGAATGCAGATTTCTGTACTTGCTTTTAAAAGAGCCAAAACGCTGAGTCAGCCAGTGCATTGGTGATGTCCCTGTGTGTGTGGCGTGGGTCAGACTGATGCAATGTCCAGCCCAGCCCACTGAATATCAGGAATAACTTTACCTGGAAAAGGAACTGACACTGCGCATGAACATTTTCCTTCCATTTTTTTAATTAGGCTATATCAACAGCAATTAAAGCAGGCAGGTATTTACTGCCAGATAACTTGGACAAATAATTTAATTTCCCACTGTTTAAAAAATGATCTTCATCTTAGCAGGCTTTGTAATTAGATTTGACCTTGAGCAATCCCACATTCTTCATGTTACTTGAAGCAAAATCTGAATTTTTGAGGCTATATAAAATGTAAACCATGTTACTTAAAATTTGTAACAAAATTTTGTGTTGCATTGTGCCTTTATAATATAACATGCTTCTTAAATAAATGTTGTGATTTATTCTGTGTGTTTGGACTTACAGTGCTTTATAAAAGTGTGTCAGCATTTAAATGAGGTCCAGCTAGTCCCTGAGGCTAGCAATCCATTAGGATGAAAGTGTGAACAGTTCACCTTAGTGTTGGTGCAGTATGTTCCATCTATTTGTCTGCAGTACAATAAGAGAAGAGAGATTTGTATAGTTAAGACTCTCTCTGCAGTATGAAAGTCCCACAGAAATTAAAACTCTAACGACGGTGACATTTTTGGGTGTCTGGGTGAAGACTGAACTTCAACAGAACAAGAGCTTTCTTAATTCTTCGCCTTCTGGTCTCTTGCAACTAAATCTTGAGATCTGACAATAATTTTGTTTTCTGTTATTCTTGATTACTTTGTAAATGGTGTGGCTGAAATGACAGCAATAGGTATTTCTGTGAATACACACTTGCTTTCTTTGGTGTTGGTTCCAGATTTAAGGGGACAAAATTGTCTTTACTGGGGGAGCTGGATATGATATTTAGTGGGTAGAGTACAGATAGTGCTGTTCGTTACAAGCAGGAAATAAGAGTTCAAAACACAGACTGTCTTTCCCCAGGGCAGCAGGGCCTATAAATGTAGTAGCAGTGACACTCAGGGACTGGAGAGTTAACTGTTATTCCGCAGTAGTTCCTTCTGGATGTGTAGGGGAAACTTAATCCCAGACACAGGTCCTAGTAATGATGCTAGGCAAGCATATGGAGATAATAAAGTAAGGAAAATGATTATATGGGGAAAAATTCAAGCTTGTAGCTTGTACAGGCTTGGCCTTGTTTTGGCCCTCAATCTCAGAACAAATCAAGATTTTGGCAACTTGTTCACCTCTTTCTGAACTTGCTCACAGATACAGTGATACAAACCTGTTTGAAACTTATCAACACAAGCCATGTGCACTGGCAGAATATATTATCTGATGCTGTGCTGTTGGAAATTGGGACTGTTTCATTAATGGGATTGTCAGAGCAGTTGGACTCTTCCAGTTAGTTTAAAAACCCAAAGGAAAAATCTCTTTGAAGGAGGATTTTTTAGGAATAAAGAGGTCTCTTAGTTATGGTTAATTGTGTCATTCAGAGAAGGTAACTGGTTAATATTATTAATCTAGCTCTGTGAGTGACCCTTTGGGAATGGTGCTGTGTAGACTCCAGGTGATAGATGATGAAAGATCCATGGAAAGGATAGAGCATCTCTAGCTGGCAGACACATGTAATAATCCATATGAAATAGGGGAGTTTAAAGGGAACTTGGGAGTTTTGAGGGCACAGCACAGATGTGTACAGATATTCTTTGCTTTGCTTTCATTAGGAGATGATACAATATAATCAAGAGATGATATATGTATTTGCAATAGCTGCAATAGTGAAAGGGCTGCTGTTAAATAGGATCCCTATGTTGGTGTCTTGTTCCAAGTAGGGGTATTAGGTGCAAGTGGGAAGAACAGTGCTTTTGTTTTTGTCCTGTGCAAATTCTTTCTTCCTTCTCTTTAGTTAGTCTATTCCATTGCGGTTTGCTCTTGTGTACTGTGATACTTGTCAATCTAATAGTCCAGCATGTTCTGCATTAATTATGAAATGCTTCAGAGTAAATGGAACTAGGACTGTTGCAGAGAACAAGAGATGACTGAGACTTGCTGTGTTTAGTAAGGCAGCTAAATTCTTTGTGTTTTCCAAAATGGGAAGCATGTATATCTCTTGCATTTCAAACACCTTTTAACCCTGAAGGAATCAAGTTCCTTAAGGAGCAAGACATGGACAGTGTCTCTGACTGTCACTGACTCCCTGATAATTTTTTGAGCCTACTGGGCCAAGTCCAACCAAATGAAGATCTTAAAAGTATTAGGGTTTCTAGGAATTTGAGGAAAACCAGCAAATAAAAACCAGGTAGATTATTGATCCCACTAAGAGAAAAGCTGCAGTGTAATTGTGAGGGTTACCTGTCTGGTGTGTCCTGGCAGCTGGCCTGTTAATATATACCTATACTGGAACCAGTGCCAGCATTATTGTAGGTAAGAAGCAGAGAAGATGCTTGAATGTTATGAGGTGGAAGAGAACAGAAGCTATGAGTGATGTGGGATGGGGACAGAGAGCAGACCTGTTGCCATGTGTGGTTGTCATGGATGCAGCTTTGATCACTGTGGAACAGCGCAATCAGTGAAGGATTATTTCTTACAGTCGCCTCAAGAAGAGATTGTCCACATGTGTCTGAAGTGAGATTTGGTTTGTTTAATGTCAGAAGAATTGGTTTCTTCTGATGGGGGAAGATAGTGATGATTTGGATGCTGGTTTTCATGTCACTGCCACTGTAAGATGGGCCAGATGCAAGATTGTCTCTGGGGCAATTTCATCTGGCCTGCAGTGGTAGAGAGGGGGGAATAGGCGTTGCATTAGCTTGTGTAATCCAGCAGTTGTGTACACAGCCAGCTGCCTCATGGCCGTGAGCTGTAGCTGTTGTGTCAATGTGGACTGTGATCCCAACCCTGGGATCCATCCCTCCCGGCAGCGTCACTGCCATTCTCACATGTGAGTGTCCAACTGATGAGATCACTTGATTTCTGTTCTGTTAGGTTAGATGTCATCTGCTTGACTAGTAGCAACAGCTTTTCTTTTATGCTGGGCAGGAAAGGTCATCGATTTCAATGCTCCTGGCTTACTCATTAAACAGTTCTGAAAATCCTACCTGCTAAGTCTGACTCTTATTAGCCACTTTTATTATGAACAATGTCACTCCTCATTCTGAAGTGATAGGGAAACACCAACGGCAGTTTGCCTGTTGCATCTCTTTAATCTTGTTTCATGTTCAGTGCCAAAGTTATCAAACGTATTTAACAGTGTCCCATAAATAATTTCAAGTTGAGAATGCAATAATGATGGAAAGCAACTGTTTAGTTAGCCAGATCAGATAACTGCAATGCAATGCATTGCCAGGAAGGACTTGCTCCGAGTTTCTTGCAAAGTCACTGTTTTGAGCCATGACAGCAAAAAGGAAATGTCTGCCATTGAAACCTGGAAGGAGTCTAATTTGAGAAATCTTATAGATTTCTTTATGTAACAGTTCTAAGCAGTCTTGCCCCTAGTGACCTAATTATGTCACCTGCATGCTGCACAACTTTGTACTTAAGCACGACTGCCACAAGGCATGTGAGCTTTGTAGTGAAATTTTCCATAAATTGGATTTCATCTTTTCTTTCCCCCCCTCAGTACAAGCTGCTGACTTCAACATTTTACCTAAGGTTGGAAGCTTCACTGATTTTTGTTTTTGTTTTTTTCCTTCCAAAAGGCCAAGGCTGCAATGATAAAGCTCATTTGTCTTTTTAATCTTTGCCTTGTAATTAGAGCTAAGAGAGGCTGGAAAAAGATGCCAGGCAAGTAAGCTCTTTTCCTTTAAAAGCTCTCCAGGCACATAACTGAGTCTTGGGAGAGCTTTAAAGGAAAGCAGTAATGAAAATCCTGCAGAAAAGGAAAAATAGCCAACAAAATTAAGATTTAAGCGTGCTATTTTTATTCAGAACTGGAGGAAAAAAAGATTGCAGTACCTCCAGGTTCAGTCTCAGATAAAACATCTGAATTGCTAATTATTTTTAAGCACTCTTTTTTGTATGGATGAGCTTATCGCTTTGTTTCTGCCCCACTGACTTCTCCGTCACTGAGGTTTTAGGCAATTGAAGATGTTTTTATTTTATTTGGAGGTCTTGGATTCAGTTTACCTCAGCTTTGTCTGAAAATAATGGCTTTTACTGTGAGATCAGTCATTTTCATGAAGTTTTGATTTTCTAGAAGGCAAAGCTCCAAAACAGAAAAACAACTTATTCAAATGTTAGAAATCCAATATTTGTGGAATTTAGGTATCTTATTCTCAAAGTGTTTAAAAAGGACGCGCCCTTCACTCGTAGAGGGTGGTGAGTTAGAAACAAAGCAGGGTAACAGCCATCTTCGTAAACGTGAGGAAGTTGCTGGTGGTGCTGAGAGAGCCCGATTGGGAAAGGCTCAAATGATGATCTCTTGAGCTTCCTTGAGAAGCTGAAATAACCGTAGGGTCTTTGGGCAGGATTCTGCTGTTTTAACTCAGTAAATCTCCACTGACAGAGCAATGCAAAGCTTCAGTCCTACAAGAATCTGCTGATTGGTTTGCTCTAGCACACAAGATTCTTTTTTTTTCTATGAAATGTGTATGCAAAATTTCCATTATTTGTTACCTTCAGAATGTTTCTAATGCCGTTAACGCTGTGAACTTCAAAGCATTCCTTTAGTCAACTGATCCTCTGAGAGTTACAGGACTTCTGTGGCTTTTTTTGTATTTACACAAAACCCACGTTGTTAAAGGCTAATTTGTGGAACTGAAGTGATGACTCTGAACATTTCTCCAGAATGGTCAGAGATAGTGTAGAGCTAAGCTGCCTTTTTCCTTGGCGTATTATGCCATTTATGAGGCTTTTTACTTTTGTTGTCTGTGTATGAGAAGGAGCATAAGCCTCATTTTGTACTGGCATTCCTGAGGACAAATGAAAAAGAATATCTTTGAATAAAGTTTCTTTTAAGAAAACAGCTACCCTGTTAAAAAAAGATAGACTCTTTTTTTCTTTATGTAAGACTAATTGTTCGTCCTGTTAAGGAAGACACATCCAGGCGAATATACTGAGCCTCAGATGGCATTGCTTAAAAATGTATTTTTTTTTCTCTCATGGGGCCATAAATGGTTACCTTTCCCTCTTTTCTGCCTTTTGCACTGGGTGTGCAAGATTGCAGAAGTATTTTTTGTTGTTGTTTATAACTATCCTTTGGGTTTTATGAAGTGATCTTTTCTTTTGCATTATCTTGGGTTGCTTAATGAGGGCTGCTTTCTGCGCTTTCTTAGCTGGAGGAGGAGGCTGAAGATCAAGCTGACACCCCATCCGTTTGAAGAGAGAAGGACGTATAGTCAGTGGTTATTATTTGCGAGCTCAGTGGGAAACAGTGCGGATGTTTATCCCTATAAAACTAAGTTTTGGAAAGTAGCAAAATCCTCCCCGATCCAGTTTATGCTCTAGCATAGTGCCTATCTCGCATGTGGTAAGTGGTTCCAGCGATGTCAACAAAGTCAATGGGCTTGACTTTTCTATTACCTGCGCCTTCATGCAGTCACTGCCCTGGTATAAATGCTATCATTTGGATGTTAGCAAGCAGCTGTAAAACTTTATTCCTTATTGCTCCCTTGTAACACTGTGCTATGATGCAGCTCAGCATGCAGATTTTTGAGTAAGGAGAGGCAATAGTTTTCAAAATAAACAAGTCCACTGGGTCACATTAACCTCTTTCAGTCTCAGTGTTAAATAATTAAAATAAACTGGGTAGTGTTTAACTATACATATTTAGAGGCTTACTGGAGGAGCTTATTAGTTCAATATCCTAACACAGTCTTAAACCTTTCTGAGCTCCAGGATCCCTTATTAAATATTTAGTGCATATTGCTGAAAAAGTCAAGATTTGCTTTATTTTTTTTAGAGGCAATTGCTATTCTCAAAATTCTTTCAGGCCTTAAAATACTGGCCATCTATAAATAGTAGTTTTCTCAAGTTGTCAGTTCTTGCCACCAGAGGAGTATCTTTCACTTTATTTACACAGATCTTAATAATATCCCAAGAATTAATACTTGCAGAAGGCTTTCAGGTATCTGCTCTTCATCCTTGCAGTATTCTATAGAACCTCCTCAAATACTTTTTTAAGCAATTGATTTGACAGCAGCTTCTTCAGATAGAAAGAAGACGCATGTCAGCCACTGACTGTGGTTTGGAGGCATCAATATCTCTCTTTCTTCTGTTTCCAAAACTGTCAAAAGAAATTGGTTAATTGATGAGTATTTTTGTCTAGCTACTGTGGAATAGTAATTATTGATGACAAGGGACTGACTCTGCATGTACTAATACTGTGCATCAAAACTTCGAATTACTACATTTTGAAAAGAGAAGGCATTATCCTGCACTACTGTTATGACTAGTCATTTTGCCATACACTGACTTGCTGCAGATTCAAGCCTTCAAGCTGAGCATCTTCTTGCCAGGGGAGAAAAGATTTTGCTTTATACTCAACAGAGTTTTATAAGACTTGCCATATAGCTGAGTAAAGGCAGTTTACTGGGTTAAAACAGTGGTAGTGATATCTCTTTTCTCTGGGGTAATGAGTTACGAGCAAAGCAACAACCTCTAGGAAAGGATTTTGTTTCTGTTGAGACTCTACTAGATCATGCTGAATAGTAAACAGAAAACATGTTGTCTCACCGAATCCAGTGTCATTTTGCCTAATTGCCTACCTTGGCTCAGTACTGATGAAGGGGTGAGATGAGGCATAATCCATGTTGTATTTACTTTTACACCAAAGGAATTATTGCTTACTAAAAGAAGCTAAGGTACAAATCTTCTCTCTGTCTGTAATGTAAACTGGTCACTGCCTGCTACAGGATCTTTTTCAAAGATTTTAACTCAGAACTTCTAACTCAGGTCTCAAGTTGAAGCTGAGAGAGTCCTTTGTTAGCTTCAGTAAAAGCATCATCTTTGTAGTGTGAAGGTATTTGGCCAAGCCATTTACAGAATCCTGCAAAGAAAGATGTTTTCTACTTTTAACGGTAAGCCTGCATAAATTGTCTGTGTGCCTTGAAACATGAACTATCTAATAATCCACCTCTACCCAAATGCTTAAAATTATTTAAAAGCTGGCAAAGGATAATGTGTTGGACTGGCAAAATGTTAATTCTCTAATATAGGCTCCATTCATTCCAGTAATTGCTATCCACCTCTCTTCTGAAACTTACCTTTCTTTGAGCAGTGAATCACGATCAGTCATAACACCATGGCTGCTAATATTAGCAAGGATGTGTGAGAAATTCCTTTAAAGAAGATAGCCCCAATTTTGACAAGATACTTCATATATATGTCTGGTTTTTCACTGTAGTATTCTCATGCTTTATTTGGTCTAGATTAACAGTCTTTTTCTCTTCTCTACTAGAATTTCTACTAGGTACAATTTCTAGGTAGAATTTGTACTAGGTACATCTAGTTTGATGGACACATAAAAAGTTCATTTAAAAAAAATCCCTCTGGTTGAAACTGACAGGAGCATTTAAAGAAATACAGATCTGTTCTTTTTTACCCAATTTCAGTAGTGTTTTTTTAATAGATATATAACTCTGTATTACCTAAGTTCCTGATAAGAAATGTCGATGGTTTTAAATCAAAAAAAGGAAAAACAAGTTACGATTTTCAGAGACTCTACACCTTTTAATTTCAGAGTGCAAAATACATTTCTGCAGGAGATAAATGATGCTTTTTTTTCTAGTCCATTGAAAGTAGCTGTCAAGTTTGCTGCCAAATAACATGTCTGGTTTCTTGTATAATAGTTACCAAAATTTAATGAGTACAAACTGAAAAATGGAATAGTTCTCAGTAGGAGGGTAGTTGAGTTCCTCGTTAACACACCTTGTTGTTTGTTTTATTTTAAAAGATACCTATAGGTGGTCATTCAGTGTTCTGAATGCCTCTCCTATGTTAGAAAATGAATGTGAACCTTGGAAACCAATCCACCCCAGCTCACAATCTGAATAGATTTCAAGAGGAGTAATAAAGGATAAGCTGTGTTGTTAAAAAGGGGATGTTGGTGGCCTGAGATTTTTACTATTGATATTTGAAGTACTTGCACCCAAAGCACAGCAAGGGAGTGAAATTTAGACTAAATACAGTGATTCAGACCTTCAGTTGCCTAACTGTTGCGGTCAATTTGGAAGCCATTCTTGAAAACTTTTCTAAGCTTTTCTGCCAGAAACTGTCTGCTGACCTGGGCCATCAAAACACATTGCACTATGGCCCATGTGGGCTCTTCTCAGAAGGACTTTGCTGCTGCCTCTGCACACTTTCACGTTTTTGCCCTCGTGTCCAATAGCCAACCAATGAAGAATGCGTGGTTCTGGGACTCAGTGGATGTTATCTATGGAGTTGTCATGGTACCTGGGGGAATCAGCTTTGCCTACATTATTGTGACGGCTCTGTTGTTAAGGCCTTGTTCCTAGAATGTGTTAGAGTTAAAACAGCCCCGACAAAAAGGTGACACTGAAATGATTCTCATTTGGCCATCCCGTGACTAGCAACTGTAAGTTCTAGGACTGGATCTAGGTTCTGGTGCTTCTCTGCTTTTTTAGTGGACACATATGGCAAATTTCTTTCTGTGAAAGTGTATTTTAAGTGAAGTGTCAGGTGTTTTTAAAGGCTGTGTCTGAAGGCCTAAGTCTCTGTGGTGCTGAGTCTTGTAAAGTACACTTTATACAAGTGGGAGTTAGGAATACTTTGTACTTCATCAGTTTAAATTCTGAACATCTTGATTGTTGGCTCATTGAAATCAAGCTTGTTATTAAGTTTTGGGCTCCTGTGATTAAAGATAGATCATTATTTTTCAGCTTCTCAGAGTACAAGATGCTTGAAACTCTGTTGATAGTGGAAAACCCACTTTTCTGTTTAGAAGTGAACTATTTTTGTGTTACGTTGTTGAAGACGGATATCTTTCCAGCTAAGGCCACTTGCAAAGCTTACATATTTATGATAACCTCAGGCAATCTGATGATCTGCCACCGATCTCAGAATAAAGAAAAATATTCATTCTCAATGTATCCTTCCTTATCACAGCCGGTGATTCACAGGAGAATGTATCTCTCACAGTATTTTATTGTTTTAAACCCAATGACTATTTTATACTATTCCAGAATCTCTTAAATCTTCCTCCTTTTTTGTCTCTACCTCAACTTTTTCCCAAAAATAAAAGGAAATTTTGCCTTAATTTCTGTCCTGTCATATTTGCATTCTTAGAAGCAAGTTCTTGAAGACCTCAGTTAAAATTTCCTCTTACTTCATATGTAATACATGAATAGAAAGTAAATGATTTGGTTAGAAGTATTTAAACAGGAAGCTTGCAGGCAATAAACCACATATAAAGTGACAAATAAAAAAGTTTTGCAAAGCCATTTCTTTGTCAGCATTTTTATGCTGAATATTGTCATGCCTGTTGCCTAAGAACAAAATTTTATAATGTTTTTAAAGCAAAACTCAGATTTTTATTAATGTAGACATGTAGGTATTTTTATATTACAAAATTCAGATTCTTTTATTAAAAAAAGCTACAGCTTGACACTATAGGTATCTGAGTTATGTTCCCTAAACTTTCTGTTTGCCAAGGCAGAATTACGCTGGACTAGCTGGGGCTGTCAGTTAATCGACAATTGAGAGTTCTCCCCATGGAAGTGGTAGTGCAGTAACAAATATGTTACTTATATTGATTAATCTCAAATGGTCAAGATTGACTATAGGATTTGATATATTCCAAAGGGGTATAGTCGCTGTAAAGAAAGTCTTGTAAATTCTTGTGCTCAAAAGAGGCACTTGTAAATAACTACAAGATGCAATCACGAGTGAGTGGGAAACCTCAACGGATTAGTAATGAGATAGAGGCTTTCACCTCAAGGTCTTTGTTTCTAATCCAGGTCTGCTTGGTAGTGATTGGAAGTGCTTTCAGACAGGTGGTTAGTGTGAAATTAGTTGGAGATCTCAGGGTTGTTAGTGAGTAGATATCCTTCTAAGAAAAATTGCTGTGGCTATGGTTTTCTTTCTTTCTGTCTCTTTCCCTCTCATCTGGATAGGAGACAAAGTTTTTTGCTGTTTCTTATACTGGCTGACTGGGTAAGATTAATGTAATTCTGGCCAGTTTTACTGCTGCTTAGAACTACCTGATGGGCAGCAATGATGCTGCAAAACGTGAGTCCTCTGGCTTGGGCAACAGAGGGATGTCAGCAGAGGGAGGAAGCAGAATTGTTTATTTTGAAGGGGAGGCTAGATGAAGAGCAGTGTGAGAGAGACATGCCCTCCCCACACAGTGTCCTGGGAAGCACTGAAAAGAACAGGAGTTGAACAGGTGTGAGCAGAGGAGTGAGCTTTTTCCATGCCCAGTGTGCAAATATGTGGGAAATACTCCTGTATTACAGAGCAGTGCTTGTTGGTCCTTCCCACCCTGTCCCTGCAGTGGAGAAAATGAAGGACTATATGTGAACCATGACCGTTCCTCATCTGTTCACTTGTACATTGAGTTAAAGGAAGTACCAGAAGGATATTTTATATAATATGATGTCCATGGATTTGCAAAATTAGTTACAATTCTGACAACTTACCTTGCAAACTAGGTTATGAATATTTTAAGATCAGAAAGTCAACCACATAAACAGAAACTGTTTTCTAAAAAGTTAAAATCAATATGGATTTAAAAAATAAGAAAGAGAAGTAGTGTCATTGTTGATTTTAGCCTTTTTTTCTTTTCTTGAGAATACAATCGAAAGAAACATTTGAAGTTTTCCCTTTTTAATGTGCACACTGCAAGAGGGAAAACCCAACTATTTTAATTAGAGGACCATCTCTGTGGAACGATAGTGGAACTAATGACCACTGCTCCAGGTCACCTTTAATCTTATTGAAACAGGGGAGATGGCGGAGCATTGCTGTTAAACTCAATGGCACTTGGGGGAGTCTAAACAGCATTGTGTAAGTTAATGGTGCGCCCCTCTCCTGCCACCTATGGCTGCTCCGTTATCCTTGAAAGCAGCCGTCAAATTTGCACAGCTTTAACAGGAACATCTGCTTCTCTCCCCTGGTTGTTTCCCTCACATCTGCAGTGGTGTGACAGAGCACATGCTCTTCTTCATTCACCCTTGTTGCTCTGACCTTTCCCGTGGCTCATTTTTTATGCTCTGCCTCCTTAATGACTATTCTAATTCATCTCTGTGTTTGCTGATAGTCTCATTAGGGCTGAGAGAAAATTCACCTGGTGAGGAGGCCTGTTGTTTTCTGGTAAGAATGAAAGTTTGTCAAATCTGACAAGCTAGCCGGGATACTTTGAAAAGACAGTTTCACTGCATTATTCCTGCCCAGTTGTGACAAGTGTTTCTGCTAAAAAGGGCAATCCCACTCTTCTGTAATGAAATATGTCCCATTATCAGGCTCTCCAGGTTTTTTGGGCCAAATTCAAGAAAGATATCCAAGTGTCTTCCTGCTATTTAAGCATCTCAGTTCCACTAATTTCAAATAGATTTCATTGACAACATAAGAATTGGACATCGAAATGCTCTTGGGAATCTGAGACCTTTTCCACTTCCATTCTGTCTCCTTTGAACCTCCAATCTTTAGCAAGTGTCCTGAGAGTGAGCCAGTGACCAGCTTGCAGCATACAAATTTAGGGAAGTACTCTTATTGTATCTGCTGCTTCACAAAATAAATGTGCTTAGCTAACAGAGAGCAAATTTCCATGTCAATATCCTAAATACAATAATCTGCAAGAGTTAACAGCTTTCTTGGTCCTTTCAGTGATGACAGTGAGGCTTGAACAGGATTCAAGGATTAAACTCCAGGACTTTCTCCCAGTCTTAGCTTTCAGATGAAGAGACTACCTCGTATTGAGGGAAACTTTTGCTGTTACTGTCCAGTGTGTCCAAGTTCTACAGGTTACAGGACGGTGTAGTTGCTGTACCAATTTAAAGTTATGTTTTCATTTTTCAGTTTAAGCTGAGTGGATTAATTAAAATGGAAAATCTACCTAATCATTTTAAAACGCTGTCCATTTTATTATGAAGGAGAAACATTGGGTTCTTGGGTGGTCACAGAAGGATCTGTGGAACAGTGAAAGAATGTTGTTGTAATCTGTAAGTTTTCCATTTCTGAGAAGTATCTGTTAATTCTGTATTTTGACTGATTCATATAATACCTTTCCATAACAACTCACATTGTTATTCTGGGTGAAATATCTTCTTTAATGCCAGTTGCCGAATGAAGAAAGCCAAATTTGGGTAGAATGAGCAGTATTTTCACTGACTGCAAAAAGGCTTTTTGCTACAGAAGATTAATAATAGAAATAACATATAAGAAATAGGTGAGAGATCAGCATGGAATCTGCGTTACATCAGCACCCATTTGTGCATGCACTTAGGTGTTGAATACAGATCTCCAGATTCTGCTCTCCTAACTGTGCCATCGAGCTTTCCCCTCTGGGAATTCCTTGTGCTCCAGCCTGCAACTGAAATGTTGAAATTTTAAAGATTTGCATCTTTATTCAAAGGCAAAGAAGATTAAGCAGTGAAAGTTGAGAGGCTCAAGAGATCTGCAGACCCTTGAACAGGAGAAGGTATTAATGGAGAAGCTTTGAAAAAGTCTCATCAGTATGAAATAGTAAATCTGCAGACCCTCACAACTTCTGAGTCCTGACCTTCTTCTTAATTGTTATTTTACTGTTAGCAGTATAAGTCTGGGTCAAAAGTTATAATGTGGGCCTATGGGAAACTATTACCAGGTTCTGCTATGGTCCTCTCTTTTTCACTGTTAGTGTGGCATAAAACGATGGATACTCTGCAGGTTATTTTTTTCCTTAAAAGAAAAAAAAATCTTTCAATAATAGTGATTAAAAAAAAAAGTCTTGCAGCACTGACTTATGTTTTGCACTTACAGATATAATGGTTAAAATAGCTTAAGTTCACTTAGCTATTCAGCCAGGTTGGAAAGAGGCTGCGCATACTGAAACCATTTAAATGTCCTCATGCCACTCAGAAGTAAAAATGCATTTGTGCAATTTAATTTTATGACCTCTTATTGCTTAACTGGCAGCTGGATCTTCCTTGGACTGCTTTCTGTGTCGGTTTCATCAGAATAAACGCAAGATAACCATTACAGCTATATAAAACCTGATATAAAATGAGGCAAACTCTGAAAATAATTAATCAGTGATGATGAAGGAATAGAGGCTTTTCCAGAGATTAAAGACCAGCTGAGGAGCTGATGGCCTAGTGCCCAGTGCCTTAACCAATCTGATTGCTTGTAACGGTCCTCGAAATTCCATTGCCTGATTTGCCTATCACATCAAAATTTCATTTTACTTGAGCAATCAAATATATAATTCAAATTCACAGTCTTATCTACTGGTCCTGTTTTTTTGCAAGAGCCAATTCTTCTAGTAGCAACAAATATTGCTACATGATTGTAATAAACGGATCAATTAAGGGGAAGAGAGATTCACTGCCAAGGCTAGTCTTTTAAATTAAGACTATCAAACAGAAAATGATAACAGGAAAAACTTTCATAAACCACACCATTTAATAACAACAGTTATTCTTGGATCTTTCTTGAGCAGATTCTCAAATGAGGGTTAAATAATGAAAAATTGTTAGTTTGCTTACCTCTGACTGCCAAATTCAGACACAGTCCTATTACTTCACAGTCCTATAAAAGTCTTTTCATTAAAAGTGAGACACACCTTTGTGTTAAAAAGAAAAAAAGAAAAAAAGAGGAAAAAAAAGAAAAAAGGCACAATCTCTTTGTACCTTGTAAGTTTGACCCACTGAGTACTGAAATGAAAGAGATTGCAAGTTCCCTCAGTTTTACCCCTTATACATGAGGATAAAGATTTAATTCTTATTTGAAATGAGAGAACTACTTCTCTCCCAAACATCTACTTTTTTTCCTGGTAAGTGTCATTTACTTAATCTACGGAGGCTAATGTCTTAGTTGACAACTGCCGTTTCATATTCTCTAAACAAATATCATTCATGTCTGATGGATGACCTTGAACTGAGTTGAAAATACATCTGGAATTAAGTAGATTACAGGCATTTGTTTTACACAGCTAAAACCAAACTGGTCTTTGGATATTTCAGGTGATGAAGAAATGCTCAATAGCACACAAGGCTTAATCCTCAAAATTCATTGTGTTGCATATATGAAACAAACTTAAAAATGTTTTTCTTTTTCTTTTTCTTTTTTTTCTTAAAGTTTGTGATAATGTTAAAGACACTTCTGGCATGCCATGAATATGAATTAATAAATAGTACAAGGACAGTACTGACTTTAGATATGGTAATGTGGGCAGCTGCAAATGGCAGCAGGCTGCTGGGGGCAGCAAGCTGACCCAGGTCATGGTGCCTGCTTGGCCTGCATGAGAGGTGTTTTGATCAGGATGACTTCTGCTGGAAGGGCTGGGATAGCCCTTCCCATTTTGTAGTCCCACCTGTGCTACTTTCACCTTCCTATGACAAGTGTGACCCTCTCTTGAGATGTCATCACCCCTTACAATTGGGGAGGCAAATTTCATTTTTGCTTACAAACTGGTGATTAACCTTAAGCCCAGCCTAAAGAGATGTGTATGTAGCTGCTTCCTCCAGGCAAGTGGAAACCTCTCTAGGGAACTGGTTTCATTCTTTTTCCCTTTCTCTCATGATAAATTTGTGAAGGAAGGAACAAATGAAAGGAAAAGAGTTGTCTGCATGTAATAGCAAGAGTGAATGTTAATGGGACATGTGGGAAATACTCCTATATTACAGAGCAGAATGTAGCTCATTTGCTACAAGATGTGATGGAAAGCAGAATCTTTTCCTTGTATTTTTCCCTATCTCACCTAGAATAGCCATACGGTAGAAAGTTTCCCACAGGAAAGGATTAGCACCACTTTACTCCAAGGTACTTTAAGAAGTCTTATGCTTTTAGATTTCATTTGTACAAGTGATATGTGCTCAAATTGGGTGAATATTAGTGCCTGGCTGAAAGGCAGTCCTTACTGATTAACTTCAGTGTAGCACCCCAGCAGGTAGAGGAGTTCATCTTTTAAATTCTTTTTTTGCTTCCACTCTTCACCCACCTCTCTTTCATTTGCAGCAACTTTTGCCTCTCCCCACATTTGCAGCACCTGTCTCAGCTATTTTGATTTATTGACCACTCAGATTTAATGCTTTGTTCCTTGGAGAAGTCTCGGTGCTTATGTCTGATCTAAGGTCACCTACACTACTTATTCCAGGGGACTTTAATCTCCATATGGATGTGACCTCTGACACTTGCCAAAGAATTCACTGTATTACATGATTCACTCCAGCTGTGTCAGCATGTTCCACCACCTGCACATATAAAAGGTTATGCTTTTCATTTTGTTAACTCTTTAGGTCTCTCATTATGAGGGCTTGAGGTCACTCACCTTCCTTTCAAATACACATCTAGATCTTCTGTACACCTAGGGTTCCTTTCAAATTGGTTACTTGTTTAGGAGTCGTTGTTTTCCTCAAGTTGTCACTTCTTGCTTACAAGTTAAATGGTTCAGTGCTGGCTCTCTGGTTATGTAGTTACAGTGCTGATTGGGATTCTGCCTATGCCATACTACTGACTTCCATAATCTGTGAAATACAAATGCGTTCACTGGAACAAGGTGTGTAATGTTGTGGTCTGTGAGGAAACTCTTTGATTGGGAACGTGCACGTTATGTGAGCATCAAAATCAGTTCCTTAACTTGGGAGATCGTTGTATCTTTGCTTGCTTGGTTATAGATGTTAGTTTTAGTAATCACAATACTGCTATGTATTTGAGAAATGCTGGGTAAATGGTAGCAAACTGGATTACTGGATTCCTTAGTATCTCTTTTTTTTTTTCCTCCCCCCCCCCCCCACTATGTCTTACTTTGCCAGTTGTTATGGGCAGATGATTATGGGATGATCCTTCTTATGTATGTATCCAGAGAGCAGCTGAGTGGATCTTTTTGGCAGTTCTGGACTGTCTCTGAACAGTCCCTTACTGCCAAAAAGTAAAATGGGAGCTTGTTACAAGTGAAACTGGATTGAATTGTACATTCAGAGACAATTCATGAGAAAGTGTATATATAAATATTGTGTATTCTTGAGAAATGAGAGAATCTAAGTCAGGACCTTGAAATGAATGTGAAATGGTTATTAAAAAAAATGGATAATGGAATGTTAGTAGGGAAATGCTTTGCTGAAATTTTCAGCTTAGAAGATTGTATGCTGACTTTAATCTACAAGTGACTTTCAGCTCTTTCTCCAGAAAGCAACTGTCATCCTTAGAAAGGATCCCTCTCCCCAAAAAATCCACAGCCCATGAGCAGAAAAGTTCTCATTTTGTAAAAATATTTGATAACAAAATGTGAAAAATAGTATTTCTTATTTTCTTTGATGTATGTGTGTTTCTAGGAATACTTGCCTCTTGGCATGTGCTTCTGTGTGTTCATGTATGTGCAAGCAAAAGCCAGCATGAGATGAAGGCTGAACAGATGATAAACTGGCACCAAGCTTTTTAGAGTGCTTTCTTCTTGCAGACAGCATCTCCGCTGACTACCAAACTCATTTGCTTCTCATACTGTTGTCTGCAATGCTAGACTCCATAGCCATTCATCTCCTTATTGACAGACATCCTCTTACACTTTAAATAAATGATGCAGTTGATTTTGTGCAGACCAAGCTTGCTGGTTTTGAGGCTCACTGAAGAATATGCTGAGCTAGGGTCATATTGTTCCACTGTTTAGATATACTGTTCTCTGCAGTACTAGTTGCTTTCTTCATCAAAGAAAGCGGCTTATGAAACGGAGATTAAAAACTCCCTATACTTGTGTCTTTTCCATATGCTTCTTAGCTAAGAAATTAGAAAAAGAGGAGGATATCCAGGATTAAGGTTTTTTTGATAAAGGCATGCTGCCTGCATGTATATTGCATTGAAAGAATACTCCTTGGGAGTGATTAGAATTAGTCACAGAGGTGAAATGGATGTGGATTGAACTGGCTCGCAACCTTCTGAAAGCCTCTCTCTTTCTTTAATATTTTCCTTGTATTGTTGAAGTACATCACTGTGATCTGTTTGATACTTTATTAACAATAATTGTATTTCCCTCTTTTCATTTGAGGATTTCAAAGAGTTTTACAAGTATTAATTGCATATCTGCAAGTAAAAATAAAGTCTTGTCAAATATTTTAGTCAAAAATTTGTATTAAACTGAGAATAAACAGTTCAGTGGTGATTATCCAGCCAACTCTGCTCACTTATGGTGACTTGTAAGGTGAAAGCCTAGTCACTTCCTACTTTGTACTTACATGTTCTTCAGAAATGATGGCTGCCTTCTCTGAGAATCAAACTGTGAAGGCTGCCTAGAAGCTGTACGTAGTCACCTTATTTTGGGCTGGAAGGCCCACGGATAACAAAGAAATGGTCACAGAGCCTTCCTGTAGCAAGTCTCTAGACTTGGACACCCGGGAGCTATTATTACGCATATGTATCTCCTTATGGAAGGTAGCAAAATTCACAGCAGGAAGTGGTCTGGGAGTTGCTGCCATTAGTAGTCCCTCTCCCGCTATGTCTTGTATATGTCTTAGGTCTTGTATAGCATGTGGCTGGGCGACGTCCCCTATTAGGTATGCAGACGGTGTTCCATGACAAGAACCTCTCTCTGGTACTGTTGCTGATAAAAATGTATCTCTCCTTGGAGAGTTTTCTTATTTAAATGGGAAGATGTAACTGAATTTCAACTGTAAATATTGACAGCCCGTAGGTTGCAGATCTGAATAGGTTTACAGGTGAAGAGGTATGAATTTATGGGCTTCTTATAAGTGAGCCCAAAGGCTTTGCTCCACAGAGCCTGGCTTTCTAGCTGTCTCTCACTGCAGCTCTCCCTGAAATGGCTTTCCTGATGTGTCTGGCATAGAATTCACTTACTGTGATCTTTACACTTTAAAAATTCTTTGGTCCCTGCTCCTCTAATGTCTAGACTTCCTTAAAATCCATTGATTTCTAAAGCATTTTAATGCTGTTCATGAGGTTTTCTGTCTTTATGTTCTCAGCCGTACTTTAAGTGTACTTTAAACCTGAGATGAAGGTTTGTTACCTAGTGCAGGATGGAGATTAAAACGTGCAGGAGGGTATTCTTAGGTTCCTTCTTTTTGCTGCCTTTGGGCACCTGAATGTAGATATGATAGGTTTCAGTAGATCTAGGCAGGGAATAATCTGTTTGAGTTGATGGTTAGGTTTTTAAGATGGTCTGTGGGTTTTGTTAACTCTGAAAGCCACTCTGCAAACTGAAGACTTGTTCTCTAGATGGCTGAATGCTGAGAAAAATGGTATGGGAAACTAGCATGTTAACACTTAGCATTCGTTCAGTGCTTGTTCACAGACATATCTGAATATTATGAGGAAATGCGTATGATGTTCAACAGAATAAGTGTAAAGATGTGCATGAATAAGCAATAGAAATATAGATGTGAATGTGTGGGAGGGGACAGACTATTATAAGGGCAATCCAATTAATGCAAATGATGCATGCAGATGTCACTGGCTTCTTAGTACATTTTACTGTGTTACTCCAGTGTTCATGAGATCAGCATGCTAGGGTCAAATGAGGAGAGCACTCTTCCTTTGCAAGGCAGCAGCACTGTCTTAATATAGGATTAGCACTCCTACCCTTGCAGCAGACAGAGAGGGGACACCTTCTCTTACCTCCTTGGATGGCTGGGAAGCATGAATGAGTGTACAGTAACATAGCCACCAAAGGACACATCTGAGATGTAGCTTAACTTTGCCTTCTGCAAACATCTATGTGCTTGTTGATTCCTGGCACTTTAGGGGAGCAGTATCACTGCTTTAAAATTCAAACAGGCCAACTGAGAGCAGGCCCTGTGTTTTTCAGGCTCATGGCCAAGCCCTGTTTGATTTATATTGGTGTTGACTTAGCAGGACTTTTCACCTTAAGGCAGCAGGATTTGGGCTTGGAAATAGACATTCATTCCGCTACGTATTGATCGCTGGAACTGGATCTAGTCCATCCTTATGATGTACAAATCTGACAGGATTTATACCTCCCAACAAAGTGTCTTCCACTCTTATGTTGGCATCTAATGTCTAGTGAAAAATGACTTTAATTAAAATAAGACCTGACTGCTTGGTCTTTCATATGTGGTACACAGCAAACTCAAATATGTGGCTTGAACTGTTCCAAATGTTTGCCTTTTCTTCACTCCATTATAAAATATTTTTCTCAAGAGACAGTCTAGAATGTCACCTTGCTCTATTGAAGTCAATAGGAGTTGTTGACTCAGTGGGTGCAGGACCACCACCATAAGCACTTTAGGAAACTGATGGAAATTTTTCCATTTACTCCAAGGGGTTTTGGTTCAGACTTTTGATCCAATAAATAAACGAACAAATGCTCTCTTGAAGTAAAAACATAATTAAAAAAATCTTTTCTTTCAGAACATCAGGCCATCTATTTATTATCTCCAAACATTGCCATGCAGAGGTGTTTTGTAAAACAATACTTTGCAATAAAATGGCATGGCCAATTTATTTTTTTTTATTTGTGTATTTATTTTCCATATTGACTTACAGAGAAGCTGCTGTCCTACAAGCTGGTTACTGTTTTTGCTTTTTTATGTTGTTATGATATGGGTAATAGTTACTTGCATGAAAATTCACAGTCTGCCAATAAACTTAATACAGTAGCTATGTAAGATACTTTTATGCTGTCTTCAACATTTTTCCAACTTTCTGTAAAATATATTATGTGTTTTCCTGCTGTAGCATATTTTGCTTAAAAGTACAGTGTAGCTTTTTCCTCAGGAAAAAAACATATCTCTGTATATATAATTTCTCTTTACATTTTGAGTGCACACATAGAAGACTAAATTTGCTTTCCAAGATTGTATATACATAGTTTTCTGTCCATTGAGGTTGTTGTGAATACAAATTTGGCAACAAAAGTCAGGCAGCTCTCCAGCTGTGTTTGAAATACTCCTGAAACCAAAACACACTCAGCAAAGGAATGTTGCCAAGTCAACCTTTAAAAAAATCATATATATTTTAATACTCTCTATGTATTTTGGAAAACCTACTTAGAAGCCTAAATTGCATTGCTAACTCTATTGAAAGTTGAGAATTCCCTCTTAATAAACTCATAAAAGTTCCTGCTCCAAAAGTGCAGTAATCTCAATGGCTTCAGTAAGATAGTCTCTATAAGCATGCAAGTCTGGCCATTTTGTATCAGACCAAGGTATTCTCGAGCTCAGAATCCTGCCTGGCATCAGTCGGTAACAGGTAACAGGGCAAACACAGAGTGAGTAGGGAAAGCAGGACAATCCTCCAAGCTTGTGTCACTTGTTTTGCTCTATCTCACTGTTTCTGAACAGTGCTTTCCTTTCCACCTTCCTTTCTTTATTCCTATCTACCTTGATATTACATACCCACCTACACTATCTGCACCTTAGTGTCTTCTCGTATAAGGGGCCTGTATGGCTGTGATGGTGAATACTTTATTATTCTCTGCGTTGTCTCTCTATCTAGCTCACTTATTAAAAAAAGGGGGGGGAGAAAAAACAGCCATTTCTGTAGCACTGTTAATTTACAAGGTGCTTTACAAACATAGATGAGAGCCATCCAAGGCCTACTCTACATAAGATGAGACAAATATAAGATGAAGGCTGTTCAGGAAAGTGAGGAGGTGGAAATGATATATGAGAAGAAGAGAGGGGTTTTGTGAAGTGGGAGTTCTGAGAAAGGATTTTAGGCAAGGCAGAGGGCGAGTCTGGCAGTGGAGAAAGATGGTTGGGTACAGGGAATGGTGGAGCCAAGATATGAAGACAGGAGTGGGGAAAAGAGATGGAAGAATAAACTCGGAGAAATAGGGTACACTGAAGTGTGAGGAAAGACTCTTGAGAGGAAGGCAGTATGATAGAGCATTTATCACAGGTTTCTTCAAGACGAGCTGGGAGGGATCTCAAAAAATCCATATGGTTTGTTCCTTTTTTGGCAACACCTGGCTGTCTTTAACAGATTTTCAGCCCACCTTGTTCTTAGAAACCTGAAATGATGGACATAGCAAGAAGTGCTTACATGTTATGTTAGAAAGTTTTCCTACTATCTAAATTAACTCTCCCTTGCATTAAATATTATCCTATCCATTGTGTCCATTTGTGAAGAGAAAGAACTTGAATATAAAACCTAATACAAGACAGGAAGCCAAAGGAAGGAGGAGTGTGCTCTGTCTCTGCATGTCTTTTTGTTCAGTTTTTCTAGTTGACTAGTCCAGTCTCCTTTTCTCCCTATGGCTTTATAAGGCCTGGGAAAGATAGGTAGAAAAATTGACTTGTTATGATGAATTAATCTTTTGTTAGTAAGAACAGGATAAATTCAGGGAGTAAGTCAGGTCCTACCAGGTGCTTTGCCCCTTCATCTTCCTGGGACTTCAGTGGATGTTCAAGAGACTCAGTATCTTGTAGGACTGAGCAAACTGGCCTTTTCTTTATGCACTGATGGTTTTTTGTTTTGCTCTCCAACACTTATCTCTGCAATTATTAGGCCAGCACCAAGTCAAGCAAGGGACATGTGAAGTTGTGGCAGTACATCGTTGCTGCAATAAGAACCGGATTGAAGAACGGTCACAAACAGTCAAGTGCTCCTGCTTCCCGGGGCAGGTGGCTGGTACAACAAGGGCTCAGCCCTCTTGCGTGGAAGGTAAGCAGTCTTCTGCTCAGTCATGGTTCATTAAGATTGTTTGAGAAGTTTAGTCTCCTTGATTGTTTGACTTCCCACTGTCTCAAAAGCATAATCCTTCCTTTTGTTAATTTTGGAAACATCTCTGTGCATTGATGATAATGACTATGTGCATAAATCTGGGTGTAATTAATCCTCTTAATATATGTACTCGTCCATTTCATGTCTGTGCCAATAAAACTTCTTAGTTTTTCCACACAAGAATTCTCCTTTAGAACTAGCCTGAAAACAGCATAAGCCAAGAAATTCAAGCTAATGATATTAACTCTTCCTGTTGCCTCTTGACTTAGCAGCTTGGGCAAAAAGTCACCAGATAGTAAATGCAGTCCTAACATCGGGCATGCAAATCATGCTGAGACATGTGGTTTTAAGACTTGTTCTCGGGATGGATTTCACCATTTTATGTGCCTAATGGGCTTTTACACTGGACTTCAGTATGTTAACGCCACTCCATGTCTACTCAGTTTTGTGTGTTGTAACCCCAAACGTACTGGAGTTCGGAGAACAGGGCAGAGGTAGCCTACGGTTGCATAGGATTTTTTCATCTTAGAAAATGTCTAGTAAAGTCTTTTTTCACTTATTTGTAAGTAAGCATTCTAAAGTTATTAAAGTAGAAAATTCTGTAAAATTTACATTTAAACTGAAGCAAAGCAGAAGAATAGAGTAGCTCACTGCTAATTAATATTGGCACAGAAGTTACTAGTTCCTCCATTTTGTTAATTCATAAGTAAGATGTTTCTGTTGTCATTGCTTTTCACACAAAGTTGTGACCTTCACAAGTTAAACATAAAACAGAAGTTTCAAAATCCAATTTTTAGTCTAACTTTCAGAGATATTTTGTTTTAGACATAAACCTCTAAATACATGCAACGTGTCTGATTTTTTAACATGTTTTCTGTTTGAGGACATTTTATTTAAGAAATTTTTTTTTCTAGATGTTTAAACTTTTCATGCCTTGTAGTTCAGGAACACGATCAACTTTAACTGCGCAATTTGTTAAGCAGTTTTCTTGTCAAAGCAGAAGTACCTTCTGTATTTTTAGGGGACATGTCAAGCAACAGTAATACTTTTACATATGTTAGATAATAAAAGTCAGGTGTTATTTTAAACTTGCTTAAGCATTGCAAAGGTGACACTGTCATTCCCTGATAGAATGATATAAAAGCGTGATACAATACAAGCCTAATTCATTGTGTCAATGCAAATAGTTGCTGAAAGAATTTAATAGCTGTTTTTCCTTCAAGTATGGTTGAAATTAAACACAACAAAATATTATGAATGCAAGATTTTGGTCTCTAAAGCAGAAGCCTTTGATCCCCTTCCCTCCCTTAGGATGATGCTTTAACATACTTTGCTTATTTTTGCAAGCATCTGGCACTATCGTTGGTGTGTCTGTCTTTCCTCAGCCTCAGGATTAGATGTGTTTTCTTCCACTCTATGCATATCTTTCAGTAGACTTCTCCACTGCAGAAACCAGAAAGAGTTTATTAAAAATATCTTGAATTGCTTATTTCAGTCTGATGTAGACATCTCATTTTTATTTTCCAACAACTTTTTACTGAATTCGGGGCTATTTAATTTGCCTATATTTTGCCCATTTGTAACTGAAATTTAAAGAGAAGGACTTGCCAAAAGCACAGAATTATTACTCTAACCAAAAGAAAAGGTTATATAGAGAAATTGGCTTAGAGTGGTCTTTTAAAGTATTTTCTTTGCACTTCAGGCCTTATCCAGTAGTACTTATAATTTCCTTAGGGCAGCACATTATCTCCGTGCTATTGATCATGCATGACATGCACATGGTAGGACCTGCAATTCCTACCTCCAACTGTTTCCATGCCATAGAACTGCATTAAGACAAAAACAGAAGACAAAGTAGTTCACACTCACTAAATACCTGTGCAGTAATTACCACCCACCTGTTCTGGCAGATTACGCAGTTCTTGGTTGCACCCACAGAGGTGCTTTTACCTCTTGCTGGTATGGTGCTTCCTCACACAAGGGAGTGTATCACTACCCAGACAGGCTTGCTGTGCTGCTTGCTGGCGGAGGGGGAATTGTGAGGCTGCAATGGAGAGGTTATTAACACAGTGAAGTTTTGTAATTGAAATTCTTGGCTAAAAACAGCCTAGTGCTTAATGGTTTTATAGCAGATATGATTCTATATGCATGCTCTGTTTGGATTTTATCCTCTTCTGCACATACTCACAAGGAAAATAACTCTGTGGGAGTGACGCAAACAGCAAATCAGTCTCTCCTACTTCTACGTTGCCTGTGAACTTTTCAGGGTTTGCATGTTTCAGGTGTTCTTGAACAGCAACTAAGAGGCCACCGGAGCAGAGAAACTGGATAGTATTTTGTGTTTTATGCAGAGTGGCAGGCTTCAAAAAGCTGTTGGAATGTAATTACGTTTTCCCTTCTTGACCAACAAGTGAATGGCTATATAATTACATAATTACAATTAATTTTGTTGAGATCTGCATGATGATTTTACAGAAATCTGCCTCTGCTTGCTATTTTTTAATGAAAGTCTGATTTCTGTTTTACCTTTAATAACGCAAGAAGCAATGAGCTGGTTTTAGCTTTCCTTTAGGCCAGACAGGCACATCGCTGGTCCTAGATTCTTTATACTCCATGAGAAACTAAGTCTACTTAGAGAAATAGGTTCTCCCAGAATGCTGGAGGCACCGAAGATCTGGACAAAGTCTAGACAAGCTGTACCTGCCATTCTGTTACAGACTGGAACTTGCTATTTGAGCAGCCTTTGACTATAATCTTTTTTTTTTTTTTTTTTCCCCCAGCAAATTGTAACTGAAGAAAAAAGCCTTCCTCATTTGAAAATTATATTTGTTCCTGGGTTTGGTAATTTACAAGTTTCTGATTTTTTTTCTTAGTTTTCTCGGTCTTGCAGCATATAGGTTTCCTGACCCAGCTCCCACTGGATTTCAGTGATAGCTTGTTTGTTAATTTGAGTGGGGGTAGAACTTGGTTTCCTGAATGGGGAAACTTGGGCTTGACAGATGCTAAAGAATTTTACACAAGGTCAGATTAAAATAGCAGTTTATTTGAGCAGCGCTATATGTTAAAGCTAAACACTGCTCAGGGAACTAGTGAACAAGTGTACCAATATTGAGAGGTACCAGAGTTTCAGGAAGGTTTCCTATTTGAGCTAAATCATAATGGATATTTTCATAATTACATTCCCATGTACACCTACACACACAAGTGACATTTTTTCTTGTGACTGTGATGAGGAGGGAACTAAGTACTTTGGTGTTGTAGATGATAGATGTCCAGTCAAGTTGCAAAGAAAAGGTTAAAAGTGCTACAGAAAGGAATGTAAAAACTAGTTAAATCTTGTAAATGCCTCAAGTGAAAGTCTTAAGTGCCTTGTATGCTAGGAATCAGTCCTTGTCCATGTTATACAATAATACTTACTGTGTTGTGGGGCTTAACTAACATTTATAGAGTGCTTTGTATTTCTACAGTGTCTTTCATCCTGGGGACTTTAATTATTGGTAGTAGCAGAAGTCAAAAGAGTTCATTTAAAAAGAAAGATGGGAAGGTGAAAATCAGTTTATTACAGATTGGGATCTTCCAGAGCATTTTCACTCAAGCACGGGGTAATCACTCGTCATAGCCTGGATGAGGGTACAGGGCAATAAGTCTCTGGGTCAAGGTATTTTTTTATTCTTTGCCCATGACAACACACTTGTTAATTTTCTTCTCACTCAGATAATTGCATTTTGTATGCAGAAACAAGAAATTGTCATTTGTGTATTTCAGCTGAGTTCTGAAAGCTATTGACAAGTATTGGCAAACAAAAAAAGCAAGGCTGTTTCTTCTGTACATATGCATGCCTCATTTTCCTGGTTTTTTTTGAGCCTCCAGGCACAGGCCTACCTGATACTTTGCAGAATGGTGCTGTAGATAAATTGAGCCACTAAACTCAGAAAAAAGCAGAGCCTACGAGAGGGAGTATTTAAATGTGCAGAGAAGACATACCACGCAGCCTGCAAAGCCTGCCTTCAGTTGCAGCTATGCTATTCAATTGCAGCTATAGAAAATTTTGCTTAGCAAAGGTCAACTCGTTCTTTTGTCAACAATGAACAAACATTTACATTTAAAGTAATCATTATAAGATTTTGTTTTTAGCCATTTTCTTTATGGAAACAAACATCCTTGAGTAAGTACCTCCAGCCTGGCTAACAGCTACTGCCAAGAAGATAAAACATTAATAAGTTTTGTCTGTAGTGAAGCTATCTTAGCTAAGTGCATTAAATGCATTTCTAAGTAAATTATCACTAGCCAAATCATCTTCCACCCAGGCAATTCTATCAGTCTTAGAATATATAAGGAGGAAACATTCAGATAGGAAATAAATGTGAATGGGAATGAAGAGTTATTTAAGAAGATCTTTTTATAGGGCCAAAGAACTGCAATGAAGCAAAAGGACAATTTTGGCTGAAAGCCCATCTGGGTTCCAGTTTGAAGTGAACAGAGGATATGGAAACAAGAAAACAAAAAATCAGTACATAAAAAACAGATAAAAGAAGAAATAGCTAGAAGATTTCCCTCCCACTGTTTTTGAATGTATTTCAGAATACTTGAGAATTCAAAAAGATGCTATTGTTGTGTCACTATTCAAAGAAGAAAAGGAAATATACAATAGAGTGAATAGTGTACTGAAAATTTATACAGAAAGTTTAATCCAGTGGGGTAAGAAAGAAATCTATGTTTGTCCGGACTAAGGATAATGTGAATTACTTTGTTAAAGTAAATGTGAAACACAAAGAAATCCACACACACACAGACACACACACACACACACAGTTATGGGCCCATAATGCATGAGGTATTGAAAGCATTAATGCTGAGGCAAAAAGGTGTCATGGATCAATGTCACTGTTCTGCTTCTGGTAACAAGTAGGGTGGTGAGGTACTTTCTGCTTTACTGTTAACTAAGGAAAGTGGTAACCAACTTCTGCAGGGATTAATTTTTTTTTTCTTTTTAATTCTAAGCCTGTTATAGTCCTAGCAAGCTGGCTAATAGTTCTCTGGTTACCTACTGTAATTTGAAATGTATTTTGGAATACCTGGGGTATTCTAGAACAGCACTAATATTGTACCAGTTTTCAGAGGGTCAGTAGTGTTGTCTGGATACTTAAGGGACCATTAGATTGATATCCGTCCTGTGCAAAATAACTGAGAAGCTGGTATGGTATCCACCTAGCAAGGAATTCCTGGAGTATAGATCACATGAGTCAATGTGGTTTTCTGGAAAATAGATTTGCCAGACACAACTGATTTAATTCTTTGAGGAGTTTTCTAGACTGGCTGATACAGGTAATTGTTTGACTGGAATACACATAAGCCCAGATCTTCCAAGTTCTCTTGGAAGATAATGTATAATTTATTCATCCAAAGAGTTGGTTCCTAAATACATGTTGAGGATTTAGGTCTTATTTTTTGTAAGCTGTTTAACTTTGAACCATATGACATACTACTTACATATGTGCACTGCTCAGTGTCAGTCACCTAGCATACCTAAAGCGTAACTTAAAAGCACAGCTCTCCATAGAGTCATCAGTGGGATATGGCAGTCAAATGGCATATACCTACTGGGATTTCACAGTGCTCAGCTCTATGCCTGCCACTCTGCAACACTTTAAGCAATGACCTGAAAGCAAATACAGGATCACTCCTGACAAAAACCTGTGGATTTCTTCCAGTGGGACAAAGGAATAGTTAATGATGAGCCCAGGACAGTCACATGGCATAGTCCTGAACACAGGAAGCTGGACCTGTTTGAAATAACTCTATGTTAATAAAGACAGGTGTATTGTGATGAAAAACTGAAAATGTTCAATCAACTGCTTATCAGACAGAAGGTTGAGAAGTTACTTGATTGCAGCATGTTCAATATCTTCACAGGGAGAAAATGATGATTGCTAACAGGCACTGTAATGTAGGTGAAGAAAGCACAACAGTGTAAGTTGGAAGAAGAACAAAACTAAGGCTATGCGTTCATGCTGAGACTGTTTAACTGTTGGAGAAAAGTGACAATGGGGGATGTTTCTTTCTTCACCTGTTCCAGACTGGCTTGGAAGACACTGCGTAGCCAAACACAACTTGGCAACACAGCACAGTGTATCGCATGAAGAAAGACAAGATGATGTATTGACATCTTTTGGCCTTAATCTCTATGAATCTACTGTTTTCATGAAGTCACATTATCTAGGGAGTGATGTCAGCAGAAGATTTGTTTCTGGCAGAGTAACCCCCAGCCAGTCAGCTGGCAGACGTCAGACTAAAGCAGTCTCCTTTTTCTTCATGAGACTGGTTGTGTGTGAGAGTGACATAGCTGATCTCATTCCATAGAAAAGTTATCTGTTGAAACCTCCCCAAGAGTGCCTCAATCTGATAAGAAAACTTCTACATCCTTCAGAGAATCAAACCATTACAGTGACAATAGTTAAAGAACACTTGTTATGGAGACGAGCCTAAGGCTCTGACAGAGAATTTTAATGGACCAATCTCAGGGGTGTGTTTGACACAAACAGCTATAGCCAGTTAGGACATACAGATCAGCAGAATGGACATTATGGCTACAAAGAAATTGGACATAAAATGGATATAAGAATTAGTGCCTTGCTACAGCAAAGAATTGGGGATTCGCTGAAAGCAAACAGAATGAGATCTCTATTAAGTATTTCAAAGTGTTGCCATTAATCTGAAGAGGGGTATCCGCACAGAATAGAAATCAGTCAGTGAAAGGGTAGGAGTCAGCTTCACTGAACGTGTCTCAACAAGAGATGAACAGAAGGTGAAAAATGCAGTCTGCTGAAGACCTTGTGGATCTTGTTGGAGTTACAGATTGACTCCACAATGTTTCCCATGCACATCTGTGCTTGCTTCTAGGTAAGATGGTACTGCTGGAGATGATGGGTCTGATTCACTATCTTATGTACCTTATTTCCGTGTGGTCCACTCAGGCCAGGAAGCTGAATGGGCCTAACTGGTCCATAGTGCTGTGTGAACCCAATCCTGTGCTGTACTTTTGGCTAGTCAACAAGCACTTTTTTAATAAGGTGTTAGAAGCAGGCTGATGCAGGTTGCATAGGTAAATAAAAACTGCCGTATTCAGTGCATTTTCTGTGATCTCAAAACATACCACACTCAAACAAGTAATCAAAATGAAAAATTCTGGATATAAGGAGTTATCATGTCAGCAACTGAGGCATAGGTGATTCTAGGCACCTGCAGGAGACAGCCAAGTGAGAAGTGGTTTTCAAGGTCTGAAAATGAACTTATGTTTTCAGGGTAGAAGTAAATACATGGAAACAGTTTCACATGGCACAGCGCAGGTTAAGTCTCAACATGTCACCACATCCATATGCTCAGAGCAGCACTGTGCAGAATTGTGTAAGGCAGCAGCCAGGCCTCCCAGGAGGACTTGCTGGCTTTGGAGCTGAGCTCTAAAGACATAGCTAGCTTGATACCAGGTTCTCCTATTTGGTCAGGGGCCACTGTACATGCCATCAGTCTTGAATCTAGACTTGTAGACTTGGCCATACTTACTTGAAATAAATGTGGCATAGAAAATGGAACAACATGTATAAAGTAGCAAAGATACAAAATAAACAATTGGACTCTGTATTTCAAGTGGAAATAATCCCTCGTGTCCCAGGAAGCACAGTCAAGTTTCATCCACTTTGTCAATCAACAGTCAGTCAGCATAAATACAGATGATCATAGATTCAGATGACTGGTGACTGGAATCATGCATTCATTTTATAGTTTTGAGATTGAAAGACTGGTTTATAAAATGGTGTCTGAAGCCAAAGTGGTGTTCCAGAAATATGTCTTTCATAGTCAAAAGATGCCTCCTCTTCTAAGCTAGAGTGAAAACATAAAACGAAAGTAATTGAATGAGCATTTCAGCAATATCCTGATGTCAGCTTGCCTGCTTGTCACCCTAATTTAAAGGTTGCAGAAGTATGAATCTACCTTGAAATTAAAAAAAAAAAAGTGCTTTACAAGAAGTAGACTAAATTATTTTTGTTCATCTCTTTTGGACATGGTATCTTTTAAAGCATGCAATTCAATATTTTGTGTGCATAGCAGAATAATGCAGAGTAACTAAATCAACATTTTCATCCATATTTTATTTTGAAATTCAATTCAGGTTATGAAAGATTGTGAACTGATATACTACATAATCATTTTCTGTGATTTGATAAATTCCACGCACAGTGCAAAACTGAGAAATGCATGCAGGGGTTTGCAGTGGTTTTGGGGAAAATGTATCTATTGTTATCAACAGTATTAAAAAGTCATGACTACGTTTGTAAAAATAACAAGTGTGGTCTTATTAAGGGAAGTTGGCTTAAGAGTAGAAGATTAATAAATTGGCACAGTGAAAATGTACTGCTGTAGTCTTCCAAAATGTATTGCAAAACTGGCAATGTAGCTGCAAGTTGACTTTTAGTTAATAATCCATCTGCTTTCCAATGGTCCCACTTCTTCTTTTGCACTATTCTCTGACAGACCTCACGTGCTCACATCTCTGTGCAATTCTATTTTCTTACCCAGTGAAGAGATAAACTGACATTCCTTCACCCAGCCTTGCATGTGCGTATCCAAGTTAAACAACAAGTCTTAGATTCATACCACTTTACAGCAGGTACTTAACTGAAGCATGTAAATGAAGGAGGCAAGTCACCTCTGTAGTCAGTGGAGACAGAAAGACACTTCCAGAGGTCAATTCAGATGTTAGAGTTGAATCACTCTCTGGAGGTGCCTGCCTGTCTTTACCATTTTCACATGTCATTTACCCTTCTGTGTGCTGGTGAAGTTTTTTAGCCACATCTTAAACTCAAACAGGATCAATATGTTCATAAGGTAGTAAGTATCATAACAGTAACTGTTGGTTTTACCTTTTGTAACCAAACAGCTAAACATAGCACAACAGCCTCCCTTCTAAAATCAACAACAATAAAAAAAAAAGATTGTATTCTGTTTCTCTTTTCTATTTCTCTTTCTAGCTTCCATTGTCCTACAGAAGTGGTGGTGTCATATGAACCCCTGTTTGGATGGAGAGGACTGTAAAGTACTACCAGACTATTCAGGTTGGTCTTGCAGCAGTGGAAATAAAGTCAAAACCACAAAGGCAAGTACAGAGATCACCTATATTTAAAGGTGGCGGTCTGCTGACAGCCCTTGCTTACTGCATTGCATCTGCTGGTGTGAGCATCAGAACTGGACTCCTCAGTGTTTTGGAAAGCAGTGATTAATGCAATGGTTCTCAGGGAGGGAATACGCTGGGTTAGAACTGCCTCTTCACTCCCAGCCTGGTTAAATTAGCAGGTCATGGAGTCAAAAAGGAGGAACCAAAGGCAGCAATTCGAGTCTGTATGTCCTCCATCCCTGTGTTTACAGTGGGGTAAGATCTTCACAGTAGTGCATCTCTTGGCTAGTTCAGCCCTCAATACCATTTATTTTGGGTTTGGGCTTTGCACTGCTGGAGTGAAGGCCCCTGCTTCCGAAAACTTTAACCTCCCAGTTTCTGAATCGCATCTATCTGGGAAGAAAGGAAGGAGAATTTTGTGAGTCCCAGACACAGTTTGCTAAGCTTGCTTGCTTGTGCCTTCCTCCATAGAGATTTGGTGTCATGAGCTGACTAAATTCAGTTGTCTGGGCTCTGTAACTCAGTTCAAACCCACCGCTTCAGTCTTTAGTGAGCAAAGAACCCTCTGCTGTGACCAGTGCTAGAGGTAGCACATTCCAGGATCAAGTCCTCAATTTGCAAACTGAATACAAGGATCCAAGGTCTTTACCAGGGCCATCAGAATTTAGATTCCTGTGCTACTGGAAAGCCTTTTAGATACTGAAAGAAGTAGCCTGACTCAGCTTGTTGTTGAGAATCTGAACTGTTGTCAGTGGGAACTGTGGAACACTGAGCACCACTGGAAATCAGGCTGGCTCAGATCATTTCTAATTACGACCATCCTATAGACAGCCTGTTTTTGAAAGAACTTTGCTATGCCATCCCATTTCTTGATTAACGGTCAGCAGAAAGAAAATATCATGTCCTCTGTCTGCTTCACAATCTAAAATGAGCTCAGTGCATTGAAGTTCAGCAAGTCATAGTGAACTGCATATCTAAATATATCATAAAACAAGAGTCTTCAGCATCCAGTAGCAATCAAAGACATATGCTTAGCTTTTCCCTTTACAACCTCTTCTAGCTGAGAATGAATGTTGTTAATTAGGTTGCCTTCTGAGTTAATAAGCAAATACTGACACCAAATGTTGTTTAATAATGGCTATTCTAAGGAGTGAAGACTATACTAAATTCTGTATGAAAGAGAAAATTGGATGGTTTGGGCAGCTATGATTTGATATTGGTCATCCACAGCCCAGCCACACACACATTACATGGTGACAGGCTTAGTGGAAGAACCTGAGCAAACAAGCCAGAGTCTGAAAAGCCTTATTCCTGTTTTTAAGATCAGAGGAATTGTTATAAATCAATGTTGTTTATCAAATGCTAGAGATGTAGTCCGTAGTGTGTCTATGCCTCAGCTGTACTTCTTGTGACTGGTACTACAGCTGAAAGTTGACCTGCACAGAATATGCTACTCTAGAATCAGTATGGGTGACTGGCAGTCAGTTATTGCAAGGCATAAATTACCCTCAGCCTTTGAATATTTTCCACGGCACTGACTTCAACTACTCATATATAGATAAGGGGTAGAGTGGTAACGTCAAACACATGGGTGAGACTGGTGAAGTAGGAGTTCTATGTAATGAATAAGACAATTTAATTTATGGACATACCAGCAAAGAGCTGACACTTTATAGAAAAAGGACTTTATTGGTAAAGAGTAAGCCAGGGTTAAATATTCCTAATACCTTTAATAGGTACTAGAGGGGTGAAGGGTGGAGCAAAGAACTTAATGTTGGTGTTGATGACTGAAGGTCTGAGGTGTCAAGTCTTCATTCATGCAGCTGTCTCTTCCTTCCTATGAACAGTTCCCTTTAGTTCATTGAGGTCAACTGACCATATGAGTCATATTGCCAATGTTCACGAGTCTTGCTCATAAACAGTGAAAAGAGGCAGCCTGAGTCAGTGGGAGTTTACTAATAGAAAGGCAAATTTGACATGGGTCATTTATTTTATTATTCATGACATAAATTGCAACCACCAAACTACAGAATATGCTAATGCATTCTGATGAGTTTAGGGATGTCTTTACAAAGCTAGAGTGGGACAAATCATCCTACCTTCAATTATACCTGTGCAAATTCATCAAGTCCAGTGAGTTTGTGTGGGTCTAAGAGAGGGCGGAGTTTAGCAATATGAGTGCAAATGTTATTACATTAAACTCTTCCTCTACTTTGCTGGGACCTGGAGAAATGCATTTTGCACTGATTAGGAGATTGCTTTGAGGGGCATTTAATTGGAAGGGTAAGAAAACAACCAGCACTCATGCTTGGATATGAAGTATTTTACTAAATTATAGATATGAGAACTATTTGTTTTTTCTTTCATGATTTTGTTTTCCTTTCAGTATCCTTTTGTCCTTTTACATTCAAGCACCTTAAGGCAGGACTGTCTTTTCTTGTGCATGTGTTTAGCATCAGTACAAGGGAGATCCTGTTTCTGGCTGGCGTCCTGGGGTATTGCAACAATATAAATACAAATATGAATGACTAAGTTAGTGGTTTAACATTGCACTGAAATGACACAAGACAGTCCTAGACTTTAGCTAGTGATTGACTGTATTAGAGAAAGGAACAGGCCAGTAGTAGACTTCCTTAAAGGAAATGTCCCTTTAAAAGGTGTCTCAGCCCCTCACTTCTTACTTAGTCTTTGTTATAAATTCTTCCATTGATTGTTGTATGTATTTTATATGTGGATGCTTCAGGCAAGTCACTGCTTTCATGCTCTGCTTTTAAGTGGTTTGATTTTGACCCATAAAGGCTTTGTCTATGCATTTACCTTTGTCTAAGCCAGGAGAGTTATTTTAGAGGTTGGGATTTAATGTAGCTATTTTCTCAGTAGTAGTGACATTTCCAAAAGCTGAGGACTTGTCTCATACTACCCCCTGGTCTTTGTACTCCTGTAGCTGGCTTTTAGTATTGTGCTTCTTGAGAATCTGTCTGAAATCATGATGTTTGTTGTCTTTATTAGTCCAAGTAAAAAGGACTTAAATTGTCCAAGGTTTTGTGGGTGGCATTTGTTATGCCCAGTTGCAGGTACATTTCTATCCAAGCTGAATTGTTTAGAATTCTCCAGAGTCACATGGAGAGAAAAGGGTGATCATGCAGTGTGACTGTGCTCATCTAAAAAAAGTGTTCCCACAGAAAGCTGATTTCTCTCTTTTGTAGCTTAAGGAAGGCCCAGATGACAAGCTTACATGTAGATGTCTTCTTACTAGAGGGTAGATGCTGGGTCACAGAGTCTGTCTCTGCATCTGTATTTCTTTTATAGATATTTTGCATGTCTTACGTTGCGTGTGGTTTTCTCTGTCTACCAAGATATAGGACTGTTGCACAAATATAAAGAGTAATGATAACTCCAGATTCTGAACAGTAGCATGTGGCACATACAATATTGAACTGGAAAGAAAGTGGGTTAATTTTACAATTACCTTGTTAGAGAGAAAAGTAAAGCATGGTATAACGTATTTTTTGATTAAAAATGAACTGAAGATTTGTCCAATTCAGTCAACAAAATATGTATTAAGCACATCTATTAAAATTGTACACAAATAGAGTACTGTATGCACTGTCCTATCTGATTATGACCAGTAGTCCAATCAGTACAGCAGCCTGTCTGTCTCAGTCCTGGGATACTCAAATAAGGAAAAGACAGCAAAACCCTTGTGGACAATTATAGCAAATGTACCCATCATGAAATTCTTTCAATTTAATAGTTGGCTTAAGCCTAAAACACCAGAGTTCAGATTCATTCCATATTAGATTTTTTTTCTCTGTTATGTAGCAAAGATGATTGCGTTACCATTTAAATTTCTAATCAATTTTTTAAAGCTTACTAAGACCCTGGAATCAGCACTAGTTGGGACAATGAATTTCACAGGTTGAAAATAGGAAATAGGCTGAAATAGGAAATGCCATTTAATCACTTCAAGGCTTCTATCTTTTCATTTGATGAAAATATTAGAGTAACTTGAAGTATATGAAGCTTGGAAGAGTCCTCGCGTTTCTCAGTATTTAAATGAATAGTTACAGTAACTGAGGCTGACAGTTAAACATGTGAAAAGCTGAAGAGCTCCTCTCTTACACAAGTTATCTTATGAAGGGAAATAAATATTTCTCTGTACCAAGCCTCTGTTTAGCTTTGTAGCATGTCCAGATACCACAGAGCACAGCTGACAAAGATTTCCTCCCTGCAAGCTGCCTATTCTCATTCATTTCCAGGACAGGGTATCTGACATGAGCCCTTCTCACCATTGGGTTTGCATAGCAGTGTGTATGTGCGTTAAGGCCTGCATGTCCCTGAAGCACCTGACTGGGCGTGTATATGGTTATAATGGGAAGAGACCACAGGATCCCCTGGGAGAAGTGATATCCAGGAGTGGCTGCTGTTGCAAGAACAATTCATCCACTCTGCAGACAGTTCTGTCTGATCCCTAGCTTCCTCCCATGAAGTGGACCCCTGGGAATTGGTAGCAGTTTGCATGAACGATCCTTTGGGATATAAGGCATACGTTTGTGTTGTGGGCATTGGTGTTGAAAATGGTGCTAAGCAAAATAAAGCAGAAGGAGATTACCATGAGATGTTGATGGCAATTCAATAATAAACTGCCATTTCTTTCTCTGCCAGTCTCTCCTATGCTTTTGAATAACAGTATAGTCAACGTTTTCCATGTAGATTCTGTTCCTGTGCAAGTTATATGGAGCATATAGTTATGGGCAGAGCATGTTCATTCGCTATGTATTCACATGTACAGTTTCTTCACAGCATCAAAGCATGTTTTATCATCCTTCTTTGATCACTTCCGTGTAAATAACTCTCTCCTTTTCTTTTTTAGGTAACACGGTAGCAAAAAATAAACCTGTGGGTCACTACTGGAACAATGGCATGTGCAACCATGTTGCTTGGCTATTACACAGAGACCCTTTTTTGTGACAATGACATAGACTTAACTCTTTGAACTTGCAAAATTAGTGAGCAAAAAGGACAATACTTCTACATTCAACTGTGGTTGTAGTTCTTGAACCTAGATTTTGCTATACAGAATGGTACATGTTTAATTTCACAAGGAAAAGTAATGAATTTTGTTTCTTCCTGAAATGCACGTTGGATTCCCAAGGTTCTGACACCTGGCAACAGTTCTTGAAAACACACGCCTGGACTTCTGTGGTGCATCAAGGATAAGACTTTCTTTATGACGCTAAGAACTGTAAAATTGCTTTAAATGATTTTAGATCATTGAAGTAACCTAGGAGGTCATAGAAAGAAAATGGTTATGTTACAACCAATATGGATTTGTTTGAGGTATTTCTCACATACAGTACAACATAATAATATAAAGCTGATCCCCATGCTAAGTGAATCGATGGGATAGTGTTAGTAAATGATGTCTTAGTGTATTTTCAACTGTGATATAGTAAATATCAAGATTGTATGAAGGTGAAAGGATGGCACTTATAAATTAGTAACAATAATTGTAAGGCATATTTTGTTTATTTCTGTGCAATTATATTTATTTCCTTAGATAGTTTAGGTATTTTAACTTTTACATTCATAAGTGATGGCAGGGAAGCATGAGGAAGAGACAAAATTTGAAAGTAGACATAGTTTTTCTTGTCCTAAGATAAATCCATTCTTTAGGGGAATAGCAAAGTATACATATTCCTTGACTCTTTGAATCTAGATATGGAACAGAATTTAGCCATTAGCTAGAAATATTCATTCAGATGCCTCAAAAAGGAGAGCATGCTTATATTGTATAAGGAAGGCTTGCTGGAAGAGGGGGTAATTTGTTTGGATTTTCATGGCTTTGGTTATATCCTAATAGGTAACATACTTAAAATTCATGAGCAAAATTCTAGATAAAAATGAATCTTCACTTTCAATTAGTTCTTGTTTAGAATGATTATAATAATTAAATGTCCAGTTCCTTGACAGACTGAATTTCCAAGTGGCTACACTTTGTGACACACAATTGTTCCATACTATTGTGCATGCGTTTCATACTGTTTTTCTTATTTTCCTGTTACAGTTTTTTTTGTCATCAGTCTTCATAAATAGAACAGTAAGTAGAGGTGAAGCTGTAGCCAGTCTGTTCCCAGTTACATCATTTTGTGACTTAAGATGCATTGAAACAAGCTAAAATGCAGTGATGCAGATGGATATCATACAGATGAACTGCTGCTAACCCAGCTACTGAATTCACTGTTATGCTTTATGTAAATATGAGGGTAACAATGTACAACCAATTTTTATATACCCCAAAATGCCAAAAATATTGAGTGTGTGTTGTACTAATTTAGGTCATTGTGCACAAGCTTTCTAGTTTATGGGAAAGATACCATCAGCAATGTGAAGCTATTCAGAGTAATAATTGTTAGTTTTTGGTTTGCTGGAGTGCGTGGGAGTATTCATCCAGTTAATTTCATCGAAGTCAGTGGTGGGAAGGTCTGGCCCTATGTTTTGTTTTTGATTTCTCTGGTTTAGTTCATTTTCAATTATGTATTTGATTACAGCTGGGATCATAGTGGTCATTGTACTTGGTGATAAGTAAACAAGAAATTTTCTGCTCTGTGTTTGGACAGCTGAACCTAATAGACTCTGCTTGCCCTAATTAGCTCTACATTCCTAATATTTTTCCATTGTTTCAATTTTCTGATTAAATTTTAAAATTACCTTAAATATTTCTACCATTTCTGTGCATATGTATTCAACAATATCATCAGTGAAGATCATTTTTGTTTGCTGTTTGTATAATGCTGACCCACAACTGGTATCTATTTATTTATTTTGGTACGAACTGTACAAAGGCATAATAAAACACCTTTGCTGAGATGTTCTAATCTAGGCTGACAAAAAAGACAAAGGATTTTAGAGAAAAGTTATCTTTTTCTCTTTTTTTGAAGATAAGTACAAAGAAAATAAGCTATTTTGCCAGTGGTCACATGCTGGATTTGTGGCAGAGTTCAGAACTGAGGCAAAATTTCGTATATCTAATTAAGTTTTTCCCACAGGTAGCATAAAAGTGGTACAGTATGTTACATGTCTTGCAATAGCCATCTGGAAGGTACATTTGCAGCGTCAATTAGGAGGGAGGAAAGCACGACAAAAGTTTGATAGAACAGGATTATGAAATACAGCCCAAATGAATGACTTGCCTACTTAGATCCTAAGCCCATGACAGTGATTTTATATTTCTAAAGCAGCTTTGTTTCAGAGGATCTCCAGTTGATTTACAGCCTTCCTGATTTATTGCACAAATGCTGTAATACATGCCTGTCTCTCTTTGGAGGTTTGCCACTTCTTCCAATACTGTTGTCTGGCATCTGACACCAGTATTGCTGTTCTGCTGAGCCATAGCAAAATTGAGGGCTTTGCCAGCAGCTCTGTTAGTAGAAGAGACCAGCGTCCTAGATTCTTGGTGTGTTCTCTATGTAAATGGCTTGGTTCATGCGTATCTGCTTGCTCTAGAGGAGCAGTATTCATAAGCAGCGTACTGGCAATCTCTTAGAAACCTCAACTTTCTTCCCACTGTTAAGCCTCTATGGGGCTAAAAATCCTGGGTCACCATGTCCAGGCTTTTGTTAGGACAGGAACTACCTCCTACAATCCGTTTCATAAGGCGAACCCATCTGTCTTAAGATCACAAGGTTTTGCCATACTATTTCTAACAGGAGATTGTTGCAGGCACTTACTCTTCTGATGAGACATTATTCTGATTTCAAGGCTGAACTGATTCATGTCCTGATTATACCTATCTCTTACTTCTTAATTTTGTTCTTTTCTCTCCTCATTAGTACGGCCCTGACGTATTTATAGAGAATAGTCTTCCCTCACTCAGATGACATTTCAGTAGGCAAAAAATAACCATGGCCTCTTATCTCCTTTTTTCTCTCCTTATCTGTGTAGCCCTCTTTGCATCCATTGCAGCTTAGGTGAATCTTTTTTTGAACAAGGATTGCCATAATTATGCACTTTACTTGGCATATGCTGTTGCCAGGTTTCTACAATATCATTAGCACTTTCCCATCTCTTCTGAAAATGCTTCACTTTCTACAGCCTATGTTGCTTTTGCCTTTTTCATAACTGCGTCATGCTAGCAATTCATAGTCGGCCAGCATTTGACTAATATTCTAGGCTGGCTTCTTTTCAGCTCGTGCACTCCTTGCTTATAGCATATGTTCTTACCAATCCTACCTCAGAGCATAGCCTTGAAGTTTGCGCTGCTAAATGTCACCCACTGTTACTCTCCCAGTCTGAGGTCATGAGATTCTGCTTCTCCTCTGCGCTGAGGTTTTCTGTGTGCCTCTTTGCAAGATGAAGAATGAAAGACCCCAGGACTGTCAAGTGAGGAACTCCACTTCAAACTCCAGCCTATTTCTTTTAAAACAGAAATTGCTGTTGTTCACTGTTTAACCAGTTCCTTACCATTGTCCTTATCTTCTCCAATTAGATAAGGAATTCTCTGTGGTATCAAAATAAATGTAGATCAAACTAGATTCATTTCATTTTCTTTATCTGGAAAATAAATTATCTTAATAGAAGTCCCTGCAAGGTTTTCTTTGCATCCTACAACTCTGTTAAATCCATGATAGATTTTATTCCATTGTTAATTTACCTCTAAGTCTATTATCTTCCAGGATTTGTTTTAGAATTTGTACCTAAATAGTGAATAAAGTTCATACATTTGCCATAAATTTTCTCAAATGGTTAGTGCATAACAAACCTGCAACTGTAGAAAATTTATTTGAAAAAAATTTGAAGTTTCCTTGCAGACTGAGCAGACCCTGAGTTAAGAGAACAATAAGACTTCTGTCATAACAACAGACACTTCTGTATTTATTTAAATATAGATGATCCTGTAAGAAACTTTTAAGTATTTAGGATAAATGAATGCCTGTAAACTGTGGTAATCTCATTTAAAAGACTGTCTTTCACAGCATGATGTCCCCAAGCACTGAATTGGGCAATAATTCTGGACAGACTTGGAATGGATCTGCTTACCTTGGAGTATGCTGGTTATGGTGAGCCTCTCTGAATTCGTGAGGATGTTTTTTTTAAGGTTATGGTTGCAGGGATTTTCACTGCATGGAGGTGAAACTCTTGTACCTGAAAATATGCAGTATGTATTGATTTCCACTTCAGTTATGTTAGCATTTAGTTCATCAACTAGAACCCTTTGCAAAAGCAGAATTCTCTAGACAATGATAAATGGTGGAGTTTTGCAAAATGACGACTTTGCCTTGATGACTAAACAGCACATCTCCCATTGGTTTTCTTTGTGTCTTTTGCTTGTTAAACAGTTTTTTTTTTAAAGCCTAGACAGTATTTTCAGCTTGTAATTTAAACTCTAGAACCTTGCATGTGTATGTACCAGCTACCAGGTTTTAGGCATTTGGATGGAAATTCACAAAGGTAATGGTTTAGAATAACAGCTTGTACCAACCTTCAAGAAACCTTTTGCTTTTTATAAATCACCATAGCTTTATTATTGTTATGAGGACAAAGGCACCCACAAGGAGAAATTAATATTACTGTTAGAACACTTCAGGGCCCGTTCTACCCTGCTATGTGTGTGTGCGACATTCCCATTAATACTAGTAGAAATTATGTGCACTTGAAAGAAGAGCAGCTTTGGTAGCATAGATAAAAAGATTGTTCATTACAGTCATTTGCACAAAATGATAGTCAGTGAAATTTTGCCAGAGAAATCACTACAAGCTACACTGAGCCTTGAGGCTCAGCCCTGTGAAATGTCACTGCTGCATTTTACTCAGCCCAGGACGAGTCCTGGAAGTGAACGCGGTTTTCTGGGCCTTTGAAATGTAATGTACTAGAACCCTGTAAAAGGTACAAACATGAAGGAGAGTGAGTGGAAAGTCTTCAATTCCTACTTCCCTCTTTGTGCCCATCCCATACAGTGAAGAAGGGAAAACTGGGTGTACAGTTTTGCACTCCTTCCTAGGACTGAAGTTCAGAAACTTATAAACCTCTTTAGCCAATATAAGTTTTTCATTTTGGAAAATATCTAAAGGCATGATCAGAACACAAGTGATTAAGCAGTACATCTTAACAAGATGCTGGTCTTCAGCTGAAATGCAACTAATATGCATGCCTGTGGTCTATAGTGATATGAAATAAAGTAAGCTGGCTTAAACTACTATGAACCTTGCAGTTGGTAGGCAGAAACCTTTTAAAATACCTTAGTGCTCTCATCCATAGTTGTCTGCCTCAGCCCTAACCTGTACTGTGTGTGCCAAGTAGTTGCTTATTTAGGGACTTTGGATGATCTAGCATTAGCAATGCTTCTGCATTCAGGGTATAAAAGGGTTTTATCTTTGTAAGGGAAGTTTTGCAGAACTGGCTCTTTCTGCTTAGATCTTGGTACTTAGTCAATGAAGACTTTTCAGCAGAGGAATAGAAACACAAATGTTGTGTCCCTTCACTGGAGCTCTGTTTCGTTTCATGTCAATCTATATTGACATGAAGTTGCACAGATTCATAAGAGCATTTACATATAAACTTATATATTGTAGGAATCTGGTATCCCTTCTGCTCTTTGATGTATGCCCTGGGTGAAGGTTTGGTAATCTCACTAATACGACTTTTGGTTATACAGCCTTTATATGTGTTCTCTGTAATTTAAGGTTGTGGGTGGATGTCCTTTCTTTACATCATTTTTTTTCTTTAAACCTTCAGGAATGTTTTTCATATAAATGCCTTCTAGTCAGAAAACTTCTTACTCAGTCTTTTATCTGAGTAAAGGAAAATTTTGATTCCAGCATGAAAAGAAAGCTAAGAGGGACCAGCTTTATCCTACTGTACCAATGGTCTCTACGTGGAGCCAGAAGGTAAAAAGGTAACATTGGTAAGATAACTTTACCTCAAGATACTCCATATTATTTGTGTAGAGGTACTTTAATAGGCTTTTCAAGGACAGTTGATTACATGTAGCCTTCATATGCCTGAGACTGAAGAGAACCACAATAATAGGAAAAATAATTATCATGCACCTTATAGGAGCATCTACAATGCCATCCATCAGCCACCATGAGAAAGATGAGGAACATTGCAACAGTGACAAAGCAACCAAAAAGAAAGTATAAAAATAGGTACAGAATCTGTTTGTCTGCTCTATAGTAGTATAAGATCCACCCAAGTTCAAGCATTGAATGATTTTCCAATTTACAGAAACAAGATTTTTTTTTCTTAACCACTTTTTTCAGCATGTATGGCCAATTGCTTAAGATTCACCAGAACAAGTGATTTGCAAGCAAAACAGTCAGCTGGTTGCTTACCCTTTAAATTAAGTGGCCCTCAAAGTAATCTATTACAGTGGTTAAATCAATGTAAAATGCATTTCTCTAAGTCCCTACAAACTAAAACAGGTGCTTTCTGAAACAACATTGGCATTCACAGGACTAAACTCAGCCCTTACTTAGATTCATATGAACCTCCTGGAGTCGATGAGTTTGCACAGGTTCAAATGAATGCACAATGATATTCTGTAGTCTGTCTTTTGAAGATGTACCCTCAGACAGTGTGATGCTTTGGCAAATCTATGAAGAATATTGCAGGAAGAGTAGAGGAATGGTGCTGCTCCTTCCAACACCTCATACACAGTTTTTGGAAAGTAATGGGAAAACTATTTCATTCTACTTTAGACCATTGCTGTCACAGTTTGTGGGTTAGACCCTACCTGTGTAGAGAGCATGGGTCTGACAGTGGTTAGCAGTTAGCTGATGACTTGCTTGCAATGGTTAGCAAACATTAATTTGACAGAGATTTTGCGAGTTGTAACATGACTGTGCTGAGCATCTAAATATGTGTTTTAGGTCCTGCAAAAAGGAGGCCCTGAGAGTACTTTGCACCCTTAGCATATCAGATTGACAGGTGTGTGTATGGAGGAATGGAGCTTTCTTTTCGCGTAGTGCTGTGTCCCTAAACATTTTCTCCATATATGTGCTACAAATTCATTCTAATTTTGTAACAGTAGTAAAATACAAACAGTTGCAAAGGGGATGTGAATTCTTGCATCAAGGTCTTAAAAGAACATTTTTTGTCACTTAAAATAAAGTAAAACAGACAAGGTAGCATATCCCACAGGACACTAATGAGACACCTGATAACACCGAGTATACACCTGACCTCTTGACATATGAAGCAAAGATGACAGATGTACTGTCAAAATACAAATCTATCAACTTCATCATGTTAATCTACCCACAGATGCTTTACAGTACAGATCTGAGGAGAAACAAACATTTTAACTTACAGAGTAACCTTGTAAACAGGAACCTTTTACAAAAGACTTAGGTTAATAATTTATGAATTGTAACAGTATCACGAGGAAAGGATACTTAGCATTGATTTTTGGCTGTGAACCAAGCCAGTCTCCCAGTTTCCACAGTAATGATACACTTGCTAATGTACAGGCATACCTCAGATATTGCAGGTTTGGTTCCAGACCACCACAATAAAGCCAATATCACAATAAAGCGAATTTTTTGATTTCCCAGTGCATATAAAAGTTATGTTTACACTATACTGTAGTCTATTAAGTGTGCAATAGCATTATGTCTGAAAAAAGCAATGTACATACCTTAATTAAAAAATACTTTATTTCTAAAAAATGCTAACCATCATCTGAGCCTTCAGCAAGTTGTAATCTTTTTGCTGACGGAGGGTCTTGCCTCAGTGTTGATGGCTGCTGACCGATCAGGGTGGTGGTTGCTGAAGGTTGGGGTGGCTGTGGCAATTTCTTAAAATAAGCAGTGAAGTTTGCCACATCGACTGACTCTTCCTTTCACGAAAGATTTCTCTGTAGCATGCGATGCTGTTTGATAGCATTTTACCCGCAATAGAACTGCTTTCAGAATTGGAGTCAATCCTCTCAAACCCTGCCACTGCTTTATCAACTAAGTTTATGTAATATTCTAAATCCTTTGTTGTCATTTCAACAACATTCACAGCATCTTCACCAGGAGTAGATTCCATCTCAAGAAACCACTTTCTTTGCTCATCCATAAGAAGCAACTCCTCATCCTAGTTCTCTTGCTGTCAGTTCTAGTTCTCTTGCTGTCGTCCTGTCCTTTGAAGCTTTGAAGTCAGGCATTGACTTCTTCCTAGCTATGAAAGTCCTAGATGGCATCATCTTCCAATAGAAGGCTGTTTCGTCTACATTGAAAATCTGTTGTTTAGTGTAGCCACCTTCATCAATTATCTTAGATAGATCTTCTGGATAACTTGCTGCAGCTTCTACATCAGCACTTGCTGCTTCACCTTGCACTTTTATGTTATGGAGATGGCTTCTTTCCTTAAACCTCATGATCCAACCTCTGCCAGCTTCAAACTTTTCTTCTGCAGCTTCCTCACCTCTCTCAGCCTTCACAGAATTGAAGAGAATTAGGGCCTTGCTCTGGATTAGGTTTTGACTTAAGGGACTGTCGTGGCTGGTTTGATCTTCTATCCAGACCACTAAAACTTTCTCCATATCAGCAATAAGGCTGTTTCGCTTTCTTATCATTCGTGTGTTCACTGGAGTAGCACTTCTAATTTCCTTCAAAAACTTTCCCTTTGCATTCACAACTTGGCTAACTGTTTGGCGCAAGAGGCCTTGCTTTTGACCTATCTCAGCTTTCAACATGCCTTCCTCACTAAGCTTCATCATTTCTAGCTTTTGATTTAAAGTGAGAGACATGCGACTCTTCCTTTCACTTGAACACTTACAGGCCATTGTAGGGTTATTAATTGCCCTAATTTCAGTATTGTTGTGTCTCAGGGAATAGGGAGACCAGAGGAGAAGGAGGGAGATGGGGGAACGGCCGGTCAGTGGAGCAGTCAGAACACCCACAACATTTATCGATTAAGTTTGCTGTCTGATATGGGCGTGGTTCGTGGTACCCCAAAACAATTACAATAGTAACATCAAAGATCACAGATCACCATAACAGATATAACAATAATGAAAAAGTCTGAAATATAGTGAGAATTACCAAAATGTGACACAGAGACACGAAGTGAGCTCATGCTGTTGGAAAAATGGCACCAATGGACTTGTTCAATGCAGGGTTGCCACAAACCTTCAGTTTGTAAAAAACACAGTATCTGCAAAGCGCAATAAAGCAAAGCACAATAAAATGAGGTATGCCTGTAGTGTTGGGGTGTATTGGTATTCATAAGACACTTCCATAAAATCATGTCTCATCTTTTATGTTATTCATTTTGTGCTTTTCATCTCTTTCCCAAATGTGTTGTGTTGTTCCCTGAAGTGCACAGACTTTTATTCCACAGGTGGGAAACATCTCGGAGTCACTTCAGGATGCTGATTTTTGCTCTTTACATAGGGTTACAAAGAGTTTTGTGCTTAGAGCAGGATTTTTTTTTCCATGCATAAAAGTAATGTGGTATGACCTCTCCAAATGATAGCAGTTACACTGTGTGAAGAGAGTTAATTTTCCAAGATGTGACAAGCATAGTTTTTAATTAGATTAGGGGTAATCATGTCAAAAAAGGAACTGTTTTTTGTGAAGCACATGAATATTTTCATTCTCTTAGCAAAAACTTTTTTCATGATTTAAAATTAAGTGTAACAATGTAAGCATTCTGGCGTGGTGTTGAAGTTTATACATGAGGAAAAATTTTGAGCTGTTTATAATATCTTTCATGACTCTGTTTACAAACCTGCATTTGTGATATGATATGTTTGATCTATAATGAATGTCTCAGTATTTTCGCTTTCATTTTAGAAAGGTACTATCCAAAAATATTTGCAGAGAAACTCTCAGAATGTGTGTTGAGTATAACTCTGATTGTCACTGTTGTCTTTCTTCCCTCCTGCCCTGGCCCTTTCTCCATTTACTCACCCACCAGTGGCCCTTTCCACCACAACAGATTGTCTTCCATGAAGGTCATAAACAGCATAAAGAGCAGTTTTTCACCCTCGTCCCCTTTCCTGACAAGTAATGGTGAAGTATGGAGAGAGGTGAATAAGGAACGGGGTCAGTGGCTGCTGAGAAAGAAGTTCTTTATGGGTTTAGTGCAGCTGCTGTGGCCCCCAGGGCACCAAGGCAAGCCCAGCACATTGACTGCTCATCAGTCTGGTCATTCCTCCTTTCCCAAGCTATCAACTGCCAAGCTTTACCCCTCTGCTCCATCCACCAGGAACATCACATGTTGACAAGGGGAGAGGAGAGAAGGGCAGAAGTGTTTGGAAGAACGGGGGCAAAGGAGAAGCTGCAGAAATTGATGGACTTGAACTGGGTGAGAATGGAAAGCTATAGTTGCTGGTCTTGGCTCGGGAAAGAGGCCTGGCCACATCAAAGCTATCCATCCACCACATCAAAGGCAGGCTCGGGTGATGAGCTATGATGATGTGAGAAGTTTGGGCCATCTTTGACAACCTCCCTTTGGAAAAGATCCTGATGGTCATGAATTAGAAAGGTTGGCTGGGCAGTGTGGGGTGCTTGAACTGTGTTGTGTTGACATTATTTCATGAATGAAATCTTGGTTTATCCATTCAAGAATCCCACTGGAATTCTGCAGTCATGGTGTGTAAAAGGAGTGGGGCTTTTCAACACAATCTGAGACCCCTGTAAGTGCCTTTGAAGAGGTTTTAGTTAATAGCTCTGACGAGGCTATTTCAGCCTGTCAAACCAAATCAGACTTTGCTTCTCTTTTAGAGAGATGTTCATTTGTAGACTTATGGTTTAATGGACTGATGGCTGTTTTAGAGATGCTACAGTCTGTTGAATTGCTGCAGGTGCATTGATGGGATAGACCCTATGGGCCTATTCCAAGCCATTAATGTCCCCTGTGTCAAAAATATTTCAAGGCAGTTATGTTCATGGGTCATTGATTTGGTGATCCATAGGTATTTAGAATTACATTTTGTCAGACAAACTCTGAAACTGAGGCAGGAAATTATCTGTACTCTCCAACAAGCTTTTCCACTTAGGAGAGTCTCAGTTCAAGGACTGCTTTGGACATTCCAGAGGTTTTTCATGAAGAAATGTCAACCCTGATGTACAGAACATCACTGAGCCATCCAAAGATGTTCTCCATGCTGGATAAGTAACCAAATAAATGTATAAGTAGCCTCTTAAATGGTAAACTAAATTCTTTCCTGTTTTAACTTTTTCCCACCATAGCACAGTACATTCTGGGGTGTGATCCATTATATCCTCAAATCTAGAAAAAAAATCAGTTTAATGAAAAACGCAATCAATCCTTTATGTTTTTTTGTTTGTTTGTTTGTTTACCTCTTAAGTCCGTGAATGTCCTGGTCTGTATTATGGGGAAATTGTTTATTAAATTTCACCTTTATTATAAACTACCTAAAGAAAATTACCCCCCAGAAACACTCAATTGCAGTGTATAAGCAGTGTTCTATTTTCAAACAGAGAGACTTATGAACTAACAGAATATTTTCAATTCCTTTCTCATTACAATTTTGGAAAGTCCTTTCTGAAAAGAACTAATTTATAGTAAACCACTCTTCCCCCACACGAACAAACCAGCTCCTTCCCAAATTCTAATCTGTAACATGTAATTTGTGCATGTTTATCACATAGAACTTCTGCATGAATGTTGGAGCCGATAAGTTTTCCATCAATATTTGAAAGCAACTGCATCTCTCTCTGCTTTATTGCTTATGTCAGCAAGGGCTAAGGAACCTGGGCTGTCTTCATTCTGTCCCTAAAGAACAAGTCTGAGAGAGAAGCTAGACTATAATGTGTGAGTAGTGTGGACTCCTGTAGCCTGGCTGTCTACAGATCCCATTCTGCCTTGCAGTAAGGTAATGTAAGATTTAAGAAGCCTCACTAACTCATCTATTAAATATTGACCATGTGCAACTATCATGAGGTATTATGGGATATGCAATGGAGGACTCAGCTGGGTGATAACAGTTATGTCAATGCTCAGTCCACCCACAGTGTATTTCCTCCTTTCTCTTTCCCTTCTTATATCCCAACTGTATGGTATTAATGTGAGTATGGGCTCTAACTCATGTTCAAAAGGCAATGGAGAAATATTCCTTAAAGCCTCCAGCACTGCTGTTGCAGGGAAGCAGTTAGGTAAGAGCCCTCCAAAGCTTCCTTCCAAAATAGCATCTCTCATTCTTCAAGAACATTTACAATATTGTGGAGTGGAGGGCAGCTCTTCATAACAGTACTCAGTTCTTACAGACAGGTACTGCAGCATAAAGCATTGTTACCCCTAAAGCATTGGCTTAAGTTTTGCCAACTGCTCCACAGCTGCAACCAGATGCCATACTGACACAACATAGCTATCCTGAGAGCGTATGGGAAGAAACTGTTAGCTTGTTGATGCTGCTGTCATTTATTTGTGACTGTAGAGATTGCATCAAATCACTGCATCCCTAAAAGGATTTCCTTTTATGAAGCTGGAAAGGCTTTTATATTCTAATGTTGCAATGTGGGTGGCACAGCATAACTTTCATTATCACTTCTGCTGTTAGCCCTGTTCTAGTCCCTCCTGGGACTGATCTGTCTCTGTGGTAAATGGGTGCTGAGGGCAGACAGATTGGCATGTAATGGTGAGCATGGTGTCAGAAGAGAGACAGGAGGAGATTTACCAGTGAAAGAGTGATTTGCCATTGACTTTTATCAATCTCCAGCACTGGCTTATCCAGCTGGATGCTGCAAAAGGATAAGGAGTATCCCATATATATGCTTGTACTTTACTCATTTGCATGGCAGGGAAGTACTGAATGCACAACCTTGTTCTTGTTTCCTTCCCTCCTCCCAACCCCTGCTGCTGTGTTTCTAAATTAGCTTGATCTTCAGTGGTAGATTGAAGTAGTGTTAACTGGAGGCAAAATGTAATATGTTGTTATATATTCTGAGCTGTCACAACCCTTTTATTTTCATTTCTTTATAAAATACAATGTGTTAGATGTGCAGAGGTATTACTTTAAGACATATTACTGAAAAACTGAAATTCATTTATTTAGTTTCATAGGCCAACATGAGCTTTTCTTTGTTTTTGTTGCTGCAGCCCAAGGAGACTCTCTTCTATGGCCCTACAGATGGCTCTTCAAATCTTAATAAATCCTCAAACTTGAGTTAATGTCTTATGTATATTAGTCACATGTGAATATAATCACCATTATGAGAGCCTACCATGGGTCATGGTCGCAAAAACCATTTCCCTTGGAAATAATTACCCTCAGCTGCAGTATGATGTGATAATAGAATTGCTTTAAAGCAGGATAGCAGCCCTATTAACACTTGTCACTGCTCTGTGTATTTTCAGTATGTCTTTCTCTTCTGTTGTATACCATTAGAATTGAAATGGCTTGGATGCAGTAAATAGTCTGGTATGTACTGGCAGCTGTGATCGATGAACTGACAAGTGATTCATTCCAAAGGAGACATCTAACACTCCAAAGACAGTTGGTTCTGAGACATACTTGGACTGGCACAGGGTCCGGCTCTGCATCCTTTCTGCTGAGAATATGCAGGTGAAGAGGTCTTTTTAACTGCTCTTTTGCTGGGCTGATACTTGATGCTTGTAAGAGCTGCACATGCCGATAATGGTCTACAGTGGGCTTTTCTCAGTTAAAATGATCTCCGGAAACAGAAAATGAAGCAGAAGTGGGAGTATGCAACTCCTCAAACCTGTAGGGGAGTGTACAGATGCTTCTGTGTTGGTGTCTCACCTCTGCTCGTGAGGACAGAGACATCTGCCCCAGTAATTCTTGGATCCACCTACGCAGTGTGGAACTACTTCAGCTGGTTGGAGTGAGGGTGTCCTTCCTATATCAAGTGTCAAAGGCATACAGTGAAGAGCCTTGGGTTGAATTCCTTCAATTGGAAAATCAATTGATCACTATGTCCCACATCCTGTGAGAGGTATAAGCAATGAACAATACAGGTAACAGTGGTGTAAGCAAAGAGAAGAATTTGAAAATCAGTTGGCTGTGTGATGGTTACACTCAGAAGTGCTGTGGTGTTTTTTTTGTTTGTTTTTTTTCACACAGCACCAGCAATCTTTCTTCATAAAACATTCTATTCATTACATTAAATTCAAAACAATTACAGAAAATATGTGACTACCTTTTAATATATTTTTGCATTGCTTTGTTTTTGCAATTAACTTGTTGGCATGAAAGTCATTATCTGATGACATCTGGAAATGAAAAAAATACATTGTCTGGGGCAAAGGAGCTCTGCTGGTCTTTGAAGCAGCCATTAAGACAAACACTGTTGGTTTCATGCAAACAACCTGATCATGACTGGCATCATCATAGTGTTTTGAATTCCATCCTAACTCCAAAGGCTGATAGGTAATAAATGCTCAAGTCAAACATGACCTAATGCAAGCCTCTCAGAGCTTGGAAAAAGCTCACAATATTTCAGACACAGCAGGTGCATTCTGTAATCCTTTATTAAAAACTCCTGCCACACGCACCCCCAACATGTGATGGGGTCTTAGGCAGATTAAACCTGACATACTATGAAGTCACTACAACCTTTCCCTTACTCCTAATTAAAGGAAAGGACGCCAAAAAAGGATGAAGTACCTCTAAACAGTAATGTGAAGCAGGTGGGCAGAAATGATTGTGTTGTATTTGGCAACCACTAGGCCTGAAGTTTACAAGATGGGGAAGGTGCTTGACCTACTGTTCTTGCTGTGTGTGTGCTCAAATTAAATTGTAGGCTTTCTGTGAAAGGTAACTGACATTGTTTAATTAAAAGCCTCTCTTCTGTTCTACCTGGACTTCTAATTCTAGTGCAATGTGTGGGCACACGGTGCTTTGTCTTCTCAGGGTATAATTAGACTTGGTAATGCAGCTGTCCTGTTTACAGTGTAAATCCCCCTAATGATAAATGGAGTAGACTTATGGAGAAACCCTGACGGTACTTCAGACAGGGAGAGTGGATGATCTTCGCAAATAGCTGGTGGGTAGAAAGTAAATCATTATCTGCTAATAAGCCTCTGATTGCTGGGTGTTTTATATCATGGAAGATTAGAAGACTTGACTTTGCTTTGTATTAGTCCTGGCTGCAGAGCTAGAGCATGAACAGGGAGCAAATGGTTTGTTTATGGGCAAGATTCTGACCTTGCTTCTTGGGAATCTCTTTGAAAGCTTGTGCTATGTCAGAAGCTTTTCAGGGGTGCTGATGACAAAAAGTTTTTAGAAATGGCTATTCACAAGAGATACAGGAAAGCAGCCTTAGCTCTCTGTATTTTGAAAGCACCCATTTTCCTGAATCAGATGTGAGGCCCTGCTAAGTGCTCTGTAGCCAGGTAGCAGGAGACCTCTGTATTCCAATAAACTTACAGCATCAGGAGAGGCAGTAGATCAAGGCTGGGAATGAGGACATGTTATTACCCTTGTTCGCAGGCGTGGATCTGGGACATTAAAGGAATGAGATATAGATGGGTCAGAATTTTGCTAAAGCCTTAAAACTGAGCTTATTTCTCAATTGCACAAGAGACCGGGAGTCTGTGAAGCAACTGACCCTGGTTCCTGAGGAGAGCAGAGCACACTGACTGTGCTCACTGACTTCTGGTGAGGCAGAACAGGGGGCCAAGGAGGAGAGGGAGGTCATTTCAGCTGTCAAATTTTAGATACCAAAGACTGCTCAGCAGGGAAGAGATGAGGAACATATGGCGTGGTGGGAGGAGGTGACAGTGGAACAGAAGAGCAAGAAATATAATGAGAAGCAAACTTTTGGTAGGGTATGGACTTAGGAAGTGTTGTGGGGAGAGTGCAGGAACTGGTGAGAGTGTGGCTGTGTGTGGAAAGGAGAAATCAAATCACATGCAAATGCGAGCTGTGAAAAGGGGTAAGCCTTGGGAGAGAAATTTGGGTGGTGAAATTAGCTTCCATATGCATGTATATTTATTTCTTGTGGTATAAGTCAGTCCAGAAGCCACTGGAATTATGACGTGAATTAGATCATGATTTTGAAAGGCGGATGATCTAACAGCACTCTTCAGTGACTTTTTGACAATATTTCACAGGTATGTACAATTATAATGGAGTTATGTTAAACAGAAAAGTCTTTTTTTTGGGGGGGGGGGAATGAAAATAACCTCAAAGTATTAGAGGGATGGAAATGCATATAGAGTTGTAAATGAACCGTTCAACAAAAAAAAAAAAAAAAGGGAATTTGCACTGCAAGTAAAACCATGCTCCACTTTCACATTTGGGATGGTAATAAATTGAACACGGAGCATTATAGAGACAGTGTCAGAAATATAATATATTAATCTTGTCAGAGAGTATACTAACGTTCCAAGATTTATGATCAGGTGCACTTAAGTGCTGGTCTTCTCATTAATCTTGATTTACAAACAGTAGCCTTCAGAACAAGGGGTCAGAAAAGAAAAAAGAATCATAGATGTGTCACTTGGATAACTCACCTTCCCCAGCTACTCTCTACCTTTCAATGACACCTTTCTATCTTTAATTACTGAAAGGTCTTTAATTTTGTCTGCGTAAGGGCAGAATATGATGAATGTGAGGGGTTGTCTATGCTACTCGGATCGTGTTTTGAACAACTGATGCCATGAACATTGAGAACAGCAAGATAATCCCTGCTACTATTGGCAGGACTTGATGCTGAGAAAGAACAGCAGGAGAGGAATGTTCTAGAAGGGGGGAAAAATAGGAAGAGAATGTCTGAGGTCAGTCACCTCCAGTGAAAGCAGTCTTGTGGAAAAAACACAGTTCCTGAAGAAGCTGAATTTTGAAGTTCCTCCTTGTCACTCTTTGAGCTGCGAAATTCTCACAGAGATTTCCGTACTTTGTTGATTATCCAAAATACACCAAGTCTGATATTTCATTACTTTTTGAATCAGGCTATGGTGCTATCCATGCACCTGGTTCTACTCTTCTTGATGTACAATATAAGTTAAAGGAGTAAAGGCAGATCTTAGGATTCTTGGGATCATTTTGGAGATGTCACTGTAGCATTTTCCTGGCAGATTTATGTTCACTGTACCTTCACTAGGAGTAGAACCAGCTTGGTCCACACACAATGAAAACTGGCTGGATATGAACCAGAAGCCGTGCAAGCACATTTAGCAGATAAGCCCTGCTGAGGAACAGGGTGTATTACCTTGAGGTCAATACCAGGCTAGCATTAATATGCGGCTTCTGATTTGGACCTGATGGGTGTCTGAACAGTTTGGCACAAAAGCGGTATAAGATCATGTCCAACTGCAAAAGACTATCCCTTTGTGACTCTTAAAAATGTGGGGAGCTGAAAATCAACCTTCTTTCGATGCAAATAAACCTAGTAGTTCCAATAGTCAACACTGGAGACAAATCAGTCTTCCTACACACCCAGTATACTAAGGAGGATAATGTCACCCTGGACACTCGTCAACGTGGTTGAACTGAAGAGGGCATAAATAACAAGATCCCCAAATTTACTTGCAATTTATAAGGGGAATAAAAGAAATGTTCACATAAGGAAGCTACATAACCTATGTGAGAAGGCAGTTGTAGATGGCAATGCCTTTTTATCTTCCTCTCCGATATGCTGTGTGGTCAAAAGAAGCCATCAAGGATGGATTGAAACACAGGCTAAATTGTGTTGAGTACAGTCTTCCTGCTCTTGCTTTTCCTTACTTTCTCTAAAGGTATTAAACTACCAAAGTATCTGTGCATTGTGGACATGATCAGTAGCAAGCGTTAAGTCTCTAATGAACTTCACAGAGCCTCTTCCAGTTTTCCACAAAGACAGTAGAAGCTCTACTTGTGGCAGTTTATACAGTGAGGAAGTTGGGAGGAGTTTTGGAATGAATGGGTTATCTGAATTGTGAGTTTGACCTGTGATGCTAAATCCAGCTCAAAGAGATTATGCCTAAAGTGTGCCAGAATCTGGATTTGCCTGATCTCCACTAGAAAATTATTCCGTAGCCATTGATAAAGAGGGCTTTTTTTTGTTCACAGCTCTCCTAGATGCTTTGTTCTGAGCTGTAAGATCTCTCAAAGGAGCATAGCTGCCATGGGAATTTGCAGATGAAAATTCAGTCTTTAATGTAGTTGGTTCTTGAGACATTAATTGCTTTGAAAAATAGGACCAGGGCCTAAAGTTGGCATCAGATGCTGACTGGGAGCTATGGGAAAGGCTTGAGCACAAGCCAGATATGCCCTTGGCAACCTGAACCATAGAAAGGGTAGTTGTTCCCCATTCCCTACCAGCTGGAGCTAGTGTATTTTTCCCTCACTGAGCTTCAAAACACATTGAGTTATTATAATCCAGCCCAGAGGTGACAAATTCATGGATTACTGATGCCACCTAAGCAGCCAGACTTAGCAAGGTGTCAGACCCAAGGCACAGCCTTGACAAATGCGGGCAGTGTGTTTTTCTGCAGAGGGGAAGACGATGTCTCCATGAGCTGTTTAAAGAAATCGTTCTTCTCAACCTGCATTTTGGCTGTGCTGGGATTCATTCACTTCAGCCTTGCTTGGATTCAGTTCAAGCCATCTGCTCCTCTCCAAGAGCTAATTTCCTGGAGGTGTTCTGGCATGCTGTTAAGTGTCAGTGGTTGTATCCGTGGAGAACGAGAATGCTGACTGTCATCTGCAGACTGTTGGCAGCCAAGCCTGCAGCACCTCTCCGTCTTTCCCAATCATCTTGCATAATTAACGAAGAGAAGGGAGGATTATGTGAATGCCAATGGGCTGTTCAAGTGAGGGAGAGCAGAGCCTGTCTCCACTCTTAGATCTGCTGGACAGCAGTGATAGGAACTATGTTAAGGCTGAACAGTCTACTTCTGTTACATATGGGTATTAATAGTTTCTTGGATCTTATATCAAAGGCTGCAAACTGCTTCAGCAGGGTAAGTATGATGGTGGCCATGAAGACATCTTTGGGTGTCAGCAGAGCTGTCTGTGTTGTGTTATGGGCTATATCCTTTCTGTCATGTATCCAGGATGTTGGCCCACGTGATTTTGTTAGTGGTAGCAGAAAGGTGGTAAGAGGAGAATGGGTATAAGAATCTTCAAGGTTAAGGATTATCTTTTGAAGATCCTGAACAAACTATTTATAGTTGAAAGAGGTACTCTGAAGACTTGCTTTTTTGAACGTTTATTTTAAACTTTGCTTTTTTTGAAAAAGTATTGTTTATTTTTGTTTATAATAGGGTATTTTTATTTTTCGCTGACTTTTACCAGATAGGAAAGTGATCAATCTCTTTCATGTATAATGACTCTCATTTTTATTTTATTATTTTAGGACTTCTAATGATCTGGCGTTTGTGATGGGCTGAACTTGGCTGTAGCAGAAAAACATAAAATTCAGTTTGGTCATAGGTGGATTTTTTTTTTCCAGGAATAGCCATATGTAAGTGGAGGTAAGCTGACAGTTCTCCACAGTTATTGTGTGTTTTCGCTGACTTACAGATACATACAGTTTGTTTGCCTAAGACAAGTTGAGGCATCTTTGCAGGGCAAACCAGTTCCAACTGTTCTCACCTGTGGTGGTATATAGTTTAACCTCTGATCTCTGTTTGCATTAATTGGTAATTATTCCAATAGTGTTTGATTTGTGATGTTTCCAGCATACAAGATGTCTGGTCTTATATTGAAAATATGAAGCAAAATATATTTACCTCATGAATAAGTCCAGATACTGACATGATTTTCAACATGGAAATGAGCTGAGATACTTTCAAACAACTGCAGGTCTCTGTGTGAAGTTTCACTTAGTGGAAGCAGTTTGATCTGTAATTCCTTTGAGAGAGTCAAAAGACTGGAGGAGAATATGCTGTTGGTCATCTTGTTTCCCAGCTTGTTACCCATTTTTTTATTTTTGTTTCGTTTTTTTAATTCTATTGATTCAATGTGGGAATGCTTTCTGCACCTGAATCTGGAGAACAGCTAATCTCTCCTCTTCATCTTTCTGGTACCTACTAAAATGTATGCAGGGTTGTGAATTAAGATTTGTTGAGGAGAAGAAGGAAGGGTGAAAAGTGCTATTTCTTCTAGAGTTAAACGTATCATTGAGCCATGTCTAAATGATGCAGTCAAGATTAAATACAATAACCAAACTGAAATCCTGGCTAGTCTAATTGGTTTTATTGGCATATGGTTTTGCAGTCAGCTGCTACAGCATTAGATTTTTTTCCCCCTTCTCTTTTGTTTAATGGTGTTGCAGAATGAGCAACTGGCTTCAGAACTGGTTCAACATATGGTGTATTTGGAAGATATCTTCTCTGCAGATTTAGAAGGTCTCAGGCAATGGTGTTCTAGAAACTTTATCCTTCTGGTTTCCAGTTCCTGAGCCCTGGAGGGTCTGGCTTCTCTTCCCTACTTTGCTCTGTATTAGGAGATTTGCATTATGTTCCTTAGCTGGACGCAAATGGTTTAATGAACTGAAGTATACTTCAAAGTGTTGGATGCTTTTGTAAGGTGGCAAAGACAAATGCCCTAAGACCTTCCTCCTGCTGACGTCATGGAGGTCAGAGCTGTGATTTGAAAGGACATGACCATCTGTGGTTAGAAAAAAAGTTATTCAGTGAAGCACCATCCTACACTAGACTAGCAGGTGCTTGTGATAACTGCAAATGCACCATCCTTGGTGCTTAGATCCATCAGCGCTTCTGTGTGTGTTGTGAGAGTGACACTCGTGATAAGATGCAACAGCCTGTTTTCAAGTTACAAGTTTACTGTTCTTTTAAATATGTAAAGGATAAGTTAACATATATAATGAAAAGCGGAATGATTTTTATCTCTGAGAACCTCTGCACAGAATGTTTCTTTGTTTCATCATATTGGAAAGGTATCAAATTGTTTTATTCATAATTTTCTCCATAGGATATTTTCCAAATTCATGTGCATTTTTCATTGTATGGTTCAGAATCTTTTTCAGGCTGGAAGACTCCATATGGATTCACTCTGTAGAGTGCAAAGACCAACCATGCAAATAAGAAAAAATCATGTCTAAATATGAGTGCAGCAGGATTCACTCCTGAAAATTCTCAGAATAGGTTAAACAAGTTCTTTCAGGAATAGTTTAAGTAGATATGGCCCTCTGTTGGGATTGGGGGAAAAGTCTGGGCAATCTTTTTTAGTCCCCTTGTGGCTCTGTCTTCTGTAATTCTGTAATCTACTGCTTTAATTTATTTCCAAATAAGGAAGGATTGTATTTATATAAAAAGCTTAGTACATTAAAGCTTACTTGGTTAGAGCAGCATGAAGGCAGGATAAAATGAAATAACTCTAGTACCAGAGGTTTCTTATGAGTTTCAGCAAGACCTGGGCTAAGCAAAATATGGAGACAGAGCAATTGGATGCAAAGACTGAGCTGGATTTATAGACGCAGTTATATGACAGTAGGTTTGCCGTTCAAGGTCAACCTATAAAAAGTGTATGTGTATAGTGGCATTGTAGAGGAATAAGCTATAAGACTATAAAATGTACAGCAGGCAGAGTGGATGTTAGGTGGATTATTACTTTGACAGACTCATGAGACCAAAGCACAGGTGCAGTCTAACAGCATCCGATAAAATAAATGCTGACTGCTAACGAGGTTCTCCCAAAGTGTAAAACTGCTAATACTCCAAGGAGACCACTCCTTGGGTAGGAGCTGCTCCTTCTTGCTACCTTCCAATGCTAAGAATAGACTAAGACACCCCTAAAGGATGGATAACTCTGCTAATCCAAAAGTTATGTGCTCTTTCTATCCTCGCGAAGCTGTGCAATTTCTTCTGGAGCTACATAATCCCTAGTATGAGTGAGCATACATTATATAATATTGGAAAGTGCTGAGGTTAATGTCCGTACTGTGGCAGTCTTGGTGATTCTTAATCACCAGTGAAAAAGAGAGTGGTGGGAAATCCAGTGTTCCTATGGGCAGAAAATGGAGTGGGGAGAGGAGAAGGTGCAGCAGGTTTTCTGTCTGTTTGCTTTTATTAGTGGGGGAAAAGAAGTGGACATAGAGAAGTCTCGCCAACAGCTTTTGCACCTGAAAGTGGATCGGAGGAAGCAAAGTTTTGTTCCTTATTCAAGTGCCCAGTGAATGTGTTGTCTTTTGAGTGTTCACCTGAGCAAGTTGTTCCTCCCCCTTGAAGGAAATGTTGAGTTTGTCAAATAGAAAGTATTACACTGAGAGATGGCTTTATTTTCTTTAATAATTCCTAGGTATAGGTTTTACTGGCAGTGAAAGCACTGCGTACCTTGCTGTCTAATTTGATGGAATGAACTTTGCAAAAACAGATTAAACTATTTTCCTTTCACCTAAGGAAGGGGTAATTAGCTTGGAATAGAACAGACAGGAACAAGTCAGCAATACTGCTCTTTCAGGCACTGCCTTTGATTGTGTTACTCTAAGGTCTGGAGTCATAAATTAGGATGCTCTATTTGCGATGGATGGGGCTTAACACATATTGTGCTCAGAACTGCATTTTTCCTTGATTTTTCTCTTCAAATATTCTGTAAAACTGTTCCTGCTGCAGAGGTTTGCAGACTATTCTGGACTCAAAGACACTGTGTTGTCTCCAGAAGGAGTTCACGGACAAGGAGTTCACCTCTCCCATTCTGCAGCAACACAATATTTGCCTTCACTGAATTTGAAATTAAAAAGCAGATCCTTTTTTGTGCCTAATGGAGTTATTTACTCAGAGCAAAAATTAGTTATTTAAGCCTCTGTATGTTGAGGCCTATCTCTTTTTTATATATCAAATGTCTCTTCTACACAGGTATGACAGATCATGTGGCTAGCAAATATATAATAAAAATGTAAAACATAATCACGCTTACCAAATTCATCCCAGTTACCATAGCTGTGAATTGTGGGCTACGGCTGGGAGTCCTGGTGGACCTCTGAACGAGACTTACAGGTGAATCTTGCATGTTTTGGTCCCCCTAAAGTTCTTGTTCTGTGAGATCAGAGAATTCTCTGTTTCCAACCTCTGCCCTCCTCCCGCTGTGTCTGGAGTGGTCCCTGCTCTCCTTAGAGGCACTGATCTCAAAAGGCTGTTGCCAAAGTGAGTCTTCTGTGTTTGTGCTGTGAGAGGCTGGATGGTGCCTCTTTTCCATACTTTACCGATTGCAGGTGTTTGCTTCTATGAATTGCCATAGGTAGATGGTGTTGTGAGCAATTGTTTTCTGAAGAAAGGTGTGTCCACAGAGATGCCCCCAAGAGAAAGGTCCTGATGATGAAAGCGTTAAGTCCAATACAGAAGAAAAAAAACAAACTCCTTTTATATTATGACAAATAGAGAGGAGGAAAGCGAATGAGAGACTCTGAGGCTCCCTTATCCTATTGCTTTTGAAGTTCTGAAGGAAACCCCTTTAAATGCCAGGATGGAGGAAAAAAACACCTCTGTTGAGTCACAGTCTGCCAGGCCTGGGAGACTGTGCTTGATAGAAGTTCCTCTGTTATTAAGTCTCTTGCAAGTAAATTTGATGTCTTGGTCCTCTGGTGAGGGCACTGGAGGAAAACAAAGCAGTTGGAAGGCTCTCTGCAAAATCTCGAGGAAAACACAGTGGGGCTGTTGCAAGGTGAAAGTCCTTACAGCCTTTGTGAGAACTCTCAAAGAAATGATTCAAAAGCAAATTTCAAAGGAGATCAAAGACACGGGACCTTCAGATATCAGGAGAAGATGGAGGAGAATCCTTGTAATGTAATCCCTGTAATGTCAGTCTAGTGAATGGAAAACTTCCTTCCTGGACCTAGAGCAGAGAGGTCCTGTGTCTGAGATACCTATGGAGTTCAGCTCAAGCTGTGGCCATTTCTGTTTCAGTTTTGGATGTCCTGTGTCAGTGCCAGGTAGGTCAGCCAGGATGGTGACCATCACGCTTCCTGCAGAAACATATGGACCCTGCATTTGAAAACAGCAGCGATAGTGAATGTGCCCCAAGTGTGGGCCCCTAATGTGCTCACCTTACTTGTGGATACTTCCAAAAATGTTAATTCAATTTGAAATATAGGATACTTTCCAAAAACTTGAGATCTATTTTTATAAAACTAAAGCATTTAGGCCTGAGTAACTTAAAAATATCCCCTTTAGGTAGATGTTTAATAGAGGAATAGAAGCCACATGGAATTTTTCATTTTGCATTACTGATGAAAAGCAGAGAAAGTTTCATTGAAATAGGAGGGAGACAGTGATGAAAGGGGATCGTGCTGAGGAAAGCTGGGTTATATCTGGTGGGAATGAAAGAGATGTAGTTTGGAACAGTGGGTATGGTGTGTGCAGCAGCTGCAGTTGTTCATTAGTTGTGCCCCTGAGCTGCCAGAAGGGAACAGTATGGCAGCTGTTAGTTATCTTCTGAGTATGAATCCCAGCACTCAGTGTCCAAGCTGTGCTAGATAACACAGAAAGTCAGTGACACCCCCTATATACAAGATTTTTCACAAGTATCTGCACCTTCCCGTATTATGCCTTGCCTGTCTATCTTTTATGATAGCACTTCTATGGCGGCCAACCCCCCAAAAAGGAATGGGGACTACGGAAACAGGTTGACTTTGTACCATTTCCAGTTCTTTATGCCTCATTTCAATGACAAAGATTGTATTAGAAGTTGAGCAGCTCATAAATTCTGAAAGTTATAGCTGTAGGCGGTTCATAAAGGGGAAATTGGGACTGGGTAGGATTTGAAATTTGCATATACACCCCACCCACTACTATTTAATTTGCATTTGATTTGCATACATCATAGTTAAATAATATCCATGCGGTACTTCTAAGGGGTGGGGATTGTATCAGTTTGTCTATGATTTATATCATTTTTGCTTTAAGTGTAATTTTATGGAGTAGTTTGCAGAGTATACAGCGCAAGCTTAAATTTAATTTTACGAAAATGATCAAAAAACACTTATCGGCCATAAATATCCAGTTCTCTCTGAAAATAAATGTTGTGCTCATAAAGATGCTAGATTAACAGCACTGCAGGCTGAAGTCTGCTGTTCATCAACTGAGGAATCATGTTACGATACAGACAATTATGAATTTCCCCACACATTGCAGTAGTAATGGCATCTGCCCTGAACCGAGTGGGTATTCAGGACTCATGTCTGTACAAGGATAAGTGACACCTCCTCTGTTAGGGATCGTGAGTTTGTATAGTGGTTTAAGGTACGCTCCTTCCTTGCTAACTGTACTTTAATGATCTTTCCAGGCTGCACACAGGAGCAGAGTGATGGTATCTGTCCATCCCAGGATGGCAAATGACTATAATGTAACTCTTAGATCATTGTTGCTAGGGTCCCATGTGGGAAGAGAGAGGTAACAGATATTTCAAGATGTTTTTCACATCCTTTTTCTTTTTTTCAATAGGAATTTATGATGAATTCAAATGTAGAAAGTAAAATAACCTGCTATTGTTTGTTTTGTGCCTGCCCTGATGGCTCAGAAATTGTAACATCCTTTTTTTTTTAATTCATTTCTTAACTGTTTTTTAGCACAAAGGCCAGTTCTGCAAAGGCATTTCTGCCTCTTTAATATGCAAGTAGGTGCACAGACGGTTTCCAAAAGCACCAAAGCAGAGAGGAGCTGTGCTCCTGTCATTGCATTTCCCTTGCCTGGGAGGACTTGGAAATTCCACTGAGCCCTACCCAGAGAAAGCCATTTTGGTGCTTTCCTCCATAAAGACCTTGGCCCACATGCTTCTTTGCATCTTTAGGCACCAAAACACCTTTTAGCCCTAAGTACGCCTTTGGTCATGCATTAAAACCTTCAGAGTACTAGGTAATGCCGTCTTTTCCTCTGCACACACTCGGAAATCTCATGTTGTAATGAAAAGGAATAAAGGCAGCTCTTCTCTGGCAGCACAGCAATAAATCTTCTCAGAGCTAGGGAATATTTCTATACAGCAAAGCAAAGAGATCCTTATGCATCCCTTCGGGGACAGCGGCCTACAACTGTACAGTGCTCTCAGCTCCTGCTGGCTGTAAAAATGAGCACCTGTCCATTGCTGTGTGCTGGGCTACCTGTAGGCTGCGAGGCCAGACAACTGCAAAGATGCCTTGAATGATCTCTCAGCTGACAAATAATAACATGTCACTCTGGGATACCTGAGTTTAAGTTGGTTTGAGTCAGTAAGAAATGCTCTTGCTTTCACTCTAATCTCCCTCTACTAATAATAACTCAGTTTTGAACATGCAGATGGCTATAGCTGTGTAAGTCTTTGATGAGTGCATGTGAAACCACCTCTTAGCCTGGCCGGCCTTTGCCAATGTGGTAGACGTCAAGAAGGCCTGCTCTGTTTTGATCAGCTTTGGCGCACTTGGGAGTGTATCTATAATCATTTGCTTTTGTCAGTGTCTCAGTGTTTCAGTAAGGCTTCAGGAATTGGTGGGTGATGTCTCACCTCACCTCTTATTTTCAAATCTCAGACATTTAAGCAAACGTCATCTGGAAGAGAAACTGAAGGTCTATACTCATGTTAAACAGTTTGCAGATACTGTAATTAGCAAAATGGGCCAAGAGTGGCTTTGTGTACTTGAGATCCAAGAGCATTTTTTTTTAGAACTTTACCTGTTTTTTGTTGCTTTCTAGCATTCAAAAGGAATTTCTTCTAAAGTCCTAAGTATTAATTTGCCCCTGGTGGGATAATGCCTTCTGATCCTTCTAAGAGTCCTCTAGCTTTGCTGCTTCATTTCTGTGCTCATGCGTAGCATCAAAAATAGCATGCTTATTGTTTTCCTTTGTCTAAGTTGCTCAGATGGCCTACAGCTCCTCTTTGCAGGTTACAAATGGGTGTCAGTCTTCTCTCAGCTTGCTTTTTCTTGATGGGGAAATAGGTATGTTCATGTAAGCTCAGAACAAGCCCTTGAAGTCTGTCTCCTAGTGATCTGGGTTTGCACTTTAATGGCTTTTATTAAATTCAAGACATGACTGATCAAAGATGGGGAAGCGTCCAAATGCGGGTTTGTCTGGCAGGCTGCTGAGCAGGATTTCTGAATAAACCTTAGTGACTTAGGAGCCCAATAGCATGTTTGAAGATCTGAGCCCTTGGAAAGACTATGTGAAATACGCTGAAAACAGTGGCACTGCGATCCCTTGAATACATCACCCTGTGCTCTTTTACATCACTGCAAAAGACAATGCCAAGGCTGCCCGTGAGGCCAAACGATGTACCAGGCAGGCAGAGAGACAGGTGCCCAGCCTCGGCATCATCCTGCCCAATCTGCTGGCTGCTGCCTGTGCTGGAGAGACTGAGCGATGGAGACCAGGTGCCGGGGAGTGGCGTGCGCTGGCAGGTAGCTTGAGGCTTCCATCAAAAGCATGCAGGCTCAGCGGCTGTGTCCTGAGGGAGGATCTTCAGAAGCAGGTTAAAATTTATTGCCAGGCCACTGCAAAAAAGCTCACCTCCTTTCCCTTCCTTTGGGTTATGTTATGAGAGGACTGAAACTGAAGGATGAGCTGGTATGTCCTCTCTCATAGCCCTGGTCTGGCAGCACTCGTAGGTGCCACTTGCTGGTCGTGGTGATTCTGAGCTTGCTCAGGCTGCAGAGTGTTGCTACAACCTTAAAATCCCCTTGTTTACCTGCAAGTGTCCTTGGTGTCATCAGCTGCTGTCTAGCACCCTGATGTGCTCATGTGCCCACAGCGATGGAGTTAAGTTGCTTGCTGCCTCCACCTGTCTTTTCACATGGTTGAGACTGCGGTTGCATATGCATGTGAGTGTGTGTGAGGCTTAGAAAGCAATCTGAAAGAAAGCCAGTCACTTGGTGTTTGCAAAGCAGCAGGGACGTGGCATAAACAAGTACCCTTCCAAAGTTTGAATAAAATAGAGAAAGACACCAGGTCAAGCAAGAGACATGTTTAGAGAAAGGGGATGTGGGAAAGAAATCCATAAATATGCAATAAAAGAAGTGGGAAAACACATTCTGATTACAACTCTGGCTCTAATGTATGCAAATGTAATAGTTTCCTCCCCTACTAAGGAATCATGTATTACATACATTACATGATGTACTACTGTGTAGCAACATAGTTTATGACTCCTAGGAGAAGAAAATCGTAATTCACAGCCATTAACAAAAATAATAGTGCTTTCACCCAAAGGAGCTTTCCTTAGAAAGCCTGTACAGATTCTATCTAACCTAATTTAAGCAATGTCATGAGTTGGAACAGATCGCTATCAAGTCTGTCATGCTTGTCATAACATGGCACTTGAATAGAAGACATCCCTTCCCAGGAGAAATTCCTGCTACGGAACTGTATTATTTAATGGAGTTTAAGATTCCTTTTAAGTTTCAGAGCTTGTTTATTTGAAAATTGTTCCAGTAAAAAGCAACCGTTAGCCAGGTTTCATTTAAAGAGAAATGAGTTTCCATGTACATGATTATAGACTGCTATTCTTCAAAGTTATAATTAACCAGTGGCCACAAAGGGGCAAGTCACTGCAGAGGAGCAGAACACATATCAAATGGTTTGCACCTGGCATATATTTTCTCAGGGAAGATGATTTCTGGAGCCTGTGAATGGATACTGGTATTTATGTAAAGAGACATTCCCCCATGACAGTCACCTGTCTCTGTCACAGCTTCCCTCATCTCTCTTCCATTTCATGCAAGCAGCTAATTAACTTTCAGCTTTTAGTGCATAACTAGGCAGATAGCCTAAGAAGGAAATGAAAGACTTGATGGTTTCGCCCAACAAAAATACATGGAGTCAACTGGCATTTTAGGTGAATATGTTTATTCACACCCTTGGGTGCTTACAGGCTCAGATCTGCTACTGCTGATTTAACTTTGGGTTTAAAGTAGCAACAATGACTGTAGCAAGATTTAGAAGTTCAAAGTAGTTACCTTTGCATGAGACCAAGTGCTGCTCGCATTGCCAGGAATTTTCATATGCCATTTGTTCATTTATTTTTGGAGTGCCTTGCATGGGTGATATAAGAGCCAGATTGTGGGCGCTCTGCTCTGCACCATGTTTGATTCATTAGAAGCACGTGTGGGCTGTCCTCATTTATTGTGGCTGCTCAGGAACCTCCTGTTTGCAGAAACTTTGGCAGCTTGTCACAGCATGTCAAGATCTGCTCATCTCTCTGGATAGCACAGTTTATGCATAATGCAATAAATAGAGATGGGGAAAATTGCATTACTTACATGAAGCTGATTTCAGAATATGTGAAGCAGGAGTTAAACTAATGCCTTTCTGTCAAGCTCTCAAAACAGTTAATCATATTTTTTTGATTATTTTCCTCAATCCCCTCGTTCTTACTTGTTTGTTTTTACAAAATCTTTGGATTTTACTTCTCTCCATTAAGAAGGAGTTGATACCTTTCTCTTTTCAGATCAGGAGGTGTCAGGAAATGCCTGAAAAAGAAACATAATGAAAGCAACACTGACAAAGGTATTTAAAAAAGTGGAAATGGGGGGAAAATATCTTCCATACTCCTCCCTTGCCCCCCACTTATTTGCAAACTTATGTGAATGGATCACACAGTGGCCTTTAAAAACTTGAGTGTTCTGCTAACTCTGACGATATATTCAAAGGAACCTCTGCCCTGTCCTGTGACAATGCTGTACAGCTGATCAAAACCCAGCTGAAGTCAATGAAAAGGCTTTCAGTAAAGTCAATGGGCTTTGTCTCAGATGCTAAAAGCATTATGATCACTCTCTGACTGATCCTCTTGATACCAGTTCTTTCATCAAACCCTCTGACAGAAAAAGAGAGAAAATCTGGTCCCTGCTGGCTAAAATAGCAGCTAAACACGGAGTTTTGACAGATCTAAACCAGGGATATGGAAAAATCAGAGTTTTCCAGCACAGAGGAATGGTAAACATGTGCTACTCAAAACTCCCTTGTTCTTCAAAGTGTCCTGTACACCCCAATGTCCCCAACACAGCGTCTTTCGTAGCAAGGAATCGTGCTAAAGTGGAAAGAGGTTGGCTTGCATCTTGACTGGACCATGGTAGGACCCTGAGGAGCACCACAGTGAGCACAAGGCTTTCTCTTGGGCAGCTCTGGAGAGAGCGTGGTGCCATGCCATGGTCAGGGGACAGGGCTGTGATGGGGGTACATTGGCATGTGGGGCAATAGAGATACAAGGGCATCAACTTGAGTCTTAAGATAGGAGAGGTGAAGAAAGACAGCTTGCAAGCAGCAAGGAAGCTGAGTTCCTAGTCTGAAAGGAATAGATATTTAATGAATATTCGAGACAAAAAAATGACACGAATAATCAGAGTTGCTCTTATTTCCAGCTTTGGCATCTTGAAACCAAAAAGCTGTAGCAGAGACAATGTGCATCCTGACTTTTTTCCCTATTTTAACTGCAAATTCTCAATTCACAGATTCAGTCCCTGGTAATCAAGAGCCAACAAGCTGGTGATAGATACAGGGGCATAAAGATACAGGGGCTAGAAATTTTAAGCAGCTTCTAACTTAAACAAGAACAGAGAGCTAAGCAAATCCCTCTTGATTCAATCAAATACCTCTTCCCAGCCAGCAAGAGTAACAGGCTTTGGGTGTTAGATGGCTGGCCTGAGTGGATTAATAACTTGCTTTATATTATCAGCTGAGTTTTATCTAGAAATAAATCCTGTCTGATCTCTGTGAACATGACACAAGATTATTGCAGCAAGCGCGGAGGTTGAGATTTTTGCATTGCAACTGTGCAGTGAAGCAGCGCCATGGAGGCAGGCGGTGGAGAGGGGTCTGTAGCAGGAAGGGGTCTGCATTAATTCAGGGTTGGGGGAGGATACTGGGTGGAAAGGTGCTTGCTGCTCCTGACTTGAACCGAGAAAGCAAGGCTGCAGAGGCCAAGCACAAGATGTACCCCTGAATCAAACTGCCCTGCGGCAGCTGACAGCCTCTTAGTTGCTGCCCACGTTTAGCCACAGTGCATTCAGGGTAAAGTTACTGTGGAGAGGAGTAAATCATGCATATTTTTCCCATCGTGCGATCCCAGATTGCCTTATCATGAATTAAATCACTTCCTGTGCTTACAGCCTTGCTTGGTGAAGCCTGGGGATACAGGGCAACAATCCTTCACTCAGCTTGTTTGGGTTTCGGCTCCAGGATGGGTAGAGATGTGGTGAGCAGGTGCAGAAAAGCTGGTGCAGGAAAGGACAGGGGAAAGAAGTGTGAGGGGGAATTTCTTCTCAAGGTGAAGTGGTTGCATCCTGTTCCTCTCTGACTAAAGCCACGGGGCTCAATCTCTTCTACCAATTTCCATGATTCCTCCCATGGGAAATGCTGCACAGTGCTTTAATTAGCAATAGAAAGACATTTAAAGAAGCTTGAGGCTTCTTACTCCTTACCCATGCTTTACTCATCCGCTACATGCACCTCACTTAGCCTTTCTTTCTTGGTCTATTTTTGAAGTTTCTTATGGTTTCTCCTGGTTTGAAACAAAGAAATGTAAAGCAAAATTGTGAAAGCTTTGGTTAAAGAAATGCATTTGGGTTTTCAGCTGATTTTTGTATTAACTTTTATCTGTATTTATGCTGTTGTGGCATCTAATTCTAGATGTTATGTTCTGTGTGATCCCAAGACAGAGCTTATTTAGAGACTGCAGTGCAGGTAGACCGAGCCTGTGCTGATCCTGTGGCCATACCTGGGATTTTGGAGGGCACGTAAAGCACTCGCTGAGCATTGGCAACAGGACTTAATGTGCTGGGCTTTGAACTGGAACCGTACGAAACAGCTTGTTTCCAGACAATGACGGAGCTGAGGTGAATGACAGCCTTTTGCCTGCAAAACATTTTTTTTTAATTTTTTAACCTCCCCTCTCCATCCTGAAATCAATATGAGACAAAAAAATATAAAAACACTTTCCTTTTTCCTGAATCTAAAACATATTGGTTTTTTTTTCCCACACTGGAGCACTTTCACCTCCCATAGCTATGAGTTGCTCTCTCATTTGAAAGTGCTTTTGCAGCCATCAGTTAAGTTAAAATGTCAGAGGTTTTTGATGTGATATGTGCCCTCTGGAGGATGCCCGTGTTGATTTTTAACCTGTCTCTCGCCTCGTTTCCCTTCGTCTTGTTGGAGCGGCTCTGTCTAGCCCTCCCATGGAAACAGGTGGAAAACTCTGCCTCTTGGTCTTTCATCTGATCTTGCTTGATGGTGTTTTTGACTGGCAGGGCTGTTGCCTCCAAACCCGCGCCTCCTTGGCAGGTCTCAAAGCTGAAGGCAAAGCCAGCAATGTGCTGGTCTAGCTTCCTCCCTCCTGACAAAAGCAAGGCGGAGTAAAAGGTCTTCAAAAATAGGGTGAAAGCGAAAGCGGTTGTGGCTAACATTGTGAGACTGTGAGAAAGCAGATGGACAGGGAGGGTCCTGAAGATGGACAAGATAAAAATAAATGGGTGGCCCAGCCCAGCTCCACTGGCATTAGCACTAGTGAGGATGTGGTTGGACGTGTACAGGTTACAGTAAGCACCTAGCCAGCCTTGGACAGGGGCTGGGAGCTCTTCACCAAGGAGAAAACACAGCCTAAGGAGAAAGAAATTAGTGCAAATGGTACAAGCAAACAAAGCTCAGTAAGCTCTCCCTATAATGGTGATCCTCAGGCTGGCAAAACCTCAAACTTCCCTAAATTTGTCCAGCAATCCTGATCAGGATTACACAGCTGGTTTTTTTTCCCCTTTCTTTCTTTCCAGCTGGAAAAATATCGTTTTCTCTCTGTCCAAATAGAACGGGTGATTTTCTTGTCAGTCTTTAAATTGGCCTCCTTGGGAACATGTTCTGAGACGGTGATGTCTCCATTACAGAATAGAGACAACTCTCACCTTGCCAAAAAGGAGAAGAAAAGAAAAATGGTGGTTAATGGAATAAAAACTCTGTTCAAAAGACATTATACCAAAATCCTACAGACAGCTCTCAGACTGTGCCTTGCCTTAGGGTCTCAGCTATGGCTTCTTCAGGGACTCCTGTGCCCGATTAAACCCCTAAGGAGATTTATATATATATATATATATATATATATATATATATATATAAAACACATGAGCCTATAAAAAAGCCCATAAGAATCTTTCTATTGACTTCAATGGCCTTTCAATCCACAGTAGTAATACAACTATACATTTGTAGCTGATTTGAGGATTCAGGGAATCTCTCTCTGAAAAACTTATGAAGACTGCTTGAGATTATAGCATTACTCCAGGTAGCTCTATTAAATTACGAACTCTGGTCTGATTGCAGTCCTAGTCTGCCTGTGCTGCAGTCTTTTTATTTCTGTCTTGGACTGAAAGTCCCAGACATATTGATGCAAGATTAATAATGGATCACACTGCTCCTGGAGGAAGACTTGTTTACTGCCCAAAGGAGCCAAAGGTTTGGGAATTGACAGGTCATTTTGAGGGGAAGGAGTTTAAAGGTCATGTAGTGAGGCTCATCACTTGTCCAAGGGAGCTGGAAGGTAACTAAATGTCTTGAGGATCATTTCTGACAGCAGAAAAATGACGAGTCAGAGTATTGCAGTGGGAGGGGGAGAACCAGGACATGATTTTGTAGAAGTCAGGGTGCAGAAGTGGCTGGCCCATTAATCCTCTAATAATCTCAAGGCGAGGGTTGGGAAGGAAAATGATCTAAGGAAAGGAATATATATGTATATATATAAAATATATAATACCTGTATTATGTATTACAGTTATATATACACACACACACACATATATATAAATGGCCTTAGATACACCTATATCTGGTTGTTTCAACTTGTTTACAAAAAAATAAGATGCAATCCAGAGTACACACAAGACTGGCTCTGAGGCAGTCTGTGCTCAAGCTGCTGGGGAATTTGGGAGAGCTGTTGGACATCACCACATTCAGTCAGTTCCTCGTGTTTTAATTCTTCAAGTGTGTGCTACAAAGACAGTCTGCTGTCTAAGATCTTACCTAGATCCCCATCAGCAGGGGAAGAACCAGGAATCTGCTAGTTTTCAGTAAATTGCACCCCTCCATCCCTACCCATGTTTTCAATGTGGGACCCAGCAAATAAGCCAGATATGAGAATTTTCCCAGAGCCATGACATGTCGGTATTGTGGAATCCAGTCTCTAGGTCCAGATAGGCAAGCTAGTAGAGATGACATAGAACTATATTGTTTCAGACCAGCTTAAGGTCATACTCAACACATTCTCTGCTGTTTGTTCATCCTTTACTTCAGACGTGCAATAGTGTCATATTTCCAATGGTTCCACATATTCAAAGTATTAGCATTGCTTCCTGCAAGTACATAGGTTTTGAAATATACACACATAAATATAAGTATGTACAATGCTAGTTAGGCAAAAGGAGAAGATGGTCTTTGGAAAAAGATTGTTTTCTGTTACTGATCTGCTTCCCAAGAAGGACAAGCAGAAGTTCTAGCTATTTTCTTTGGAAGTCACAAAGGAAGGCCTTTGTGACTTTGATCAGGTCAGATGACAATTGCATCTCCCTTAGTCACGGTTTGTTTTTATAAATACACCTGAGATTACAGTACTATAAGCAAACACCAACCGAATGGACAATAGGCACATTTTCAGTATTTGCAGTTCAATGATTGTGTGAGTAGGAAGATTAATGAACCATTGGAAAAAGGAAATAGAGAGCTATTTAGGCTCTCATCTTGTATCATTGAGGCCAGCATGAGTTTTGTCACTGACTTCCCTGAGCAGGGGCAGCTGCACTCTGTTCAAGATATCTAAGAACTGTACCTTATGATTGTGTCTTATTTGAAATGCACAGTATGATTCTGAAACATCCCATATGCATCTGACCCTCATCAAACTAGCTGGAATACATAATAAATTTTCAAGCTGGGGAGAAGGTAATGGAAAAAGATGCATTAACTCATATTTTGAGTCTGCTGTAAATTGCACTCTACTGGGAAGAAAGAAAGGAGGAGATTAGTGGAACTTGTGTTCTTGACACAAATGTGCTTGATGGTATGTGTAGGCAGATCTATGCTTGAAGGTTCTATTCCTGAGTCATGAATTTTTAATAAACACTTTTCTGAGTACAGGATGGATATTAGCCAGTAGGAAAGGGTATGATGGTGTGATGGGAGAAAAGAGGATGAATTGTATAGAGTGCCTTAAGAAGTGGTTGAACTCCTTGGCTGTATGATAGTGGTTGTAAGACCAGCAAAGAGGGCCTTCCTAGAGAAGAAGAAAAGCTCTGAGTCTCTAAGATAGTATCTTCAGAGCACTAGTTATTGGGCACTGACATAACCTTTAGGATCTGGGCCAGGATACTGGGTTTGGCCAAAAATGAGCCTGAGGATAAAGAGTTTGTACATTTGTAGTATCAATAGTTCTAACTTCACAGTATAACATCAATACGACACTTGACATTCAGGGAAGATTGAAGTGTGATGATGCAGAAACCAGGAATTTGAATGGAATGGTCACAGCTAGTCCGCATCTTTACAAAAAATGCTTTTTCTCACTTATTTTCCCAAGTTCAATTAAAACTTTGAGCTACTTAGCTGTGTAACAGCATGGTGGAGATAACAGGTAATTGAACAGCATCTAAAAACTTGGAGCCAGTCCTGTGCTGGCACAAGTCCATGAAAGGTGGTGGCATCTCATATAGTCCCGCTGCTATGCTGGGGGCAGATAACTGATGCTACAACGGCAGCACAGAAATGAACCCTGCTTGTATTTGTGTAAGACTGAAGCTGCATCCATGTTTCCCCTGCAAACCATCATTTTTTCCATCAGTGAAAATATTAATAAGAGCTCTCTGGTATTAATGGTTCTGCCTTAGCATCTGTAAAATAAGCTCCAGAGAATGAAACCTTTGTAAGTCAGCTCGAGGAATCACTAGGCTCAAAGGATGCACAGCAAGGTATGAATCACCATTGCCCTGTTGTTCGGCAGGAAGGTTGCCTTGTCTGTCTTTCTGAGCTTCATTTTAAATAGATTTTATAAGAGAGAGCAGGATCCTGAGCCTTTTGCAATCTCACCAAATTAGATTTTGAAGTATTGCTGAATCCTGTTATGCAATTGCAGGCAAAATAAAACCAAACAAAAATAAACTTAAAACTGAAAGGAAAAAAACAAAAAACCTCAGGGCTTTCACCTGCCTCCTTTACTTACAATGCACACCTTGTGCTGCGGGGAGGTAGTACCAGCACTCATGTCGCTGGAGACAGGATGGTTTATGGAAGGGGGAGGCTTGTCTCAGAATAGCTAACCTAGGTGCTGACTGGTCATAGCCATATAAGCTATACATTAAACCCAAATGACTAGAGCAGATCTTGTTTTCTGCAGGGTATTTTTCTGTTCTGTTGAGCACTTAATTTTTTTCCCCCCATTAGCTGATTTATGCCTTGCATCCTGAACTATATCAAAGTCAGCGTTTAGCACTGTGTATTTACTTTGGTTTGCATGCAATTTGCAAATGATATACTATACTTTTCTATACTTAATTTGTTCGTTTCAGTGTATAATGCATCCATGAACTTTCTGAATTTTGAGCTGAAAATATGATAAGTGGGTTATATTATGCAGTGAAGGAGTTGTAATACAAAAACACTTCGGTACCATCAATTATGTACTGGCTTAATACAAAATGATATTAATACATGAATCAATAAGGGAAGCAGTATAATAGGATTCTCATGAGAACACAAAGCTGATATTTATTAAAGATGTAAGTTTCTCGTTAAGAAGAAGTACTTTGTTTTATTCATTTATTTGATAAGCAGCTCAACTACCCTGAATGGAATGATTTCATTGTATATTCACAAGGAACTCTCACATGTATTTCTCACAGAGTTCAGAAATTTAATAAGCAATATAGATATCATAAAACCCAAGAATTGGCTTACGGTCAACAGCATATTTTTCCCTGAGCAAAGAGGAAATCAGAGGCTTTGGAAATGGTTCTTTAGACTGCCATACACTTATATATTAACGGGCTCCACTGGTTGATACAGACTGGTAAAGCTGGGTGAGATTATGCCCGGTTTCCATACATGGTCCAAGCAGCCCCCAGCATTATGGTTGTCAGATTGCCCTTGCAGTTTATTTCATCCGTATCCCAAATTGTAAATCTTACACTCACTCCAGAATTCTTTTTTTAGAGCAGGTAAAAAATCAGCCAGAGAGGATTTGGAGGTAACAGTGTCCTTGAAGGTGCATGTGGTGTATCTGGGTTGGGTGGTCAGGAGTCAGCTGTAGTGTTTGTGCTGAAAAAAGGATGTATCTTCTTTTCTACTTCAATTTGGTTAGGAGCCCAGGTCAAACCTAAAACTGGATTTTAAACTTGGAGGAAAATATGGTCTTAATTTCACATACTCATACCAACAAGTTATCATCCCTATAACAGCAAAGCCCAGGTTAAAAGCACTTGAGGGGTAAGCGTTACCGTCTGAGTTTCTCTAAGAGTGATCAGTAGTCATGAGGTAACTTTGCCAGTGTTGTCTGCAGTTCCTGTTCATCTCGGTTTAACCAATATTAGGAACAAAACTTAACACACCTTTGAGATGAATGGGAGCCATTGCATACTGTATTTGTTCTCATCCATTTCATATCTAATAGCTTTTCTAGTGCTACCTTTAAAAAGAGAGTAGTTTTTATTTTTTAACAGACATTTGGATGCTTTGGTCATTTACATGATGACACAACCATGTTGTACAAGGGTCCCTGCCTGCAGCTGACAACCCTCTTGTTTCCCTCATTGTTGCAAGGCTCTACAGGCACCTGATTAGCAAGAACTTCGATGTTTTAGAAGGAAACTCTACACTGCCAAAGGAGCTAAGAAAAGAAATCCTGTAAGGCAACAGGGTGAAATGCTGCACAGAGAGCACTAGCAAGAAGAGCAAAGCTTTGGAAGCATGACGCCAGAAGAATTAGAGAGAGCTTCAGGTAAACAGCATGTTGCAAAGATTTCTGAGTGCAGATTCAATTGAGAAGAGTGATTTACAGAACAACAGCGGGATAATACAAAGAAGAGCTTGTACAATACCTAATAAAGGTAAAAAAAAAAAAAAAGATTGAAGACTATGATGAAAGGGAGAGAGAAAGTGTGTCTGCATGCAAGAGAGAAAGGAGAATGGCAATCAATATCAAGAACTGCACCCAGTTTGTCAGGAAAGTAATAGGAATAGATAGATAGAGGAATAATGTCAGCACGACAGTGGAAGCATGGAAGAGCTGATGGAAAGCCCACGGGAGTCGGAGGGAATTTCTTTTCTGCCTTCCCAGGGGTTTCATATAAAGGAACATGCAGGGAATTCCCAGGCATTCAAGCAGCTGAAATTTGCTTAATATGGAACATAAATTAAATGATAATTCCCTCCTCCCCCCCACAAAAAAGCTCCCATGAACCTTAGATGTAGGGCAGTTGAAATATTGAAATAAGAGCCACATTAAAACTACTTTTGCAGAAGTACAAAGCAAGGAAGTTGTTTGCATTATTATTTGTTTCCTTTCCCTGCCTTGCCAGCTTCCAACCGCCAAAACTGAGGAATGCTGCAGCTCTGGAGCAGGCGTAATAGCTCAGCAGAAAATGTCTTGCTCCTCCACAGATGGCCCGGAGGATATCGGCCAGCTGCAGGGGAACTCTAGAGTACGTTTAGCTCGAGAGCTGAGCTGCCCGACCGCATTGCCCAGCCGTGCCGGTGTCAGAGGCAGGGAGTGGTATGAACCACGTCACTGGAGCCTCAAAGATACCGCCCGCAAGACAGTCCTCAAACGGACATGAGGAGCAGCTGAGTGGGTAGGAAATCTCACTTGTTTGTGCAAGTTTTTGTCCAATTTCTCATCCCCAGTATGTCACAGTATGATGGATAAGCATCCAAATCATAGAAATATCTGAAACTGGGGAACACTTCTATCACTAATGAAGACACGTCGTCACTGGGCTTGATTCAAAGACCATTAAAGTTTGCGATTGGTTCCAGTGGGAACTAGAACAACCCTTTTCCTGAAGAAGTAGAGACATATATTAAACCTTAATTGGGAACAGCCTCCACAAGGATTTTCCCTCTGAGGAGAAGGCACTTTTGCAGATATAATTGTTTTGGAGGGATTAATTATTGCATGCAAGTTTCCCAGTGTGAATGATAGCTTTTTTTTCTTTTTTTTTTTCCTCAGAGTGAAAGAGCTGTAACAGTCTTATCAAGGGCTCGTGGCTTTACCTGGCACGCATTGGATAGGCTGCTGTTTAAACATATATATACAGCAGTAGGAAGAAGTTTTGTACTGTTTGGCTGAATATTTCTCTATTATTCTTTACCCTGCAGCACAGCACAGTTTGCAGCAATTGATTGACTTAGCTGGACAGTGAGATAAAAAATTACAAATACAGCCAGTTGGAAGCTGTTCTTTTGCTGTGATTAGATGTAAAACAGCCACAACCAGAGCCATGTCTTGCCTGTGGTCAGATTAACAGACCACAGATTTTGGGCTTTTTACATGTTAATTTTTACTCAATTTCAGGAGGGCTGGAAATCATCATCCCAAAAAACCCTTCAAGTGATGGAGCGTGAGCGTCAGTGTGAGCTACAGAATAATCGCTTTTTCCTCCCGATCAGGAAGACGTTGCAGGGAGATGATGTGCAGGAGGGAGAGGCTGACTGAGATGGGAAAGAAGAAGGGACATAAATCTGGGATGGGGCAGAAGGAATGAGGCGAAACATAGCAGGGAGGAAGATAGATCCCTGAAAAGAGAGCCATCAGCTACAAATAGCTCAGTGGTCCTGCTTGCCATTTCAAGCAGCGTGTGCAAACTCCAGAAGGCCCCTCCCGGTCTCCAGCTGAGGAAAGCTGCTGTTGAGAGATTGCCTGAATAAGGAATGAGTCAAGGCTGATCATTAGTTAGCGTAATCCAGCCCTCCTGGAAGAGTTACTGCAAGATGCGGCTGAGGCAAAAGACACTTGAAATGTGATAGCTTCAAACCATTCTTTAACTAATTTTCAACAAAGTTTTCTTCCATCGTTTCCCTCTTTTCTTCTCAGGCCACCCTCTCTGTGTCATCAAATCTTGGCAGAGATATTTGCATTGAATGGGAAGCTACTGTTTAGTAACTGTAGTTCCATCAGTGTAATAGAGCAGTCTTACTGCAATGAATTTTAAAGGCTGTTTTGGCTGCCTGCTTGCTGATTTATGACTTGAATGCATCAAGTTTTTTGCAATTAGCAGGACACTGTCTAAAAGTTATAGAGCATCTTAGGCAGAAATAGACAATCGTCTGTTTTTCAAGTTATTTTCCTAAAACATTTCCTTTTATTTGCTCAGCAATTTAAATATTCTCTGTTAATAAAGAAGCTTCTGCAGTCAGGCTAGGCAAATTTAGCTAGATTTTTCTTCAGAGTTGATAGCATTATCAAGTATTGCTCCCTGGAAAACCTTATATTCACGGGTGGGTGGGTGGGCTGGTTTGTATTATCTGTACTATCTATTTGGGCAAATCTATAAACCTCATCCTGGGACCTCAGAAAATTCTGTTGCATTACTTACTGATAGAAGAATTGCAAAAAAAATGATGTTGAATGCTATATTAGCATAGTTCTGAATACCTATCTATATCACATAGCATTATCAGATACAGTGATAGACAATGAGATTGGGTTGAGTGCCCTACAATTCATTAAGCAAAATAGTTTTCATCTCAAGACATTCAAACCTGACACATTCCTTTTAATGAAACCCTGAAATTTTTTAATAAAATTGCTTAGCAAAAATAGAATTCCAATAATGAATCTGATAACATATTCAAGCAGATATCAATTAAAATTTTCATTATAAAGGACAGTTTTTCTTCAATTTTTCACAAGATGTTCAATTTTTAATCAGTCATTTCTGGAAAAAAAAGTATTTTGGGGAAAAATAACTTAGAAAAGTTTAGACAAGAGCTATGTATAAAACCTGTAGTGTGATAAAGAAAACCTGTTTATGAGATTTTTGTAACCTAAAGGACACCCACAAGGTTATACATGTCTTTGTACTAGCCTTCTTTACAGAATGAAAAGGTCATTTGTATCTCTTTCTTTTTTCTTTTTCTTTTTTTTTTTAATGGAAGGGAGAAGAGTTGATCATTTAGCATAAACTGATAATTCAAAGTTTTGATACCTGCTCCTTCTCTGAGTATGTGTGGTTTCCGAAGAACCATTTATTGAAAGAGAAAATGCGTCCATCTGAACTCATGTGGTTTGTTACGGGGATGAAGTACTCCAAGTGAAACACCTGGTTTTGTGGTAGATTAGCATCAAGCCTGAAGGACTTGCTGGGTGATTCCCTGGAAATACAATGTGGGTAATTACAGAGGCTACCCCAAAATAGAGATAAACTCCCATAAAACACTGCAGTCTGAACTGAACTGTATCCTGTGAGAGGCACATGGATGTTGCACCAACCTACAGTATTTTGTTCTTGACAAGACATTGAAACTTTATGCTCAAAAATTCAGTTTTTGAAGATCTCTTCCGTCCCTTTCAGGGATGGCAAAGAAGACAAAGTCTTGTTATTTTCCCAAGGATAGAAATTCTGAATTAATACTGAGTTTTACTGAATGTCATAAAAAGAGAAAACCAAGGCTACAACAGGCACTTGATATATTGTGATCAAGCTGTACATTTACCACAAATCCATCAGAATCATTCAGCTCTGAATAAGGCTCTGTTCTTGTTACAGGCAAGTTTTCCTGAATTTGCTATTAAAACACTTCCATTAGTGCTTCATGCTCGCAATACGAGCAGATACCACTGGAATTCAAGAAAGATTTAGATTAAAATACTAAGCAATGAAGAGGATGTTTGCCTCAAATATAACGTTTGGCAAATGGCGAGTATAGAGTAAGTGGGTCAGCTTTGGAAGGCTAATGCAAGCACTAAGTCATTTGCTTGTGCTCAATCTTAGTGTCAATTATTGCAGATACATAAAAAAATGCTTCTGGGCCTCTTAAAGTTATAGAATGGAAATACTGCCCACTTTGGTATTTGAAATAAATACATAATACTTTGCTTTCCTATATGGAGTCACACAGGAATCATTCATAGTAATTATAATAGCTTTTCTCCTTGCCACATCCTGATTGGCTAAAATACCTTTTGGTTTACTATTAATGTACACTGCCTCAATGAGCAATTTCATAAGTTAGGAATAAATGAAAGCCTAGCGTTAAACTAGTAACTACATTCAAAAACATTTGGTTTATCAGGCTCCTGCTGTGCCTGCTATGTGCAGATTTTGATGTAGGCAAGTGTAAAATGTGCAACATGCAAGCCTTAATGATGGCTTTGGCTCAGTATTCACTGTATTTATAGCAGCAAAAGAATCCCATTTTAAAAGCAAAATATGACCTCAGGGAATACAAGGTTTATATTCCTGCCAATTCCTATTGCACTTTCCCAGGGAGGTGTTAAACCCATTATCAGTCATCATGGACAAAATCAGCACTTCTACCTTTCAATACTGTTTGATTGAATGTGCGTAGTGAATGACGGGCTTGAAGTAAAATAAGGGTACTGTGCACTTCTGTCCACAAGCACATGGAACCCATTGGGATGAAAGGCTCGACCAAAACTCCACATATTATTAATCATGCAGGATTGCTTCATAAAGCTGATTTTCCTTTGCTTCTTTGAAAGCCGCCGGTGTTGGCTTCTACTCTTTTTTTGCTAGGTCTTTAGTGCACACAGAGAAAGACAAATTATGATGTTGAAAAATGACGGTTGACTGACTTTTCCAACAATTTTGTGACAGAAGTAAACCAACAAAATGTCAGAATCATTTATGGCTAGACCAGATAGCTATGGAGCAGGATCCCTCAGCATTTCTTGCATATCCAGACTTTATCATTTGGCCATTACAATGGCTGGAAGACTTGATACAGAGATTGCCCTCTTCCTATTGTTTTCATACAAACAGGACATTAGGTAATAGACTATGTTCTATTCTCCTCTGCCAGAGAGAATCCACTGCTATGTTTAATTTCTAAATGCTGACCTAATCAGAAGGTTATTTGAAATAAAACTGTCAGAGACTGCTGGTTTTCTAGCACAAGACACATTTCAAAGCCAAGCACACAAATGTAATAGCAGCACAGGTACATGAGGAAATAACCTGAAATGCCTTTTTGGGAACCCACGCCTACTGTTTAAATGCCACTGATACTTTCCAACCCCGTGCTCAGCTGCCATACTGTGGTATGTATGTATCTCATTCATGCATATAGGTATGCTATACGTGCATCCATGCAAGTTGCATTAATGCTGTTAATGGTGGGCATATGCAATGCCAGGGGAGGTAATGAGCTGCTCAGCGCTCCAGCAGGAGCCTGAAGCAGGAATCCCTGACTCTCCCTTGCTGCCTGAGGCATGTGTGGGTTAGGATTAGGGAAGTATTTTCAGGGACTAAAGAAGCCGGATGATAGCCAGCACGACAGTCTGGTGGGACACAATGCCGCTGAGCATGCACACGGGGTTTGCAGCAGAGTTCAACGAGACCATCCTCTGAGTATCAGCATTAAAGTGCTTCCTCAAGGGAAATGAAAGCCTGGAGGAAGTGCTGGTTGATAACACCACTCCGTCGCTCTTTGAGGTAGGTAAGAAACATCCTGTTACCACCTGACATGCGGATACATCGAAGTGCACTTACACACGTACTTTAAAGACTCTCTGCAAGCCAGAATGGTACAAAGAAGTCCTAACATCAGAGAATTAAGCCCTGAGGCACAAAGGCCAGATCCGTACTTGAAAAGGCTCCTTTGTGTTGCTGTGCTGGCAGACCTTCCTAGAAGGAATGAAGCACGTGTAATACCACACAATAAGAGTATGAAGAGAGTTTTTATAAAGGTATGCCCAGGTTTGTACACCAGGACTTACATGGGTCATATAGAGGTTTTGCAAAAGATGTTGCAGTCACTATTAACCTTGCTGTGCAGGCAAAAAAATTTCTGAGTGGCTTCACAGAAGCACGTCTGAGCAGGGCGAGCTCCTGCCTGGCCTCTGCAGCGGGCTGGGACCCGGCTGCCTTTCGCGGAGATGCGCTGAAGGACCCTCTGCCCTGCGACCGCGACACAAAGCCATTGCACCAGTGAGGAGCGTGAGTTTCTTATTCCTGCAGACATTCTCAGAAGACACTAGTTTTTATATTCTCACCAGGGATGTGAGTCCTCTGAGTCCTTTGCTGAATCTAAAGTTTTCCTCTGTTTTTTCTCCTGTTTGCTCTTTCCTTTTTTTGTTCCAGATGTCTGTCCTTCAGTCCTTTCCTACTAGGTTCAATCTTCAGTCTTTCTTCTAAGAACCAGGAGTTACATCTCGCATTAGTCTGCGTAACTGGTTGGTCATGCCTCCCTTTTCTCCTTGCATAGTGGGAGCACTGGACTTCAGAGAAGAAACTGGTTTGAAGGACAGATTTTTCTGAGGAGAGGGAGGTGACTAAGGCTACTTCCTTTTGAATATTTGTGCAAGTTTCTGTCTTTCTTTTCAGAACCACAATCAGCAGAAACAAAGGGGAAGCCAAGTTGGTGACAAACAAACCGGAGTGTACGGCTGCTCATTTTATACAGAGCTCAGAGCTTTTGGTTTTGTGCCTACAAAGTCACGACATTTTAAAATGGTGATTTCTGAGATCAGTCCAAAGGGCTAATTGATGCTGTTACTGATCTGTTTTAAAAGCCATGATTAAAAAAAAGAATAGTCACAATTCCTGCCAGCTGTGGGAAACTTTGTGACTGCCTTGTCCCAGTTACAGGGTTTTTTTGTAGTGAGCATACTGTATTAGCATAGCTGCAGCTCCCTTCTAACAACAAATAATCATGAGAAACATTTAATGGCTGGCTTTGGACCATGTCCTTTTTCCTTTTTCTGTATGGTTCCTGATTCCCCTAATACAAGTTTAATAACATGTCTGGAAAAAGAATATCAAGGTTCAAGTTCATGTATTCACTATATTTATTTCTTTTTCCAAAAAGAAGCATCAATACCAAGGTTTAAGTAGCAATTTTCATTCATGGATCTCAAGTGACATCACCCTGCTTTTACAGGAAGGGCAGGCAGAGCAGAGATGAGTGAAAGAACTTGCCCAGGAAGCGCTCAGAAAAACTATCCAGCTCTCCAGACCTCCTGAGGCCCTACCCAGAAACTTTAAGGGGTGAGGAAATGACTGTGAGCAAATGCGGTTAATAACACCCGTGGGGTGGCTATGTCACACAAAAAGAAACATTGGACTAGAGTAGACTTATCTGCTCCCTGTCAAGTGCTTGTCTGCAACAGTCAATGACTCAAGAAACTGCCTTTACAAACCAACCAACCAACCCCCACCAACCTGAGCTCTCTATTAAAAAGCTGTTCAATAACAACGCTGTTCTGATGGCTAAAACGGTCTTCTAGGAGCAACATGTTGCAATAACACTGTCCAGTTCAGTCATAGTCTTCCTGGGATTTGATCCACAGCCCATCAAGGTCAATCAGAGCCTCCCACTGACTCCATAATGATTTAAGCTTTGTTTAGTTGGAGCTGCTAATCCAAACTGCCACAGCCAGTGCTACTGTCTCTGAAGTCCCAGCACTGATATATGAAATCTAGCTTGCTGCCAGCAGTAGCATCATTACAGTCCCTGCAGGTCTCGGCTCTTACTGAAGCAAGTATGTTCACAGTCACAGGAACTTGGATAGAAGTCTTGCAAGGTAAGCTGGTCTGGGCCTTGTCCACTGTAAATGGAAAACCTCCAAGAACAACCCAGGATATGGGTAAAATCAGCCATAATAATTCAATAAAGTGGAGTTTTTCTTCTGCTCAGTGCTAGTCCAATGCCTAGGGGCAGGCCCCTCTGCATCGAGAGGTGCCATCTCTAGGAAGATATATGAAAAGAATTTTTATCTGCAGAGACTATTGTGCACTTTTTCCAAAACAAGGGGCACTACTAACTAGGTTTTTCATCAATCTGTCTGCTCAATTCACTGAACAGAGAGAATTGGAAGGGTCTATTAAAAGTAGATATTTGATAGTGTAGAACCTGCTGGGTTAGCGTACCAACCCATTGGCAGATGCAGCCTTTTCCCCAGAGACCTTGTCAAACTACTCTTGTGTGTATGCTGAAGGCCAAGAAGGTATTACATGTTGATGAGTTTCTCAAATTAATTCCTGGTTAAGACATAATTTTATCTTCTGGCCTGACTGAAAGCATTTGAAATTTCCTCTGCCTTCTTTTGACTATGGTTAATTTGAAGAGTCCCTCAGGAACTCTTCTGCCCCACAGCTGGATGCACAATCCTATGGCTCAATAGCTAATGCTTTCCCACTTAAAATCCCTTTTCTGCAAACATTTAAGCCGTGAACTTGCTCTTTTCAGTGCGCATGGAGAGGGAAACAAGTGGGGACCCAACAGAACTGAAAACAAATTCATTTAAAGAGCCATGCTAATATTCAAGAATTGTTGGATTCAGCTATGATGTCTACCTCTATGTGAAATACAGTACAACAGTCTTTATTTCTTGATCTCCAGCTGTACAGAACTATAGTGATGGGTAGACTGATTTCCTGTAGGTAGCACTTAGCCTACATTAGGGATCCTTGGAAATGAAAAGGTCTTTATGACTGGAAATCAATATCATTCACAGAAAAGAGCATCATTTCCACAGTGCAATGGCTATATTGTGTCCTTTAATTTACTGCTGACGTTACCTTGTGTTTCAAGATTTCCTAAGTTTCTTTTATTTTCCAAGAAACAGGAGAGGAAACAACTGTTATAAATCCTGTAAATCCAAACGTGCTGGGTGTATAACAGCAAGTAGTTTATCAACTTCTGTTTATCTGGAATTTCTTAAAACTTGTCAGATACAATGACAATCAGTGCTGACTTCCTACCAAACAGGTCAATAGAGGCTTCAGTCTCTGATTCAGATGCCAGATGAGTTGTCCGTGAAACATCCATTAGGACACAGACCTCAGGTGTGAAAAAAGACAACAAAAAATTGCAGAGACTTTCTGGAGTAAAAGTAATTTAAGCCATGATCACCTGCTTGCTCAGAAATAACTGATGAAATTGGTGATACGACTTCTTTTGATGGCCTGCCTGTTTTGTGTCAGGAAGATGCAGCCTTGTAACATCTATTGCAACTATTCTGTGATTCTCTCTGATTAATGCTTTTCAACCCTGGAACACCATGCTAACAGAGAACTATTTTAGCAGTACTGTTGCACCATCCATTTTAAGATTAGGAGTGAAAAACCTAGGCTGGATTAAGGGCCCCTGTCCAGAACAGCGCTGAAGACCCCTGGGAACAACACCAAGTGTGGCACTGAGAGGGAACTGGAAGGTCTCTGGAGGAGATCTGCATCTGGTGCCACCAGCCATGCAGAAGGTAATGGGTGGCCCTGAGGAGCAGTTGTGTTGCTATGGACCAAGGAGGTTCAGAGTAACAGGGGGATAAGCTAACACCACATTCTGAAACCACCTTGCCTTCTGTCACGTTTGTCTATTGTTTAAGCTGTCTATTATGTCTTTCAAATGTGATAATTAAAATCCATGCATTACCAAGGAAAAAAAGACAATAATTAAAATCCAGGCACAAAAGGGAGTTCATTCTCCAATGCTATTTTGTGCAGAGGTATTTGAGGGTTTCAGTAAAGTAGCTCTTTCTGGTTCTTTATGAAAACCCCTGCTCCTACAATGAATCTTTCCAACTCTCTGGAAAATAATCTAATTATAGTTAACACTATTATGTTCTTTGGTGCTTTGAATAGAGCTGTGGGTAATATTATGATTACTCCAAAGCAAATAGCTATGTGGTTCAATCTGACATTTCATATTGATAAAAACATAACCATTTTATTAAAAACCATGGATAAGGGAAATTATTCATTTCCTAGGTAATATAACAAGAGAGAGGAAAATGCCTTTGTTTTCTGAACAATGGGAGAAATATGCTTTGCCAGACTCTGTTCTATAAATACATTCAATTAAAACATTGTATTCCTCTTCTCCTGATGAACTCAAAGAGAAAGCAGTGGAAACCTAGCTTTCTCTTTCCTGAAATCTTCCCATAAAACATCCAAAACAAATGAATACCTTAAGTGTAAGACATTCTGATCACTTGAAGGCTTGCAACCACGCCTGAAAAAAAAAAAAGATTAAATATCAAAGAATGGTATAAAGTCTGAAAATGTGCATTTAAATGTTCTAGTTTAATCTCAAACGGACAGTCCACTCTTTTGTTTTGTTTTATTTTGTTTTGGTTTGGTTTGTTTAATAAAGTCCCAGCTGGGAGCCAATCAAATTGAAAATGTATTGGCTTTGCTTCACTTCTGGTATAATTAGTCACATACTGTTGGATGCTGACTTTAGGTGGCACACACCCACCATCAGCCTCTCCGCAAAAATGAAAACGCAATTGAAATTTGCTGCTGTCCCTTAGGCTGGTTTGGTTGAATCTGCTTTATTTTCACAGCAGACCTGCTGCTAGATGTTCTTAGACCAGGGAGCTTATCTGCTGCAAGCATTACACACGTTCATGCAGGCATGGCCAGTCTTTCTGGAACTTCGAGTGACAAGCTGACGTCTTTGGGTAGCTGTGATATGAGGTACGTGTCAGAGAGGAGGGCTAGGATGGTCCAAGAGGTGGCAGTAAGGGATGCTCTCTAGCAATTGCCTCTTTTACCTGTGGGACAGAGCACCGTAGCCCCTGTTTTAATTGCAACCCTGCCTGGTCAGCCAATGCCACTTGCACCAGGAGGATCTGCAAAGGGCTTTTTGGAGGCGTTCGTACAGAGCCCGAGCTGACAAACTGTGTGATGTGGAACAGAATAAACCCAGACTTTGCTGAAACTGCGTTTGAGTGGAAGCAAGTACATCCAATATTTGACTAGATGACTGACACATTATATCTCCCCCCCGAGAAAGCAAATATTTTTTCTGTCAAAATATCTGTAATACAATCCATTCTCACTCCTTCCTTGGTGTGGAAGCAATAGCTTCTATGATTTTAATCAGTGCTGGATTTCGCACTCCCACTAGTATTAGAAATCCAAGAACATACAACTCCGTACTCTGGAGGCAACTGAAGCTATTCTTTTTAAGGTCACAGCAAATGCAATAATGCCAGCAGCTCATAGCGCTCTTCATTAGGCTGTGTAACTTTCCAGCACATCAATCACTCAGTGGAGGGTGTTTACTTACTTTTTTTTTCTTTATATAATTTTTTTAACAGTGTGACAGTGGGGTTTTTTGTTGGTAACCTACTTTGAATTCTCCTTTATGGGACAGGTGCAGCTGATCCAGTTGCTACTGGGAATTCAGTGATGTGAAGCACAAAAGCAGTGGTGGGATTTTGCTACTCGGAGCAGATGTTGAGCCTGTTCAGACATCACCAAAGCTGGTCAGGTAGCCAGAGAACCATACAACCCCGCATCCCTCCAGTCCACCACAAAGATCATCACTGGGCTGGATGATAATTTAATAGCTGGGATTTGCACTTGAAAATGTCTTGTCATCTTTCTGCAGGTCAGCCCTACTGAGCCTCTGTCACATCCCGGGAGTCCCCAAAACTTCAAAAAGAAGATTTTTGGTCCATCGTAAGCCCAGCTACAATATTGAGGTTAACTCAACTCCTGACACTGTAACGCTGGAGTAAGTAAAGCAGACTGGATTCAATTAGCAAGCCTAAATCACTACTCGCTTGGTCCTATTTTACAGTACCAGAGGAAAAAAAGTGCTTGGAACTGCAAATGCCCAGGATGCATCTGGCCGTTGGCTCTGAAGGCTGTAGCTCAGGTCCCAGGTTTGGCTCTCCACAGCCATAGCTCAGGTCCCGGGTCCAGCTCCCCATGGCCATCTTATGGTGGTGGACAGAGGCTCAGGCTCTCCCTGCCTCTCGGGGGTTGCAGAGAGTCGGTCAGACATGGAGCAGCAGGGAGCCTTTAGCTCTGGGGAAGGGCGAGTGTTGGTTGTTGTTGCTCCAGGCTCCATCCCCTCCTGCAAAGCTGTCCTGCATTTGGTTGTCTTCTCCAGCCCCAGACGGCTGCTCTGGGGGGTTTTCAACTTCCCCGTCTACCAAAGGAGATCCAAGGACTCACAGCGACTCTTGTGCTGTCTGCTGGAGCACTGGCTGCGGGAGAGCATGGTGCTGCCTCGCCACAGGTACCCCCAAACCCGACGGGTGCCGGGGCCCCGTTCTGCCCTGAGAAGCCTTTCCTCCAGCCCGGGAGAGCAGGGCACTGCCCAAAGGCTCCCCAGCCCCAGATCCAGGCTGTGGGGTGGCAGGACGATGGTGCAGAGGAGGCGATAGCCATCCTCCTCCCAGAGCATCCCTGCACAGATGCTCTGCCCACCTTCCAGGTGCATGCAGCCGCTTACATTAGGCCCTTTAGTGTTATTTAATCAGGAATTTGGGCTCGGGGGGTTGTTTTGGGTTTCCTTGTCCTTGTTTTATTAGCATTGGTAGCTGGCTCCTGGGAGCTTTGTGCAGACAGCTGTGCTGACAGCTCCGGGGCTCGGTGTGGTGCCCACGCTCCCCGAGGCTGCCGGGGCTGCCTGCACTTCCTACTTACTGTTTCATTAATTGCAGACCGGTGTGAGGATAGGGCTCGGTTCACACTTCTTGGGGGACCTCACATGCAGAGTGCTGTGCATGATAAGAAGGCAAAAATAGTGGACGCCTGCCTGCGGTTTGGCTTTTTAATCCCTAGCCCCCACTTGGGATCCAGGGAAGATATGAAGGTGCTCTAGGAGCAGCGTGAGGGGAGAGCTAGCTGCTTCCCAGTGCAGGGATTATATATTAATAAGTCAGGCTTCAACAGCTTTTGGTTACACAAAAACACACACACAGAGCAACAGAGGGGCTAGGAAAAACATCAGGTCTCAACACCTTGGCGCCTACACTCCCCTTGCCTCCTGCCCCGACACACACGCGTGTTCCCGGGCACGCACACAGGAGCACTCGGAGAAACAGCCGAGGGAGAAGGAACAAAGGAGACAGAAACCCCCTTGTGCCACTGCGTTGGGAGCAAATGTGCTGCTCCAAGCCATCCCTTCCCATTGCAAACCCGCAGGGTGATGCACACAGGAGAGGACGTGCACGAGCAACGCAATGGGAAGCTGCTGGGAGGAACGTGTGCAGGAGACGAAGGTTCACAGCAGAGCTGTCCCCTCTAGACTGGGTGCTTATATAGTCAAAACACTTACTTAATCATCGTTTCTTCCCTCTGTACTGAGAAATAGCACTGAACCAGAAAGCAAATACTTTAAAAGAGATGCTCTGCTATTGCTACAGCGTGTTACGCTCATACCTGAGCTCTCTGGGCAATTTAACTCCCTCTAAGCGAGGGGAGAGCACAGCCAGCTGGGTGCTTGTGTTTCCAGAGCAGCTCAACTCAGATCATGTTAGCTGAGATGATTAACTGACTGTATGAACAACCCTAATGTGCTCAATGCAGGGAAAACAGCATCGGCACTGGAAAGGGGGAAGCCACCAGCTTCGGCTGGGTGGTAGCTTTCTAATGCGTGCTACAAAATGTTCACGTGCTGCTCTCATCTGCTTTCAAATGGGTAAACTTTCAGCAGATGTGTTAAACTGAGTGAGAGCTGAGTGTGTATGGACTTACTGAGTGCACAGGTTGTCTTTGGGCCAGTCGGTCGTTTGGAAGTGAGACGTGGGCGAGTTCTTGTAGGCTAGTGAATGACGGGGATGGTTATGTGAATGCTCTCCAGCAGAGACAGAGACTATTACATTGGACTTTATTTATCCTTCGTGAGAACAGGCCAGGTTAGGTTTATTTACAGCCTAAGAGCATATACACAGATGCTTATGCTATTGGGACAATTTTAATGCTGGCAAAGTGTTTCCACACAGTGATTTTAATCCAGTCTCACCAACCCGCTTACTCTCCTGCCTTTTTTTATTTTGTGAGAGCTAGCGGACATGGACCTGTGCATGTTGCACAGGGGCCACGCAAGCTCTCAGCCTCCTGTCGGCTGCAGCCCCAACAAGTTATGCCGCCCATGCACCCACCCTTCCAGCCTCTCTGCCACAGGCTATCTCAGAGAGAGCCCAAAAAGGTGGATGGGAAGGACTGAGGTGTCCCCTTGGCTGTCGCAGGGAGCTGTCAGGGTGGGACACCGCGTCCCTTGACCTCTGGACGAGAGCAGGCTCTCTGCTGTCCTCTTGCTCCAGCCTGGGCGATGCTGCTGGCTCTCATCCGGAGCCTGCTGCCCTTCGCTTAGCCCAGTTATCCTCGGTAACTCTGTGGCTGGGAAGTTAATGACCTCCCTTTGCCTGTGTTACATATTCCTGCCTGCCACAGCTCGCAGCAGAGAGAAAAGAGAGACCGAAAAGGTTGTTAACATTAAAGAGAAGCTAAATGGCTTGCTCGAGGAAATCTCTAGCAAAGGTCAGAGATGCGCTCAGCCCCATTCCCAGCTCACCGGACCGTCTCGTCTCCTTTAGAGGCACCTCGTGACGCTCACACGCCTGCCCAGACATGCTCCCCCGGGAAAGCTGACCCTGTCTGTCCGTCTGTCTCTCCACCATTACCTTGCTTGCTATTCCAGGTCAGTGTCAGTTCTCAGCTGTGGCACAAAATGGTTAAGACCTTCCAAACACCAAGCCTCAGGCCTCTGGCACCAGGACTCCCACGTTTTATGGTGAGCAAAGTACCGGGGGACGCCCTCCTGTCTGGTGCAGAAGGTGCCCGGTCTGCAGCACTGGCCCGGTGCATAACGGGGGGAAAAGCAGGAATTTCTCGCATGAAAAAGCGTGTCCTGCTCTGAAAGCTCTGGGTAGCGGTGGGGCTGCTGAGAACATAGGATCGACAGAAGTAAGGTTTGGAGCTGCTTGGCAGTGCTGGTAGTTTTTTAAGTTGCTGCTTCCCCGTTGTGGTACTTGATTACCCACCCAACCAGGCTTTCAGCTCTACAGATGCTGACAAGGCTGACAGGATTTCCAGCGTAATGAAGAAAACAACAGCTGCAACACTCTTTTCCCCTACCCTTACAAGTTTGCTGACTTCAAATGTACTGAAAAATGCTGAGGAAAGGAGCAGAATTTGGGGCTGGTGCTTGCAGGGGCTGGGAGGCGCCAGGTGACCAGAGACATTGGCACAGAAAGGACCCACCGGCGCACGCCGGGAGCAGATGGACTCCTACTGCTGGGCATGGACCTCAGGAAAGAAGCCAAGGAAAAACGTACGTGTTTTGTTTTAGCAGAAATGATCCCAGAAAGCACCAGGTTATTTGAACCTGGAGCACAGGGGCGAGGCAGGCAGATGGTGAAATGGTTGTCGTGCTTCAAAGCACGCGTCCTTTCGTTGCCGAATGATTCGTGGTCGCGCTGGGTGCCAGCGGGTTCCCTGCAGCCGTCCGGCTCACGGAAGAGCAGCACGAGCCTCTTAGGGAGCAAACAGACGGGAAAAGGTTTCCTCAGGAGCACGGGCTGGGTGCCTTCCCGGGATGGCAGCGCACCCTCGTCGCCCGGGCTGATAGCAGCAGGAAACGCGTGTGCTGCCGACCCGCTCCGCGGAGCTCTGTTTAATACAGCAGCGCTTGGCAGCACGCAGCCGGGACGGGAAGCTGCTGCAGCGTCACGTCTGCTGTCTCACAAGCGTGGCAGGAGTCCGTGCGGCAGCTGGGCAAGCAGACCGAAAAGCCGTTTTCCGCCTGCTTTCCGCCGAGTGGATGCACAGCCCCAACGCGGCACAAGCGCTCCGTATACCTGAAGTGCGGACCCAGCGCTGCCGATAGATTAACCTTAATGCCCTTGGAGGCTTTAATTCAGAGGAGCAACCGTGTTTCTGGCTGTGTATGTCAAGCATCCCTCTGTGGTGGAAATCTTCTTTTGGGGGCGATTATGGCTGTTGGATGCCAGAGGGCAACTTGGCGATAAGTGCCTCCTGCATTCGGCTTCGTGCGCAGTCTCCGTAACCCATTCGCTGCCTGCAGATGGTCTTTGGCTGCAAAATTCAGATCCACTTCTTAAAACAGTTTGCTGTCCTGGAGCTCTTGATTCCAGAAGTTTATGTTTATCTGCTCAGTATTTCTCCACTTTGGGAATTTGGTTTGGGACTAGCTGTTAATAAATTAAATAGTTTAGCACATTTTTTTGGTAAAGCTTTTATAGCAAAGACTCGTCAAGGAATATAGAGATAATCAGCTTGAAGAAAAATCCCAAGAAACCTGGCTGTACCTCTCCAAATAGTTCACCTGCTGGGCAGCATCCCTGAAAATTGAATGGGTGCCTCTGAGCAAATACCCTCCAGATTATTTATGGCGTTGTAATTCAATTAAGTGAGTGGCAGGGGATCACTGAGGGTGGCTGTGGGATCCTCATGTGCCTTTTTTTTTAACCTACAGAAGAAACGAGAATATTTAGGATCAAGTAATTACAAGGGTCAGGGCTTAATAGGGAATTTATTTTGCAGTCTGTGGATATTAGGCTAGCTGAGTAATTTCTTATTGGGGCATAGTAATAAAAGCACTCATTGAACAGGTAGGTAGAAAGCTGCCTATAAGCAATCAGTAGATGATCTTTGGGAGAAAGAAAAGAAAGAAGATATGCTTGAGCTATATTTTATGACTACCTCTAAACTATGGAGAAGGATGCTCAAAAATGTGAGTCTGCCATATCGACAGCAGGCTCTCAGGTCAGTAGAGCAAAAAAAGTTATGTGGTAAAACCAGGCAGGTTCCCTTCTGAAACAGAGAGAAGATTTTCCTTGAGTCATTTAAATGGAATAGGGAAAAAAAAGTGTAGTTGAGAGAGTAACACATGCTTTAATGAAAGGTATTAAAATGCTAGCAAAGCGCTTTCCCAGGGAAAGAGTATTAACTCTAAGGATGAGAACTGTCCTGCTAGAGTTGAGGACGAAACATGACTGAGCTGAAAAAACAAACAGGACGTTGCTTAAGTTCAGCTACAGCAGCGAAACAGAAGAACACACATACTACTAGTGCTGCCCTCTTACTCTGCCCTGGCCGAGGTTAGGATACCTTCTTCAAAGGTGTTACTGGTCTTTCAAACTTTCAGGTCAGTGCAAGGCACTTTAGGGTAGTAATAAACATTCCTCGTGTGCTTAAAACATGAAGTTTCATTAATCAGGGCTTCGTGACTGGTTTGTGAGACCTCTGTTTCTGACCTTGCCGGGCACTCTTGAATTGAATCCCAAATTGTCAAACCCTCAAGCCATTCAGTCACTCCCACAAAAGATTGGCTGTGGATTTGCCTCATTTGTAGTCTTAATTATTTGCATACAACCGAGCAGCGCCATATCCCCGGTGCCATTCGGGAAGCCCTACTTTGTGCTCGGCTGTCAAGTAAGTGCTACTGCTGTGACGAATCGCCGGCGCCTCCTCTCACCTTCACTGCGGTGCTCCTGCCGCGGGCGTCGAGGCGGGATCTCCGGGCTCACGCTGCCCTGCATGGCTGCATGTTTTTGCCCTTTCCTTGACACCTCTCTGAATGATTTTGCTCAAAACTCAGAGACAGGCAATGTCTAGTTCCTGTTTAAATTCAAGGGTATTACTTTGATAAATGCAATCCTGGAAGGGGGGGAGATGTCTTACTATTTGACCGAGACACCATAGTCGTGGTATCTGTTACTCTCTCTGTAAGAAACCCACATTTCTAAGCCCTTCTAACTGTCGGCAGTGAACAGCAAATCTAATTTATCTCTTAGAAAGCCACAAACAGGCACGCTTTGGAAGGGAAGGCGGTATTTGGCAGTTTAGGTCTTGCACTGAGATGCGCACAATCTGGGTTCGGTTGCTATCTCTGTTACAGATGTCCTGCCGTAAGGGCAAGATTCAAAACCAGGATTTAATTGCCAAGCTTAGAGTCCCTCTGTTTTCCAAGTCAGGCTGCAGAATAAGGAGATGGGAGAACACTCGCTCTCTCTCCTGCTGGGAGATTGTGGAGTCGAGAAAGCAAATTGATGGATCAGGAAAACAGAATAAACAAGACAGAGCCTGACTTTTCAGCCTGAGGAGAAAGGGACTTCCAGGCTCCTTTCCCTGCTCCTGGGAAGTCTATACATATACACATAGACAGGGAACATTCAAGGCTTTCTGTAAGGACATTTCCAGCTCACAAAGTCAGCATCTCTTATGGTTGTGCTTATTCTCTTGTATTCCTCATTGCACTGCGGTGGCTCACCATCAGCAGGAAAGACGGACACCAGCAGCAACCCCTCTGGAGGATGGCAAGCTGGATGTTCAGACCTCCTTATGGTGGGGCAGCCTTGACACAGTTCCCGTGGGAGAACTAAAAACCATGGAGCTACAATGCAAGGCAACTCCATCTCCTTTCCCTCTGGCTGAAGAAGTATGTGCCAGGAGCTCGCCCCCACCCAGGACACTCCTGAGATGTGCCGAATCTTGCATACCTCCCAAACAGTGCGGTGCCAGCTGAACAATTTGGTTGAGCATCGGCTTGTGCTGAAGTGGTCTGGCTTTCTCTCAGGGAGGTAAGGACCCCAGATCTAGTACCTGGACCCTGAAAATAACCCTTGTTCTGAATGGGAACAGTCATATAATCAAAGAGTCACTCCTGGAAACCCCACAATCCTGAAAAACATGACAGAACTGGAAGGCATTTTATGAAGTGACCTTGTGAGCCAGTGAGGATCCCTAAAATGGAAATCTGAACCGTATTAGTGGTAAAATGAGGAAGCTTTATTAGAAACTATCCATGAACTAGTTGTTCTGTTCTCTGGACAACCAAATCATCCCACTGTCTACTCCTACTACTTTTGTCAGGCTGGAATACTTCAGCATGCAAGTAAATAAATATAATGAAAAAATAGCCCTGACATGCTCATTTGTCTATCCTGTCACCACTGATCTGTATTTTTGAGGATATCCTGAGATGAATGGCTGCAAGAAGCCCCTGATCTTATTATGAAAAGCACAGGCTGTCCTTTTAAGCAAGTTGATAGATTTATCTGAAGGCCTAGCATCCCTCGAGTATTAATTCTTAAAAACAGATATGTAATGATGACAGCTGTTTCTGGCTACTTCATGGTGTCTCTACAACACAGAAAGCATGTCTAGATTTCAGCAGGCTATCCCCTTGTTTTACGTGCAATGAACTCCAGGAGGGCTCAAACGGACGTGTCCTGGCACACAAACTGGGAGACAGGCTACATAACCAAGGATCAGCTTCTTGTTTGTTCTGGCCCTTTTTGGTGCTACAAATGGGCTTTAGTACTGCTCTAAGGCTTCCTGGTATGGCTGCAAGGTGACCAGCACCTGTGTGCACGCACAGATGCACGCACAGATGCACACACATGCGCAGGGGCACGGACTGATCCCTGGTGCGCTGCTGCAGCACAGACAGCCGTAGGTAGCCTGCGCGCAGCTGTAGGTTGCCCACAAACAGCCACAGGTTGCCGATGGACAGCTGTAGGTTGCCTATGGACAGCCATAGGTTGCCTGCAGACCAGCCCGCTGTGTCTGTTCTGCTTTTGAGAGTCTTATCTACTCACCACATGTTGCAGCAGCTCCAAGCCTCCTTTTAACACAGCCAAAGTAAAACAGTTCTCAAGCCCAGCCCCTGGGGTTTTTTTGCAGTCCTGTATGAAGAAGCCAGTGGACCCAGATGGGAATTAGAAAGGCAAAAATCTGAGTTTATATTGCTGTGAATGGAAAGAATGAGGCAAACTGCATCCGGACCCCCAAAAAGATCCACCAGAACATTCAGATCTCTTCAGTGGTGATAACTTTTGTATCAAAGAAAGAAAGTAGAAGAACAGCAGTTACCTAGTATAAAAAGGAAATGTTGATTGTTTCCTACTTACTGTGGCAGGAGCATAGAGCTCTGCCAGGCTTCGAATACGCACCGAGAGGAGTCACTCCTGTTCCTCATTTCCTCCCTTTGACTAACTCTGGTAAGTATTAATCATTAGGCAATTATGTTCTTTAAGATAAATCACTGCAAATTTCTCCTCTGTAAACAGACAAACAGCTTTTCTTTGTAACGATTGATTTAGTTGCCCTGCAATTTCCTGTTTAATTAAACAGGATCAGTCAGACAAATGCAGGTTTTTAAGCACTTTGTTTCTGGCTTTATTTCCTTCTCCTAGGAATATACAAGAAATGATCTTATTTTTAATGGCATCGGGAGGTTAGTTGGGTTAATACCAGTCACTTTGCCCTTGGGCATTGATTAATATCAGCTCTGTCAGATAATCTCATATGAGGGAACTGTCAGTGTGATTCTCCACTGTGCTTTATAGCCCTCGGCTTGTACAAAATGAGTGTCAGACCATCCCGAATCGCAACGTGTGTTTTGCCCAGATATGGGGCAACTTTGCTCTCCTTTCTTCTCAGCTGCGCTGAGCCCTGCTCAAAGGTGCAGAAAGTTTGTTGATTCCAGTCACAGACCTACACGTGGGGAACGTGCAAAAAGAAGCTCAATGGCCTCATCTTCCTCAGGGAGGTAAGGGCTAGTTGTGGGTCTCCGAGATGGGTTAGGAGCTGAGAAATCTGTGAGCCCAGAGCTGAGGAACATCCTCAGACAGGCTTTGTGCCGGTAGCTTAAAATAAATATATTGCAGGCACAGCACCAAATGGGAGATCCGGGCTGGGGACCCTTGGTTTGGGTGGAAGAAGGCTGAGAGGGGACATGGTCATGGTTTAGAGAATCACGAGGGTGGGAGATATGGCCAGTGTGGAACCATTCACCAAATCTTTCAAAATTAGGTCTAGGGGCACCCATTGAACTAGCAGGAGATTGACTTAAAACGGATAAAGCATTTCTTTTCTCAGTGAGCAGAGAGCTGCTGGCGCTTGCTGCCACGGGAGGCTGTGGAGATGGGCAGTACCTGTGGGTCCAGAAAGGGGTTAGCCACGTTCACGGGCCACAGGTGGATAAAGGGGTAGCGGAGGGGACAGGCTGGGCTCTGACATCCCCAAACCAGCAACTGCTGATGCTGGGGAGGATGAGGGGACGGGACGGCACAACGTGGCCAAGGCTCACGCGCTCTCCTGAAACGGCATCTTTTTGTGAGAGACGACGCGCTGGGCGAGGGCAGCCTTGGGTCTGACCTGTAGGGCATTTTGTATGATCTTAGGTTCCTAAACTTTTCCAGAAGACTGTCAGCCCCTGAAGTAATGTCCTGGCTCTGAGCGAGCTGCAGCATGACTCAGATTGCCAGCGCTGCCATAGATGTGGTGGGCACCATACGTTTTAGCCGAGGGAGCTCCGCCACAAATCAAGGGAAAGATGAGCAGGGGCAGAGCGTCTGCAGAGAGCGTTTACTGTATCGGCAGTGCTGTTCTCCGCATGCTGCAAAGGACGGTTGCCCTTCCACATAGATTATTGTCTTATCTCAGAACAGTCATCAAGATGAAGTCAAATTGCCTGGGACAACAGTAGACTGTCACATTTTTATTGGCTTTCAGATAAATGTTCCCTGGCACTGGAGCCATCTGCAGATTCAGTCCTGCCACTCCTTTTATTCCTGCTTTTGTTTAAGTAATTTCTTAAAAGGACAAATCCAAAGGATCGTTTATCTCCTTTCAATCTCTTCCTTTGTATCTGCCTGGGAATATCACTGATCACCCGATAAACAATTAGCACTCAACCTTCTCATGTACTTAATACCATCACTGCATGACAAGACAAAGATGTCAGGTTCCTGCTGCTTGCGCTTGCAAATGGCAGCAAGAGCAGGTTTTTTTCTAGACAACTTTTTTTTTAAACTATTCCCTTGGGGTTTTAAAATGATCCTACTTAGCTGCTGTGACCTGAGCTAACCCTAAATCATGTTAAAAGCTGCTTGTCTTTTGTTGTTAGTTCTGTTCCAATATAAAGAGTTTTAAACGTCTCACTGGTTCATCTTAATCCTATTTGACGTTTGGGCTGTGGTTGTAAGGTAGTCTGGAGTACTTCCTGATGTACAGGCACATAAAGGGTGGTTTTGGGCTCATCAGGAAATGGTGGAAAAACTTGTTGCCAAGGTGTAGGATGCACTCACCCAGCTGTCTCTCTTGCCCCTTTGCCGTGCAATGGTGAAAGACAAAATGTGTATGAATGTTCTGCAAACATATGGCCTCAACTTTCTTCATCCAGACCGATCTGTATGTCCCATACCTGGATTTTCCACTGGAAAGATCCCAAATATTACCTTAGAGCATGCATAGCCATGATTAAACACATGCACTTCAATTAAATGTTGAAGTCTGATACCTCTGTGCGTCCTCACTACACAAGCAACTAGAGCTATTCACCTGCCTTCCACATTTAGGCAGTGTCTGTGCTTTGGACCTGTCTTGGCAAGCTGCAGTGCAGAGTTTGTATTTATCTGCATGAGGAAAATAGTTATAACCAGCAGACTGGAAAAGAGAGTGAAAGCACAGGCAGAATAAGAATTTTGCCTTGTACCTACTCAGTCCGCTACTACACACCATATGTGGACAGAAATTGAGTTTTCTGGTGACCCTAAGGATCAGGACGTGCTGTTTATTTTAGCTAAGTACATTCCTCTCTCTTAGTATTTGCTAGGCACTGGCAGTATTCATATAAAACGTGGTAAAAGAGTTCCATGAGTGAACGAACTGATGATCAACCCGTCGGTGTAGCTAGTGCAAATAGGTTCTGTTCTAACAAGAAAAAATACCGCAGTGTTTGTCCCTGGTGGCTGTGATGTGTTATGTGAAGCCCTATGTGTAGGGTAGCGCCTCCCGCGCACTACTGCGGACTTGAGGCTGCAGTTGTGGCTTTGAGCTAGTACTATGTTATTGCCATGTGGCCAACACAGCTCCTCTACGTGACATTCTTACCTAGTTGCCTTGGAGCCCTGTCTTCTGTTTGAGGAATGGTCTTTGGAGAAATTGCAGCTGGATAATTGAACCTGGGAACTTTTCCAGGCCTGAGGCTAACGCTGCATTAAGGATCGAACTGAAACAGGCTCCTGGGTGAATTTGTGTCCAGATGGAGTACACCTCGGCCTCCTAGTTTGACCTGTCTAGTTCAGTTCTGTAGTTAATGAAGAGCTGGGCCTTTGACATACACACCAATTCACCCCATTCAGCTTTGGTGCTTAGTAAGTAACAGCAGTAGGACAGGTATCGATGTCGACCAGCACTTCTGTGGCATGGTTTCCTTCCAGATACAGCTCTGGTGGTGCAAAATATTATAATCCCACCAGTGTGCTATGCCCTCCCTTCTCTTCTTGCAAGGACCTTCGGCCTACTGACATGAGAACCCCCTAATTTGTTTCAGACAAAATATGCTGGAGGGAAAGCCAGCACGTTAGGGAGGCTGATAGTCTTTGGCAGGGAGGTTGTGATAAGCTCCCGTATGGTATCATCTTCTCTCGGCACAGTGGGATGCCGAAGATGTCTGTCCATAGTGCAGTGCTGACAAAAGTGACTCGTATCTTCCCGAGAGTTCAATCTGTCTGCACGAAAACAGAGGTGAGGAGGTGCCGCAGCAGGAGCTATCAGACGTGCAGGAATTCAGCAGGCTGTGGAGAGCTGGCCTTCAACGTTCAGGCAGCTGGAGCTGAAGGAGAGCGTCACCCGTCTCTCTGAGGCTCTCCTCGCTGCTTACCCTGCTGAAACATCTTCTCCCTCCGGCTAAGTGGTTCGTGGCTCTCGGCTCATTGCTGTTACAAGACATTTATGTTTCACGGCAGATGGCCTATTGCACAATTTGTTGAGTTTTTTTTTAATTAAGGTAGATCGGCAGGCAGTGACTCAATCTCAGGCAGCTTTGGGCTGAAATTTCAACTTTATCCCACATTTCTTTAAAGCAAATGAAACCAAAAAAAAGTGTGTGTGTGTGTGTGGGGAGGAAATATTTTCATAGTCACAATTTTTATCAGGTTTTATAGGATATCTGGCTCATATTTTGTGAAGACCAAAATGTAATGACACAAGCACCTTTATAAAACCTACCTTTTCCATCAAAATACAAAATAATGAGTGAAAATATCCTCAAAACACTACAGTTCTCTGTGACTGAACACATGCAAGCGCACTGCCTTACAGCTAAGCCACATGGAATTTAACCTTGGCATTAAGGCTGGAATTTCTTCACCTGCTTTCTGATCTGTGCCTTTTCATATGATTCGTAGATTTAATTTACAATGTATATCCATATACAAAGGAAAAGTGTTACGACTTTATCAGTCCACGGAGTCCCAGCAGTCTTGGCTTACCAGATGTTCCTTACTCGTTTAAACTGCGCACTGAGCTTTGTTCAGTAGGATAATTTTAAAATGTAAAGAGTATGGGGACACATAATGAAGAGGTAGAGGCAGCGGCTGTACGGATAACATGTTGCGGGAGAAGATCTATTGCAGCATGTCCAGCTGCATTACCATAACTGTGGGTGATAACTGCTGTGCAAAAACCCACAGGTCACTCTGAGCTACAAATTGTGTTTTGATTTCTTAAGTCCAGCAACCCACCCAATAACTTTCATTTAAAAACAGGACCTCGCTGCAGGTAAAGGCTTTATTTTGACCCAAAGGCCAGTGAGTACCAGGTCAGTTTTGCCGCAGCAGTGACTGTAACCGGCTCTCCGCTGCTGCAGGGCACCATCGATGTGCGGCCCAGTGCTTGCGTCTCTCCATGGCACACGCTGGCCAGGGCGTGAGCACGGCGAGACGCCGCTTCCCCCAGGCCAGACTGCGTGGGCACAGGCTAGACCCGAAAATGGACAGAGGGACAGTTGGCAAAGGTAAGAGCGTTGACCACCCCTGGACGGCTTTCTTGAAAAAGAATAAGCAGAGTGAAAAAAAAAAAAAAATCCATTTTCACCAAGTTCACAAGTGAAAAAATCAGCTTTTTCACTATTTAAAGGCAAACCCAGAGCTTCTGTTTCCTAAGGAAGCTGAAATCCAAGAACTTCATGTAGTTATATGAATATATTCCCCTAAAGCAATGTTGAAAATCTTTATTGGAATACAAGTTTAATACGCTTTAAATATGTTCCCCACCCCTCTGATAAGTTGCTGAAATAATAAAAAATTCTCAGACTTACTCAAGTTTGCATTAAATCAGTTTTGCTATATAGTTACAGTGAGGTCAAATTTTCTCCCTGAAGTTTCTTGCATATAGTTCATTTGAATGGAGTGGCTTCTATGTCACCTTTAATCTTCTAAATGCATCTTACGTTCAAATTATAAATCCTGGAAAAGAGTGACCTACAATGAATGCTTAGCCACAGCTTTATGGCTGAACAAATGCACTTCTCTAATATGCAAACTGTTAAATGTTTTCTTATCATACTATAAGTGTGAACTAAATTATAATATGATGAAAAAGTAGCAGTTTGCAGTAGTTCCAAATGTGGCAAATCTTCAGTAGTGCATAAAATAATTCAGTGAACTGTGGAAAACATCAGAGCAATTCTAGCCTTAAAGCCCTTCTTCCAGCAACCAAAAAGTGCCAAAAACAAGCAAGCATAGCTAAGCATTTCATCTTGGAAGCAGCTTATTGAATTAATAAGACAAGTCAATTAATGTAATGCTCTGTTGCTTCGGGATAAAACATGAAAAGGAAAAATATGGAGCTGTTTACTGTAGTGAGATCAAGCAACCATGAAGTCCATAAAGTTGCTCATTTCTCTAAATCCTAAGGAAATGATCAGCATAGCCTATTTAGAGCATTGTATATACTCTTTTTACATGTAAGTCATCTGCGTGATGTAGATCTTCAGCTGTTCAAATCAACGCTGGTTTTATTATCCATTTATGCCTGCTATGAGTCTGTTCTGCCTTCATATTTGCCTTTATACTGCATAAACTTGAAGCTTAACAGCCAGTACCATTCGCAGCAGTGGATGTCAGGGTGTCCGACGGGCTCACCTGTGTCTCAGGCAGGGCTCCGAGCGCTGCAGGTGAGCAAAGTTGTCACTGACGTGAGCAGGTATTTTAGGTGAGTAACGGCTCATGCCCAGGTTAGCCTGTGTGGTGTAGAGCAGTGAAGAAAGCCAAGGGCTGCAGGTATGAGACTTCTGTGTTTCAACAGCGTGGTTGGTGTTTCAGTCATGGCGAGGCTCTGATGAATTGGAAGTTAAGGCTGGTAATCTTTGCTTTCAGGTCAGCTCTTCAGTTTTCATTTAACTTAATGTTAAGCTTGTGTGTGCTCAGAAATCCTGATTCTGCTGCCCTGTGAAAAAGCATCTGAGAAGGAGGCAGTCAATTAGTGATGAGCAACTGATTTTCCTTGGTAATAGACTTTATCTTCTGAGAAACACTCATTATACAAACTTTGGTTTCTGCCTTGCAAAAATGATAATAATCCTGATCAATAACTTTGCCTGTTGTGAGCTCTGGTTTTTGAATTCCTAACTTCTCCCCCAAACCACTGCCTTTGATTGCCAGGGGCTAATTAAATCAGTTTAAATAGGGCTGCAGTGGGTTAATGAGGACTGTAGCAAGTAACAGGCTGCTGGTGGAGATGAGCGCCTCAATTAGTCAGGCATAAAATGACTTTCGTGCCTCACAGCAATGTGTGGAGAACAAATCTGTCGTGGCTATTTTGGCTGAACTCTGAGCGTGGGTGTGCAAGGACGGCCGTGGAAAGGCGTAAGCTGGAGACAGCAATGCGCTGACCGGGTCTGTACCCGCTTTGTGTAATATTACTGGTTTTCAAGGCTCCTTTGCAAGTGTCAAGGCTGCAAATGGTAAAATACAGAGCACAGCTACGGGAGGTGCTCAGGTGGATGCGTGGGTATTAAGGGAAGACCACTTAGGCTAGAAATCGGTGTGAACTATGTGCCTAGCTGTTTGTAGAGCTCTGGGCCGCTCTTCCTTTGCTTGCCCTCAGATCCTGACCGCAAGAAACCCTGTGATTCTTGTTTACCTGTGCAGCTCTATTCAGTGGTGGAGGGAGGTGCTGTGATCTCATCTCAAGTACTTTTTGTGGGTTGCTGTTGGATGCACGGTTCAGAGGTTATTGTCAAGAAAAGCCTCCATGGCAGAGCGTTTGAAGGCTGCCTTTAGCTCACAGGTCTCATAGATCATGTGCAACAAGCAGTCCCCACAGCCAGGATACAAATAATTACTGGGGGAGAAAAGACACTTTTTTGAATTCAGTGGTGGAAGCAACACTGCAAAGCAATGTTGTCAACAGCAAATACTGTGGGTCAGATCCACTTATGAGGCAGTCTGGTGTACTTTGACCATTACTACTCAATTCATCTGGATTGAATTCAGTTACTTTCAGCATGGTGAAACTTCCAGCATAGGCAGCAAGTAAATATATATGCTACTAATAACACAAAGAAAGCTCTGACACAAGCTAAACACTTACAGTTATGACTGTGCACAGCTAATGAACTCCTTTAGGATGTTTTCCTCTGTTAAAATACTTTTCACTGAACTTTAATGAAAAATAGTATTTGAGTGTCATTATGACCCTGGCAGAGTCTTGTTGCAATGACGGCACCTTGGAAATTACCCCTCATAGTGGCTTTTGCTACCCGAGTTATAGCCAGTACAATTCATGATAAATTTTCTAAGAGAAATGTGGGTCCAATTAGCCACTTGTTGGAACACATCTCCTTGCCATCGCAGTGATAATGTAGCTGAATACAGTATACAGTTTATTGGATATGTAGATTCCTGGTTGAATTTATTTTAGTCACTTCCAGGAAGATTTTTTTGAAAAGGGGAATTGAAATGCAAGTGATCGTCCTTATCTAAACCACATACATACGCTCCTGGAGTTAGCCTGCAAAGAGAATGGACTTGAGCAGAAATTAATTACGCTTCAGAAAAGCGTGGCAGCATAGGTTGGGACTAATTGATTTCCCCCCCAGTCCCAGCTCACCAGTTTTACTTGTGGACTTAATGGGCAAAGGATCCAGCAGTTTCCAGGGAGTGTCTAGAGACCCCCCCCCTTCCCAGGGAAACAGCCCACCTGGGTCACGTCTTTCCCAAGCCTGCTCCTGTTTGCATCTCTCATCGAACCTCGCTTGGCACTGGGGAGGCTTTGATGTGCCCTCTGAGGTCGGGGACTAAAGGATAGAGATTAATATTAAACTGTTCAATGTGTCTTTAATTTGTAAAATATGTAAATGCTGATTTCGGTGACACCTGGACTATGAATTCAGAGTTAGCTGTTTCAGTCTCTAGTGCCCAGGGACAGCAGTGATAGTAACAAGACACTGCTTAGGAGAGCATTGCTAGGCAGAATCTCAGGTTTTATCGGTGGACGCAATATCTACAGGAAAAGGTGGTGGGATTAGGCCTACCATTTTGATGTCTCTATTCAAACTAGAGAATTAGGAAAGACTTACAGGAGCTAGAACTGTAAATAATCAAAGTCCTCTGACTTTAAGAAGAAAAAGGCAGGATACAAAGCAGTGCTTTTTCAGTTACAGGGGAGAAAGGGATACTGCTTACAATCCCATGGTGAAGCAAGTGATGACATTAGCTTTGCTGAATAAGTCCAGTGGGCTCTTATTGTCTGCCTTGCTTCGTATCCTGAGTCAAAGAAAAGGCTTTTGTGCAAGCAGGACATCACTTTAGCTGCCTGTGACAAAGGCAGGGTGGAGACAGGCTAAAAAGGCAAATAGGTTATAAAATATTTAGAAAATGGCTACTGAGAGAGTAGAAAAGCTAAAGGAGAACATGACAGATGTAATAAACCCATCTCGGACAGAAAAGGCCACTGTAGGCTCCTAGCAGTTTTAGGGCTTTGGGTGTTGGAGTTGATGTAAAATGTAAATTTAAGAAAATGTCTTTAGTGCTTTTACTTCATTCTGCCCTGGTACAGCTTAGGTTGACCACAGCATCAGGCCTGGGATACTCAGCCAGTCAGTTAGGAATTGGCAAGAGAAGGGCTGTTGGCAGAATTAAGAAAGAAAAACCAGTTTTCCTGAAGGCAATGCTGAGTGTCAGCAACACTTTTACTTGGTCTTATTCCCTTACACTCATCACTAAAACTTTAATGGGTCTCAGGGTGACACAAAAGTTACTATCCCAGCAGCAAAACTGATGAAAGGTGTGACTAAGGGCTTGAATTCACTAAGAGCCAAGTGCATTTTGTCTTTAAAGATTTTTAGTTGGTCTTCAGCATTAATTCAGTATTGATGGTCTTCAGGTTGCAGAATGCTTTGAAGGTTCATGCTTTGTCTCCAAGATACCTTCAGGGAACAGACTGTCTTCAGCCTGTAACACTTCCAGACTGTTAGTCTGTTTTACACCAGTATATCTGAGGTGCTAATAAGGCTTCAGGGACTTGGTGCCAGATTTGTAATATTCTGGACAGCCTTAGATGAGGTACCGTGTTATCTCTACCAGTCTGATTAGCAGAGTCCTTCAGAAGAAAGATGTAACTGAAAGAGCAACATCAGTGACCCCAGAACAATACTAGCATCTTTGTGCTTGGATCCCGAGTTATGCATTTAATAGTAACTTGGCCTGTTCTTCTTCATTCTCTGTTTCAAGCCCAGAAAAATCTGATCAAATCACGAGTCCTAGATTTTCTCTTGCAGAGGTAAAAGCTAATGGCAATTCCATGCTAACCAGTGTGCAGAGTTTTTGGCTCTGGTCAAGGCATGCAGGATCGTAGAAGACGCAAAAAAAGAGGACAGGTTCAGGAGAGGTGAGGAGACAGCAAACTACTCTGCTGCAAATCGAGCACCAGCGGCTGACTGAGATGGACCCCACGGCCCTGAGCTGGGGGTTGCTGGTGTGCACAGCACAAATACTGGGAGCTGCAGGCACAGCAGCTGCGGCGAGGTCAGGATCTCGCCTTCCAGAGTATGCAGAAAAAAGGAAAAGAATGAAGATCACATAAATCACTGCCTTTGGGGGGAGCGGCTTCCTGATTTGGGTTTTGACAGCACAGCTGCTTTTCTTTAGTCTGTGGGTCAGTAGTGGTGATAAAGGACTAATAGAGATGGATGAAAATAATTACAGGGTGTGAAACAGAGGGGATGAGACAATGAGAATGAAATGAAAGAGGAAATGAAGAGGAATGGCGGGTGGGACAAAGAAATCACATATTCCACTGAGCAATATTTTTGGCTATGGGTAGCTTGCTTCAGCTCTAGCTGAGCCCATAGCCCTTGTTTCAGATGTGAATCAAGGATAGTAATTTGAAAAGGAGCAGCTTATTGTGAGGAAAAATGGGCAAAAAAGAGGGAAGCAGGTCAATGACATGATGCTCAAACATATATTTGCTTTTGGTCATATGAAGTTGACTGCATTGCCATGTGGTGGGAAACCCAAAATAATCTGACAATTAGTGCTGGATGAAAATGTCATACATAGGCCTGACATGTGGGAAAGGCTTCTGCAGGTTTCTGAGCTGCACTCAAGAACTAGATGTACTTGTCAAGCAACAATAAAAAGTTTTACCAAAGAAACCTGACAGATATGCCCACAAACAAATATTTGTCCAAAATAATGGTGTTTTTCTATGGTTTAGTTACCATCTGTAGAATCCTCTCTTGGCAGTGGTGCCCACATTTTTCGGTTAGGTATGAGTTATTTGTGCTTCTGGCCAGCTCTGGTGTCGGAGAATGTGCTATCTCTGCTCACATTAAACTTTTGCACAAAACCCCTCTTCTATTGGATGGGCATCTCTAAGAAATCACGACCTCCAAAAAGAGCCCTCTTGGCTGTAGCTTCTCAGCACTTCAAGTCTGACAGTCGAGCACAGCCAATTCTGCACTTGTCCTGCCTCTGCTCTGACCCAAGAGGCTCGAAGCAGCCTCTGGCTGGGAGTTGTAGAGCCGAAGTGGTGTGGGATGGTGTCCCTGCTTGCCATTCTCTGGGCAGCAGGGTGTGTTTGGAGCAGGCTTGGTGGTGGTCTTCCAAGGGTCAGTGGTTTCCTAATCCCAGCTGCAGGAGGCAAGTTGCCCAAGATTGTCCACCTTGACTGTGGCACCCTAATTCGGCTCCCTGTTGCATGAAGGCAAAGCAGGGGTCTGCTGGCAATGGAAACCTCAGGGACGTGAGCTGCAGGTGAACCATCTGCGATGCTGGCTGAGCAGCCAGGCGGCCTTGGTTTTATTTCTGACTCTGCCACTACTGCTCGTGTAACCTTGGGCAAGTCTTTGAGTCTGTCTCCCGCCTGTGAGGCAGAGCACTCTGTTCCTTTGCCTCTGAGTGGCATTGTTTTATAAAGTGTAAATGTTTGTGGAGTTAAGTGTTTTGACTGTGTGAGTATTGCAGAGAAGAAACTATAAATGTGTGTCAGGTCTATGATCTGAATTCAAACTGGTGAACCAGAAAAAGTGTTGACAGCCTTAAACCAACTTCCATGTGCGCATATCCCCTTCTGTCTATCTGAGAGATTATTCGTGGAACGCATTTCTATTTTTCTCTGACAAAAGGAGTAGAATACCAAGCAAAGAAGCATGACCCATTTCTTTGTCAGGCAAGCTCTAAAACCTGCTTACTGGGATGTGACTAAGGTATCGATACCAGAGAAGCTCATATTATGCCACAGCATTCATCCTGCCACTAAAAAGAAACAGGCTGCCACCTTCAGATGAAATGGATGTGCTTTCCCAGTCGATACGTGTCTGTGTCCAGCACAGCTTCTCTATCACCTCTAATTGTATTTGGACTACGCAGTGAAGCAGAAAAGCACTCTTCTCTGACAATGTGACCATGAGAAATGCAGTATTGGTGGCAAATGATGCAAGCTAGGAATGTAACTTATCACTTTATAATAGGAAAGTATACAAGCAATACGCCACCAGAAGTATCTGTAAAATCTGCTAATGGTCAATCAATAGCTATGATAAGAGTATCACTCATCGCAAACTGTTTTTTTCCACAGGATTTTCTCTGTAATGCTAAGTTTGGTGTGCACATCACGCTGTTCATAGTTGCTGGTCATAACATTGGACTGTTTCTCAATGGGTCATTTTTTCCTTCAAATGCAGCATATTTAAATCAATATCAAATCATACCACAGAGCTCTTTATTACCAGAGATCTTTTGGACAGAAGTACATAATCCAGATTTTCTGAAGCAATAGGCAGGTGGTAGCTACTGTATTTTCAGCATTTTTTTCCAACTTGTACATTTTAGATTTACATAACTTGGTTTCACACATCTGAAGAAGAAACATGGACATAAATCTAAGCTTATCTTTGAAGCATTTACAATATTTGATTTTTTTTCTTTTTTTTCCCCCCCTGCCATTCCTTTGGACTTCCAGTAGGAAGCTGGAACTTGAACTTCCCCTTATGTTGATGTAAATACTCATTTTTATGTTATGCAAAGAACAGCATGACTTGCACTCATGAGAATGTGGTACCCATCCAATTCACCACTGAAACACATGGGGATTTCATTGGCCGAGGTGAAAAAACAACTGAGATCTTCCCAGTATACAGTGTGTTACTGTGCATATCACTGAAATACATGATCATTGTGACTCCAGGCTGGTTGAATGTTTTTATTATTGTTTTCAATCTGGTGCACTGAAACAAGGAAGGCTAGCTGTGTCAGGCTCTTAATTTGACTTCACGTTTTATTAGTCATTATTTTTGCAAAGGCCTTAATTCCCCTCTAAAACATTTTAATTAAAACAGCAATTTCTCAGTGCCGCACTTCACGAGCAGATTTTGCAAGAACTTCAAAGATGCAGATGTTTACTGAATTTGGTGCTGTGATATTTGAGACTGCCTACTGGCAACGAAAAATTCATAAACACCTCTAAGAAACTTTGCTGCAGTAATGACAACATTCCCTCCTCATATTTTAGCAAGTCTAATATTTTCCCATCTCAGCAGATGCATTTCATAGACATGGGCATAAGCATTATGTACTCAGTTTGAGCCATGTCAGATATACAGCTACGGGGTAAATAGCTCCTGTTTGTGACACCTTGGGCTTCAGCAAAGCACATAAAAGGCCACGTGTTAGTCTGTGTGCAAGACACCTTGCAGAGCCTCATGAGATGTGAATATGGAAACTGGAGTTTGATCTTGGCTTTCTCTGCAGCCCTCCACAGTGATTTTGAGTGTCTGCTCAGCTCTGTGTGCCTCAGTTTCCACCAGTAAAGGGATGATAATGCTCCCTGGCTTCTAATCCCTTCATCTCCTGGCAGCAGGGCCTATCTTTTAGTTTATCAAGAGCTTCCTAGCTCAAGATGGTCATGGAGTTTTTAAAAGTGCTAGTTCCTGTAAAAATGAGAAATGCTAGGGACTTACTTGGGAGGAATTTCTCTTGTTGGCGAATGAGCCTGGAGCTAATCTGATGAGCTTGTTTTGGGAAGACTCTCCAAATGGAGAAGACAGGGCTAGGAATACATGCCTGTGGCATGCCACATCTCATGTGCAGCCTAGGGTCCAGATGCCTTCTGTAAACCAGCAAATACATGACCAGCTGGCCCATGCTCTTGGCATGGTTGTCCCTGGCTCCACCAGTGGAGCTGATCTCCAAGCAGTAGGACCTGCAACTGGTGGTAGGGCTCATGCTCCTCTTTTAGCCTTTCTGTGCACAGAGGAGAAACAACTTTTTAAGACATCTTTCAGTCTTATATCTTTTTAAAAGGAGAAATAATAGCACTACTTCTTGGAAGCAGTATATCCATTTTAACTGTGAGCATCAGGCAGGGACCAGCATAGAAAGCCTGCATGGAATATGGTGTGACACATCATGTAGCTGCTTTAATACACAATGTAATTACAGTGACAAATTTCTACCTCTTGAAACATCAGGTGTTGAAGTGGTTGCCCTGAAGGAGAGAGAAAGTTAGTGGGAGAATTTTGACTGAATCTGGGTTGGCAAGTGCAGCACTTGCTCTGTGTTGGATTAAAACTGATTAGCATGGCCAAAGGGGTCCTGTGAGAGACAGGAAAGTAGGGTGAAAGGAAATTGGAAATATTAAAGAAATGAAGTTGGACTGGTTAAAACAAATTCTACACTTCTGTACTCCTTTCTGATGTGGTAGCATCAGGCATGCTGAGGGCTAGACTGAGCAGACCTTATGCGTGACAGCAAGATACTTTTCTGCATGAATAAACCCACTGAAATTAATGGGACCGCTCACAAAAATGCTTGGGAACATGGACTAGGCTTGCACGTTTGAGCCCTCAGACTCCATCTTTCCTCAGCAGTGCAAGGACCCGGCTGCCTGGTGAGCAGCACTCGCCTAGCAGGAGCTGGGGAAGCAGAGCATTCGTGGGCAGCAGCTACGTGTCCTTGGGACACATCCTCGCTGAAGAGCATCTTCTCTGAGCTGAACTCACCTTAGTAAGAAACGTTAATTTTAAACCAGAAGGAGCTACTGTTGAAATAAAAGCAGGGCTCAGGCACAACTTGCTGACTACAGACTTGTGCATTTGCTGTGCCGTGGAGGTGTCCACGCGTGTGCTTTTAGCAGGTGGCAGGCGCTCGGCCTGAGACTTAGCCTGGCCTGCACTGCATGAGTGTTAAATGTAGCTTGCTGTTGTACACGCGCGTGTCCAGGCGGGTGCCCCCCGCGGCGTGCACCGACTATAGCACCTTGCCCATGTGCTTGCACTGTCCACACAGGCATTCGATCGAACTTAAATGCTTGCTTAACAACTACAAATAGGCTCATAAAAAAAAAAGTATGCAAAACCCTTTTCACATGTCGGAAAGAAAAGATATAGCTTTGTTTCAAAGAATTAGTGAGCGAACGACGCAAAGCTTCGAGTTGGTTACTGGGTTTTTACTATCGTCTCTACCAGCTATACAAAGTCTGAAGACATTGTATGTACAGTACATCTTTAATAAGGGAGCTCAGAGCCTGCCAGACTCTGCCAAATAAGCTTTTAATACATACTGTACTTCACTCAGCAGTTGTCCTTCTCTTCTTCGTGGAATATCTAATAGCTCTAAAAATATTTTCTTGGAAGAGGATAGGATTATCATTGTTAGATATCAATTATCAAGTATGGTTACGTAAGCAAAGCCAGCATGCTAGTATTGCACAAGGGAAAAGCCTCCAGGACACGAGGAAGTGGAACAACGAAACGCCCTCGATGCTCCGCCGAAGGGGACGGGAAGCTCGGGATGCCGCAGCGGCATGATTCGCGTAGCTCTCGGCGTCCTCGTACTGCAGCGCGTCTGCTTTGCCTCTGCGCTGCCTGATTTCTCTCTGAAACACGTAGGGATCTTCCAGACCATTACAAAAAAGAAAAAAAAAAAAATTACAGCAGCTGCAGCAAAGTGGTAGTATTCAATTTCTTGGAGTGAGGCTTTTATTTCAAAATATCATATATTAATATATATATTAATATATATACTTCAAATGGTATAAAGTAAATTGTAGATCCAAACTTATAATACTGCTTGTACTTCATAATCTTGGAAACTTTACCAAAGAACCGTTTTCTTCACTTTTCAGATGTCAAAAATCAGGGGCGTTATTTCCACAGAATACGCTTTTCACACAGTAAAGCCACTGTTATCTAGTCAACAGTCAAAGTGCAAATAAGAAATCCATTTGGCTTGTAAATGCTGCGAGGCTTTTCAACCTCCGATAGCGTGTCCTCACGCGCCAGCCGGGCTCTCGCCGTGTCCACGCGGGCGGCTCTCCGTTAGGTTCTCGGGTGGATCTGCAGGAGGGAAGCACCGAAGTTGGTTATATAAAACTTTAGGAAAGGAAAGAAAGACCTGGGCGGTCTGTGGCATGTTGCATTGCTCATCATATAGCTGAGCTGAAATCTTGATCACTCTCCCCTCCTTGGGCTGGCGGTAGCAGCTCCTCCTGTGCTAGGACACGTGGGTGGAACCAGCTTTCAGGTTAATTTGGGCTCCCTCCTTGCGTGCTCTTATACAAAGAGGGGTGTGAGAGACCTTATAATAAACTAGAAAGTCTGACCGATTTTATTTAGTCACCTCGGGGTGAGATAATCCGGCCTGCGTAGCACAACAGACCATAAAACCATCGCTCTTTATGACAAACACCGGCATCGATCCAAGTGAGCGCACTAATGGCTTTAGGAGGAAGTGCTGCTGCCGAGAGGGTTTTTTAGGATGCTGGAATAAGAATGACCTACCGGGAGCAAAAATAGCTCTCCTGAGCGGAGCCTTTTGTTTTCTTCCTGTGTTGAAGCACACGGATGAATGGCATGAGGGGTCCAGCCCTTCACCAGACAATTAAGTCAGCAAAGAAACTCAAACTGACTTGAATACGAGCAGGCTCAGGCATTAAATTAAGACTACAAATTATTAGCTAAGCACTTAGTGATATGATGAAATGCAGCAATAACTCGTAGCAAGAGATATTTATTGCCTGGTGCTCTACTACTTCCAGCTGACCTAATAATTGCAGAGACCGTTATCACAAAAACAGGGCTTTTTTCACTGCTCCAGAGGAAAATTTTAACTGAAAATCATTTGACTTATTAACCTGGCCAGACAGTTAATAAATAAATAGAATCTGGGGTTCTTCTACTGTTTCCCTCCCTCCCTCCCCCAGTTGCTATATCCTGCTCTCCTGGTCTGCCGTTGACAAATGATGCTGCTGGGTTTTCCCTCCCAGGACACGCTGGCGGCCCTTCCTCGGTGCTGTGCTGCCGCAGGTATTCCCGCAGGCGGCAGAGCAGCGGCGAGTGCCGTGGGACTGCGGTCACTTTGGGGGCTGCTTGCTGCAGTACAAGATGTGTGGTGGCTGCTAAGAAATGCAGGCTTTTCCCTTGGGGACACTGTAAAAGGGGAAGAGCCCAAACTTTTCACGGAAAGCTTTGAGACTTGTGTTCATGTCTCTTTTTTTTAAGTTAAAACTGGACCAAAAAATTGAATTGCCAAGTGATTTTTTTCCCAGTGTTCCAGTCACCTGCTCTGACTATCAATAGAAAACAAATCAATTTGGAGGCGGTGAGCTTTACATCTTTGGCTTTAACAGCTTCATTAGTGAGCTACATTAAAGGGCAAAACCCAGGAATAAATGCATAAAAAAAGTAGGAAAGCAGGTCCTGCTGGCAAAGCCTTCGCTGGATCTGATGTCCATCTACCGCAAATCAGCATTAATCCCTTTGGAGAACCAGCCATGAACTAATACACTACACTGCAAGATCGTATGTCATCTGTATGCATTCAAATCTATTTATATATACATACACACGCATTTGTGTATAATATATTGTGAGCCTTGAAGGATATATAAATAGGTATTTTAACCCTGTGATCTATAAATGAATGCTTTCCTGGTCAGGGCAGCAGCTGCTCAACACAAATGTATTTTGTGGAAGGAAAAGCCTCTGTTAAAACTGTTTACAGCCTATGGTGATTTGCTCCAGTTTCTTGGCTAATCACCATAGATATTTCTCGGATGTTGACTGATTTGTGTTGCTTCTTCTGCTTTCTTAACTATATAAATTAGACACACATGGCCCAGTCTTGTAGCCCAGACTGGGGGCAGCACAGATTATAGTGTAATCTTTCTCTGATGCCATCTGAAATGACCAAACAAAGAAAAAAAAATTGCCTGTTCCAGGATCTGATTGCTTGTCTAGCAACATAAATATAAAGTAATACTTGACACAGCAGTAGGGATTCGAGCGAAGTTTCAGGGATTATGAAGTAGGATTTTTGCTTAGAAAATGCAAGAGACAGTTGCTAAGCACATCGTGTCATGTTGCCTTTGCCAGTTGTGGTCTGTAATGATATTTTGAAGCAACAAAGCAAAATTTTACTGGAAGCAGCACGATAAGGTACTCCCCTCTCAAGCTAATTAAAATAATTCCTGTGGGTAAATGATAGAAATATTTTTTTTCACTTATGAGCACTCACTTCTGTAAGTATTTAATTTAAATGAAGTGCAATAGCGCATACTGAATAGATCGGCCCATACATCTGAATATTAATGAAGCTGTTAAATTTCTAGTGATCACCTCTAGGCGCAGACTATTGCCGAGAACTAGCTTATGTGATCAGGCCTGGGGGAGTTGAGGGCAGGACAACTTCACAGAAGAAACGAACACGGTTCCTAAGTTATATAACTTCCAGGCTGGCTGCAGGAGTGCTGCATTAGCATTATCGGTTTGGTGCCACTTGTGTAATGTAAATACCAGAAGTATAGCATACTTCTGCGTGTTACTTATCAGTTTCGAATCTCGCTTTCTTCCTTTTTAAATCCCTAATTGGTCAAGAAAAACGTTGCCGCACCGAGCAGGGCACGCAGAGGGTTTTGGCTCCCCGGTGAGGAGCGTGCGGCGGGGCACGACCGTCGAAGGCTGTTTGAGCTCGGCGGGGAGCAGCTGTGAGCAGGGAGCGATTCGCAGCAGCGACGCTCCGGCAAGAAGCCGTGTCACCGTGAATCACGGTCGGCCCCTCCGCGCTCTGCTCTGGGGGATGGCAAAGCGACTGTGCACGTCCTGTTTTCAGATGCCACTTGCTGCCTTCTGCAAGGAAAACTTCCTATGTTAATTGGTATTTTGGTAATTTAGTGAGGTGGCTAGATGAGAGCCGTCCTGCAAGACGGCGTCTGAGAAACTGAGTTAGTCTGCAATACAAATCATTCTTGCCCTGGGATAAAATCACATTCAGGGGAGGAAAAGAATTCGGAAGGGGTGGGGACCGAAAGGCCTAGGAGACATGAAAAATAACTGGAGTTGGGAACATGGAAAACAGAAGTAAGGAAATCGTGACATTAAATGTGATGTTCCTGTGAATTTTTAGCCAGGAACTTGCATGCTAATAAGCAGAAAAGTTTCTTGAGCATCTTGCTTTTTTCCATTTAGCAGGTTTCCAAAGATATTGTCCATTTTGTTGAAAATAAAAATCTTAGTCATACAAAAACATGTTCTGAACTGAAAACATTGTAATTTTCTTGGGGGGGGTGGAAAATCAATCATGTGGTATGAAAACAATTTAATTAACTGTTGAATACAGGTGTATAGGTAGCAGTTTTACAAAGATGTTTGGCTTTGCATTCTGCAAATGTTTCAAAACTAGAATCCTTTTTGGAAAGACACTTTTCTTTCCCCCCAAAGAAAATCTCATAGTGGGAGAAGCTTAGCCATCACAACCTGTTGGCCCGTGTTACCTGACTCTTGAGCATCTCCAGGGTATGTTCTCAGGCTTTTTGTGTTCACAGTCCTGCCTTTTTGAATGAATCTCCCAGTTCTCCCCAGTTGCTGCGCTTTGGTTCACGCTGCAGAATTAGCCTCAGAGTGGGCAAACTGGGGTCTTTCCAGACGAAAGTGAAGGGGAAGGTGTACTGCAGGAACAAGCCCAACGCCTGCTCCAGGGCTATCTAGCAGGGCTGTGCTCAGGGCTGGGGCTTGCCTAAAGTAAGACCCAAAATGCAAGTAGTGGGTTGAGTTTCAGCTGAAAACCTCAGTTGCAAACTACCCATAGAGCTGCCTGGAATAGGTGTGGAAGCATGCAATGATGGTTGAGACATTAACTGCAGCTGTGACGCTGGGAAAGATGCAGAGCAGCAGGTGTTAGTGGTTCCCTTTCCTATGAACATTTCCTGGGTATAGACAGAAAGAGGACTTACTCTGGTGGTCTTGATTTTATTGCCAGTTGCACACATCCATCCAGAATTATCAGGCAACGTCTTACATTCCTCTCCCTCTAGGCAGGGCTCCATCTCGCACCACCATTTCCCAATCACTATTGAAGCTAAAAGAGAAAAGATGTTCACAGCTGTATAAAATGAAAAATTGAATTAAATAACATCTCAAGAGGCCAACGCTGCCCTGAAGAAGCAGAATGTCTGTTCTAAACCCTTCATGTGAAATCAGCTGCGAGTGGCCAGTCTCAGGTCTTTATGGATGTGTACAAGAAGTGTCTCAAGTCTAAAGTGATTTTTTTTTCTTTCTCCCCCTGGAATATCCTCCAGGTCTTCATGATTTGTGGCTGAGGGAACCCCCAGAATCAGCAGTGTTTTTTGCTTTTAATACCTACAGATGACTTTCTTCCATAAATCTCTGCATCATTTTTTGAACCCATGTAGATTTTTGGCTTCCCCAATATCCTGGGGCAAGGTGTTCCACAATGAGAAATAGATGGAAATGCTGAATAGCAGTAGAAGTTCAGACTGTTAGTTGAAACACCATCATAAATTTTATATCAAGCATATTGTCTCTATCAGTTACTTTTAATTTCCAAATGTTTAACATTCTTAATAATTACAGTGTTTGGATCTTGTTGTTTGAATTTAATTGGCACATATGTTTACAGCTGTGAGTGTATCTTCACAGAGGCTTTTTTACCTGGGAATTGGTATCTGTCTATAACCTTAATTGCATCTTAATGGCATTTTTTGTCTGGGGATTTTGATAAACTTTAACTGACCTTGGAAATTGCAACTAGTTGGTGTATGAGCAGCTCTATCTGTTGTTTGTTTTCTGTGGTAAGAATTAATTTCATGGTTGCATTCATGAAGCTTAACTGTCAAAGCTTCTCACATGCCATAGAGATTAACCATTTTGTATCTCATTGCATGGGCACTTCAAGCCCATAAGATGTCTTTGAAGAAGCAGACAACCTTGTATCGCAGAATTCAGTCCTGGAAAATGGCCTGTTGTGCATGTGTTGATTTTAAGGACATTCCAGAGCTTATATTTAAGGTCTTGATTTATTTCTTATCTGGCTGTGATCTGTTTGTGCCTATAGACAAAGTCCTAAGGAAGCATCCAAAGACATCTGCTGCTGCTTAAGTGTAGCTTCATCCGCATATCTGAATTAAGCGGTTGTGCAAGACCCTATTTCTCTAACCTCTCACATGTGATTAAACCACACTGAAAAAACCAACTGCATAAGACATTTCTAGATACTGCCTCATTTCCTCATGCGAGAGAAGGCTCTGAGTGGAACAGCGAGCAGGAGATGGTGGAAGAAGGAGACTTAGCAAGGCTCAGAAGAGACTCTAGTGTTTTCAGTACAGTTTGACTTGCACTTTTGGTTTCGGCGAGGTAGGTTCTAGGTGACCATGTCTGCAAAATCATGTATCCTTGCTATCTATGCGCAGTTACGCCCATCACGCTGCCCTACCACACCTGCTGTTGTCCCACCTGAACTACTGACCGTGCTGCTCTAATCGTAACTGCTAGGAATGGTTCCCCTTTGATCTTAGCTCTGAAAAGAAAATTGCTTTTTCCAGGACTGTTCCAATTTAGCATTTTGTCACTGGTTTTCCAGTGGGGTGCATGAAAAATGAACTATTGCCAGCAGGGTCAACCTTCAGCAGCTTTACACACTTCTGGCGGCCGCACCTAATTCCCTCTTCTCCCAAATGCTGCCTTGGCTTCCTATCCAGCTTGCTTGGCTGCAGACTAACAAATAACACAGGCTTGGACACAAACATGTGCGCGGGATACTATAAATGTATATTCTATAAAAGGGAGACTTACGCATACACCTAAACCAAGCCAAAATACCATAACCTTTAGATAGGAATGTAATAGAGGGGGAAAAATGCATCCTGAAAATAATTGAGATTAAATACAAAATTATGTCATGTGCCCAGTAAAGAAGTTGATTTTTGTATAAAGCTGCTAGTAAACTCTGGGAAATAATGATGGTTAATGTAGACTGGAAAACCTTGCAAAAAAAGTCAACATGTGCATTCGTTATATTTCCTTCAAAGTGTGATTAACACTTCATTTTAAAAGGTGAGACTATAGTTCCTAAAATAAGCTGGACAAACCAAACTCTGCCCACCTGTTGAGATGTTTCATCCAAATGGTATATGGTCAATACATCTGGTGGGCCATGCTGGCGTGCATTCAAGTAGAGCCCAAGCTAGTGCAAAATAGCACATGGGGGGTGAATCTGCACTCTAACAATAGATTGTGCTGTGGGCAAACTGAAAAACCAAATCCTGCCAAAAACTGGCCTTTGCACCAGTGAAACATCTGCAGAGTATGGGTGGAGAATCCTACGATTTGGAATCAAGCAGTGGTCATAATTATTTATTAGTAGCAGTGCTGTAGCATTAAATAATCACGGAAAAGGATCCTACGGTGCTCGGTGCTAAAACCACTAAACTAAATGCTCTGGCACAGGGAGTTTACAATGCAAGACGGAGGAGATGAATACAGGGTGGCATGGGGAAGCAATGCTGTTCATTGCAATTAAAATGATGTAAGTATTTATTGAAGCTGTTCCTAGAAGCCCAAGTATTTGGGTATTAACCTTGAAATAAAATCAAATGCAAAGGGACCACTGAACTGTAATGTCAACTGATTCAACTAGTAGTGTGTAGCTTAGTGTACCTATTAATTCGTGATCACAGCGTGATTACAGTCACGAAGGCAGCCCAGCAAATGCATTTGCACTTTTCTAAAGGACCAGTCACTAATGTTGCTACCAGCGGAAACTGGCCAAGGTTTGCTGATGCCTGCTTGATCTTCTGAGTGAATAAACATGAACCACCTTTATACATCAGTGTGATTTACACCATATGCACAAACAAGTCTCAGAGAGCCCTGTCCTAATATCAATTATTATCAGAACAGAGCTCATCCCTGCAAAATCTCCCACTTACCTGGATAAGAAAGATACTGCCTAACCATTTGTCTTGCAATAACTTTCTGTGGGACTGTGTGCACCGCAAGACCCACATGGATGTGACCAATGTGATACCAACCTCAACAGGTCTGCTTGGAAACAGTTTAGGAATGCAAGGTTAAATGGGAGAAACTGAAAACTCAGGGTGCTAATTCCCATTTGTAAGTTTGGATTACTACAAAGCTCGCTGTGGTCTAGTCCTCAGCACTGTTCTGTGGCAGGGGGTGCCAGAGCCTGATGAAAACTTATTTTCTTTGAGTTTTGGGTTTGCAATTTTTCACTTCTAGTAAGAGCCTTTCAGTCTTTAGGACCAGTTACCTTCCTTGGGCACTGCTGATCCTTGGAGGTCTACTTGTTTTCAAAGTTTTCCACCTCTAACTCAGTTCAGAGAGGCAGGAAAAAGCTTTAAAATGAATCACGGCTTGCTATGTTTGAGATAGGTATCCCTGCACAGGGGAAGAAAAGCTTCCCTGGAGAATGCAATTTAGTTTCACTCCGTATAGGCTCCATGGCTCTGAAATGTGCTAAAGAGGTCATGTGAGAGAGGATTGTCAGAATTAAGACGTTTTCCCTCGGGCACGTCTGCATCCCAGATCTGGATCGGAGGAACCTGAGCTTCTCTGCTACCCAAACTGCTAATTTTAGAGGAGACTTATAGACTCCTGTTAGGCAGCAGGCATCACAGGCTGTGAACGCTCATGTCATGCTGAATTAGACGCTTGTAACGTTTTGGAGTGGTTTTCATTGTGCTCTTTCTCACTATCTGGGGAATACATGAAGCACCGAGTTTTTTCATGCAAGACTGATTTTATGGAGACAGATATCCTCAGCCATGTGGAGAGGAAAAGGATATGATATAAAAAAGGCTTGACTACTCCTGCTTTGCTTTTTTCTTCTTTTTTTTCCTCTTTCCCCAGTTCTTGCTGGTTTAAACAAGGGATTGGTTATATCTGAGTTTTTTTCAAGAAAATGCATCTTTTATGGGAATATTAAACTCTAAGCATCCAGCTAATGGAGCTGGGAAGAAAAACAGCTTTCTTTAAAAAAAAAAAAAAAAAAAAAAAAAAAAAAAAAAAGTTGATGTTTTTCCAGTCCAGTTTAGACTGGATTTTTTCACCTCTGTTTGCAAAGCTATAGAAAGATAATTTTTGATCAAAATATTTAACTTGATACATTTAAACTTAGTCTGCTTAAATGAACACAAAAATGCATCTGAAATGACATTTTCTAGTCGTGTACAAAATAGAGAAATAAAATACAGATAAGGGATCTGGTGATCAAATTGCATATAGGGAACGAGCAAGAGAATAGCTTATGTTTGTTAGTGTTTATGTGACTCTATTGCATTTTAAAATGAACATATTCCCAAACATACTTGCAAAGGCCTTGGATGGCTGCAGGGAACTTCCAAGTTGGACTGAATTCAGCAGGCTTCAGCCTGCAAAGTTCATGAGAACCTTCTTGGTTTGCATAATGGTGGAGACCTGGTTTTGACTTGGTCTTGTACGTCACCTGGAGCACAAAGGTTTGGTGCATGATGGCAGCTTCTGCTGGCTAGGACAACTGCCCCTCGAATTTCAGAGACAAATTTTTCTATTACAGGGTTGCAGTAAAAATGTTCTGAATACCCTCAAGTGTCTACACCTAAACTGAGATCAAATCAACATGAAAATATTAACCATCCCATCGTTTTCCCCTTGAATCAAGCAATATTTGGAAAAAAGCTGATACACAATTTATTTGATTAAAACTTCCCTACTTGTTAAAACTCTCAAACTTGTTGAGGTTCACTTTTCTGTCTTCTAGGTCCTACATTAAACTGCAGCTACTCAGTCCCTCAAAGCGGTCGCTAACTGCCCTCTTACAGGTGATGAACAGGAGATGGCAGAGGGAGGTCTGGGAGAAAATGTGCACGCGCAACCCAGAGAAGCGTAGGCACTTGAATTGCATCATGTTTGCTACTCAAGCATGGATAAAAAATGCGGATACTTTTTCTGCAGATGCAATTCTCCTTTAACATCTCTGCATCTGTACTGAGGAAACTGCTTTAACAATATGACAAGCTATTTATGACGATAAATACAAATACATTATATTTAATAATGTAACAGTCTGACATTATTCATAGTATAATATGCAACTTTAATTCATGTTTATGGAACACCCTGAAATATGAAAAGAGGAGCAAAGTATCATCATGCATTTTTTCAATGGTTTTGAGGGGAAATGTGCTCTATATTAAAAAGTTGCAAGACTGCTTCTGGACTAGCCATTATAAAGCTATCTTTTTTTGCCTGTGATAAAGTACACGTGTTTTGTTTATATACAAATAGGATGCAAAGGAACAGAGATATTGGACCACGCTTCCTCATGGTCACAGGTATCATGTTACTCTAAGGAATAACAGGGAGAGTTTGTTTGCAAAAGCAGTACGACTCGCTGCAGAACGGGCAAGTTTTTACGGTAAATGCAAGGCAGTCTGTTTCAATCTAGTTCCCACCACAGAAGATTGATATAAATAAAATCCAAATAGAGAACACATTTCACAGATGCCAGCAGTGAAAAGGACTTTGTCAGCCTAATGAAAAGATATCAATTTTCTCCACTTTATTCAATAACTTGTGAGTCATTTTCTAAATGGATTAGATTAAAGGAAAGTTCAAACTCCCTGCAAGAGCGACTTGCGCTGATGGAGGCTTTAGGCAATGGAAATAGCATAGAGGTAGGTAAAATCTTCTAGGCGGTTTTGTTTTCAAAAAACTGATCCAAACGAGACTCGGAGTAACCCTGTGCTCACCTATTCCTTATGAAACGCAATCGCAGAGAATTGAATGAGGCCTGTAGCTTCTCCTCTTTTACTGGGATGCCATGGGGGTGCAGAATGGATCACGGGAGCGGGAGCACGCTTTGAGGAGGAGGACAAAACAGGAGGGAAAGAAGATGTTGTTTGAAGGACTATGTATTTCATAAACAGACTGAGATATCATTTACTCTGGGAGTTGTAAAGCAGTAGTCTGATAAGTTAAAGAATATAAACCTGAAACAAAAGATTTCAGGTTGAATAATGCTGTCTCAGAGAAATACAGGATGTTTGCTACTGGGAGTCCATCAGGCTCTCTGCTTTAATTCAACCTTACTTAATTTTAGCAGCATCAATCTAATGCTCACCCAGTGTAATACTTTGCAGACTTTGATAACAGTTCTCTCATAACGCTGGGAAAACTGAAGTTTCTCCTTGTTTAAAATACAAGCATAGCGCACTCAGTCTGGCAAGTGAGGTCTTGTATCTCCAGATTGCCTCAGATCCAGTTCTACTGTGTGAATTTCATTTTTTTTTAAATTGTAGTAAACATTAAAAACAAGATATCATGTTGATATTTTTCTTTTAGAACTTTTTGATTTTATTAATTCACTGGTGCAGAAACTTTAAGGAGAATTTAGTCTTTTTTTTTTCCATCCAGAATTCTTTCTTTTTCATTGCAATATATTCAGCAGCCAGGGGAGGATATTTTTTGAAAGCGTAATAAGTGTCTGAAGAGCTCTGTGGGCTGCATTAAAATACACATGTAAAATAGGAAAGGACAGATTAGATGCAAAGAATCCCTGAACAATTTCCTTTTAAGATCTGTATAAACCAGCAAAAAGGGTGCTAATTCAACAGCATGAAAAGACTTGCTAGTGAAAAAAACACTTACATTGCCATTTTCTAACAGTTGGCATACTGTTAGGTAATTTGGAAAAATGACAGGAGCACGCTGTATACTTCTCTCCTAATAATATGACTAATAGAGACAGTGTTGGCTAATGGCCTGGGAATCAAACTCCTGAGGTTTGTTTAATCCCAGCTCTGCCTGCGACTTTCTCTATAAGTAAATCACCTTGTTGATGTCCTGACTTTCCATTTGTAATTTTATTTACTGACCTGTTGATTTTCTACGCTATATTGCAGCAGTTTGGGACTGACCTTTTCCTTTCTGCGTGCAACAGCTAGAAGAATGGTGTCTTGCACTGGGACTGGGCATCCTAGGTATTATGATAATAAATAGTGACATTAAAATTAGATAATGTCAATGTGCTGCTAGGAAGTTTTAAAGCACTGAATACAAGCTAAGCTTATTAACTGTTAGGAAAGGAATAGTTTGGCCATGACAAACACGCTTTAGAAAATTCTTATTGGATATTATGTGGCCAATGTGAGGCACAAGCTCAGCAAGGTATTTAAGCATCAGGTGAAATCCACTGGTATTTAGCAAATGGCTTCATCTTAAGCGCATGCTTGACTCTTTCGGTCTGGTAAGGAGCAGATTGCACCCAAGATGGCTTGTGAAGCTGCCGGAGGATTTCTAGCTCTGGGATGGCTGTGCCCTGTCGCTTAGCCAGGTAGGGACTGGCTTTGTCCTGCTTCCACGTCCCTCTCTTTGCACCTTGGGAAACAAATGTTGCTTAGGCTTGGGGCTGGAGGGCACCCGTAAGAGAAGAGGGAGCCTGATTTCTCACGGGTGGCACCTTCGTGGGGAGCGAATGTGCGTCTGCATGTCCATCGCTGCATTAACAGTGGCAGCACTCGGGTCCTCGGAGCACTTGGGGAGTGCACGCCGCTGTTCAGAGGGTCAGCTGCTCTTTTGGCAGCCTGGTGCACGCACAAAATCATGCAGGCTTTAAGGAGAACTGTCGTATTTGCATAACTTATCTTTTGAGTTGGCTAGGACTTGGTATCGCTGAACCTTGACTTCTGGGTTTCAAGCATTCAAGTTTGCTCGCGGGTGAAATCCCAACTACAGCGCAAGACCTGCCACTGAGTAACTGGAAAAGTGCAAAAGCCAAGAAAATTCATGGGGAAGAAAAAAAATTCTGGGCCTACAGCTCAACCTGTGAGAGCTTTTAAAAGTCTCAAATTTTAAGGTGATAAAAAGCGAAGGCACCAGATGTTGTCAGGCTTGGAGGCAAGCGGGTTGTGTTGCTCCTTCCCAGAGATCTTGCGGGTCCCGGCTCACTCGGAGCGTGTTCGGCAGCTTGCTCGCGGCCCCTCTGTGTTTGTCGCTTCCTGATATTGTGCTCAAATGGCATCGGCAGCTTTTTTAATGATTCCACAGTTCGCTGATCTCAAATGTGACCAGTGCTTGACACATTTCTCTGATAGTTATGGATCATATTTGATATTTTAACCGAATCTTTACCGCATATTTATCTGGAAACTTGATTTGTACAATGAAAGGCAGAGCAAGCCTTGAGGAAACAGGTTTTTGCAGCTATGACAGAGAGAAAGGACGTGAAATGATAGAAAAAACCTCTGTATGATATACTTGTCTCCCCAGAAGTGCATAGGGTTTTGCTGTGACCTTCAGGAGTCCCGGGACAGGGCCTCAATGTGGTTTTTGGAAATTCTTGGAGCCATGCATGGCAGCATCCATCAAAGGCAAGTGTTGACCTTCCCACCTTTATTTAGAGTTATATACGTGTGAGTTTATTGGTGATTGACATAACCTCCCTGCAAAGAGAATGGGTCATTTGAAAGCAACCTGCCAACACTAATGAGCGTTAATGAGATTAATGTAAACCCGAAACGCTCACATGCAGGCGGTTAAAATGAATGCAGGTCACCAAAAATCCCCTCCCAATCTATATGGGGAAAACTGATCTTCTGTAGGTCAAGGAGACCCATTGCTGCTATTTATTTACTGAAGTTTTGAACTGAATCTGTCCCTCACTGAAGAAGAAAGCTGAGAGCAGGCTGATAAAATATTTGTGCAGTTTAGCAGTGTTATTTACCTCCTATTTGAACTGCTTCTAGATAGCCCAGTGAATGCTTAATCTTATTGTTATATATTTAATGAAATGCCAATGAACTGCAGCATAATTGCACATTTTTGGGAAGACAATAGGAAGCTGCTTATGAATATTCACGTATATGTTTCAGCCTGGGGCTGAGGACTGGCATACCATCAAAGAAGATGCCTCCACACCATGTTATTTTTTCATTAATAATAATTCATTAATAAAGTGAATGGATAAGTTGAACTGCAGAGCGAGAAGAGCCAGGCTGCGCGAGGAGGACGAGGCGGGCACGCGGGGGTTTTGGGGTGGCCTTGCAGCGTTATTCCTCTGGCTGCCGCAGGGAGCATAAATCACAAATCCCCGATGAGTTGTCGTGCCGCCGCGGAGCTGTTTGCTCACATGGCCGTTAACGCCGGGAAATGACCGTGTTGAAGCAAAGGTGCAATTGCTACGCCTCCTCCCTCGCGACAGCGGCCGGGAGCCCCCAGGAGGAACAATTATTGCTCGCTTTTGCATTAGAAACCAATGAGCCGCACTTAGGGGCTGATCCAACAATTACTGAAGAAATGGGGGGAAAATCCTCCGTAATTTTTTGTGGGCTTTGGGCCAGATCTGGCACCTGTAAAGCTCGTCCTTTGCTCAAGCACGAATGTGCTGCGCCCCGGGAGGCTGGTCGTAGCGAGGTGGAAGGGAAAAGCTGCAAGATGCGCTCCCGAGTGCGAGAGTCCATTAGGAAATTTCGGCCAAATTAGGTGCCAGAAATGTAGCTTAGCAGCAAAGTGCTCTATGAAAGAAAACTGAGAAGGAATAAATTATATAAATATAATACATTTATAAGGCATAACAAAGCATGTATAATATATTGGGTAGTTAGCTCTGAAATTATGATGCTGCTTGTACACAAATCCTAAGGTATTTGTTTCCAGTCCACCGAGAAGATTCCTGTAAACAAATAAATAAGGAAAACATTTCCTTTGAGACTGTGGAAATTTATACACAAAATGATTATGTGTTATTGATCAATGAAAAACATCTTTTTTTAGTCTTGTATGTGTTTTCCCATGGGAAAATGACTTCCTTAAAATGCAAGCTTTTGTATTGTCATTATTTTTCTGTAAAAATATGAAGTCCTTTATGCTTTAAAGGCTTAAGGCTGAATACCATGATTTGGATCCCAAAGCTCTGAAAGTGCTGAAATACGTGGCTGGGAATCCAGGACTTTATCTGTAATAGCAAGGGCTGTTAAGTGAGGTACCTGCCACTGAGGAAAATTGCTGTGAGAAGTGGCAAAAGACCTGAAAGCAGAAACGTCAGAGATCGGCGTGAGCGATAAAAGGGCGATGCTTGTCCTAAAACCTGGATTTCAAGGAATTTCAGAGAAGAGAGGCTGCTAAGAGGTGTGAAGTACATTGAGCTATCTGCTGTTCTCACCTTAAAAAGGATGGGAAGAAGGATAGTAATCAGGGCTGGAAAATTCCTGAATCCAAGTAAGTCATAATTTTGAGGTCATTACAAGAATCCAGTGGCTTTAAAAGGATGCGAGTATCATAGTTGGTCTGAGCCTTGTAGTGGGTTGACAAATTCGGCAGATTTAGCGCCAGCAATGTGCCTGAGGGCCTGATTCTTTCCTGTGGGATTAAATACGTGTTTACGGACTATGGCACCTGCCAGGACGGGTCCGTCAGGGCTATTTTGAGCACACCTAGCACACATGTGGCTTTTTCTATTCTAACAGTAGTCGAGCTGCCTAACTGGTCCATCACCGGTGATTAAAATACCTCTCACGCAGCTGAAGTTCATCCACACTTGACCTAAGGCCTCATAATACAGTCGCGGTATGTTCTTTTTCCCCCGAAATATTCTGCCTGTTGTGTCCTGCAGCCTAATAAAAATGCACAAACCTGCTACCCGATGGACACTTATGCAGAAGAACAGCGGCCGTCATTAGTGTCCCGCTGGTGCGCCACGGTCTGCTTTGCAGAGCAAAGCGGTGCGGGTCGAAGCCCTCCTGACCTCGCCCCCACGGACGGCCCGGGGTGCCCTGGGGAGGGACGAGAGCAGCCCTGGGCGCCTGCCTCAGTGCGCTGCCTATTTGCCGGCCATAATAACTGCAGAAACGTGTTTATAACGGGCTGGTTTAGAGCTGGCGGAGTGTTATTTAACCCCTCGCCAGTCCGCAAGCTTGTGTTGCAAACGCGGGTCGGACGCTGTAGTTCACTCCCCAGTGATGACCTAAGGGAGATTTTCTGGTCCTAATGATGGTGCCGTGAACTTGCGATTGGTGTGCAACTTCACGCGTGGTGCCACCAAAAGGCAGAGCCCGCAGATATCGCCAGGAGGTTAGGCGGTAGTTATCTGTAGTTTTAGTTATTTGTGGTTATTTGTGATTATTTCTGCTGAGAAGAGAAGCAAAGATCCAAATTCTCCTCCATGCATTGGGGATTGCTTCTAGCCCTTATGGTATAAATAATACATCATCACTTAAACCTCCACAGTCCGGCTCTCAAAATGTATCTCAGAAGGACACTCTTTAAAATCTTTATGGAGGGAGCTGTTTTCAAAGGTTATATTAAATGAGCCAACTGCTTCTCCACAAGGTAATTACTGATTTATTAAGTGTTGTATTCATTCCAATCTTCTTGTTCTGTAATGTAAGACAAGTCTAATTTTTTTTTTTAAGATTAAAGGAACATTTTTTTTTGTAAACAAATCCCTAGCTATTACTATAAATTACATCATGCATAATCTTGACATGATAAATTCGGAGATATTTCAGTGCAACTATGCCAGTACAATCACAACAAGAACTGCAAGATTGAACAAAAATTGATGAATTGAGTACACAACACTTTGTATTACATATCATAGCTTAATTACTGATTCAGTATGCTTGGAATAAGCGAAGCAGGCAAATACTAAATTATAAAAGCTTATCAGCAAGACTTAAAAACAGTGCAGTTCATGAGTGGATATTAAAATGACCTTAACTGACAAGTTTTTCTTTGAAATTATGTTTTCCTTCAGTGCCTGTAATATTTATTTACTGTGAAACATTTTACAGAGCTGAGAAGTCCATTAATGGGCACTTGAAATTTCATAGCAGTGTTGGTATTGGCACAGCTCATGTCTTTTTGCTTCCATTCAATTTAACTCAGAGTTGTATTACTTTAAAAGATGAAAATTCGCTATCGCTTACAGAGATTTTTTTTTTTTAACCTCAGAAGAATCCCTGGTTTGCACTTCTAACTAAGTCTTTACTACAAATAATTTATCTGATGACCTTACTCTATTTTCTTTGGAGTGAATAAGCCAGAATTTACAGAAGGATCATTATTTCTTATGTTTGTAGTTCACAAGATGTGCTTTTGAAAAAAAAGCTACTGCGGGAGTCTCCTGTGCACTCTGTGGTTGGCTGATTCTTAGGGGTGAAGCTGCAAACATGGTCTCGTCACTACAAATAGGAGTTTAGCATTTTATTTTTTGCAAACATCTGTCCTTGTTCTAGTTGATCTCATTAATGTTCATACAAAATGAATGCAAATGGAGCCCAAGCATGCCCAGTGCAAATTCTTTTCCAAATCTGAGCATGTTTTAGTGTAAAATGTTTTGTAGCTGTTCAGCTCTGCCAGTTGCAGAATGTATTCCAGTCAAAGCCCTCTGAAGATGCATCGCTAAACGAAGATACTGCAAATTGCTATAGTTACTAACAAAAAGGACAAGAAGTTGTTTTAGATGGACTTTTGTAATACTTCTTGTTCATCTTTTTAAAGCACTTTAAAACAGCAACACAGTTGAAATAGCTGGGTCATCTTTCGAAACACTTACTTCCACAGATACTTTAAAGTTTAGGAGCAGATCAAATTGTAAAGATTATCAGCTAGTTAGTCCCCTAATTCTGGGCATTATGGTGCAGTCCTCAGGCTAGTAAATCTGTGATTTTCTGCTTTAGCAGTGGTCACCAGCAGAAGAGCAGATGGATGGAGAAGAGAAGCAGGGGCCTGGGCAAATAACTTGGAAGACTCTAAAGGCTGGATACAAGGAGTTGATCCTCCTGGAGATGAGTCCATCTCTATATCCATTTTTACGAGTGCTTTGGTTTTCTTGGCCATCATGAGTTCACAGTCTGAGGCTTCGTAGCATGGATATCTTCTGATCTATCCTGCATGACCATGAATTAACTTTACAAAGTGCTCAAGAAGTCCCAATGTCTGCATCAAGAGGCTCCTTGAGCTCAGGACTATAAAGAAAGAAGCCCGTGGTGAAGGGGATCACCATGCGATGTCTCTTTATTGAATCAGTTTAATAATCCTAATCCATTACCTGTATTCCACAGAGCTAATGCCAGTCCTGATTGGCACCTGCCATTCGTAATGGGTAATATCCGTGACAGCTCAACATGACCATGTGCACCAAGATTGGGACTCAAAAGAAGGGAACGTCTACAAAGTGAGTCTTAACCCATAACCTCACTATACAACATTGCAAAACCAGAACTCCAGGGGGTTTGTTTCATGTGGAAAAGAATTTCAATGGTTTACTTGGGGAGGTTTTTGCCTTTTTTTTTCTTTTTTAGCCTGTCCTCTCAGATAACAAATCCCCCTGCACTGCTCAGGTTTATCTGCCATACAGTTGTAGGATTGATGTTCATCCCAGTAGCACTTACAGTATCTGACTTCTCACTCAATCAATCGATCTGTGTGAGTGATTTCTTGTTTTGCTTGCTCCAGGCTTCTCTCCAATACCTTTATCTCCCTTCCTCCTCCGTAATCCAGTCTCCACCACTGTGATCTCAAAGCCAAGGCTGGAATCTGATGGCTCCTCCCACAAGATAACGAGCAGGTGTAATTATACCCACTTCTACTTGATTGTATATCACATTTAGTATGACACTCTAAGACCAAAATGTTCATGTTTCCCTTTAAACTTCAGGTGCTGCTTTTCATTTTATGACACCACCTAGAATAACGCTCTTACCCTGGACCTTGCGATGGCAGGCAGCAGCACTGTCTTTGGCACAGAGGTTATCTTCAGACTTTGTAATTTAACTTTCAATAAAGATAGAATACGATAATATACTACGAGTGCCTTTTGCATGAGCTTACTCAAATATTTATAACTTCATTTAAATAATTAATATGGGAGTTTTAATAAACTGTTTATATTCACAAAAAGCATAATTTTCAGGAAGTGCTGTTCAGGTACTAGGCACCACAGGTAGACCACCTGAATTAAAAATAGTATCTTGCATCTACAGTTTATATGACCTTTTTCCAAGTTGTCTAAGGCTCTTTTCTTGGTGGGAGAAAAGTGTTTCCATTGAACTGGTTAAGCTATGCACTGCACAGACTCCTTTAGGAAGGAAAAGGGAACAGCCTTCTATTAGCCTGGGGACTGTCAAGAGTGAAGTTTATCCAAAGAAACAAAACACGTTGTTTTAATTAAATATGTCAACATAAGTCCTTTTTTTTTCTTTTTTTTTTTTTTGAGCAATTGTGGCTGCATACTCTTCTCAGGAAAGAGAAAACAAGATTTTCATTCACTGGGACAAGTTTTGCATTTATTACCACAGCAGGTCATTATTTATTCATACATAAGCTATCTAAGTGAGCCTGTGACCATCTTAATTTGGTTAATAACAATCAAATCCTATTAACAAAAGCAATTATTTCACAGGAATCGAGCCAGCTGGGGCTCTCCAGAAGCCCTTTAATTCCCTGCACGGTCCCACTGATTACCTTCCTCTGCCTGCTGAAGCTGGGTCGAGCGTGCAGCTCTTGGAGGAGACCTGGAAGGGCATCGGATCCAGGCTACTGTGGATCAAAGGGAAGTGCCTTTCTGTCTCAGTGTCTCCCATACCTTTGCATGTCCATTTCTTTTATGTTTTGGGGGAACCAACTAAGACTTTTACTTGTCCGTGGGTATCAGTTATGCACAGAGGCAGAGGAGGGATTTAAGCCATATGATGCTCAAAATGACTACAGGCATGTTAAAATTGTTTTTCCTCTAACTCCAGCATCCTTCTGTGTCATGTTAAAAGCCTAGTTCTCGTTATGTAGGGTCACACACCTGCACCCCATACTGCTGCTGGCTTTTGGCCCATGTACTACAAGGAAGGGGAGGTGGGATTTGTTACCTCAAGCTGTATCGGCTGCAGGGCAAAACTCCCCTCGCAGCACTTGGTTTGTACTCTCTAGTCTTCAGAAACTGGCACGGACATACTTGACTCCTGCCCCACGTATATATAGCACTGAAGAAAATGTTATTTCCTGCCATCCTCTAGTCACTAAGTGGTAGCTATTGCTGGCCCAAGGCATGTCCCTCACTACGTGCACGGGAAAAGTCGCCTTTCACTCTGGTATCATTCATCTTTGAGGTTAACTTTAAACTTTCCTGGACCCACCTTGGTGCAAGCAGGTGAGCATGGCTTTCTCCAAAAGAGAATCCATTGCAGGTCCATGAACCGCTGAGCAAGTGCTGTGTCTCGCTAATGCGGAAAGCCATGCTTTTGAGATGCCAACTATTGTCACTGCTGCGGGCAGTGTGAACTCAAAGTCATATCGCAAAGCCAAACTTTTTACGCAGGAATGGCAGGTGGAAAGAAGACAGATTTCCTCTTTTTTCCTCACCTCATCTATATAAGCACAAGCAAAAGCTCCACCACATTTAGGAAGATGATCGTAGACATTTTAAGTATCAAACAAACCTGTTCTTATCTTCTAACTTCATTTGCTGTCTTAAAACTCCAGGGTACCCCGTTCCACAAACACCTTTTCTTTGCTGTACCAGCTTAAACCACTAGCAATCACCAGCTTCAATCCTGGAGAGTGCTTAAACAAGTAAACCAGGGTTGATATCAAGGAAAGAATGGAAAAGCGAAAGTATGCAGATTTCACTGGGCACACTATAATTACTAATAGCAGAACAGGTCAGCGTTTCATGCTTATCCCATGTAATTCAGTCACAGCAGTACTTGTTTTATTATTAATTTTAATAGAATAATTCCCTTTCTAAAGAAAAAAAACTATCATTAGAGGGTCAGATCCTCAGGTAGTGAAGATATGGTGAATTATAATACTTTGCATTTTGGAATCTTTTTTCCTTCCTTTCAGAAGGGATTCAGTAATTGATTCATTGCCAGACATACCTACAAAATCTATGTTAAACGAAGCAAAACAAGGGAGCAAATACCTGCAAAGAGTTGATGGTAAAATTTACGTATGTACGCTGTGTACGTGTGTGCCTGGTAGGTGCATGTACGTACACACACAAACCCACCGGTGCCTTAACCACCGGTTCCCAGTTTGTTCCAAAGTCTGTCTGGCGAAAGCAGCAGTTCCCATAGTGATACACGTTTCTGAATTTGCAACGTTAAGCGTCCAGCTTGAGCTCTGCAAAATGGCAAGGAGTTTGGGATTCCGGTAAAATCCGTGCTGGGTACTAACAGAGAGAAGGCTTTAGACTATGAGCCATATAGGTGACCTACAAAATAAGGAACAGACATATGAGATTATTATCTCAAGAGCACAGAGAGATATGCAAACCACTTAAAGTTTGCTCTTGGCCACCAGAAACGTCTGGCAGGCATACCTCATACCTGCAGCTCTCATATTTCATGTATACCTGAGAATAAGCTTAGACCTTAACCAGCAGTCATTTGCTGCCCTCATGTCCGTTCTGCCCTGCTTTTCCTGTTTTTCCTGATGTGCTTCCACCCTCCTGTTTTCAGGCCTGGAAAAGCAGCCGCAGCACATCTACTCGATTGTCAGGCCTGGGGTGGTGGAGGTGAAGGGAGGAGGTGGAAGGAGGCTGAAGGAAAGCCGAGAGCAGCCACCAGGACCTGCTGGACAGCTTCTGGTCCCTCCTTCCCCTCTCTGCCTACGAAAATAACACCAGGGGTTAAATGAGGTTTTTTTCTGTACTCCCTTGGCTATGCTTTTCCATGAGGTAGGCAAAGATGGATGTCAGGCACCCACTGACGATTTTTCCATCCGGGATAAGCAAAACTTCACCAGCAGGGTATATCTTCTCTTCCGAGGCCGAGAGCAGCTCCAGTCCCACATAATACATGATGAGGGCTGTAAACACTGCAATTGGAATGTCTCTGGCTCTGTAGTAAAATGCAGTGACTGTGTATCAGCCAAATTTTGGGATGGAAAAAATGTAGAAGAATAGTACCTGTAGCTGAAGCTCTGGGGGAATTTACATGGATCTAGTGCAAGGACATAATTAAGCAAATCCCAAAGGCTAAAGCATCTCTTCTCGAGATGAGCTTCCCAAGCTCTCCAGCGGCTTCAAACTGTCGAAGGGCCTTACTTTGCTCAACATGCAAATCACAGCGGGTTTGGCAGCAAGCTAAGATCTGCCCGTGGCTCAAAGTAAACAGCGAGGGTACGGCACCCACGGAAAGCCACCTCCACCACGGCGGCGCTCTGCTGTGGCTCCCATTTGGATGCAGATGTCTTTCCAGGGGATCGGGCTTCAGCAGGCTTCCAGTTGTTGTAATTCAGATACGTCAAGATGCTGCCTTATATTAAATTCAATTGCATAGGGAATTGCTACTGTGATTAATTGAGTTTGTGGCCTCATCCACAGGTAGGTGCCCGCTTGTTGTGATTAAGATAAGCCATAGCTTGAAGCATAAGTTAAAATACATGTCAGTTTTGTCAGTCAGTGGTGCCACCATTGAAGTTTTTACTTTTTTAAAAAAGAATTTCAAGATAATTGTTTCCTTTACCTCTGCTAAAGTTTCATATCCAACTATTTTATTTCAGGGTTCTGTTTAAATTGAAAACACTAGAGCATTATATGCAAAGAGAAATCAATCTCAGAGGGGGAAAAAAGAAGTACCAAATATAGATTAAAAAGCTGCCTCTCCAAAGATTTTGAAATATGAGAGGTCTGGCTCTGCATGTAAGATTAATGACAGCCGCGTGCGTGATGAATAGTTCAGCTCAAATCAGGGGAAAGTTTCACCCTAAGTATCTGCTGTTCCCAATGTTGAAACTCTAATATCATCTAGTCATACAGCAGGTGCTCACGGTTTTCTTATTCTCCCAAACTGCACAATGAAATGAACAACAAAGAGAAATAATACGTATATTATAATCAACCCACATCACTTTATGATAGAAAGGTAATTTCTCTCTCTGGATATCTTTTTCCATTATTTTTATATATGGAAATACACTGGCTTTGTTCATTTCTTATTAAGAATGTAGATACGGCACCAGTGACAGACTTGTCTCACATAGTGACTTATGAATGGAGCTATTCTTGTACTTCAAATTGTAAGTATTTTTTTGAAGAATGGACAAAATGAGTATTCAGTCTCTGTGCATTCAGGGCTCAATCCATGGCCATGGAGCATTCAAAGGCTTTGATTTTGCTTTGGGACCTTGTGGGGAGACCTTCCAACTCTACCTCGTGGGCAGGACTGTTGTTGCCTAGGGAAGTGCAGAATCAGGCCGAAGTGTCTTCTCTAGTGGCTGATGTGCTCCAAGATTTTATATTTTAATATAAATGAATTATTCAAACAGTGTCAGTATTTTTTCATTAAAAGCAGACAGAAGTAGTTGAATTAGGACAGTTTTGGGCCTCCAAAGGCTTTGGCAGTAATGGGGAGGCTTGCGCTGCAGCAAGGTCGGTGCATCTTTATGCCACAGCAGTTTCCCGTGGCTTTTTAGCACCTCCTCTGCAAGGATCTCAGAGCAGTCTCCAAGCTCTGCCTCAACATGGTAAAGCCCTGCCAACATGGAAGGGAAAGCTGCTCCGAAGGACAAGGGCAGGCAGGATACAAATAACCTCTATCCTTCAGGGGAAAAAACAGGATGTATTTGTGTCACCTCTTATGGAGAGTGAGATCAGTGGCAAGTTCCCTTTCGCTTTCTGTGCACAGTGGACTAAAAAGGCACTCATGAAATCTTTAGAAATGGCTGTAATGTTTTCTATAGCTATAAAAAGAAGGTTCTTCTAATACTAAAAAAATCTGACCCAAGAGAGAGCTCTAAATATATACTTAAAATTAGTATTTGGAAGGAAATTCTTTGCAAGCTGAAGAGTTAAGTAAACTTTCCTTAAGTCATTGTATTCTCTATTACTTTCAAATGGAGCGAATTGGAGAAAATGAAAACTGCTTTTGTTTTAAATTGTAATCCTTAATTTAGAAAATCACTGAAGTCAACTCATTTAGGTGGCCAAATGTGGAATTTAGATGACTCACTTGAAGCACTCCCTCTTTGAAAGTGAGGTCCTAAATACTAGTTTTGGGGCAAAAAGAGAGAGGGAGGAGCAGGTTTTGTCTGCATCTTCATTAGTGCTCTGCGGCTCCCTTCAGCAGACTGATACTTCCCCCCCAAAGCATTACATTGCAAACAGCCTCTCAATATATACCTGAGGGAAATGGGGGAAAAAAACTAGACAATGTCTAGGAATGGCTGTGAAATGACTTGATTTTTTTTTTCTGTTTGTTTTTAGTCTTGCTTGGAGCATTGAAAGAGATGGGCAATAGGGACATGCCTGTGCAGTATCGTCTCCCCATGTAGAGAACGCTGGTTAACTCCCAGCAGCATCTCAGCAGGACCTTGCTAAATTCTCATGACGTGAAGAGGAGTCAAATCAGCTCCACCAAGACAATATAACTATGTAATACCCCTAAAGGACTGTCCATGACTGATCTTTCAGTGTGGTGTGCTTCATTATGTTTTTGTTCTGCAAGGGTAGAGTAACAAATGGGACTATGAAAAAAGGCCTACAGATGCATCTTCTGTCATTTTTAAGAAAACTAGATTTGTAGGAAGTCATCCATACTGTATGCAAAGGATAATGTACTGGAATAAGATTGAAGACTTGACATTTAAATTGCAAGGCTGAGATTTTTATGCATTTTTGCATGCATCTTGTTATGACTATGTGGGAAGATGAAGGATGGCAACAAGGAAATGGAGAAGTATTCATGTTCTGATGATGGCTTGCAAAGGTGAGAAGAGAAGTTGATCTTTATATGGCTGTTGAGCATACCTTTATAAAATGCATTTCCTTATTATTCAGGACAAAGATGGTTATCTCCTGATTTAGCTGAAAATGTTGGAAGATGTGTGCATATAGATGGAGGGGCTTCACATTCATATTGTATTTCCAGGGATGCTATGTAAAGAGCTTTCCTTTTGTAGTGCAATATACAGCTTTTTCTGCAGACATAATTTCTGGGTTCTGCTCTCCATGAAATTAATGGCAAAATGTCCATTGGAATTCAGTGCTCTAGCTGAAGGGGCCCCTCCTATGCCTGCCAGCACTGACATTTTGAGGAGCTCCACCAAGGCACCATCCAAGAAACTCTTCAGACTAAATAACAAGAGTTGAAAACAATTTGTGTATTGCATCGACAAATTCAAGTCAAACAGTTATGCAAAGAATAGATTACCTTTATCTGAAACTTGCAGAACTGAGTTTCAAAGCCCTCAAACTAAGAGGTGTCTTTTTTTTTTTTCCTTTTGGTTTGTTTTTTTGGGGTCAAAATTAGAATGATTACCTGGTCTAATTTAATTTATACTCACATAGACAAAATAGACCTGCTTTCCATATATCTTGTCTGACCATTTCTCAAGAAAGCAGAGGGTGATTTTCTAGCAATAGTTGGTGCAAATATACTTCTGGATTTTGTGTAGCATAAAAAAAATTAATGGCTCCAACCCTGATTCTTCCATAAACACGGCAGATTATACAGAATACAGCAACAGTTGCAGCCCCTAACCTAACAACAATGTAAACCTTATACATTACAGTAGATGGACTTCTATCAATGCTCTAAGCTACAAAAAATGAAGTACTCTTAAAAAAAGACAAAAACCTCATTTCCCTGATTCAGCTAGAGGGTGATGATTACAAATATACTTGCAATGTGCATGACAAAGGTAGAATTGAACATTAAATCCACCAGCATTTCATAATACAGGACTTCTCCTAACCAGAAATGCAATCCTCTATGCCTCTAATTTTGGTTCTGTCTCTTTCTATCTTCTTCTACTTCGTGGTGACTAGATTTGACTGAGAATTAGTTTGCTCCATTTAATACTAATTCATGTGTGTTTCTGAGACTTCCTACCTTATTTCCCCTTCCTGGTGCATATGCATATAATGCAATAACCTATAGTTCAAAAGGGTTTTATGATGACAGCAAGCCAGTGAAGGAACTTCAAGTGCGCTACACTTTACTTGCCATCAACCTTAACATAAATTCTGTCTTGGTATATGCATCTCACTTCAAAACACTCAGGGATCAGTGCAAATGTGTATCTAATACAAACATTTAGTTTTGTATGTTTTCCTTGATGTCACTCTTAATACATTGATATAGCTCAGCCCTGCAAGTTTCCTCTTTAATATTTGGTGGACTGGTACCCATCTTGTCCTCCTCTACCCCATGGTCAAGGCAGTGTCTGTGAAGTGGGAGCTCTGGAGAGTGCAGCCTCCTCTGCCTGCCTGGAAGGCATGCAGCAAGTTCAGCAGTGGCACAAGCCTTCTCGCTTGGACCTGGGCCCTGCTCCTCTGCAGAGCTGGGCATGGAGATGGAGGCGCTCTCCTGATCCTGGGCATGGAGACAGAGGTGCTCCCCTGATCCTGCAGCTCACAGGTTGAGCGATGGTGAGGAGGGCTGGACCAAGCTGCTGAATGGAGCAGGTGGTGCCTTCCCTTTCAAGAAGCTCAGAAGAAGCCAGAGCAGCTTCAGAAGAGGATAAGGCAGAGATTCAAAACATCATCTCAGTGGCCTCTCTTTGCAGATCTTCCAGGGAATCATGTCAACTGCTTAAAGCATCTCTTAAAGTGAATCTTTGCTTGCTCAGTGAGCGATATGATTTGTATCTCTCTTCAAGAGCAGGACTAAATATTTCTTGTGGAGTTTTTCACATGAGTGGAAAGATTGGTATCAACAAAAGATTATCATGCAAGATAGCCTTTGTACCAGTTGATCTTGAAAGAAGACACTCAGATGTGTTCTTATCTAGACACAATATACAAGTCATATTGTAGACAGACCAATCTGCTGCCCTGGAAACAGCACAATTCATTTGGATAAAAAGGTGGTTCTCCTCCGTGGCACAGAGAAAAAGCTGTTTTTATCCTTTTGTAGGCAGAAGGGTGAGACACACTGGAGACGCTCTTCTCCATGAGACAATGATGAAAACTATTTATAATTGTCCACAGTTTAAGGGTGGTGTTTGTTGCGAGGATACTCAAGGAGACCTAAGTTTAAGTCCCTTCTTGGCTATCGGCTTGCTGTGTGCACAGGGGCTCTCAGCTGCTTTGCAATTCACTTCCCGAAATATACCATGGGCACGACACCACTTCTTTTGCCTGTCTGCTTAAAATATCAGGATGGGTGGTGCCATGGACACTGGTGGAACAACTAGAATGGCAGAATTTCAGCCTCTCCTGGAGGCTGGGACTGAGTCTCGCGCAATTTGTACTACCCTGTAACACAGACCAACCAGTCGTCCCTCTGTAAGGAAGCCCTGCTGAGGGCACCAGGCTGTTGGTGGTCACAGGCCTTTGCTGTACATGGCACAGCTTCAGCACCTCCAAACCCCGCCCCTCAGCCTTCCCTTGGAAAAACAGTTAATTCCTTAATAATGGTCAAGAGCCTTTTCTTCCTTCTTTCTTTTTTTTTCCTTCTCCCCTGTGATGAATTACCTGTTAACCAAAATAATGTGACATGGACTAATTGTCAGAGGTGCATTCAGATCAGCTCTTTTGATGATTTGGCAGGTTTTAAATTTGTACAGGCAGCATTTTTTTTTTCCCCAAAGATACTGGACTCGGTAAAAAAAATCAAATGTGCTCACAGCAAAATACCTGTTATCCACATCTAATAATGGAGGGAATCATGGACAGATGTAGGTCAAGATTTCAGAAAAAGCCTTGCTAGGTTTGTTGACTCTATTTTGAGGTGAATAACTTGACTTTCAGAGGGAGTATAGGTCAGCTCTCTTAGAAAATCAGACTTCTGTGAAGGTCTGTCCACTTGGCGCTCCATCATTACTCATCACTTCATAAAACCTCAAGTAGACTCTATGCTACTGCAACTGCTATTTCGGCTATAAAACTGTGCAAAAGGGGCTATACTCATTTCTCATCGCAAATCTGAATTAACACTCCTGGAAAACTCCCATTAGCTTGAAAGTAAATTGCCTCATGCCAATATAATGGTATAAATATGGAGTAGCACCACTGGCGCAGAACTGATATTATTGTAAAATATGAGGCATGCTTATCTTGGCCCATTTTATTCTGTGTGCTGCTTCAGTAATGCAGCTTCCAAGTCCCACCAAAGTTTGCAATCATCCCCTAATTTGCATCAGATGTCTAGCCCACATTCAATGGCTTTTTAATGTCCCCGTGATTACACAGGGTAGTGATACTGAGCACACAGCTTTGGCAAGAGTCCCCCTGAAATACGTTTTTTCCTTTGCAGTAGTCTATGATCAAAAGACTACAGGTAATGGAAAGAGTGTTCAAAGAGGTATAAAAATAATAAAGACACTGATATATTGATTTATAAGGAACCGGTTTTAAGTTACATCAGGATAAGCGATATTTAAAAGTCCACAGCAGGTTAAAAAAAAGCATCTGATATTAGTAATAAAGAGGGAAATGTGCGAAACTAGGAGCAACAGCTGTAGGCTGGAGATCAGCACAAAGTATCTCATCAGCGAGGAGGCGGAGTGCCAGAAGTGCATATAACACATCGACTTGACCTTAGGGAAGGCAATCACATTATGTGTTTTGCAGGCAGAGAAAATATTGGAAGAGATGAGCGACTTGCCCAAAGAAGCTAGTAGAAGACCCAAGACCAAAAGTCAAGAACAAGTCTATGGTCTTCATTTCCAAACCCTGTGCCCTGTCCACTGACTGTAACACTGTGTTTCATTGGAAAAAGAAATGGTATTAAAAGATATTGCCCTGAGAGTGTCGCCCCAAAGAAATTCCATGTGTGAATGGCTGGAGACAAGAACACAGATTGGAGAGATCCTGGAGGGAAAGGCATTGCTGCAACTCTAGTGCGAGCACAAAGAACAAAGCTAAACCAAAATAGATTGCACCACTAAATCACACTTCTTTTTGGCAAGGAAAAAGATTAATCAAGACAGAACTAAAAGTGAGTCTTTGATAAAATGCTTAAGTGGCCACATTTGAGCTGCAAATTATTTGCATCAACTAGAGGATGAAACAGTAGTTTTCCATTATGCTGCAGGAAATAGGGGCTTGCTAAATAACTCTTTTAACTCTCCTCTGGCACTTATTGATTATATCCAATAGAAATTAAGAGAAGAAGGCAATTAAGTTCAAAATTTAATGGTGTTCTGCTCCTGTTAATTTACTGCCTGACCTGATCAATACATTACACTGGATAACAATCTATTCCAGCAAGCCTCAGTACCTCCAGTGCCCCTTTCATTAAAATTAAAATGACAAACAACTAATTTTTAAGCAACAAAAAAGACCCCATAATAAAATAACATATAAAATAATTAAAAATTGGATTATTCACTGTACTGGTGAAAACAATAGCTTAAAACCAAATTGACTTTTACAACACAGAGCTTGGACTTTGTCAAAATATTAGATAAGCTACAACCTCAGCCTCGCAGAGCCCTCTGAAAATCGAAATCGCAAGCACGTTTTAAGCAGCTCACGTATATACACAGCAGTCCAAAAAAAAAAAAAAAAAAAGCCCTTAATCTAGAGGGCAAAATTGAAGTGTGAAACAGTAGTGAAAGTAACTATGCTATGCTATAGTCGCTCTGTTTTGCACATGATAGTTAAGGTTCTGAGGTGAATCAAGGCAGCTAGACTTACCATTTAACATGCTCTAGCAAGACTTAGGTGAAGCGCTGAATTCATCAGCTTTGGGGTGGGGTCTTTTGGGGGGGGGGGGAATTACTCCAAAACCTTGCACAAACTTTTTAATTCACTAAGCCAATTTCCTAAAGAACGGAGGGAAGGAGGGGTGGGCATTCGGCACCTCCTTTTGTTCCCGTGGGAGGAGATGCCCCAGCCCCAGGGCGAGGGGAAGGCCAGTGTCCCCCTGCCACCAACCTGCTGCTGGTTCCCGCAGTGCCACGCAATGCCGGGCGGCCTTGCAGGCTGTCGGGATGCTCTTGCTGTCCCGTCCCCGTGGAAACAATCCTTGAAGAGGACAATACAAGTGCAAATAACGAGCATCGGTCCAGGATGCATCAAGCAAGTCCGCATTTCCCTGGAAAGGCATCTCCTTCCAGGGACAGACTCCTCAAGCAGCTCTCTGTGCGTGTCTGCGTGCACGCATGTGTGCGTATGGAGTTGGCTGAATTTTATCACTTCTTTTTTTTTTTGCCAAAATTCAGCATGTCAGCATAGAGTCAAAACAAAACATGATGAGTTTTTTTCTGAAAATATCCTCTTTCGTGATCAGCTGTATCCCTACCAGCATTCGTTGTGTAACCAGCACACCATTAATCACTATGAAACATTTTCATTTATTTTGACACCAAAGAAAGATTAAACCGGAAGGAAGAACATTTTTTGGACTGGACTGAAAAGCAGACTATAGGAAGCTCTTCTAATGAGAGTTTTCCCCAAACTGACTGTAGGACAAGACCCGCTCTCTCCCTGAACCAATCTGTGCTACCCCATCCTTTCTATGTATTTTTAGCTCATCCTCCATGGATACAGTAATAGAGAGACAAACACTGTATGGTCTATCCCTTTTTAATCTATTTATTTAGTTCATACTTTTTCCAGTTTCTAAGAAAAGAAAAAAAAAAAAATTCAAATGATTGATATTATTTACCATTGCCATAATTACCTAACACAGCAGCATCACTCCCACGCTGCAGTACAACCTCGCTTCCCTTCGGTGTTGCCCACACCCCAGTTTTTCTTTTTTCGCTTCATGACGGCTGTGCTCCTGCCCTCGCAGGATGCCCACCTTGTTTTGCAGCGTAGCCCAGTAGCTTTCTCCCTTGCTTAGAGCGAGGCGAGAGTAAAGTGCCGCCTGCCTGGGCTCTGCAAAACTCCAGGCAAGAGTGACCTGGCAGCTACGCGGTTGTATTCTTAGTGACCAAGAGAAAATACAAAACAAAAGGAAAAAAAAAAAAAAAAAAAAACACCCAGTGCTGTAGTAATTACAGGAAAGCAGCCAGCATCCCTCATCTTAGCTGAAAATGTTGTGGGAAGCAGCCAGCATCTGCGCTCTTTGATGTATTGTAATACACCAAGAAGTTAGGCAAATATAAAGGTAGTCGGAACCGAGCTATGTTGTACAAGCAGGACACAGCACTAACATAGCTGATTTGTATTCTAGCGAAAGCTACATTTAGCAAGGCCTAATATTTCAGGAAAAGCTAGCAGAACAAGCTCCCGAGCCACCTCCCGAGCACAGGGATACTGCAGGAAGCCGTGCCCGTAATTCTGCTTAAAACCTGCTAACTCAGCAGCGGCGGAAAGGGCTCCGGCTGGCCCTTTTGCTTCGTCTGCGATCCGCCGGCACCGCTAATGAGCCTGGCCACACGTTTCCCCCATCGTCCGCGACTGCTAGACAGCCATATTTGCAAGGAGAAAAGTAAAAAAAATTAAGACCCACAGAATAACAATCCTAAAATCACTTATGATAGCCACCAAAACCAGCGCTGGCATTCACAGCAGTGGCGGAGATGCAGTGTAATAGGTCATTATCATCCAGTCGGTCTTTATAGTTTCCATTAACGATGCACTGTTGAAATTGAAAGCCCGTATTTATCACCTTGCATTTATAGTAGCACTCAGTAATGGTGATCTCTGTGTTATATTTGCTTCTTATCTCAGCCTATGTAAAGCAGAGCCTAGCAAATGCTTCACAGTTAGCAATTCGTTTGATTTAGGAATATATTTTCGGTCCATGAACAATCTGCTCACAGTGTGTTGATTACAATTTGGTTTTTTTAGAATTATTGAGTGGAAAAAAAAAAATTAAAAAGGGACAATTTGCACTCCAGCCACCGTGGTAACTTTTCAGGCATATGCTGCTGAGAGTTGATTAGCTGGGCTGCAATCCTTCAGCCTAAACCACAGCAAATTTAGTCCTGTAACACTACTTCCTCACATGCCATCTGTATGGAGTAGGGCTAAGACCTGGAGGGGTTTGAAAGAACAAATTGCTATTGCTATGTACCAGATAGGTCGGATTAATACTAATACAATAATAAATGATAATAATCCCTCCCCATTTTTTTCTAGAATGTCAGACTGTTTCTCTTTACAAATATAGATATGAAGGGAGGAAAAAAAACCCCAGATTAAAGGTTAAATCAGCAGGGCAGAAGTTCCTTACAGAGTTTAATGCTTAAAAAGCATTCATTTTTTCCATATTAAATATTTTTATTTTTATAATTAGGATGTAATATGATGGTGTTTCCACTGCAGATGGCACAACGCCTCTACTGCCCTTTACGGAGCTGGCTTCCTCGCGAGAAAAGCAATTCCTGCCCAGGTCCTGGCGGCTCCTGACACAAGCAGCTCAGCAGCCTCCGCTTTGCCTTCAGCCTGCCCAGGACCTGCCAAAACGGCCCGGGGGGTCCGAGCAGGCAGCAGCCTCCGAGGAACCGGCCCGTGAAGTCGTGCAAACCCAGACCGGAGGCTGCCTCGAAGGTTCGTGCCTGCTAATAGCTCCTGATTTTGGAAGCCGATACAGAGCGGTGGGAGGCTGCCAATGCTAACTTCCTAAAGGTTAATACTTACAACTGCATTTTGGCTGATATTTTCAAAGCTGCCGAAAGGGAATGGATGCCCGGTCTCCATTAATTTTAATAGGAGCTGGGCTTGGCACGGTCCTTCTGAGGCTCTGCCTGTTGCAGCCTATTACTGCTGCTGACATAAGGTTCGCTATTGCGGGAGGCTGATGACCTGCTGGGAGCACTGCAGCTAACGTGGCTCCCAGACTTTGGCTTGAAAATTGAATATGCAAAATGCATGAAGAATACAGTTATGCTTATCATAAATAATGAGTTTAAAATGAAAGTGGGTCACGTGGGAAGGGCCTGACCCAAAGCTCGTTACAAATGAGTGTTCCTGATTATTTCAGAAATACACTGATTCAATACAGGGCACGCTCGCTGGCGTTTTCATTAAACGCCTTTGCATAAGGGTCACTACATTCAGAGTGGAAGCTCCCAATTTAGTTTGTCCATTTATTCCTTTTATTAAGGAAATGTATCAGCTTTCAAAATGTGTTCAGTGACAAGCAACAGTAGAACACAGATTTGGGTGGTATGTAATTACACTTGAATTTTAGGATCTTCAAAACCTCCCCACATTAATTTTACTTAGCAATCCTGAGTACACACACTAAGTTTAGAATATGCCCATTGTAATCACAGATCATTTCTGATCACAGTTTTCATCCTGCCTTGTGCTGATGAGCAAGTTCCTCTGGGAACTTTGCAAACTTGAATTAATACATTTTGCTAGGGTCCCCATTTGTGAGCATCAGCGATCGTTTGAAGAACGCAAGGCAGGTGATAGTAAGACTGTTATTTAATTAATGCATGTGTACAAATGCCGGTTTTTGCAATGACCACACAGAACTTTCAAGCACTGTTTCAGAGGATTAGCAAAAATGGATAGTGTAACACTCCCTCGTTATTGCTCATCCAGGGAAGTATAGAACTGCCAACTCTGACAAATAGAACAGATTAAAAAAAAAAATCTAAGTCAATACTTACAATGGAGAATTAATATCTCGTTCACTGCTAAGACTGAATTATCAGATTGCTATAGCAAATATATGGATAAAAAGATATCAGTGTTGGCTGACCAAACAGTAAGACATTTCTGTATCAAAGAAAGTCAAACTGTAATTAAAGATTTAAAAATGGGACGGAACTTTCCCATACATCTGCTTGGCAATTTTGCTCCTCTTACCCCTTTTATTGCTAAATTCAGAATGTTGACAAAACATTTTTTTTGGTTTTTAAAATTGCACTTCAAACACCATCACCTCCCCGAAACCTCACCCTTTAGCTGGTACGAAGCACAGCTGCCTGAAAACTAATGTCACATCTTTGTTATAAGAATTGTTTTTGCTAGACTGAATCAATTCTTGCTATGTTAAAGACACAACATATATATGCAATTGGTTCTCCCTCTTAAACAAGGATGAATTCCTATGAGCCTGCTCTACAGCTTTTTTTCCTGACTTACTTACTTACATCCAGCTGCGATACATCCATTGTTCACCAGAACAGTGTGGTGCTATTTTATCAAACAATACTTATTTCTTTGCTTTTTGCTTGTAGGGCAAAAGACTGTGTACGACTGCAAAACTCTCCGGTATTCCTGCTGGGAAGTTGTTGCCAACCCTCCTCTAATGATTAGGACTGTTCGTCTAATTTCCAGCCTCCGTTTAAGGATAGACAGTTTATTCCTGTTTAATCTTCCACCGTTTTCACAGCCTGTCTCGTGCTGGCGGATTCATATTCCCTCATCCTTTGCTTTGCTGGCCTAAAGCTCTCCGAGTATTTTCTCTCACCATAGGCTCCGTGTTCTCCTGAGCACCTGGGCCCCGCAGTTAATTCATCTCCCCTTTTGAAGCGGAGTGGCCGGAACGGCACATCCATCCCAGGAAAGGCCCCATCACTGCGTTACGGAGAAGCATTACACTTCCCCAGCTCTGCCACCGATTCCCTGCCTGATTCCCTGCCTGACACGCGGATGAACCAAATTCATCACAATCTGCAGCCAAGCAAGAGGAATGAATAGCAGCCGGGCAATAACGAGGCCAGGCCTTTGCTACTAAGCTGAATCCCAGAGGAAACACAACCTGTCAAAAACATTAGAGATTTTTCTCCTTTACTGCTTCACCTCTGCTGGGGTGTCAGCACTGTTTGGTTCAAAGCAGCGGGCACCCTCCTTTCCTCCGGTCTGCTCGGAGCAACAGGTAGCTCGGTCCCTGGATAATGATCTCGCTAATGTGATACGAGTGTTCATTAGACTAATCGGCTTTCTTTTTATTTTATTTTATTTAACGGGGAATATAGGAGCTCTTGTTTTAAAATGTGTTCATCCACGTAGCGATTTTCAAGAGGAGGAAAGGAAATTTCCAAAGGAAATAGAGTTCATTTTATATTTGCATAACTGTATTACATACAAGCACATTTGATGGTATTTCAGAGAAGGGTCTGAAGAAAAAGGAGAGGGCATTTTGTAATAATAAAACCAGTACAGAGATATGTTTTCTACTCCTATTTGAGTTAATGGGAGATTTGCCATTGTCCTCAGTTAGGCCAGTGTCATTTGCTTCTCAATTTCATTTGTGAGGAATGGCTTGTGCTGATGTTTCACCTTGCTGTTTGTGAGTTCTGGGCACATTAGGAAGATAAAAAAAAGTGTACTGACCAGGCACATGCATCTTGAAAACTCTGCTGTATGCTTGCTGCCGAGGAATAGTCATCATAAGGGAATGATTACATGAGACCACATATTAGAAACAATCCGTCTGCCTGCAGAATAGCTTTTATTTACTAATGACACAGGGCAGACTGCTTAAATCTGTAGCCCACGTCTCATTTGCACACCACTACCTTTTGCCTGACAGTTCCAAAGGGGAGAGGCAGCGCTTTCTAAATATTATTGAATTTTGCCATACTACAACAGCACTTGTGCTTGTTTAACCTTGAGTAGTTCCTGCACTAAAGTGAATGGTCTATGGAAACACTCAACTCCCAAAGACGAATAACACTTTCTTTGAGATACTGGAGTGGTAAACTGCTTTCCAACATGTGGGTATAGAGATCTGTTTCAAAATCTGCAGGGTGTGCGCCGAACAGCATATAGACGTAGTCTAAGATTTGAAACAAATCCCTCGCTTGCAATGTACTTACTTGATTCCTAAATGCAAGGCAACTCAGCAAGGGTAGCGCAGACTGCCCGGGGCTTTGGGTCCTGGGGCTACCCCGCTGTATTCGCAAAGGAGGAACCGGACGTGTGCGCGATCGATTTTATGGGTAATCAATTCTCTGAAATCAATTAAGCACTTGTTGACTTGTCCGCCTCTAGCTGCGGAAGCCAGATTAATTCTTGTAGTTCAACACAGCAGACAATCCCAGTGCTAAATTAGTGAATCTCACTTGAGCTCAGTGTATCAATAAAAAGAATTAACAGTGCCGTGTTCTTCTCACAAAGACGGGGTTGTAGTCTCCTTAACATTGTAGTGCTTAATAACTTCAGGTTCTTGTCTCTTAACTGAAAGAGAGCACGCTGTGTAGCAGCATCTTACGTTTTTACTTAATCACCCACTTCTTTTGTGTTCAAATCCTCATCCTGCACAACGCATTCAAGTCTGGTGAACTAGCTCCTTGTTTAGAGACAAAAGGTAGCTGTGAAAAAGAAACGACTTAATGCTCTGTAACACTCTGATCACGTATTTTCTATGCGATGTTGGAGAAGCCTGCGGACTGCTCCTACGTACAAGCAGCAGTTCACAGCCTCGGTGCACTGGAAATACAGTCTCAGGTGCAGGAAAGATGTACAACATGAGGCTATACCGAATTATCCTTTCAGGAATATGGCCCTTCTGGCAAAGACAGATTATCACCTAAATTACTGCAAAGATTTGGCGTAAGGGGATATAGCGCTTCTGCTACCCTCGCTTTAATGCTTTCCTAAGCACTTCTCGGCCTTAGTTAGTTAACACTGGCCCCCTATATTCCCTAAAGCATGTGAGAGAGGGATTAATAGTCTGTTTGTTTTCCTAAACTCAATAAACCATGTCCTCATTTGGCAAAAGCTATCATCAGGTCTCTCTGGACATGGCGAGCCGGTTCACACCAGCTGAAAGCCTGGCTCGGGGTGTCACAGCGCCGTCCGAATGCGTGTTGAATATGCACTTGGACACGTGCTTTGTCACACTAGACTTAGATGAACTCAGAGTTTGTTTAGTGGCACGGTGCAAAGGTCTAAACCTGTTGTCACTGAGCTGCCACACACCCTGTATCAGCTGGCGAGGTTAGTCCGCATGGATTTAGTAGATGGTAATAAAGCTCTTTCGCTAGCTGTCCGGCTGCTGCTGTATAGGGCGGCTACAGGCTGGACTTCATACGCAGCCTAAGTTCACTCACCTTGAGGTGGCTGTGACGGATACTAATACATGAAAGATCTTGCACACAAATCCCTCCTAGAGAGCTGTATCCCAGTCTTGCAAGCTACTTCTGTGCTACCCCCAAAGCAAGGCTTTTTGGATCTGACATACTGCTGCTAACACCAGGCTTTTGGTCTCCTCTTGGCCAGGCTTTTTTGCATCTAGTTCCTGACATCTGGAAATCTCTCCCTCAGCATTGCTGGATGCCTGCTTGTTCTGAGAGGAGCCTCCCTCAGCACCACTGAAGCTTTTTTTTTTTTTTTTTTTTTAATCTGCCATCTGTAGATTTGCAGCTATGTCACTGGAGGCTACTGCCCCTGCTATGGGCTGGCCCTGGTAGATGTGCATATTCAAAAGATGCAAAAAAATGCTTCTCTCGGTCGTTCTCCAGGCTTGGCCAGGCAGCAGGACCCATCCTGATGCTACATGAACTCGGGCGGGGGGGGTGTTGTTTGCATGGTCCTTCGTGTGGCTTAGCCCCTGTAAGGGCGTCTTCTCTAATTTGGGTTCTCTTTTTCCACCCTGCTTGTGCTGTTTTTCCCCTGTGGTGCCTGGCACACTGGCATGGCCAGAGACCCTCCTTTCCTGCACAGCACTGCCTCCAAAACCCCTTACGAGGCTCTTTCCAGGGCTGTGATTAACACTTAATGCTACCTATAAGGGGAGAAAACTCCTGCTGTTTTTCCATTTAGCCTCTAGCTGGCTTATGACAAGTATTGCAGAGAAAGGTTACTTTCCGCTGTATGGAGGTGAAATAATTATATGTTCCTCTGTGTCTTCACACTGCTATGTGGTCCTGCAGTTCTCTAATTTCAGCATAACTCTGCTGTTTGTGTATCTTGGTTGGCTTTGAGGGCTCTCCTCCCTCTTTGTCAGCACTGAAGCCTGTCGGCTGGAGGGCGGAAAAATGACCACCCCTCCCACGGATGGAGATAGTGCTATGACTTATGTTTTTCTTTCCCTCAAAAAAAAAAAAAGAAAAAGAAAGTATATTTTCCTGCAGAAAAAAATTATTGGGATTTAAGCAAGTCCTCTGCACTTTGTCGGGGTGGATTAGTCGGTTATTCTATGGACTTGCTATTAAAAAAGGGTGGTTGTTTTGCTGCACGGGAAACCGCAATGTCAATTGGAAAAGAAAGAAATGTAAGACGCAGGTAGGGAGATAAATTATAGCTGAGATGAAGATGTACTCACATAAACCCACAGTCGGACGACCTCATTAGCTGCACCATCTTCACACCAGAAAGACATGATCATCTGTCTGCCTCTCCCTAATGCCTGGCTTGTGTTTGTGTGCGATATAAACAACTCAGCCCTCCCTGAGAAATGGGAAAGCTGCATAACTCAGCCAGCCCTTGCTTCAGCCACAGATTCGACCCTTGGATACCCTCCCACGGTGTACCTTGATCACTGGAAATGCATCTATAGGCATCTGAAGAGCATTTGGTGCTTCTGATGTGCCGCACATGGGCAGGGTGACGCGGGAGCCCAGGCATGTGTCCAACGTGCACCCAGATGTATGTCCGACACATGCACACGGATGCATATATGATGCGCGCACAGGTGTACACACAGCAGATGCTCAGGGAGAAGCGTGGCCGCGCTGCTCTCGCCAGGTCGCTCCCTGGCCTTCAGGGAAAGGCGCTGTGCTCTAGCCCAAGAGCTCACCTAGCGTCAGCGGGGTCAGGCACGTACCTCCCCTCTGCTCCTTTCCATCTCTGCCCTGTAGATGAGAAGGCAAACTGGTAATGAGAGCTGCCGTGCCTTGGCAAATGAGCTAATTACTCTGCGTCGTCGCTGCCAGGTTTGCTTTGCTCCCACTGAAGTCGGCACCTCTCAGGATCTGGCTGCAATTTCAGAGTGGCTGCAAGGGCATTTCAAGAAGAAGTGTTTCCAGACAAATACATAGCCTTAAAATATTCCAGTATACAGTTAGGCTTCTCCTCCCTTTTTTAAAAGTGCATATGATATGCTGTGAATTTTTTTGAGCTTGCTAAATGGGTGTCAGTGGGGAACAGGATACATTTTTTTCCTCTTTACAAATGAAGTCATCTGAATTCACCAAATCAAAAAAACACAAGTTTCCTGCTTGGTTCCAGTGGTGCTGTAGAAGGACAGGCTATAGATTTTCCCAGGACTGTGAAATAATTCACCAAGCCTGCTCGTTATTCATACAGACAGTGCATTAATAATACGGGACCCTGCGATCTCTTCTTATCTAGGCCGAAGCACAGCTAGAGGGATGAGAAGCTGACTCCTTGGATTTTAAAAAACATTTTTTTCCCCGTTTCTTCAAGAAATAAGAATTGATTGAAAGTATTTTTAGAGATTGGGGAAAAAAGCTTTCTGGTGATATCACCTAAAGTACACATTAGATAAATAGAAAACTATTGGCTTTGTGACTGTGAACCGTTTTCACTTGATGTAAGTGCTGATAGATACAGGATTACATCTAACAAAGTCTTTACTAAGGACCTGACCCAAAGTCAGTGGGAGTCTTTGAGTTGACTCAGCAGGGCTTGAAGTTTGCACGCGTTTGGGAGAGCTGGTACGTGTCTGTATTCCCGTGCCCACCCCTTGGCTGGTGGGAGCAGGGAGAGTGTGGCTGACCGCAGGGGGCCGCGGGGACCGAAGCCAGCACAGGCACCGACCCCGCGGCAGGGGACACGCTGTGCTGCTAGGTATGGCAGGAGCACAGCACCCTTTAATTATGACTGCTCACTCTGCAGCAGGCATCCTATCTATAATTTAAAAATAAAATCAATTAGCTCCTGTCAACAGCGTGGCTGCTCTTACGGTCTCCCCGAGGAGGGACACGCCAAGCAGGACCTTTCCATTTGCAGGGTCATGGGTGAGGAGAGGAGGGCAATCGCCTGCAAATCACTGTGTCCAATTCTGGGCTCCCCAGTACAAGAGAGACATGGAACTACTGGAGCGAGTCCAGCGAAGGGCTACGAAGATGATTAGGGGACTGGAGCATCTCCCCTATGAGGAAAGGCTGAGAGAGCTGGGCCTGTTTAGCCTGGAGAAGAGAAGACTGAGGGGGGATCTTGTCAATGTGTACAAATATCTAAAGGAAGGGTGTCAAGAGGATGGGACCAGACTCTTCTCAGTGGTGCCCAGTGACAGGACATAAGGCAACGGGCACAAACTGAAACACAGCAAGTTCCATCTGAATATGAGGAGAAACTTCTTTCCTGTGAAGGTGGAACAGGTTGCCCAGAGAGGTTGTGGAGTCTCCTTCCCTGGAAACAGTCCAAACCCGCCTGGACGCAACCCTGTGCAATGTGCTCTAGGTGACCCTGCTTGAGCAGGGGGTTGGATTTAGATGATCTCCAGAGGTCCTTTCCCACCTCAACCATTCTGTGATTCTGTGAAAGGGAACATGCGCTAAGGAACGCTGTTGTCTTTCTGGTCCCACTACCAGATGCAGGAAAGCAAGGACGTGTGGGGAACTGTGAGGTGCCGTCCCAGAGAGGCATTAAAAGTCACAGCACTCCCAAGAGTCATTACGGCTCGTGTTTAGTCTGTTAGTGCTACGCTGGCAAAGCCTTGTGTAAATTCACAGGGTCACACGATGGCTAGTGATGGATAATCCTCAAACCAACAGAAATCTGAAGTCCGCACATGCATGTGAATATTTCAAATATTATGGAATGAGTTGAAGCTTGATGTGATCCAAAGCCAGTCTGGGAGAACGAGAAATATTGGATTCATTTCATTTTACTGTTCTGTATCAGCAAGTGATTTGCCTTTCCGCTGATGCATGGCTGGTATAAAACAGGCCAACAACAGAACATGGGAGAGTGACAACACTAGCCCTGCTGCCTGAGAGCTAACGGTTGGAGCCCTGTACTGCAGACACCAGGGAATCGGATGGTCTCAGCCCTCTGCAGAGACCTTCTTTATGGGAATAATTTAGGGGGAGAGATACTGCACATCAACCGGGAAAAGTTTTAATAATACCTTTCTTTCTGGTTGGATTTGGCCAATGTTAAAACACTTTCTTTTCTGAACGCATCTGCAGGTTTGTAAGTTCCTGTATGAAAGTCCCTTTTCCACTGGTGTCAATAGCCAAACACAGCCCCTGCACACACGCCTTTCACTTATTTTGTACTCTGTGATACAAAAATACCACATTCAATTACATAAGATATATTAAGAATGCTTCTGGAAGAGTTCAAAAAAGACTGGAAGATTGAAGAGAAAGGAACAAAAATGCAAGCACAACAGAAAAGTGCATCTGAGAGCATCATTAACCATAACACAGTAAACTTCCATACAGATGAACAAATTATGTATTATTGAAGGCCTTGAAGGATACGGAGACATAACCAGCTATTGACTGTACAGAACAGTTCAGTACCACTGTAACTGATACAGTACCATGCACATTATTCACAGTATAAAAATGACAGTATGAAAATTACAAATATCTGTTATTCTTATTTCATTTCTATAGCAACCATAGGAAGTATTAGAGCTGAGAGACTATTACCAGAGCTCCTTCCGTTAATATTTACTCAGTAACCCCATGGGCACACTTGGCCCCCATCCCACCTCCTCCACACTTGCTATTCCTAACCGGTCCAGTTTACCGATGTCCCGGAAGGAACATGTCCGGCAACTGCAAAGCATAACAGAAACCCGTAGTGCGTATCCGGAAGGGGGCTGGGAAATTTCCAAATAGGAGAATTTGCATCTTATTTCAACTAGAGCGTAGAAGAAGTGGTGACTCCCGTGTCTACTCAAACATTCATATTTTTTTCTTTTAACAGATTCTTTTAGTTTTGCATGGAATAATAGAAGATTTATTTATTAAGGAAAAAAATTAAAATTTGGAGCCCCTGACTGATCTATATTCACAGAGGTAAACAGAAGTTTCCCAAGGACGTGGGCTTGACTCTTCTAAGGGCAAGATTCATATGCCCACTAACTGCACCAGGAGCAATGAAGGAGCAATTGCTACAAAGCAGCAGAGGACATTACAGGCAACATCTCACTTAGACAACCACAGTACCAAGAAAAGAAATCAGTTAACAGTGGCACAAAGGAATAAAACCTCAGATCAAAGGAGCAATTGCCCTAGCCATGTGGCAGCTAGCAAGGGGACATACTCCATGCATTTGTGCCAATATCTTGGTGCCCTAATAAGCCCATGGAGCCTATTGCAGGAGGAAGAAAATTCATGAGTTTCTGAACTGAGGAAGACAAGCTGCGTGTAAACATAGGGAGGATGTGAATTCAGAAGATCCTATGTGTTCTGGAGGCAGAGGGCACGGGGGTCTCTGGACATGCCTGGTGCTGCTTTTCCAGAATAAGGGACGCTCTCAAGTTGCTGCAACACAGACCAAGTAAATCTTTTTGGGACTTGCTCTAGAGAGGTAGTTGGGCAAATGGAGAAAATAATAACAGACATGACAGAGAGTTGAACAGACTAATGCCCATGGTATGAGCTACTGCCAAGTGACACCCAAGATAAATTGTACAGAGAGAAGGGGAGCAGTCAAAACAATCTTTCAAAAAAAAAAGGGACCCTGAAGAGGTGAAGGGAATCATGAAAGCAAATGTGCAACAGAGGAGGCAAGAGACTGCCTTCTCTGTTTCATGACAAGATTTGGCTTTTGCTTTGTTCTCGCTGTTGCTACTACATAATTCATTGGTGATGGAGGCAGGTTTTAGGACAACGTCTACTGAATGAGCAGCAAGGAATAATTTATAACTTCAGAGGCTGCCAGTCTGGCCTCACTATACTTTTTAAGATGAGGCCTCAAAGAAAGAGTTTTTGTTGGACTTGGCAGGAGATGAGGCTTGGGAATGCATGACAGCTTCCTGCCCTGCACAGTACAAATAACATACATTCATCCTGAATTTCAACTCGTTCAGGAGGAGGACTGCACACATGAGTCCTATGTACTACAATGGCGTGTTACCCACAAGGAGATCTCACAATGAGATGACAAAAGAACCATTTATTTACCCCCCCCCCAAACTTATTAAAAAGGTTAAGATGACCCCTACTTATGATTGTATTTTCTGTCAAACAAAGCAAGCTCTCCACACAGTCCCACCTACACAGCCCAGTTGTGTCCTGGAGCAATGGCTGGTAGGAGTGGAGGGGAATGCAATCGCTCGTCTGCAACACGAACTCAAACTGTCAAAGCATCAGCTTTGCTGAGGTGCTTTCTGATGCAATTGGACTGAGAACCACCAAAAGCTTGATTCTGATCCCATTAAGGCACAGTTTGGCCAATGGGATAAATAAGGCAAGACTGAGGTTCAGCTTGTTTTATACACATAGCTAAACAGCCATCAGGTGGAGATGGCTTCAGGCAAAAATCAACCATGGATGCAAGTCAAACTGCCAACAGGGGATCCCCCAGTCCTTGTCACCTCTCAAAAGCTGGGTGGGTCGGTTAGCTATGAGTATATGGTTGTGCATGAACATCCACAGTATGTTTTTAAAGTAATGGATCCAAACAAGCTTTCTTAATGGCAGATTATGGCTTGAAATCATATACAGTATAAAACCCAGTATGAAATTAAAAAGGTCTTAATCCTTTCAGCAGGGTAGGCAAAGGAGGTAAAAAGTTTTACATGACCTTTTGAAATGTCCTCATCTACAAAAGAAACAGCAAATCCCAAACCCTTATGTGAATTAAACTCTTACTGATGTCACTGGGACTCCCAGTCATTGGAATTTTGGGGAGTTTTGCCTTAGCAAGGGCAGAAATACTAAATAGGCCAAGGTTTCGACTTAAAATGGATCAGTATGTCAAAAGTCCCAAAGCAAAGTATGGGGATAAAACAGAGGCCAAGGAAAATGCCCCTTCTATTAATTTTTACAAGCAGCCTATTGGGCTTTTGAACCATTCACCAGCCATCCTCAAAAGAAGCGATGGTCTGACTACAACAACTAAACTTGAAAGGGGAAGACGTTCCTTTGTAGTTCATGCTTGCTGGCTTTGAAGTCACTAGGAGTCTTACCAGTGACTTCAATGGGAGTAGCTTTGCACTTTCATATTCGCCATTGTTTTATCCTTACTCCTTTCAAAATTCCAGACGATAACGTTTCTTTTTATTGTAATCCTGACAGAGCAATTAAGCTCCAGTCCACACCTGCACCCGACTTTTTTCTTAACGCAGCATTCTTTGAGCTCCTGTTCTCTGAGCAGAATTATGAAATCTGAATTAATGGTGTCCCTCTGCTCTCACTAGTGGCTCCGTTTTTCATGATCTGCTGAAGAACATCAAATTCTTCAAGGCTTGTACAGCTGAACTTTGGTTAAGAACAGCTGCAGGTCTCACCTATGGTTTTAGGAGTGTGCTTAACAGAAAAAGAGTGCCTCTTTTTATCAGAAAAATTAAGCAATAAACAGAATGACAGAATGTGAATTAAAGTGTAATTATTTGCAGGTGCATTCACAGTGCATTTTTAGACATGAGTCCAGAGGCTGAAAGGCATTTTTAGTGTAACAAGCTATGAATTACTGCCTCCAAACTTACAACTTTGAAGGCATTTTTGAAATTATAAAACATTTTCTTTCTATCTTAAATATATAAACCAGATATATACGCACCATAAATAGCTGCTGAGAGAAGTTAGGTTCTCATCAGACCAAGGCATCCCCAATCTCCCATCTATTTAATGTTCAACGTGAAAACCTCAGAGCCTTAGCTACATGATCCTCTAGTCTCTAACACCCACAGGTTCTCCCATCTAAGGTTGGGTCACAACTGAAGCAGCCACTGCTCCCTTGCTAGTGCTTTTGGAGAATGTGATTGAGGATGGCAGTGAGAAGAAACAGGTTTTTCCAGTGTTTGCTTGCACAGCTCCCCCCTCTCATCCAGATTTGGGTGGAAGCTGGATGCCAGACTACAGACCCAAAGAGGAAACGCTGGGTGCTTCCGAAATCTGCGGCTATGCGGCTACCCCCTCAAGGTCCAGCCACTGGAAGGACGCTGAGAGCACAGGGTGGTGTCCACCTCGATCCTAGCTGAAGGGCCTTCAGACTGCGCGGCAGGAAAATCAACAGCATCAGATATTTACCATGAAGAAGAGTTAGGAACATCCATAAAATATTCTGTTTGACAAAGGCAGTGCACAAAGGGCCTACTGATTATGCGACACTGAGCGATTTGTTTGGGAAGGGTAACCGATGGGATTAGCACCACTTACTCCAGATCTCCTTATATGATTTACATTTGACTAAGCACTTCCAAGCCGTGGTGCATCTCTCTGATTGCTGCAGGCGGTAGCAGGGGAAGCCCAGACAGGAAGAGATCCCATTGAGCTAGAATCTCAGGGGTGCAGCTGGCATGAAACCCAGACGTGAATCACTTGATGTTTTCGCATTGGCAACCCCCCCCCCCCGACTGACAAGATTCAGCACCAAAGATTTCAAAAGATGGAGATTTTTCCTAGCTTTCCATGAGGCTTGTTACAGAACAAGACCACAGGATCTATTTATTTATTTATTTACTTATTTTGCCACTGGTGTTCCAAATGGCTAGTTAAATCAAAACAAATGTTTGTTGTCCTTTGAAATATTTATGAATTGAAATTAATGTGACACTGGGAGGAGCCTCTATGAAGTGATGTCCTTATTTATTAAGGGCTTGATGCTGCCACAAAATTTGTTTTACTTATCTGAGTGGCTGTACTGAATGCTATGCCAGCGTTTTTGTGTGTACATCTTTCTTAACGTGACCCATGTGTGTAGAATCATGCACCGAAGTAGCAGGGAAGGTAACGTAAGTGTATGCTTATGCTTATAGTTTTCCTGTTTCGTTAAACAGAACACAAACAAGCTTCCCATGTATAATGTGTAGACTTTAAGATATTTACCAGATGGTACACATACAGAGACACATATACGGGAGGAGCTACTTGCCATCAACACAGGAAGGTCTGTTTCTTGTAGTCCCAGCCACTTTCCCGGGTAGACAGGAGCATTTTACTGTTTGTGATCTTTCCTCAATTCGATTCTTATTACAGCATCTGTGTGCTGCTATAACTTCACACGTTCCTCCTTCTGGCGAAAAAAAAAAAAAAAAAAGAGAGAGAATATTGACAGTCTGATTAGGAAGAGCAGCACTGGCTAATCCAAGCACCCAGGCATGCTACTGTTTGCATCTCTGCACGGCTTCTCCATAGGCAGGATGACAACATTATTTCTCCCATTATGTGTGATCCTGTCTAAGGCAGGTGCTGCTATACTTCAGTTTTAATAGGAAATGCATATAAATGTCCCTCTAGAGTAGATATAGTGTTTGTCTGTCTTATATTAGAAGCTTCTCTGTCATTAGTAGGTCATTTTGGCCTAAAAACACTGTCACCGTCTGGGCCTGAAGAAATGTAGATAACACGCTACAGTAAATCTGCAATAACCGTTGGCTGGTTTTATGTTTGCAATAGCATAGGACCCTTCCCCTGTTGTACTTGTGCCCTTGTACAAATACAGAGACTAAGGGAATCCATCTAGAAATAGGCTTTTTTCCCTAGTATTTGATTCTATGCTAGTGCTCAAGTCTTAGGGGATGACTGTCAGCTTGCCCAAATTACAGGATGGTCCAATAACACTTCTCTTTGCTACCTCACTCACTGAATTGGCAGTTTTAAGGCAGGCAACATTCCTATTGTGTGCAGGATCACCAGGCTTAATTTGTCCTTTCCCTAATTGTGCTTTATGAACATTTGCAATAGTTTGATTAGGTGGAGAACACAAAGGAGTGATGGACAGATAGATGGTGGCTTCGGGTTTACGAATGCTTGGTGTTTGTGGCATATGCTATGCATTGAAATGAAGTATCAAGTGCATTATTCCCGTTCACCTTAGCAGTGCAGTGCAAAGAGCTTAGATACCACAGTGGGCTAATGCACTGCCCGGTAATTTCTCGATTCCTGAGTTCAAACTGTATTTAGCTCATAATCACCAAGCATTTAATAGTGCCAGTCTGTTCCCCACAGATATTTGGCTACTTTATGAAACTGTCGCATAAATTTGGCAGGGTTTGTTTAAACTTAGTACAAAACATTATGCACAGTATACTGAAGAACAAGGTGTGTAAAAAGGTTTGCTAGGTTTGCTAGAAAAGCAACATTACTTTTATTCTACTATGAAATGCTAACTGCACCTTGCTTTTACTATAGCCATAAGAGTATTATTTCTATCTTTGGATTTCACTCTTCCTTTTGAAACAACTTTGAGAGCTCCTGAATGCTACAGCAACCTTGCACTCAGGTAGGAGATTAAGCAGTGTGAAGATACTAACCCACAGCTGGCTGTGAACAAGTGATTTCGGAGGAGGTCTAGGAATTCAGGGGGATCTCCCAGCTCAGGATCGAATCCTGTTACCTGGTGATTCTACAAACACGATATTTCTGTAGTAAAGCACTGGTACAGATGGGCAGAAGGAACCTCCCTTGACTGGATGGTGTTAAGGAAGGCAAAAGTAACAGCTGCCAGGTCAAGGTATAGTTGCTTCTGGTTGAGGAGAGGGAGGTTGCCTAGATGACCTCTCTAGGTGCAGTCCAAAGATTGGGTCAGAGACATGACCATTTCCCTGCTCTCCCTGGCTTTGGGAAGAAGCATAATTTTTTGCATCCTTTTTTTGGAGAAGCTTACTCCCTGTAGTCTACTCAGGCAGCTCTGGATGGGACTAACCTCTTCCTCCTGGCCAGCTCTTTGAGGTAGAAGGAGTTGTGGTAACGCAGGCTTTTCCTCTTCTGAGAGGGCCTCGCAACCTGAGCAGGACCTAGGACACTGTGAAGGTGAGGAACATGCCTTCCTCCTCCTTTCTCATTTGCCTACAAGGTTGAATAGGCGCTGTGATTCGACTCGTCCGTACAGTAAAATGCACTACTGTGTACGGTAAAGCCATAATGGTCTTAGCCGACACTGCTTTCTCTCTCTCGACTTTCAGGGCCAGAAGAAAGCTACTTTCTGTGAGGAGATCAAGGCACTGTCATGAACTAAGAATGGTGTTGTGCCATGAAGTGTACCCACAGCATTCAATGGCACAATAACTCCCAATGCAGAGGGACCCCGCAAAGCATGGAAATGTTTTACAGCATTAAATTGTCAAACCACTGGCCTTCCAGGGCGAGTCAGTTAATCAAAGCTAGTGAATGTCCATTAAAGTAAATGACCTTAGGTTGCATGGTCATGGGGCTAAGCATTGATGAGCTTGCAAGCTTGGGAAAAGACATGCTCTGCAGCTAACGTTTAACTCTTCTCGACAGAAGTGCTGCTTCATGTATTACGTGTATTTGGCCTGCTGACGCAGATCTTTTGAAAGCCACTAGGTGCCACAGTAGAGAGATCCCAACAGTTCAGAAAGCCATCATCCGGCAAAAGATCTTTTAAGTGTCTTGTGGAGTAAGAGGAATTGGGACAATCAACTCAGTTAAGAATCAGACCCCAGATGCTTATATTCTTCTATTAAGTAATTCCCCACCCAAATCATATTAAAAGCAATGAAAAGATTCTCAGTGGTTTGATTCATCTTATGGTCCATGCCCTAGGAGAAAAGAAATTTGTGATTTTATCGACTGCAAACTCAACAATAAAGATAATGTATGTAGTAATAAGTATTTCTAATTTTAGACTATATATACTGTGTGGTAAATATCTGTGAATAAGTTAAATGTTTCATTTTCCCTATTAATTTCTTGTATGAGTACTAATAACCACATGAGCTAGTCTTGCCCATTTGAATATCTTTTCAAAATAATGGGTTGTGCTTGATGAGCTTTATAACACCTTTAATTGTTATGTGGAAGCTCAAGTTTCTACAGCAATAAGAAATTTAACTCAAAGTGCATAGTTGTTTCGGAGTGGCAAAACATACTGAAACTAAAAAAGCAATGAAAAAACCCTTTGGGTACCACTAGATAGTTAAGTATGTTAACAAGGACTTCTTTTATCTGCATAGACTATAACTGTAATGCAAATAATAATAATAACAACAATAATGAAAGGACCCTTCTCAATGCTGACACAGAAGAAAAAACCCATCTCACACCGAGAAACTTCTGAATGTTAGAGACCCTGTTCAGGTTTTTCCATTAAAACACAGTAATCCAATTAACCATTATGAGATTGCATCATATGCAGTAGACTTTGCTGGTATATACTTTATCAACTGTGCGTTCACATGCTAGACTTTTGGAAAGCCACATGCAAAATGGAATAGACAGTGGTACCCAAATACAAATGGACACAGTGAGACTAAGGAAAAAAGTACTCACTGAAAAAGCACACTTTTGATTACATTATTTACATAAACATATACCACAAATATGTTGAAGATGAGGCTTGATTTATATCTCAGTTTCAGCTGTATAAAGGAGGCAAAAAGGGAGGGAAGAGGAACATGAATCAGTCTTCAGTTTCCATTGAAAAAATTTAACACGTTCAGATCCATACATTAAATACCTTTTCATTCTCTGATTTTTTAAATTCACTTCAAACTTTCATTATTTGGGGGGGAGGGTGGAGGGTTTCAAGAAATGCTCTAATACTAGCATTTGAGGACTTCTCCAGAACCAGTGAGTTTTCTCAGTGATTCTTCTAGATTTTGGGAAGATTTAGTGAAGTGTTAAAGTGCTGGCAATCCTGAGCTGGGAATAAGACAGATATACTGGTAGCTCATTTTAATACTTATCCCACTATGCATCTGAGGAGAGCTCATGGCCTTGCTGGCCTCAGTTTTGAAAGCGAGTTCTCTGTAACGGTAAAATAATCCTCAATGATGAGAAGGATGATTTTACAGAACCATAGCAGGGAGATTTGGTATGAAGCTTTAGAAAGTGTTGCCATGCCTTAATGTTGGAAAGTATCACTGTATATAGTTAAGCTTTCTTTCTTTCTGTATTTCCCCCAAATTGCCTAGAATCTGAAGATATATCAATATATTCAAATGCTGCTATTGCTAATATCTAAATCTATGATGATAAATCTATCAATGCATTATGATGATTTCTCCTCAGTTTCTGTTTCTCAGATGAAGGTATAAGCAGAACCATAGCTGGAAAAAATTTTGTTCAGAAAAAGAAAACAGAAATATTTTCCCCTTACTCCATTTGTCCAGTTGCCCTAGCTTCTCAGGTTAAACATCAGTGATTAACTCCACTGAAACTAGTCCATGGGAGACGTAACACAGAAGTAGCAACCTTACACATTGCCAAGAGGTGAACTGTTAATAAAACTACTACATAGACTTTCACAGGCTTTAACGGCGCACAGTTTAATTTTGGGCTCCTGCGCTGCAGAGCGTGAAGACTGTTGTTTGTGCAGTGCAGGTATACTATGACATTTGTTCTTTCTTGATGCCATTTGCTATTTTGGTGTTGAAATTGTATATATCAACTTTTAGTTAAAAGAAAAATAAGAAAGGAATTGTTCACAGGAAGCATTATATTTGGATAATCTGTCCAATCTGTTTACCTGCCTAGAGCTTGAAATTGCTTACTAAAGATTTACTGGCCTGAGAAGTAAATTCCATTCAAACAACACTGGTGTCCTGCCAAAAAAAGACATCTCCAATCCTGCCAGATAAATATGGATTTCAGGCTTCAAGGCAGCATTTGAGATTTGGAATATCTCCCCTGTTAGTTACCATTATCCTTATGGAAGTGAGAACAGATGCCAGGTAACATAATTGGTCATTGCCCTATCAGTTGTCATCAGCAAATATCTGACAAGTCACAGAAGTTTGGGATAGGCTGAATTCTCATAATGCATATAAAAATTGTATTTCATAGATATAATAATTTATTCTTTAAATTCTTTTAAAAAAGAGAGAAAGCAATACTATAAGACATTTTGTAGAGTATATCATGGATGGTAGATCAAAATATACATGTAGTATAAATCTCCTTTCAAGTTTATGGACTTTTAAAAAACATGGATTATTGACTTCAGACTGTAGCAGCTCCTCGGGAGCCATTCCTGTCTCTCATAAATGCATATTTAGGGACTTGTATAAAAATGTGGATTATTGACCTGATAGGCTGTGAGTGCAGCAAAAGTTTAAATCATTGTCACAAACAACAGGAAAGGCTTTTTCTGAACAGTTTATGATCTGCTGAGCCAATGTAGCTTCTTGGCTTTGTTTCCACAATAACAGCCTCATCCAACTCATTGAAGTCAATAGAGGATTTGTCACTCGATTTTAAAAGGAGGGGAAAGGGCCCTAAAATCCTCCAAGTAGAGACTCTTCTGAATGTTTTGTTGACAGTTAAGCCTCATGAAGTGGCAACTTCAGGTGCCTGGCAAGAAAAATAGCTCAGCTTTTATAATTTCCATCCAAAAAAAAAAAAAAAATCAGAGAAAGATTAGAAAAGGAATAGGAACCTGAAAATTGGCAATGTTTTTGCTCAGGCTTCAAGATGCTTCAGAGGTGAATGAAAATGTCCTAACATGGCTTATCTCATTTTCACACCAAACATTACCAGGATTTGACAGCAAGAAAGGCCAACCCTTTCTCAGTGCTCAGTTCACAGGATGTCCAGAACTTTGCATGAGGGAAATTCACTGTCTACCAAAGCAAGAGGGACAAAATTGGCTTCCAAGAAGGATTCAGCATTATCAAAGATGTCATCTATTACTTTAGGATTCTCCTCACATTTTCTAACTTTCCAGAAGTCTTTGTTCTGCATAGGCTTAAAATATTAAAGTGTAGAAATTATCCATGCTTCTTGCTGTAAAATATGGAGAAAAAAACATTTGTTACCTTCTGCAAACATTATAATTCTAATTGGAGAATACCAAACTCCTGAAAGCATGTTCAGTTTTATGCCTGTTATAAAGCCACCTTGTGTTTACATACTACAGAGTGAAATATTTTCTCGTAAGTATGAACCTACTGTGGGTGGCTGTGATTTAAAATATCTAATCGGCCATAGGGTCTGAGTACATGCCTGGCAGAAGCCAAAAAGCCATCTTCTAGTCATCTCTATTTTTTATATCTCTAGCTGAGAGGTAATAATAAAAGTGTATTTTGCACTTCAAAATTATAACTTGCCTCTGTATTCTAGCAGAGCCTGAACTTATCAGTAAACAAACATAAAAAAAAAAAAAGGCAAACAGCAGTACTGATTTGTGTTATATATTGTGGAAGTCATTAACTATGACTCAGGTAGCAAAACTTATACGTTCTCTTTTGACAGTGATGACAATTTAATAGTATTTGACTCCGCTGAGTTACATAGAGCATCCTGCAGCAATGAGAGAGGTTGTTTATCAAAATGATAAACATGTTTTCATTTCCTCCTTGGCTGCATGTATGTGATCAGAAGTCTAAGGCCATCAAGAATTCACTTATTCTGGCCACCAGGCAGACATTAAGCTATTCAGGACCATCTGTGCTTGAAATGAGTTCCACTTAATGGACCTTCCTAGGGCAGGTCACTCGTAATGAATGCGTGCGTGCATGAATGCATGAGCAAAGCCGCACGTAGGGGAGACGTCTTGGGTTGTTTGGCAGAGGCACGGACAGCTGATAGAGAAGATATGCCTTTCTTTTTGGGGTCATACACCCAGTGATTTTAGAATTCAGAGCCTCTATTGCATTTGCTTCTATCTCATCTCCGATGCACCACGCAACCTAATCCGGGTGAAGGTTGTTGTAAGAACTTGTTCATGTTACTTAGAAAAAAAACAGTAATACCTGAACAACTTTATAGGCTTTGATGGTCAAATTCTGCCCTCTGTTACACTATAAGCAATCCCTCATGGGAATATGAACAAAAGAAATAATACGGGTCAAGTCCTATAAATATTTCCAGGCACTTTATTAGAACTGTTGATGGTTTTAATAGCTCTACTTGTTTATACAGCCTCAGCTAGACACTCCCTGTTCCAGTGTTGGCATTCTATTAATGAGATGCTATTCTGAAAAATGCTTAAGTATATGCAGATGTTGCTAGACCTAGAAGATCACAGAAAAATTTATACAGGATTAAAGGTTTTTAGACTTCAAGCAAATGTTTGACAACATGACAGTGAAAACTTTTCAGTCATTTAGAGACTTACTGAAAACGTGCCTACAGAAACTAATAGGCAAACAATTTTGCACACCTGCCATCCCATCTCCTTGCACGAACATCCTAGAGAAAGCAAAGGCTACCCTTTGAAAGCCATTTTTACAATTGCTAAAAAAGAATTCAGATTTAGGGACTGTAGTTTGAAGAGTTTGTAGTTTGAATAAGCTTTGGAAACTTCCCAGCCGTAACTAATATATTCATAAAGTTTAATCAAAATGTTTATGCCAGCTAATTTGCTAGAACTACAGATTACACTGGGCTCAAGGGAAAATATTATATTTTATTCTAAGAAGTAATAAGCTACTACTATGTTACTTACAGAATAGGTTCTTGCTTCTGACGAGGAATATGTAACAGATGGAAACACAAAGTCCCATGTTACTCCATGAACCACTCCATAAGTCAACAAATAAAAGACTCATCATAGGCACAGTGCACTTATATTGCAATTTTTATTTTACATATAATCCCCTGACACTCTGTATCTGCTCCAGAAAGAAAAGAATCAACTTTGCAGGATACATTTTGCACACAGCAGCAACTTTGGAGAGTAACAATGGCTACAGAATAATAAGACGGGGTTAAGGGTTTTTTTACCCTTTCCTATATGCTCAAGGGTAACTACAGCTCAACTACTGGCATGCCATCAGTTCCAAAGAAGTTACAAAACAGTTGAATTTGGCTCATAAATTTTAAATTAAAAAAAGTATCAAAAAATGGACCAAAATATGCATATTTAGTATTAAGTCAGAATTCTAACTTCTAATTCATACTTAATTCCTCCCCATTGCAATAACTGATATAAATAGAACCAGGGGCTAGTCATTACATATGGAGTTATGGTAACCATGGGAATTCGTAACACACAGCACATGCTCTGCAAGCCTCCTGGCTATATACTGCATCATTTTTGCCCAGTGGATCAGAATATTGCTGTGGTCTGTTGCCTAACTATATATTTATATTTTCATTAATATTCATTATTTTCATTGTTCATTATGTGGGATATATATTATTTTCAGTGTGGAAAGACTCTGGGCAACAGCAGCAACATAAATGACTCCCACTGTGGGTCATTAAGTTTTAGATTGGGAAATTATTTTCTTGAACGTAGTTGCTATGAGAGGTTTCTGGAAACACAGGCCATCTCTTCCAAAAAAAATGCTATTTGTTTACAAAAGACCAGAACAAGTAGTTCCATGAGGAGTGTGGCTAGCAAAACTTGGTTTCCTGCAGGTTTGCATCTTTTGGTTCATTTCAAGCTCCTATTGCAGCTTCTTCCCATGCCTAAGTCACTTAAAAGAGCACTTGTGGACTTCTGGGGCCTAAAAATATGAGCTGAGGATGCAGGTCATGCAGACATGGCATTTTACCCAATCCTCTATTTTTGTAAAATACCTGGGATCTGAGAGTTTTCTACTCTACTTCTCCACTGGGGCTGAAATTAGGTGGTGGGATCTACAGTTAGTAGGAAGAAGAGGACAGGAACAGAGAGAGACAGGCAGACGCACAAGGACCATGCCACTACATACACCTTCCTTAGGACGCCAGGTAAAAAAAGAAGAGAGAGAACATTTAAATGAAGATTTTTGTAAGCCAGCTCATCTCACACACACGGTCTTGGTCTGGAGAAGAACTGTCAGCCAAAGCAGGACAGCTACAGCTGGAAATCATGCAAATGCAAAAGTTTGGATAGATTCTAGAGTCGGAATTAAAAATCTAAGAGGGGCCGTGTGCACTCAGCACAGGCATCTCTGGTTATTTAGAGTGTTATAAACTAATTTTCAAAAAATGATTTTGTATGAAAAGACTGTTTCCATGAAACCAAACTTCTTCACAAAAATCCGTAACAACCAAAGGAAAATAATATTTTTAAAAATATTTTGTTCAGGGAAATGTTGGTATTTCATTTGAATACTAAACTTTTTTTTTTCCATTTGTATTTTATTTTCCATTTGGTATAACAGGGAAAGCAGGGATATGCAAAGCTCTAATTAGCACATGGATTTGTAGACTTTTACAACTTTCTACTAATGCTGTCTGCCATCAGCCACAGGAGGCTTTTTATCTAAGAGATTTACAGATTCTTGTACTTGCACCCAGAATAGACTCTGATCCTCAAGAACCAGTTTATACACAGAAATCAAAAATAAGTATTTTTTTGAAAAAGAGGAATGATACGGATTCTACTCTTGAATTCACAAAGAAAACCCGGAGCACACCAGTGTATAAGATGTGGGTGGATCTAGGGCAGGCTTATGGATTTCCATATCAAACCAATATACACACTAGAGAATAGGTCTTTCTACTAAAGAGCCTTGCAAATTGATCTCCTGAGAAATTTGTACAGGACCTTACTCTTATGCATATTAAAAAAAAAAAAATCTTAAAGATGAATCAAAGGAAAAAACGGTACCCAGAAAAACAAGGCAGGCTTCTGGCAGCTCCTGCCTCTGGCACACTGCATTTCAAATGGCAGTGCAATAACCGGCCGCGGCTGAAGGATTCGAGAGGACAACGGGGCGACGGTGGCAGAAGAGGAATGCTGATGAGGAGATTTGCTGCTAGCTATCCTTGAAGTAGCGTTATCAATAGTCTTAATTACGATTTTGCATACATGTGTACAGTATACACATGTGCAAAAACGACAGCATTTATGAGAAACTCCCACCTGTTGTGTGCGCTTGCCGTCCCTGATAGGCAGCGGCGTGAAAGCAATCAGGCAGGGCTGCCCGCGGAGGCACCATACACATAGCCTGCACGTCTGATTGCTTTTTTGTCATGGGGAGTGTTGAAAGTGAATTGTAATAGGTACTATTAGCATTCTCGTATTGATGAACTATAAAAAGAAGATATGTAACCCACAATGCAGCCAAGAATCCAACATTCTCTTAGTGGGGATCTTCAGTCTTTTAATGAGATTTTTTTACTTCAAAGGGAGACCAGCTTACAGCAACTTTGAGAAATACAGGCCTGAAAAGATTAGAAGTTTTGATGGGATTTAAAGCTCTAGAATTCCATTAAGAAATGCATATGAAGAGGATAGGACTTTGACAATTCAGAAAGAGAAGAACATTATTTTTGGGAAATAACTTAAGTTCCATATCCAAAAGTAATAGGCATTATGACTCTAAATTTCATTGACTTTCAGTGAGTTACTACATTCTTAAATAACTAAATCACTTGTAAATGGGATTTCTTCATCTAAATGATGTAGACCTGGGAAGGCTGCGCAAAAAACCTTGACATATCTTTAAAAAAATCTTGCCCTTCGTCACTTGGGTGATTCTGAAAATTTAATATTTAATTTGTCAGAGAGGATATGAAAAAAAATAGCTTGGGCAAAATAGATGTAATATACCTGCTCCTCCTGTAACCTAAACTGCAGGCAGCAGTATAAACTAGAGATTAAAAAGACCTATTATGCTATTCCAACCATCGCTTTGCAGCTGCAGAATTCTTCTCCAGAACATATTTTCTAGGTAGCAAAGCAGTGGAGAAACTAATGTTCTGCCTTTGAGAACTCCAGTTTCTTGCTAGAGCACACTGAAAACCCACAGTGGAATTAGAGCCATGAGCATATTCTTACCAAAAAACTTGGGTGAACCACAAAATACTGTTCTTGGGGATGCAAAATTTTGTTCTGCTAAATGCTGCAAGTAGAAGACAACCAAGAATGGATGTTAAGTTCAATGAGTCCTAGAAAAGACTGACAAAATGAAACAAAGATGGGACAATTCTCTTTTAAGACGGGAAATTAAACTGATAAGAAATATGTGCTTTAGGCATAACTGATGATGAGAAATGAATACAGAAGCATGCATGAGAAGTAGTTGCTAAGAGGGGATCTGGAAATTATTCTTCCCACGCCAGCCGTGCCAGCACTGTTTGATGCTGGTCAGAGTCTCTCTCTCTAGCCCCGGCCCTGCCAAGATCCGCTGGCAACGTGCTCTTCTCCTCCTGTTGTCTGAATGGCCTGATCCAACAGGCTTTCCCCAAGTACCTTGACATTTCAAGGTCTCTTAAACTGAATCATCCTTTTATTCAATGCCTGTATCATCAGCATACGCTCCAAACTGGGAAACTATACTCCCTTTTCCATCAGCTTCAAAGAGAGCCAAAATTATACTCGTAATATATATTTAGTGTTTCCTATGATACCTGAAAAATCTCATGCTTCTAGGAACTTTGTTAAATATTCATAAATAAATCAACTGATTACAACTTTCTAACTTTCAAATCCATGTAGAGGTAATGCTTGAACTAGGCTCAGTGGAAACAAAACAACGAAGGAATTTTAAACTCTTGTGGAGAAGCAGAACAATGCTTCCCTACACAGTTTGCCTCTTGACGGCCACAGATAAATTCATTCCCAGATAATTTTATTCACTACGGTGATTAGCCTATGGAGACTCTATGATGTGTTTACTGAGGAGAGTAACATTGTTTATGGTAATGCTCTTGTCATGCTTTATAAATGTGTGAGGTGGTTTTTATGAAGTGGTTAGATAAGGGGTGGTGAAAGTAATGTGATCCATAAAGAATGTATAGTGATGAAGAGCCAGGATCACAGAGATATTGTAGACAGACCGATATAGAGAATTATTACCAGTGCAGAAGCTGCATTAATCTTCCAAAGAATGGCAATAAATAAAGTAAGAAGGAGGAACATGAATGAAGGAATTTGGCCAGTGTATAAAACTGAGACGTTAGGGTGGGATCAATGTGCAGATGTTTTAAATGGGATCTCTTAGAGATGGGTAGTCTTGCTATCATGGCAGCAACATTTTCGACACTGGGGTTGACCACGTGTTACAAAATCCACAATAAGGAAAACAAAGGACCGTAAGTTACAGCCTATGCAATGAAAATGTCACTGTCCTGGCACTGTGCTCCACGAGCAGCAGCAGTAAATTCTGTGCTCTGTTGCAGCTAAGCAATGTCAAGGAACCATTTCTCAGTCATTTTTCAGTGGACAAGTGTGCACATTATCCCATCCCATATATCCCTCAGTCATTCACACCATGACCATTAGCAGCTGGTACTAAATTTGAGCAGAAAATGATAGCTTTGCCAGGAAGTGACTATATAATGGTACAGAAAGACAGCGCATGGACCTTAAGGAACAGAAGCAATCAGTTGGTTTTGCATGGAAAGCATTTTACATAGCATATGTAATTTATAGCATATGAACCTGGTACTCTTTAACTTAAGGAATTTATAGCACACTTGTTACTGAACCTTATTTAACTTTCAGCAAAGTCAGATACTTAAATAAATGTTACAGATTGGATATCTTAACAGCAGTGTTTTAATTTGCAGATTATTATATTGTGGTTATAAATTGGCAATTCATTTTCAAAGTGTTCTATTTCATCCCAATCTAAGCATGATTTTTTTACTACCGGCCAGGACTAAACTGTGTCTGATGGAGAGGAAGAGAAACAGAGGACGGCTTGGGATTCAGACTTCACTGGTCTCAGGTTTTAACTTTACATAGAAACCATTTCTATGGGAAGCCTTAGTGGAAGGGTGGTTGTCTCCTTCTCATCAAAATTGTAAGGGAGAGGGCAATGAGCAATATTTATTTCACAGTATCCTTTGCTTCCTCATACTTTCTTCTTTTTGTTTTATTTTGGCAACATTAATCTCAAACAAAACAAGTCTGATTGATTGATTTTCTCTTCTCTCAAATTCCTGTAATCATTCTCAAGATCTCCTTTCCCCTGTCTTTTCCTAAAGCCACTATCCTCAACTGCCTTTTTGCACAAGTCTCCACGTTTTGATGTCTCTCTTCTCCCTGTTGCTGTTGATGAACAATATTTTATTTCCTGTCACCTTGATTTGCTCTGTCTTTCCGCTCCGGCTCTCAGCATACAATTCTACCCATGATTTATTCTGGTTCCTCTCTCTCTCTCTTTCTTTTTTTTAGCTTTTTTGTAAATGCACTGAATGTTTCTCTCTGTGACAATTTCTTTCTCATCTCTCTTGAAGCTCCTGGTGAACAACACAATACAGTACTACCCTCTGATAATTGATCATCTGGCTCCTGTTCAGATTTGTACTGCTTCTTTGAATACATGTGCAATTCAGTTCACTCAGTTCCTTTATAATATGAATAAAAAAGGGCTGCATACTTGAGTGGAAATATATGAAGTCTAGCGAGCAAACAATTTCCTGCTTTGAAAGCTACATGTGAGACATTACAGCATTGGCTTGAAATTCATATTAATTTATTTTTTATTAGTTAAACACTAGCAGTGAGCTGGGAGCTCTGCAGTTAGCAGAACTAAAGGAGGCCAGGCAGAAAACATGCATATTTTTCTCTCTCCTGTTTACCCTGGTAATCAGTATTCATCCAAATACTATCTCTGAGAATTTGGGGTAGGCTTTTTTTTAATTAGAAGTTGTTTTTTCAAGGTTTTTTTTTTTTTAAGTAAAGCATTTTTTGGTGAAAAATACTGGTACTGGCAAATACTGGCGTTGGCAAACATAAATAAATTTCAATTCAAGATAAAATCCCCATGTCTCATGGGGGTTATAATTCATATACCTTGTCTACTACAAGACTAATAAATTCTAGCTCCTTGCCTACAGAGTACTACAGCTAAGAAACCTGATGAAATACTCCTATCCTCATCAAAAAGGGGAGAGTATCTTGAAAGACAAAGACCAGACAGAGAAGGAAATCTGAGCATCAATTACTTGAACCATGACTCTTATGATGATGTGGGAGTAATTAAAAAAAAAGAAAGCCTTCAACTTTTAGCTAAAGAATAACACAAAACAATATATTTCAAGGTAAGTATGCCAAAAATAACTATTTGCCCATGTCCTTATATGTCTGTGTGTGATCCGTTCCATGTACCACAACTTTCTAGGGAAAGGCAGCTGGTCTTGGGCTAAGCTGCAGACACTGTGCCAATAACAGTGCTCTGTGCAAGTGGTTCTCCTTGCCTAGGTGCTTAGATGTGTCCTGGTGCATGTCCAACCTCATCCTCTTCTGAGCTGGTTGGAAAAACACCATTGTATTCAACCCCAAATAGTCTGCTCTCAGTTTTCCCTGCCATCCTGTAGGGTTGCATGAACATCCAGGGTCTGCAGCCCCTAGTAAGCCCCACCAGAGAAATGACCCTCCTGCTCCAAACCCTCCCAGTCCAGCTTTGTCACAGCTGCCCATCGCACCTCTACCAGTCCCAGGGGCACAGAACTGGTAATAGGGAAGCTCTGAAGATCCTGGCTTCCTGATGGAGTGCTGAGCCTGTGACAGGCTCCTAGCCCAAACACCCCTACCCTGGTCCTCCTGCCTGGATAGTCCCACTACAGGGACCACCCTGGGTTGGACAGCTGCAGAATTTCGAAACACTGGAGGTCTGAGCAGCCTCTTTTAGTCCATTCACAGCTCAGCTCCTCCTTCCTGTTTCAGCCGAATTTCCAGTCTTGAAAATTCTGGATCAGGTGGAACTTAAAACTGGGCTCAGACTACAATTAAAATAACAAGAAATGCCTGCAAATTAGAAATAGGGCATCTCTGCCAACTCTTTCTAACAGTGTCGGAAATTAGAAGCAGAAGAGGTCATCTTGCTCAGTCCTTTCCCAGTATCAAAATGTTTCCCTCTGCACATTCATGAGCATCTTGCTCAATTTATTTTCACATTATTTAAGCAATTGGGCTTCTGCTGGTGCAAGAGGAGATCCTCTGAAGATACCATTCTAGTGTTTAATGTGATCTGCTATTGGGCTGAACAGCAAAAAAAAAAAAAAAAAAAAAAAAAAAAAAATCTCTGTTTTCTTTTGTTCAGTTTTCCTCATTAATCCTAATTGTAATGCTATGACCAGCTGAACACTACTACTCCCTATTCTATGTTTAGAGATGTCAGCTATATTTTAGATGGTCATCATATCCACCATCATCATTATCACCACTTAGCCAAGCTGTGCCTTTGCTGTTTCTCTTCATCTTTCTTCATAAGCCTGCCTCCATCACCTTAATTGCTTCTATAGCTCTTCCCCACACTATTGACATCACTGGTACTGATGTTTTTAGGATTCTAGTATATAATAATAACATTATTATTAACAGTAATAAAAATTCTGTGCTCATAAGTTGATGAGTATTATTATCTCCATTGAAGACAGGAAATCTGTCCTATTTTCCCAGCCCAGCATTTATCTCTAGTCTGCTCTTCAGTAGTATTGTTAACTAAAACAGGGACAACCAACATGAGCTAATAAAGTTTGGAAAATATTTGAGCATCAGTACATAAACTACAGGACACACAGGCATTTACCTGTTATTACTTAGGCACTCAAGCCCTACAGAGACAGACAAGGAATGAAAAACAAGAGAGAGAGAGAAAAGGAGACAGATGCTATTAACAGAAAAACTAGTCTGAGGAGTGGAACGGAAAGCCATGCCTACCTGAAATGGCACTCTGTACTTTGCCGCAGTATTCTCTACAATGCAACACAGAAAGAGACTACCACCTCTTGCTCTTTCAAAAAATGCCATCTTATTCTTTTTTTAATCACTTTTTTTGTGTCAACTGTAACAGCTAGTTATTTTCCAGCATTAATACTTGAATACTTCTTTTCCCCAAATACATTAGTTCACATTTTTCTAGTTCCACTCATATTATTTCCAGGCCCTGTTTTTCAAATTTTTCTGATCCTTTTTATTATGACTCTAGGACTTCAGTGACATCTGTCATAACACATATTTTAATATCACTGGCAAATGGGCAGGGGTCCTGTTTTCCTGCAAGACACAATCTGGATAGAGCAGTCCCCAAATGTTTATTCTTAAACTCTGTACTCGAAAGTGATTTTTGTTTGTCAGGCAACTAGCTCACAGCCCTTGCGGAGTAAGAGGGAATGGGGTTTTAAGCCTAACTGGCTAAGATAACCACTATTGCAAAGGTGTGGGTTTTCCCCTTTTTCCAAAGGGATTCCTCTCCTTACAGCTACTGAGTACCACACCAACAAAGAGGGATTTTAACGCAGCAGCCAGGGCTCTCAACAGAACAAACAACATGTAATATCAGAAACACCTTTAAGGCAGGCTTCGTTGACAAACAGGTGTTCCTTCTGTAAGACAGCTTTTGTATTGATCTGGGTTAACGTCTTGCAGAAGTGAACAATCTCCTTGCCATGTCAAAGGCTAACCATCTGTGAACAAGTAATGCAGCCAGAAAATCCATGTTGCCACTATAATAGCTTTAGGACGTGGGTCTTGTTTCAATCAACCGCAAAAAGAAACTCACAGAAAACATCCAAAAAATTCTGGTTCTGCCATATGAATGTATCCAGAGAATTACTGCTGTTTACAAAAATTTCATCTAAATAAACTAAAATAATTTACACGTTCTATGGAACTGATAAGCTACTGAAATCATTAGAAAGTTCATTTACTCCATTTCGTCCTTAGACATTCCAATCACCTCCTCACAGTCTCATGCATCTTAGCTCTCCTCTTATTTCAAAAGCATAATCCTCTCTCTGCGGGACAACTCACCTCTTCAATATCAGAATATATACGTTCATACTTTGAGGATCAGATACTTCTTGTTCATGCCAATAACTAGCATCCAGTCACACCAGAACAGGAATTTTAGACTTAAAGACCATTCTGAGGGAAGGATATACAAGCATGGGTTCCCACTGAGAGCCAGTCCAAAGAATTAATGATGCTGGATTGGAAGTCAAATGACAGGAGGTGCTCGGGCCAAGAGACAGCTTTTCTTTTGAGAAATTTTCTTGCTCAGAGGGTTAGTTTTAAGTCCTAAATAATTGGCTTGTTGAAAGATGCTGAGACTACAGCCTGCAGCTTTTGAGTGAGGGTTTTAATATTCTGACTGCTCAGATAAGAGCATCGACCAGGAGTTTCTTTACATCAAGGTCATGAATTATTATACTTATCTGCCTTTGGGAAATCGCTTGGCATTGTCCAGCCAGCATCTAAGTGCTATGTGTATAGTTTTGTCACTGAAAACCCAAGGTCCTGGCTAAATACGGGAGGGTTAAATTGTGGCTGCCTGCTCTCTGGTTGTGCAAGGGGCACATTTTCGTGCAGTACTAAGAGTATGGATGGCATTGAGAAACAACCGCAGTTCCCATCCTCCTGATGGGGACCTGTGAGGAGCGACAACAAGGACATGGTCTTTTCTACCCAGAGAGGGCTGGTGAGAGCACATGAATGCAGGTGTTTCACTGGCATAGCTGAGTGCTAAGATGTTTGGCATAACTAACAACTGATAAAGTGCAAACGTGTACTTTCCCTCCCATTTACCTATAGATAAAGGTGTCAGTGCAGAGGGCACGGAGCAAAGAGCATGCGTGCTTGTAACGCTTGAGCTCCTTGTTTGAGCTGCTTGTCCTGAGCTTCAGTAGAAGCGGAGTCAGGGACGGACTCCTTACCCCTGAGACCATTCAGCTCAGTGCCCAACACAAGGGAAAGCTGGGCTGGGAAGAGGCAAAGTGGGACACCGCTGCCCAAAATCTCCCATGCTGCTTTCCTGCTTTGTTCGTTCCTGTTTTCATTGCAGCGATCTAAAGCCTATCATTGCCAGCCAACATGGGCAAGATATCTGTGAGGTCTACTCAATTTGTGCATAAATATTCCAGGGCTTGCTGCCTTCCAAACAGATTAAATCTTCTAGGGCATTTGCGGTCCCCTCCCCCCTAACTGTTTTGTTGACTTCCTTCAGCCGAAAATTTTCACAGTCCTGGCGCATTGATTCCAATTCTTTTAAAACTAGGTTGGATAAAAAAAGTATTGTGGAGACTGACAATAGACAAACTACTGCAGGGAACTACAATAGAAAATATAGCATCGTCAATAATTCAGCAAACTCACGGTTCTCTCTTCTTGGGCTCTTTCAACCCAAAACCTCAAAAACAACCAATGGGCATTCCTTGACGTATATTTGCATACTTGTTTACTTTTCAAAGTAATTAGCTTTTAAAGTATTACCAGGGAGCAGAACAAATGTACCATATAGTCCCCAAAACAATACATGAGAAACTGTTCGCATTTGAATGAATTTACTTTGCTGGTACCATGAATGTATCAACTGAGTGAACACTTAATGTTGAACATTAATTATACAAACAAAAGAAAGGGCACAAAGCTGTTGTCTCTGTTAGTTTTCTTCCAAGATTAATCCTTGTTTATGTTAGAGGTTCTGTGTCCTAAATAAATTACTGTAACTGCTTCAAAAAGGATATTTCAGATGATTGAAAATATGCACTGATCAATGCTCTTTGCATTGACAAACACCCTCTTTGCTGCTGCTGCTCCCTCACTGACCCTCACTGAATAAGAAATCTCTTTTACCAGACTGTGAATTTCATCAGATCATGATGGACTGATGATAGCTCCACTCCCTTCTGGCCAGTTGTCTAACATATGGGCTTTCCACTCAACATGTCTTGGTTTTATGGCTTTGCTTCTGCTCCTCCAGAGATAGAAAGTAAGCACTTGGGCATCCGAACAAACAAGCAAACAAAAGATATGTGTAAAACTGCACTGCAACTTCGTGAAAAAATGTAGGTTTTGTTAAAGTGAATTTTTAAGCTAAATTCCCTAATATTTTTGGCTGTTGATAAAAAAAGAAGTAAAAAAAAAAAGAAAAAAAAAGTCATTTTCAAAAGACTAAAAGATGAAATCAAATAATCTGTTTTGGTCAAATTCCCAGTATGTAGGAATGAAACACAGAGTCCTAAGAAAACTCTGTTGTTTCAGAAAGTAGTAGACACCACCTCAATAAGACTATTTTCCAGGAAGCATCGTCCACTGTTCTTCGTCCTAGTCCCACAAGACAGCAAGGTCTAGTTGCGGGCTGCCACCCTTCAGATTTTTGAAAATCTTCCATTGAACTCATCTTTGCTAACTCGGGTGCACTCTGTCATGTCACCACCACGACATCCCTTGATAGTCTCACTCATCGCTTCCGCGTTTGTGCGAGATGAGACACAAGCTTTAAAGCGCTGAACCACAGCGACTGGAAGCCGCTGCCAGATGATTTGGGAGCATTCACAGTCACAAAAGATCCAACCTCTCTACCCCAGTTACCCACAATAACGCCAGATCAGATAACATTCACACTTTTCTGTATGCTATACGAAATAAAATGAAGACAAACAAAATACAAATAGCCGATTTCCATTAGGCAAAGAAGATGGTGTTAATGTGACTTTCGCTCCTGGGAGATGCTCAAATATTATGGTGCCTGCTGTCTCCATCTATCTGGAGGTTTGCTAAGCGACCTGAGTATTAGAAAAAGTTAAGCAAAAACACCCTGAAAAACAGGCACCTTTCAGAAACTTTGGTTTGGGCCCCAACAGCTGAGTCCTCCAAAATCACTTGCTATTCTGGAAGGTGCTTGCCTCAGGACTAACTTTATTTATAATAAAGCAGGTAAACAGTTGTTAACAAAACTCAGTAAAATAACAGTATAAATTCAATAGAAAAAGAGAACAAAAACAGTCAACAGCTACTCAGTGAAACAACCCCAACCTCAAAGCCCAGATCTGAGGAGATTAAGTTTGCCCAACTGTAAAAAGTAAGCATTAAAGTGACAGTAAATAAGAAGAGTTAAGATCAAAATTTGAGTTTTTCTAGCTAAAAGAAGAGTGCATTTCTGGAAAAGATTCTCATTAGGAGTGCTGAACAAGGGATGTAGTTCTGAAATTGCGTGTAATTAGGATGCTGCTAAATGGAAGGGAAATATGAATTTTCACTGCGTCTTCCAATACCAAAACTGGAAGATATGACAGACTCTGCAGTTGAAGGATCAAACTAATAAGAGAGACTTTGTCACACAAGGCCCATGAACTGCAGATGCTAAAAGTTTCCACGAGCTCACACAGCAGTTGGACAAGCAAGTGGGAGAAAACTCTGTTAAGTGTTACTAAATTCAAGGCAGCTCAGGACATCCCTGAGTCACGAATTACCGAAAACTGGGAAGGTCTAGGGGAACCTGTCATGCTTTGCTTATCATATTCTTGTACCCTGCTTTGTACCCCCTGTATTGCTGTTGACTGCTACTGGAGACAAGATACTGGATTCCTGATCTGACCCAGTAGGTTTGCTTTTATATTCCCAAAGACAGAAGGGAGAGGGTCCCAATGTCCCAGATGTCATTTTCCTAGTCATCTGAAAATAGTAACCCACTGCAAAGTATCACCAAGCTATTTTGGACATGCATTCCCACAAATCACATACTGGGAATTTCATAACCCTTTGCAGGGCTTGCTTTTCCATTATTTCTGCTCTTATCCAGAGCAAATCTCCTTCGCTCTTCCAGCTCCTGAATTCTCTTTGTATCAAACTACATCAGTTTTGACATGCTCTCTCACAAAAAGACTTGTCCTATGAAATACCATCAGAAGTACACCCTCAAAGTTTTATTATTTCATTCATCATCTGACAGCCTGCCTTGAGGAGCTTTGTCCAGCATCACTGCTACAGGACAGAACGACTAAGAAAATGTCGAAGTTGTCAGGCCCATTCTCCAAACCTCCTCCAGTCCTTTGACTTCTGATGCTAACCACTTCTCCAAAATGTCTTTCTGCCTAGTCTCCAAGTTAGGGATGAATCTCCTATGCACTTAAGAAATCCTCAGAGATTCCCTCTTAAATGGCCCTGAAACATTTACAAACCTGGAACACAGATACTGCCAAAAAAGATCAGAAGGAGTGTATGTCTTCTGTTCTGCCCTCTTTCTGCCAGATGAAATATCAAGGGCTTCAAAGGAACATTAAAAAAGCCCACAAATGGGACAATTACAATATGTAATTGCTTATAGGCTTATGGTTCTGGAAAATAAGAGCTCTTATTCCAACTAAAATATTTTTAATCTTATCCAAAGTCACTGGGTTTAAATGATCCAGTGAAATATTTGTATTATTTTATGCCCCAGGCACCACTGATGCCCGGCGTATTTCACATACATTATACACTGTACAAATAAACAAAGTAAAGCTGAATCCCTATATCAGTTTCATAAATTTCTTGAGTGTCTGCACTCATTCATTAAGAGATCTGTAAACCGTAACTGTTATTCTGCAGTTCCAGTTCATGTTTCTTCACGTATTTACCTCTACTGCATGTGGCCACAGTCATGACAGTTTTTGCTCACACAAATCCATTTCCATGTCTCTCAAATCTTTTGTGGTTTCTCTTTTCATTTTCACCAGTGCTTCAGATCTGGTGATAGAAGAGGGTGTGTGAACCCATTAGCAGACATATCTTTGATTCCCATAGTGATATTACAGAATTCAGTACTCAATCCAGTATTTTCCACCCCATTCTTTATCCTAGTGTGCTGGAACAATCATTTCAGTAGTTGCCAGTTTGGGGACACCTATTTCTCTTTGACACTGTTTTTTCCAATAACCAATTCCTTCATAATAAATCATCCTTTGCAGTTCCACCAGATTGGTAATTTTTCTCTTACTACTACAAGAGCAAATAGGTGGCCCTAAATGACTCACCCTAAGGCCTATTCTAGCTCTGGTTTCAAGTAATTCTCGGCCTCTTTCTATATTTTCTTCCTTTCTTCTAGGGCTTGAACTTCCGCTGCTTGTGTATTCTGCAGTCTCCGACCCTCTGCTAGCCCCTAGAAGCAATTCACGACAAGGTCCCCTGGGTGCTCTGCTCTCACTGCAGTGTACATCTTGACAACATCACCTTCCCCAGTTCTTCATTTACGATCCTTCACAGATCCAATATTCATTTTCTGAGTACAGTGTTTCTAACCACATCACACCTTGCATCATCTTATTTTAACAAGAGAGCACAGTGAGCAGATGCTCTCTTCAGGAGATGGTCCAGGGCTTTGAATTGAGTAGCTATGATTTAATTAGAGCCCGGTACAGTGAGGAACATCCACAAGGTCTACCTTTAATCCAGAGATGATCATTTAAGTGGCACTTTAATTGCCCACCTCTATCCATTGAGTATAAAAGGAGGATAATGCCCATAGGCTAAAATTAGCCTTTGTGCATTTCCTCCTGTGTACACTTAAAAAAATTTTTTTTCCTGCATTTATCAATACTGAAAACCATCTGCCCTTATCCTACCTACTCGCCTAGTTTTCTTAGTCCCTGTGGAACTCGCCATCAGGTTCTCCATCACTCAAGACTGTTAACTTTTATTAGTCTTTTACGTGAAGTCTCTCCCTGTGCTCATGACGAAGTGGTCATGCCTTACCTTTCCAGACTCACCAGATCATTGCCTAGACCTTTAGTAAACCTAACTTAGTGTAAGCACATCTCTTAGTGCTAATTAATGGACATTCATAATCAGATACAACTGTAACAAATATCTCTATGTAGCTCTGGAAATACTTAAAAAGCGGTGCAATACTGAAAATAGTTGTCATTTACACATCTGCAGACACACCCCTACATGTATGCACATACACACACACGCACACACACAGTTATATGAGCATTATTTCACTTTATATTGGCAATGAAAAATAATGTAGCCTTGATTTTAAGATTGGTCCGCATGCTGCATGAAAGAGTGCCGTATCAGAGCAGGAAACACACTCAGACACACAGATTTCAGCGGTGGTTGTGCATGTCAGCCTGCGACAACTCTGAATGTGCATGCACAGGGTGGGCAATTGTGCACATCAGCGTCCATCCACGTCTGACTGCAGGCTCTGTGCTCATATAAAGGGTTTTGCATGTTATACACGGAGGGCCTATTACGGAAAATTTGTGTTCATTAGGGATGAACAGTACATTTTTCTGTATTTTTCAGAGTAATAAAATATGCCCCTCAATATATTTTTAGCTCAGTTCATTAAATACACACACAAACACATACATACATAATTCCACTGGGCTACTTTTACAGCATTGCTGAGCAATATTAAACACGGTGTACTACATATCTTGTGTTCTGCTGTTACCGCTATGAGCTTCCCAAATTTAATTGCTAGAGCAACAATATTTCAGGAAGAGTTGTGAATTGAGGCTATTGTTGGAAGGCTATGCATTACATCTGAAGTGGCAGAGTGTGAATATTTGACATCAGGGTTTTTGTGTGGAAGCTTTCGATTTTTATTCATGGAAAACCTGTTTGGTGAATACCATCCATGCCTACAAGGTATTGTATGTCACTAAGGGTATGTCAAGTCCTTTCCATCACACTGTTTGATTCTTGATGCCAATCATCAAAGAGCAAGTGGAGGAAAGGTAAAATGCTATTATTATCCTTGTATATGATTTTTAAAACATGCTTTAGACTGTGGACAAGGGGTGTCGATTCCCTTTTGAAAGCATGGCAACAGGTTAATGCCCTTATGCCCAGGCCTTTTCACAAACTAGCTCCTGTCCTCTTTTATTTTTCTTTTGAATGCAGCGGGCTACCTGCACTTCAATTTAAATGAACAGCAATACTGATGACTGTCTGTGGCACTCAACTCAGCTTCAACTTCTGAATCCCAGGCTGGGTGTAAGACTGCTGGAAATGGAGTGAGGAGGTCTTCCTTCATTCCTATACCTACTATTATCAAACTAGGTTTGTTAACACAATTCATACCTAAAACAGAAAGGAAGAGCTGCATTTATGATAATACAGTAGAGTCAATAGCAATAATTAAGCAATCAGATGGCAATAACATACAGAAAAAGTAGAAAGGAGAAAGAAAAAGAAAAATTATGAAAGCTGAAGTTCAGAATCAACAGCATCAGGAATTCTAACAAAACAGACATTTCAGTGTCTGTTCAGCTCTCCATCACTTGAATTTCCTCAGCTACTCCTGGCATATGAAGTAAAATCCACCAAAGTACCTTTCTAAGATGCTTCTCAGGAATTAATGTGCTTGAAAAGAAACCTAACTCATCAAGACAGCTCATAGTGGTAAAGCCGACAGGGCAATTGGTCCCTGCACGCCACACAAGATCTCACCGTGAAATGCTGCTCCCACTGAAGAAAGTGGCAAAGGTGGACAGGACTCCGCTCTATCTGCTTAACGATGTAAACTGGAAATTGCCTTATTTGGGGAATGTGGATTGCATGAAATCAATCTGCCTTCATTTTATCCGCGCAGCCTTTTTCCAGCCTCTGATAAAGGATTCCAACCTCTAAATACAAGAGGTTAAGTGGAATTTTAAAGCTCATTTTGTAGAATTGTTCCTTTCCCCCCTCTTACGGGCTGTAGATGATTCAATTACTAAGAAGTCATCATCAAAATGTCTCTGAAGTTTGCCCACTGCACTCCTAGGAGTGTGGGTCATTCCTTAGTTATTTTTTTCATAAGAAACTATCTTTCCATATGCGTCATCCTTTCAAATTGGAGGGGTTTATTATTTTCATTTTTCTAGCAAAACAGTTCAAGGAAAAGACAGAAAGGATGAAATAAAAAGTTCAAAGGAATATGCAACACCAGATCAATGTGTCTGGCTGCTGAAGCTGAAGGGATCCAGCTGAAAAGTCTATTCTAATAAGGGTACTGTTGCATCCCTTTACTGCTTCAAAAGCAAACTCCAAAACTCATGTGAATCAGCATTTCCTGCAAACTTCAGTAAACCCACAGTATTCTTATGTCCTTTGCAGAGGTCTCCCTTTTAATATCAAAAATGTTACCTGTAATCTAAAATATCATTTGAATTATGCCCTGACAGTTTTTCAGTAAAATAGACAATGAGGCTTTGCTCCTAGTTATATTAATGTTTAATTTGGAGGAAAATTAGTGCCTACTTTAACTTTAAGACTGGGTAAAATGAATAAAGTCATGATACATTGCCATTAAGGGATGCCTCCTCCTCCAACTTGTGCATTTCTTTTATGTGAAGAACTTTTACTCTTCACAGGGGAAAAGATATGCAGGAAACAGCACGGTGACTGTTTTCACAAACTCCCAATATTCTGATTTCAAAAGTATAAAGATGGTATTGTCCAAACCCATAGAAATGGTAACTGGAGTTAATAAATTCTTGTTTTCATTGAAGTATAATATAAAATTTTTTCTTTCTCTTGAATTATACTGTCAACATACTAACGTATAGTACAGTGGTTTCTTGTTCAGCACAAAATGGTAAGATTTCCATATAATTCAGTTCTTTTAACATCTTAGTTATCTTAGCATGATGCCAAACTGTGAATTTAAGTAGTGGCATATGTCATATTTATTTCTATAGAATACATTTCAAACGACTAACTACAATAATATTAGTAATATAAATTTGACAAACTCTCAAGCTGCTGAGTGAGCTGTTGTGGTAAAATTTGTATTAAATGACATCCCTATTGCATAATTAATGAAGTAAGTTTTGCCCTCTTTCTTCCATCTGTAGACCCTTCGTCTGTCAGCGTTTATCACATGGCAATACAAGTTGGCATCTTGTTATCAAACGAAGTTTTGAATTAGCCATGACAATAATAGCACTGCGACCCAATAGCTAACGAATCCTGTCACTTAGAGCTGGAACAAAGCAAAAATGAGAAGTCAACCAGGGAAGATTCAGTTGAGTACCTGACTAAGTACACGCTCCTAGAATTTAAGCATTCAGTTGACTCTTCAATATATTATGATGTCTGCTCTTCACTCCTGCAGCTTTATTATGGAACAGCTTAAATACTATGGGCAATTCTGCACAATACACAGTCAAATAGTGTCCTGTTTGTGTCCAAATAGTGTCCAAATTCCTTCACAGCCATGATTCCCAGACTTTTTGGAGGGACACATCACTGACAGCCTGGACACTTTCTCACAGACCCTTATCATCTCACTTTTCATTTGAAATAATACCATAATGCCATAGTTCTGAAATAGTAGGAGGATAAGACTCAACCCTGAGAAAAAGGGCTCTGCAGAATCTCTAATAGCTGCAAGTGGTGATCGTTGCCGGGGAACAGTATTTTTAGCAGCGCATGTCCCAAGCTAACTCAGGCCAGCTGACTGTGTTACAAAAACCTTTATCTCCTCTTCCCAGTGATCTACTGTGGCCACGATAGCACCAAATATCTCCCTTTTCTGTCTTTAAAGTCATTGTATTTTCTTAAAGTAGCTGTTGTTCTGCTGGCTGGAGACAGTTTTCTACCCGAACGAGTTAATAAAGTAACAGTGCGTTGATTTATCTGAGAAAGGTTATTGCCACAGCAAGAATGACTGGAAATTACTTGGTCGTTTGTTACATTTTGGAAAGAAAACCGAGTTTCAGAAAGGACATGATTCTGGGATGCCTGTACTAAGGTTGTACTTGTCAGTTTGTATGTCTGAGATGTTGCCTTTTTGAATGCAAGAGTTGGGCAGCAATGTAAAACGTTAAGAAAGTGAAGTTTTTTTCAGCTTGCTTCACAGTTTTCCAGCCCAAGCAACTGACTAGTAGAGCTGATTTTGGAAAATGCCCAACAAGCAGCTTTTTTATAGCATTCTCAACCAAGAGAAACAGGCACCCTGACAACAGCTTGTATGGGCTCGCCTCATCTATTATTTCAAGTCCAGAGAAAGATCCTCTCTCATTTAAGGTCACCTACACCCTGTATCTCCTGGAAGGTTTCCTCCCACCTGCAAAGCTCGCCTCAGGACCTCCTTCTGCCTAGACTGGGACCTTTTTGAGCCCCCTCTGCTTCCCACCATGGGAACATCAAAATGCGCCCTTGTGTTTGTGGCTTTTTTTTGGCAGATGCTTTGAGATGGAGCACAAGACATTTATGTCTGGTCATGATTCTTCCCACCCTATGTGGCAATACCATTTTCTAAGTTACTATGCTTCTTCTTATTTATTTATCTGTTGCCTTCTTGCTGTTCCTCTAATTCTTTTTCAGTCTCTGAACTATTCTACAGTTGTTCCTGAATACTGATGTCTCCTAGAGCCTTTCTTCCTTGAAAACCCAGATTATACAGCATGTAGTTGCTATAAACACCAAATAAAGTATTTAACTGCATAACCATTTAAAAATCACCAGCTCTATTAAAGCAAGAGAAACCTATTTCAAGTCACCCAATTGAAATTATTATTACATTTTTCATGCTACAGTAGGCCACATTATATCCGTTCAAAAGACCAAGCAAGAGAAGATAATAAAAGGATCACCAATTAATGCCAAATGATATTATCTATTTTCACCTATAAAATCAGTGTTTGAATGTGATTTCATTTCTATGATAGTCTTTGAAAAAAGCAAATAAAGAATGAGATAAATGTTAAGCATTGACTTTGAAGCAGGGCATTCTGTACTTAAATGGCGATTATAATGCCATTTAAGGACGTATTTGCACATCCTCAAAGTGAGTATTTCTAAAATTTGTGTACATGCATATAAACGCATACCCATTTTTAAACATATATATGCGTAAAGGTTCAGATAGCTTAGCATTTAAAAATTCAATCTCTGCATGTAAAACCTGTATTTTTAGTATGCATTCCTCAGGAGTCGCTGACTATCTTGAAAGATATGTGCAGTTAGCAGATAGCCCGAGGTACATCAGAACAACTGCTCTCTCTTTACCTGCTGTTATTATCAGAAAACAAGAGGAAACTGAGTGATGTCTTCCACTCTCCATCTAAAATCACCACAGGCTCTAGTAAGTGTTTTAAACCATCTTTGCTTGAATAACCTTCTTAAAGTCATCTGGCATATTCTGACGCTTGCTAGTTATTTGCAAGTTAGGGAAGAAATTGAATATACAGATCATTTTCTACAATAAAACATCAAATTTTGGTCATAATTCTAGTTCACCTAATGAATATTAACTTCACATGCATCCAGGACATGCTTTGTACTAGCATGATAATAGAAATGATGATCTGCTGTGTTAATTAACTTTATCAGGCTGAACAACTCATTGGATTATTTTTCTCTTCACTACTGATTGAAAAATAACAAAACTAGAATCCTGAAACAGATCCGTAGCTAACATGAATTGTCATAGCTATTCTTGCTTAATATGTCTACTAGATGTAGCTTCAATTAGTTAAAATCTGGCCCACAAGCTAACACTGCCATGAACTGGATGAAGCATCACTTTCAAAATGATTCCCTTTTCTAACACAATTTGGCGTTTCTCTTTCTTTATTAGTGTCTTTTAGGCCTTAGTTTTATCATGTCGATATATATAAAATTTACATGGCTTATTTGCTTGTCACGTATTATCTCTAACTTTACTACCACTGCTTGGTAGCAGTATTCTGCACGTTGGATTATGTGGGCCTTTCAACTGGAAGGGGAGCTTTGAGCCCAGGTGTAAACATCTGCATTTTAGGCATTCAAACTGTGCTGAAATTAAAATCCCTTTCTGCATCATAACAGAGAAGGGAACATATTTTTTGTGAAGCTGTTCAGTATGCAGTCTGAATTCTTCCTCATTAACATTCCCATTCTTGGGCACAGGTTGTGATTTCTCTTTCTTTTCGCAGTCTTCTGCACAGTCCTGAGTCATGATTCCTCATTGTTGGTCTTTAATTCTCTTGTTTCTTCGTTTGATCGAAGCCCAACTGTGTCATCTACAAATTTGGTGCAACAATTATATGCAGCAAATAATTTTTCCAAAGATATTTTTCAATACAGAAAGCAACAAGTTTCAGCGCTGCAGAGACTTTGTCTGCTCCAGTGTTTCAGTTTAATCTTTGATCTTGCTGCTCCATGTATATACCATTATACAATTATCACCCATGTGTGCCTGAATTCTCATGCATTTATTCTACTCCTTACTCTTTCACTCCTGCAAATGCTTATTTCCACGAGCTCCTTCTATAGATGCAGTAACTGCTTTGTGCAACTGCGGTAAGCAATCTTCTCTGCCATCTCATTCTGTGTTTAGAAATGATCAATAATAGAGAAATTGTATCCGTCTCCTGCTTGCATGGTTCTGGCTAATGCACACACACAGACACACTGCTCATACCCTTACAGACCTCATTATGCCTAATTACAAAGCATATTCCCTTGCATTACAATAAATATAGAAAGCAATCCATATTCATGTTGTTATGATATCAGGCAGGATGGATAAAATCCTGCAGCCCCACTGAGGTGATAAAGTCAACGGGATTTCTACTTGGTAAGAACCGAAAAAAAGACATCAGGACTTTGTTGGATATCATTAAGGGGTCCTTTCTGTATTGCAAGTAAGATGCATTATCATACCCACTGTTTTCAATTGCAGAATATCTTACAGTTTGTCATATTACACTTCATGCTTTTTAGAAGTTCTTATCTAGCAGCTCTTATCACTTTCAGATGAAAGCAATTGAACTCAGATAAATCACATGAAAATCTTTGAGCTGTTATTGAGGAGATGCAGAATTTGAGGGGTTATTGGAAAAAATGAATTTGATGCCTTTGCTTACAACACAAGCAAATGCTTACTTTTGCTCCCATTTCCAGAGGCAGAGCTTCAAAAATGCATGAACTACTTAAAAGTCAGCTATTATTTATCACATTTTTTTGCATATATTAGAACAGTAAAATCAGAGCGGTGACAGAGAATATTCTTGCACACCCATGTGAGAGATACACAGCTATATACACATACATGCATACTACTCTTAAAACTCTTCAGTTAGCTGGACTATCGATCCTTCAGCTCTAAATAGCACCTGAAATTTGGTTCATATTCGCTTTTGAGATGAATATTTTATATTGCATCTTAAAGGTTCTACACTACAAGAAGTAAAATAATTGTTATTAAATTCTCAGCAGATTACAAGGCAGCTGCAGAATATAGTGCAAAGGAGAGCCTGGGCCTCTGTGATGCGTGACTTACTGAGCACTAGGGAAGTGGATTTTGCTTTTTGAAGGATATTTGCCTCCAGCATAATACCAATAATGGAAATAATATCAGATCATATAAAGTTGAAGCTTTTATTCTCTATAGAACTAAGGAATGATGAGAGAAGTACTCTGGGAATTTTCCCCTTTAGATTAAATATTTGAGTCATGAATGCCTGAGACAATCAGTTTCAGTTCTGAAATTACCTTGCTATCTCAGGCATAGGAAGAATAAAAGCCATTTTCTGTATCACAATTAAGACATGCAAAATCTTATTTTCAACAGGATTTTATGCTTATCACAAGAGAAACATTTTTCTTAAACCGCGCTTAGCTCTGGCGTCAGTCCTTCCAGCACTAGCTGAACTTCAGCCTGTGCACGCCAAGAATTTCTTGGTTCGACCCTGGCCCACTGCAGCCAGTTCAAGAGCGAAACGCACCATTACGTTGGAAAGCCATTCGGGAGGCCTGTCACCGGATCGCCGCTCACCGCACGCCGCCAGCCTTCGCAAGGCTGTTTCAGCTCATCAACACAAACGTCAGACCTTTAAACTGACACCACACCTGCTCGCTGCGGCAGCTACCTGTATTTCGAGGAAGAGCCGCCGCAGGCAGACACGTAGCCGGGTAGCAGCGATAACCTCTGGGGTACATCACAGGCACAATACACCTCCCAAATGTACTGCTATCGTGTAATATAGTGGAATAATATGCTTGTGAAACATGTGGTGCCTGTTTAGTTATGGACATAATAGCTTACAAGCTTTTAAGCTTTTTCGGGTATCTGAACCTTTAGTGAAAATTTCCCAAGGTATTAGACTTATTGCAAATGAGAGTTTTATCAGCAGTTTCTACGTGGATATGTTAAGGGCCTATATTTCCTCTTTTTTTCTAAGCACAACCAATACATTTTGCAATGTAGCTGACACTTTGCATTTTTCAAGTTACCCATCATTCCTTCTGCATTAGAACTAAATAAATCTGCAGGAGCATACGTGTGGGGTATGGGCCACGAGATGGTCCACTTCGTTTCTGCTCTGTTCGATTCCAGAAGGAGCTTCTCACCTAACTCTATTCCAACCCCAAGAAGGGGGCTGAAGGAATCCCATCTGTTCCCCTGACCACGATGCACTCACATGGTCAATCTGCCTATTTATGTCAGATCCAAAGGGCTTCTGGCGTTCTTGGGAAGCGTCATATTTGCAGGCAGTGTCCCCAGCAGCTCTAAGAGCCAGCAGGTAGTTGTTTGGGCATCTGCTGTGTTTCGGGAACCAACTGCGGGACTTTCAGAAGTGCTCAGCAACTCTCAGGTCACAGGCATAAAGATACACCAGTGTGGAGCACCTTTGGTATGAAACACCTTTTTCTACCACTTTTGAAGCTCAACACAATTAGGGAATTATTTTTTTTTCCCTTTGAATGCTACTGTACTATTTCAGGCTAGTGGACAGCTGAGCTGCAGATGCCCTAAGCAGTTTACCAAAGGTTTGTTCCTGGAAAATTATACAAATAAACAGATGTGTATTTTGTGTTCATCCCAACAGTGTTATTCTTGTAAGTTAGAATTTTCTCTACTTTGTAAATTTGATCTATAAAGCTTTTGTGACATTTCTGAAGAGCTCCCATCATCTAAAACAAATGGATTATAGATGTATAGATGAACATGACAGAGGGATTCCAAAGGTTTTTGGAACTAAAACTATTTCTTCTCAGTGGGATTTTACCAAGTAGAGATGGTGGAGTGAGACTAGTGTGTGCTTTAAGAGGAATACATCATATTTATTTGCCTCACTATAAAGAATGTACTAGATGTCATCTTCATATACACAAATAAAATTTTAAAAAATGATTGGCATTTTGACTGAAAAGGAGAGTACAGAGGGGATTTTGCCAGCTCGAGAGAGAACTCAGTTCATTTCTCCAGTTCATTGACTTCTGCCTCAGTAAATATGCTTATTCAACACAGTTTACTAGGCTCTGTACTGACACAGCTGGCTGAAATCCTGTGACCTATATTATGCAGAGAGTGGAATACATAATCCCAGTGACACTTTCTGACCTTAAAAATCTTTGAGTCAATGGAATAATTCTGTTAAAAAAAAAAAAGGGAAGTTTCACACATCTTTGAAATGCTGAGCCCAAGATCCCTGAAAGCATTAATTCTAGTTATTCCCTTTTTCAGCTTATTTCCTTTTTTGCAGTTGTTCAGATGTTAAAGATGTTCAGATATGAGGGAGATCAAGTTTAGAGTTTGACATAATTATGTCTCTGCTCAGCTCACTGGCTTTAATATATAATACAATGAAAAACTTCAAAATATCATAAATTACACTCAGTGAAATGATAAAGCAGAGGCCACTTATTATGAAAAAGGGAAAACTGTACGAAATTTTTGGCAGTCGTGGGGAAAATCCTCAGCTCCATAGTCACACCTGAACTACATGTATGAAATATTTCACTGAAAAAAACAAGAAAGCTACATATTGGTGCTGAAGGGAAAACAGTTTCATTGATCAGATCCTAGTACAATGACCCGAGTTCCTCTTGACATAACACAGGACACTGAAACACCTAAAAAGTGACTGTAGGTGGCTATAGGCAAAATCTTGATTCTGATGGTTTCACTAGGATGAAGTTTTCACCCCACTGGGCAATCCACTCTTAAAGCACACCAGCTGAGAAATGCTTGGTATCCTGGGCTCCTTGTGTGTTTGTCCTGTGTTGGGCGCCTTTCCCGTATTCTTACACACCAAGGCTTGTCTGCCAAATGGTGGTACCTGATGTCTGTCCCTGGATGAGTGTTAAAAACTGGTCTAGCAACAGTCGGTCCTTTTCGCTACCTGCTTGAAGGATGAGATGCCAAATGGCATAGCTAAGCTGAGGGACAGCGGCTCCTCCAAACCACTTGGGTAAAAATAAAGTCTGAGGGAGGAGAGAGAAGAGGAATAAGGGAAGGAAGGAAGAGCCCTCATATGGCTGTTATGGATGATACGAGAGCAAACTTAAAAGGACGCTAGTGGCTTTCAGAGCTACAAGGGGACGTTGCCTTGTGAGGTAGAAGGCACGCTTACCCATGGAGCAACCCAAGCTGCTTTCTGTAAGGTCACAGGGGAAAATCTATGACTACAAAGAAAGTACAGATGAATTAATGAGAATAACATTTGTATAAATTATTCTGCTTAAGAAGAACTGTTTGCTTCACAGCAGAGGCATGGGTGGGCTTGACAAAGAAAGAGAAAGCAGAGGATTACAGTCAATGAAGCAATATCACTTGAGAAAGGCAGGGTTGTTTTATGCTGAGACTGAAGATGTGGCGCTTTCTCCAAAGACTGCGTAAAGGAGAAAGAGATGCCATTCATACAGTTAAGTGAACTTTAAGGAAGAGAGCCTCAACTCTAATGGAAACTGAAGAGAGACTAATATGGTTTGACAGAAAACTTCTAAGTGATTCAAAGACTAACCAAGTGCTCTTTAGAGGCATAATGATGTTTGGTAGGAAGACCAAAGATCTTAGTGTTGCGCTTCTTTTCTATTACTAGTAGACTGGAACTACGTAAATAGAGTAAAATGTTAAGTTGATTTATATAAGGACCTCAAGTCCTGAGTAAATAAATAAACTGGACCAAAACTAGTACAGCTAACTGAAGTAAAATAAGCTTTCTGCCTTTAATGAAAGCACCTCTTCTTTTAATACAAAGAAAGCTGTAGGTAACAATCTTTCCACTGCTAGAGTTCAGCATATGGTTAAATTATTTTCCAGAGCTGGGGTACAGTCAAAGTTGGATTTTGGGTAATTAGTTGTGTACCAAGGGAATAACTGCAAAATCTGAACCAGATCTGTACTTTCAGGTTCTGCCAGAACTTTTAAGAGATCCCTGTTTTGGACTTCTGCCATTTTGCTAATAATAGCTAATTACTAAGGACTATATTGTGTTCACTGCTGGTGAGTAATATGTATGTACAGGTTCCAAACTTTCATATAAGGAGTAATACAGTTTCTAGAACAGGACAAGTACTGGTGGAGTGAAAGGGGAATATTCCACAGAAGATCTTTCAGCCTTTTCCACCTCCTCTGTGAGTTTGCTTTCTGCATACATTAATTACTCAGGGATTTACTTGCACAGCTTTGAGCTTAAAGCCCCTGATACCTTACAGAACTGTCTCCTATTATCCTGTGGTTTATTAATTCTTTTAGAGGTCCTATATGAAAGAGGCAACTGTTCAATACAACACAAAATCTCTTCTTCTGGACCACCCCTCCTTCTATTTAGTCCCACCTATGCACTACTTCAGGTGCAGTTAAAAGAAAAGGGAGACAGGAGTAGCAGGGCTTTTGGTTAGCTTAATATTTAATTGTATTTCCAGATTGGATGGAAAGCAGGGAAATGATTCATACATTTTTTCAAATATTTTCCTTCCAGTTGATCTTCTCAAAGGCATGCCACAGGCAAAGAAAGAGGCTCAATGCTTTGCTTTAAGTAAGAACTGTGCATATATATCAACTTATAGATGATAACAAGTTAATCAAAAATTAGAGATTTGTAACATTAGTGAAAGCTATGGCTATCTGAATTAGCCTCACTTGGGGCAATTCTTGCTTATTCAGGACTAAATATATATTGGTTCTATGACAGTGGGAAGTGCTGCATTTAGCAAGCAAATGGAGTACAGTATGTATGCATAATATATGAGGAGTGGAAATTTCACATTTAATTTTGCACATGAAAAGTTTAACTGAAATCCTCAGTACAAATGTAAAAAAAAAAAAAAAAAAAAAATCACACAAGCAATGCCCATAAGATCTGATCTTCTATCTACCAGTGGGAGACACAGTGGACAAAAGCTATATAAAATAGCCCCACGACAGGTCCTCGACCAACAGAGGAAAGCTGTTAGCTTTCCATGCACCGAACCTCTGCAGCTGTGCTGAAGAGATCCACTTCTTCCTGCAAAGCTATCAGTTTTTGGAAACAAAGATCAAACAACCCAAAGACAAGCTTCATAACATCATGTCAACCATTTTAGCAGCCCTTGATTTATCTAAACGGGGAAAACTCTGTAAGATTATGCATTAACATACTGTATATCGTAATGATATCTATTTCTGATGTATGTACGACGGCTGTTTGAATATCTATCTTTTGTCTGTATAGAGATAATTTTAGCTTGATGTTGAGCCAATTATTCACAAAGACACCAGGGGATTCATATTAACAACTAGTTATCTTCCAAGTTTTCAGGTGAAAGTGAAAGATGCATTTCAGCTGTTTGTCTACAAATATTCAGCAATTATACAGATATGAAGATATTCAATAACACTCAGTAGTCATGGCAACCTGCTTTCACTTTATTTGAAATGGAAATTCAAAGAGCTATTTGACTGGAGTAAAGTGTGCCATTTTTTATTCTTTATTGATTTAGGAACAAAATTTTAAACTTCTGTTCTATGTTGTGAACATGTCATTAGGAATATTATATCCCAGCTGTGCTGTTGCCTACTTTTCTATTTTCAATTTTCTTTCTATTTATACAAGTAATTTACATTTTTACTCACTTTCTCTGTTTTACTTTAGATCTGATAGAAATATTATACTAATGAACTGAGACCTTCCACCTGCCATACGTTAGCTTTCCCTCCACTTACCCACACTTTCTTTCACTCCTTTTCCTTATTCACGTACAATGGATTGCATTAAATTTTTAGATGTAAAGAAGATAGCAACTGATGGCTTTGTGCTGTTTGTTTGAAATTATGTTCCTGTTTTCCGATATAACAAAATGCAGCTAATTTCAAGCTGCCTTATACTGCTTTTTATTTCAAAGTCACAGAGACAGTGTAGATGCTTCTTGCTGCAGAAATGCCTCCCTGCACGAGGGCTGTTGGCTAACCAGGAGCAGTAAATGGGTACCAGGTCAGCTAGACCAGAGAGATGTAATGTATTAACTACTACAAGCTTTTGTGCCAGCGCATTATTGAATCTGATTTTTTTTTTTTTAGCCATATAGGCTGACACACCAAACTCAGGTGATTTGAGCTAACACACAATGCACATACTTGGTTTCAATTATTCACATACTGATTTTATACCCTAACATTTCCTCCCCATATTTCTGAATGAAAAGCCAACCTTTGGGGATAAAGAAATAGGTAAACATGAATCTGATGGCAATTGTTGGAGTATTATAATGACTGGGGCTTGAGAAAAGCACAACCTGCATTAAGTTGAGTTGGAACAAACTCTGTTTCAGAATTATCCTGAACATGGCAAATCCTTGGTCAATATTGTATGGATTTCCAGACTTGAAACCACTCATCTCAACTAAACCTGATCATACTTGTTTGGTTTTCTTTTTAAAAAGCAAGGAACTGGCTAGATAAAATCTGAGGGTTTTTCTCTAGCTTTCCCTGAAGAATAGTGGAGGGCCAGAGCTGCTGAGGAGATCCTGCCTTTCACTTTAGGACAGCCGAGGTTTTCTTGCTGGGCTCATCCAGATGCCTCTTACTCAGCAAGGCGCTGCCAAGGGCCCTCGCCTCCCAGCTCTTGCCTGTCCTCTGCCCACCACACTCCTGCAGTGTCCCAGGACCAAGCGCTTCAGCCTCAGTGCAGGATATTTGGATGCAACTAAAAGCACAGAGTTCAGGAGCAGTCAAAGTAGAGGAAATAATCCTGCATACTCTTAAATTCTCTGAAACTACCAAGCTACACGGGAGGATTTAGGCCAGCGCTGATGTTTCTGCTCACAGGAAGAACATAGCACCCAGTAACTGAAACAACGGCAAAGAAGCAGTTGCATAAACTTGCAAGGTAATAAACCGGATAGTTTTGCTCACATCATTTCTAGGCGATGTTCCATTCCGTTTTTATTGTTTTTTTTATTGATCAGTAGCTATTTTTGCTTGCAATGAACTACAGAGTTGGAAAAAGCCAACCCTCTCTTTAACAGATCCTCATCATAAAGTGCATCAAAAGTTTACCTTTCAAAGTTCATACAAACTACTGAGGACCTTCTGATTAGACTGTAAATTCACTTATTCTTTTATTTCCTCTATCTTTCTTCAGTTTGTCCTTTACTGTTTTCATTTTCTATTGCTTGAGGAACCAGTAACAGCTCTGCTGCAGTCAAACACCCTAATTTTGCTATCTGTAGTGGTCAGAAGCTGCAGTAACCACGGTGAGCTGGAGAGCATTTCACTCCCACGTGGTCCTGCTGAAGCGACTGGTGCTCTGGACATAGTGGGACCTCTGCCGGTGGGTCCTACCATGGCCAACACCTGGGTTTCCAGCTGACTTTGGGCTGTAATAAGACTTCATAAGCCCCTGTCTTCCAACACCCTGGGAGGCCGCATTCTGTTAGCAAAGACAGAGGCAGTTTCCTTCTCAGGTAACTCCACCCTAACTAATGTTTGTATCCCCAGGACTCCTCCAGAAACAAAAAAAAGAGATAATGAAGAGCCAACCTTAAAACTGCTGAATAGATAATTTAATAGACTTTTAAATGCTGAGGTATTTAAATGTTTATGTTAGTCTCTTGTTTACAACGAAGTCCATTAAACTCCATTGTATGACTTACGTGTTTGCTTTCCACAAGTGTCATCTTCAAAAGAAAGAGCAAAGGATGTCTTTTTTTTTTTAAATGGTTTTAGTTTATAATAATAATGGTTCTGTTTATAATAGAGTGGTGGGCTGTTTATTTATAGCCTCCGTGTCTTTGCTGTTACTGTCTAATACGAGAATGGTATTGTCTATGTGAAACAAATATGTGTTTGGCTTTAATCGTGGCTAAATGTAGACCTTTATGAATGCAGGTTACTATAGTGACACTGGCATTGTGGGTATTTCTTTCATTATAACTGCTGCATGTTTGTATATAAACAGCTGAGCTGCGTTTTTTGACTTTAATCTAAGAAGCCACAGGAACTGCTTTGATTTAAAATTTGCTGATCAAGCCTGCAACGTTAGAAGTGTGAGATTGGGGTGAAATCAGCATAATTCACTACATATATATTTTTTAAACTTAAGGAAAAAGTGCTTCAGGAACCTGAAAAAATATTAGAATGACATACATGAGTGGGTCCACAATCCATTACGATTAAACAAGTGCTTAACCATTTCACAGAGTTAGAGGAAATTCAGATTTTAATGCAAAATGATAGGCTTTTGTTAAGCAGAGCATGAATATAAGAGCTTGTTGTATGCTAGTGGTTCTACAATACAATTTGATCTGCTAAAAAGGAAATGTTCCCATTAGAACACAACTTAAGCTGAACCTTTTCTTTTTTTTTCTGGATGACCAATCACCTCAATAACGTGCTCCTTATTTCCATATGGTTAAAAAACAGCCAATAGCAAACGAGCATTTTAATATTAATATCAAAGAGAAATGGAAGAGTCAACATAATTTGTGAATTATTTCTTTCGGCGAGAGCGCCTGATTCATTAGGCAAAACTACTACCAGCAGTCACCCTAACTTCCAAAGGAGGTAATCCAAGGATTTAAAGAGGAGGGAAGCCCAAGTTAAAATGCAGCTCCCCTCACAAAAGTCTTTGGAGCAGCTCAGTTGCGTCCGATCTGCTCCTCCCAGGTGGGAGCGCAGTAGCTTGGGGCTCCCAGGAAACATCACCCAGAAGATCGGTGCGACAACGCGAAGAGAAGAGAGAGAGCGTCTTCTCGGCCAGCTGCCACCTCGCCCAGCGGGCGAAAGGAGGAGACCACAGCTGGGAAGGGGACAACTCCGAAGATTAGGGAAAGGGTGGCATTACAGAGCTCCTTCCGGGTGCTCCTCTCTCAAGGACTCCTAACAAACCCGTGTGAAGCGACAGCAGAAAATCCTGACGTCGCTCACCACGGCCACTTTTCCCTGCGCGCGTTCAGCCAACAGAGAGGGAAAGGCAACGACCAATTTCTTACAAAAGGCAGACCAAGACCAGTCTACCACCAGCACATCCACCTCAAAATGACATTCACCCCAGTGTCGTAGAATCTTGCCCTTCCCAACTCAGCACGAACCCAGAGGGCCGTAGGGAGTGCAAAAGCTGGAAGTGAGTTTCCACCAGGAAGCAGCTGCGTGTTTCCGAAACCAGACCTGCTTAACACATGACCAGTCCAGCCCACTGCAAACGTGATTTACAAAACCCCTGTATTTAATAGCAGAGGTGGTCTCTGGCAGCGTTAACTAAATGGACATATCGACTTGTATAAAAGCAAAGTTCACGAATTAGGGGGCATGGCTCATTGCCCTTAGGCCCTTCACTTTGGGTTATTTAAATGCTCTGGTTTTGTACCTGTGATTGTAGCACCTCAGTAGTTGATATAAGGAATAGGATTAAATGAACAATAATTGCAGACTGAAGGTCCATCCCCATGCAATGAGCAGACCAGTTCCTTTCTACCAGCATAAACATTTCCGTTAAAGGAGCAGCTCTGCTAATTTCAAGATCCTGAAATAGTTCTAGATATTTTTTGAACTGCAGTAACCAATAAAAGAGGACAAACCCATATATGCACACCCATTTATATGATCCATGCTTAATTTTCCTGCATATGAACAGTTATTTACACAAGTCTTTTCAAGGTTTTTGTCTAAATCAGCCTGCCAACCACTCAGGACCTTACCAGAAACCCATACTGCTTCTGATAGAGCCACTGAAGTCACTGACAGCACGTACACAAGAACTGATGTGCATCTGAGCTGGACATCTTCAAAGTAAGGGAAATGGGATAAAAATAGAGAAGAATTTGAGAGCCCTCTATCTTCCAGAGATGGTTGGCCTTACTAATTCTGTTCCTTGCATCTTACACATCATAATACACATTTCAAACAATCTCCCCTTTCTCTTTTAATTTGATAGTTTTACTCCCTGTTCTGTCATTTGCATTTAATTCCTCTAACTTTATTCATGCCAGGTAGGATTGCTTATTTAAAATAACACATTTTTAATATGTGCATTAGTGCTGTTTTAGGAACAAAATAGTCTTTACTTGGCCAGATTAGTGTATCTCTTATTTAATTACAACTCGAAAGGTTAGAAAGTTTTATCATGCACACATATTCCCTCGGAATTATCTGACTCTAAAATATAATTAATCATCCTCTGTCATGCTTTTATTATACCCACTGCTCTCTGGAGTCATTCCTTTATTTCTTCTTCATTCATATTCCTCTGACCTTCCTCTTCACTCTGTTACCAGAGACCTCAGGTGAATTTTAGCCAACTGCTCAGAAATGAGTGGATATTGTTAAACTCATTTGTCAACCATATTATCAACTCACAAACATGAGATCTCTGCGTATGTTTAGCACTTTCCATATATAGTAGCCCAAGTATTAACATGGATGGCATCTGTCAATGTTGACAAAAATTAAATTTTGAAACTACTGTAAATAATAAAGCAGTCATAAAGATTATTTCTCTGGAGCATAAGCTACCAGTAAACATGATTTGCATATTGTGCTTACAGCTGTTTCAACATGAACTGTTTGCTGTGGTTCATTAAAATGATTTGATTTGTCAGATTCCAGGATAGTTGCAAGTCTACGTATACCAGCCTGGATGAATGTGGTGACAATTTGGGTTTTCAGAACTATGCACATGTGTACGGGATTAGTGAGCTGAATTGAATAATAAAGCTTAAAAAGAGATCATTAATCACATGTTTTTGACGAGGGAAATGAAAGCGTGAGTACCTCTGAGAGACATTCCTAAGAAACAAAGAGTACAAATAGCAAAGCAGTATCCCCTGTGAAAAGAAAACCACTTTTATAGACCTACATCCTGCTTCCATTGAACACATTGCAATCTTTTTCTATTGACTTAGTGGAAGTTAAACTGGGACTTGGGCGTGAAACTCAAATGATATTTCCATATAATGCTCTTGTTCTAGATAATAACATTCACACATCCAGGAAATGTTTTATTCTGAGTTACAGTAAATCTGTAAATATATTCTTTTTCTTCATGAACATTTTCTCTGTTTCCTTCTCCCATAACATTACAAGAATCTAGATTTTCTCTCTTTCTCTCTCTCTGCCCCCCCCACATCCACAAAACCATGGCAGAGTAGGAAAGAGCAGACAGAAATTCCATTTCATCTATGGAGATGTCTCTTTTCCCAAACAGAAAAATAGTAAGATGAAGTAAAGACTGAATTCAAAGAAATCCCGTGCCATGAAGATATGCCAATGCACAGGTAAGTCTCCTCCATATGATGAGGACTGTGTTGCAGAGCTCAGCTGGGCCAGAGAACGGCTCCAGGAAGACCATGGTAGAAATCCCTGAGGGGTTTGTAGCTAATTCCCTGTTATCTGGGGGAGGCTGGGGAATGGGAACTGCAGGACGTGCCGGGGGGCGCAGCTGCCTGCTACTCCCCCGCTCTCAGCCATTGGAAGAAGAGGGGGATGAAAGGGGTGCTAGATGTGCGCTGGTTTTTCTCCCTGACCTTAAAGTCTCACAGCATGCAAGTCACGGAAAGCAGAGCAGAAGGCAGGCGCTGTCTGACTTCTCACTCCTTTACAGACTAAGCAATAGATGTGCGACACCCACTTAAACAGCTGTGTCCTGAGCAAAAGTATTCCATTTCTGCTTTGGCTGCCTGTGCAGCAAATTGCTCTTCACCCTCCTCAAGTAGTTTTCAACATCACTGAAAGAGATTGTGGGTACAGAGGGTGGCACTAAAATTTTACAGCTTTCGGGAAAGCACTGCAAGTGTCAGTGCAGCCTTTAGGGGTGTATTTTCCAGACAGGAGCCAGCTTAGCTGAAAAAGAAGTGGGTGAGATTACAGGAGTTCTGCAGTAACCCTGATTAACCGATGCTAGCTCGTGAGCTTCGGTGGCTTTGGTGCTAGCACAGGCACGCCATTTGACTCTAAATCCTTTGCAATCCAAAGGAACTGCATACGCCTCCACTACTTACAGAATATTACAGGAATCTAAAGCCTACATTTGCCATAATAATCAGAGCTTTAACAAAAGCATATTTGAAATAACTGTGCATTGAATGCGTGTCCAAGGAAAGTTCTCTGCAAAGTATTTTGGAGCAACACAGTTTCCTTCGTGTTCTGCCTCAGAAAGAACCTAAACGCAAAATGTTTCTGCAGAAAAAAATTCTCTCGCTAGTCAGACAGATGGATTTGCTTCTAGGAAAGCCTGTCCACTCTCACAAAAGCCTGTTAAGGAAATGCAATGCTTCAAGAATGCTGGAATAGAGAGAGGGAGAGTGGAAAAATAGCTTTTTCAGTTTCCCAGCCAATTCCTAGATCCAGAAGGAAATTGGCTTAGGTCAAAATGCATAGACTTTTTCAGCAACAAAACCTCCATGTTTAGCACAGGGACAATCTGAAACACTTCATTCAACCAAAATATTTTATTTTGGTTTGGTTTGTTTAACTCCCCAACAAAAGATTGTTTCCTTTTTAGTGTTTAGAGAGTTTTTTTTAAACCAAAAATGCGGATCTGAAACAAAAAGCTAAGAAGTTGTATCATTAAAGTGTTGAAATGAAACATTTCAGCATTTCCCATGAAGTGGTTTTGAATTCTCTCTTGCTCCTATATTTTTCATCAGGAACTATTTATAGGATTTGACCCAAATTCTTTTCTTCCCAGCTAGCTCCTATTTTTCAACTAATTTATTAGTTGTCCAGTAAAGTGCCCATATCTAAAGTTAGCAACGGTTTAGTTATCTGAAGAAAGTAATAACAAATTGCTTTACATCTCAGAAAAGGAGAACAATGGGAAGAGGAGTCTTTCCTTACTGCATTTCTATTCTTCAGAAGACTTCCTGAGATGGGGCCCCTGCAGTAGACCAACCATCTCTCCAAAATGCAACCTCTCTCATTGGCAGCATACACCTTACCCCAAGCTTTCCTGCAAGGGCATTATTTATGCCTCATGCACACACTGAAGCTCCTGCTCTGGAGGCCCATTGCCGAGGTGATGTGCATCCCCAAAGGGATGATTGTGAGCTGCGTGTCCTTCTACGTGACACATGCACAACGAATTTCTGGGAATTTCCGTGTGTTTAGACCAGGACTTGCACACTAGGTGAGGACCCATGCGGGAATGTCCATGTTTCTACGGCCAAAGACCCAGGGTTTGGCATATGTGAGCCACTGAGCTTTCTCCTAGCAGACAGGTTAACCGAGAGTCTCACCTTCAGCCTATCCTAGCAGCTACCTACAGCCCTGGATCCACATACATTGATTTTTAGACTGAAATGTGTTCCCCCCTCCCACACACACACATTTCAGGACTAAAAGAGCTAGAGAAGTCAATTATACATGTAAGGCTCTGCCTAAGTGACAAGAACAACTCTTCACAAGGCTGTTACACAAACTCATTTTACCTGTGTGGGGAAATGGCCCACCTGAAATCCTCTGAAATCCTGTTTTTCCATACTCTTGTTTCGTTCCAGTTTTCAATGTGAAGTGATTTACTGTAGCCAAATCTACCCCAGTTACTGACACCAAAAGCACCCCAGAGGTTGCCACAGAGTCTGTTTATGGGCAATTGCTAAACTGGGAGAATCTGGTTCTTTTATTTTAGCAAACAGAAAGGTTTTGACATAGCCGAAACTGTATAGCCACCTTTTCTTCTAGGAGGAGAAAGACAGACCTTATTGAAGTCAACACCAAAACTCCTATTTACTTAAAAGGGCCCCAAAGTAAAAACCTAGAACTTCAGTAGCTTAAAAAGGAGACTCATACGAGAGTGAGCTATCCTATTCATTTACTGGATCTGTCTGAAGAGTCTGGTCTGACTAGCTTTCTTTTAACCTCCAAATCTTTGAGAAGATTGAAGAAAAGAAAATGACCTGCAAAGAGGGAAAGGAAATGGATGACTTTTTAAACTTTGAGGGGAGAAAAAAAATAAGTGATCTTCCTTTTAGGTGCAATTTATGAAAAAAATCATTGTGTTTTATAGTAACTCCGTCCTTAACTTTCATTAGCAAAGGCTGCCGTCTGCACCAGATTAATAATGATGGCTTTGTAATGGCTCCTGCACACCCAAAACCACCAAACGTCTTACACAGATTGTTTTTAAAATCGCAGGGTGCAGCCATTACCTTGCACCGCAATTGCAGATCTGATTAAATAATACAAACTGCCTGCAGACCAATGGGTTTTAAACAAGTATTTGTTTATATACTGAAGTCATCAATTTTATATGAAATAGCAAAAATAAAAAAAGAAAAAGGAACAAGCACTTGCAAATTCATAAACAGAAATTTGCACTGTCAGTCAAGTCGATTACAGCAAGTGGAAAGAATAAGGAAAAGCATGTATTACCCTACCACAGGACAATATATATAGGACCTTGATAGCACATTAGCTGCTGCAGGCAGACAGGAACAAATATGAGGTATCTGAAACTTCATCAGAAATCAGTCTGCTAACAGCATATGAGCAAGCTTGCAATGACCTCAGCACCGTCGCACACGCTCTTATCTGCTAAATTGCTTTGCGGCAACCTCACTTCATGTCCTTGACCACACTTTTAACAGTTTTTGTCTCTTGGTTTCCAAAGAGCTGACAGTCCTACTTCGGAGTGTCTGAATATCAGAGGGTTGGTGTTTTTTTAATATTATTAACCATTCTTTTCTTGTTTTTTTTCTTCTTGTAGATGAACATTTTTCTTTTAGATTTACATTCCTTCTTCTTACTATTGATAATGACTAAAGTGCTAAGCCAACTTTGGAATATGATATTCGTTTGTCACATGAACAGCTACAGCTTTGATTAGGCAAAGGTCACTCGCCAGTGGAAGAATTACATATAGCAGCGCACAAAATGGAACAATTTGAAAAGATGCCCTAAGAGTCTGAAAGGAAAACCAAAATTTTTCAAAAGGGAGGATTTTAAAACCAGTCAAAAACCTCAACACAACCAGTCTTTTGGATCTAAGTACTCCACTGCAGCTATAGATTAAATATTGATTTTTTAGTTCACACTGAATCCTTCTGCATGAAATCAGCAGGACACCCCAGTGGGTTTTCCCAAGGGATGGGGGCAGTCGTGGGGTGCCCCAAAAGTGCTTTTGGTGGGCAGCCACGCTGGAATCTCTCTTACGCATGGGGGCCACTGGTCATCCAGTGAGAAAAGGGATCACGCCAGCCAGGTCAAGCTGATGGAGTATTACTCCCAGAGGAATTAGGCTTTTTGAAATTAAGGAACTCTTTTAGGACAGGTTTAGAAATCCTTGAAGAAAATCTGCTATCCAGATGGACAATTACATTTAGTCTTTTCAGTCCTTCCCCTCATTTCTCTTGGGTGTCTATCTCACAATCTCTCTATAATTTTCTAGGACGGAAGGAATTGACTGTGATATTTGTCTCCATTTAGTTTTTTTTTTTTTTTTTTCTTCTCTTTGCATGTTCTACCCCCTCCTGCCTTTTCTACTTATATAGCAAACTTTCTGAGGCAGAGGCTTTCTCCTGTTCTGTCTGCACTGTGTCTCAAACCACAGTGTCCCATCAGCGCTTGGTCTGTTGGCACAACAATAATAGACTTGATAATTATTATTGGTCCATGCTATTAAAGTTACATCAGTGACATGAATGTGCAAAAACATCAAGCTGCTGGGAAGTGTATCTGTAAATATCTTAGCAGATGTCATGCGTGTGTGAATTGCTGAGGTAAAGAGCTAAACAAGTACAAATCTATTTACAAAATGCTGAACACACTCTGAAAGGGTGGAATTAGTTGGCACCGCACAAAGTGGAGGTGTCATGGTGCTAGATACTTACTTCACCTATCCTTGTTTTACATTATGGGTCATACGCCATTACCTTTTGCTCCAAGCTCCAAGTCAAATTTGATTAGGGACTAATCTGATTCCACATAATGAGAATACTATTTAGGACGCATGCTTTAAATGTGGCTTTTTGTCTACAGTTTGTTAGGTTAATGAATTTAACAATTGAGATGATTTGTACATTCCATGGGTGATTTGCCATGAAAGATATTTATAAAATCTGCAAAACTGGCTAAAAATGGCATTTCAAACAAAACAAGCAAATAATTATGGCTGATGCTACAACTTGTATGTCTACTTTGTTGATACACATATAGATAAATTTTTTTTCAGAAATTTAAAAAATAGTTACAAAGCACAAAGTGAGGAAGACTTTCTTGGACAGATCAAATTCAACATGAACATTTTAAGTTTCTGAAGAGACCTAATAAAGGACTTTGGTGCTACAACTCCTACCATTTGCATACCTGATCTAGAGTAGATGCCAGATCCCTGAGTGAGGCAGTTGGCTTCACAAAACACCCCATGATCTGAGCACAGAGCATTTAAAATCAGCGCTCTTCTCCAGCTAGCCACCAGCAGACATGGGGCAGAAGCAGGGCTTAAATCCTGCTCCCTGAATGCCCTATTACCTTCTCATTTCTGTGGGAAGGTCTGTCTTCACCCACCCAGGACCTTTTCTGAACATAGGCATCCACAGCCTTTCTTTCAAAACATGGGCTCTGATCATACTTTTGGCCTTTAAAATGTGGCTGATGGTGTTAGAGATTTCTCTTTTATTGCACAGCAATATTGTGGCTAGAGGATTCAACCAGCAAAGCTGAGGCTGAGACTTCCCTTCTGTGTCTGAGGACACTTCAACTCCTCACCACCCCTCACCTCTCAGTAAAGCATCCTGGTCATGAAGTGATGGGCAGAGCAACCCCGAGCTGCTGGGCAGGAAGGATCCCAAGAGAGGCAATAACTGCCTCTGGGAAGGTGACGGCCCTGGGTCCTGGTCCCTGCTTCCAGAAGTACTGACACAGTTTATCCAGTCACTCCTGCCACACTGTTAAACCAAACCATTTACTTATCTCCAGAATTGGGTAGCTGGCTGAGCTTTCAGAGCTGCAATTTCAGACGCAGGCACCCGAATTTTGCCCAAGCCTTGCCGTGATCCTTAAATCCTTTATTGGATTTGTCTTTCACGTTCCTACTCCAGGACCTGAGCGCCAATTGCTTGTCAGAGGCCTTGAAGCAGAGTGGTGGGAGGGTAAAGAAACCCTAATAGTGCTACAAATCAGTAATGACTTTTCTTATATTACGAGTCTGTTGCAGCACAAAGCCTTGTAGTCAGATGCTGTATATATCATTGTTCTCTTCCAAATTTGGAGGCACAGGGAATCTATTGGCACATTGCAGCTCTGTGCTCAAGCACTGGGAGATTTGGTACTAGCTAGCTGTTTAAGAAGAAAGCAAGCTACATTTCCCTGGGAATCACCAGGCTCTTTCTGAGAGCAGAAACTACAAGGCCATCTAAGCAACAAAATGTCAAAAAAAAAAAAAAAAAAAAAAAAAAAATCCAGTGTGGTTACATTGCATCTTGATGCTTGCTCTGCCTGTGTTTCCTTAGGGCTCTACTGCAAAGATCATCTTGCTGCAGCACGTCACAAATCCCAGCACCCCCCACGGCTGCTTTAAGGGAAGCGAAGTTCACTTTCCCTCTCCTCATGGAGCAGAAACCAAAACCCAGAGAGAGAAGTGTTGGTGTCTCAAGACAAAAAGGATGACAGTTCAAAGAAACCTGGAGGAGAAGGAACCCGTTGGCGAAGACTTTACACCAGTCGGCACCTGGAAGGAGCTGCAAAAGGCAACCCAGCACTCCTCCTCTCTGGTTCTCGCTCCCGAACGCTCATGCTGAGCATGCCACCCATGGCAATCTGCCTTTCTTGCAAGCTCTTTGCCTTTACTGTAGTCTAAATGTCATTTACAACAACACAAGATGTCAGGCCAGTCCTGGGTGGGTTTTCGTGCTGTTATGCGCGCAAAGCCCTTACTCTGCCAGGGAAGAGGAGCTGCCCTGCTGCGCCCTGCTGGGCTGCACCGCTTTCCTGTCGGGTCTGCGTGGAAATACAGATATATGGCTTCAAAGGGCTTTCAGTTGTCACACACAAAGCACAGAAGCTCAAAATTACAATGTTCTGAAACATCGTTGTGTCATCCTATTTGCAGAGAGAAGCATTATCTCTCACTTTGCTCTCCTACAGAAGTAATGTATCTTTGTTAAGTCTGCAGGGTGTTATCACAGAACTTGCCTTAGGGCAGAAACCGTAGTCACTACATTTCCCAGCTAATGAGAGATTGAGAAGACATTGAACAACGAACAAAAATGAAGCAGCAGCAATGCTTTTAGTTTAGTATCAGTCACTTGATCAATCTCATTCGAGTGCTATGTGAGAGTAAAAACATTAAGGTCCGCGCTCTAACTTACTGAGATATAACAGCAGACATGATCTGGGATGGATCATGCCTCTCCTGCTGACAGTCCAGGATCTGTGACTTCGAACAAGCAGTTCAAGCACCTGATGTCCTGCTAGACACCTTATAAGAGGTATGTTTATTATGTGGTACATCCTAAATTTCCTCAGCTGCGTTTTGCCACCTGAGAATGCTGCCTTGGAACAATGACAGCAGGCCAGACTGGAAGAATATAATGAGGAATAAACAGTTGGTGCAAGTTCTGCTGTTGACTTGAAGTGCCTCAATTGAGTTTAATGGTGATTATTTACAGAAGAGAGTGCAATAACAGTCGTAAAGTGGGAGGGCAAGCGAGCAGAAGACAGGGAGAGAAAGGGATATGCATTTCTCTTTCCCAGAATACATTAAAGAAACTAAGGCATTAATTCGCTTTTTCTTTTTTTTTTTTTCCAATTCTTTCCTTTGAATTACCTCCTTATATTGATCTCATGATACTAGGGAGTTACATAGTCCAGCACTTACAGAAATAAGCTGGCAGCACTATCCTAATATCAGCATTTAGGAGAATTTACCTGATTGAGTTAACTTTGGACACATGCATTCTGTTGAAAAAGCACACAAGGGGATCTTCAACAAGAAATAAAACATGGCAGCAAGCACGACACTGAAAGCGAGCCCCGGTGATCGCTGGATGCTGACCAACACATTAGAGATCCCAACATCTATGTGCTTTGCGTGGATATTTAAAAATATCTGTTGCCTATATATTCTTCACAGTTTGCTTAACACTGACCTTCTGATTTCAACTACCCGTAATAACCAGAAGTAATTTGCCAAACGCAACAACGGCAACAAGTAACAACTGTACTTAGGCTAAGCTCCCATACTGCCACAATAATATAACCGTATTAGCGTCTGATAGCAGGGAAGATTTCAAGTCCCAGCACAGTGAGAGAAATGTTACTAAATGTTAGCCTACTGTGAAAGATTCAACAAAACATAATTACCATGATTATAGGATATAAAAAGTAACATTACAAAAGAGCTCAGTTAATAGAAAAGAGAAGAAGAACAAAAAATTGATTTCTATCTAGGTGTCCCTTTTACATGATACTACCACATTTCAGAAGTCAATACAAAAAGCCAGGTTCTTTGCAATATACAGAAAAGTAGATAAAATTGAGATTTTCATGAAACCAGCTACACCTCCTCACTTGCCTCCCTCCATCTGGTTATACCGGTATTGTTCTGGTAGGAATTGTTTTGCTAGGACATGACTAACTTGTCACCCCACAAGGGAATTTAGACAAAATATTGTTTTCATAAGGCATTTCACATGGCCCACAGTGGTATGTGGAATGAGGGGGTCTTTGAAAGGGTCCAAAGCAAACACAAAAACAGTGGAAAACCCATATGAACCTAAACTTTCTGTCACAGACTGTGCAGAAAGATTAATTCTTTTGGGAGATGTAGAGATGACCTTCATTAGATTTTCTGTAACCTGGCCAGTGGACAGACCCATGCATACATTGTACACACTATACTGCAGATAACAGTAATGGGAATTCAAAACCAGTGTGCCTGCCTGCTACAATATGTTGGTGTATTCAGTCATTATCTCTTTCCTTGGGAAAAGTAAACACACAATGATAGTCTTCATTGGCAATGCAACTTGCAAAAAAAAAAAAAAAAATTTTAATGACAAATATTACATACAGCCACAATGTTACCTTTTCTTTGCCTCATCAGGTATCCCTCCTATCAATTACTTGTTTTAATCACAGCTGCAGTCTTGTGTTTCAGTCAGCCCAGACTTTTGTGGACAGAATTAAAACATGACCCAGAAATTCCTTACAAAGGAAAAATGCCTGCCAAAATAGTTAAAAGTTTTAAATAACGATTGCCTGGAATAAGTTAAATGTAGGTCACCATCTCTGTCTGGGTAAGTTGTTTGTTATTTTTCTGCTATGGGGAGACTTCTTTTGACTAGATTGATAATTTTCTGCCCTGACATTTTGAGCAACTGAAGAATGGAAAAAAATCGTTTTAAAAGGCACTTGAGCACTTTTCTGTGCTTCAGAAAACTCAAATCTCTATGTGCACTGTAAGAGCATAGATCCGCTGTGCCATTCACTGATAGAATGCAAATAGGTTGAACTCAGTGGTTATATATTAAAAGAATGCATGCAACGGATATGGTATTGTTGAAGGGAGAAGATCATATAAACACACTGAGTCTATTTTCTGTATCCTGAAAGGTAGAGGAGGAGGACGAAGCACAGCTTTAAAGTTACAGAGACAACCCAAGAGACAGCTAGGACACCTGGGCTTGTTTGAGCTGCTGCTCTCTCTGGAAGCTCGGTGGGATCTAGGCACCTGGTGACGCTATCAGAGCTTGTCCGCATCTTTAGGTACTTAAATAATGTAGATAATCTAAGTCATCATCATCATTGGATTTACATGCATTGAAGGTAATGTTTCTATTAAATTCATGCCAGGTATTGAAAAAAGAGAAAAGCAGCAATGAAACCAACATTTACTATCTTTGCTCAGAGTACAGCAGACTCTGACATTGCTCTCGGAGGGGTATTTATACAGCATGATGAATTTCCCACAGAACAGGCTCATTAGTGGTCTCCCACCTCCTTTGACTGCAATTTAAGGAACGACTTCAATCATGACATGATCACAAAGTGCCAAAGCGCACCAAGCCAGAAGCTGTTAAGAAACCCACGGCATATTCATTAATAGCCCTGGCAAAGACATGCATTTCTCCAGCAGCTTTCAGGCAGACACACGTATTGATCACTGCAAGTTCTCTCCTTTAGAGGGGCTGCACAGCACTGCTGCTCACATCTTTCAGCTCTCCTCGCTCTTCTGGAAATATCCGTACTCCCAAGAGCAGGACATCCTGTTTATATCCTCTTCCACCTTCAAGTTCCTCCAGAATTCACTTTTTGTGTCTATGCTAATGATCCAGCTACAGCAGCTTCTATATCACCTTCCCACTGCTAAACTGGCAAGTCACCAGAGCCTCTTTTTTCCCTGAACTGTAGCCACCAACATGAAAACCAAAGAGATGGTGATAAGCATCAGGCGAGCACAATGGGTATCAGCAAGAGTGCAGGGTTTGGGGTAGCAAAACCAAAAAAACGACACCAAAAAGCTCCCTCAGCTCTGTGGTTCAGGGAGCAAACTGCTAACAAGCTGCCTGTATAATCACCCTGGGCTTATAGAACAGAAACGTCGTGACGTCCTGGAGGGGAACTTGGTCCCTCTGCTGCCGTTCAGGAGATAGGCCTGGCTGGGTCACGATTCTGCAACCTTTGCTTGAGGCCTAATTATTTATTACTTTGCAACACAGGCACAGGTAGCAGGACATGGCGCAGCAGGAAATTTTTACGCATACAGAAGCATCACACTTCAGCTTTGCCCAGGACAATACAGATCACTTAATGTGACTAATGATCAAGCCCAAGGTAAAAGTTTCCTAGTGAAAGTGTTAAAAATCAATGAGAGAAGCTGTTACAGTCATTCCAATTATTTTCTAAATTCAGTTCATAGGTTATAAATTATCACTTAAGCATATTGGGGGAGTATGTGCCCTTTATTTAAACAGCAATATAGATATCAATTAAAGGACAAATTAGTTATACCTTTTGACTTATGTGCAAAGAAGAGAACTCCTACAGTATTAAAGAGTTTTTAACTAGTGGGTAGTCTGGTAATTAGGGAGCTGTCAGAGCTTGTTATGTTATCTTGCAGCAGTTGGTGTTCAAAATACTTCTTGCCACTCATGATCTGAGTGGGATGTTGTTAATATGCAGCTACAGTCTACAAGAGTTCAAAGGGTAGAATTTAATTACAATTCTGTAAATTCTTAATTTTCAATTACTATGACACTGGGGAACTGCCCTTGAGAAAGGGCAGATAAAAGACATTTTGGCATTTACAAATGTATGAATAAATAGGAAGGCAAAGAGAAATAATATTTGCGGGGTTGTCATATTTGCAAGTTCTACTGTTGTTTTTTAATTTATTTTTGCAGTGCTAGATTACAAAACACAATTTTCTTCTGTCAACAGTTACCATGTATCATTTGCAGATATTATCTCACTCCAGACAGCAGTTTTGAGGCCATCAAAAATAATACTTTTATCCTGTAGGGTACGATAAACTCATGTACAGCGGAGGGTCCCAAGAGGTATGTACAGAAAGAAAACTTTTTCTAAGAACAACTTTTCTGTAGAATCAAAAGCCCAGCTCCCTCGCTAGTGTCTTTTTTTTTTGTTAAATCTACAAGATCACCCCAGCCAGTGATTCCCAAACTTTGGGAGCAGGCCTCTCTACCTCCCAGTTTTATCACTGGTCACCCCTAACCTTACCACCAAACTCACCTGGAAATACTGTAGAAACGAGCTGCTTTCACCACCAGCTGGATTCCTCCTGGAGGCTCTGGACCACACTGGAGAAGAGGGATCAAAGTAGCATCGACTAGGAAGATGCTCTGTTACTAACCGAAGACGACTAAACGTACCCATCCGCAGTGCTCAAGAAGACTCTCGTGTGAAAGACAGGCCCTGCATTCGTTAGACGGGATACAAGGGATTCTTCTGAAGTCAACATTAACATGGAACGCAGAAAAGCGGAGGGAGAAAAATCGCCTAGATAAAAAAAACTTAAGTTCGGGAAAGCAAATGAGATCTACCCCGGGGGCAGTATCTGAAGCCCCTTCTGGAAGGACAACGCCGAACATCGGCCCTGCGTGGCGCCTCCCTGAGGACAACGTTACCCCGGCACTACACCCCGCAGCGCGGCCTGTTAGCTATCGCTTACGAGCGCGCCCAACGCCTTCTGTCAGCCCCGTTTCCACAGATGCCAACACGAACGCTCGCCCCAGGGCAGCGCAGTTGAATATAAAACAGGGCTCGTGCCCACGGCGAGGCCGGGAGCCACGCGCGCGTCCTCCTCGGCATGCGGAGCGGCGCGCGGCGAGAGCGGGGCCACGGCGTGCCACCTTCGCCCGCAGCGGGGAGCTCTGCGGCTCCCGTTGCCCTCGGAGGTCTCCCGGGCGGCTCCGAAACAGCCCTCAGCCAGAGGATAACAAGCAAATCCCCCGCATGAAAGGGAAACGGGAAACAGGCCGCGACCCCGGGACGTGTCTTTTATCACTGAGCAGCGCCGGCGACCCGCGTTTTAGACCTGCAGCCGAGCTGCGGCAGCTCCACGAGCGGCACCACACGCGTGGGGCCGCGGCGGCCGCTTTCAGGAGACCCTGCGTCACCTCGCGCCCGCCGCGGAGACGGCCACGGCGGCTCGGCCGACAGGCTGCACCGCTGCGGCAGCTTCTGCTTCGAGGGGACGCTGCGCGTCGCGTGTTTGCCTTTGAAACCCCGCGTTTGCCTCCGAAACTGCAGGTGATCCTCTTTTACGACGGTCTTTACGCCAAGTTTCGCAAACGAGCGCTGCTTGCGGGACCTCAGCAGAAATCGCGATTGCGGGTGTTTCCTACCAAACCTACAAAACAAAGAGGAAGGCTCCAAGGGCCACAGATCTAAAGAAATCTTTTATTCAAGCTGAATAAACAGCTATAATTGAACCCTGTGAAAGAGACTGTCTTTGGTGGGGGAAGGGATAAGTAGCATAATCAAAAGTTTATGTAGCGTGAGTCTCCGCAGTAGGAAACTGTGCTATTAAAGTATTTTTTCTGATGTATTTTTAAAACATTTATAATTTATATAAAAACACCAGGAGGTACCTTTAAAGTTATTTAGCATGAAAGTCCAATAAAAAGCTCCTTCGGCTTTAACAGCATGATACAATAGCTCTCACAGTATGTACAGTTAGCCAATTCTTATATTCACTAGTGCAGGGAACAAAAGCACAATACTTAGTACTCTCCATCAAATCAAGAAAAAGTCGTTTTGCCACTTACAGTGATTTATATGCACAGCAAGTCAGTCCAAAATGCAGGTGCCTTATCCAAGAAGGGAGGGGAAGCGCAAAAGGTCAGAAGCACTGTCACAAGCATTAAATACAAAGCAGCTTGATTAGGTTTTCGCAGACATGAGATGCTGAAGGAAACCCCAGCTGAAGCCTGTCCTTCAAGCAACACACATGTAGCAATATTTTAATTTGCTCAGCTATAGAGTGGCGGAGATCGTGTCAGCTTGTTAATAGGCAATCAGCACGTGAGATGCCAACTCAAACAACCAGGAAAACAGCCTGCTTTCAAGTTGTAAGTGCACAGAAATAATTTATTTGGGATCCTTAATTCCCAATTCCGAGCTCCTACTAGTTCCTTGCTTTGTTTTTTTGCAGAATGAAAAATAAAGCTGAGGCAAACCTCTAGCCTCAGGTTGCACTGTATAATCTCTCACTACAAGTCAGTGCGAGTCTGTGGATGCAACCAAGGGCAGGTTTTCTCTCTGCACCTGAGGTTAGTGATTTGAGGAAGTAACAAGAGCAAAGCAAAGAAAAATAGCAACAAAACTTATTTTATGTAGGACACCTGCTTTACCATGCTCTGGGCCACTCAGCACCATGGCTGTTCCAACTCTGCCGGAGTTATTCGCTGAGTATGAATTCAGCAGCACTGTTTACAACAAAGAGTATTTGGGCTATAAAAAGAGTGGCCCAATTTTAATGACTGAGGATGAGAGGGCGTTTTTCTCCTTCTAAACGCCGATAGTCAGTTCTTTTTAAGACTCCAAAAAACATAATTTAAAAGTGTTTCAAGGTGGTCTTTCCATGACCTGAGTAGATTATTTAATAGAGCTGCATGCTAATTTTTATAACAGATATGTTGCATACATATGCTGAAGAGAGAGTTGTCCAAGGCAACACCCTCAATTCCTTCAGCTTGGTCAATGGTCAGAGCTTTGACAGAACTTGAGGGAGAGTGCAACGGTAACTACTACTATTTGTGCTCATCTTCAAAGAAGAAAAGAAAAATTCACAGGATAAACTGTTAAGATGCAAGAACATGACTCTGCTTTGCGATCGTGGGGAAAACATTAAGTTTGCTCCGAGATCCCTAGGTTAACTCAGGCTGGGTTGACCCACAGTACAAAAAAAAGCAACTTCAGTCATCTTCAAACATCCAGCTGGTGCCAAGGTGCCTGAATCACAGAACGAGTACTGTCATAAAACCAGCTACTTGGATCTATTGAGAGCACTTTTCCCAGCTGCAGATTGAAACTGCTCAAAGCAAACTTAACGGCCCATGGTCTGTCCCAGGATCTTCCTGCAGCCTAGGCAGGAAGGTACGCTGCTCACCCATGTGAATAATCCTCTAGGTGCAAGTAAGCAAAGCACAGAGTATAAAAGTAGGGGACACGCAGCAAACTGGTGTCAGACAAAGGGAGTCTGCCAGGACTGTATTTTCTAACGCTTGTGCATTTGTGCTGACTCAAACGCTATGAAAAAGGTTCATAATAACTTTGTAAGTAGATGCGTTCAAAGAATAAATAGGGGGTCGTTTAATTTTCAATCCCCATACTGCACCTCTACTTCACTTTAGAGGCAATGCCAGAAGAGCTAAGTGCATTATATTGTAAATACACCGAAATGAAAATAATGTTTCTCTGTAATGGAATAGTTCATCGTCAAGGCCAAGTTCTTCATTGATTTACATTCCACGTAACCTCAGGAATACTGTATAGGCTGTAAATCAGTGAAGAATAGCATCCTTTGATTCTAAATCTTCCCAGCCATTCAGAAGTCATGCTAATACGTTGCTACAGCTGCACTGCACACGAAGTGACTGTCAGTTGGGGTTGTTCCAATCAATGGTATTGAAAGAGAGGGCTGCAGCTAGCTACAGTATCGATCATGTTAACGAGTGATAAACAATTGCAACTATCAGCCCAGTATCATTGCACAGGGCACTAAATGAAAGATTTGGATATCTTTAAGGTCACATTTTTTTATACTTGATTATATCTTTATTCAAATTATTGAATTTTATTTAACCAGTTTTTCAGCTCTCTCTCTCAATGAGGTGAAGTTGCACTGAGAGAAGTGGCTGTAAAAAATTGCCCAGCCACATTGCAAATTTTTTGCTTCTCAGTAATTTATACGTCATCTTTGAGCTGGAAGCTGAGCAGAGTTGTTTTTTCTCTTGCCAATAGCACCGTAGATTCAACACTCCTGCGAGCTCACATCTGGTGGAAGCTGAGTGATGGAGGAGCAGAAATACAGCTCCAGACACTTGGGAAACTGGCACCTGAATTGACTTGATAAAGCCAGGACTGGAACTGAAACCAGTTCACTTCCATGGACGTGCCTGATACGCAACACGGCTGAAAGCTTCAAAGTTGTTTCTGAGAGAAACAAACACAATTTCAAGTATCTACAGGAAACATCAATTTAAAAGACGTGCATCGTTCTCTCACAGACACTCTTTTGATGCGAATATATACTCTTGAGCACTTAGGCATTTCCATGTCTTACCAAAAAGCAGATTAAATCCACGTCAGTGCAGAGATGGGAAATCAATGTGTATTTGTGCCACTGTAGGATATATACTGACATATATGAAGAAAGGGCTGAAGAATTTTCTCCTGCGCTTTCCTTTAATCCATATGCTATTTCCACAGCTCTGCAAAATTGCACGGTCCTAATACAGCAGTCTAGTTGTATCCTAAAGGGTTAATGAAATTGCTGTGCAGGACCCACTCTTTCCAATCTCCTGAGCTGATGTTCAGCTGCATTTGCTGGACGTGTCTTCCAGAAACTCCAGTTAGGAGACACATTTTCCACTACATGTTGTGAGCCACAACAACTGGAGGAAAATGTTTTTCTTCAGTTGGTGCAGAACAACAAATCATTCATTTTTTCAACATAACATTAGCAGCTACAGGAGCAAACCAAGTGAAGGGACTGGCAAAAGTACTCAAGGTGATAAACCTAGAAACAGAAATGGGTGCCACTGCCCCTGAAAATAGCTCTCCCACCATTGGCAGGCACATATGAGTGTGCTCAAATCCTGTGCAGATATTTGCTCTGAGCTTAGTCTCATCCACAAGGCAGACCCTCACCTGATGACCTTGACGACAAAGAAGCGTCCTATGCTGCAAAACACTTCAACCTAAATTCACAGATCTCATCACGTTTAATGCCAAGCATAGGTCAGCCAGGTACTGACCTTTTTAATACTTTGCTTCGTGATTGAAGTCGAGTACGAGCACCCAGTGAATCTGCCTTCCGTTCAAATCTCCTACCAGCCTGAGATCAAAAGAGAGAAAAATCTCACCCGCAAAGACTGCCTGTTACTTCAGTGATCTTTGCAGGGTCTCCCATGCAAAAGCATCTCTGTGTAAGCATTTTCCCAAAAAGTCTTAAAGCAGGTACCTCTGCATCAGTAATTCTGGGCATGTGATTCACTGGAGCTACAGCTGCCAGGGCAGGGCTGAGGGGGAAAAGATTGGGGCTTTTCAGAATGAGATTCCTTTTTTCCACAGTAATAACAGCACTGCTGACTGAATAACGAAATAGGAATTAGGCCTCTTCAGTTCCTGCATTCAGAAGTGGCTATGTAGCATGCATATTTGCCCATCAGGGGGTAAGCACTGTGTGGGAGCCTTGCGCACAAATCTTATTAAATAACCCGTGGGACGCATGCCAAAAGCCCGTGCACCTCTTTAAATAAATGTAGCATGAACATTTATTTACCATTTTCATTTTCAGTGTCAATCAGCTTTGGGAAAAAAAAAAAAAGTTAAGTCCTTGGTTTCCATAATAATGCTGCAGCGCAGGAACACTACTACTAGATTATTGTCTCCAGCATCTTTCTATGCAGTTTTTGATAAAATTTTCCAGCTGATCTAGTTATACAATGTTCGGGGTCTATCCATATATGAATCAAATGCCAAGGTTGATGAAAAAAAGAAAAAAAACCCTCCAAAATCCCTCAATACTGCAGTGTGCAAACAAACAAACGGAAGAAGGCACCAACCCAAACAAAAACAACCCCTAAAACATTTTGGAAGGCAGACTGATTTTCACAAACTCATTAAAACAATTCCCAATTAAGCATAAAATAGCAAATTCAGGATTCATGTTATGAAGGAAGAAACAGAGTCTCCGACCTCATGGCAGATTGATGTTGTGATTTGCCTGAGCTTTAAAAATAAAACTCCCCACCATCCTCCCCACCCCCTTGCCCCCATTTTAAAATATTGCTTTCCAAAGCAATCAAGAATACCTCCTGGAAGAGCCAAATCAAACTATATCTTGTCCTTGAGGATATTAGCTGAGAAACGATTTTTGCAAGCTACACTGTAAGGCATACATTGATCTGATGACAGCTTTTGAATCTTTAGATAGAGTCGAACTTTGGCCTTTTCTTTATAATGCCAGCATGCCCGTCTCTGCAAAAGCCCTCAGAGTCACATTTTTTTCCCCAAACACAGAGAAATAAATCTATGAATAATTCTCTTGCCATTCCATTTCACTATCCCCACTTCTCATACAAGTTTGTGGGCCCGATCCTGTTTTTTCTACTTTGCTCGCACATGATTTTAAAGAAAGAGACAAAAATAATTAGGCATACTGGGGGGGGGGGGTTGAGTCGCTAGATTTTTGTTTAAGGAAAATAAAAATATTTCTTTCTTTTTCTTTTCTTAGGTTTTATTTTCTTATCTTGCCAGCATTTTTCTTGCGATTCAGTGTGGGCAAATAGACTGATTCATTTCTGCTGCATGCAGAAATGGAGAAGTGGAGAACGTGTTGTCTAATAAATGATTACTTAACTTACTAGATAATGAAGGGTGAGATACTTAGGAGAGGAGGAAAATAAGAATCATTTAAGAGTTGAACATGGAAACCAACTGTCCCCTAGCTATCTGTGAGGGCAGAAGCCTGCTGTTACCCACCCTGCTTGCCACTTCCATAGACTTTATGTCCTACAAGGAAGAACTTCTCCATCTCTCCCTTATGGCTCCCAGCAGCTTCTACCAGCTGGGGATTTTAGTATCCAATGAAATTTAACATGGTCTTAAAAATAATAATTTGCCACTGGGAAATCGATTTAATACCAGCATGAAAGACAAGATAAAATAATTTTTAAATATGTAGCTAATTCCCAAGAAATAGAAATCTTCAGTGCTCAGCCCCTCCATCAAGGCCTGCTGAAGTCATTTAGAAGATTCCCCTTCGCTTCAGATGAGGTCCACAACTAGGCGTGTAGCGCAAGCTCAGAGAAAACGGTGAAGATGGCTGAAAACTACTTTTTCTCTTGTTCTCTGTCACCTCTGTAGTCAGGTACCAAGATCAAACATATCTATGTTAAAAAGTTAAAAGTGCTGCCAAAAAGAAGGTGTTTTCTCAGTCTTGAACCTCTCTGGCAGATTGCATAGGACTTTACAAGTGAAATTCAGAAAGGACATATCTGGAATCCATACAGCATTGAGCAGTTTAAGTAAAAGACTATCTATGGCACAATTAGTATTAAACACATCTTACATCTGTCAAATGCACACTGCAATCAATACTCCTATGACTGCAGCTGCAAGTTTCTCAAGAAACACAGCAGCTATCTTTTAAACTGATATCAGCCAGATATAATGGGATATCGGAATTAACGTTAGCTCAGTCAGGCATGACAGCTTGCTGTAATGACTAAGTGTCAGCCACTTTGAAAGTTTACATCTCTCTTAATTACCATGATTACCCAACAGACTGGTTTTCTGCTAATATGCCTACTGGAAGCTATGAAGGAGCAATGAAATCTAAAACATACGTACATCAGCAAAGGTTTACGCTGAACTGTAAGGATCATATGTTGATCCTTATCAAACTGCTGCCCCCCCTGCTAAGGGGTACATAGCACAAAGCCGTACCACTGCTTGTGATGGGGAGATATATGCTATTTTTGCCCCCTTACTCAATATAATGGCATTTCTAGGCAGGGATAATCACGGAAACTCAGTAGGTCAAGAAAGTTTCTTAATACAAAGCCTTTCCTGTATCCCACCAGGCTCAGGACTGTTGAAAGTCTCCTTGGCTCTTTTTTTTTTTTTTTTTTTTCCTAGTTACCGTTTCCCTTTTTTTTTCCTCCAGGCTAATGCAGTCCTTTAAAACAAATCCTGTGGGTTACGTATTATTCACAAGAATCATTTTTTCCCTTGTGCATGGGTGGTGGTGGTGGAGAGGCTGGAAATACAAACCTACAAACCTAACTTTCAATGAGTTCTGCTTTCAGCTGAAACACCTTTCACTTTGTCAGCTCAAAGCTACCACAAGCAGAAATTCCAGGTGAGGAGTACTGGGTGACCAATGGACACAAAATCCATTTTTTTGGCCAGTTCAGGGACCACTGGGACTCACTGAGTGCTGTTTCCAAGCACAACTGCTGAGAACCTCAGGCTTGCGACTGCTGAATTAAACAAATACCTTTTCGCAGAGTTAACATTTTGCAGTAGAATTCACTGTCAGGGAGGGACATCTCTGGCTTCACTCTCTCTTGCCAATGCTCATCCTACCCTTGACTGTATTTAGGCTTTCCTAGCCTTCACCGCCACTTCTGTGCGTGGTATCCCAAGTGTACTCTGCCTTAATACATTTGTGAAGCAAGTATTCCAAGAGCTATAAGGAGATGCTTTCATAATGAAGGTAATTATCATTGCATTTTAATGTACTGCAGTACAGAGCCATGGTTCAGTAGCGTTACTTCAGAGCAAGTGTTATAATAGAGAGCTTTAGATCTATCATGAAATACATCTGTAACTAACCTTTGGTGCTGCATGCCAGGATTTTCTCACACTAAACACTAATGAGGTGTGCTCCCGCCTGCCTGCCACAAGTGGCTGAGGATCTTCTAATGAGTCTATAGCTACAAATAAAAGAAATAACTATCAAGTCACTTTGGCCCCTTTTTCTATGCAGTGCCTTCTAACAACTCTAACTGTGACAGAACATTGCCTCCTAGAGATTGATGTCACTACATTCAAAAAAAAAAATCAAATCAGAGTGCAGCAAAGGACAGGGGAGCTCGCAGAAAAATAAGATTAGCCATAGATTCAGCCAACTATCAGAACCCTAATAATGCTATAAATCTTCAATATACCTGACAGAGTATACACAGATTGCAAGTAAAATACCACATACAGGTTCATTATTTTCCTTGGTACCTAGCACTTGTATAGGGAAGGGCAGGGAAAGAAAAGGGAAGGAGATGTTCAAGGGATTGGGAAGGACTCACTGGAGAAGGACAATCCACTCCTCTTTTTTTCTATAAGAAAAATCACCATTGCAGGCATGCACAAAATCCTTCTTGTAGGTGAGGTGTAAACCACCTGTAGCTCCCCTCGGTTACCTTCAACAGCCATCCCAAAGCCTCAGCGCTTTGCAAAGCCTTGAAAATCCTTCTCCAGTCTGTCTATGCCTGGGGAAAGGCAGCTGAGCCTTGTTAGCAAATTGGCCAGGCAGAATGGGTAAACTTCAGTTATCCCAAAAAGCCAATTAAGAGGAGTTACAAGGCAAGTCTGACCAGTCAGAAGCAGAGGAGAGATTGGCAGCCTCGGCTGGGGAGGCAGGAGCCAAGGTAGCCTGCGGGATAATTAGCAGGGTTGTGCGAGTACATGATGCTCCTTGGGTTGTGGGGAGGAGCAGCAGGCAAACACAACACGGTGCTGCAGGAGACCCCGGCTGGTAATGCTGTTAATCCAAGACTGCAAATACAGCCAGGGCTGAGCAGAGCCTCCCTGGCTTTGCCAATGCCCGGTGCGAAGCGTGTCGGCTCTGCTGGGCCGGCTTGAACCCTCCAGCAATGCTGCTTTTGGGCAGTGGAAATGTTAGGCATGTCACTGCACCTCCTGCCCAGATCTGTGCTTTTGCTGAGAAGCAGCTTTTGTGCATAAATAAGTAAGTGCAGGGAATGTGGGCTGGAAGTCTCCGTGAGGGAGATGAAACTTTAAAACGCAGCCTATAAAAAGCCCAACCTGGAAGCAGTTTAACTGCCATGCCTGGCATCCGAATTGGTGGGGGGAGCTCACGGAGCTGGGGAGAGCAAAGAGTACGGTGCATAAATCGCAAGGCCTGGGGTCAGTCTGAGGAGAAGGGGTAAGAAATCTCCTTTATTCCCTCTCTCACCTATTGCAATTTCCCCTGCAGAAGCGTCTCCAAGTGAAGTTGTCAACGCAAGCTGAATTTTTCTTCTGTCCCCAAACCCTTCCCCGATTAACCCTTCCTTCCAGAACCGTGCTCGGGCTCTGCCTGCACCATGAACATCCCTCCCCTACCAGCACGCCTCCTCCTTTATGAAAATAGAGCTGTTGCTCGGTTGCGTTTCCCAAAACACGAGCCAGGCCCCTTCCATCACTTCCCTCGGGAACCTTTTCTCACCTCAATCAATCTCTTTCTGAAGAAAGCCTTCCTATTTCTCCATCTTTCATGGTAGCCAGAGCTGACTGTAGCGAACAAGGAACAGCTACAACGAACCCATAAAGAAAGGGGCTGCGCAACGCAGAAATGTTAAGTATTATTAATGTATTAGAGAGTTCACATGGCAGCTGTTCCAGTGTTAAGCTCTTCAGAAACACAGTAATCTTGCCATCCACACAATTCCTAGCACCTAGCATCCAGAAAAGCTACAACTAATTTATTGGGCATATAAAGGCAAATATTGCTTTTCCATCGTCATCCTACCCACAGCTTCTAGCACTGCCTTATTAAAAATAACTTGCCTCTGACTTTCACAGTATTGCAAAAGTGGTAACGTTTTTAGGCATGTCATCCTTTTCCAATAGAGAGTAGTTACAGAAGCCTTCTAATGACTTTTTCAAGGTAATAACTATGCGATGTGTAAAAAACCAAATATGAAAAAGCTGCTTTTATTAAGATCCACTTTTTCATTAATGTTTGCATGTTCCACCTGGATATCACCCTGTGGATACTGCTGGCAGGGAACAGGCTACTATGGTACTCAGAGCACCTTCTCGTGATTTATTTTTTTGTAAATGCCCCTCATTTACTTTATGGAAGTATGGGGAAAAAGAAAAGAGAAAAAGAACAGTTTGATGTATGGTTTTTTTTCAAGCCCAGGTGTAAGGTGTTTCTGGCAAGGATAATCTGTCAGTATTTAGAGACAGGATAAACTCCATCAGAAACCTTGATGTTTTGCTTCGATCTGTTGGGGAATTCTATCAAGAGACACTTGGGAGACCCATCCAAAAATAACACTTCTTGAGATCAGAAAGAGCTGTTTCTTTAGAAGTTTCAGCACCAGCAAAGCGGCTGTTTGTGCACAGGGTGCAGGCAGTCACGGGCAGACCCACCGCAGCAGACGGAAGCTCCCCGGTGGCCTCCCTGCACCTTCCTCAAGCGTTCCTGCTATGATTTTATTTTGTTAAACTAGATCAAAGTCCTGAATCTCCTCACAAGTCATAAAAGCATAAACACATTCACAATAAAAGCACCAACCAGCCATACTGAAATGGTAGGTATCAGGCTCAAGGAGTTATTTTTCTCACATCCGTAAAACTTTCCTCTTAAGCAGCCCAGGAGTATAATTTGAAAAGATTCCGATTCAATTCTCTTCAACTTCACGCTTGTCCTTGACGCTTACAGCAGAAAGATTTTCTTTCAGTAATTTTGCAATTTCACATCACCAGCACAGCCTTCAGAGCTGCTCGAGTACAACTCCACTTCTGGCAAGAACTCTGCATAGGTGAGTTTAGACGCCTCGAGTAGCCATGAACCAGCTACAAAAGGGCATCCTAGAGCCACTTGCTTTCACTTCAGCAAACACAACAGACTCTTTCTCTCTCTCTCTTAAGTTAACATATTATTTGCATGCATCAGCCATACTTAGAACTGCTCTGTGGATAGTTTTTTACAAGCTTTTGTTTGACAAATGCATCTTTCCCCACCCCCAAGACTGGTATCTGTCTCCCCAGCACCACAGTTCAAATCTTTTTTGGCAGAAATAGTTACAGCTGAACTTACGGCTAGTTTTGACAGAAAAAGAGCAAGGATATCAATACATCAAAGCTCTCAGTTTGGCTTAAGTGAAGTTACCCTATTTCCCTGCTTTTTTATGAAGGAATCCTTCATAATCAAATCCCAAGGATAACTTTCACTGTATCATTACTAAATTTTCCTACCATTCATAATTACTTCCTAGTAAGCAAGGCAGTCTAGGGAGAATGGTATCAACCCATCTCACACAAAGGCCCTGGGGGACTCACAGACATTGCTGAGAGAAGATGGATATAACGGTGAAATAGGATCATACTGAAAGTGCCCTATTTTCTTCCCACAAATCCTAACCACAAACATAGCACATCTGGGCAGAATATGGCCCCAGCTGGGGAAACATTCAGCTGTCCCAGGTCCAGTGACAATTATTTGGAGTAGAAATCTCTGTTCTCTCAGTTCCCAGCTGGCCTCGAGTCTCCAAGAAGGATGGGGAGCAAGTGGGAGCTGCCCTTTCAGATGCTCTAATTGAAATCCAGGCTGGAGCAGATGTGGTTTGCAAGTCAGAGACCCATAATTGGCTCCCTGGTACCCATCCTCTGCACTGAGCAGATCTTGAATCTGGGCCAAAATACACTGTACTTAGAAGGGTGCTTAAAGTAGCTTAATTTAGGGAGCTGCATTACAATAGATGCTCCCATACAAAATAATTCATTTACTAGCGTGAAGTATAGAAACAATTCAATTGTTTTCTAAATTTCCATGTCCACTGCACTCTGCAGAGCTAAGAAGCACACCTATAGCTTAAGTTAGAATAATAACAATGAAAATGATGAAAAAAGAGCCCAAGACAAAAATCCAGCTATTAAAAGCACCTAATATCATATTCATCCTTTCACGTATCAGATGCTCCCAAACTGTTCTTGCTGCATGTCTGCATTCATTACAATGTGTAAAACTGTGAGTGATAGTCATGGTCTTAAGTCAAATTATCCCACATCAAAAATCACTCTCTGCACTTGTCCTTCAATCTTGTCACACTGGTTGGCTCCAAAGTTGGCCACTTTTCTTAATATGATCCTTATCTTTAATGCTGCCTTCCCTTCCCCCTCCCTCCACGTAAAAAGGGCTTTGTACTGCAAAATGTTGTGGTGAAGGATCTCAGGAAGAGGGGAAAAAACCTCCCTGCAGTAATCTCTTCCCATGCCCAAGTGTCAGTTCAGAAGCTCAAGGTGTCAAGAATCGCCCAAGTCGCATTTTCCTCCCGCATGTTTAAAACGTTCCCTGCCCTAACGTTAACCGTTTGAGCTGCCACGTCTCTGACACAGGCACCCCACTGCCGAAAGCCAGCTGCTATTCCTCGACACGTTAATTAGCAACGAGGCCGGGGAAGAGCACTGAGCAGGGAGTACAGCGAGCGGGCGAAGGCGGCGCATTGCACAGTGGGGTGCGGTGCCAAAGTCGGTGTTCAGAAGTGACCCGGGACCTTTCTCCTTTCAAACCGATGCAAAGAAAAAGCACCAGAATTCCCCACAGACGCTCTGCGAATGTCAATGGGCAGCAAAGAAGCTCATCTACGGGAATTACTGGAAGGGTAAATGGTAAATGAGTCACAGCGGCTGAAGTCTCAGCAAATGATGGTTGTCCTCTTCGCCACAGTAAAATCTGGCATTTCCTTAGGGGAAAAATCAAAGCCATTTCCTTTCCTTTAGCATTAATAAAAATGATGTTAGAAGCATCAATACAGGCTTACAGAAATCCGGCAAAGTTTTAGATATGTGGCTTTCTTGGAACACTATTCAGACATGCTAAATAATCTTTAATCAAATGGAATGCTTTGCACTTGAATTTTTGTGAATCACTTAAAGATAAAAGCGACTTTTAAAATGAGGTATATGTTGACTTCTGTCCTATGAAGTCTCTTTAAAGTTCAGAGCAATGACTGTGCATTCAAGTACTGTATTACTGAGAAATGTTCATCAGCTGGAAAATCAAAACATTATCGTATAGACATAGGGACATTATCTGGAAATGAAGATTAAGTACAAATGTTCTTCATGTATAATAAATATTAGGGGAGGATATATTTTAAATGCAGAGAGTTAAATATCATTACTACAGTGGAAAAAAAGCTACCTATCAATATTCCAAAAAGAATAGGTGGAATTTCAAGGCATTGTATGGGCTGAGATCTTCCCCATTGAAGTTAATGGCAGATTTCAAGAGGGGCAAACTCAGATCAACAAAAAGACTACTTTGAAAGGCAGCGAGTTTCCTACCTTGTGAGTTACAGTATCAGAAGATCCAAGGCATCATTTTTCAGTAGCAATCCTTAAAAGTGCAAATGCAGAATTGTGCCTTCGCCTGCACACGTAAGGAATGCACATCCCTAAAACCAAGAGACTGTTTCTGTGCCCAAATTAAGTCAGATGAGATCTCCTGATGTGCCAGTGTCTACTCCTGGAGGAAAGAAGGGCTTTAGAGACCATTTTGAAATTGTGGCCCATTGCAGAGGATACATATTTTGAGTACTTTGCTCAGGCACCTACGTGACTCAGGGGCTTGGTACATTGGCCCTTTCCATGGAAAGAAAGAGGCCCCTCCTGCAGGTGGTTCTGCTCATCGGAGATTTGGTTTGATTACTTAAAGTAATGCTTACAGAAATGATAACAATGTCAAGAAAAACAGCGCAAAAGAAAAGAACCAGCTCTTCCTTCACTACAGGTTTAGGGCAAGAAGGCTCCTAGCTCAGGGCATTCAAGCTGGGTCCCTAAAGTTTCCCATCTAAGTTTCTCTTCCACAGCATATTTCACTGTGCTAACAGGGTGTGCTGACCTCTATTAAAATAAATAGGAGTTTTCATCAAGGGCAGTTAGCGCCCAAACAAGTATTTTGATATGCTCCTAGCTGCAGGAAAAGAACTGCCTTAAAACCTAATAGGCATCATATAATTATACATAATGGATCAAGGGACTTTGTAGTTCTCTCAGGTTGACTCGTTGCACCTCTGTATATGACAAATTTCCACTCAGATGAAAAAAAGTAAAGGTTTTCAGTAGGACTGTGGTAAGCCATTAAACCCTGTCGTGTGTGAAGGTTTGAAATGCACCTAACATACAGTATCAAGGGTATTTTAGGTCCCTCTTCATGTCACATCGAGTCATAATTTGTTTTTTATTGATGGTTTACATTCCTGGGGTTGGGATGGCAGAAGTCACAGGGAGGTCTCTGAGGCACAGATCTGGGTAAAACAGAGCATCATGTCATGAGATATTTATCAAGTGATAATGTGAACGACCGAGAAAGAGATGAGGTGGGGACAAAGGCTCCTCCGGCTGGGAAGCTATTGAACAGTTGGAGCCTGGGAACAGATAGCTTAGCGGCAGCTGGCTGCCCCTGGCTCCCTAAAAAATTAATCATTGCAGATAAATGCATAAAAAGTCGACACCTTGGGTTTGATCTGCTTCCCACTGAAGATGGTGGCAAAATTCCCATGTCTTTCCCCTACCCACCATCCAATCTGTGCAGCAAGGCCCAGAGGTGCTCTCGGCAGGCCTGGTGTCGCTTTATCACAAGTGTATTGGTGCCAGTGGATTTGCACAGTGGCACCCGCAGGGAAAATCCACGGGACCACGTCCCACCACTACCTGTGCTCGCCTCGTTCCCTCTGCGCCCATCAGCACAAGCTTAGCAAACGGCTGAAGCCAGTTCTGTGGTCCTTTTGCAGAGCCAGGCGGTTACAAAAACTGATTTATAGTGTACATGCGCACGGGGATGGAGTTGTGATGGTGCAAAGAACCGTAGTAGCAGCCTTTCCTGCCATTCAGCAACTTACATTTGCAGCCTTATAGTTCAGCTAACGTAGATGCATAGAAGCAAAATTACTCATCTAAGCTGTTTTGGCTTTCATTAGGCATTTTAAAAAACACGAATTTCATACAAACAATATAAGAGCGCTCTGCGCTTTCAAAACCAGCACGTGAGTGAGCACCAGGAACCAGCGAGCACCTTGCAAATACGCCTTGGCTTGGAAACAGTCACTCTGAGAATATTTGTATTGATAAAACCATCTTGCAGAAACGTACATAGAAAAGTAACACCAGTGGAACGCAGAATGGCCAAAGGAAATGAATTTTACAAGTGAGATGGAATGAATATTCCCAGGGGACTCCGAGCAATTGAACTAACTCTAGTAACAGCACCGCTCTTAGTGTTTTCGACTTCTGCATTACACTAGGAAGGGAAATTCTCCCACCTCCAGCCGAATGGCACACACGTAAAGCTCTGAAAATAAAGCCCAGTTAGGCGTCTTTCTACACTGATAAAAGTAGGTCCTGCAATTGCAGCATAAATACTGATCCTGCGTGAAACAGTAGCAAATTCCCACTTCAGCCCCTGCCTTGGTCTCACAAAGCTGATGTAAGTATGTGTACAATCTAAATAGGACAATAACACTTTTTTGTGAAAAAGAGAACATTTAGCAACACGCAGCTCTGTAATTACAGGCTGCCGGAGCTGATTTAACATGTGCGCTGGCACGTCTTGGAACTGGACTTTCCCTCACATTTACTATGCCAGCTGTTTGGTTTTTAAAGAAACACAGTTTTAAAGGCAGCACCTGACAACAGCATGGGCATCCTGAGCTGCAAGGTTTCGTTTTGCTCATTTTTATAGGAAAATGGCAGTTCGGGCAAAGCTCCAAGGAAAAAGAGGATGGGATGATGCAGGTGATAGGGCTACGGTGCAAACGTTGCACAGCAAGCAGGGTGCATGATCGCTTTTTATTCTCTCTCCTTTTGAGATAAGGAGATAAATACATACCTATCTATAATTAGTGTAACCAAGAAAAGCTTGAGGTTGAGAAGGAGTTCCTTTGCGACTGAGCATCAAATGTAAGGTTTAACAGCACAAGGCAGTTTGGGGGGAAATCTGGAAATGCACAACGTTTCCAAACAACATTGAGTTTCAGCAGCTTGGAGGCTCTAGCCATTTGCGCGTAACACAAGGGGAATTTCCCCCCTCTGCTCCCGCGTCATTTGCCCTGCGCCCTCCACAACCGCACCGCTTCCTTCCTCCCCTCCCGCCACCTCAGAAAACCACTGCCAGGAAGGAGACAGTTTTTTGGATGTACTGCCCTGGGAAAGGAGGGAGCTGCACACCACTAGCAACATCATACTCGAAGGCATAAGTTCTGTGAATACTTTTTCTCAAGGACCAGGACATTAAAGAGGTGCATAGTATCTTCCATACTAACAGGACTGAAAATGGGTAGAATTAAGTACGTATAAAAATAGCTAGTATATTTGATTATCAGATGAAAAGCTGGATTCAAGAGGGAAAACTTTTCCTATTAATATGTATCTTGTATATGTAAGCAGTAATATCCAGCACCTAGAGAAGCAAGTGAGGCTTTGCCATTGACTCCACAGGTCAGGAGTTCCCTCTGTGGATACAGCAGACCATAAACATTTCATAAATGACTGCAATCAAATCAAATAAATATATTTAATAGACCAATCTTCTCAAGACTGATTCTGAAGAAGCTCTATAAAAAAATATGTGCTTGTACATATAAAGTTAAAAAATGGGCTTTTTCCTTCATGTTTTAAATTACTGTATTCTCCAGGCTGGTGCTTTTGATTTTAATCTAAGAGGTTGAATTTGCAGATTGCCTAAAGATAAATGAATACTCGTCATCTGTCCCACTAACATTTTTCTAATATATTGCTTCTCCTTTTGGCAAAGCTGCTAAGATTTACATATAGTTTTTATCTCCTGTTGTAAAACTAAATTTGTTTTGAACGACAAGTAATTCATTACAGTATTCATTTTTTACCTTTCCAGGCCCAAACCATCTTTTCAATGGTTTCAGGGCATTGTTCTCGCCAAAGCATCAAAACCGCTCTTCTATTTATTTCACCATGCAGTTTTGTGTTTTGCCTTGGCAAGCCTCCAGCTGAATTAATTTGACATTCACTGATCAATCACGCTGTCTCATTACTACCTTCTGCCTGCCTTGTCATCTTGGTCCACTGTTGACAAGAGCAAGAAATGAACATCCGCGAGGTCACCTTCAGCAAACCTTTTATTTAATTGTAGTAGACCTACTGCTAAGCCCTGGGGTTATCTGCAGTTTTCCTGTATGTCTCTCCCTTTCTTTTACATGGGTAGTGAATTATTTTACGGAAGCCCATGCAGCTCACAGATGGAGTGACTCCAGCAGAGTTATTAAGGAAGTGGCCTTAGTAATTACACCGAGTGTTCGCATAAGGAGGATTGTTTTATTTCAAAAGCCACATAAATGACAGGCCAAGTGGATCATTCAGAGAAAGATATTGAGAACGGGGTACTGGGGAAAACTGACAAAAACCTCACTCTGGTATTACTTATATTCATTATGCAAGTATTCACGAGAAAGCCACTTTCCTCATCATATAGTAAATTATTCTAATTAATTACCATTTATGTAGAGTGCCAATTGATATGGCAAAATTCGCCAAATAGAGAGTAGCATTCCTCACCAGAACAAGCACACTCCCAGATGATTTTTAATTTCTATCTATACTTAAGTCTAGAGTAGATCAACATCTCAAGCAATTCTGACGAAATTCAGAGGAAATTAAAACCTACATGTCTTAGGCAAAAGCAAGAGTATTTAGCAGGCAATATCTGCTCCTTTGTATTTTTTCTGAGTCAGTTTAAATTCTCCACAGGAAGGATGTAAGTCATCTTTACATTCTCTAGGACATTTCTTCATGGGACCATTCTGGTTTACTTTTTAAATGAATGATTAGTGCTCACAACAAGTCCATGTTACTGGGAAGGGAAATGAGGTCCTCCCCATTCTCCTGAGACAAATACAGTGCAGCTTTGGTTATCTTTAGTTATATATTTTGTGGTTTCTGGCTTAGAAATAGCCTAACATTACTATCAAGGTGATGTATGAAACTGATCCTTATACAACATCAGACTTCCAAGGAAGCACAATTAAGCCAGGATACGGATCTGATACTTCAGACTAGTTTTGTCTGAAAATCAGGTGACATTCCTAAGGCTTATAGTACGATTTGGGCTGCTGTGGTGGAAAAGCAAGCATGAGCTAATTAATACGACTCACTTCTTTAAATACACTGCCTCCTATGCTGGATAGCTTACCTTATTTTCAGTTATTTTTCTTCCATTTCTTAAAATTTTTGGAGAAGAAAATGTAACAAATAATACAAGCACTAATTTCTATGCTGCATATAATGTCTTTTCCATTAATAAAACTTTTAGGCCTAGCTGTGGGTGGGAGCTGTGTGTGTGTGTACATACAGCAGCGAACACAAGAGTCCCAGTGTTGCGGATATGCCAATTCATAAGCAATAATGACGTGATAGTCAAAGTAGCAGGAAACTCACCGCCACAAACTTGGTAAAACCAGTTTATGTGAGAGAAGCTGTACAAGGAATGAGGCAGATGCTTCAACCAGCCAAAGTCATAAGACACCTTGGGACCAATTTACTAGGTACTTAGAAACTAAAGGGTATCATTATCTTTAAGAGGAAAGCTCACTTTGCAATAAAACACGAGCCATCAAACTGGTGATGGGAGAGTTAAAGGAGTTATTAAAAGGATAGCAAGTAGGTTGGTAGGAAGCCTTTCAATGTACCTCCTGACTGCAAAAGGGAATTAAGGCTTTGTCACTCCAGTCCCAGAGGAGAACGCACTGACTTAAAAAGAATTTGTATGAACATATGGTTAGGCCTACACAAGGTATATCTGAAGCAGAATTAATAATCTGTGAAGCTATGACACCAGCAGAGACAAAGCTGAAAGAACAGGAAAAATCAGGCAAAAAAAAAAGATAATCTCAGTAAGATTTGTGCATATTCATAACAGGCAGGAAAACTGTGTCATAATATATCGTAGCTGTACTTTGTTATACACAGAGACAGAATTAAAACTGCAGTCACTGAACTCCAGCGTGTTAAAATGCTAAATGATGCTTCACTTCATGACCTTAGCAGAGATCTTTACACATGGATTTATCAGCGACTTATATGCATACTTTTGCACCCAGGCAAACACACACATGTGAAAGCACACGCACCTGCGTGCTGTGGATTACACGGGACCAAGTGCCGGAGGCGTATTTTCAGTCAAACTTCAGAAAGGCCCATCAATGTGAAACATCTTATGATCCAGTGGATAAAAGCTCGTCTTAATCTTTTCACCAACAGAGAGGACATCAAATTAGGACATACGCCTTCCTGCTTGGAAGCAGAGCAAAGGAAAGCTATTTCTACTATTTTCTCTTTTTCTCCTTGTGTTTTAGTTTCAAAACATCAGGGGATGCGAAGAAGGGAGCAGGTGGATGTTATAACACTGATAAGCACATTAATAATGTCCTGAATAAAGGGATTGGGGTAGACACCATTCTTTTTGCAGGCAGATAGGAAAAAGACCATTTTTTTACCTTTGCACCTACCACCCAAAGTCTAGCGTGTGCTGCAACACATACTGCTGGATCTCAGAAAGAGTTAAAAATGGTGTTTTACCTTACTTGAAATAAGCAATTTTATACTGCAGCAACTAAGTAGTGCAGGCAGGACAAGGTGAGGGTAATGTTCCTGCTAGTGCAATTATCATGGCAGTGTCTCAGCAGCTGGGGTCTGCTCCCATCCCGCCAACGGCGGTCTCAAACCTTTCCTGAACAGGTAACAAATGTCAGTCAAGCATACATCACTCATATAAGTGGCTCCAGAAAATATTCATCACCACCGCCAGCAGCCAGGCTTAGCCCAAACCCAGCTCACACAGCCTTGGCTGCTCTCCCCCGGCCTCCACTATGGGGAGGCCTCTGTCTGAGGCTGGAGGTTGCCCGAGACATGCGCTGGAGCGGGGTTTTGCCAGTTCAATGCTTCACGGATTGCCCCATTCATTTGGTTTTCTACCCCATTGCACAGTCCAACACAAACTCCCTGCCCTGCACCAATATTTGCAAATTTAATAACGGTTGCATGGGAGCTGGGCTCAGGTAAGCCGCTGAGTTCATAATGCTGCCCTGGCTCCGAGGGACAAGTCTAGTAAAAACAATACTAATGTCACAGCTTAAGCAAGTGCCACCTCTCCAGTCCTTTCCACCACGCTTGCCTCCATTCACTCTTTCAGGACACAGCACCAGAGCATGCCACAAACCGCCCCTGTCAAACGCCCAGCGTGCCACTGCCAGGCCACCAGGGTGCTCCTGGTAAACAGAAGTGGATTTGGATTAACAAATTTGTCAGTCCAGATTTGTTTGGATTAACATCAAAAAGAAGAAAAACAAATCTTTGGACCCCAAATTGCATTTTTATGTGCCATTTTTAATAACAATCAAAGGTTCGTCCAGATTTGAAGACCTGAAGCTTTTCTGCACATGCAGATTCCTCTCGGCCAAATGATTAGGCTGTTGCCAGAACAGAAAAAGCTTGTGGGGACATCAGTCCCAGAGGACATCAGAATAAATGTATGAATCGCTTACTGAAAATGAAAGAAAAGGGGTTATGGAATATTTAAATTACACTTACACATGAAAGAGAGCTTGAGCATTTTCACGGGCAGGAAGCTTAACAAACTGTTGCATTATTTTCAAGGCGCTATTCCGAAAACGTTGCAGCTTTGAGAAGAAGTGGCTCTCATTTCATTTTTAAATTGCTATTAGTTTTGATGGGTTTTGTTGTCCTATCTCCTAATTTTGAGCAGGGGGATAGGTGTCTATGCAGGCATGATTGAGAAAGAGAGAAAGAGCGAGAGACAGATTACTTCAAAATGGGATCCAGGATCTTGCTGTGACTCATCCCACAACTCCGTGTAAAAGAGCAGAAGACCGTCTCCTAGCTTTGATACCCTGGAAAGGCATCCCTCTTCCAAATGAGATGTCATAGTGTTTACATAGCTAATGGGATATTACTGATTTGTTCCACAGAAGTTTTAATCAACGTAAAGTGTTGTTAATAGCACTGTGGTGCACTTCCATGCAACTTCACAATTAGCAGTCCCCCCTCCAATTTTTATAATGTATTATTAGAGCTAATTGCCTTTTTTTTTATTTGCAAATACCTTTCAAGGAAAGGTGCATGCCCAGCAAAACCCAGAGTGCAGCATGGGAGATGAAGTTGTTCTAGAGAGCTAAGCTTGCACAAATGCATCAAGGCAAACTGAGGCTCCCTAAACACTAAAGAAGCACTTTTCTCAAATTCAAATATTTTTTCTGATGCTGGAATACCTCATTTTTTAATTTTTAGCTCCATCTCCTCCCCATATATCTTTTTTCTCCTGCGGAAATAGAGAAAAATGTCTGTTCAGCTAAAGAAAATTCTAATTTACCCATAGGTAAATCAAGAAAGAAAAGTTGAGAAGCACGTTCCTGGTCTCAAGAAGGACTTGGGAGGAGTATGGTGACATCCAGCTTGGCCTTGCACCTGTTATCAGAACAGGCTGGTGGGGTGCAGGTGGCTTGTGTGCCTATTTTGGCCTCTGGCCACATGGAGATTTTTTTTTCATGTTGTCACTCTCATTGGGTGCTGCTGTGTGGTCTGCCAAAGGTGTTCAAAAGGCCTGTTCACCCTCGGCAAAGAAAAGCTTCTCCACCTCTGGATTATAGGCTACAAGCCTCTGGCTCCCAGTCCTGTACCCACTGCACTAAGCCAGGCCTTTATCTCAAACTCATTAATTCCAGCAGAATTGCAAGAGTATAATCATGTCTTCACTGGATACCAGGAGAGATATTTGTTGACATCAAGGGAATGCTCCAATGTTGTTTCCTACAGTTAAAGCTATAATAAACTGCGAATCCTTTTATTTTCTTTCTTATTTACAGTACCGAGTTGCAAGACAGATGGCAAGAACTCATATAGCATAAAGAAAAGGGTAGTTTTAATTGGCATTTCTGTTAAAAGGATTACTGTATGATAAAGGCTTGTATTTTCCTCTGATAAAGAGAGGAAATGAGATCCTTGATGGAGATTTAGGATTGTGACTGAAGAAACTAATATTTCATCCTTGGAATGGGTGGTTTATTTACAGCTGGTTGTATACCATTAGTTTATCAATTACCTCTCAAAATATGATTTACCTATCTGGAGAAAATAACACTGTTTTTATTATCTCTAATGATTAGTTTTCATAGTTCTTGTTATCCCTAGCAGCCATAAGATAGTTCTAGTGACAGAAGTTTCAATGTGTTCTGTAAAAGTTTCATTATGGTCAGCATAGAGTCAGCACACTCCTCCTCTCCATCTTTTATTTTGTGTAATATTTCTTTTAGATTGCACTTGTTTTAATAAGGATGAGAGAAGAAATGATGTGTTGTTTCAGTAGATTAATCTATGCATCTTTAAAAGGTATATATTTACGTTAAAAAAAATACTGTAAGAGACTGCCTAGACCATTGCACTGATCTTCTGTAACTGAAGACAATCTTTCATCAAAGGTCTAGATAAGAAAAATCTACAACATACCCATTAGACATGCCATAGGACACATCGCACCTCCTATCTCAGCAATAAAAGACTAGAAGCCATAGGAAGAAAGGACACCGTCCGTAGCATCCCAGGCTCCTGTGTAGCAGGGAATGAATTAACTGAGATCCCTGAATGATTCTGGAAGGCAGTCCATTCCCTAGCACTATGGATTATATTAATCAATTGAATGACTGAGCAAAGTCCTCTCCAAGATCTGGAAATTCATGAAGACCGCTGGGATGATTCAAATTTTGAGCCTCAGATGCTAAATCTCAGTGGAGCACTCATTCCAGAACAGATCCCAAACTGTTTCTCTCACCTAACCTCTTTAAGGATTGAGAAATCTCACAGCAGCTATTGATTTTGCACAAATCTCACCAACTGGCTGAAATCTTTCAATCACAAGGCTCTGGGGGGATCCAATCTGATACTGATTCACCATATTTCCGTCCATTTGTTCATCAGGCCCCTAAACCCAACGTCCCACAGTTTGAACGTCGGCCCTCTAGCCGATCATGCTTAGCGAGGGACACATTTTCTCACCTACCAATGCTAAATGAAAAGGTATGTTAGTGAACCCTCATCTCCAAGAAGAGAAAGACCAGCTCTTACCCTTTCCAGCTACATTTCGATTCTGTTTGCCTGTGGAGCTACACAGAAACAACTGGAATGTGACTGTTCTGAATGGGCCCCAAAACACTTGGATTCAGCATGCTTGTGCCACTGGTGCAACTCCTTCACCATAAAGGGCAGAGTGAGCAAGATCTTGTTTTTATCATCATTCATGACAAAGCCAAGCGGAGACAAACATTGCCATGAGCTGTTTTGGAATGGAAGAAAAGGGGTAAGGTTTTGCCTTTCTTTATTTCACCTGTTGGTTGTTTTTTTTTGGTTTCTCAGGAAATAACATCTTGGCATAAAGTCAAGTGACAATAAGATTTCCAAAAGTGTGACCTTTTTAATAACCTTTTAAGTATAGTTCTTTCTATTTGGAACTGATTTCTACCATCTTCCCTATTTTGCTGCATACTGTCTGTTCAAGTGTTGGTAAATTAAGTCCTTGATATGGCAAAGGTTGTAAGCATGTGATTAACATTAAAACAGTCTGTCAGCAGTCTCAAAGTGGATTTCATCATGGGACTACTGAGGTGCTTAATGTTCAGCATGAATTAAGTGCTCTGCCAGTTAGAAGGTCTGTTTGCCATGTTGTAGCTGTATTACAGCTGTAAGTTAAATTACCACAGTCTATAAAGCACCTTGTAGTCCATTTCTTCTGGATGAAAGGAGCTATGCAGAATAAATTGCAGTTTCGGAAACACAAACACCCGCCTGAAATGATTATGGGAAAAAATATAGGAAAATGGTTGTGGTTATATTTCCATTCCACTTAAGTATCTCAGAAAGTATCTCAGAAGTCAGTGTATTCCCTTTGTATTGGATTCCATCCTGCTAATTTTCAGGTCTCACCAACATGAGTCGCACGCAAAATGTCCAAGTAAAAGGACGTCAAAGTATTAGTGCTATCATTTGTCTACCATTGAGCTGTGTCTAGTCATCAAAAAGACAGTTCAGATCTTTTATGTCAAAAATCAAGGGAAGAAACCTTTCAAATAAGCATATTCCAATTCCACAAGAAGCCTGCTTCACACTAATTTTTGAATGTGTTAGCTACACATTAGAAGCGGCAGAGCAAATATACGTACGCTAACACAGTCTCCAATAGCACATCCAAGGGGCGTGAGAGCATACCAGACCCTTCCATCTTTTTGGCTGGCCTGCAAGGAAATAGCATTAGGAAGTGGCATAAAATCATTGCATTTTGAGCAGTAAGCTGACCCCCTGGTTTTAATTGTGTCAGACTTGAGAGCTCAAAGGGACAGTGGGAAAAGATGGCACCCTAGAGACTGATAGATCACACATACTTTTCTGTCAATCAAATAGTCTTTCTTTGTGCTCAGGTGGACTGAACTCAAGAACGTGGCTTGAATTAGAATTGCTACCATAAATTTTTCTTCAGCATTTGATACATCAACTACATTTTCATGAAAAAATTAAGAATTTTCCACTGACATGCTGAACATCATACCTTTGGAGTTCACACTGTTCTTTGGGTCATCTAAAATGCCTTAGAATTAAGCAGAAAAAATTGACTCAGACATTGCAAACGTTACTGATGGACTCTAAGGTGGCAGTGACCACCATATACATCGCACAATGTATAGTAACCGCACTAAGAAATAAATGCAGGAGTCCTACATGTGTATTAAGATCCTGGGAAGTCCAGATGTGTGCTTAGATTGACCTGGCAATAAGCATCACTCCTACAGCTCTTTGAAGAACTAAAAACTAAGATACTTAGTGGCTATGGTTACTCTACTTGGCATCTGAAAATATTTTAAGATTCATGTCCGGTTGCTGCCATGTTGTAAGCAATTAAACTGACATCATCAGTTCTAGGAGAATACTCAGAAATAGTTTTATTTGACAATCTGGGAAAAATTACGGCACAAGATTTGCTATCCCTGGTTCAAGATAACAAAGGGAAGTGGCTGAAAACATAATTTTCTTCAAATGTATTTGTCAATAAAGGCTCACAGTGATGCTGCAAGGGCCTTGAGCTTCCCCCTGGCCCACCGCTGGAATTAAGAGGAGCACGAGGAGGTCAGAGGGACTCTTTCCCCGGGGTCCGCTCCTCATGCCTGGGTGCGTGGCGGCAGCGATGCACAGCTAACACTTACACATGGCTGCAGATGGGGAGAGAAATTAAGGGTTGCTGGCAAGGGGAAGTAGATATTTATGGCTGATATTTGAAAATAGATGGAGACTTCCTGGAGTGGAGATATGCAGGCAGGCTCTTCCAGATGGCCGGGGCTGCAGAGAAGGAAATTCAAACACCAGCAGCTGTGGGATTTGTATGGGAATTGAGATGAAATTTCTGGTAAAGCAGAGGGATGACTCCATGATGGAGGTATGAAAACCTTCATCTGCTGGAAAGTTTGTATACAACTTTTTAAAATTCAATCTTTTGGGCTAAAGTTTCATCCATTTCCCTGAACATTAAACTGAAGAGAGATAAAATGAGATGGTATTTACACAGTAACATGCCTGATGAGGGGTAGGTGGGAATTTGTCATTAATTTCTCCTTTTCAACATGTATAATCAGGAACATATATATAAAGAAATATATATATAGATACATAAAAATCTTTGCACCTGGTCTGTGGGAGCATTGCAAACTTGTAAATATCATTTAGTGATATTTAATAAACCAGACAGAGTTTGACAAAAATAAACAGCACCAGAGTGACAGAAAGCAAGCATATTCATTAAACAACATCTTCTGAAATCAGTTATATTTAACTTTGATTAAAAGGCAAAACCCCCAGTACCTTGGCACAAGAACTGTGGTATCTTGCTTGGCACAATATATAGATTGCATCTTGTGGAGGGAAGAAAACTTTGATTCTTCATTTCAGAGTTATAAAAGATTTAGCATTCATTGATTATATATCTATAAAATTATATATACTATCTAAATGTGTAGATATGTGTACATATATTTGTGAATATATCCATATATATTAAACAAGTTTCAAAAGATATATACATACATTTCAAATGTGTGTGCGTGTGTGTGTGTGTGTGTGTGTGTGTGTATATGTGTGTAGGAATGAATGTGCTTGACTTTCAGACCTGCTCCCTACCTGTCACAGGGAAAGAGTTTTCAAAGCTGGACCTCTCACCATAGGCTTTTTCCCTTTAAATCGTGTAAAAAGTCAGAAAAGCAATTTCAAAGCAGTAGGGCTGTATTTTCAGTCTCTAGCTGGAAAAAATCAGCGTAGCTTCATATTCACTTCTATATATAAAGTCACCAATAATCTGGTCAATGTATTTAAAGCCTTAAAAAGCAGTATATTACACACAAATTCACACAAGCCGAAATCTGAGGCTCACACGGCTATTGACCTGAACAGGGCTTTAGTATCACTCAATACTATTACTGCCATATGTACTGTGTTAGTGCTACTAACTTAGCTAGTGATAACAAAAAATGTATATAAAGCACATGCTGTAATATTAATTCCGAACATACTGATAATATTAAAGGAATTGTGCAAATACATTATAATTGTCCAGTCAAGGCAAGCTTCCTCACCAAACTTCCAAAAAATCTCAAGCAAAAACAAAGAGACAAAAGCCATAATCACCTTAATCAAGATTAATCCAGGCATTAAGAAGGTGAAGTGCCCAAACTAAGGAGCCAACCTTTGGTGGTTGCATCTGGTGAGTGTCCCTCTCAGGTTCAAAGAGCAGTAACCAGCCACAGGAAAAAATCCCTTCTCTATTCCCCGTATTATTTCCACTATCAGTCTAGAAACTGAGGAAAATAAATTAAATTCCTATGATAGGAAGCCTCCATTTCACGCAGATATTGGGCTGGAAGGCTGGTTAAACTTTCCTTAGACTGCTTTTTTCCTGGAAGTGCCACATTATCGTCATTATGCTACTGAAGTTCACTTAGGTTGTGTGAATGGTCTCCTATTTTTTTCATAAAATGTGTATAACAAAGAAATAAACTTCAACAGTGATTGATTAACAGCTGTCAAGAAATACACAGGGGAATTCAACTACCAGATATTGCTGCTATTTACCTAGGTGCCATAAAAGCCCATTGCAGAAGCTGATGTTTGTGAAAGGGTCTTCTGAAGCAAGATCCTGGCAAACAATTATTTTTGTCATTTCACTTACTTTTCCCTGGCTTCCACATATGATTCAAGTTGGCAAAGGCAGCATTGCTCTGATTTGAAATTTATGTAAAGAAAATCTAATACTGGTGTAAAGTATTGGCTGATCTTCTCGAGTCAAACCTTCACGCTCAGCAGTCATTACTGGAGTTTTACGTACGAACACTCACTACCCTGTGCACCATTCTCGCAGTGTGGTCAGGCTCACTGCTTCTTGAAGGACTCAAAAAGAGTTAGGACACAGCTCTATAAATATCTGGCAAGAATCAGTATTTCACTAGCAAATCCCTTTGCGGCGGTAAATAATTTGCCATGAATAAAGCACCACGTTCTTCCTCTTTGCGAATTATCCACAAGCAGATTATGATTTAAGGAAATATATTTGTTGTGCATAGTTATTTACCATATAATTTCTGTAAATAATTTGTGGTCGTTAGTTTATTCATAAATGATTAGCTGCAAGTGTGCAATACTGGAAGGCGGAGTGGGGTATGGTCAGCACACGCTCGGCGGGGATGGATGTCAGTATCAAAGTTATGTGAATACAGCTTGTCTTCTTTTCCAAATTAGATGATTTCCAAAATCCTACCGCAGTCTGACACACACTTTCATTTCCACAAATGCTCTGTCTCTTCCAGGGACTGGAAAGGGTTACAGTGTTTGCTACTTGCCTGCTTGGCCACAGTCCTCATCTGTGACCTTGGGCAAGTCCGTCAGGAAATCACTTGCATATTTAGGTTCCTAACTACATTTAAAGACTTGAGCCTTAGGGCAAGTCTACATCATATGTAATATCCAACGCATTGATCCCCGCGCTGAGGCCGACCAGCAGCATTAACTCTGCCTCTCAGCACCCGCTGAGGCGGCCGCGCTCCCGCTGGGACGGAGCCAGCTCGCCCCGCTGACTGGAGGAAACGCCGAAAACTGCCCCCCAGTCCCCGTGACTCTGTCCCCAAAGGGTGGGGAGGCGACGGATGTCCTGCGGCGCGAGGCTGCTGACAGGCTGGAGCGTATCGGCGGGGCGCTCCGACTCCAGGCTAATGGAAAGCAAAGCACCACAAATTCTACTATTTTATATTATTAATTTAATCGTGCTATTAAATTGTTCTATCAAATTGTTCTAGTTTCTATTATTAATTTAATGGCCTATGCAGTAGATTAAAATATGCACATATAAATCTGTATACAAAAGCACAGAAGAGACTGTTTATGTAAAAACTTCAATTAGCACATTCAAACTATACCGACATTCAACGAAAGTTAATCTTTTCTTCTTGAAAGGATCAGGATCTCAGCTGACTGAAATAGGCATAACACTACTGCAGACAACGCAGCAACGCTGATTTACACCAGTTCAACTTCTTAATGATTTGGACCTGTCGAACATGACACTCTCACACTCTCTTCTTGTCAAAAGCTCTGATCCAGAAAACATTTTGAGGACAGAAAGCAGAGAAAGGACTCCCAGCCATTCTGGGGATTTGCCAAAACAAGTAGGAGAGATATGCAGCTGGAAGGACCTTGCTTAAAAGATTTAGTATTTATTAGTTGCATTTCAGACTTTCTAAGGAATGAATGGACTAAAGATAATTTAAATAAATATATTTTAATGATGCCATATAAAGTTGGAAGTATATTCTCAGGCATAAAATTTTAAATTAACTAGAAGAAAAATACAGCATTATTTATTTTTTCACCTAAAAAAAAAACCAAGAATAGTTCAGTTGTCACTTCAGTCTTTTTCCAGACTTGTACACACAAGTCTTTCTGCTGTATCATAAGATAGAAGCTAGCAAAATAAACATGCTAAAAGACTCAATTTTGCATTTCACACTTAAAAGCTTCCACTGCAATTTAGCCATAGGAAGCCATCCAAACCCCCTTAGTCTCCTGTTCTTGAAAGTGATGCCAAGGTCACTAGGTGCCAAAAGATACATTTACAGAAATGCCTACAGAGGTTGTGCTCCCAGGGAATTGGATGCCCAGTCTAATTACAGGTTTTGAAAATTGCTATCTCTATCTTCAGATGTTTTTATAACCTTGAAAATTTGGCCTTAAATTAGTCTTGAAAATGAGATTTAGAGACATAATGTACTCTCAGCATTTTATCCAGGATCTCAGTACAGAAGAATGGGCACCTAAGTTTGGAATAATTAAGGAAAAAATATGAACGATTCAGGAGAGTTGTGCTTCCTTTCCCAAAGCAAGCAGTTCCTTCCAAAACCTGAGGCTGCCGGCAGACAAGCTTGCGTCCTGCTGAGCTAGAGCCACCCAAAGCTGCACGAGAGTGATTGCCCAGCTGCTCCACCTCCTCCTGGTGTCCTTCGAGGTGCTCCCCTTGGCTGCTGCTCCCAGGAAGGCAGCTCCTTGACTTAAGCATGATATGGGGTTTTGGCCCAGTTTGGACCCCTCCTCCAAGTTGCCCACTGGATGAACCTATTTCTCCTCACTATCTAGAGAGCCTAGAGGGACCAGTCTTACAATCCCTTTACTGGGGTCAAGCCTGTCCATAACTATCCAGTTTGCATTGGCCACCCTAGCACCAGTTCTACTGAAGACAACTTATCTGACAATGCGTAAGATTAGCTAATACCCATTGCAGCTACAGCAGTCCAGACTTTGATGCAAGTTTGGTTTCCAAAAAAACAAATTCGTCTGGTCAGCACATAAGGTTGGGCAGGCACATTAGCCTCCCCCAGGTGAAAGGAGCCACACAAATTACTGTACCACAAGCGCTGTGGGGGAGCCTGCGATCATGCCCAGCGGTTGCTCATGTCGCACTGACCTGAGCCACCTCGAGTCTTGCTGTCTTGCCAGCAAAGACAAAGACAAAGGTCCTAGAAGAGGCGCTAAAATAGAAGCTTCTTCCTCCACTCACCTACAGGCTTGATGACTTGTGCCCGTATCTAACTCATTAATTAAGGTTAGTCGAGGTCAGGGCCTGGAATCTGAGCAATTGAACTGTTCGCTCCTCTGCTAAAACAAACCATGTATGTGCATCAGGCTGCCAAGTTCAGTATTTGTGAAATTTGACCAAGGAAGGGATCTGCCACGCACCTATCCCTCGCTGGTGTGCCTCCAAAAGCTGGCACCAGGCTGAGAAGATGCACCAGGGATTTCAGAGATGGCATGGAAGAGCAAGAAAGAAGTACTATTAACTTCTGTTTTAAGGATGACTTTTCCTGTCCTTATTGTGAACTTGAATATCTGGTATTTTAATTTTAAAGCCCAGCTCTTGAAGTCAAGTGATTAGACACAATATCTTGTCTTTGACAAGAGAGCCTTGGTGGGTTCAAACATGAGCCTGAAAATGAAAGATGATTAAAGCCTGAAGGGTCAAAGCCAAGGATGGAAATAAAAGTTATCTGACATATACTTTTTAAAGATCACACACTTTTAAGCCAATTGCATGATTTTTGACTTACATAATTTAGCAGTGCAGAAGCAGAACTTGTAGTTCACAGAGAGACAAAGGTGACATGGGCTGGGTGAGGCAGGGGAGCAGGGACTCCACGATGGAAGTGCTTGGTGTGGTAAGCTGTCCCCCGCCCCATCCTCTGAGATCAGGTTAATCACAACCTGGCCTGTTATAAATATATAAACAGACAGATCACTTACACTGTAAACAGCATAGAGGTACCAGCTGTGAGAATTGTACTCATCAGTTTAAAAATTAATAGCATTTTATTGAGAGCATTTTTTTGCAAAACCTCTTCATACTCTTCAGGCAAATGAAAATGAGCTGGAGAACATCCTAAATACTGATATAAATGGAAGATGAGCGTGCAGCTCACGGACATCATATGGTCACAGTTTGACAAGGCCCTCGGCATTTGGATCTGGATGGATCATGCTAATTATTGCTTGGATTTTCTATCCTTTCCAAGAATTTCTGTATCTTGTACTTGTTGTTAACCGTGAGCCATAAAGTTTTCAGAAGTCAGGCAGAAAAATATCTCAGGAAGAACTCCCCTCAAAGCACTGGGAACTGTGAAGTGCAAACCGGTTAGTGGCTAGAAAACCAGTTAGTGGTTGTACTCACAAGATTTCATTTGTATTAGCTGCATTTTAGACTTTCTAAGAGATAACAGATTAGAGGTCATTTAAATAATTAGAGCTGATGTGAAGTTAAGATAGCCTTGACAGTGCATCCCCAGACATGCAATTTCAAGTAAACTTTTGTGAATAAAACAACAGAGGTATGGCTCTGAAAGATTTATGTGACCCACTAACCTCTGCAGTGTCATTCACTTCATCCAATTAAATCAATGTCCATCAGCCTGCTGGATGGCTAACTCTTATTTACCAATAAATGCTCTTTATTGATCAGGCGCAAAACAAACCAGTCTCTGCATAAACCCTGGTCCCTCCACAGTTCACTCGGGGAGCTCTCCATGGGCATGCCGTAGGCTGTGGTTACGGAAACCCGATGACTGTCCTTCCTCTAGGTCGGAAGATCATAGCAATTTTAAGTCATGACAGAGAGACTGCCTAGAAAAGCCATTAAATAGAGTCTTATATACAGTTCACACTTGTGGTCAAGCCTACCCAGGTTTTTATCCCTGGCTTGGGTTTGGCTTGATCTGTATTGCCCAGAGATAAATTTAAGGGAGAGTTTGAATTTTCTTTACCCTACTGTGTGTCTCTTGGGTCGCGAATAGCAGAAACTAACATATCTAATTCCTTCTTTACTCATCTTCTACAGACAAGCAGAGAGGCCTTGATGCAGGAAAACACCTGAGAGGTTCTTTGATTTGCTTAGGTACATGGTTGTAATCCAGAGGGAATTGCCGAGCAGAGCTAGACTTAAGAATATATTTAAGTATAAGACCAGAATGAGTAAGCATGCAGCTAAAGTGAAACATGGTGATGCCTTTTGAGCCTGTATGGCAGGTTCGTGACAGCAAAATAGTAAACCGAGATGGTCAAGTTGTCACCTGCACAGATGGCTCTTCTCAGCCAGAAATTTGTTTTATTCTGAGGCACGAAAAATTAAAACACCTTCCCAAAGAATCTTCTGGTTTACAAGACAAAATATTCTGGAGAGGAATATAAATGTGCTGGCTGCCTCATTGACAGTCTATGCTTCAGATTTATTTTTTTAAGATATAACGTCTGAAACCATATTTCCCTAGTGATAAAAATCCCGTTAGTAATCCTGACAAAATCCTAAAGGGCTAAAAAGCAATGAAGAGGATTTCTAATGGCAAGTTACAAATCCTTTTAGAGACTATCTTGCTTTAAAATAATTCAGAAATAAAAAAAAAAAAAAGAAGGAATCTTAGGAACAAAGTAGTGCTACTTAGAAAACCTTTGGCGAGATCAAGGACACTTAGAAGAGCTGCCACTTTCCAAGGCGAGGAGTAGCATTTTTTTCTGGCCACTAGGCACCACGTATCTGAGGCCGCAAGACGAGAAAAAGAGACCATTTGTTTAGCGCTGTCTGTAATCCCATCTTCTGCAAGATATATTGAGTTCTTCCCATTAGGTCAATAAGAAGGTAAGTCAAGATCATGAGAAAAAGTGATGTGTGCAGCTGCAGTAAATGGGGTCTTCAGAGCAAGCAGTGATGTTGAAATGGAAGCAAATAGCAGCGCGCAGTACGTTTGGCTGAATCCTCCCGTAACACGGGCAGGGCTTCCTTCAACCAATTTGTCTTGCACCACAGGTGATTTCCGCTGACTGCTCTACACAACCTTCAGGCTCTTTTTTCACCGGCCTATTTGTGCCACTTACATACCTCATTTGAAGTTTTAATGATTGTTTTAGGACACTCTTAATTTTGATCCTTAATTTGGGGGGAGTGAATGCACGTGGTCACACACAGTTTTAGCTCACACTTGCTGAATGTAGTAGTTTCTGCTGAGAAGCAGAAGACACATAAGTTAAAAGAAGCTGAAATAAAACTGAAATAACTTCATTAAGCCTCAGACACTGCAGATGCATAGTTCATTATACAAACTAAATGGGCCAACCACATATCTAATATTATTCCTCCGCTAGATTTATAATAGACCTGAATTTGGTGTTGAAACTGCTTCTTGAACGAAATGGAAAAAAAAAAAAAACCTAATTGGGGTCTTTGCACCTTATGTCACCAAAGGCAGAACAAGAACTGTGATTCATAATTCATTACTTTCAATTATTAATTTATCAAAGAGGCTACATTCTTCAGTCACCTGGGTTTTAACAGGGATGAAATCAATTGGGTTCTATAGGAATCAATAAACCCACTGCATTTAAATAAATAATTATAAATCATCTTGAGATTTTTAAGCCCATTTATAGCCTTCTAGAGCTTAAGTGTAACACTCGCTAAGTTCTACAGGCTGCAAAGAAATGATTGCTATTCTTTATCAGCGGCGACAGCACCACTTTTTACACAATGAGTAATTAGAGGCGAGTGCCCACTTCTAAAGCGCGCACACGACAAGAGGCTGGCAGAGGCGGCGAGCTCTCCCAGGGACAGGCTTAGAAAAACGGTCTTGATAAATTGGAGAAATGGACTGAAATCAAGCAAACGAAACGCGCTGAAGGCAAGTGCAAAGCCCTGCAACGCAGGAGGCAAATCAGACGTGCAGACACAACGCGGGGCACCGCTGGCTCGCGAGGTAGTGGCAACGCAGACTGAACGCGAGGGGAGGCGGCAGCAGGTTGATTTTAACCTCTCAGTGAGGAGTTTGGGGATAGCTTCAACCTCTGTGTGCGTGTGTGCGAACAGCTTAACCCCTGGAAAACATCTGCCTAACCCTAAAGCTATCCCTAACCTGAAACACTGCCCGTATAAGTCAGGGAACCCTTCCAAAGTGAAAAATTAAACCAAATGTACAAGGGGATCCTCATAACTCAGCGGGCACCTGGCCCATATCTAAACAGCATGGTCCCACTGTGTTCTGCAACATCACAGGTGGAGAAACACATACAGAAGGAGGGTTTTTTATACTAAAGTTCCATTTATCCTCATTGTAACTGCAGCAACTTTTTATCAGAACATTCCTCAAACCGCAATATATGGTGCAATGTTATTTTAGAAATTGTTCTCAGTCACACCTTGGCTAATTTGAAATGAGAATGTAACGGTATGGGACATTAATACTGCTTCTCTGCTGTGCCACATAAAACTCATTTCATATTCATGTAGTAGCTTATTACTGATATGATAAAATATTATGGACACTGAAAAGCCATTTGTTTCTCAAGTACTCTGAACATTACACTTTACAATTACCACTTTGGCTACTAAAACACACAGCAACACTTATAAAAATCTTGCATGGGGCATTGCATCAGTTGCTGAATAGATTGCATATTGAACAAAAATAATGTCCAGCAAAACAGAAGGGCTTTGTGACGAAGCTGAAAGGCTTCCTAACTGCTTGCGAATAACACGTACTGCAGAAAACTAATTAATCAAATAAGTCTCCTACTTAAAAAGTGATTCAGGAGTCATATATCTCAGAAGACATCCTAAGCAGGTAAAAACATTTCTGTACATCAACCTTTTCCACTTCATCTAGGGAGGCTTGTGCTGCCAGAAGCTCTGCCCTGGAGCAGTTCCTCTGCCCAGAAGAAAGCAAGGACTTCAAGGCATCGTGAAGTTCAGCTCGTGAGGCATCTCAGTCACATCATCTGGCTCTGGGACCACATATGACCAAAGAGACAGCTATCCTCTCAACTTTTGGTTGACCATTTACCTATAGATAATATTTGGGGTGAAGAGCAAAAACTCTAGACTACAGCATCACTGTTCAAATTCTGAAATCACAAACTGGTTCATACAAAATTGACAATTCTCATATCCCTACATATCTGAAAGATCTATCCAGCTGAGGTTATTGGGATTGTATTTATTACATAAAGAAATGTATTCAACTACTATATGTAATTAGAAGAAGGGACTGCTCCCACTTAAATTTGAAATCTGACCTTAAATCATATGGCTTATTAGTCTGACAGAATTTTACTAGAATATTTGTCTGTAAAGCATAACCTCTCGCAGTATATGAAAATATTATGCACTAACCTACTACACAAAAGGAGTTTGTGTTAGAGGGTGAGGGGGGCTTGTGGTTGTGAGTTAATAAAGACTCAAGGGAAATCATTCATAAATACAGAGCCTATTTCAAGCGTCACAAAACGCAGAGTCTGAGACGTTTTAACAAACTTCCAAACCGTTTTAAACTCTCAAGTTATGAAATAAATTGCTCCACGTTGAGTCACTGCTGAAAGGAAACTACCTTTAATGTTAGCAGAAAGAGAAGTGTATTGTAGAAATTCCTCACATCTGCAAAGTACCTCACTTAAATGATAATTATCTTCTATCAAGTGCTTTTACTCTTAGTCACTATTTGCTTTATCTATTCTGAGTCATATTAAGCTTAGTGTCTCAGCTGCAGAGAATTTCATTATAACATTTGTTAAAGCATCTTTAATAGGGCAATTTCAGCATCCGTCTACTGTACCTCACTAAATGCCTTTTATTTGCTAAATGATACAGTTTAGATGAAACATGCACTTCAACAAGGAATGCGGTTATACTACTAGAGATGCCACGCGAGCAGCAAGCAGGCTGCCTCTGAGAGCACCACGCCTGCCTCCAGGTCGCTGAAAGCCTGTGATTGGGGAGCTCAATTTTGAAGCCTCACATTGGTAAAACTCCTCCTAAATTGCTTGAAACTGGAACTGCAATTTGATACTAAAACAGAATTTGGTAGTTTATTCAGAAGAAATAGAAGCACTTCTTTGATGTTTTAATCTATAAACTCTAATCTACCTACACAGATTAAAAGGTCAAATACAAACTTCAAGGACTCTATTGGCTATTTAGTGTCAGCCATGCTATTTGCAGTAATACTTTGTATGTTAGTCAGACAGAAAATTTCTTTTACCTTGTGCTATAAATAAACAGTATAGAAAGTCTCATTAGTGCTGCTACCTAATTCTCAATGGGTCTCTCCAGCTGCTTTTCTGTAATCAACCCATCTACAAGACCAAAATTACATATGTTAAGTGTCCTTGTAGAAAAATCATCAGGTCCAACTCATATTAGAACATTTTTAGTCGTGTATCTTTGTAGCTAAGAATGTAATAACATAAGTAAAAACCCAAGCTTCAGCCCTGTCTCCTACAGTATTTCTTCCAACCTGTGTCATGGTTTAGCCTAGACTAGACAGGTCTGCGACAGAGCAGGCTCCAACCCCATATGAACCGATCTGTTTTTACACTTTGTTGATTTTGCGGTGCCTTTGGTTCCTACATCTATCTTCCCCTTCTGTCCTGGCCTCTCTAAATACCTGATACATGCACATAACTAAACCCAGGAATTCAATGCCCTTTCATTCCCTATCAGGTGAATAAAAGAGAAATACGACTTCAGCTGACACCACTGAAATGATGTTATTGGTTACGTTAATGCCTAGAAAGGGTGTCTCTGCCGAGAGCAGCCAACAAGCAAAAACGTTCCTTGAATTCAGCAGTAACTTCCAGGCGCTGGGTGTAGATAATCTGGCCAACCTGATAATTTACAGTTTAATCCCAACATTTGGCAGTATATATCCCCCTGTATGCAAATACACGATTCTTCACCCAGGAGCAACGCAGGTAAGATCGAAGCACAGCAGCTGCTGAACAGTGTCTGCATACTTCCTCCAATTCACCTGACTTACTGACATACCAGGCATAGTCCATAGTGTCATCACTAGACGTTACAGATGTTACCAAAAATCAATATGTAAATACAGGGTAGAGTCTAGGGTAGAGAAATCCACAGAAAATTTTTTTCCAGAAAATTGGATAACGCCCTACAAAGCAGTTTCATCGCAATGTGCACGCCCTACCTCTTTCTTTAACACCATGTTGGTGCAAATACAGCGGAAAACCTCAACGGCAAAAGATAGCATTTGCAGACAAAGTCAAGAAAGACACACTGCTGTTACTGCTTTTTGTGGCTGACACCTGAAAGGATCCGATAACCAGAGGTGGGGATCAAACAGCCGTTATCTTGCTCTGTTCCAGCCTTCCCATCGCTCGGAGGAGGAAGCAAGGAGTCCCCTAAAAGATTGTTAAAGAGGAGCGAGAGACAAGCATTGAAAACTTTCAAAAAATCCTTTTTTTTGAAAAAAGCAGCCAGCAGGGCAGGCACATGGAACCCTGAAGCAAAGGAGGAGAAGTCCCACCAGCCCCACGTCTGTTGGTGGAGGTGCAAATTCTGTGGGTTTGTAACCAATCCGGACAGAACAGCCACCTCTCCCCGGTTATCCCCCGTGCTGAATTAAGCACCGGAGAGCCAGCCCGGGCTAACGCCGTGAAGGATCACAGCACCTCTAATTTTATGCAAGTCCGTACGACCATCTCACAGGGTTAGGTCACAGCAGCCAACGACAGCAGTCCTAGATAGAGGCAGCCAAAGCAGCAGGTAATCTGGCAAGCAGATACCTGCAATTAACTTCCCAGTGGACTTTGGGTGGTTCCCCCCCCCCCCATTAATTAATTCCCCTAGGTAGTTAAAAGGGATGTTAACTGTGTGTCCAGTCTTAAAAAGTCAGCAAAAAAAAATTTTTTTTTTTAACATTTCAGTGCATCACAGCTTTTGTAGCTGTTGGCCAAGGACTGACACTGATTTACTGATTTTTGATGCTGAACTAAATTACTAGTCCTTGCTATATCTTTGTACTGTTTTCTTCTGTATGCACTTTCTCTTTAATTAAAGTTTTTGGAGGTCATTGCACATTGCTGAAAGCTCTCCAGGGAAAACAGTCTTCATCTGTTTTTGTGCAGTTTAGGTCTGTGACTCCTTTCCTCTCCTCAATCAGCTTAATGTTTCTTTAAAGGACAGAACTATGAAATGGGAATTAATTTGCAAATGAGTGGAGTTTTTGTCAGGTATCTTTGCAAAAATAATCTACCCTTTTTATCACCCAACCCAGCAACGCACATAAGCACAAGCTTAACTTTAATAGCGCCATTGAAATCAATGAAACAACTCACATGATAGCAAGTTGCTGATCAGGGCTTTACTCCAATGGATGCTTTACATCTTATGATTAAAAATAATTCCTACTTGGAAGCTGGCAAAGCATGGGTTTGAGCCTGCTGTTTACTGGTTTCTTCCATGAATGTCCTCTTGATTAGAACAGCATAAGCACCACAATCTCCATACGAAATATTTGGAAGATACACATTTTCTATGTATCCAAGCAGTGATTTTCTTTTAAATTGGATGTGAATGCCAAGGCAACTTTATGGTCCTTTCATACTCAAATGCTCTGCTGCCACACGTCTATAATGTTCTCTGGCAGGTCTCATGAGCTCCAGCAGTATAAAGTACACCTGCTGTGGCCGTCTCCGTGTTTTCTTTTCAGTTTTTGTTGTGGTTGGAACACATTTTCCTGATTATTGCCTAGCATCCTTCAGTAAATTTCATCTTATTGAACTGATCTGCTGGATTTTTAACTGCATGGAGCTCTTTTGCCAACAGCATAATCCCAGCAACATTTATTGTTCTCTTTCTTTAGCTTCTGACTACTTAGCCTCCCTCTTTATCACACACCTCTTGTGTTCTTATGTCTGTTCTTCAGGTAGTAAGGTGCAAAAAAATAATGTAACGAGGTTTTTAGTGTAGATGCAAAGGAAAGGGTCTCCAGTTACGCGGACCATGCTCGAGAGTGCCCTTTCCACAAGCTCCGCTGCCTCCTTGCCTGGGCGCAGCAGGGCCAGGAGAAGCGTGCTCTGCCCTCGCCTGGCCGCGGGAACGGGCACCCGGGCTGTGCGGCACTTGGGGGTCGAGCCCGGCTGCGGTGGTCTTTGGCAGAGCTTCTCCGCACCCGACCGCGAGATGGATGGGTCTGTCACACTTTCCTGAGGGCATGCTCCAAGGTCCGTGGTACAGAAATGACACATTTTGACTACATGTTTTCATGATTCCGGCTAGTTTTCCGGAGTGTTGTTCTGACAATGGGGAATTTGTCACTGAATTTCTCTGACAAGTTTTAGCCACCTCCAGGCTGCAAAACCAAAGAGCGGTTCACATGTGGGAAAGCACAATGAGAAAATCCACGTGTGCTGACTGGCTCCATAATAAGACTTTTTCACGTTACTTTGCTGCTCCACGGTGAGACAATCTGCCATAACTCCTCCAATAATGAAAACAGGAGATTCGCTATGTTTGAAGAGAAGATGCAAACCTTGACTCTGTTCTTCAGCAGCGCTGGAGAGCAGGAGCCCAGCTTCGATTTGGTGTGAATGCAGTTAGATAGTCTTTCATGACATTGTAAAATGCAGCTCCAAAGAACTCATCAGCTTGATCTAATCTAAGCTGCTCTACAGAAAACTCAAATAAGCTTGAATTCTTGGATTAGTCAATGTTTGCAGCCACTTGAATTACATTTCATATATACATAAAGTGAACACATGAATCTGAGCAGTTAAGTACTCTGCTGTCAGCTTCCATTTTTTTCCTTAAGAAAAAAGTAAAACATATTTAAACTCATTGCTCCGAGAAGCAGTATGTGGCTGTGACCAGATACAATCGACAGAAAGCAAAGAAATAACCATATTTGCATTCATAATCTGTTTTATCTTGACACTGAAGGCTAATTGTCATATCAGTAAATGCAGAATGAAATATAGTATATGTGCCTGAAGGTACCACATTTGCAAAATTGCTCCTGCTTGCTGCTTTGACAAAGATATACTCTCTTGCTGTCTGATAGCACATTTCTGTAGGAGATAATTTGGAGTAGTCCCTGTCAAATAAAGTTAGATTTAATGCAGCCACAATGCTGGTAATAAAGGGAAAGCATTGACATTTTCTTCTTTATAATTAGATGTTGCCACTGATACCCAGAGTGGAGACGCTGCTGTCCTGAATAGTGATCATTGCCAGACTGCTCGCTGCATTTCCGAAATCCGCTTTGGCCCTGTGGGTATGGAGTGCTGTACTTCCGATTGAACTGTCACAAATCTATCAAAACGTGACGGAGCTCCACGAGGCGAACCCTACCAGAACACCCAGCAAACACCTACCCGCTGCCGCTGGGTATTTGTATTATATTTCACAGTTTAAGGAGAATAGCAATGCGTTATGCTCTGGGAAAGTGGTTTTTAACAGCTTAAAAATTAATAGGAGCTGAGTTTTGCATCCATGCACTGCATACGCCTGTCTTTTTTTCTTGTATCTGAACCAACTTATTAGACGATGCACTGAAAATGGGACGCAAGCTGCAGTGGGGTGCGACGCTCCGAGAGGTACGGGCCCTTCCCGGAGAGAAAGGCCGGCTGGGCCGTTCCGGGTCACCGAGCCCCTTCCTAACAGACCAAGAAAGGGGAATAAATACGGGCACGCGAGCGTCCCAAGGCGGAGGAGCCCTGTGGGTCGGTCACTTGAGCCGATCTGCGGTGCTACGTTCGGCTCCCGTGCGTCCGATGCAAATACAGAGGACAAGAGACACAGAAACGGAGAAGGAGAAATACAACGATAAATACTGGAAATCCGGCAGCAACCAGGCAGCCTCGCTTTATCCCCAAAGCTAGAGAGACGGAGCTGATTACTTCTAGCCAAGGAAAGGATATTGATGTTTAATACCCTTTTGAGGCTGTTGAAGCCAGTTATTGGATTCAAAGCAGGAGACCTGATGGTACAGACAGCCGCACGTAATGAGGTTTCCTTTTCCTAACACCTGGAAGTCCACAAGCAAATTGCCAGTTCCAGTTTAGAAATGAAAGTGCTCTTTTGCTGCCTGAAAATCGTTTATTTATGAAACGATTTAAAATTATCTGCCATTTGCAATACCAGGAGAAACCAGGGCATTTCTTGTGGAAGCCAAACCAGAGCCACCTCTCTCTGCGCTGATGTTTAGAGCTGCCCGGCTGTTTGTAATCTTTTGGGTTGAATTTGTTTTGTTGTAGCAAATGACAACACATGCTGTTAAGCAAGATTTTATTTTTAATTTTATCTTTCTTTCAGGCCACAGCTAAAACTAATAATGTTAGGAGAGAAGGTGGCTGATGTCTTCCCTGCCAAAAACATCTGTGAAGATGAAAAAAAAGTTCATGGAAAATGAATGACCCCAGAAATAAAAAAATTGAAAAGTGAAGTGTCTACACAAAGAAAATTGCAGTTCTAGCACGAAGTCAGGAAAGACTTCTGGTCAAAAGTGGTGTCTGTTTTTAAAAGTTTAAATGTTGATTTAATATTTTCAAAGCGCAACTTTCTGATTTTTTACTTTCAAATTTTATTTTAGTTATTTTTAAAAATGCCTGAATATTTAAAAAAATAAATACTGGGAAATGAAAAAAAATAAATATCGAGAAATGAAAAACATAATCTTTAGTCAAACAAAATATTTTAGGTAACCTAAAACCATGTATATTCTAAGTAAGAAAATTATTTTGCTCCAGAGTGACTAAAAATCCAAAACCAAATCCAAACCAATTCAGCCGGCAAACAGACCTATCAAGTATTCACACAGCTCTATGAAGGGCTTTTTGCAAGCTTTATTATTTTGCTTTTTTTGCAACCCACTACAACCTTTATTCACAGGACATGGTTTCAAGCAGCCAAACGTAGTACTTCGCTCCTATTTTAAATAGGAGGACAAAGCGATCACATAAATTTTAGGTGTTAAATAACTGGCAACATGGTCTGATACGGACTGTGAAACTTTGAGAAACATAAATACTTTTATATACAAGTGGCAGCTGTCAAAGTTTCAACGTTAGGGAAACGCGTTACTGTTTCAGGACCGTTTGCTCCCGCGAAGCCCCGATAACGTCCCGCGTCTCTTCGCTGCGTTAGCAAGCGGCCGTCCGACACGGGGAACGACAGCACCCTGCCTTCCGCTCGCGTGGACGGGCGTCTCCTCCGCTCGTCCCAGCGAAAACTGAAAATAACTCAGCCTAGCCTCTCTCAATAAAACATTTACGCACTGTCTTAATTCTTTGCTTGTTACCAAACAATACCTGAAAATTAATATATGGAAAATTCATGCCATAAATCTCAGGAGACAATGAGTGAACAATTCCTTTTTTTTCCAGTTTGACTCGCCCTTCCTGAAGTGAAGGAACGCGGTTGCCAGTCTAGTATCATGTACGCTGAAGAACAGCACATTACAGCGCAGCAAGGATAAAAGTCACACGGCAGTAGCCTTGCCTTACAATATAATTCAATCAATCGGAAATCATTCATCGCATTTAAAAATGTATTTAAAATACTTCTCAAAACTGAAACTTGACCGTATTAATATGCATCACGCTTTTATACCTCACTAGAGACAACCTAGAGAACCATAACAAGCCGTGAAGAGCTACGGTGCATGACAAGGCATGGCTTCTCGTTCATTACATCCTAATGTTATGACATTGCCCTTCAATACCGGGGTATAATTAGGGACTCAAGGTGCTATATTACCACATATTGAAGTCCAGTTAAGAGCCATTAACCCTTGTCCTCCTTCACACATCTGATGGGCAGTAAGTATCTCTGGGAAAAAGTTAAAAGGTGAACCTGAAATGAGCTCAGTTCAATGGACAACATTTGGAGGAATTCAAGATATCTCAGACGATCATTTAAATCTGATGCATCAAGGCATGTTGACATATTGATTGATAAATGGAAACTTTATATGAGATGGTCACGCTGGCTGAACATTTGCAGTGATTTATGCTGAAATATTTGCTTTTTATATGTGTACCATTGTTTTATGTTAACAATAAAGTGTTGTAAATGTTACATTTGTAATAAAATATGCACTAGATATGTGCTTTATTGGTTTATTTGTGTATGAATAAATACCACCACGTCCATGGCAAAAATGATATGGAAATAATATACCTAGACTAGGCACAATGACAACCTGCAACTACCTTAAGGTGAAATTAATGCTGAAATCCAAGTATTCAAGTCTGTACAAAACCAAGATTCATGCAGGGAAGTATGCCTTACTACTGTGCTTATGGAGAAATATGTCAAAAAAAAAGGATGTGCCAGACATAAGAAAAGCAGAAGAGAGACTAACATTAATACACATAATGATTTAAGGAAAACGCTCAAATAATGCATGCCAATGCTTAGATATATAGTTTAGACTCTTGATGTTCCTTTGGGATGAATAAAGCCATCTCTGTATACTATATGCACTTACCCATGCAGAGTTACTCCACTTCAATATGAGACACAGTGACTTATCAATTAAAGAAATGTTAGCTAACTCCCAAGGATAACGATGCATTTACAGAAAACTCCAGAGCACTGGTAGTTTTCCCTTGTGTTTATACACATTTTTCTCAGTATGTTACACGCTTTACTTTTTTTTTTGTCCCAATGATGAACACTTTAATGCCTCCTAGTGATCTGTCCTTTTTCAGATGTGGCTGGTCTTCCTTCAAGACAGACCACTCTACAGAAGCGGCCGGTGTGGGGGCCCTCTGCACAGTGGAGCCACAAGCCACAGGCTCTAAGTGAGCTTTCCTGGAAGACCAAGTGCCTCTGCGACCATGACCTATGCACGTTGCATATGCACAGATGGCCTGATGCTCCTGGGAAACATCAGCTCTACTGTACACGTACAACAAAGATGCTCTGTGCATGCACTTTCGTACATAACTGACGTTCTGAGCATGCAAAGTAAATCCAAAGTGTCTGTGAAGTCCAGGACTTGCTTTAAGAGTTAGTGATGGACGGGCAGTGTACACACAGTGCTGTCGACACGTACAGGGTTAGTCTGACTTGTTGCATACATGCAGTGCTCCTGACCTTGGCATGTGCCAGGAAGATACCCAGAAACTCTGGATGAAAAGAAGGGCCACGTAATCAGAAGAATATTACGCATATAAGCCAAAATTCACTTGGAAAAAAAATTACAGGATTGAAAAGGAAAACAAGCAGAGAAAACCCCAGACATATGGTACCTTGAGGTTTGACTCACGATGTATATGAGAGATGGGGTAGTTAGTAATGTTCTGGAATGTCATAAAATCAGCATTTCCGAGTTAACAGCAAATTGCGACTACTTCCCGCAAGGACTCCCAGTTTGAACCGCTTTACCTCATACGGATTAGCTGGCTCAGGCACGGCCCAACGCTAATAATTTCTTCTTGAGCTGGGTAAAGGATCAGGATTCATGGAATAAGAAAAGCAGCATAAGAGGGGAATTGCTATGCAATTACTGCACAATGTTAGGCTCTTAATATACTGAGCATAAAGCTTCAGCTCTAACGCAGGCTGTCAATGGAGCGTATACTATCACAGCATCAAACCTCTGGGAGGATACTGTGCCGTACGAAGTTCAGCAGACTTTCTGGAGGATAAAAAAGCCCTGATACTGTAGGGAACCCCTATTTTGTTGATAAAAATGACTATTTTTGAGGGGACAGAGCAGAGCAGATACAGATCCTCAGCTGGTGCAAAGCAGAGTAGCTCTTTCATGCCAGTGCAATAGCGAAGGCTCTGGCCCCCTCTCAGTTCAGCCTTCCCCATCACTTCCATTTGCAAATTACAGTTACAGAAGGGCAGCGGAAACAGAGTGTATTTTTACAGTCAAAGACCTCAATAGTTGTCGAACATCGTGTAAAAGCCATTTCTTCAGTTCAGCAGTGAGTAAGCAGCAACAATGGAGAAGATGAAGTGGGTACAATGACAATTAAAAGCAGAAGGGATTAGAAATGGTCCCAAATGCCTCAAAAGAATCGGGAAGAGAAGACGACCTAATTCTTAGCTAGTATTAGTCAGCCTCTTTGCATGGAAATTGAGTCCAGACACGGAGCTGGTAGCACCCAAGCTGTATTTCTTTGTTATCCACCGAATACAGCAGTGATGTGAATTTGTAGGGGTGGTGGTGGGGATCACAGAGAACTTAGCAGATAACAATTACCCCACATACGCATAGACACACATACATTTATCTCAGACACACACAAACAAGCCTGCTGGCAAACATAATGTACTCTGCAAACCCAATTTGTTTTCACTTGATTATTCTTGAATAGATAGGGAGAGTTCTGGGAATGCACAATGTTGCTCTGCCAAATTCTCCAGAAGTGCAAGTGTTTTTGGTGCTAACAGCAGCCTTTATGCCATTTTCATCCTGCTTTTCCACTACAGCACTGCCAAAGACCATTTAGTTTTGCTCAAAAAGTTGAAGCTTCTGCAGGCAAAGCCCCAGAATCACTTTTTTTTCCTTTATTTTTGTGAGCAGCAGCATAAATCCCAGATGTTCTATATTCTGCATAAAAAAAATATTGAAATTGTGCTAGGAGATATTCAAGTAGAGCTGACAGAGATGCGAACCTGAGATCCAAACTGTACTAAAGCTGAAACAGTTCTATCAGCAATTGCCCACTTTGACAGTACTGCATATCTGCTGTCTGCCATCAGGGTATGGTGCCATATATCTTCCTAATCACCTTTCTTTCCAGTGACAAATATGAGCAAGTTAAAGCTAAGGTCAAACGAAAGTACTAAACACCTTCAATACATCAGGAAAGTTACCCTAACTCAAAATACGAAGCTCAATATCTGGCAAAGCTTGAGTGAGCATTTTGGGAAAGAGGTTTGTCAAAATAACAGTGTACAGATAACGGATGCAAAATGCCTTGAGGTTTTTTTCTCCATTGAAAACTGGAGAAGACTCTTTGCTAACAGCACAGGAGCATCCTTCATGAGCACGGCTATCAACACACCAAGCTTGGCAAGCATGCTGCTGGAAGGGACATTTGTTACTATTAGCATCTATAACGGCCTTTTAAAATGAAATGCAAGTGCAATCCCATGGGAGTAAAGGCTTCTACACCAGTCCCACCAGTCAGCGTGCCTTTGACTTCCTCCTTTATGTCAAGGTCCTCCCCAGCCTCTGGTGTACCCAGCACCGGGAGCGGACTTGGGATCAATCTTTAGGTTGGGGTTCACAGCAGCTCCCGGGGGAGTAAATACTCACACGCCAATAAACTGGAGTTAGCTGACTAATTTCCCTTTTCTTTTGGAGAGAACAAGGCTTTAGAAAGAGTCCTCAAAAAGGAAAAAAGAAAGCATAAAAAATTTAATTCCCTGTCTGAGCTTCTCAATCAGATGACAGAATCACTTTAACTTGGAGTGAACAGGGTGGATGTAGAAAATACAACTTTCACCGCGTCCAGCAAGCAAGAACAGGCACAGAAGTATCCGAATGAAAGTTCGAATCAGAACTTTGTGCCAGGCAGAGCGAGCAGGCAGTAATTATTTATAGCGACAGGCCAGGGCATTCTGAGCATAGGAGGAGCACTAAGCAAGCTACCTTTCACCATGAATGAGGCTCTGGGAATATTTCAGGAGGAAGAATATCCGTTGAAGGGTCAGGGCTCAGGGCAGGAGGCTGCCCTGTACAATGTGAATTATATTATTTTATTCCGCAACTCCAGATTGTTCTGAGTCTGTCACCGAGAGTGTCAGTCACTTCTTTAAGTACAGTCTGTATCTAAGTGTATTATTATACAAAGGAGAAATGGCCTTTTCTTCCCCAAACGAACCTCTGAACTTACTGAGCTCACAACCTAGATTCTGAATTCTCACAAATGCAATGAAACTTATCCAGAACAAGCTAAGAGCGGCTCAAAACCCAGCAAAGTGCTGGAAAGACCGGAGACATCTTCTTCTGACCGTGTCCCATGAGCGCCTGGGTTGGGGGCTTTGCGGTGAGCCCTACCACTCCTCTCCCACCCTTCTTGACCTCAGTTGTTCCTTCAGCATTAGTTAGTTGTCAGTTAAGAATGGAAATTATTCCCATTCTAATCTTATTCCGCTCTTCTGAGAAAAAAGGAAGGGCTCTTGTCTTAAAACTCCCAAACTGTTCATTTGCTAAATCCCTAAGGACAAATCTTCCCCTGGCAATGTCTGTGCTTCACGACATCAAATGAAACTCAGCTTACTCTGAGCACCTGGGAGTCCAACAGCTGGGTTGTTCACCGGCCTACTGGCTGCTCTCGAGTGGAGAAGAGAACGCTTTGCTGCCCCGGTCCGTAACGCTAGAGTCAGCACAGAAATCTGGTATTTGGGCCTGACGCCAGTGCCTCTGGTGAGGTGCTGGGTATCGCAGCCTCCCCGCAGTCAGCCTGCGAAGGTCCAAGCCGTAATGCAGCCCTGGCACGACCGCTCGTGCCCACCCGCTCTCCCGCGCGGGCATCCACAACGATGCAATTCCCCAGCGGAGACCACATCAAAGTTAGCATTGCCTAGAGATACAGTTCCATTTTATCTCCCCCGCTCGGGGACCTCGGGCAGGCGGCTGGGTCTCTCCGCTCCCGCGTGGATCGGGCTATTGGACTCGGAGCAGGACTGTCCCCAGGCCCCTCGGCTGCGCACAGACCGCTGGCGCTTGCTGGGAGCCCATGCAGGCCCGGGTTTCGTCAATGAATTATCCCTTTCCCCAGGTGCAAAGAAGGCCAAAAGTACCCTGTTGTATTACAGGGTAATAAAAATGTTGTTTTTGGACTTTGGTGTTGCAGTGCTCATTTTCCAATTATATAAGGCTCAATTGTTCATAGGAGAATTCCTTGTTGACTAATTGGCAAAAACACATACACAGCTAAGTAGCACACTGTGTCCTACTTTGATGAAATGTGCTACCATTCCATCCTAATTAGGAATACTCATTTGCTCTTTTAATTGCATACCTTTGCATATTTACAGCAATTAATACATTGTAAAAGTGGAACATACTAAGTCTGTCTAATATTTGCATTTCTGCTAGTTAAGTCTGTTAAGGCATCACTTCCACATTAGGCTTTAATTATGTGAGGAATGCAAAACACCTGATGCCACGCTGGAGCCCAGATTTATTTTCTTTGGACTCTTCTACCTGGTCACTGACCAAACCAGTGTTTTCCCCATAAAAATTGGCTGAAGATCTACTTCCCAAGGAATTAATGCTATAATTGCATGCATTTTTCTAACTGGGTATTATGCCCTTGAAACACTGATACAATCTTAATTACAGAAGTATGCACAATACCATTATCATGAGCTGCGCTCTATTTTACGCCAATTATGCAACTAATAAACTGCATTCAGTAAAAATAACACCTTTTAGCAGTGCTCAAGTCTTTCCTGTATTTTGGCAAGTTTGGGGCTGCTTATTTTTGCTGCCAGAAAATATCCCACCACAGTAAATACTCTAACAGTAAAATGAATACCCATTTTATTTCTAAAACTTGCTCATCGAACAGGCAGAGTTCTCAGTCGGTTCTGCTCTGAGCAGCTCTCGGTTTCATCGAGACTACAGCAGTTTACACCAGCTGGGATCTGACTCCCCTTATAATGTCACAGGAACTAACCATACTTAATCTGGAAATTCAGGAAGGGCTTTTCTCCCTTAAGCATGTATTAACCAAACGGAAATAATTCATCTATTCTAAAGGGCTCGGTGTATACACACACACACACATACATACATATGCATGCCTATGTAGGTGTAAAACATACATACTGTTTTAAACTGTGATTTGAGTAGCAAACCAGATAGGAGTAAGGAGGTGTTACATTCAACAAGCTAGAAAACAAGAAATAAGCTTTTTCCTTTTTCTTTTTTTAATTTCTGTACACACTCGCTGCTTTCCAAAAATCTAACAAAATCCGCTCCTGGCACTCTCCTGAGACAGTGACCTCCCGATTGCTCATAGTTCTCTTTTCAGACAGCAAAAAGATCGCTGACATCCCTGCCCCGAACATCTTGCTTTTCGCCCAGATGAGGGTTGAGCTGGTTGCGCTTGCGCGGGCTGCAGCTGTGCCGCAGAGCCCGTGTCGCGCAGCGGAGCCGACAGCCCTTCGCCTGCTACAACCTTTACTCTTTCCGGACTCCAAACCAGGTCCCAGCCCACGCGACTGGCAGACGCTGCTCGTGGCCGGCGGCAGGAGAAGAGAGAAAACGCGATACTACGAGCAGCAAGCTCCCGAGGGAGCTCCTGCAGCAGCATTTGATGGGGGCTGCCCCGGCCCGCGGACCACGGAGCAAAGGACCGTCGAGCACGCGCATCCGTTGCTGTATTTTGCAGGTAACATTAAAGTACCAAACCTAGATGGGGCAGAAGAAAATCCCGTTCCCTCCACCCAGACCGCATCAACCCCAGCTCCGCCTGCACGGATGCCTGTACGGCACCGCAGTTCGACACGCGGTTATACTTGCAGCCATTTATTCATTCAAAACTGTAAGCCTGACATTTGTAAAAACACATACAGGTGGTGAACGAAAGAGCTGTCTCATTCTTCGTAAGGGGAAATTACAGACTTCAATGTCACGAGATGAAAAAATGTTTCTTTTTTCCCCCCATAGGAAGAATTTAAAAAACCCCCAACAATTTCAAACTAAACAAGCAAATTGTGTTTGCACTGCAACTTTCTTCCTTACAAATTTCAGATGTTTTCAGAGAAAACAGGGAGGAGAAGGCTGCAGGAAGATGAAAGGGAAATTTACCCCAACGGTGAGCTTTCAAAAGAGCCTGAGAGGTACAAAGAAAACGCCATCGAAAATGCGTTACCAGAAACTGGAACGGCTGTGGTGGTGATGGGGGAAATGCAATACTCTAAAGCGAAGAAATTGCAAGAATAATAGAAAATGATGCTGGATGTCTTCTGGGAGATGCAATGATTTCCTCTAAGCTTGTGGGAAATTACTATATGTATATCTGACAAAACAACGGGTCATATCTCACTTTGAAATGAAGCAGGCATTCACTGAGTTATAGCCAGACACGGCTAACGTTTAGTTTGTAAATAAACTTCAGCAAATTAAATGACAGTCTTTCTGCTAGGGACCTGATTTAAAAACAGACACAAAACCCACCAACATGACAACGCAGGTATCTCTGTGCTTTTTTATGACAAGAAATAGTCTGACAGATAGTGTAAAGCCCATTCGAATGCAAAATTTAATTTAAAATGATGCCCTGCAGGAAAGAGTATATTGAACATTTGATTCTCTTGCTGTCTCATAAATTTCTAAATGTATTTAAAAATGAATATTTTTATTCTCCAACAGTGACATGACACAAAATGGACTTACACTATGGCAGATCCCAGCATTTTGAAACAAGCGCACTAAGGTCAGAGGTGCACAGCCGGAGGGGCAGGGCTGGGAATGGCCTCACGGGCTGCGGAGGGACAGTCCAGCACAAGCCTGAGTGTTTTACGCGGTTCATAAGAAACCACGTTTGTTTCCAGGAGCCTGTGCGCCCACCCGTACCTATGTGCAAACAGCTCCTCAGTTCATCTACACCTCTCATGGCCTCCTCAAAATCAGAGATGGGGTGTAGGTGGGAAAAGGGACAGAGGGAAAACATGCAAAATAGGGGAAACTATTTGTTTATTTAAATAAATCTGTATTTTTCCACCCAAAGGAAGATGTTTGATTTCCTTCTGACAGTACTCTGATCTCCTGCTGGGCTCTCAGAAACGGCAGACAAGCCTTGCAAGTGTTTTTGAGGCAGACGCTCTCCGCAGAGCGCGCCGAGATGCCAGGGACAGAGGTGGCAGAGGTGTGCAAATGAGGGCAGTGTGTCTCCTTTAGTGCTGCGGGGGGAGATGTACAAACTCTGTCACCATGAGGATAGTTAAGAAAACATAATTGCAAAATATTCTTCTTCAGGCTTATGCAACAAACACATAAAAATAAACATTACAGAAATCATTTTGCAAGTTTGGAGGGAACTGCTCTTTCTTAATGTGTTATTTTATATCGATAAAGCATTCCTAGCATAATTGGAAAATCTTCTCAGACATCGAACAACAAGGCTGTGATTGACTGCCGGCACAGAAATGAGTTATAACGTGATTTGGCACCTCCGAGCGGGGAGGACACCAGGAGGCCAGCAACTGTTTGCGTTTCCGGAGGGGTTATCCAACCTCAGAAGTGCTCCGCAGCGTGTTTCAATCAACAGCAGGAGAGTACAGCTATCTCCGCTCTGAAGAAGTTTTATCTGTGGCTAGGATCCAAAAAGACCAAGTGTCCTCTGAATTCAAAGGCAGCCAATCTTCGTAGACTTGAGAAGAGATTATCCAGAGATTATGTTAGTAATTAACTGAGGAAATGGAAAGTTGGTCTAAACCCTGTGGATCTGTCTCAAAGTGACATTGCTCTTTCACTGCGTAACGGACGTGCGTCAGAAGCTGTAGACATGCTCTAAGAGGAGCACAGCGCAACACGGGTAAAACAACCCGGGGAGTGGAAATACAGGCGTCTTAGCTACCTCTCTTTGAATTTTACTGAACAGTAGGTGACAAGAGATAATCTGTATGGCGAAACTCAAATTACAATTAGCAATTATCCACTAACACCCACCTCTCATCAATGTGAACAGAAATATTACTGCCATTACCAGCATTTATTCTAACTAGTCTTTATTATACCACTAGTCCACTGTAAGTATTCCCGATCAGAAGAGAGACTGTGAGCAGCAGCTCTGTACCCACTAATGCCCTGGTCAAACCCCAGACCAGCTGAAGGACCCTCCGCTGCAACCCTGTTAGACAGAGAGATTTGATGCTATATTTCTATGGAGAGCTTCTCCAAACACTTCATTCTTACAACGTTAGCATTTTTCATCTTATTTACATGGCAATGACTTGCAGTTCCCTCCTAAATCTTCAGTTACTCAGTAACTATTTTTTTCTTCTCATCCGGTAACAACACCAAGTGTAACAAGAGTGCTGCATAGCTACAGGCTGCAGTAACCCTGATATTTAGCACGTAGGCAGTGCAACCGAACGGGGGCTGACGGACCGAAGAGGCCCAGGGGAGGTGGACACGAGCAGCGACAGCCGGCTGGACAGAACGCCCCTTCTCATTTCGTTCAGCATGGCCCTTGCCAAAAACATTATGCCATTGCAGACAGAGCGAACGTGCCTGCTTTCCCCAGATCTGCTCTCATCGCTGCATCCCAGTCTGTGGGTATTTCTCAGGCTTTGAGTCACTGCTGTCCGCAGAGTGAAGAAGAGCTTGAGACAGCTACAACAGGAGAAAAGAGCCCCACGCGCCAGGCAGATTTCCTGTTGCAAACGTGGGGTGCGTAAAATAGACATGAACATTGACATCCCACAATTCCTCTTCACACAGCCCCAGATGATTATCATGCTCCCTGTTCCCCCACCACAAGCTTAGCTTCTTAACCTAGGTTATTCAGGGATGTCTGGGAAGTTTTGGAATCAGGGCTCCATTTTAAACAATCCTTTCACTCTTTCCCCACATGAATTGATTGTTATTTGCATTAGCAAATGCACTCTATGCCAAATTTCCCACCGGCCTCTTTTCAAATTACCCATCTGCAGCTGTGTGAAGCTTTACATGCACACAGTACATATGAACGGCTGCACACAGTACTATCAAATCACAGAGGTACTTATCCATCTTTTAACATATTGCATCCACACGTTTGCCATTTCAGGTAGAAGCAGTGAAATTATGAATGGTTGGATACCATCTGAGCAACCCATGAACACAACCACACATTCCCGGCTACGATCCTCCTGCCCAGATGCCAGGGCAGCGATGGCCACGTAGCAAGAAGCAGCTCCCAACTTGAAGAGCCCTCCATTCGTTAACAAAAACGTGGTGTCCTTCCATTATTTGCTTCTTAACAGCAAAATATTTAAGGGCTTTACTGCCTACTGCAGAGTGTTAATTTTTAATGGGAGAAGCTACACGCTGCCTGGTTTCTTTAGCGCATGAAGCAGCCAACCAATCGTGCATCACCTATTACTCCAAAACAGCAGTTTCAGCAAGGAGTCTTTACAGCTCAGAGCATCCTTGAGGGCTAAAGATGTCAAGCGGTTTAAATGCCAGTGAAATCAAGAAGACACCAGGCTCAGATGTGTTAGGTAAAAAGGACAGGAAAACGGAGACCTCCACTGAGAACATAAAACTTTGCTCTGCATTAGAAATAAGGACCCACTTAAGACAACTATAAAGCACTTGCCTGGTGAAATGGGGAGAGCAACAGGCAGCACACATGACAATGCATATGGCAAGTTTTATGATTAGAAATGAGTGCAAAATGGGCTGGAGGGACTGTAAGAGAGTCTATTCCTCCTTCTGCCCCAAGGCAGAATTAACTGTACCTGAAACATTACTGACACCTCCAGCTTGTCTCGTTTTGAGGTCTGACGATGGAGACTACACTGACCCTAAGCAATTTGTTCCAAGGCGTAGCAATCAGTAAGATTTTCCTGTCTCCAGTAAATCTCTAGAGCACTCAAACTCATTGCAACTGTGTCCACTGCCAGTCTTGTAAAAGTCCCAGGCATTCACATAATACAGCATTTCTCATGTCTCAAGAATGAAGCTCCCTTGCAAAAATACAGTGGTTTTTTTTTTTTTTTGGCCTGTATTTTCCCACATACAGAAGAGCCCTCAAAGCCCATGAAGCCTGTTGGATCTCCTTTCTGCTGCTTGGTCACTCCTCACCTCTGATGCCCATTGACATCCCACATGCCCTGGAAGAGCGTCTGGGCCTCCAGTCCTGGGCTTGGCACAGTCCCATGGCAGCTGGTGCAATGAGCACGCAGTGCTCAGCTCCTGCTTGCTGACCCAGCAGGTAAGCCTTCAGGATCCATATCTATCCAGAGCACTCAGCCAGCTCCATGCCGGTCCTCCCCGTGGGGAGGAAGCTGGCTGTTGTGGATCCCAATCCACGGCAGCCAGCTGTTGGCTTGCCTTGTGCCCAACTCTCAATCCTTCCTTCACTTTAGCACTTAATGCTTTTAGCAGTGACCTGGCAGAAGTCATGGGACACCCTGTGAACAGAGGACCACACATTCTTGCATGTCCCCTGCTCGCAGGCAGTGCCCTCACACTGGTTGCAGGGTCCCCTGTGCTCGGGCATCGTCCCTATCACAAGGCTGTTGCTTCATGGGCCGCGGACCCTTCTGAGGAGCAACAGTTGGCCAACCCACGAGCTCCAGCCCCTGCCAGAAGTACAGTGCCGGGGCACCTCTGCGTCTCGACTGCTCTCTGAAATGGGGTAAGAGTCCTCAAAGTGCACCTGATCACGTCCAGGAGACAAAGTAGCAATGTCTCATTGGGTAATTCAGGCTGTATTGTTTTAAGGGCTCTTTTTTTTTCTTTAATGCATTTTTTTCCCCAAAACTTTCCAAGATGTAATGCAGCAAGACTGCAAGATAATATCCATTTAAACCATAGCCAGAATAGGGATATTTTTGATTTTGTATCTTTGAAAATCACTTCTGCAATGAAACCATAGATGCCAAGCTTCAAGGCTGAGTGAATTTTTATAGCAAAATTAGAAATCCCTGAAAACAGAGGATAAAATGGAGGGTGTTTAATAAGCCTTAACTGAAATACTGCTATCAGACGACCCTTTAATAATTTTGATAGAAATGTATCTTCCCTAAGATTAACCTACCTGCGAGTACAGCATTCAGCAGTGGCGTGATTTTCCTGCATTCTGCTGATGGTCAATATTTAAAAGTAAAGTAGCTGAAATACACTGGGCAGTGCGTAAGAGCTTGCACTACAACAGCGGTGCTTTTGTCATCGAGGCAGCCAGAAATACGGCAAAGCCCAAGCGGGGCAAACAAATTTGCCAATAGCTCACTTCTGCGCCATCATGACTGCTACAAATTTAGCCGAGCGCCTGCCCTTGGGGATGAATCTTCTCGTGTCACCAGCTGGGTGCCAGATGCTCCAGGCCAGCAAGCGGGAGCCCCCGGACACTTCTGCACAAACTGAGGAGCATCATGGAGGTGGCTCCAAACGGCGAGCAGGTCTCTAGTCCTACCGTGGAGACCCACAGAGTCTAACTGAATTGATCTTGCAGTGAGAGAAGAGACCTCACACCAACATTAAGCAGGTAAGCTGTGAATAGCACACACTGGAGGAGAAGGGGAGTTTATTCATGACACATGCAGTTTAATCTCACTTTAAAATGGCACTCTTGCCGAGAGGAAATGGTGAGTGCCAACTCGGATGAGCAGATCCGAAATCGCAGAAGATCTGTCTCGTAACTGCGGATGATGAGCAATGCAGTGCGCTTTGAAGGCAAGCGGCAACAAAAGACGTCTTAATGATCATAACTGATGAGAAAGGATAGCAACGTGGGTAGCGATAAAGGGCTGTAGCCCCAGTCAGCCCTTAGCTGAAGTACTGATTTGGTGCCTAAACAACGACAGCAAACACCATTGCTCGAAAGTAGCACAAGGCTCTTTGCTGCTCCTTATTCGATCTACCTACAGTCATCTGAAGCACTGGCCATTCTTCAAGATGCCCAAGGATACCACCACAAGCTGTTTGACAGCTAGTGAACAGAAGCATTAGTCTGCTGGCCTGTGAGGTGCCAAGAAATCTTCCTTGCAGAGCGGTGGGTTTGGTGGATATATTTTTAAATACTTACGCTTGTTTTTTGTACACTAGATCAAACTGTACTTTGCTCCATTGATTTAGTTTTGCTAAGCATGTGTAAATACTCCCTTTTATAACATTTACCCACACTATTTTCTCTATCTTCCCTCTTTGCTCAAGCCCTCTTCAGATCAGACCTTTCCAATTCTAGGGAAAAGATGCGCTTATTTGAGAAAGGGCATCCATCCCTTTTAGTTTTGTTTAGCTTCATGCTAGGAGCAAATGAAGAAGCGCATACTGACTGCAGTGTAACATGCAAGATATAACAGCTTCAGCCAAAGTTGCTTAATGGGAATGGCAAACGCTATTGATTTCAGAAGACGGAGGTTGTGCCCTTCACCTCTATGGCAAATCAGTTACTAAAGACTTGAGACTCCAGGGAAACCCCTTGGTATGTAAACACCAACTTGTGGTTTTTTGTTAACACAATATACTCTACAACTTCTTCTATGACGAAGTCTTGGAAAATATAGGAGGAATCTGCAAGTGGCAAGCAAACATATTTACAAGAAAAATAAATCACCAGTATAAATGGAACTGAACTCAATAGGCAAAAGAAGCAGCAGGCATATAAGAATACCAAGAAACTGTGGTTGGCATTTGAATTACCATTGAATTTATAATCAAAATGAAAAAACAATCAGATTACTTCTTAGTTGTGATATAAGACATATGGTGATAAAGAAAAATAACTGTTATTTATCTTTTGATAACAGTAAAGTGCACTTAATGCGATTAAAATTAGTGTAAGAACTCAGTTTGACAAGGAGAAATGTCTTCATCATTAATGGCTGTCATAGAAGAGAGAAAGAATATTTTTCAAAAGAATAAAATGAGGTTAAGAAGCTCTTCTCTATTTGGTAATACATTTGATGCTTTGAATACGAGGAGCATCCCATTTCGTAGCAGAGCAACTCACCCCTGAAGCACAGTTCCTTAATACCCAATGTCTTTACGAGCAATGCCAAGGATGGGGAACACGGAGCTCACAGGAAATGTTTGTGGCCCCTCTTCTCTCACCACGAGCAACAGAAGCAGCATAATTAAAAGCACTCTAAAGTCACTGGTTTGGACATACCAGCAGGAAGGTCAGACAGAAAGCTTAAATGAATAACACTGAAAGTAGAATAACTTATTTTGTCCTTGAAAAAAAGCAACTTTCTTACACCCTTTAAGTTAGTAACACTTTATTTTGTCCCCAGCTGTTAAGTTTAGAGAAATTAAAAGTCATGACTATTTGTCTTTTGCCAACATGAATTTAAAAGTGCCTTTAAAAAAATCTCATTATCATTGTGTTTTTTTTTTCCAAGCAGATTCAATACAAAACAGATTACATCCTGCCTGCACTAGTAAAGTGCACATAAATTTTTCACAAACCAATTTATCTTAAAAATTTGTCTTTCCTCATTTTGATTCTGGCCACAGTGCACAGCAGAAAGGCACTTCAAGTATTTTTAGATAACATAATTCTAGAGATGGTGATGTATTAATATTTCTGTTTTTTTCTGTTTTATAGTGGCATTTCAGACCATCGGAAGACACCTTTTATGAAGTGGAATGACACAATTTGAAACAATTTTATCACCATAAAATTTTAGTCCAATGTTCAACCTGAATTTTGAGATCAGAACTACAGGATTCATTCACAGGTTACAGAAGAATGGGGTGGAATGAATTTCCTTGTCAAGGAAACCTGGAAATACCTGGTGAATCATCTCCAAGGGGAATGCAAGGGTCCCCTGCAGAAGCATTTGGGAAGTCTGAAATCCTGCAACAACATCAGCTGCGGGAGTAACACCAGTTACCCATGCCGACACCAGTGACAGTCCACAGTGGAGTCACTGGATCAAATATTAGATCATTTCAGAGGTGCAAGCTACCATTTTTGAGACTCTAGAAGATAGGGCTGACCACAACTCTCACCAAGAGATTTAACAGTGATGGGAAGAGAGACTAAACTTCCAGCTCCAAGAGAAACTTTTGACCTGGAGAATAGTTCTTCTTCTGATATTGCGTCAGGCTGCAGAGGCTGAAGACAGCCACATCACTTAGTGATGCTTGGGGAAGGTCAGGAGATGCAGCTGAACAAATACTTTCAGCAAAAAACTACAGCATGCTTGGAGCTGGCAGTGATATTTATAGTCGGTTTTGTTTGGATGGCCATAATAGCTGAGTTACTACTTTGTTCTACTAAAGAGCTCCTAACAAAATCAAGGCAAGGATGCTTGTGGAGCAGGAAAACTTCCACTGCCACTTTTTCACACCGTATTTTTCTCTCTCTCTGGCACTGATGACTAAGTCTTTTCACAAGTACCACAGCTACTTTACAGAGAGGAAAAGACGTAAGTGAGTATAATTGTGCACACAAGCCTGGAATAAAAGGTACCTTATACCTGTCTGAGTCACTTACTGTTAAGACACATCAAAGCAATATATCCCTCCTTTTCTTTCATTTGCTTTCATTCCTGCCTAAGGAGAGTTTTTGAGTACCCTTTCATATCATCTAATAAAATATTCACTAGTCATATATTTACAAATAATAGTATATAGTAAATACAGTATTTTAATAGTATTTGTTTTCCCCTCTGTGGGGTACAAGCACTGACCGCCTAGGAACGGTTAGCTAATACCCGGGCCCAGCAGCAGAGAAACAAGAAATGTCTTGGGTATTTGGGTGGATTCTAAACATATCTTCTTATTTCTGCATATTTACCAGTCCTGGAGCAGAAGTGGTCAGAAACACCAGTATGGCATTATCCCTTTTAAGAATCTCAGGAATTAGTTCTGTCTCAAGAATGAACCCTAACCAAAAAGCAACGTGCAGGGGAAACACTGCTGCTTCTAAATCAATTCTCTAACCAGAGCTTGCTCGCGGTGCAGTACTGCAGAAGTTAAAACCACAGCATTTCCTCTCAGCTTTGAACATTTGCTCTTATTATAAGAAAAAAAAAATTGGAAATCTGGGATTAACAGAATAACCTGGTGACACACACTGAACAAAGCTGTTGACCACACTATTCTGTTTTGGCCAGTGTGAGTAGTTGGCCAAAAAATAGAGATTCTTTTCATTAAAAAAAAAAGAAGAAAAAAACCCAGAAAAGATATTAATTAAAAGAAATCATCATAAATTATGAAGAAACATAATTCCCTCACATCCCCAATGGGAATTTCCAGAAAAAGATAAAAACTCCATCTGAGGATTGCTGAAATTACTACCCTGGGAAAAAATTCTTACATGCTCCCTTCCCTCCAGCAGACAGGCAATGACACCAATGCAGTCCCCTTCAGGAAAGCCTTCACGGATCCACCACTGAAGACTTTCAATTGTTTTTCAAATTAAGTTGCATGCAGCTGACATTCTTCCTGGTGGGAAATTTTGGATTTGGCAAAGAAATTTTTTTCCTTTGGAGTATCGTTTTGCCAGAAAATTCCTACTACCTGTTTTAAATTCCATCTTTATCTTTAGTAGTGCTATCTCCTGAAATGAAGATGTGAGAACACATTTACGCCATCTCTGCAGAAGCACAGTCTTTACTACTATTATATTCATATATAATAGATTCTCCAGAAACAAACAAACAGCCGAAAGAAATGGATATAAAATTCCAACTTCAGGATGTAAACCATTCTCTAGCACCAAAGGGCTGATGGGACACTGGTCAATAAGTGGCCCAAGAGGTAAAGCAGTTCCTCATACCTTCTTCTCAAACTGGATGTAATTAGCCCCTCTCAGCCAGGTTTTGGCGAGCACGGACTCCTCGGTATTGCCGCCCGCTAAACGGGAGCGAACGTCCCACGAGGCGCCCCAGGAGGCAGTCTGACTCAGAGACGCATCTCTGAATCACACTCACCTACTCCCCGTGGGAGGCAAACGGTAGTGATTTACTGCTGGCCCATAACAGGACTAAACTGTTACCTCCCCGCGCACAGGTGCTGGCTCAGCTATTCGGACCCAGTGGGTGGGAGGCCTGAGCCCAAGTTTTACCCAGCCCTTGAAGCTTCCCACCATCTCCCAGTCCACTCACCGGCAGAAGAGGTTTAAGCAAGGAATTCAGCTGCACAGTGGAAGATGGTTTGTTTCCCTCTTCCTCTCTAATGTAGATAGATGAGGCTACAAACCAATTAAAGTACAAAGTATCCCACGCTTATTTTCAAATTGAAGCTGTGTTTGATACACAGTGATTGCATGTTTCAAACTGTGAGTTGTGTTCCAAGATACTCTCAGAAAGCATCAATGGACAGCAGGAAGCTGAAAGTTAGCAAAAAGCGCATCTTGCAGTATCCTGAAATTGCCAATATCGTTAAAAAAGAGAAAATGATTTCATTTTCCAGTCCTTGACCGTCTATCAATGCCAAAAGTAATAGCAGCTCCATTCTTATTCAAGACAAACTAAGTTTAGGACAACTATCATTGATACGTATTGCAGGAAACAAAGCACTGAATTACCTGTATTGTGTATTGAGCAATTCTGTGGTCTGGATAAGCCTACATCACTAAAGTATTTGAGTGGAGTTCAGCAATGAAAGACCTGAGACATAAGAATAAATGCTCAATGCAGCAAGAACCAATTATACAAACAAGCATTAATGTTTAAGCTAAAGTTCATTAGTTCAGTGTACTTATGAACCAACATCAAAAAGCAAATGCTATGCAGCTATGGCAATGATGAGCATAAACAGTAGAGTTTTAAATACTAGCAAACTCCAGAAATAGGTACCTTTTTCTGAGCTGAGAAAACTCAATTTCCACTTGACACAAAAGAATCAATTAGACATGGCACTTACTGGTCAACTGAGAGTTGGATACACCTCCTCTCTTCTAACACTTTAGATTGTAGACAAATCAGTGATCAAAGTAAACTCAGTCACACACGTTTGCAAATTTGCCATATAACCATTAATTTCTGGAGTCTGTTGCTGTGCTTGGAACTTTCTCATAGAAACAGAGGTAGGTGATGTCAAAACTAGTGTCCACTGCTTGACAGAGGGGAAGGGAGCAGGGAATCAATAGGTTTACAAGCTCAAAACTAATTGCAACATTCTCTAATACTGTATGACTTGCAGCAAAACAAGGGACCATTTAATGACTCAGGTAGTTTACCTCTAATCTAAGTACCTAAGTGGCTTAGAAGAGTACCTCATTTTAAGACAACAGAGATAGCTCAGCTGATGCTTATAGCCAGATAAGGTAGATAACAGAGATAAGGGCTAAATCCTGTTCTCTGGCCCAGTGGAGTAGATAAGAGATGTCATGTCCATAGTGCAAAGTCCTTATCCAAAGCCCAATGAAAGCCGAGCTTTGGAGGAGACTTTAGCTGAGTTTAAGCAAGACAATGGCCCTAACTGGAAATGCCTCAAATGCAACGCCTTGTAGATAAACCAACCTGTGACAACTGGGAACCTCAATATTTTACAATCCTGGCCTTATGGACAGGACTCTAAAATGCTCAGTGAATGACACATGAATTTAATGTAACTGTGCTTCATGTATTGTATACTCCCTTGGAACGGCATATTATGAAAGACTTCAATGAAGAGCTTGGACAAAGTGATTTGAAAATGTAGTCTAGTGCTAACATTTTTCTGCATTTCAGTTATTCTTTAATACCTCATTTTAATACAATCAGTAGAATAGAATCATAAAACAGCCAGAATCCCATGTTAACTCAGATATCTGAACAGTATTCCCCTAGTGAGTAATACCACCCAAAAACTGAAGTATGTTAAACTCCTGTCCATTTTTCATCACCTCCCCCATCATCTCCCCAACAATGACAGTTCCTTTGTCTTTCTTCTTTACTTTCAGTTGTTTGTGTGTTCTGAATGAACTGAACAAAAAAACAGAAGAAACATGCAATTAACAGTTTCATCTATTTTTAGACTCTAACATAATAAGAACATAAGTACTTTGATTGTTCCCATGCAAATGTTCCAAATGTTGGACATTCCAACGATTTCCAACGCCTGCACAAATGTTGGGAGAGACATAATCAGTTTATTCATTCCAGCAATCTCTATGTGTTTTAAAAGTTATTTACAACATTAACCTTTAATTCCTTATAATTGGAGTCATCTGTCCTGATACCTGTCTCCTCCACCTGAGGATCCTGTGTCCTCTTACATGGTTCTGCTGTTCTTACTATGTCACAATTCTTATCCTTGCTTGACATTTTTCTAGTTGAAAACTGTATCTGTGGAGCACTTTGAGAAATGTAGGTGTGATGTTTGGTAGTACTTAATATCCTAGATAGGCTAAAAAATATTTAGCTCTAACTTACAATAAATGTTGCTATGCAGTTAAATGGTGCCAACCCACAAACTACATCATCCAAGTGATGGGATTAGCCCATCTTGTGACAAATATTGCCACTGCAAAATCATCTATTGCAGAATCTTATCTTAAGGCCAACTTTCTTAGCGTAATATCATCATACTTGCTTAGAACACAGAAACTTCTGAAATACTGAATTAAAACTCCCAAATCTATGATGAAAATTTTATACATCTCAGGATATGTCAAGATGTATGAAAAGGATTTGTTCTATTTTTGCCCAAGGGCCTACATTATAAGGTAGAAGACCTACTTTATGTAAGGCAGAAGGTATATTTGATTAGCTGGAGCTGGGAAAAATTTCCTGAGAAAAATTATTTAGTTGAAAATGGAATACACAACAAGTTAATGATGTTTTCAGGAAAGACCGTCAGCCAACAGGTTGCTTCAAGGAGAAGAGGCTTTTCCTCAAGAAATACAGTACATTTGATTCAGGGATTGGAACTAAAATATTTTCAACCTATGGTACACGACTGTACGTCTTTCCTAGACTCTGCCATTTTATTCTGTTCAGTTAGTACGTTATTTAACTTCACTGGTGTGGCTTCTTTCATATGTGTAACAGTGTGACTTACTGGAGACAACCCTTTGAGGCAGGGTAGGAGGAAAAAAGGAAAAATGAAACTCAGTGTTCAAGGAGAAGCAAATGGCAGGATAAAGGTGCCTGCCTGTAGCACTTGGTCAGAGACAAGAGGTAGCTAATGCAGAGAGCAGGAACAGGCAGAGGCCAAGGCAGAGAGGAGAGCAGAGTATTTCTCCTGAGCTGATGGAAAGGACTGAGCTTCCCCTAAGCAGCTTGCAGGTAATGGGCTCATCACTCTTGTCCACGTGCGCCTGTACAGACGGCAGCCACTGCACCGCGTTCCTGGGAACACAGGCAGCAACAGAGGCTCTCTGTGTCGCCTTCTCTTCCATCTTTATCCTCCACAGCAAAGTTAGGTTCCCTATGTCCATAGGTTCCCTATGGAGCCAGAGTTGACCTAGGCCTGCTGAAGCCATAGGCTTCTGCCATAAGACTAGAGTTTCTTCCATAATAATAGGCAAAATGAGACATGCTGAAGGAAGGGGGAAAAAAAAAAAGAAATCCAAAGGAGACCTGTGTGATCTGATCCTCAGCGCTATGCCTGCACATTCTGCGAAACACACTGGACCAAGGTCCGGTTATATAGACCTGGTGTGTATACATATATATATTTTTTAATCAAAATGATGGGAATACCTGGAAGCAAAAGAAGATACAGACTGTGCACATGAATACATACTTGTGCAAAATATAACATGTCTATTTGAAAAGTATGTTTCCAAATCTGAAGAAAACTTATCCTAACAGACTAGACTGGAAGACAAAAGGTACAGGCACTCTGTCTGGGCAGAGCTGAACAACATACATTGCCAGTCAAGCATGGAAACACAGAGTAAGGACTTCAGTAGCTCACATCCCTGGAATCAGTTATCTAATGATTCATCTTTGCCCCACCATAACAGTTGCAAAAATCAATTCTGCAGCTTTCCTCCAGTCTTGGACTTTGCATGTAAAAGCAATTATTTAAATCAATTATTTAGCAACTACTTTCAGGAACTTTAAAATACAGCAGCTAACTATATTCTCTGTTTATTTCATGATCACTTTTTTTTTTAAATCAGCATCTCAGATAGATACACAGATTTGTGATTAAACAAACAATTGTAAGAAATGTCAATATAAACAGGGGACAATGAAATACAGCTTTTCACTTCATTAATTTCTGTATCTTAGGTGACTGCAGGTGCACCTTAATGAATTACATGACTAGTAAAATATAATTAAATGCAGCTGCATATGTTTACAAAACTGCAGAACCAAATTACAGGTATCAGTAGCGCCCATAATTCATCCATAATTGACAATTTTCATATTACTGGAATAAGGAATCAAGTCATGCAGATGATTACTGCATTTGCCTTTGAGCACTAAAGACCTAGGTTCATTTCCTATGCAGCACCACAAATGAAACAAATTACATGCTTTCAGGTTAAGATAGACCTGAAAGCAAAAGCACCCCTGAATGACAGCCAAAAACCCAAATCATTCAGGTTCTATTTAACTGTCAATAAAAGTTTGTGAATGATTGACAGTTGACAAGAATCATCATGTCTCAGTTGCAGAACCAGTTCTGACCCGAGTGATCCAGTGGTGTAAAGCTTTCCTGGTTCCAATGACATATCGGAGAGCAGAATTTGGGCTAAAATTTTGTTTTCTTCTGTCTTTCCTTTTACATGTGAGATCATGATGATCCCTTTCTGGCAGGACTGTTTCTGCTTGAGAAAGTACTGCCTACATTAAGGCCAATTTAATTTTCACACAAAAATCTCATTAGGACCTCATTCAAGGAGGGTTATTCAAAACTTGACTGTACAAGCTCCTGAGAAACCTGCTCTGCTTGCCCTGCTTTGGGCAAGAGGTCAGACTAGATGGTTCCCACAGGTCCTTTCCAACCAACAGGAGCCCATGGCCCAATCCCCTGGCTCACTCATTCTAATTGGTTATTGACCCCCCTACAGCAATATATTATGTGGGCTGTATGTTGTCCAGGCAGCAGCGCATCTGCTATGGGTAAGAGGGAAGCCGGGTTCCAGCATCTATCTCTTTAGCTGTACGAGCTCTTCTCTGCAGAGTTACTGGGGAGAAACTCTTTGCATGCACACTGGCAGTTGAGTGTTCAGTACAGAAAAGTTCTCCTGTAGACAAGCTCAGCCACACCTCCTACAAGCCCCCCTGGACACCCCTGCCACGCTGTGTATCTCTACTGGACAGAGAACGAGACAAGCACAGAAACCAAGGTACGTCTCCTAAGGTAGTATTGTGGAAGACAGCATCAAGAAAGTGCTCAGGAACTCAAGATCTTCCTAGAAAGACTCCCCAAAAGCATGGACCAGGAGGCTGACTTGACTTTACATGAATGTGTGTTTCCAGAGCTCCAAGGCATTGCGAAGACACCACAAAGCTCCCTCTTCCTGAACCGGGTGCAGCAGGGCAGAGAATCAGCAAGCGACAAGTTAACTGTATTGAAGAATATGCAGAAAAATAACCAATAAACAAGAAAACCTGTTAAATGAATAAATCTGCTCTGCCTCAGCTTAGCTTAATCCTACCACACATATACATAAGAGAAACCCTCCTGACAAACACCTGATAAAGAAATAAGCCTTGGTAAAGAGACACCACTGATCCAGAAGTAAAACCAACCACACCTGCTTCTGTTTTTTTAATAACGCACATCCATTATATGCCGTACTTTTGATGTGCAAAAAAAAATACAAAATGCAGCAGCCTGTTGCTATTTTCATTTCGCTTTATAAGGAATGATAGTTAGTTCACTTTTTAAGAGCAAAAATAATATTTATGGGAAATCAAGGATGAAAAAATTAATTCCAAACGTTTCTCAACAGTGGACAGGTAGATCTCATCTGTTTATTATATTTAGCAGTTTTACTCTAATCCTCTGAAGTATTCCAGCACCAAAAATCTACAGATTTTGGTAAGAAGCAGGTTACTAAAATAGAGTAGAGGTTGTTGTGAGGATCTGAGGCCTTCAGCTCTTGCTTCTCCCAGTGCCTTTCAGGGACATTTTTCAGGGTGTTGGGTCAAGGGCAATATTGCTTCCTACTCCACACAGTGATGACTGAGTTCCCCAAAACAGTACCACAGTGGTGCTTTGGGTAGGGGCTGTGATTCACCGGTAGAGCCTTGTGGATGAGCAGTGCGATATGCCACCTGCTTAGCTTCATACACAGACACTTCTCTTTAGGTATACCCTAAAGCCACGCTCAATAGCAAATCTGCTGCCTGCCCACCTTCCTGATGCCATGTGCTTGGGCCATCTCTGCGGTGGTCTAGCAGATAATCAAGTTGAAGGATTCAGAGTATGCCCTGTGCTTTGCATGCTCTGTGCGTTACGGTGCCTGGAAGATGAGCTCAGCAACCTCTTTTTATGCCCTCTATCCAGTGGTGTCATGGGACTCTGAGGAATGAAGCAGAAAACTTGAACAGAGATTGAGCTCAGAGGCAGTACAGCAACAGCAGATGCTATTCCCCGTGAGTGTCCACCAGGACTGGCCAGTTCACATACTGCGTAGCCACTGCAACCAATACAGCTATTCTGGGTGCATTACAAACCATTGAGGCAAGCCTTTGTAGAGCTGGGGTCCAAATGCTCAGAGGGATGAAAGAAGGGAAGAAGGTTGAAGGAAAGAATAAAATGGAGAAAATCAAGAAAAAGGAGGGTAATACCTGAGATGCCAATAAGCTAATGCATTTAATGTAAATCTACCAGGTAGGGCCTTAAAGTAACAACTCATCTTTCAGGAAACAGTTGACTTCACAAAAAAGAGCTGTTCATTTTATGACTCTTCTAGTGCTTCTCTGACCAACTGAAAAATTTTAGCTGGCTGCACTGGGAATGGGAACAGTACCCAGAAAACTGCTGCTATAATTACTCTCTGCAAAATTATTGTGGGTGAGCTGTAGCAATGCTAAACTTCTAAAGACAAAGACAAAAAAAAATTCTTGAGATTGTCTATTTGCAAGTCTCTTCACTGGATTTAAAATCTAATTTATAGGTAGGATTTTATTTAAAGGAAATGGAAGGACAATTTTGTAAATTTATACTGACAAGTAGGTGTTTATATCACTTAGATTTTGTAAAATGCCATAGTTTTATTTTTGGTTGTTTTATGTGTTCCATTACTCAAAGAGTCATGGCCACTTCTCTACATAGCCAAGTGAATGATCTCTTCTGTTTTGTAGGTGGGGAGTTTGAGATCATGAAATGCCAGTTCCCAAAAAGGTGCTCAACACCTTTAGCTCTGTCATTACTTGTTAGAATTTGAGGAGATGAGGAACAATTTGATAGAATTATGAGCTGAGAAGTCCATCATTCTCACCAAGAGATACCTCAAGACCTTTCATATGGTTAAATTCAATTGTGCTCATTCAGTATCTGAGTGTGCTCCGCTGATTCTGAAAGTAGTACAAGAACATTACAATGTTCTCAGCAGCAGCAAAAACTGTTTGTCAGTCTAAAACCACATTTTTTATGCTTAGAGATGGATGAAAAGAGTATTTTTCCAGTCTAAGACCTCTCAAAATACCTTCGACTGGACAGTAACAAATGTAAAAACTGAAGGTTTCCACTCTTGGCTCAGCAAAGCCTTCTGTAATGTTTTTTTGTTGTTGTTGTTGCCAAAACACCAACTTGCACCACATCTCACTGCACACACATGCCATGTGACACTGCATGCCATCAGCATACTCTTCTTGCATACTCATGGCTGAGAAACTGTCCTTGGTGTGGTCAGCTTTCCCTCATGTGGTGTAATGGTCTTAGTAATGCTCAAAGACTGTTCATGATCAGGGACTTGCTAACAGCAATGCTGTTCAAAGCTTAACTGCGGTCTTCTGGGAAATCTGAGAACACTTATTAAGCACATTTTGAAGATTAGGAGAAGAAAAAGATGACAAGCAGGCAGGAGAAAACCCACCATGACCCAAAATGTCACTGTCTTTAAGACAATATAACCTTAAGAGACGTTGTCCTTCTTGCAGAGTTGTTTCCCTAGAGGAAATACAGGCCAAATGAGAGCCCACTACACATCTAGCATAGGGTTCCTCCGAGTTTGGACTTTGTGTCCCCCAGATTTCTCCATGACCTCCATGGATGGGTCAGGTCTGCTAGTGACTCACAAGGAGCGAGGGGATGCCGGTCTATCTCTAGCAGGAACAACAAAGAAGCAGCTTTGTGTGGACACTACCCCAGAAGATCCACACCAGCATTTCATGACTCGGTGAAGACACGATTGAAAGCTATTGTGAGCCTCTATCCACACAATCCTCCCACCCCTCTGCCACCAGAAGAAAGAAAGAGTCGTAATGCACCCCAGCCTTAGCAGGAGCTACTTATATCCTGTAGTAGGAGGCTTTACCAGCTTCACTTAGTTTCTAAGTGATATAACACAAATCTGTCACCACAGATGGTTTAGCTGATAGCATCTGTGGCTGAAGTGCCGAGAAAGGAAGCCATACTTCTTACCACTGTGTATAAAAAGAAAACTCTCCTGCAGTAATATTTCACTACTGACAGCCTAGCATCTTGGTTAAAAAAAGAAATGCTCATGTATCCTAATATTCTGCCTTCCTAAATAATAAAATCAATCTCTACATTTGTAGCCTGTCTAGTCAATATTTCCCCTATAAAGCTAACTGCTATTCCATTTCTACCTCTAGGATAATGTTTAATGAGAGAATAATCAACACATTATAGAGTTCCTGATTTTCTTTATGTTACAAAGACTCCTCTGTCTCCATTAACTAAAAAAGAGGCAGCTTGCAGGACTATTTTTCAACTCTCACTTCATAGCATACACTAGTTCTTCTGCTTTTGCTGTTATTTTGTAAAGGTTTAACTGATCTGCATGCACAGATACATGTGGCATTTACTTCATAGATTTCTCCTCCATATCTATAATCGTGTACATGCAATTTATTGCACACCCATGACTACGTTACCTGGCTGCTAATATATTTCTCTGAGATTTATTTCAACATACCAACATATCTGGCAACATACCTGCATACCTCAGCAGCCTCAAACAGTCATTTTTAGGAAGGAAGAAAGCCCCTAAAGTTATCAGAACATGTTTTTTCATTTTCCCTAAATGTGGAATGCCTCTTGACAAACTAATCTCATCTGAGCCACAGGACTGCCTGGGCATAGCTCTTGGCCAGTAAAAGCTTTTCTAGAAGTACAAATGTCTCAGTGTAAAAGTCCATTATCTTACATCCCTTCAAAGATATAAGCAAAAGCTCTCTCCCTCAGAAAAGACTACACAAGTATAAAGTCAGCGTGACCTGAAAATCCAGCCCAGCTAGTCAAATTTCCTTACTAGGTACTCCATATGCATGAGTTCGCAAGATAAATGTCATGGCTTCTTTTGCATTCTAATAGACACTTGAAAATTAGGATCAGTTTTAATTGCTTAGTAAACGACAAAATTTCACTTATGCGTTACCTAAATCTGGGCATGGGATATAAATATAACAAAACATACGTAGACAGCAGACCTTGCAGTTGCATTGTGATGGAGATTAAACAAACATGCCTTGAGAAAAACATGAAGCTGTAATCTGCTCATATACTTTCCATAGCCAGAAATGTAATTTGACAGGATCATGTGTTAGGCTTACCACATTTAACAGGCATTTTGAAGTTTAGAGAATATTAACACATACAAAGCCCTGTTTTCACTTTTTTAAGCCTCAAAATTTTAAGTAGGACCCTTGATAAATTAATTTTTCATATCTAGTCTGGTGCCCTGGTGTCATTAATTTGTGTTAACAGCTAGGATGCTCTGATTTGAAAAGACCTAATATCTGGTTTGCTAGATGTTGACTGTGATGGCAAGATGACATGGTATGGTGAGAAAATGGTTTTAGCCACATTGTTTACAATATCTCTTGCTAGTTGTACAACTGACAGAGACCAACTTGCCATCTTAACTCAAATAATACTACCTTTCAAGTAGCAGTATATTTCAAATACAAACAGATAGCTTTAAGGGAAAAAGGAAAATTCACCTACAGAAAAAAAACCAAGTTATGTATAATAATATGCAAGATCAAGGTAGACATGACAACCTTTCCTCTTTTGGCCTCCCAGCAAGGCTAATTACACCCTGTTCTTCTCACTGCAATGTTCCCTGGGTCTTGATTTGACACACAACAATTTTTTGATCATCTGGATAGACACATCCTGGGAGTTAAAATTGGGGAGCTTATTTCCTGGAATACAGAGGGGCACAAGATCTAGATGGAATGGAAAAAGTTTGAATGCAAAGATCTATGCCAGGAAAGTTGCTGGAAGGTCTCCAAAGTTCTTCTTTCATAAACCACCATCATACAAGAGCGACTCAGAAGAATGCTTAAGTTGGAAGTCAGGTCCTCAGAAAGTAGGATCCAATCTAGTGTCAGGTCTAATCCTACAACGCTACTGCCATGCATTACAGTATGAACCATATACTACTCCATGCTCCTTGCTATTCAGGACCATGACCAAATCAGTATGTGGGACAGTTGCTGTTCAGTCAATGATGCAGACTGTACAACATTCATTCTTCCCTTCAGCATTCAATGGAGTCCCTCTGCTTCGTTCTTTGTTCAAAATCCAAACCCAGTGATAAATGAAACAATAAACTTGCTGAATTCTACACAAAAGAATACTTCATTCACCTTCCTACTTACATGAGCAAGAAGATGGGTGTCCTGAGGAAAATACATACTGAACCTGCCTCAGGGAGAGAAGCAAGCTCAGGAGACTCATGGAGAAAATGTCACTGTGTCTAAAATCTGCATGGGGTGGACAAACAGGATAAATGGATGTTTTAAGACCTAGCCAAAATAAAAAATAACAGCATCAATCATTTCATTGATGCTGTAAAGAGTATTTCTCTTCATCATATGGGGAAACCAATCCTGACTGAAACGCATCGCCCACGGAAGCTCTGTGCTGTCTCAGCAAAGCCTGGCAATGGACCACAGCATTGACCCCACATGCCAGTTCCCACACCAGATTTCTCTGGCAATCCACAAGGCCTCAGTAAGCCATTCACATCAGCCCACGAAACCATATTAAACCATAGAAAGTATAGTTTTGTTTGTTTGTTTGTTTTTTAACTAAAAACTGGGCTAACACTGCAGAGAACCTTTTGCAATTTTTGACTTGTTAGCCAAAGGACCTGTACAGCCAGTGATGAATCGTACCAAGTCACCCCCATTTCCCTCCATTAAGCGTGTATGTGGATGCACTAAACTGAGATTACTTGGAGAATTCAGATACTTTTCAATTAAATACAATGGCCCAAATTCTGCAATAAAAATAAAACTATTGCTTATTTTTTATTATCCCTGTAAAGTGATCTCATTTGCAGCAGGAAGCCAGGGCTATTTGTTTTTCAAGATAGCTCTTTGGAATTAATTACTCTAGTGTTAGACTATGTGACAAAACAGGTAGTGCAGAACTGAGGGTAAGAAAAAGATTTGTCTCACAGCTTTTTAGAGTCAAATTATTCTCGGAACATGACTGACAGTATACTGTTTCAACACTATTACAGCTGAGGTATTAAAAAAATTGGTTTCCGTTCCTAACTTTCATAAAAAAAACCTGCTGTCTTAATTTCTTCTTAATGCCAAAAGAAAGACAATCAAATCGTTATTTTAATTGTTCACACCAGATAAATATAATGAAAGCTTTATAGATTCATCCAGTTTAGAAGTCAGTTAGAGTTTCTTCCATCTGATGGCACCATATCAAACGCAACCGATGCTCTTCAGCACCCAAAGTCCAGCCCACCTGAGGTACTGCCTCTACGTCTAGTGAGTTTGTGCACTGTTTTGGTGACGGTCAGGACTGGCAGAAAGTTAAACTCCCCACTGGTATGTTAATTATTAAGCTGTCTCCCAAGATGTCAGAGCTAAGGTGGCATTTGCAAATTGGCTGTCAATGTTTTGACTGAAAAATACTAGTTTAGCTTTATTAACTGCTCTCTCTACTTTGATTTGTTGTAGAAAAAGGCAATGCTTTATAGTGTACCGGCAAACTTATGCGTGCTGCCTGTTGAGTCCTCTTTTTGATGTTGAATGTTGCAAAGAAAAGGAAAAGATAAGGCCTGGGTATTGTGGCTCAGGGTTGCTGTAATAAATTGGGTTAAATGAGAAAGCTAGTTTACAACGTCCCCATCCTCCAGCAAATTCTTCCCACCTTCCGCCACGGTTTGCTGCTGTCTTAGTTCTGCAGATAAAACTCTTTATTGAGTCATAATATAGACAGGATCACTAAAAGTGATGTGCATCACGGAGAGGAAGAGAGCCGCTTATAAGCGGAGCGGTGAGCAGCTAAAGAAGGCAAGACTCAGCACTAGTGCCAGTCATCCTGGATTTGCTAAAAATCAGCCTGTGCTTTAGCATCCGAGCATTTGATGATCCTCACAAGAGAGAGAAACGATTTTAAAATTAGACGTAACCTGCAAAACCTTTCAGAGGCATCCTTAAAGATGACAAAGTAGCTCTCTCGTGGGACACGGTCCTGCTGAAACCAATTAGGTAACATCCTTTGCATGCCACATTACGTGGGTTTTCAGGTGAAGCGGAAAAGTAACACAGCCTCATACATCAGTTTGAAAAAGCCATGTGTGAAAACCTGCCAGCAAAGCTGCCAGTGTGCAGTATTTCTAGAAACATGTCACTGGGGTAGGTGAGCTTAGCTGCCGGAGTTTGTATATTGATGCGTCCTTCAGAAAGGAGCGGGCCCTGCTTCACCCAGCTAGTCTTTATAAGGTGGCCCAGCACAAGAAACTGGACACACGGCAGCACATCCAACAGACAGCAATAACCCTGCATTTCAAAACGCATCAGGGAAAAAAACTTTCCAAAAGGACGCAAGACTGCAAAAGAGAGGCCTCATTTAAGGGCCTGGAACAACAGGAAACTATAAAGAGAAAGTGATTTCTTACAAAATCCTTGGTCTTGACGTTTCTGTTGGAAACCACAGATGCCACATTAAAATGAAAACAGAAAATTAAGTAAAAAAATAATTGAATTTCTTCCCTAAGTATTGTACCAACAATTACAATGTTTTATAGTCTCTGGCAAAAAATAGAAAAGTCCCTTTTTTTAGGAGAACTGCATGTGGAGGTATCACTGATGATCAGTGAAATGAGTCCAACATGAGACTATCCAGAATCCCAATATCCACAGAATATTTTCCTCCCATCCCCCGCACTTTTTTTTTTTTTTTTTTTTTTTGAAAATGAAGGAGCAAAACAAAGCATGAAGCTACCTAGTCCTCACCTTCAGCCGAGCCATTTGATGAGGGCGCAGTGGTGAGGATGGCAGAAGTAGGACAATTAATTGCTGGACTGAAAGTAGACTGCGGCTCAGAAAAGCAGAACAAAGTTTGTGTTAGAACTGTCAGGGTGGATGTGAGATGATTGATCAAGTCAGCATCATAATGTCTCAGAGGCTCAGGAAGGGGACATGGAAAGACACAGTAGTGAATTTATTTTTAACTGTATATGTTTTTTTTCTCCTCCTAGGACAGAGAAAAGGTAGGGATATGAAGGGAGAAAAGGACATCCTTGGCCAAATCTGACACATTTGTGCTTGTGCCTGATCCTTCTCCTCTCTCTCTTTTAGGATAAAAAAAAGTATATATATATATATATATATATATAAACATACTTCCTAATATGTCCTTTTTTAAAAATAGGTGAAGTTACAAGACTTATTTGAAGCAGTTGCTATGGAGAAGCTGTTCAACTGAAGAATAATTACTAGGGCAAAACCACATACAATATGGGGATTGATCCTTCAGCTTTACCCAGGCAAAACTCCCACTGAAGTCAACTTGTTATCACACATTTTTAGCAAGCCAGGAAAAGAAAAAGAACTCATACTTCACTCCCACTGAAAGAAAAAAATAATTTGTTTGTGTAACACTGCAAAGAGAATAGGCTATTTCAGCAAAAGTCTCCTTTTTTTAATTAGACTCTGCAATCCACCTTGTAGCACAGGTGGGATGTTCTCAGTCATAGGATCAAGGAAGCTAATTAATGAGAAGCAATATTTTTAAGTGCATAGTATGCTCTTTCCCATATTGACTATCATAAATATTGCAGAATATGTGCTTAAAACAAAATGAAGTCCCTCTTTTTTATTTAGTCAAAAATAATAATTGCAAATATAAAGAGAAACTCTTTTAGACAGGTCCCAGCTGGCTATTGACATGGACTGACAGAAAGAAGCAACATTTGTTTGTCCTGAACAGAACAGCAACTCCAAAATTAGAGTTTTGTCTCTTTGAAAAATAGTGGTTACACAAATAAGACTTCTAATGCTTTTAACTGCAACTTGCAGAGAAGCTCCAGCAAATTAGTTCCCCCCTCATCCACGTTGGTTGCTCTGCCCTTTAACTTACACAGCCTTGGAGCAAAGCTCTGAATCTAGGAGTATGTTCCTCCCAGCCTTGAAGGGAAAACTTGCTGAGCATGCTGCTTTTGCATTTCTCTTAAGCCTCCTGTGCCTCGGTTGTTCAACAATATGCTATAATATCATCTCCCTGAAAGTGCATTGCACTTCATTCCTTTCTTGGCACCCAAAGAGACAAACTCCTCGCAGCTTTGCCTGTTACGTTGTTCTGCAGAAGAGCAGGACAATAGCCACCGCAGAGCTGGCCAAAGCACAGCCCCTGGACGGCGCGATCCCAGGGGCTGTGTAACGCAGCCTTCCTGAGTTGACCGCGGAGCCGGGATGCAGCTCCGCGAGGCCGCGGGAAAGGCAGGGGGCACGACGGCTCGTTGTGGATGGCTTGGCAGGACCCGGCTCAGCGCGAGCTCCAGCTCTCTGATTCGGGTGAATGTGCCCACCAAAGCTTGCTCCCTTTTAGCCAAAGTGCGTCACGGTGGAAGCAGTATAAACTTGAAAAAGTCACTCTCATCCTGGAAAACACGGGGTATTTATGCTGGTTCAGTTATAGCTGTATAATTATACTAGTGTAATTAAGCCAGTAAATTTCCCCATATGGAAAAGCTCTTAAGCCCCTTGACTCCAACTGCTGCCAAGTATCCGCGGCTCTCAATGGCTGGTTCCCAGAGCAGCGATTACCATGTATGAAACTTTGCTGGAAAATAAGGACAATACTTAGGAGAGCTGGTAATCTTAAAATCATTCAAATGGATCTTTCTGCCATGTTTTCTTCTATTAAACAGATTACATTAGGTTTGGCTTGTGGTACATTCCCTATGACCATAAAGCACCCAGTGGGCCTATTTCTCTTCCCCAGTACAGACTTCCCAGGAACAGTGAAGTCATTACAAACTGGATCAGGTTTAAATGACCAATAGTCCTCATCCTGCAATCCTATGCTAAAAGGAGCCTGGGGTACACAGGCTCCCGCAGCAATATGAAACCCAGCACTGAGGAACTGTGGGGACTAAAGGGTTACCTTAAAAAAGTTAGACCCTGATCCGGCAGCCACGCAACCCATTTGCCGAGGACTCTTAGCATTTTTCCCATGTTGCATATGGCAGCTGCTTTCCCACAGTCTGAGGCGGTTTCAAATTATTAGTGTCATACTGAGGGCAATCTTGAATAAGCAAAAAAAACACCCAACCCAGTAACAAGAATGCGATTTTTTCCTTGAAGTACCCAATTTAAAGCATCAGTTATTACCTAGTACACAACAGCAAACAGCCAGCACATTAGGAAATTTAATTAATTAAGCCAAAGGCAATGATACTTATTTTAAAACCCTCAGTACAGTTAGATTAGTAGACCAGCTCAGCGAAGCAGTAAATGTTTAGTACCAACGGAGGCACCGAGCCCATTCATCTGGCTACACAAGTAGACTGCCGGCTGGGGTGATCCCATCCTCGGCTAAGGAGCAAGTGTCCTGTAAGGTATCTTCTGTATTCTTCTCACAACCAGACTTAAAGACAAAACAGCAGTTGCCCTGTACATCAAACTGAGCGACGGTGATAAATAACCATCGCTGGCTTGAGCTAGGTAAGGCAAAGCTGACAGTAGGGGTACAAACGTGTATTTTATCATTACAAATGAAGACGTTGCATCCCATCGAAAGCAATAAAAATTTGGTAAATCGGACCGATTTATACAATGCTAGAGCATAAAAGGCACGGCTGTTGTCAGAGATGAGTATTCAGCAATACCCAGAAAGTCAGTAGGACGCTGCTAGAGCTGCAACGGGCTGGTCAGATTAAGGAAAATTAGCAGTAGGATGGTATCTGAGCTGAAAACTAATAGATAACAAGAGACAGAAATGAAATATGGGCCTAATGAGCTAAATGAAGAAATAATAAAGAAAAATAGAGAAATATAGAGAATAAAGAAAAATTGAGCCACAGTGAGGACCAGCTAACAGTATTATTCACTATTCTTATTATTATAAAAAGTAATGTCTGCAAAGACACCGAGGAAGCCTTCCCAGCTTGAGTACGCAAACAGAAGTGGAAAAGACTGGGCAGGAGAGATGCTGAGGAGGTCGACTTAATTAATATCCACATGGTCACTTGCCGGCAATTCCATGTTTTTGCTAAAAAAAGAAAATCGCGAGGAAACAAACCAGAAAATCCCACCACGATATTTACTGATTCTGTCCACTAAGAGGAGGAAGTGTCCAGATGGCGCCAACTTCGTTTAGAGAGAGAAGGGAAAAAGCAAGAAGCAACCAAAGCAGATGGCTGGGCTGGAAGGAAAGTGTCTGGTTTGACTGAAAACAAACTGGTGGAAGAAGCGGCAGAAGACGAAGGGGCTGTGAACTGCAGCACGTCCCTCCCAGCCTGCCCACATGCTGTCACATCTGGCTACCCAAAGGCTGATGAGGAGCCGCTGGGGATCGGCCAGCAAAATACCTCGGGTTGCTATGCTTCAGCATTAAAAAAAAAAAAAAAAGGCTCTTTTCTGTGCTGTTTCCACCATGGTATAGTGCAAGAGCAGCTTTGATGAAAACTGAAATAAACCACCATGAACAGAAATAACAACAGCCACACATCCGTTCCCTCTGGTTTGGCTAAACCGGTGTAAACCCTTTTTGTCAGCCGTCGCCCTGAAAAGAAACTACAGTGCCAGAATAAGGTGGGGAGGAGGAGGAGGGTGAGGGAAGGAGGCTGGTAACAACTGGGAGAGCAGCTACCAGGAGGGAAGGGAAGAGCTCGTGTAGGTGCAACGCGAGGGTTTGCACGTATGAGGACAAAGCGCCGGGAACACCGGAAAGGAAAGGGACATGGTGATAAGGCGAGGAGAAATAGCTGTGAGACGCCTAGAAGAAGAGAAAGTGGAACAAACTTTTGGCAGAGTAAGCGAAACAAGAGGCAAAGGACAGATTAGAGGAAAAGCAGCGAGGGAAGGAGGGAGCCCAGCAGCATTCGCCGCCCCCCTGGGGTACCGCTCCGGAGGTGCTGCCGGAGGAGGGACAGCCAACGGATCCGTAGGGCGGTTTTGCACGGCAGGTGCTCAGCAGCGGCAGGGATGGGCTCAGAAGATACAGAGGACCTCGTGATGCTCTGGGAGCTTCATATAGATCTCAGGTAAAAAGGCTGATGCAGGAAACGGGCAGGGAGCAGCAGCCTGCAGCTTACTTTTTGGAAAAGACAGTAGTAAATACTGTCATTGGCATAACTGACAGTGCCAGAGACATGACTTTACAACGCTAGCAAGACGACATTTAGGAAAGCACTCTTCTATTTATAGCACAGCTTTTCAATGAATAACCACAATGAAAATACATACATGCCTTTACTGTTGTGGAAATAAGATTATCGAGAAATACGCATGGGAATGAACTGATAAGCTATATGCAATTAAAGATTTCCTGATTTACATTCTCCCATGGTTTTCTGCTGACAAGTCCATAAAACCGACAGACAGAAACACACTTGAAATACAGCCGACAAATTCCCAGAAGCCCAAATAGCACATTTCTCAGAGCTGATACCTAGCTAATAGAGACAGAGAGAAAAGCAATTAAATAAAAAAATAAAATCAAACTCATTCCTCAAATGACATATTTCTGACCTAAAAGGAGCATCTTCATCTCTACAGGACTCCACTGTCCTGTAACAGCTCCTTCATGCCAACGTTACCCTCGGTCACTAAAGGAAAACGAGTCGCAGTTTTTTTCAAAATCAGTCCTTGCCTGTTATCCCATACTGAAAGTTTGGCTTCAGCTTTTGCTAAACAAAGCTGCCTCCTCCTCTGACATGAGCTTTTGATTCTCCTCCCCATCCCAGGACTATTTTTGACATTGTTTTATCAAGAATTTCTTCTTCCAAAGAGCACTTGCTGGTGCTCCTGCATATTAGCTATACCGTTAGAGCACAGCACAGTCTCGATTAATTTGCGATGACCAGCTGCTTTGGGGGGAAGCTCAGGAATCCAAGGCTTGGCAGCGCGCTAGCTCCCCACTTTTAACCTTAGCCGTGCAGAAAACATTACTGCCTCACTTGCTGTGTCTAACGCACGTAGCAGCATAACATAAGTTTTGGGCTTATGCCTCCCCTGAGGGACTTTAATACTCAATATTACATTGCTCCTAAGCACAGTGGTCATTTTGTGTGGAAATGCTGAGATAGAGGGAACGGGGTACCACGGGTACTTTATGAATGTGTGTTCCAGGAAGGATAAAATACCATGGGAAACAGATGCTTAAAGGTTCCCATTTAGGCCAGGCATTGCCATCGTTACTACAGATGTCTTACGCTCTAATTATAGGGCAGAGAAAAGAAAGGGCTGTTAAATGCTGATTTTACTGTTCTGCCAGATAACACAGTAAGAAAAATAATAATCCAGATGTCAGTCTTTGCACTTGCTCTGTCTTATTTCAGTACAGTGAATTACTAAGAACTGGCATAAGTAATTTAGTGCTTAGTAAGTACTAAAGAGAATTAGGATCCTAGTGACTACAACTGAAACCCTCAACAGTGCCCTAAAATCGATGAAAGCCTGGGAACAAATTGAAAGAGACACTGAATTATGTGCTTCAAAACTCTCCCCTCCCCTCATCCTTTCTAATTTGAGTTTAAAAGCTTGGTTTGTTAATTAGTTGTATACCCATGCTTTTGAAAATCAAATCTGACCATGCCCCGGGCTTCCTCCCAAGCATGGAATTTTTACATTTTTTTAAATAGTCAATATAAGGAATTGTGTAACATTTTTTTTATTTACCTTGTCAACACTGAATAACTGGCCCAGATGTATCTTCCTGTTTGGGTATCATTTGGCATAATGGGGGCTACTAGGAGCAGCCAAAGAAATATTGCACTCTGCAGTCATCTATCAATCTTTGGTATTTCTCAGATTGCATTAGGACCTGCCAATAGCAGCAGCATCCACAGTAGTTGAAGCAGCATTTTTTTAAAGGGTTTATCAAATATTTAAACATTAATATTGCCAATATATATTTCACCAAGACAATTAAAATTACCCTTTTTTTCTGAAACTCCCTTCCCCACTCCCCACACAATATTTTAATAATTTATGCAGGGAGTCATGAGGTTAGAGACTTAATTCTGAATAGTCTTTCAAAGCACAGTATTATAGCCCACAGCACTGTGATTAGAGTTAGGTATATACAGAGAGAGTCAATTTAATACATGGTCTCCAAATGTCAATCTAATGCTACAAAAATACACACACACAGCTATCCTGGGTAACAAAGTATTTTATATCCTTTTTTTGCTTGGAAAATCAGATCCTGGAATTTGCATGTATTGAAATTTTCAGTAATATTTTTTCCATACTTTATCAGATTTTATTGAACCATGTTGTACTAGACGTTAAGGAGAGGTCTTTAGTTTTCACCAGACAGAGCAAGGTCTGCCTTCAGCTACTGGCTCCATGAAGACAAATCCGCCTGTACATGGAAACTCATCCTGTTAATGTGACATGATTGAACTAATGGAAGATAGAAAAACCACATGGCATTCCTCTAGTTAAGGAAAATAAAACAAATTAATTACTTAATAAATAAGTAATGATTACATGAAACTTAAATGAAACTAGAGAAAGGCTTTCCAGAGCCCTGTTGTCCCTGAGGGTCTCTGATTTCTATCCCAGGGAATTTCAAGGAGCGGGGCCAGAGCGACAACCATCTCCCATGCCCTGAAGCCCCGAGGAGCCCACGGAGAGCCGATGCTCACAGCACCAGGCGCAGCTTGTGACACACTTGGAAGCCTCCCAACAGCTCTGAATAAAGGTAGGAAAAAACTTGAGGACTGTCACAACTAGAGGACCCTAAGACTACAGAGGTGAATTCTGGTCCTTACCTCACATACCACTTTGCAAATAATTTGGGACTTTCCCCAAAGCACGGATATGTGATAATCCCCATTTTTTATCAGGAAGGAGATGGGAATTGCAAGAGGTCCCATAACTTGTGAAACAACCACACTAAAGACTCAAAGAGACTTGCTCCTATGAGCAAGCTTGCTCCTATGGGGTTTGATGCCAAAAGGCAAGAAGCTACTTAGCTTTTCTGGGCCTACAGGTACCTCCCAAAATTAAGGAGAAAGTAGTGAAAAACTTCCAACAGAAGGAAGTGGCTCCTTGCATTTTGAAGAGAAAACACTCCTTGCATATTTAAGAGAGAGAAAAAAAAAGATAAAAACAAACTTTTTAAATAGAAAAGCTGAAATCTAAAGGTCACCATACAGTTGCTAAGCGTCAGGAAGTCTGAGGTCCTATGCTCCAAAGACCAAAGCAGTAAGTGCTGCTTAAATTAAATACACGACCAGATTCTTGCCATTATCAAAAGCTGCTTATTAAATTAAATAAACAAAAGCTGATTAATATAACACTTGGCATTAAATGGTTAGCCTCCTGCTTGCTCCGCAGTGCTCGTTCTACAACAATAAATGAAGAATCATCATGCCTAAGCATGCCCGAGTCTGGGCTGTAAAGATTCTTAATATATTCCTGCAGCAAGGCAGGCTGAATAAAGAATTACTGACATGAAAGAATGACACAGCATATACTAATGGAAAACTTGAAGCACTATCACAATTAACATGAGGTCTATTCAACTCTCAGTGAGGAAATAATTAAGTTTGTTAAAAGTTTTCCTTTGCGGACAAGATGAAATAGGATTCAAGGGTCCTACTGTCTAGGGAAGAGTTTCGCAGTGGTTATAAGACTGAAAAAAACCTGAGTTCAAGCCTACAAGTGCCTGCAGACACCGAGGTTGCTCTTGGCCCCTCGAGGTTGCAGTTCAGGTCTGGTTACATCCAGCTGGATCTACTCCTGGTGCAATGGGCCAGGACAGAAAGATCCGGTCAGGCAAATCCCAGCTAGGTCAGAAAGCTGCAACAAGTCTCTTTAGCCACCAGACACTGCAAACAAATCTGATTAGCCCTGTTTTCTGTGCTAATAGCCCAAAAAGGTTCAAAGTCCTTTGTAGACAGCCTGAATCCCAAACAACCACCTACAATACGGTGCGGAGACACAACAGCCAGCGCTAGTCGAACTAACTAGGCTAGAAGGGGAATACCCACATCGACGTGGTGTGCGTGACGAAACCAGCAATGGCTCTAGGCTGAAAACCACGTTTCAGGATTTCACTTCTTGTGAAGAAACGAATGCTACAGTGAGGGTTTGGCTCACATGTGTGGGATGCTGAGCTTTCAGAGGTTGAAGCGGGCAATACCACCCCTCCAAGCTCTTCTTTTCAAGAACATTTGCCTGAGTCTAAGAAACTCAGAGAAATGTGCTTACTGCATAAACTAAACAAACCAAAATACCCAGGCACACTACGGCTCACACTCCTCTTCCCAGGGAGCAGGTGAGAAGCAAAATACACACCAGATGTTACCCACATTGCGTAGTACACACCGGAAGGTGTTCAGGCAGTGCGAGGACGTGTGGCTACAGAAACCTGCACAGAATAGGAAGAATGACGTGGATGCAGCCCACGCTGAATCTTCCTTATTCAAAGATCAGGTCTTTGCTTGTTGGTTAGTCAAGTGAAGAGTCTGCAAGATCTTTAGCTCAAAAATAATTGTTTTAGGGCTTGTAATCACAGGAAAATTGCTGAGAAGCAAATCATAAATTTAGACTGCCTTAGATACTCCGTAATAACTCTTGGGAGGACAGCTGGGGCACAGTGAGCATGAGGCAGAATATTGAACTCGTACATATTGTAAAAACGACGCTAGAAAATTAACTGATACAAAGGTTCCCAGATAGAACAGCAGTGGTGGGAAGAAAAAGCCTTAAGATTCTGCAAAGCAGAACGCTTCTGTTAATGTTAAATAATGAGGTTGTGGTAGTTAAATGGCTAAGTTGTTAGAATGAAAGGTTATTTAAATAGTCAGGTAGTTATTTGTTGATGATTTCTGAATAAGGAAAAAAGCACAAGGCAGAGGCCATGTATTATTTTTCCTTTAAAAGACACTGCTCCACAATTTGAATTGATACTTGCCATGACCAGTAAAAAACCGGGTTTCTAAATATTAGTTTTAAATCTAGTAGCCATTATTCTGCTGGTTAATATGACAAAAACAACTCATTCAAGAGCACAACCTGATTTCTAAGAAAGAGTAATAATTAATAATGAGATATTTGACAAACTTTATAAGTTGATTACAAGCTGTAAGATTACTTTACCTGCCACCTAATGCAGCGCAGGATGGAAGGTGGCACCTCTTAAAAGCTTGTACCTTGGCACTGAAGAGAGTAAAACAAACCATTATCTAGTTAAAACTATCAAGCAACTTCAGCAGTCAGAATCGAATTGCTTGGTAAAAGTTCATTTGAGTATTTTCATACCCCCAAAGAGTGTCTAGGGCTCTAGAAGTACTCCAGTTCCTTGTTTCACACCAGTGAGGTACCCTCGAACACAGCGTTGATGCAATGGCTTGATTTTATTAGGGAGTGGGCAATTATTTGATAATTCACCTAACAAAATCTTCTGCAGCACCTGAGTTTTCCAAGAAGGTTTCTGACAGCGGAGGAGCTGCACGGGAATAAGTCACATAGACACTTCCCGATTCTCTAGTGAGACGGTGCCAAGACCTCCATGCCACAGGGAGCTAATGAGGGAGGCTACAAGCGCATGCAGAGGTGAAATGTGCATCACAGCAAAAATGCTAAAAATAGGGGTCTGATTAAAGGGCAGAAGAATTGAGGGGCAGTTATTCGTTCGTTTAACAGAGGAAGTTCTTGGGAGTTCCAGTCTTTCCTTAGGGTAAAAATTGCAAAATACTCCCATCCTGAGATGGAAGTTGTCTGCATAAAAAACAGAGAGCAGCACACAAACAGCTGAGCCCTGTGTGAGACCCTACATCCTACTGACTGGGTAGCCCAGGTACACCGGTATATAGCTATGCTTTGGTTATGAATTCAGCAGTCAGAAAATACCTCTGCTTGATTATGACTGCATGCCCGGAGGTATGTTATTGCTCTTACAAAATTGCTTTTTCATTTTTCCCAATAAATACAATGCAAAAAGAGGTATCCTTCCATTATTAAAAGTAGTTCATGTCCAATTAAAAACTGGTCCTCCACGGGAGTTTCTAAGCAGGGCTTGGGCTGGATTTGATATCCCAAGCACTATATCAAGAGGCCGAAGAACAACTCGTTCTCATTCCATGTGAGTCACATCCTCTCAGCATTCATGTGCTTAGGCATTCCTCTAAAGAGAAAAAAACCCTATGCTAATTTCCAGGCATATGATCCTACTCTGGGGATTTTTTGCTCTGTTTAAGCCTAAGCTTTTAGAGTTATAATGGATATTGCATCACCAGACTAGCTTTAATATGTAAAAGAAAGGCTAATTATAAGCTGTTTGGTGGTGGTAATAAAAATATAAAAATCAAAGCTGTTTTCTTTATCTTATTCTTCCTTTGAATGCTCATGGCTCAGGGAAAGCACTGAGTTGACAGCCTTGGGCTATGAAGATACGCAGGATGATGTTTGCCCCTGTCCAGACTACAGACACTAGGCTTGTGCACAACCTTCTTGGGGTTTATATAGCGCCGTGGGTCCAAATTTCACCTCCTAAAGCAGACAGGGGATGCAAGACAACACGTCCTCGCACTGCCTTGCCTTTGCATTGACAGGGTAGGTCAGTCCAGCTCATCCCGCCCTGCTTTCCTTGGACGCGGCCGTATGACTCAGAGCAGCGCTGGCTCACATTGGAAGGGTTTGCCAATTCCCCGTGTGCTCAAGCAGGGCATGAGGTGGAGACTGTTCCCTGGATGCCGCTCACAAGTGTCTGGGAAGCAAATACAGGTGACACAAGGCCAGGCATCCGCTTGGCATGAGCGGGCATCTCACACACCTCCCAACGCTGGCTCCAGTTCAGCCACCACGGAGGTCTGGGCTAGACGAGCTCTTGCAACAAGAGGCCTTCTCACGCAGTGTGATGAGAGGATTTGATTTCTGAGGGTATGTGCCAATTGAGAAAGGCTAATGCCCATTATTTCCCATTCCTTTTCATATTTTCCTTAGTTCCAAAGCAATTTCAGGAGTCTGCCAGCGTCCCGGGGGTTTATTTAGAGCGCTGAGGAATCAAGCCGGGCAGACCGTGGGAGTTCAGCACTGTGGGGAAACTCCTCTCGTCCCAATGCCAATGTTTTCTAAACCAGAGCCAAAGACAGAGCACTTAACTGTGCATCCAGCAAATACCACGGTTCTCCCAAATTTCAGTTTTTCTGCCCTAATTACCACTAACAAAATAGACTGAAACATCCCTGATTTCTGCTGTAGTGGTTGTAGTCAGCTAAATCATCATGGATGGACTTTGGGATTGCCTCTCAATCCAACCCTGTGGCTGGCCATACAGAATTCACCTCTTCAAAGTATTCACTGCACCTATATAATTGTACCGTGTAGTTTATATATTATACAAACTGTGAGCTACTTCTAAGCAGCAGCTAGCTGAAGAAGCTAACATAGGTCCATTACACACCAAAACATATGTATAAACTCACACCTCAGTAGCTGTAGTGTTTTTTTCCCACATTTGGTATGACAGATAAAGAGACTGAGGTAGGAAGAACTAAGGGAACAACGTAAAACGTAAATCTTTCTTAAGCAGCATACACACACACGCACTGGTTTTGGCACAGGTCTCTAAATTTATTTTGGGCTTATTTTGTATATTGATTTTGTAATTCCCCTCCAATTCCCTATCCTAAAGCAGAGAGCAAAAGTTAATTTTTAAAAAAGATTTAAATGAATTAATGGAGTAGTTTGGGGATCTGTGTTATCCCGCAGTTCAACAGCTAGTACTTGCAAGCAAGGACAGGCTAACGTAGATGAGCAGCTTTCACCCTGACACATAAAATGAAGAGCACAGAAAAACCTCCTTTAGATCTGCACTAAACTACCCCCACAAAAAAAGACTCCAGCCTACCAAGAAATAAGACGTAGCCACATCAAACGTCTTAAGCGCCTACTGGTGGAAAAGGATGACGTACCAGTGCTGTATAAACCCTGGCTCACCTACTTTCCTGCTTGCCACTTGTTCACCAGCTGATTCACTGAAGCAAATTCCAGCTTGACTGCTGCCATCTCTGCAACAACGGGTGATTAACGTCGCCGTGCCATGCCAGTGTCCGCTTTATCGCTGTGCCAGTTCACATCGAGCACGGAGGCAAATTAGGTGCATCCCGCACCCTCCCCGAGGTGCCCGTTCACCTCCTTTGGCTACGTGAATGACTTACGCAGCATGAACCAAAAACTCAGCTTATGATCTGAAAGGCAGGCAGAGCGCTGGACTCTATCACCAGTATTAAATTGATTGCCCATAGTAAGATCCCTGTAATCCTGCCTGCTCCAGGCGTGCTGATTTAGACAATAGGAAGCATTTTTGCCCCATTCCTGGAGGAGGGGACACATCTGACTCTCCAGCTGCACAAACTTATTTTGGGACTATCATCTTCAACAGACGTGATCCAGAATACATCGCAGGAGCAGATCGGCTGAGCAAGAAAGGGCCATTTTTTCATAGTAATTTTTCCCAAAACTACTCCTTTTAGAGCAACAAAACTTCCAGAAGTTTGTAACCCCAGATGCCTGCTGCTTAATGTTTTAAAACTAAGTATTGCAAAACTCTATAAGCAACAGATTTAATTAACCACTACTTTTATATAAGAGACTATTTAAGTAGCTGTGTTGTTCATGTACATACGCATAATCAGAAGGCATTTGTGTGGTGTCGTCTCTGTGTAGAGAAAAAAGGTAGATATTAGCTTATGCTGTCATTTACTAGGAAAAAGAATTTAACTGAACTCATCATTGGGTTGATTAGAAGCAAATTAGAACGGAATTAAGATGCCAACTTTTCATATCATCTTCTAGCAAGAGTACTTAGAAAAGGCAGGTTTTCCAGCCAAAGACTTCAAACACTGATTTCAGAATCTGACATATTTCTAAACAGTGTTGTCAGGAGGCAGTTTTTAAATGCAAGTGCACATAATTTGCATTATTCTCTGAGAACTGAGGGATTAACTGCACAGGTCGGAGAGGGATTTCTAGAGGAGTGAAATTCATTCTGCTTCAGCCTGCCTGGCTCTCACGGAGAGCCCCGGTCACCCGCAACACCTTTCTGAGCCCCCTGGCAGCCTGCCCCTATGGCCGAGGGTGCTCGAAAGGGAGCACGGCTTCATCCCAGCACGAGGGACGGGCCGCAGCAGCAAAATGGGTGGCCAGGAGCAGAGGGGCAGTGCTGAAATTCGTGCTGCGCCTTCCCCACGCCAGCTAGACTAAAGCGAGCAAACAAGAAACTACCACGATTACGTTTCCTCGGCTGTACATGGCGTGCCGTTGGTGACACCAGTAGTGTCCCTTCACATGGATATTTTTGTCTGTCCCCAAGGAGAGAGAGAGAGCATGGAGAAGGGGAGTGCATGTGTTTTATGGGTGCTGTGTTTGTGCTGCTAATCCAGGAAGAAACAGGTCTTGCACGGGGATCAGAGTGGTGGCAAGGCTGAGACGGGATATAAAAGGCAGCCTGCAGTCCCATCAGTAAGCGTCTGATTTCCAAAAAGGTTTAATGTTGCACAGAACGACCCTTGCGGACTGATCTGCAAAGGCACCCGCCCTCACTGACTCGTCCCACCCACGAGCTGATCCCTCGCCCTGAGCTGCACCGAAGGACAAACCTGGGCTGTACGATCACGCTGGGACCGAGGGCCAGAAACCCCCCGGGGAGGGAAAGAGCAGCTAGAGGTGGGAACCTCTGCATAGAGAGCTAACCTGAATATCATCCATGAGAAAGACCACAAGTCATCCAACAATATTGAAAAGGGTTAATTATACATCCATTCACTCTGTATTTTTAACACATTTTACGTAGGACACATTTTATGCTCATCTTCAACAAGAAGATCTGCAAGAAAAAAAAGAAAAAAAAATCTGTCCTTTATCCAAGAAGGGAAAATTTCACTGCCATTGCATAACCTATGAGATGAATTGGGATTTATCAGGCACCCAAGAGAAAAGCACTGCAATGCAGCGCATCGCTTCCCAGTGTACACTACCCATTTCAATGCAGCCTCCATACTTGACATCTCTGGTTGATTCCAGAAAACCACAAGCAGCCCATCCCAACACACACCAAGATGAGGCCACCAAGCTCATTTTCCAACTTCTGACCATTGGTAAGGTCAAATCTGATTGCTATGCAGCCAAAGGCTTTTTAGCAACTAATTTGTATTGGGCCAGAATACCATCTCTATGGAAATACATTGCACAGCCTGGCTAGTATGTGCTTCAAAAAACAAACAAAATAAAAGAAAAGAAAAAGAAAAAACAAGAGCAATCTATTTTCTAGGAGATGATTTACACCATTAAGCATGAGTGCGTTCGAAGTCTAATTTCATTTCAGGTTGATGCTGAAATCAGATTACTCTACTCATTTTGCCTTTCAGTATGCAGCACTATCATTCTATCTACTAACATGCTCCCAGCTATGTTAAGACATTTTCCCCCCTCCCTCAGAGGGGGGAAAAAAATTGTTTCACCCCTGAGCTACAACCAGGGAAATAAATGAAGGCGTTCATGCCCTGGCTTTCCATTTCAGGAGATAGGGTTTGTCTTTTCCCTTCTGTCTCTCTCTTTTCAAAATTAGTACTGGCCTGTCTAGAAGCCCTGTTTTTTTCCTTGACTAGACAGTAGGGATATTCCATGTCTAATACTTTACAGCAATTTAATTTAATTTCAGTTCTTGTGTCCCTCCCTCTAGGGTGCTATATCTTCTCTTTATTTCTCTATGTGTTGGATTGATTTATTTGGCTTTTCTTTCCATTATGTTTTTTTTAGCCTTTTTTTCAGCCACATCCTCTCTCTTTTTACCAGTCTTGCTGCACCTCGACCCCGCGTACCTCTCTAAAGGCATACCTATCTGGGCAGCGTAGACAGACCTAAGATCTTCCGCTATGACTCAGCTCCCACCTGGAAGCCACGTAGCCAGAGGCAATGTGACCTGCTTGGATGGACAGGTTATTAAACCAAAGACAGTGTAGTTTCAACAGAGAGCTGGCATGCATTTTTGCACGCAGCAACATGGACAGAAGACATGTGGGGTTTCCCTCTCCTGCAGTATGAGCACCTCAGAGTGTTTCAGGCATTTATTTTTACCGCATCTTGCCACAGCGAGATACGGAGGCGCTCCAGCGACAGACGAGGAACTCGGGAGGAGATGCTCTGAGCGAGCCTGTGCCCATCTTGTTGAGAAAGCTTGCGGGGAGGATTAAAACCCAGGCAAAATAGTGGGGAACTGTGTATCTGCAATTTAGTCGCTAGGCTGGACATGACCTCTGGGTTGGCCGGAATAAAAGGCAGGAAATAGATGAAGTCTTGAATTTGACCAATGCTCAGCAAAATATGTGGGGACTGGGTCCATCCAATCTGAATAAAGTTTATGCAGTAGTATGATGAATACGCTTACTAGTGCATTTTAATTTTTGCCACTAGTCATGTTCATTCATCACTTATTTTGCTTGCCACTGAACATTTTCAGTGTGCAGAACAGCCCAATACCTTGAAATGAATGTAGAATGAAGCAAGTTCTACAATAGGAAAATATTTTGTATTCAACACACTAGTGCCAATTATAGTGAGTTCATCTGATGTTTGTTTGAAAATTTCCAAAGTGTTTAGTTTTGACAAGAGATATTTCAAAGAGAAGTTGTGTTTTATTAAGCTGTAGCCTTTAAGCACAGGAATCGCTGCAACTTAAAAGAAACATCATTTCCACTACAAGCACTGGACTGTAAATTGCATTTAACTCTGAATTCAAAGTGAGAAGAAACTCTGTAAGGACACATCATTAGCTTTATAGGAACCTTTTCCATCTTGTATTATTGCTGTCTTAGCATGACTGGAGGAACACTGCTAATACCTCACACTGTGTTTTACACTGACACAATGTGTGAATGAATGGCCTCAGTTTACCTTTAATTAGCAGGTACCTTTATTAAGCCAACAATCTTAGAAGGTCTTCTAATGAGTCATTGAAGAGAGCTGTCTTCTATTGGAAAGATATTTGGCCAGATTACTCTACAAGTTTGTACAACGGAGTGCTATTTTCAGCTGGGGCTTCGGGGCCTAATTATTTAAGAACAGCAATACTTGCCACATGTGGATACAGTGCGCACAATTAAAAATTTAGTATTTCTCCAACAGTTACTAGAGTTACTTGAGATTCCACTTGTTTGTGCATATGTCTGAATTAGCAAATAACTGTGGCGAGAATGCAGCATCTGTAAACAAATTCTGAAATGTTAATGGTGACTGCTATGTATATGCAATATTATGCTGCGGTATAAATATTTAATTGGCACTCATCTGGGATGTTTCCATTGCAGATCGCAAACTCCCAAGCAAGTTATGAAGGTCATCCTAAAGAAATGCTTGTGAACTCCTTAGAGTACCATAATCCATATTGCTTCATGCCATATTCTTGACAAAAAAAAAAAAGTTCTAGAGTGTTTAAAATTAATTGTTGTAATTTTCCATTCTCCTTCAACTACATGCCTGGTCTGATTTAGTACCATTTGCAAAGGAAAAAAACTCACCCACTTTCTGAAAGTGATTTTACACTAAATTTCCATATACGTTTTGTTTATTTTAAGGCGGGTAACATATAACTCTCTGGGGCCTATTACAATGACTTATCATCCTGGGAAAGAGAGAAGCTGTTTTCCTCTGCTAATCCAGTAGAGCTATGGGTGGTTGCACCTCAGCCCTCTGACAGACCCAAGGCTGAATCCTGAATGAACCGATCTCGCACCTCAGATCAAAACCAATTCTATCCACTGTTCCACAACAAAAGAGCTACCAGAGAGTTTTTCATGGTAGTTTATTTATAAATACGGCAGCTAATCTAAAAGCGTTGATACAGAGGCTGAGACTACCCAATATTATTCCAGAACAGACAGATTTGTGAACAGACTGTGGGGAAGGTGACCAAAAGATGTGCACTCTAATACCATGCATTAAATGATTTTGCAAATTATGCAGGAGTATTACTTTGCATATGCAGCTAATACCCACAGAAATATTTCTGCATCAGACAAAGAGGTAGGTCTAGATCTATCAAATTTACACATACACCAATTTCGGTTTATATCTATATCTATGTATCATATTATCAACATGTTACTATAACTGAAGCAAAGATTAGACTCACCAAGTAACATAAATGAAAATAAGTCTTTAGGCAAATGCTTAGGAAAGCAGTAGCAATCTTTGCTTTTTCATTCTGACTAATGACTTTGAAGTCAGACAACTGCGGTTTTGTATCTAACAGGCATGAAGAGGATAGTTGCTAAGTTCCTAGCACACAGAATTACAAAGGCATGCCATGACCACAATTTGAAAGCATAAAAAGCTTTCATAAGATTTTTAATTCCAGAGAGTAGACATTAAAAGCTGATATTATTAACAATTCATCATTATTAAAGGTCTCTTCACCCCTGAATGAGCAAATAGCACTGACAGTCGTACATATCTATCAAGCGACAACAAGCCCGTTGATCTTGCAAGGCTCCAAAGAATAAAACATCCTGAACTGGCAAGGAATAATATTCAAAGGACTTAAAAAAAACAAACAAAAAAAACCCAAAACAAAAAAACCCACCACACAGAAACAACCCCCCCCCCAAAAAAAAACAACAGAGCTCTGAAATTAAACTCTAAACACTACCACAAGAAGAGGTTGTTTTAGACAGTGTTTGGAAAGGCTTAGAAAAGAGCCAGATCTCAAGGACCAGAACAATAAACCATTTACTAATACGGAGACTTATTTATGAGATTTCGGTAGCATCTATCTGCATCTTTAGGTACCTACACATCTCTAGTAGCTGTCCTGCTCCAACCTCCACAGAGACCAAGCAGCTAAGCAGGGGCTAGGGGATAGTTGGAGCTTGTCAGCTCAGATTTTTAGCCCCTCTCCATGGGTCCTTGTCCCTAAAACAAGCCTTCATATATTTAAGTCACCGTACTTAAGTCAGTGTTAGGGTCTGTCTCGTAAAGCACTGAATGTAACCTGTGAGTTGCTCAGTATTTTCAACTCCCAGGGGAAAATGAAGGTAATCCCCCCTCCATAAGAAAGCTATCTTGCACCTTTGTAGAGTGTGGTTCTTCATCAGTTAACGGATAACCACAGCGCGTGAGACTCAGCTAAAGCTGCCAGGCTGGTCCTTTCGACCTGCTCTCTCCCCGGAGCAGATCTAAGAATATACAATACGCCAGCTAAGATGAGTTTTTACTGTTCTTACAAAACATGCAGCCAAGCATTTATATCTCTCCCGATACAACAGATCCAGACAAAGGCACAATCCCTCTGGAAATGGACAAAATTTCAAATTTCCTTCAGCCTCGGACTAAAGGATACGGTTCTTTGAACAAAACGGGGCTGTTTTCTGGGGTTCATTTCGCAGCTCAGACTTGGTGTAATTCTCATTCAAGCCTTGTACCACAATAGGTATCCAATAGTAACAAAGCAGTGCCATTTGCACAACACATAAATATTTCATATAGCTCTTAAAGCCACAAATGCCAAACTGGAAAATGTGTGCAAACATCACAGAATTCCACCTCTAAGAATGTAAATGCAGCGCCCTGGGATTTGGGGGGTATCCGGTCAAGGAGACCCTTCTCATTCTGCAGGCTGCAGATAAAATTCATGACCACCTTAAAAGCAGGATTAAATTTGAACCTCCACAATTCTGAGAGGAATGCAGTTGCTTCTAGGTCATTTAAATAAGAGGCTCTAAAGGGCAGCAGTGGTGTTTGTTGTACCAAGTGTCACTGCCTGCACCATGTGGGCTTTTCTCCTTTTGGGGGTGATGGAGATGCACAATTTTTGGAAGAGTTATTCCTTCTTGAAATGGACCTCAGAGATGAAAATAATATGGAAATATCAGTCATACACTTTAAGATTTCTGGGGACTTGAAGTCAAAGCCATCACCGTCACCATCTTCTCTCTGAAGAACAACCTAGTGGCATCATTTCTGTCATTCTTAAAGCTCCAAAGGACAAGGGCACTAGTTCAAAAAAAAAAGCCTAATGGGAAAGGTGGAAATCAGGCTGAAAAATCGATATAAAGATTGGCTTGGATACAAAGTAAGTGTTGGTAAACACCATTCAGTATCTGTTTATGAACAGGTCTAATACATTATGTACGTATTTGCCATGATAATACTACACCCTGAAAAGTTGCATACCTTGCGGAAAGCTTGGATATAGGATATCTAGAGGAACAGAAGGCTAAGCAGAAGATTAATTTTTTATATTGGATAATCTGAGATGAATCTGCTCTAGAAACAAGCTAAGCAAATTGCAAACTAATCTCTCAAAGGTATTTGTCCATATAACAAAAATTTCATTCAGTTCTTCAAAAGCAGCAATCTACCTTCAGATAATGACCTGAACTGAGATGGCATGGTTGTCAGCAAGGAAATTAGAGAGAAGTATTGGAAAACTGGGATAGGATGTTTCATCATCCAAACTATCATTACAATGGTACATTTCTAGGACTTGAGAAAACGGAACCAGCCGTAGCATCCTCTCACACATCAAATTCAGATACCCTCCTCCCCTCCCAGAACGCATAGGAAAGGCAGGAAAATAAGTAAAAAATGAGGACCTTTTAGAGGACATAATGCCATACAAAATGCCCTACAGGTCAGACCCAAGGCCCCTCTCGCCTGGCCATTTCAGGAGAGCACATGAGCCTTGGCCGTGTTGTGCCATGCTGTCCCGACCCCTCGTCCTCCCCAGCATCGGACTGGGGATGTCAGAGGGGACAGCCCAGCCTGCCCTCTCCGCTACCCCTTTATCCACCCATGGCCCATGAATTTGGCTAATCCCTCTTTGGGGGATTAGCCGGTACTGCCCATCTCCACAGGCTCCCACAGCAGCAAGTGCCAGCGGCTCAATGCATAAAGAAATGCTTTATCCATTTTAAGTCAAATCTCCTGCTAGTTCAATGGGTGCCCCTGGTCCTAATTTTGTGGGATTTGGTGATCCGTTACACACTGGTTGTATCTCCTGCCCTCGTGATTTTATAAACCATGACTGTGTCCCCCCTCAGCCTTCTTCCACCCAAACAGATGGTCCCCAGCCAGGATCCCCCATTTGGTGCTGTGCCTGGGGGCATACGACTTAGGAAAGAAAACAGATTTTCTTACTCCACTTAATATTGTGAATCCTGAAAATGCGCACATTAATAATTCATCTAATCTGTTTAGGTTGATATCTACCACCCTTTTCTGTACATAAAGACCTGATTGCGTCTTGGATTTCAGATCATCCTGAAAGAGCGTAAGGAAAGAACAACCCTTCCTTTCCTCCCTCCCACAATAGAGGCTGATTGAGAAAGAGCTAGCAAGGATAAAAATGGTGCTTGGCTCAAATCTCCTCGATTGCTGGTAGGGACCTGGCTGTCAAAGGGTTGTTTTTTTCCCCCTACCTCTCATATATTGTTTGTTTGTAGGTTTTTGGCTGCAAGTGATAGTCTTTGATAAGATGTAAATATTTCTACAAATTATGTTGCCTTCAACGCAAACAAATGTCAAGGATATTGTGGAATGTAATGCATGCCAATTAGAAATTGTTTTAAAAAGGAAATTGAGGGATATTATTTTTGAAGTTGAGTATTAAAAATATTTTTGATACATTTTACAACTTACTTGAATCTTATTTTTACATATTTTCCAACACAATGGTAGTAATATCCTGCACTGCTTTTCTATTGACATGCTTCAATGTATGATTTTGTCAAAATGACAGAATTGCCCATTACAGCTCAAAGTAGACACTTTGCTTTAGATATAGGATAGTGTGATTTGATCAATGTAAGGCAATAATGACTTTCAAAAGAACATGAAAGCAGCTACAACATGAAATACAATCTGAAATATTGAAATACTACTCCCTTGTAATTAAAGTACCATGAAATTAATAAATAGAATATAAAAATTTGTGAGAACAAAACAATTTCAAATCAAAATTCTGGAATTTTGAATCAGTTTTAAAAAAACCTCAAAACTTGGAGATATTTGGGTGTCAGTTTGCAAAAGGATCTTAAAAATGCTTCCTGTGTCAATCAAAACACACACAGCTTTTCAGAGCCAGCACTTCATACTAAAATCCCACATTTTCACCAGCGCAAGAGTGGCAGCGAATGCTCCCACGCCGGCCACGGAGGGGAGGAGGCAAGAGCCGCAGCATCTCCCAGCGCCAGGCGCCCTGCGCTGCTGCTCTTCCCAGGACCATGCCTTCAGGCACAGTCACGTTCTTCATGCTAATGCGCTGGCTGCCGCGCGGCTCCCTCGTAGCTGCCCCAGACAAAACAAAAGGCAAACTAACAGCGCAGCACGTGCCGGATGCACTGGCAGTTCTGAAAATAATAGTGCAGCAGCAAAGGAAATTCTGCCAGCCCGTTCCCTGTTCAGCTATAACAACGCGCCGCTCGCGAGCGTCGCTGAGAAGGGATCGCGGGAGGTCGGCGGACTGGAACTCGTTACAACGGCTGCAAATGGAACGACACCGAACACACTGTAAACGGCGGCAGGAACGAGCAGGAACATTTCACTCGGTGATGAGGTAAAACTGGAGCCATTTATCTAGCGCTTGCAAGCGACTTGAACTTTGCTGGCAGGAATGAAAGGGATCCTGAACTGGAAAATAAAACAACATCAAATGTTCATTTTGGTTCTCTCCCCTCTAGCTAGATGTGGTAGAAAATGGAGGAAAAGTGTAGGGAGGGAGAAGAAATTAAAAAAGATGTTACCTGCACTGCAGGAAATGTAATATCAATAATTATTGAGCCATTGATAAGCACGAGTCCCTACAATGATGAAAAAATTAGATGAAGCTACACATATTATACACATCTTGTCAAATGGGAGTACGTTAATCTCCAAGTCCGACGATACTAAAAGAATAAAAAGACGTCTAGGATAAATGTGCTTCCTGCCCAGTGTGCCACACACCTGCGCTCCTGCTAAAACGCAGGAGACGGAAGCAGTCCATGGGCTCTGGAGAAGACAGACGATGTTTGCACCTTCTGTCTTGGCAAGGAGCAGGGAAATGGAGGTGAAGTCCTCTAGTAGGCCCCAGGAGGGCAGTGGGCAGCAAAATGCCACCAGGAAATAGCACAGGGACTGACTGTACCTTCATAGGGTTCAGAGCCTGCCTGGATCAATTTAGTTTCCCACCCGACAATCTAATCAGGATTTGTGGTTTAAAACCATTATCAAGTCTTCGGCTAGCATATAAACATCCTATTTGTTAAAAATAAATAAATAACAAGATGACTGCTGCCAGAGAACCAATATCTCTTCTTGAGAATTCTGCAATACCAAACTACCCAAAAAAAAAAAAGATTAAATAAAAAGCCACATGACCTATAGCAAAGATACTCGCAAAAGAAAATCAGTCCTGTCCTTCTAAAAGTCAAGCTACTCCTGCTCCATGAACTGGACTCATCTATTTCCAAAAGGATGACCTTCTGGCTAGAAGGTTGCCTAATGCATTTAGTATTTTCATTGAGATATTAAGGTGCACTTGCATTTCCATTTGCAGCCCACAGCACTGAAGCTTTGCTCTTTCCTTCACGTGGCCCCAAACTGCTTTGTAAATTATGGTCACCCCTTCTCTCGGCTTCCAAAGTTAATTATCTGATAAATAGACTTAATACACACGGCTGCTCTGCCACAGTCTGTTTGACAGAATTTGCATTGTGGGCACTGCAGACAGCCTTGCCAAGGCACAGACTTTATAAACATTTTGATTACATGACTGGACGACTCATGGAGGAGCGATCTCCTCAGGTTTGCCACGAGCCGAAGGGCTCTGACACTCGCGCTGTATCTGCAGCAGGATAACCTCACATCTCCAAACACAGAAGCAAACTGACAGTTCAGCTCTAAATGTAAATACCAGCTCCAGCGGCCAAAATGTTGCTTTCCAACATCAATATAGCTAAACACTACAGCAAAAAATGTTAAATGTGTGCATCAGTGCACAGTCACTTCCGTTTGGTAGCAGCCTGGCATGCAGACACCCACTTCCACGAGCTCCAGATGCTTTGGATAAAAGACGACAGAAAGAAGAGTTAGTCTAACATTAAGCTGAAAAGGTTTGGGGTTTTTTTTTTGGTTTTTGGTTTTTTTTCCCTCCCCACTAAATGAGTATGTGGAGGAAAAGCAACATTGGTCAATGCAATAAGACAGGCAGTAGCCCAGGACAAAAAGGCAGCACTATCATGGCTTTCCTCAGCTTCTCAGATTAGGTGGTCCTAATTAATTAATCCTGAAAAACACCCTTTGGTGGACTGTTTCCATTAAAAAAAAAAAAAAGTAAAATGACTCAGAGTAATAGAGAGTTCAGTGCTAGAGACGGAGCAGACTGAGGAAGTACGGCCTCCGTTGACAGAAAGAAAACATATCCCATAACGAATTTGTGGCCAGCTTGCCGAAAAGGACTCTTTTTCCTCCCTCAGTTCAAAGTTTGCTGTGACTGTGATGATCTGTGTGAACACAGATATCGAGAACAAAACAAACGCTGGAGCGGGGGGGGGAACCACCAAACCCCAAGAAAATGGATCCGATACAGCTGAGAGCCAAAGCACAGCGAGTGCAGGTTCACGAAGCTGGACCCAAATGAGAAAAGCACAGCTCGTTCCTTCATCGGTCGTAGGGTACCTAACCGGAACGCTCTGATAAAGGCATTCACCACCGACAGGTATAAACGGTACATTAAAAAAATATCACAGTCAAACTATTACACACCTAAACGACTGCTCCCCCTCTGCTGCTCCCCGGACACTCACCCACTGCCTGTTACAACCTGAAGTCATTTTGGGGGAAGCAGAAAGTGCAAACGCAGCCCCACAGCAGCGGACCCAAGCAGGAGGTAGAAACGCCGTGCCAGCGCAAGCGGCGCTGCGTCCTCAGCAGTCAAGGCACACAGCGGCATCTCCCGACGCTTGACAGCTGGACGGACGCCTTAGCTGGGAGTAGGACAAGAGCAGTGCCCTCAATAACTTGAGGCGTCTCTCCCAGTAGATGACAGCGACAATTTAAGTTTGTTACGGCAAACGTAGCAGCACTTAATTGCATTTAGACAGCCAAATTGGAAGAGCAGTCCTTTCTTTAGTGCACTGACCAGTATTTCTCAAACAACATACTGTAGTTAATGACTTGCTGTTTATTTGCAAATGGGTTTTGCTCCAAACAACTGGGAAGGAGGAGAGCCTTTCCTGGCAGCGTGCGTAGCTGCACACTAATGCAGCTAGAATATAACAAAAGGCAGAGACAAGAGGTTGCTGCTCTCGTCCTGTAAGAGAAGTAAAACTGTGTCAAGGTGCTTGGAACTTGAAACTTTGGAATAAAATAAAAAACAAAACAACAAAAAACCCCACACCACACACACACAGCTGCGTAGCCTATACGGATCAGTGTCTGAGTCGCAATATCGTATAACCCAAGGGTTAGTTATTTCACAACTCATTTCAGTCAACAGGCCAAGTTACAGCTGCCCTTAAGAAGTAAAGAAGCTGAAAATGATACAAGTGCATGAGTGCTCTACATTTGGAGGATATGAGACCACTGGAGACATGAAATCGCTCTTACTGCAAAACAGTCAGGAGTCTGACTGACATTTCTCAGTCCCCAGATCCATGGGTAATGTGCAGTATCTACTGCATCTTAAATTTTTCACTTTTTATGGTAGATCAAAGACATTCAAGATAGGTTCCTTTAAATTCTTAAGGAAATATCTTACGGAAGCGAGCCCCTGACATTGAATGTCACTCCTTTGCACGAATCAGATGGCTCCAATTACACAGTGCAACATAAGTCTGGATAAATGCGGATTTATCCAAAATGCCATACCCGAATACAGAACATGTTGGGCCTTTGGAACATCAGCAACATCCACATCTAGAGCACTGAGGGTGTCTCAGAGATCAGAATGATAACTCATCCCAACCGTATCCTGCCACACAGGCTGGTCCTTCTTGGGAAATATTAAAACATCATTTAAATCTGAAAATCCTGAAAATTCAGAGACTATTGCAAATTCAAGATCCAGATAGGACCTTGGGATTTCAAAGAAACAGACATTAATTCAGCAGGAGTCTTCTAAAGAAACAGATGCAAATCTGTAGCTTTAGAGCAGCCTCAAAGATTATCTGAACTCAAGAGAGTCAGCTCTTAATTCAGAAAAGCATACAACATGGCACTATATTTTGAATTAAGCACAAGTTATATACTAAAAACCTTCTATGGTTTCCTATAAAGTTAGGGGAAAAAAATGTTGCAGATGAGGGTTTTGGGCACACTGAAAGGCCACCTACAGTTGAAATGGCTGACACAAAATTTTGTGTTATTACTTTCTCTTCCAGCTGTACGGTAGCAGGCAAATGCCATGACGCCACCTGCATAATGCAGACACAAGTAACATGTCACAGTGAATCAAAAACCTTAAAGGAAGCCTTTTTCAGGGTCAAGCGGGTTTGAGTATCTAACGTAAAACAGAAAAATATGAGCAGGCACAAACTGCCAGCTTTATGAAGGGCTTTCCATTCAGTTCTCCCAGGATTGTGGGTATCAGTGCCAGCACACAAACCGGAAAAAGGAAAAACAGTTAAACAAGAAAGAGCTTCAAAGAGACAATATCCTTCAGACTTAGTTGTAAAATATATATTACTGTTGGCAGATCAATATCACCAATTTCTACCTGAAGTACCATCTCCGGACAAAGGAAATTCTTCTAACAGTTACCTTTACAAGAAATTCCAAGACACGGCCCTGCGAATGCTCAGATCACTACGATACTAAAGCAGAGAAGGTTCATTAGGCAGGAGGTATAAACCCAGAGTTCTTCACTCACCCCCGCCTTGAGCCCCGTCCCACGAAGGCAATGGGAGAACGACCGAGTTGGGCTTCTCAGCATTTCAGTAGTTATTTGTTAGTTAAGATGATGTTATATAATGCTGGGTACAAACCTAGTCTTTCTCCTTTTGTCCAAGAGGTACCATATTCTCACACTGTATTTTGCACTTGGTAGGAGAAAAAACAGAATCCCCAACCTGAACAGTCCTGATTCCTCATGGTCATAGTTCTGAGAAATTCATTCTCAATTTGAAAAAGTTTGTGTATGTTGAACTGTTAAGAAAAACAGACATTTTTACAACCTCAGGACAGACAGAGACCCCAGTATCTTTACTCTTTGTGTTGAATTAAAAAAGTAATTTAGAATTAGTCAAGAATTTGAGTTACACAAAACTATACCCATAAAGCTCAACTCTTACACATTTCTCAATTCATTCTAGTAGATTAGAGACCAACTGCCCGACAAAAATCTGTGAAACAGATTTTCAGATACATGTTTCTGCATTGTGCCTGCACCCGAGAGTGGTGCCAAGCAGTCATGCGCAACATAACGGGGTTAGGAGCTCCTTCCAAGAAGAGCTTACAAAGCCAGAGCACAAGAGCAAATACAAAATGTTGGAGTTCACCTGGTGCTGGAAAAATACAGGCCTTTGCCCCCGAACAATGTATTTGGTGCGTCCCCTCCTTTTCGGAAGCTTACAGGTAAATACCATATGTCAAGCAGGATTTATTACAGATTCTATATATGATTAAGTTCCTTCACAGCTTCAGGCAATGCTAAATTAATTTGACTTTAAAACAAAGGAAATGTTAGTCTAATATGTGCATGGTTTTTGCTCTCTCCTTGGAGAGCAGATCCTGTATTTTGCAAGCAGTTGAAATTCCTACCGAAACCAATGGGCATTTGGACTGATTAATCATTAAGGATTTATTGCTTAGCGAACACATGATGATATATTATCTAAGAGAAAAGGAATAAGTGGTATCTACAGAGATGTGTCTGATGACCAGAAAATGAAGATGAGACTTATATTCCTACAAAAGGATGTTTATTGCTTTAATTGGTATTATTTGCATAGGAGTAGATGGGGAAGAAAATAACTCTTTCATTTGTTTATTTTTATTTTTTGTTTTTAAAGTTACTTGAACTTGCTAGTACAGCCCAAGGAGATGTGCCTTTATTCAAATTTTGGATAACTAGTGCTTAGAAATGGAAATATTTGACAGAACACGGTAAAAACGGCCACTACTTAATCACTTTGAGCCGAAGAAACTAGCTCATTAGGTTCTTGTACTGCATTGATCATGCAACAGTAATTAGAACCTTGATTTAAAATTTTAGTTGCTTGGTTATATGAGTTACCAGTTAATTATTATTTAAGTGTCAATTATCCTTAGCCTACACACTTACTGAAGCCTTCAGGCTTTCCTCCCGTTTCCTGCAAACCCAAAAGAAGAGGTATTTTTTTGGAAGAGCCAACCCTCCCTGTTACAGCCATGTCTACTTTGTCATACATTTAAGATAAGAAACTCCAGAAGCGGGAGATCAGACCTCCATATCCTGAGCAGAGCCGCCGCCATCTCCCGGGGGAAAGCGGAGGACCAGGTCCCGGGCCCCGTGCCGGGCGCTTGCAGCCCATTGCGGCCGTGATGGGCGCAAGGGCGTTTTGCAGCTTCAGAGAGCAGAAGCCACGAAGCGCAGAGCTAATGCAGCAAGAGCAGTTAAGGACGCAAGCTGGTATCTCTGCAAGCCCCTGCGCTGTGCTCCGTACTGATACTGCCTTGCTTGGAGCTAACCTGTGGATCTGCTCATAACGCTGCATCGCACAGAATAGACATTCCCCTTTGGTACTACCACAACACAGAAACAACAACGACAGCAGAACACCACATGCGTTTTACGCTAGTTTCTTGCTTCGACCTGTTTGAAGCTGACTGTTGGAAGTTCAGTGGGGTATTACAGAAGAATCCCACTTACCCCAAATCCTAATTAGCCCAGCAGATCATGTCAGGACATGTATTCACTTATTTTTAAATAGACCTAGGAAAAATCTATTACAAAATACCTGCAGTCTTTCTTATCACACTGATTTTTCTAATACCAAATAATTTTAACAATAAAAATTATATAACAGTCTTAACTGTACCAAAACACTTTTCAGGTATAAAACTGTAAGGGAATGAAGCATTCTCTACAGCATTAATGGGCTTTCTTGGACAAGTTATGTTTCAATGAAATATTAATTCTTGATCATTTGTCATGTGTTAATTAGCAGAATAAGCTGTAGGAAGTCTAGATTACCATGCAAATGTTAATTAGGTCATAATTTATGTTAAGCATTTCTAAGTATAGGAGCACAGAATCTCATTTAGCAGCAGTTGAACTTTAGAAATAATTTGCATTTGCAACAGCTATTTTACTATTTAAATTTGACAGTCACTACGTTTTAATAAATACCAAAGATTCTGTATTTAAATAACGATAAGGTTCTAAATTGTCCAAAGGCTCTTCACCCCCTCTGCCCACAATCACACCTCAGCTAAAGGTTTGTCTCTTTGGCCAGCTATGGTAAAACCTCGGGAGCAGATGGCGACGTTGCTTTGCAGTGCTGCAGCTCACAGGTGCCACAGGAGACTTGTGGAAGAACTAATGGCCTTAAATCAGTCCCGCAAAGGCAGAGATGCCGCCACTCCGCGGAAAACCAACAGCGGCAGCAACGCTCTTGAGTGTCACCTTGCATTTCGCAAAGCGGCGGGTCACAGCCCTGGGGCTGGGGGAAGGCAGCAGAGGCCTGGGCAGTCCTGCCCTTTCCACGTTTCTCCAACGAGTCCCCTCAGTGATGGGAAGATGGAAAAAATAAGGGATGCTGTTTCCAAATTTGAAGCAAGAACATTCTCCGACCTCCGACTCCTACGTGGGGGCTTCACGTTTTTTTGCCGTTTCCAGGCACAGTTCCTGGCAGTGACGTTTTCTCAACTGACGCAGCAGGAACCGCGTCTCGCCTCGGCCGCACGTGGCCGCGACGGCAGCACGCGGCGCAGCTGCTGCTTACGGGCCCGTCGCCTGGGCGTACCCCCGTGCCGCAGCCAGCCCGAGGCACCGAGACGCTGCCGCGGTGGGGTTATTTTATGTAGAACAGCTATTGAAATAAACAGCTGCAATGACACACTGTTGTGGGATGAGGATAAATTTATTTTGCTATTTCCACACTCCCACAACTTTTACACCTCCCCACACAAATCTGCCCAAGCTGCTTCCACTTTGTTGGTATTATCCAAGGAAGAAAAATAGCACTGAGGCTTGGAAGGGAATACCAGCATCAAGTCCTCCCCTTTGAAGGCCAACATTAGTTATTTTAGTTTTTTAATCAGAATTTCAATTGTTTTTTTCCTTTTTTTTTTTTAAGAGCAAAAAAAAAAATCATTAAATTATACAAGAGTTAACAAAACAGAGGCAATTCCATTTCAAGCCGTAACAGTCAGCTGTACCTTCTCCAAGACAGTGCTACAGTAAACAACGTCAAGTTGGAAAAAAAATCATAGTTCAGCCATAATGTCAGACAACTTGGGAGATAGAAAAATAGTAGCTTGAAAAAAAAAAACTGTTTAGGAGAGATACAGTTAAATCACACTCAAGAAAAAGGGCAAAACTTAGGATACCCACCAAAAAACCAGCAAAGTGAGAATAACAAAAGAGAGAGACCAGCAAAAGGGCTGCGAGGAACCAAAGGCACTAAATAGGAAGAGCTTTCAAAACTTCATTTCCAGGGGAAGCAAAGGGGAAGGACAGGGAAAGGCTAAGCAGCCAGTTATTTACCGTTCCTCATAACGCAAAACCAATGAAAAACATTAAAAGACAGCACATGTCCAATTGATTTAAATGGGTAATATTTCAAAGTGGTATAATTACTATATGGAACACCTACTAGTATTTTACTCTAATAAATCCAGGCACTTTTGTGCACAGTAATTGCTTCATTCTAGGTCACTACATGAGCTTGAGCTATGCTACTGAGGAGTATAAAAAATAAAAAAAAAAAGAAAGAAAGAAAAGAAAAACCACGCTAGAGCTGAAAGTGGCAGCATCCTGTGTCCCAGTAGCACAAAGGAACGTTTGCCACGTGGCCTCTGAACCCCCACACCAGGCTCCTGACCTGTGCTTCCTGACCACAGGCTGGCAGCAAGGTCCGACACCCAGGACCTGCTGGCTCTACCACCACATCTCTTTAGCAAGCGAGGGGTCAGCAATCTCCAGTGAATAAGGGATACTTTATGAACATGTTGTAGGAATGTACTAGCAGATGATCTAAAGGAGGTCTGAGCATCTACTGACATGTAAAACGTTGTCAGACTCTGACTCGCAGGGAGAGCAGCTTTCTGCAAGGTCCCAAACAGGTAGAGTTTACACAGACTCAGTTGGGTAGAGGTGTTTTTTCTTTGGTTGGTTGGTTTTGGTTTTGAGAGCTGTGTTTAAATAAATATTAGTGATGGTATTACACATACTACTGACAAGAGCAATTTAGACATCCCACGTCCACATCCTTCTCTGGTCCATGTTTAAGGTATTTTTTCTTCTTTTTAAACAGACCTTAGTTATTAACAACTATTATTTCTGTAGAGATGAACTGCAGTGTCCTGCCCTCTTTTTGGAGCATTATATCTAAATCACTTTCTTTTTACGATGGCAATGTTGATCTCGCAGCTCCAAGCCAGAATAGCTTTCTTTCACACTGCCTATACATTTTTCAGGACAGAGATACAATCAATACAAGCAAAGGAGTCTGAGGAACCCAAGAGGAACAGGAATAGTTTTTGCGGAATTGATGTCGCCATGCATCCATTAGCCCCACTGAGTAATTAGGAAATTAAAAGTGTCTGATTGCTCCCCTCTACTGAAGGTCACCCTTGAGGCCCTGACATGGGGTTTAGATGCTAATTAAGTGCTAGCTCACTGCTACCAGCACATGGGCTACAAATGCCAGCAGATCTCCTGTTCTTTGTCCCTGACTATCGTTATAAATGAGTGCATGTACTCCCTTATAGAAGATCTTTTCAACAAAGTTTCCAAGCCTCACATTTATCACCACAGTTTGTAAAGTAACAGCCTGGCTACACACATATACTTCACTTTAAAAGCATTTTCCTTCTCAAAGAGTGGCATAGTTTGGTTCAGATTAATAAACCAGGGACACTCCATATCATGCATACTCACAGGCATAACTGATTCAATCAATATGAAATTCTTGCCATGCATTTTGATCATTCTTGTTTTTATTTGTTAGTTTGCTATCATAGTCTAAGAACCACCTAACACATTCAGATGCATGTGTGCAATTTTAGGACAATCTTTGATATATTTTACAATATTAAATATTATTTTTACAAGAACCTAAAAGTGATGCAAGAGTATAAAACTGGTCTACACTGAACATCAGAGCACAAAAGATAGAACTGTGATGATCACATGCATAATGCAGAAGCAGTGCAGAAACTAGCCTAGCTACAGAAGCAGGATACCAGACTAACACAGCAATTGAGCCAAGCTAATATACCCTGTTACAACTATGCTGGTCCTGGAGCTTGTACAGGCTCCAGCTAGGGCATCTCCCTTTTCCTTCATATTGTGTGGATATGCCCAGAATCACCTTTTCATAACCAAGGAATATTCAGAGGACTAAGAGCCAGTGGAATGAAATCCCTATAAAAATTGATCTTTTAAGCTAGATTCCTAAAAACTCATGGCTGAAAAAAATCAGAATAGGTGCAAACCGGCATTTGGGTGCCTAAGCATTCATGTGAATTTAAATCAGCATGTTCCAAGAGGTGCCCTTGTAGATCAGACCTTGTCACTTGAGTTTAAGAACAATTTCTCTCTCAACCTAAGTTCAGATATCTGGAGATGGAATATCTAAAGGAATCCTGAAGTCTTTCTTCCCACAGTCAGAGAAATTATTATAGCATAACAGACCAATTGTCACATCTAATCCAGTATCCCAGAGTGGCTAACACTAAGAGTTGCTAAATACTTTAAGAGTACAGAAAGCACTATATAAATGAACCACGTGAAAGCTTGTACTACATGAAATACACAGGAAAGCTTGTACAACACAATAAACAGGAAATAAGTCTGCTGGGGATAGACCAAAAAGGCTATTAAAATCAAAACAAGCAATATATGCTTAATGCAATAGAGAAGGGGATGCCAGAGCGAGGGAAGACAGCAAACAGGCTACAGCGAGTCTTTGCCTCATCATTCCAGATAGACATAAGCATGCTACAATGACACTTGAAGAGCAGAAAGATGGATGTAGAAATAATCAGGGCATGAAATAAGAACTTTAACAAGACTTTTAGCTGCACGTATGAACTGAAACAGTTGTATCTTGGATGACTTGTGCAGCATGATTTAGAGTGGCCTGGATGACAGAAGCTGAGGAGCTGAAGATGACACTTCATTAGAGGCAGGACAACGGAGTTATTTACAGTGGACAATAATGAAAAGTAAGATTTGGAAGGATAATGAGTCCTGCTTTAGCCATGGTAACAGAAGAGTCCTGTTCCAGCTATACTGGTCTGACTTAAAAGCAAAATATCATGGACATCAGGGAGACAGATGCAGATTTTAGTACAGACCTGACTAGAATTTGGAGTAGAGAAGTGAAGCTATTAAGAGGTTAATGGTAAGATAATAATGTGAAACCGGAGGGTTTATATCCTGAAAAAATGTATCTGCAGATGTTTTCAGTCATCTAAATCTCTAATCGTTTTCTGAATCCCACCATATTATTAATTTGTGATCAGAATAATATAGTGCAAGATGATCTGTAGCTTTGACTTCCTCTTACATAAGAGGATTGCTGCCTCCTCCTTCCCCTTGTCAGGTGCTTTTTAAACTTTTTCTTTTCTTGACTACCCAAACACTTCTTTGCCACCTGCAGACCTAGCTATGTACCGTCACTCTTTGTGGTACTAAAAAAACCCCAGTCATCCTGGTCCAGACTTTCTACCTCAGTGGAAGAGGTTAGTTTTGCACTGGTTAAAATCGGGTGTCTCAGTTAACCATTTATTCCTGTTCTGTGATGGATCCCTTGGCCAATCTGATATCCCTCACATGAGTCATCAACAAAGCTCATTTGAAAGAGGGTCTGGAGATGATTTAACATATAGTCCTAGGAAACAGTTCTCCACTGGCCCCAGCCTTCTGGATGAAGCTGGTAAAATGCCATTCAGTGTGGTCTTATCTCGCGCCCACTTTCTACTGACTGAGTAACACTATGATGAAAACTCAGCTGAGAGCCAATTACCTGTTTTGGAAAAAATTCCTCCTTCTCTGGCAGAGCAGCAATTTCTTTCATCATGTTTTGCTTGCCAGTTTTGGAGTTGGAGTTCCAATATTTGTATCGCCTCTCATGTCTCAATGAGCTTTTGGAAATAGTGCCATCCTCATGTTTTCAGCTGCTTCTCCCGCACATTTCCCTGTAGCTGATCTCGTCTGTTTTGAGCCAGCCTTGCTCTGTGAAGCAGCCTGGGACTGCTTCAGACTAGCACTTTTGATCTGGCATCACTGCCAGGTGCAAAGAGTACCCTTAGCAGAGCCACTCTGATGTCCCAGTGCAGGCTGTAATGTCACACTGCAGATAAAAACTCTGTAACCTACACTTCAGATGAGCAGGAAAAACTCCAAGAAACGCACATACCTCCATGCTAAAAAATACAGAAAATATTATACATTGAACAACCAAACCCACTAATGTTGGTGTCAGAATCCCAAGAACTTCAGAAGCATCAATATTTCACTTCGGAAATTTTAAGTAAACTGAAATAGCTAAGCAACTTTGAGTTTTCTGCAAGTGTTTTCAGATACACTCTTTTCCTCAAATGGAAGTCTGACAAGAACAAGTGCAATCGCAACTGAGTCTGAACTGATTAAAAAAAGAAAAAAAGTAGTTTTGTTTGCAGATGCTTTAATGTAACAGAATTTGTGTTAGATCCAGAGGTAAAAAGCAAATTAATTGAACCAAAAATACTTAAGGAAGAAGAAATCTGAATCATCAGGTTTTTGTATTAATCTTATTTGATTACTATTATATTCATGACCTATCCATAAAAAATTCAAGAAAAACTTCTCCCATCAAAAAATGAACAATTCATGGGAGTCTCAGAAATGGTAATTAGTATTAATTAAGCTGATTGTACACTCAGATAAGCAGTACATAAAATGATTTCAGACTTTAGGGGAAACAACCAACTACATGCACCAATTATTAAGTTTTTAAAAGACCTGGAGATAAGTAATTAATTAGAGGAGCCCAGGCAATAAAGGGACTCCAGCTAACAAAGCTGGCGGCTCCGCAGCCGGGACCTGAGCAATCATTTTGGAGAGGACGTGGGACAGCAGGAGAGAGGAGCTGTCCTCTCCTCTGCAATACTCTGCTCACTGGCTCCGCAAGCAGCGGCGATCGGTTGAGCTTAACTGAATTAACCATAGTGATGACAGCTAATTGGGACTTTGAGGAAATCATTTTAAGGTAATAGCACATATTCCTCACAGCTGAAACTCTTTGAGGGAAAGAGCCATTTGGCAGTAATTTTAATTGGACAGAGTTGCTCAGGAACAAGACACAAGTTTTTGGTCAAAGGCACAGCCCGGCCAGAGCAGCCGTGTCAGGGCACTAACCTAACCATGAGCAGTGGACAAGGACGCCTAATCCCCATAATTCAGAAGAGCACATAAATCTGCATTTCCCATCCTCAACCTCGCTGTGCCACCTTCCCAGCCTAGAGGCTCTGACAGCAATAGATGGGTCCTTATGTCTTTCCAGTTCTCCATCAAAACCTCTGAAAGACTTCTTTCATCTTTCTTTGAGGCAGATACTTTAATGAACTGTTTACCAGCCAAGTCTAATTGTGAAGCGTAACTATTGCAACTTGAAAAAAATCACTTACAACAGTTATATAGATGGGAAATGACTGAGCCAAACTGTCTGTACGTTGCAAGGGTGAATGAATGATAAAGTTCTTCAAAAAAGGGCTCCTGATCTCAGTGAATCAGTAATCCTTACTTTGTTATAATGTGTGCCCTTGTCCCCGATGAAATTGTTTAGCATCTACCAGTCAAAACCAGTTTTCATTTCTATTCAAATGGTCAAAGACCTGTCTGAGTTGCAATTATGAACCGGTATCATAATGACACAAAAATGTAATGTTACAGTTGTAACAAAAGTAAATTTAAGGGATTGCAGGGTTTTAATATTTCAATAAGGTTAAAGCAGGAGTGTTAAATAATTAAACTTCTGGAATAAGATATAAGCACTAAGGCAATACTGCATCCATACTCATGTATCTTTTCATATGTAGAGGTGATATCCATGTGATAAAATGCAGGAGTGTGAGGTAAATTAATATACTATGCACTTTGATCACAATACCCTCTCCTGGCCTATGAATCCATTTCCCGGTAGACTTGCTCTAACATCCAAAATCACAGAACACTTGCATTGCTGCCGTAAAAAAAAGAAAAAAAAAAGTAAAATTTTACAGCCTACCTCTTTCTCTCCTTGTAAGTGTGGAAGTTTCCTTCCTTGAAAAAAATAATTTATATCAAGTTACAGGAAAAACATGCCGATAAAGTCTTTATCCCCTGTATTATATAATTATGTAAGAGATGTAAAAAGAGAAAACATCTTCAAATACTGACAGCTGGGCGAGATGCGATATCTGCATGTTTCTGTGGTGGCAGGAGAAAGATGAATCAACAGCAGATGTATAGTTCTCCAACTATGATGATTTAATATTGCTAATAAAGAAAATATACATATGTCTATATGTAATTCCTGGAAAAGCACTGATAGTTAAACCCAATCTACAAGTGTGCGCACAGTTTGACTTTTCAAGATATGGACTATTATGTGATAAAAATGCTCATTAATATATCTATCACTGCCAGAAGAATCTGATGAAACCAAAATGTTTGGCAGGCTTACTGTAAAGAAAGCCTGTTACCACCTCAAATCCCCACTTGCTGCTAATACCACATCTTTAAGCCCATCTCCAGAGCCAGCAGCGCAGGTAGCCCTGTGGCCACAGGAGCTGCGGTAGAGGTGACGCACTGGTTCCTCCCCTGCGGGAGGACCTCGCCGGTGACTTGCCCGTTCCTGACGTATTTAGGGTATAAAACTCAGGTGCATCGGGAGTGGAGTCTCCCAGATGGCAGGATATTTACCACTCTGCCCACTAGGCTGGCAAATGGCCGTAAATCAAAACTATGATTAAATCACAAAGCTGAACAAGCTATAAACTCCTTGGTGTTATTTACCAGATGATCACCGACTGATTTTATGGATTTGCAGCTTCTGAATCTAACCACACACAAAAAAGTGTACAGTCCCTGAAACCCCTGTGAAAGAGGTGCAGATGAATGTAGGGAACATAAGGTAGGAAATGCGCTGGCTTATGGTAAAGGCATTGGTGTGTATGTATATGGGCAAACCATCTAAATACATTCTATCTTTTTACCATAGTTTTGTTTACAGCATGCATTTCACTTCCCTGAACATTAAGTATTATTGACAGAAACAGTCATGGCAAGTTTTATAATACTTTGGGCATTTTCTCTACTTGAGTTGATACATACTTTAGAATTGACTATGGCTATCATAGCCCAAAATATAGGGCTAATAAGAAAACTATTTCTAGAAAAGAAAGAAGACACACAGGACAATTTATATTGTTCCCACATTTCATACGTTTATCCTTTTCTTTCGTGATTTTAAGTACTTCACTTAGAAAACACTATCAGTGTAAGTATGGTGTAAGTACTCAGTGTGTAACTCTGGACAGTAGAGCATAAATGGTTAAAAAGTATCATCTTTGCATCTCAAAAAGGAAAAAAAGAAACGAAGATAAAAAATAATGAAAGAGCAAGGAGTCTATTTGATAAATATTTCCAACCTAAGGACTGAAATTTCTGAAGATTTTCACTGACAGAAAAAGAAAAAAAAGAAAACCACAGCTTTAAATAAAAGAGCGAGAGGTGCCCTCCAGGCTGACAAGGAGACCTTCTCTTCCCACCAAGTTGGCTTTGCCTTGCAGCGGCAGAGGATGTATACAATGTCCCTCAACCAGTCCCTCAACCACAACCCACAGCCTGCCAGCACCACTTCAAGTCTGACAGTGTTGTTCCCCAAGAACAGGCAAAGCTAGACTATCCCGAGGGTGCATAGGCAAGAAACAAGGAAAATTAGCGTACACTGAGCTTCCAGCATTGCCACAATATTGCTGCTGCTATCCAGCATGGTTACTGCCGCATCTTGCCTCTGCGGCTGCAAGCTGATGTTTTCACTGCTACGGGGGAACTGCAGAAGTTCCCTCCATGGGGGAAAAAAAAGTATAGCCTGAAGAAGGCAGCAATATTCATTTCTCCTAGGTGATGCCATGTAGGGATTTTCTGCTGCCCTTTACAAGGCCACTCCCATCGCTGCTTTGGCACATGACAAGCAGCAGACCTGGAAGTGAAGGATCTCTTTCCAGACTGGCACTCAGCACAACGAGAGGAGACTTTCTCGTCAACAGCAAAACTTGGAACATTTTGGTCTCCATCAAGACCCACCAGAAATACAGCCAACCCCCAAACCCTTACGGCTATTTGAATAACTGACTGCAAGAGCTGGTCAGCTGGTGGGAAACATTTACCACTTAGTTACCAATGAGAGTGACTAAGACCTCACTGCTTTCAATATCCCTGCCATGGAGTATTCTGAAAAGACGAAAAATAAGGGAAGAGCAAAGGGCTATGTTTAGCTAAACAAATGAGGGCAGAATCTGACTCTAAACTAAAAATGGGTCACTTCACACTATAAGATGAGGTAACATACAGAGACGTATGCGTGAACATGCTTGCATCGCTGATAACAAAAGGTTGGTCACATCTGGTTGTACACATACACAGTTATTCTAGTTTCATGAGAAGATACTCTGCCACCTCCTTCCACCTTCCTCAAGGAGTAACGAGAGGAACACGGGTAATATTATAATGCCAATGAACAAGGAGGCTTTGTAGCAGAACAAAATAAAGCCTCCTTTCCTGACAGCATCTTTCCAATACTTCATCACAGAAGAGGGAAATGCTTCAGACAGAAGAGGATATCCAAAGCTGAGTGAACTGTTCACTGAGAAATAGCTATATTACAGATTTATTTATTTAACTTACAGAATCTTTTCCTGCTTTTGACATGTTGAAATATTCAGAGTGCTAGAGCAACATGGAAAGTTCTTACCTTTCTTATCTGTTAGATGTGGATTTTTGTTCTTTTGACATTTAGAAGACATAAAAGCAATGAAAAATGACAGATAGGCAGACAGTGATATTATCCAGCGTAAAAACTCATGTATTTTTTTTTGACAATGTTAAAAGACAAAAAATTAGCAACTTAGTATCATGCCTTAGGTCTGAAGAAGTGTCCTGAAGAAGTTAAGCAGCATTTTAGTAGGATGGCACCATTACCTTCTGCAGGTACAATTCATGACTGTTTTTCAGAAAACTACATTGCAAACAGTAAGCATACTCTCATTCACAGTATCTGATAGCAGTCTCCATAATTTATGGGTACCATCCTATGCAAATCACTGCAAAGAAGTGACACATCTCAGGGGCTGTTTGTTGCTTAATCTCAGTTTGTCTTTTCTCATCGTTCTTTTCAAATCATGACAAGGAAAATTATTCATATCGGTAAAAAAGATTTAGACATTCTTAGTTGTTTTCTAAGAAATATAAATAATCAGCTATGTGTCAGCTATGAAATGAATCTACATTTTCTACTCAACATGATGAAGTGCCTTCAAAAAACAAAAAAATCCCAGCAGTGTTTTACACCCCATTCTATTTCTGCTGGCAGAGAGTTGGGGCTCGGCAAGATTTGGCAGCTGCAGATTGCTCATTGAGCTGGGAAACAACACGGACAGACATCACACAGAACTAGACTGCTACTTTTACAAAATCATAAGGCTGAGTTAAGTAAGTCTGTGCTTTGTGCTGCTGAAATATAGCTCCTGGACTTTCCCCTGTGCAGCAGTCAGGCCGTACCTGCAGCTTAGCTCTCTGCAGGCTGAGCGAGCGTCTCGCCTGTAAGATCAGACTTTCACCCTGGGAAAGGAAGAGTTCAGAGAGACAAATTCAACAGCCCAGTGATCTGAATCAGCTCCCAGGGAAGTTCCTAAAACACCAAGCTACTGATCACATTTGTTGAAGGGGAGGTTGAGATTTTTTAATCCTTGGTTTTAGCAACATCTGGATCCTGCCAAAACTGGTAGGTATATTCCCACAGGAAGACGTTTTCCTGACAAGTCAAGGTATTTCACTGAAGACCTCCTCTGGCATGTAATTCCTAACTTACTGTAATACTCTTATTTGTTTGAAATCCAGTACAGCCACTTATTAAAATAAAACTGGCTTGACTGACCAAGTCCTACCATCAGGTAAATAACTCTTTTGGGCCTTGTTATATACCTTCAAGAGTTAGAACCACATAGACAAACCTTATCTATGAACAGTCTAATTGGAAACATCAGTGCTGAATTCTTTCTTGCACAGCTGCTTGTTAGTGCATCTAAGGCAGCCTCATTCACAACAGGGAGAAGAGCTTCCATCCCAAAAGTTTCAATGACTTTACAGGAATGCCACCATTCAGAGCATCTGAAAAAGCAATTTAATGTAAGCAAGCAGATTTTAAAAAGCTGATGTCTGTTAGAAGTGAGAGATGTATATTATGTCTAGCATGTGCATGGCACTAAAACAAGCTGTTAAAACAGCATATGACATCAGCCCCCTAACTGCCTAAAACTTAATTTGGGAAGCTATCATGTCCCCTATCATGCCCCCTCTGGATTTTGAACCACTGAGAAAAGGACATTTGATAAATGAAGCCATGTGTTAAACCATAAATGGTTTAAGATAAAGAAATAACTGTCCACTATTTAAATGTTTCATATATTTTCACTCAGATAAGGTATCCTGCCAGGACGAGCTGACTGCATTTCAGCACCTTCCCCTCTCCTCCCTGCCGAAGCCAAGGCGGCTTCTGGTGCCATGGTCCACAGGCCGGGACCACCACGTCCACACGGCTGGTGGTCCCTCTTGGAGGCAGCAGGTTCACTGACCCAGAGGCGGCATCACGTGAACTGACCCCTTCAGCTGCTCAGTGGTCAGAAGCGTCACCAAAATCAGAAATAAAAGTTTGGATCCAGCTGTGAAAATCCAGCTCTAAAACTGCCAAAAATCTATATTCAAACTGGAAACTCCCTCTAAACTTCCCCCCTCCCCTCCCAAGAGCTTGTCATGAAAAAGGCACAAGTAGATACAGTTTAAATAACTGTTAGGGAATTGCTGATTAATATTAGAATGTGCACATAGATCTTTACTGCTGATAGATGATGGCACAGGCGGATTTCTCCGGAAGAAGAGAACAATGGTGCTTTGCAAAGCACAGCTGAGTTTACATAAAAATGACAAAAGCAGATATTATCACTCAGCAAAAGCAGAACATTTCTAATGCTAAGCTTCAGTCAAAAAAACCTAGAAGCATTTTCTCTCTTAAAATAAGGTGAGACATGCCAGTCTGCATTTCAAGGACAGCAAAATAACCGCTACAGGTGTTTATTTCCTAAAGGAGAACCAGTATTGGTTCTCTGACATGGATAGTTATATCACCTTGAACAAGAAAATCGCCTCCTTAGAGAAGAGAATTTTGCAATGACTGAGAAGACAGCTAAATACCTCGGTATCACCACAAACATCAGTTTGCCAAAGTCTTGCTTTCCCACTCTGGGGCACTGACCTGTTTTCTGAATGGTCAGGAGAGCAGAAGTGGTGTGAGTTGAGGATGATGTGCAGCCTTCCTCTCCTCCAAAATTATCGAGGAGCCACAGTTCAAAGTCTATTGTTCAAATGCGGTAAAGAATGGACAGAAACCGTATACACATAATGCACTGCAGGGAGAGCTGGCAGGCGACAGCACAGCTTTTTTCCCCTCTGAACCAAAAGCATCCAAATTACACTCTTCCCAAAGGATAAATTTTGCAATACCATTTAAGAGATGCTCATGTGTGTATTAAAGCTTCCTTTTCCCGTGTCTAAGTCACGGCAGGCAAGCACAGCCTTCCCCAACCCTGAGGGATGCTCCTCTCCTGGGAGCCCCCCAGCTCAGCAGCAGCCTCGACTCCCTGTTTTAGAAGTTGTAGGAGGGAGATCCCTGCCCTTCCCTGGGCAGTGATACTGCCTGTCTCAGAGCCCCTACTCAGTCCCATTCAGTCTTACCTAAAATAATAAATTAGTCATGGAGACTGGCTTTTTGCCCTCCAAGCAGGCAGGAGAGAAACTCCTGATGTTCAGTCCGTGCTCTGATGATTACCTAATTATTTATTCAAAATAGAAAACTGTCATCGGGAGATATTGGAAATTATTCCCCTTACCACCAATATCATTATAGCATAGGTCTATTGTTGAGAGAGAGAGAAGATGACAGGCCAGCCCCTATGGCAGAAAACAATAAAATCAGAGTACCTTAAGCAGCTTCTGATTGCCCTCTTATTTGTTTTATTTCTAAGCACTGAAAGAGAAGCAAGGAAAAGGCCTGATTAAATTAAAAGTCTAGATGAGGAAGTACTGCTTAGAAATAAAACAAATTAGGGTTTTTTTTTCCAGTTTAACAGGAAAAACAATTAAACTGTTTTAAACTAATTTCAAAATGTAAATATTGTACTGAAGCAACACTTGATATCTTGCTTTGGCTGTCAAATACAAAAATTCAATTATTTACACTGCCATAGTCACACAGTAAAAGAAATGCTGCTATGCAAAGTGTTGAGTGTTACCCTGTGTATCCCTCCAGCCTACGAAAAAAACCAAGCAATTGTCACAATAGGAAAGAAAGTCTGCTACCATTCCTCAAGCGCATAAAAACACATAACCACAAGAGGTTAAAATACCATTTTTTACAATAATTCAGCAATACATATGAGATGAACACCTAGTCTGATTCTCAAGGCCTAACAGAGGCCTCTAGATACCCCCTCTGCGATCCAGGCGATGGACATAGCTGAAGCCCAGTTGCCTTCATCCCAGGAGAGCTAAAGGTGCAGATCAGCCTGTGGGAAAGGATCCCTTGCCAAGATCCTCCATCTGACCAGGTGGTCCCTGATATGAGCTGGGACACAGGATTTCTGCTATGCCTCCACGACAGTATGAAATCCTGACAGAAAACGTGACAATATTGGTAAATAGCCTTATAACCACTGAGCTTTTGTGTTGCCAAAAGAAAGGTAAATAATGTAGAAGATCTTTTGCCAGCTTTACAGCACAGGAGGCTTCCTAGGTCCCAGCAGGTGAGAAGCAAAGCCTCAGCAGGAGGCTCAAAAACCCAACAGCAGCAGCCAAAAAGGGCCATTAGTGGGGAAGGCCGTGCAGGACCCTAACGGCGTCCCAGCCCCACCAGCAGGCCCCAAGGCACCCCTTCGGCTGGGCCAAACAAAATCACAAATGATCTTCCAGGCAGAACCCCCAGAGCACAGCCCTCTTTGGGGACCTATCTTCCAGGCCTAAAGCAATCCATGTCTTTAGAAACAACCAGGAGATTAAGTTTTTTTCAATTGCGGCAAGTGAAGCAGTTTGAATTTTTTCTTATTAAGGGGAAAAAAAAAAAAAAAAAAGTATCTTGCCACAAGTTTTTATGCTACTGTAGCTGGCCTGCAAGCGTATTGAGATAACAGATTTGCAAGTCAGACACGTTACACAAATGTGCTCTTTGAGTTATACAGAATCAGTGTTATGCTGTCTGTGAAAGATTGGGAGCATCACACAAAACTCTGGTGGGAAGTGTAGCTTTCAAGTGAGAAGTGTATTTAAAATGTAAGCCTTTTTGTCCAAAAAGAAAAAGCCTAACTTTCTCGAAGGAAGCAATTAAGTAAAAAGTCAAGAGTTCCAAATTTGAAACAAACGCTGCACTGCCTGACTGCATCTGCTGAGCCTCAGATTCAGATGAGCGTACGGACACAGGAACAAAATTCACTACAGATTTACTCGTTTGCCAATGCAGCAACAGTACGTGAATGTGAAGGCTCTTACACTTCATAACGGGGGCAGTCTGATAGATTAGAGCTTAACCACCATGAAGGTTTAAGCCTGCATGAAGTTGGTTTATGCTAAAGCACTTGATTTCATGAAAAGGGTGAGCCAAGAGCCTCCATGATCTGCTGCCCAGCTCAGTGATGCTTGTATCTGCATGCCAGACCATGCCCAGGATGGAGCGATGGGGGCACCCACCCTGGGCAGGTGGGAGAGGACCCACTCTTTGCCAGCCACCAGACACTGCCATCAGTATCACTTAAAGAGACTACTTGAGGGACACGATAGCAATACCTCAGTCATTTGCATCTCAACTGCCCTAACTATGCCCATGCTGGAGATTCCTCAGGTGACCTATGCCAGTGCTTAATGCTATGTTTGTCCTGCATCTGCAGGATCCACTGTCCCTCAGTTGGGCATAAGGGAGAAAACAAAAACAAAATAAAAACAAATAAAAAACCCACAAAAGGCAGGTTTTGGCTGGGAGTCCTGTAAGACTACGTGCTTGTTACAGCAAATACTGATGTTCTAGAGATTTACGTACTGCTATCAGAATACTGATTAATTCCCTTCCAACAATGGCATAAACAAGTTGTTTGTATCTTTAGTTGGTTCTGATGTGAAATCTTGACATTACAGCCCTTTTTAAAACCATACAGAACACAGCTTAAGGTAGGACATCCAAAACTTTAGGTACTAATACATTCAATGCACATGTATTACATGGAGAAAGAGATTTTGCTACATTTATATTTGAAAGGGGGCTTGCATTTTAAACTCTATATGGACTCCCTCTGACAGACTTTAATTCACAGATGCTGTCAAGACTAAGATGATCTCTTCTGACCTTCTAAAGAGCACAAGCCCATCAGATGCAGAGAGCAGCATACTAAAGACATACAAATCTTATCAGAAGAACTTCAGTGTAAATTTCATACTACTTTGTGGCTGTTTCTATCTATATAGATCCCATCTATTCCTTCTGTAGATTAGAAATCAAAAAACACAAGAACACAAGCAAATAAATCAACTTTCATAAGAGGAGCAAGCAGGTGAACTGCAGTTTTCCATATCCCTGGCAAGTGCCTAAACATGCTGTTTCCCTGGATTCTGAGGACAGAGGCATCTTGCTTGCTCTGCCTTTCTCTCATTGCTTTTGTTTTGTTGTTTCAGAGATTCTGAAAGATCAGAATTGCAGAACCATTTGGGTTGAAAAGGGCTTCTGGAGGTCATCTCATGGTCAAAGCAGGGTTAGAGCCCATAAAGTTAGACCAGGCTAGATCCCGTTTCATTCCACATTGGGTCGGAACAAATCCCCAAAATCTCAAAATGTTTCATTAAACCAACAGTTTCATCCGTTTGTAACCACAATCATTCCCATTTAAAAAAACAAACAACCCCCCCCACACACAAAAACACAAAACAAAAAACCCCATACACAAAAAACCAAACACCAAAACTGGAAAACATCTCAGGATTCATACGTACATATTTGGGGAAAAATTTTCAAGGGAGATTGAATTTGGCACACAACATGACTCAGGGGTGACTTACATAACACAAGTCTTGGAAGAAAGGTATAACCAGTACAAGAGACCACAGCGCTCAAAGCACATCATCACAAAACACCACGCAGCAGTTGCCTCAAAGCCAATTCAAATACAGTTTAAAATTTCAAGGAACCATTTTACTAAGAAAACTGTCAAACAGTTCACACTGAAAACCAAAATCCACTTCCCTTTAATTCGTGCCTATTTTCATTGCCAGCATTTGCTCATTTTCAAAACTGGCCCTGCTCAGTCAAGAGCTTGCTTTCCCGAGCCTGCTTCGCCTGGCCTGACCAGCACAACATTGATTTCTGTGGTACCATCAAGTCCTCACCACAGTGTCCTGATGTCACTGCAGGATGAAGACAGAGGAAAACGTGGGGGACGTAAAGGATGAAGGTCTGGTTCCAGCACAAGTACTTGAAATCAAAGTATAGGAAAAACACAAATAATAATGATAGTATATTGCTTTGTATACAGTCTGCTGTAGAGACAGGCACAAAAAAAAAAAAGAAAAGGTAAAGTTTTTCCTGTTGGAAAATTTGGATTAACAGAAATAAATTTTCTTACAAGTGAGAACAGCTATAATTCATGTTTTCTCCAGTTTACTATTATGAAACATTTTTAACAAAATATGGTGTCAATATGAGAAAGTGGAAAATGTATTTCAGCATGTCACACCTTTTGATCAAACTGCTCCTTCTTGATTTTTCCAGACAGCAATGTTTGAAACTATTTATTCATAAAAATGTGGGTGTTATTCCAGTTGGGATGAAATCAAGTAGTATTTCGTTGCTCACAAACACCACATCAAGGTGCATTGACTAAGAGGAGGAGGTTTGAAGAGACTTTTAGAAAAGTGAATGCCATCAGAGCTTACATAAAGATGCAAGAGCAAAATAAAAGGAAACTGATTCAAAGGGAAGACAAGAGATTTAGAAATTGAATGAACAGGAGGGTTAAAAATTTTTTTGATATAGGGTAAAAGTCTGCAGAAAACATCAGGTAATCTGGCTACACTGTGGAGCTTCCACTGAATTAGGAGAGTGCCAGACACAGGGGCCATAAGGGTGATTTGGGGGGTGTGGGGGGAAGAGAACAGAAATATAATGCGCTAATGTACACGGCATGCGTGATGTCCAGCAGCCCTTCCACAACCGCATCCCAGCTCTTCCTCACACTGCCCTTCGAGCAGGGAGCTCAGTGGAGCCTGCTGTAATCTTTTAGGACTCGAGCCTAATCAGGCTAATGAAAGTGGAGTAACAAACATAAGAGGGCAAAGCATGAGATAAATACCTAATAATTACTGTCAACTAGTTCAATTCAGTGCATTACCAATAGTAGGAGATCCACATTAAACAATTACCCAATTCTGTCTTTGTGGGTAAGGAAAATGTAAAACATTTCCTCAGTGTCTTGGTTGGAAAATATAATTCCACCTCCACGTGATTCATTTAAATATCCTACCTGGTAGTTCATCAGATCCCAATACGCTGTGACAAACTGGGATATGCACACTGGAGCATCACTAATAGTCATCTCTGCTCGTGCCTAACTGTGGGTCCCATCCTCCTCCTCCGCTTTGGTACAGATGAATTTTAATCAAGAGTGGGAGAGCCCTCGCATATTATTGTCCTGTGAAAGCCTGGAGCTTAAATGGACCCTCTCCCTCTTAGCAGAAGTCACTGCGCATTACCCTGAAGCCTTACCCATTTTTCCTTTATATTGAAGTCTTAGGATAAGGGAGGAACAAGAACAGTGTCACCTTACTTTTAGGGGGGTTGAATAAACTCATTTGGTGACTGCTATCAATGGTATTCTGGCCTCATTAATTTTTTCTCCCAAACTTAGCATTCAGACACTTGCAGGCTTTTGTCTACTGCTGTCATCAAGGCATTTGCATGCACTAATCCATGACAAATGGTTTCATTTGATGCACATCTGATTTCCTTGCCTGCCAACTAGAAAGAGATAATAGAAATACCAAGAGAAAGTAAATTAGAACAAAGGGGGTCATCTATTTGTTGCAGAAAACTCAAAACAAGGTTAAGGAACACCACCTGGGCAGCAGACTTCACGGAGAAAGTGATGAGTTTTCAGCCATGGAAAGACAGTTTTTAACGACCTGGGAAAAGAAGCTGCATTTTATTCAAAACATGATATTACTACAGGAATAATTATACTACAGATGTGGGAGTTGGCTTGGACATAATCATTCTCTGTCAGATCCTACCCTGGCACTCTGAAACCAATTACAAACTCTTTCAAAGACCTCCACCATCTTCAACTCATCTGTTGGGTTTTCATTTTAACGCACAATAGTGCCTTCTGGCTGACTGTGCTACCCAAATTTTACAACATCCCACGGAAGAAACCAAGAACTTCATGAGTTAATGCTATTCATAACAGAGGCCAGAAGTGTTAGCGTCACCCTGATACCTACAAATCTTGCATTGCTTAAATCTGTAAGTTAAGGACAATACCTTGTACTACACCAACTTACAAAGAAAGTTGGTTGGGGGGGGGGGGGGAAGGAGCAACCTTCTGGCCACAGCAGACCTACTTTAAGCCTGACACTGCTGCAAACTGAAACAAGAGCTGATATGAGTTAGAAGGGCGCACAAGGCCTTCTTCAGAAAGGGGCAGCTGCTGGTCTATCTGAATATATGCTTCCAGGCAGGATTTATCCCATTTAAAAAGATGATGACTTGTTTTAGGCAGCTGCTGAGATAACAGAAATCTTGTGCTGGTGAAAGTGTTTCTAAGGAATATATAGGCAGAAACAAGGAATGTACAAAAACAACAAACTATCTTTTTAAAAAGACAGACAACATTACAACTTAGGAAACCGATTCTTCCAGAAAGTGTTAGGGCCTCAGAATTCTTCACTCAGTTTAGTAGCAATAAGTGTAGCAGGCTGATGGATATAGCTGAAGCCACTCTTCTGAAGAGTGAAGTTAACTGATTTTATATGCATTATAAAAAAAACCAAAAAACCAACAAAAAACTATTTAGTCATATTTTACAGCATATTTTACTCTAACTTCCTTATCCAACCCACCCTTAGCCAAATTCCAAATGAAGCTGAAGGAGCTGCATTTTTCTCCCCAGTGCATTTTTCAAAATACATTGTACTGAACACTACCTTATTGTTAGTATCAGTTTTACTCGATCTCATTGCATCATTTTTGTTTGTTTTTTATTTAAACTCAGAATGATTCAGAATGTGAGCATTTAATTATTAATAGATTTATATAAAAGACTTACTTTTTCATCCTTGAATCTGTTTAACAAAGCCACAGCTGTATTACTCATCATGTGGCATGTGGGGAAAAGGTGCTAAGCAATAAGTTCCCTTCATTTATCCAGGTTCTTTTAAAAAATAAACATATAAATCAATGAAACTGATTTTCCAAATATACTATCCTTGCTTGCTCCCAACCACTTAATTAAACACAATTAACTCTAGTTTGTTTTGGCAACCAATTAATGTCATGATCAAATATAAATAGACCCTGCAAGAAAAGATTATAATTAATAAATCCTTTACAATACAGTAAAATTACACTGAAGCTTTGGTTGCCAGAAATATTTAACTGCATTTTTGAAGAGCATTAATGAGGACACCTAAGATAATAAAATTTTATCACAGTGTGTGCAGTTAAGTTTCGAGCCTAGACTCAGGCTCATCTCTACAGCCTGTTGGCTGCATGCTTTATTTAGAAGATGGGAAACTACAACACCAAGTTCCCCACTTTCTCATAAATTGACATGTATGATCATAGATGATTTCAGATCAAGTTCTCCATTCACATAACTTCCGCTTACACACAAGTTAACTACAGAAGTGATTTTTGCTCATTTTGTGTAGTGGATTTGAAGGCTTTTGATCCAGACTTTTTGTCATCTACAGAAAACCAAATTACTAATCCAAAAGGAGCTTTAGATCTTGCATATTTTGGAGCTTGCATATTATAACCTGAACCTTCAGCACTCCTAATCAAGAGACGAGGATTCTCATTTAAGCTGCTCTTTAATTGCCTGTCCATTCAGTGAGAGGTAGAGTGTGTGATATACAAATAAACCCTCACAGCTCATAAGAGAAATATTCAGGCACATTTTCAAAAGGGCACACATGACTGCCAGTGGGAGCTGCTGGTGTAGAGCAGTCACGTCCCAGATTAGGTGTAGCTCAAAGGCAAGGCACCGCAATGAGAACACCATGGTAGGAGGAAATTCAGCCATCTCACATAAGAGATTGACCCCATATTGCTCTTCACTTAGATATTTTCAAGGAATCGCTATGGAAGCGAGCTCCAGGCCACGGAAGAAGAATACTGCCCCTTTTGCCCAGACCGCAGGCTGCGTGGGAACTGCCCGGTACCTTTTAGGACTAAGCCATAAAAGAGCATTTAATTCCAACAGATCTCAGGATCAGGAGCTGATGGGTGACTTCCACTGAAGCAGCAGGTGCTTTGATCATGTCAAGCAAGTATTTAGGAGTCAGATTTTTTGAATGATGTTAATAAATCTGGGGTTTCAGAATCCAGTCCTAAGCTCCTCAATTTCTGCCATCAATTCATGTTCCAAAGCTGTTTTTTTTTTTTTTTTTTTAAAGTAAAAGAAGAATTATAATTGAATACTACAATTCAAGTATTGATTATCAGACAATAGCCAAGGGCCTGATCCTGCACCTGCTGTCATTGAAGATAAGTGACTTTCCAGGAGAGCAGGACTGGTTTCTAACCCACTGCAAAGGAAAGCTGCCGTTCTTAACGGAGTCAGCGAGAGGGGGAGATGTCAGGTAACAATCTTCTAAATAGAGCACGGAAATATGAGTCACAGACGTATACATGGCGCTTCGTAACTTCATTCTGCTTAATTTACACCCCCAATTCCCCATTGTGCATCATTGACAGACTAATAAATTTAGATCCCAACTGTGCTACAGTCCTAGTGGCCCCTGCCTAGGGCACAGTGAAACGAGATATCCAGCCCTGTTCCAGGGCTCGAGCAAGTTTAGCTGGAGAGAACCGTACTGTACAGAGCATCTGGAAATAGCAGAAATGCCGAATCACATCAGGAAAATAAATCTTGCTCACAGCAAAGGTTGATTTCACAGCAGAGTGGAAAAGAAAGCATTCAAAAGGAAATACAAAGATTATAGGAGGGAAAGGATAAAACAATGTGAAGCTTAATGGGAGAAAACACACCTACCTTATGAGGAAATGCACTTGGATATTGCCTTTTAAAATATAAATGAGTCTTGAACTTAAGTAGGCTAATCGCTAAAGCGGGTTTTTGATGTCGTCAGCAGAAATACTTCAATTTAGAACAACGGGTATTGCCTTTGGGGTTTATATTTGTAGGCGCCAAGTTTTCCTCCGGGCTAAACCACCACAGTATGAATTCTCACAGCCTTTAAAACCCTGACAGCAAGCTACAAATAGCAGAGTGCACCGGAAGGGCCTTCGTGACCCACCGAGGCCCCAGGCTGCACTCGGAGACGGAGGCTCGGCACCCGGGCGCGGGAGGGGAAGGCACCCGCCAGGGCCGCGGCCCGCGTGCTGCTGAGCCCCCGCACGGAGAGGCGCTTTTTGCTCCGCGTCTCGCCAGGGGAGCCTCCGCCTTGCAAAGAGGGACACGCTTTGCTCCTGCCTCCGTGGCTGCCCGCAGACGGGACCTAGGGAGAGCCAAAGCAGCACGTGCAGGGAGGAGGAGTGTGGCTGGGAGGAAGGACTCGGGGGGACCGAGCCAGAGCGCAGACTCTGCCAATGCCCATCGCACGTGCGGGCGCCGCTGCCCGTCTCTCGCGATACCTCTGTCGGCACCTTGGTGTTGCGCTTTCGCAGAAGGCGCGACACGGGAAACGCAGAAACGCTGCCAGCGGTTCCCGCGGAGCGGCATGCGGCACAGCGGCCGCGCACCTCGGCCACCGTGCTCTTCACGGCCCATCGAACTGCAACACCTGCTCCCCTCAGCTCACCTCGTCTGACTGCATCGGGAGTAACAAGGCATCACATCCAGCAGCGCGAGCGGCAACAGCTTCCCTCCACGCGCACCAGAGCTACGAGCCCTTTCTCAGGTGAGTAACTGAGCTCTGACCCTCCCTCAAACGCTCCTTACTCCTTGGGAATACATACACATTTTTTTCCAACTCTATTAGAGTGCTGCCTCTCCTGTAAAGAAGGGGCTTACGTACCGCAGAAAAGCACGGCTAATTTCTCTGGCTGCAAACACACCCTGTTGCCCTGTTGTTTCTCTTCCGGAGCTTCGCTTCTTCAGAACGCGCAGGGCACAGCGCTTCTGCAAAGCTCCTGCTGTAAACAAGTGAGTCACCGACACGGGAGGTAATCCATCGCTACCGTGCTGCCAGGAGCCCAAGCGCTGGTTTCATTACATCAGTTCTCTGCATACACAAAATGCATACAACCACATTTGTCCACCTACACTCAAATGGTTTTGTACGTGCCCAGAAACACAGTAAACACCTCCAGCCCGGATTTCTTTGCTCAGGAGGTGACAATTTCACATTTTCAAAGACGGACTGTGGAGGCCAAAACAGAATCGGTATCAGTAACGGAGGTATCAGACAGATGGTATTTCAGTCGCTCGCTGGAAATCAAGTCATGAGCAGGCTTTTCTATCTTGAACAAACTGGGACATATTCATGGTGCTCTCTGTGTCTCTACTGGTGTAAATGAGACCTGAATTAGGCCTTGCATCTTTTCAATTTGTTCATTTTAATTAACACAGCAAGAAACACTAGTCATCAGCTTTCATGTCCCTGACCTGATCCGCTACACACAGGCTATGCTGTAGCATGGTGCTTTGGACACTGTGTGAGGGACTCAGCTCGCACTCACACAGGATATAATTTTTACCAGTCACAGAAGTGATACATATTCATACATTGCTACCTTGCCCTCGACCTGCTTTTATCAACACCAAGAGCAAAAGTCCCGTTTGATTAGTCTTCCGAATTTCAATTGCTCTGCCAAGTACAGAGGAAACTATTTTATTTACACTTTTACTGAGGAATTAGATTCAGACCAGCATTCTTCCCAGGCTGTCCTGAACTGAAGAGCCAAAATTTGGGGCACATGAAAACAGTAGACCTTTTGAAGTGTGAAAATATGCCATTCCCCCCCCCCCCAAGGCTGGGGGGGGGGGGAAAACAGTGGGAAGGCCAAGATCAGAACTAAGAAATTTTTTGCTCCCAGCCACAGACTCAAGTTGCTGTAAAATGCTGTCTGTCCACTAAGAAATACGCTCAGAGCACTTTTAGGTTGATGTTGGTTGTCAGTTTGTACAGAATTGCTTTGACACTGATTTTTCTCCTCACAGTTTGGATGGAGAGCCACTTCTTGAGATGATTTTTAATTGGCACCTGATTAACTACTATCACAATAAAGGTAAATATGTAAAGCTTGGTTTTTAGTAGATGTATGTATGATTGCACTCCAGTGTGCTCCCCTTTTCAAGCAATGTGCGACTAGTTTGTTGTCCGTTGCGATTCCATAGAAGCTAATGGTCCTCCCTGCACGCGACACAGGTCTCACTTACAGAGCAGACCCATGAAAGATTTGCTAAGAATTGTAAGATTGAGAAGGTTTTTTTTTTTTTTAAATTAGACTTGAACTCTAAGACAGCACTTAGATTTGTTAATATCTTACTGTCCTGCCAAACGCCAGCGTCTATTTCCTGCCTCTAGGAAGGAGTCAATCCTGTCAATCAGATGATCAACAGACTATCACAGGCACTTGGCTAACTCCGCAAATCACAACCTGTCCACTCTAATCCTCAGGCCAATCCAACAGCTCTACAACTGTATGTTAGAGCTTAAAATGGCCAACTTGGAATTCTCCTCATTACTGCTGTTTCTTACTAAATCATACAGAAATGACACGTTTGAAAAAAAATGGAGATTTGTTTCCACATAAAGTTATTTCCTGTGAATGCTTTCATACATCCTTTGCCTAACATAATTTTCATGGAAATGAAATACATTCATATAAAGAGCTGCAGAAAAGCACGTGTGCTACCCAGGGAGAATTACACCGCAGTGGTGATCTGCTACCTTACACCGAAGCAAGTAAGGTCTTCTTCTCTGGCTCCAACTTAAGAAGGAGAAAAATCTACCCTGCCCACCTCACCTACCACATTCAAAAGAAACACTCACCAATACTTAAGGATATTAATAGCAGGCATTTAAACCTTTCATTATGTTAATGAGGCAAGAAAGAATAATTCATGAAGAGGTACAAATAATACAGCATAATCCATTTTATATTTAAGGAATATTTACTAGGCCCTTACTATCTGTGCCCTTCTGCCAACATTTCACAGAAAATAAAGCTACAGTCACTTACAAATGCTGTCACACAAAATGGTTTATCTCATTTGTTTTCAGGTTTGTACCTTCTGCCAAGTTGTCTAACTGAATAAAGAAGTACTGAATTATAAAACCATATACTACACTGAAAGGAAGCTTTAAACTCATGTGTTTGCACATACAGTGTGCAAAAATCTATTTCAACCCACTCAGACACTTATGCTTAAGAAATTTTCAGGAGGAAAAAACCTCAGAAATCTACTTTGATGATAAACTAACCTTTTCATATGCTACCCCCGATTTCTAATGTTTCAAAATAGGCTTAACCAATATATGGGTATATTCACTGTGATAATCCATTGAGTTCAGTTCAAGTTTATTATGCTAAATCCACTAAATCAGAATTTCTTACTGGCACGTTTTTTGTGCGTAGTGACACTCTTGCATTCATCAAGTACAACAAGCACAAGACAGGTTGGAATCTGCCTTTTTAATTACCTTATACAAAAGTAGCCCCATGCTGGAGTTGAAGTGTTCAGAACCTCTCTTATTTCAGAGCATCTCATTATCTATGGAAGATCACGAACTGAAAGAAAAGGTATGCTGAGCATGCTATTGATTACAGCTATATTTGCCATGATTCAATAAGCTGAAATTTCATATACCAAATATTAAATTATTGAGATTATGCACTGGCTCATCTGCATCCATTTTTTATTCACTTTTATTTGGCTGAACATTTTAATCTTACTTACACAGTGACTAACTAAAAGTAAATGACGCATTCCTAATAACATAAATATGAAAAATAGGGTGTGCTCAGGGACTGCAGTTGAATACATTAGAATCACTCAGTTTGCTAGTTAACATATTTCCATCCCTTTTATGTACAACCTTTTGCATGCGGTTGGCAGACTGCAAATTCATGGCCTTATAAAAAACACCGTCTTGATTTTCTGTTGTGACAGCAGAAATTGTCCAAAATCTCTAACAGTTTCCCTAAAGGACGCTCACGAGCTGCTACTTCCCAGGTGCAGCACAGTCTGAATCCGAGGTGAACATCATGTCAAATTCCACTCATCTGTCAGTGTAGTGGATTATTTCTTGAGAGACTGAAATTGGCTGCCCAGGATCAGAACACCATCAATCTTGTTCATGTAGGGCGCGCAGAAGCTGCCGGGGAAAGGCTCGCAAGAGGAAAAGCCTGGCTGTTTCTAAGGAGGTGATGAGGCAGCTGTAAAACCTTCACTCTATCTGTATCACATCTCTGAGTGAAAGATTTTGCCATTTTTCACATTTTCCCAACACTTGGTATGCATTCAGTGTCTTGCTGTTCTTGCTTCATAAAAGAGGCGATTTTTCAAGCTTAGGCAAATGTTGCAGAGTTCTGGATCTGCCCAGCTCTCATTTTTTCTCATAATGCCACTTGTTTCAACTGATTTTACAAAACAAGATTAGATTTTCCTTTTACCTAGCTGTTTACCTGGGCTCTATTTTTTATTTATTTATTTCCTTCACTGAGGGTCAGACTCGGATTACCAGCAGCATTACTCACAATTGCATTGCAATAAGTATTTTGTTCATTTCTTTGCAAGTCCCAAATATGACCATCACTCAAACTTCAGATACTCTTAAACTTTCAGTGCCAGCTAGTAAAGATAATATAATTAGTTAATCTAATGTGCTAACTTAACCACCTAGAGTTGGTCTATCAAAGACTTAGGTCTAGTACTCTATGCTATGCATATTTTATTACAAGAAAGCAAGAAGATGCCAATACCTGCAACTTTTGAACAAGGAAAAATAGTTGGAAAAACTTTTAATCATCAGATTGTAAAACATTTACAGTTCTATTACCATCTACCTTTGATGGTAATTCCATTAGATTAAAAACCATAAAGTATTAATTGCCACATATTAAATGATGCATCATTACAGGTTAACATTTTCCATCTTTCACTTCTAAAGCTCTTAAGACCTCTCCCTCCTTTCTTTGAATCAGCATTTATAAAGTGACACACTTGCCCTGTCTAATTTTAACTAGATGATAATACTGTGTTAGACTATGCCAACTCCTCAATTTTTAACATGGCACAGATGCTTCGAAATGTAATTAAGAGCTGAAAACTTAACATAATCAATTGCTATTAAGAAAAGCACAAGAGCAGTAAAAATACTAACATGTAGTCTCTGTGGATCGTGGTAGTTAAAATGAGTTAAGTTTTCCATTGCAAACCCGTGGGACTAATTCTGACCTTACACACATTTAACTCCATTGAAACACAGGCCCAAATTCTCCTCTGGGTTACACTTTTGCAACCTCACCAGTTTTCAGATGTAAACTTGAAAATCCTAAAATAACTGTATCTCTCATTTACACCAAGGTAAACACCTGACCTCAGGTAAACACTAATGACTGAGTAGGTTTTGGCTAATAGTATTCTAAGTAACCAACCTGTGTCCAGTTTGGGTTAGATAGAGCAAACAGTTATCCAAAACTATGCTGTTACAATGTCTTTCCAAGCTATACTTCCATTCACTACTGCAATAAAGGAGGAGAATGGGGAGATAGAAATAAAGACAGAGACAGAAATTAAACTGTTTTTCAAATGGGATTCCCATGCTGGGAAGTTGTTAGAAGACAACGTTAAAAGATGAATACTTCAACATCAGATTGGCAAAGCACAACACACATTAGGCTGACTGGAAAAGACGCTCCGCGGTATCAAGGCAAACAACTCATAAAAGTTAAACGATAAAATGGATTTTACGATTATTCAATCATTTATCAAGACAGACATGAGCACGGGCAGAGCGCCTGCAATCTCACGGCATCCCACAGCTGATCTCAGTCCTACCTGGTCTGTGCAGGTGATGCTGCTGGAAAGTGTGATGGAGGGACCCCTGACAGAGCAGCATTGCACAGGCACTTATCCACAAATACAGGACCCAGGACATTGCAGAGACCACTGCCATTCTCTAAACAAAATATTAGACAGACATTATTATCCATCGCCTCGCAGCACACAATAGTCAGCTTCCATTACAACATTTTTTTTAAACTCCTTTTGCTTAAGCATCTTTTGTTTCCTGGTTATTTTTCCCCCTGCAGGATGCAATTGTCATACAACAAAGGTCACGTCCAAGGAGGACGGTGGAGGTAACGAGATGTCAACACAAGAGCCTGCATAACTTTAATAATTCAGTGGCAAAAATGAAACTATAATGATCTGAGTACTAGGAAAAAAACAAACAAAAAAACCAATGTAAACAGAAGGCTGGGAATTATTCCCACACTGTTCTACCACTGAACTTACAAGGCGGGGGAGTTCACAAGGCCAGCCAAAAACCGTGCTCTTCAGACAGGATCAGAACTACTTTAAATACATTACAGAAAGGCATACGACATTATCAGATGCCTGCAAAGCATTTCAAGCATACTCCATCCCCTAGACTGTAAGGCTAATACCGACCCAGTAGATAATAGATTCTTGTTTTTGACTTCTGCAAGCATTAATTTTTAATCACAGTGCTGTCTGCTAAACAAAGTAATTGTTTCTCAGAATTGTGTTCTAATCCCTAGGTAAAAATCAGCTTCCTTTTATTCGACCTACCAGTGTAAAAGAACTCAAGCATGGCCCGACTGAATTTCATATGTATCAGACAGCAGGCGTGATCTTTTCACAAAGCAGATCGCAACAAGAGTCTTTTTTTCCTTCCACAAAGGAAAGGGGTAATTTCTTTCTCCATCCTAACGCTGGCATACTTGGCCATCCAATATAGGTGCGGACTTTCATAATTGTCTTTATTATCATACTAACTGGCTAAATTCTCCGAGTTTAACTTCAACAGCTCTTTCTCAATGCCTGCAAGGATCGGGGGGTTTGCAAGGCTCAGCTACGCTACACATCGTCCAGTTCCTTTAACACCACCTTCTGCTGCATTTCGTATTGCCAAATTAATCAAACTTCAGGCACTTTCCTTATTCAGCCAATGACGCGATGCCGTTTTTAGCTAATAATCCAATCAGCTGAACATCGCTTTCACAGAGGAAGACAGACTTTGGAAGATAAAAATCTCTTGCATGGAAAAAAAAAATCATGCCTTCACAGAAGAATTAAGGAAAAAAATAGACTCTGTATGTGACCTATCAGGAGGATTTCTGCAGTAGAAAAAATAGCAGTATTAAATAATAATGAAATTTAAGTGTCAATAAAACATATGCTTAGAAGATTTTTTGCTTATTTTAAAGTAGACAGTCTTTGGGAAGCTTTTTAACACTAACTGGCTTAAAAAGCCATAAACTTACAAGTATAATTAACTGAAAACACTAAAACATTATTTTGATTAGCATGAGGCTATTCTTTTCTCTGTACTGGGTGTTTAATGCACTGTACAGCATATGATTAGTTTAATTCCCTACCATTTACTTTACTGTATACAGCACACTTTTTCCTCCTCTGTTTCTAGAGGAAGTAATCTTGCAAAATAGAGCTCCCAGCAGACTTCCCGTGTCCTCGGGAATTAATGCCTTATTGTCATTTTTGGTGCTCCCAGGCTTTTCATACAACAAGATAAAAGGGAAAGGTGACTCTCACACATAGTGATATTGCAGGTATTCAGGCTCTTATTTAAGCTGAACTTTATAAATCCTAGGCAAAAAGTGAAGCAAAGCCAAACTTACACAGTCTCCTAAATGTTCCTGTGTCTTTCTTCAGACATCATATTCTTAACCACACGGACAGAAGACTTACTTAACCCACTCCATATTTCAATCATTAGCTCTCCAAATTTTTTTGGAGCATTTTTTAAATGCTTTCTCAAATGACATTATTTCAAACTACTTTCGCTCAATCCCCAGCATTTCTTACAATCATTTCTTCATGTACTTGAGTGTTAGCAAACTGTTATCTCACACACACAGTTTTATGCAGAGAGATCATCGTATTACTAGTAACAAGCACAGTGAGTACTCCTCCAGTTATTATCGGAGTTCCAGATCTGCTTTCTGAATCTTAAATCCTAAAGAAGCTCCTTACCTGAGTAATCCAACCAAGAGGAGAGCACTCTATTAGTGTTCATTGGAAAGATCTAACACTTTTTTAAATCCATCTGTACCACAATAAAGGATTTTTAATAGCTTCCCAATAATCTTCTTTATCAGGATTAAAAAAAAAAAAATTTTTTTTCTTTTTCGTTACAAATCCTATTTCCAGAGTAAAGAAGACATCTGAGCTCTCAGACTCTGCCGTCAGAAAAGTGGCCAAGATTTGAGGGGTGGAAACCTTCTCATTTTCACCTTTAAATCATCTCCTAGCGGCACCTTCTGCTTGATGAGACCTCTGAAGTGATCTTGAGATAATTTGCAGCTTCCAGTATACTTAAGGACGAGGCTCAGTGTATGTTTAACGACAGAGCAGCCTCACTCCAGCGCAGGCAGTGCAGAGCAAGGCAGCTGTACGTACGCTGCTATATGATGCTGTAAGTACCGTAGCCTATTTCAATACATCCCTGCTCGGGAAAGTATCACATGCCTTAAAGCGACACAGCCCTCGACTGCAAGCCACGGCGCGGCACTCCGCTAGGCGCTGTGGCTTAACAACCCGAGCAGCATTTAAATACCGGCACACGGAGACTCCGCACGGCAAAGGCTCGCAAAAGAGCAGCCGGTTTCCTCTGTCAGGAGAGCAGGTATGAATGGGCGGAGGCGGGTGGAAGAGCACCGATGCAAAGACAGAACAGTTGTAGCGGCAAAGGGCTCGCAGTAGCCAATGACAAATCCGAGAGACGCTTTAATTACGCCGGCAGAGGTTTTATTCCCAAGGCGTTGTTCTCTTGCACTTATTTGCAAGAGGCGAGCGAGGCTTAAGGAAGCCTATCCCATTTTACAGCAAGCAGTATATGCTCATGAATGTAAAAGGGTGGTGCAGGGAAAGTGTATAAAAGCACAAGGGAGAGACAGAGGAAGGGAAAAGAATAATCCTATACACTTGCACGAGCTTTCCGACACCCTGCCGCAGCTCGGAATAAAAATCTTTCCTTACAACTCCATTTCTGATGCATCTCAACAGACAATGGGAGGAGAGCACTGTTTTACTCCTAAATGCCAAGTCTCAGATATGCCAAATTATTACAGTTATTTATTGTCTATATCTTAAGTGGCCATTTACAGGAATAGACTGGCTTCCTCCTCCTCTTGTATTATATGTAATTATTTTTTAAAGAGCAATTGTATGTACTTAACACGTGGCCAAAATCCCCATTCACTTGGCATTATGGCTCTCACTCCTGCCTACAAAAGGAAGGAAAAACACTGGGAGATAAAAACAGAAACTTCCATTTTAAGAGGCCAGGGTGCACACTGTAACACAATGTGGTTGTTTGGGTTCCCCCCCCCCCCTTAATAATCTGTGGCAAAGAAGCGTGCTACCTTCACTGCTTACCAACTCCAGACACCAGACAATAGTAAATAGTAACAGTAGTAAGTACCCTTCCCCTGAAGTACCTCCTTCTCAACACGCAAGGATGCATCTCTCAGTGGAGGCTCTCGAAGAGGTGCTATGACTTTCCTTGACAGACTGTACGCCTCCTTCAGAGCCACTATATTTTATTGGGCAATACATATTAAGAGCCTGGTCCTACCAGCTGACAGGACCATCACGCTGGTCGCTGACACGGTGCCTCAGAACAGCTCTACATTACAGCCTCGCTATCATAAAGCGGTCGGGGAGACGAGGCGACATGGGCGAGAGCTGGAGAGGGGACTGTCCCCACGCCAGCCTCGGCACAAGCCCCTGCAGCAGCACGGCTCCCGGCAGAGCCCAGAGTGGCCATGGGGAGAAGAGGGTGGCTCAGGACAAGCCTTGTTGTGACCATAAATGCTGACCTTTTGAAAACTTCTATTTTGGGTGGTTTGTATGAAAATGTGGGACTGGCACGCTTGGGAACACACTGCCCACATCAGAAGCAGGGGCTGAAGGGCCACGGGTTACAGTGGCTACGGGCTGCTGTCAAAGCTATGGGGAAGCTCAATACCTTCTCTCTTTCCACAGGGGCACAGAGAGTTTTTTGCAGTGCCTCAGCATGGCGGGTGATGTGAAGTTATTTTAAGATAGCACCTGTTTAACAAATATATTCCCTCTAGGACATGTGGGGAGCCAAAGAGGAAAAGGGTAAGAAGTGGGGAGCTGCAAGGAGCGAGGAGGGAGAAGGACTGCAAAAAGCAACTAAAACCTGGGAAACTGAGAGGCCTCATGGAGAGGGGGAGGAATGAGACAAGTTGTGACCACACACCTTGGCAAAGTAAGCAAAGACAGATTTATGCAAGATACAGGTTTATGTAAGGTACAGCAGAACTGTCACTCTGCCAAGCGCCGCTAACTCCCAGCTCCATGAGGCTAATGCCACCATAACCCCTGACAGATGCTGCTATTGCACAGGACAAGCTCTTCAGAAACATGGGACATGTTGCTTCCACAGGATAAGGGGGAAGATCAGAGGGACAGAAGAGAATATTAAACAGGCTGCGCTTCCAGCCTCTTCCCTGCCCTGGCTCCTGGCATCAGATGGGAACAGAGGAGTCCTTGGCAAGTCTTGCAGTAGCTTCCTCACACCTGCTTTGATACCTTTGCTGCCAATTTTAACTTTCAGTGGATCAACAAGACACAAAATAGCTCCTCTTACCCTGCTTTCAGCTGGGTACAGTTTCATCTTCACCTGATGATTTGGTGCTTTACTTTTCCCTCCCCATTTCAGGTGTCAGTGTCTCTGACAGGAAGGGAACATTGCTTTACTTGTGCCCACAAACCCACGTGTTCAATTTGGGGCTACTAACTGACAAGACTGGAAAGAGAACAAAGAAAGGAAATGTAAAATGCCAGTGAACAGGCTGCACATTACAAAATTCTTTGTCAGAAAAAGGCAAGACAGAGTAACTTGTCTCTGAAAAAAAAAGGGAGATGAGGTAAAGACTTATGTCAACCTTCATGTGCAATGGCAGTGCTGTTCAGCGCTGGCACAGGATGGACCTGGGCCCTGCAGAAGGACAAAACAGCCTTTGGGTTGCATGGTCTGAGAGGAAAAGAAGTGGCAAAAAGCAGAGACAGGCTAGGGAGATCTGCAATTTGTGCACCCAGAGCAGCCAGCTTATGAACAAGACATTTTCTGTCCGGACAAGTATCTTGGGAAGATGTCAACAGAACTGCAGGGAAGCAAAGCATTCAAGAATGAGGTTTGGTCCCCCAACTCCCTCCCACTGTCTAGCAGCAGCCATGGTAGAGATGAACCTGTGATCTGCCCATCTTGGGAGCAATGGAGACTTGTAGGTACAGAACAGATGAGGGGCAGTGAGGGTATTAGGTGAGGGATAAGTTTGTAGCTCATCCTATTAATGCTCATGTACTCTTTTCAGTGTCCTGGTCTTCGCATCTGTCCCCTTCCTTACTTGGTCCTTCCACCTCCACTCTGATGACAAATAAGAAAGAACACAGACCAGGGGTCTTGAACTATCCTAGTGAGCAGACAGCACAGAAGTCTGCTTATCCACAGCCCTCTTGACTGGGGGAGGGATGACTTTCTGGGGTTGCCAAAAGCCAGACCATTGCACAGGTGTGATATTTCCAAGGGGTCAGCAGACATCAAACTGCCTTTGAGATAGGCTCCTTCACACATAATGATTGTATTCACAAGAAGAATAGCCTTTTCCTCCTCATTCTACCATTCATCTGAAGATGCCAAATGAATGATAAAAATAGGCAAATAAAAATAACGCTCCTCACTGCCTGGACCTCTATTTATCACAAGTTTTTGTGGCACACAGAAGAGGAGAGCATATGCAAGTCAGACTCATGCAGACAGCAGATTGGTAGTTGCACCCAAATAAGGGCCTCTGACCTCTACTTTTGAATGTTGTCTCCTCTGCTCCTTTCCTCCTCCCCCCCCCCCACGCCTTTTCCCATGTAGAGATTTAATATGACAAATCCCAGGCGTATATTTTACAGGATCTGAAATAGGCTCACCACCTTTGAAATGCAAAACACATTAGTTCTAGTGCTCCTGTGACAATGCAGCTTTGCTTTTTACAGATCTGTATTCTCCATTCCTCCAAGCTGCATCCTCCCACCCTACAAGTCTTCCACACGTACCCAAATTTGCTTTTGGCTGCTGACTGGGCAAGAGGCAGTGCACATTGCAGCCCATCAGTATGAATCTTCCTACTCCAGGTGAGCCACATGATATCTAACAGCAATTTTTCCTTACCTCCACTGAAAACCAAATTAGTGACTCTTGTCTCACATCCACAACATTTACGGAAACTTTAAGATCTGACAGAGTAGGAGAAGTTTTGCTTGGGCAATTAGTTGGGAAGTGGTTTGCTTTCCCTCCAACCTCCCCACGCAGCAGCTATGCACATGAAGATTGATTTACAGAATAACCTGAACGGCAACTGCAAAGTTCACACTAAAACCAGCCAAGCAGCAACTCCAGTTTGGAGCATTAAACCTTCTTGTGTTTCTGGCTCTTGCTTTCTTTCCCCAATAGAACAAGCTTTAGCATAGATGCTAAAACAGGATTTTTCTGGGATGGAGAGACTGCAAAATCTAAGGGCTTCCTAGAAAACAGCCATGGACAAAGCTTTGCTAGACACTCAACAGGCATCAAACATGGATACAAGCATTTGCTGTGCAAAGTTGGACTTCTACATGCTCATCTTTTGTGGTCAGTCAAATGCTTGCAGTGGTGCTCCCTTTTCTTCTACACACTTTTGATATGACCCTGGGAAAACCCTACTTCCTCTCCTTGCCCAAAGCCCTTCCTTTCTCAGTTCCCACTACTCTTCCCCCTCTCTTGAAGGAGACCTGGTCATCCCAACCTCAATAAATGAATTGAATGAACTTCCTTCTCTTCCCATGTCTTCTAAAGGAGAAAACCTGACAGTATGAACTGAAGGATTTAACACTATAGATTTTCCAGTAGGAGGAGGAGATGCAACAGTTACACAAGGGTGCACCCATGCCTGGGTGCCATAAAGAAGTCCCCAAACTCTGCAAGCCTGCCAGAAAGCTGCAAATTTTTTTCCATGGCAGGGGAGGGAACAAGACACCACAGAAAGGTTTATTGATTTGTTTGGCTGTGACCACAGCCTCTGCTGGCCAAATAGAGAAACTACACACACCAAAAGCCTAAAGAGCCAGAGACATTCAGGTGGAGGCCAAAATCCTGGATTTGCCAGACAAGTCATGGCCTTTTCCTCTGACCTTATCTAACACTCCAAAACTTCTCTCACCTCAACTATTCTGCGTGTGGTCGACATACCACTAAGGCACTGCCTCCAGGGTAACACAGGAGGAACAGAAGGTGCCAAGAAACAATACCAGAGCTGGACATGTAGGGAAACCATTTCCCATGGGCGCCGGCTCACACAGCTATTGCCCCACCTCAGGCATGGCCTGCTGGGAATTCTGCTTCGTTCCCACTATGGATGCACCTATATTGTATAGGGAACTCTTCCCCGTGATACAGTAACACTGGGGGAACAGCACACCGCACTGGATAGAGAAGCTCTGCTTGGTGTGCTTGGCACCCAAAAACCTGGTGGCTCCTTCCCACCCAGGGAAGGGGCTTCCTACCCTCTGTTTTCACGTGGCATCCTTGCAACACTTCTCTCCTTGTTATCACAGCCACTCCAACCTTGCTTAGCAGAAGCAGGAGTTTTATCAGACCCTTCTAAAATGCAGGAAAGATCATCCAGCAAGATAGCATAGCCGGACCCATTAAAAAAGTAAGTTAAAGCACCATAAATAGCCTGTACTGGAATGAACAAAGTTAAACAACCAATGTGAATATTGAATGAAGTGGAGAGAAGCAGGAGAGCACAATACAAACGGAAAGACTTTTACTGTTATTATTTCCAGCCTACCTTAAAGGTGCTGTTCTACTTTGTTGAAAGGGGACCCAGTCTTCACAATTCCAGCATTTGAGAGGCAAAGATTCTGCTTCTTACAAATTTGCCATGCCTAAGAGAGAAGAGGAGGAAAAAAAAAAAAAAAGAGAACACATCTATATTTGTCAAGGAAGTTTACATCAAAAAGTTTGTCCTAGTTATTTTTAAAGTATGTAGGACAACGCACAAAAAAACTTGACCCTTATCTATAACTTGCCATTAGCTGGCAAGAGAGACCATCAGTACTTTCTAAAGAGTAGCAAGAGGCATTACATGTACAGTACATTATCATCAAGGAACAAAATTGCAATTATCACCCAGTATATTCAAAATATAACTGTGAAAGTATGACTGTGCTCATCATGGCAAGTAAACATAGCCTCCACATAACAGAGAGGAGTTGTTTATTTAGTCTCAATTTAGAGTTACCAACAAAGCAAAGACATCAAGTTAAAGCAGCTCTGGAGTGATGCCGGTCATCATGTTATTGTCAAGTAATAATACTGTTATCCTTTACCAGCTATACATTAGCTGTAGAGAACATCCCAGTTTTAAAATTCTGAATCTCTTCTTCTCTTCTCATCAGTTCTGAACTTCCGCATGGCACAAACCCCAGAGTTTTCAGCCCAGACATTCTTACATTGGTCCAACTGAACCCATTAAAAATCAAAACCTATTGAAATATTCCTAGTTTCAGAAGAAACTATTACTAGTGTCAGTCTGCAGTTGCCTTTCCAAACCAGCCAGAACCATATTCCATGCAAAACCCATCTACAACAGAGAAATCACAGGTCAAGATACCCAAGCTGAAAAGAAAGCAGTATATCTATACTCACAAAAAACACTTGGTATTTGATTAATCAGTTCCAGTATGTCAAACATCAGTCCCAAGGCACAGCTTGAGTGCATATTTTTGCCACTAAAAAAGTCAATTTTCACATGAAGGGAACAGATGTTTTCAATATTCACAATGTAAATAAATAAATCAAACAGAGATGAAGTAGTTAAGATTTACTGGGAGGCAAATTCACTATGGGCAGTTTAGGCCCAGTCACAGGGCTGCCCTTGCTACTTTTAGCTTTATTATGTTCCTCACTCTAGATTGAGCTAAACAAACAATAGGGCTCCATTATCTCAAAGTAATGGAAAAAAAGATGCTTCATTAGCAGTGAAGACAAGCCCCTTCTGTCAAAGTTCACCTAGTGCAGATACAGCATAGGAATGGGGCTGTTTGGAAAACAGATTTCTCCCCAGAGCATTGCAACAAATTGCCCCCAAGCTCCAGGGCCGCAGCCCCACCAGCCGCACAGCAGGTGCTCCCCAGCCCACCCGGCCTCCCACCTGGGAGAAGCCTGCAGGAAAACCAGCCAGGAGCCACAGCAGAGACTCCCACGCAGGCCAAACCTCACAGATACCCCAGCCCCTTCCCACAGGGGGAAAGGGCTCCCCCAAAACCCCAGGAAAGCCCTACACACCAGCCTTAGGCACGACCAGGACCCCCAACCATTGAGCTCCTAAGCACCAACCTTGAGAAACCAGGTCCAAGCTCCCAGGCATGCTTAGCTCTTGTCTCTGCCTCCTCTCCAGTCTTTCCTAGCTCACATACTGCTTTCTATAGCCTTTTGGCTACTACTTTTTCCCCATCCTGAGACAGCTCACACCACCCCCAGCCTGACTGATGGGACCTCTTACACACCCAGAAACACCAGCACCTTTAAAGGGGCCACAACCCGGGGCAGGGATGAGCTGGTTTGAAAGCTCAAAAAACCACCAGGTGCAAAGATTTTTTGGTTAGAATAAATCCCAGGGGAAAAGCACAGCCAGGCTGATTAGGGGAGTGCCCTGGGATGGCTGTCAGGGAGTGCTGTGCAGAGCTCTGCTGAGCTCAGTGCGCCTCCAGGCATCCAGGTATGCTTGGGTGCTCCAACACACAGCAAATGCTCGTCCTGGCTAACCCCAGCACCCGCGCTCACAAGCACCTTGCTTCAGAAAGCAAGCTTTGGCTGGTACCTCTGCAAAGGAAAAATGCTAGGAGCCCATTCAGCTCCGCGGTGTTGCACTTCGGGTGTTTATAACACCAGGTTGCTACCCTGAAAATAGCATTTTAAAGTCGGCTAAGTCTGCATTGGCCCCAGCTGCAGGGGAAATTTCAGCTCTTGTATTTCACTAGGGCATTGACCAAATAGCTTATTTGCAAACCTGTGTATTTGCTTCCACTTTATCACAAAGAAAGCCAATGGTGGAAAAGCAGTAACAAATTGAGAGGTTTCCTTGCTACCTGCCCCCTGCAGCTGTGAAGTCTTATAATGGATTCACTATGTGATCTTAAAATATGTTTCAGTTTATTACTTGTAAAATGTCCTGTATTTTGCAGAGGCACAGTGAGGCTTCCAGACACCTGTTTTAGCGTTCTTGGAGACCCTCAGATTAGATATGCTATATAAGGTGATTTTGTTTACTGATGGATTAAACTAATGTACAATATTATAGCCTGAAGTTTTTAAGAAAACCCTTGAAAAGATAATGCAGGCAGGCTACAAGGGACAATTTCTGACTTTAGTAATGCTCATGAAAAAAATACCATGGGAAAGCAGCACAAATAAAAGACTCCTTTGAAGAAGAGGTGGAAACAAGAGGCTGAGAAAAGTTCTCCCACCCAAAATAAGTGAGAATCAGCATAAATATGTAACATACAGCAGCCAATACATCCCTGATGCTGTTATTTTGAAAGCAAGACGAAAGCTATTTAGATACTTTGGACCAAGTCACTGTTTGTGCAATTGAGAGCCATTATTAAAAAGTCTGTAAGACAGTAAGACTTAAGACTGTAAGACTTAAGATTTAATTCCACATCACAGCTAGGGGCTTTGTCGTTATTTAAGAGAAACACTCCAAGCACTCCTTTCCAAATCTCATCTACTTGTTTTCTGGGCTGAGCAGAGAGCTGCAGCAGAGCCCGGTGTGCTCTACTGGTGCTGCAAATGGCTAGTTTCCGAGTAAAGAATTAGTGCATGAAAAGAGCATGGAAAAAAATCATATACTGTGCTGCATTTGCTTCAAAACAGGTTGGTTGACTGACAGCAAACCCTATATAATAATTCCTTCCAGGCAGATGGCAGGATCACGATTTGCTCTTCAGCTGCAATTCTCTGCTGCCTCTCATAAGCAACCTAGCTACATGATCTACCAATAAGAAGGGTCTGGGCTGTTTTATGTAAGTTTTACAACACTCAAATCAAAACATATGGATTAATATTGTGACTAGTTCTCGTATTCCATTTTGTAAAAATTTGCCTTGAATTTGCCTCCAACATTTCATAGCTGATCCTATACAGATAATAGCTTCAGAAATCTACACAAAAGCAACTTGTAAATTCGTACACCACCCCTGACAGACAATACTCTCTTGAACGTTTGCGTAGGCGTTGAAAATCTTGCCATACATCTCTAGTTCTCTCAGCACATATTGTTTTTAGGCTGCCATCTGCTAATGCACAGTTCCACCCTAAGAGAGATGCAGGAGTGCTCCAGTCTCCAGTCTGTTCTGTTCTCAGATTTACTCTTTTATTTCTTTCAATTCCCAATGCTCAGATTGTGCCATTCTTAACCCTGACTGTAGTAACAAAGTTCAAGAGACCCATTCACATCACTGCCAATTTTCAGTGATAAAGAACATCTATTGAACGGGTATCTAGGCATTTGTTTTAATGAACCAAAGCAGTGCTTTGCACGGTGGTGCTCCTGAAAGCAAATTCACTTGTCTCAGTGTCATCTGGTGTGCACGTAGAGAGGTACTAGGCCAATCAGGAAGTTTCAAAGTGCTCATTTTCAGTGCATGTATATTAAAAGCGCGTGTATTAAGTTGGTGGCAAATGAAGAGCACAACTCCCAAAGAAATAATATGGGTCCCATCTTGAACAAAGCACAGCTATGCACAGCACACAGTGCAGAATGTAGGGCTCTAATTATCGTAATAAATAAGGAATGAGGAACAGCAAATTTGACTGATTTTGCTCTTCATTTAAATTGTCGGTAGTACTCTGACTTACTGCTGATTTTGCTTCACTACCAAACTATTTGCAAAATTTATAAGATGATATTCTATTTTTTTGTTTGGAAAAAAATTTACATGGGATAATTTAGGTTAAGTTTGCTATGCAGGATCTATCACTAAAATATATTGGAAGCTACAAATTTAACTTCAAGAAACTGAGGACTATGTTATCACTTGCCAGCTGAAATTTATCTGCTTTGATCCTTTTTTTATATTCTTCTTCTCCCACACATCCCTTTCACTACCCCACCTTCTTCTCAGGTTTTCAAAGATTTTGTTGTCATTTGCTGCTGAATAAAATACTAGGTTTTGTTGGCATTGTAGGCTCAGTACATCAAATTGTTGTTGATGTCACATTCGGAATTCTGTGCGCCAAGCGGAGAAGTCAGAATAAGTGAGTAGATACAAATGGCACAGAAATCCTTCCCATATTGCTTGCAGAACATAAAAGTGAATAAAAGAGGACCAAGACAAGAAAATACAGATTGGAAAATGAAAATATAAAGGGGTATACGTTTAAAGAAGGTTCAACTAGTGGTTTTGCTTTTTATTCTAGCTTGTACAGCAATCCTCTCTCATTCCCTAAATTGTACAAAAATGGTATGGTAGACTTAAGTGATATGTTGTTCTTGGTTCCAGTAATCAAGGTAAACCAGAATAATCTTTTTCATTGAAAAAAATTTCTTTTTACTTCTAAGCAACAATGTAGTTCTTGTTATTTGATCTATGCTCTAGCAAAAGATTGCAATTGCCTTTTTTACAAGGTTTTAGTTGCTAGAGATATAAACCGTCTCTCCAAAGTATGACAGATGAATTCTCATGCAATGAAATATGATACCTTCCTTAGAGCCTGAAAGCAACTCTAATAGATTTTCAGGAAAATGATGAAGATTAGCTTAATGTTGCATAAATAAAGAAATTTATGCAACCTGGAATGAAATCCCACCACAAGCAGAAGGCTGGGCCCTACGTATGACATTAAAGACTTCTTTTGACAGCTTCTGTGAGTCTTTAATAGATATGGGGTCATTTGCTGACCTTCTGAATTTCACCTGATATAGTCATCATAGCTAAATTTTAAATATGAATCATTTTTCAGGCAGCATAATATCCAGTTGGCTCCTCCTTCCATTTCCCCACAGGGGGCTGAAAAATGTTAAACTGTTCTCTTCACAATTAAATTCATGAAACACTTAAATTCTATGGCAGCCAGACACCAAGGAACAGGAAAATCATTTCATCTCATAATGTTTTAGAGCCCCTAGGCAAATGTAAACAGTGTATGCTGTGATAGACTAAGGATTTATTGCTGCTGCTGAACAGAGAATCTGCTGATTTATTTTTAATTCCAGTAGATTTTTTTAGGGTAATTTACAATTATTTATTACAGAATTTTGGTGGAACTATTACTTAGGAAGTTTGAACATACCAGACCCATTTATGTGGAAATGTATTTTAAACAAAAAAACACTAAAACCAAATCAATCTGTATTGAACTAACACTGGCCTGTAATAGTGAATCATTATTACACTCACTCTATTGCCAGAGCCTAAAAGGGCTTTTAAGATACCTTGCATATTGCAGCTCCTCAAGGCCAAGGAACGTTTTATAGGCTACCACTGGAGGTGCTGCTGAAGCAAGTCCTTAAGTCCTCAAGCTTAGGCCCAGAAGTGTCTAAGTCCCTTTCATATTCTTGCAAATATTTTACCCGAGATTAGCTTAATAGATTTTGCTGAGAAAAACATCACTAAACTGTGTAATACCCAACTGCTGTTCTAACTATTAATTTATATATAACTCAGGACAAGAGGCGACCGTTTCAAGTCTGTACATCTCTGTTAATATATCAAATTCATAGAAACATTAGTAAATATATGACTTTATGTCTTGCCACTTACTTTTACAGTATTGTGCTTAGCTTTACTGGAGTGCACTCTTGTGCTTCAGCTATATTCAACAGCCTTGGGAACTGTTTGGAAACCTGAAGGATAGTAAATTGACTTTCATGGCAGGAGGTGAGCCACAGGTCTTCAACAGCGGTTAGCGATTGATGCTTGCTCATAGGAACAGCCATCCTGGATCACACCAAAGGTCCATCTCAGTGGATATCTAGGTTCCAGCAATGCTCTGTTGTCATCTTCTGTCTCTTATCTTTTGGTCATGTTCACCTGTTGACTCATATTGCGATCTGTGGGTTAGCACCTTGGGTAGAAACCACCTCCTTTGTATCTATGCGTATGAGACACAGCACAAGGAGGCTGATCAGTGTCTAGAGCCTGTGGTCACTCCACAATGAAGCTAAAGAAAACCATAAGAAGTACTAATCCGATAATCACCATATTTGCCAATTCACCACCTACATCTCCATTAAGAAGTGCCTGCATTTTACACAAGTGATTCAAAATCCTTTCTGATCTCTTTTACCCTGGATGAATTTTACCTGTAAGACTTAATGCTTTTTTAGTAGGGCTGACAGTAAACATGAAACTTGTTTAAAAAATGCAAAATTTCTGAATTTCTCTCCACAAATGCCACAGAAATCACTCCAGGATACCTGCCAACCTGGCATTCCCCTGAGACTGCTTCAGGTCTTGCTCTGGCTGTCTTGAAGCAAGAACTTGAACCACATCTCAGATAAATGCTGTAGAGAATCAATGACTCTGTCTTTCCTGCTGAACTTTGTATATATATTTAAATACTCACTATTTTGGAATCTGGAAAGAAACAATAATATAATAAAATGGTCAAAATACTTTCCTGATAAGAGAAACTACTGCTCTGAATCAAGCAAACAAGAGACTCAAACACGAGCCTGATGGCTAAATTTTCTCAGCACTGACCTAAAAACAGTGCTATGGTCCTACTCACTGTCTTTTTGACAAAAAATACCTAGCTACTCAACAGAGATTTTGTCTAAGCCAGGATATTTCTGTAGAGATTCATAGCTCACTTTAAAGAGGTGTTATTTTTCAGTGAAAGGGAAAAAAAGGATAAAGTTCCTAATGAAGGTGAAATCAGAGAAAGTGTTGATAGTGACTTAATTAGAAACAAGATACAGTCAAAAATGGAGAACCTATGGTCTTACACTTACTGGAGGAAATGTTGATGTTCTTGATGACAGTGAGTGTTTTGTCATTGTTCGTGGCCAGACTTTTACCCTAATAACAGACTCTCCACTTCACTGTACATTGTACAGTTTGCCTGCTTGCCTTTATTTTTCTCAGTCTGTAATGTCCCTAATAATAAATAAATAAGTAAATAAAACAGCCCTTGAAGAAAATTCATGCCTAAAACAAGGACATTAGAAAGATCCATTTGAAAAGAGTAATAGCAGTTTCAGCTGAGGTGTTACATGAACAAAATTTTAACAAATAGATGAGTGTTCCCTGAGAACACTAAAATGTTACCAAGTGAGAAACAACACATTCTGGCTCAGCCTCTAAACAGACCAGTAGATGCATGTTACTGCATTCAGAAGGCAAAATATTAATTATGCCCACAGAAAATCACAACTGTGAAAACATATTAAAATGGAATAGACAAGCTGGAAAGGATGATAGCAAAAAAAATCGTAACACCTATAAGTGTCCTGAAGTCTTGCAAGATGTTGCTGCTTTAAGGGAATCAGAACAGTAAAAAGCCTCCCCTTTACCAACTGTTGTCAGGCTGTTTCTGGGAGCAGCTGATGGGAAGAATGAGCAAATGCTTTTCTCTACAATGCTCTGAATGCAGGAACTTGTAAAACACTTCTTTGAAGTCAGAGTGACTGCAAATAGAAGAGGGAAAGTCATGCAAACAGTATTAAACTTGTGTCTTGGGGAGGTTTTATTCCCAGCTAACCTGCTCCTGCAGTTTATCCAGACAGCTGATTTGCCAGGAGCCTTCTCCAATTTGCAACAAGCCATCAGCATCTCGCAAACAGAAAACAAAGGGAAATGACAACAAGCTATCAAATATAAGCTCGTCTCAAAGCAACTGTTCAGGAGGGAAAGGGCTATGCAGCAAACAAAAGAATAGGCAGACTGGTGACAACTTCTGAATTTTTTCTGTTTTCAGAGATGTGAGAGTAGAATTGGAAAAATTAATTGGCTTCCAATTTTACCCTTGCTCTGTGAAAATGCATGAGCAATTACAGGCAAAAATGCCAATAACAGTAATAGTAATCGTAATAATAAATATGACAGGAGCTGCCTGAAAGAAATAATTTGCAAAGTTAGAGCTTTTCAAAACTCCTACCCGAGGAACCTTTGGAGGCTGTTTCTTGCAGAACAACAAAATATCTTTTATGGTAGAGTTAACCAGGACTTAGACACACATCCTCCTCAAGACAACATATACATATACATCCTCCACAAGACAACATATCAAGGCTCCATATTTCTGAGAATATGAGAGAAAGGATCAGCTGCATCCATGGAAAAACACAGTCTGTGCCTTTTCCTTGAGATTTCTTTCATGTTTTCTTTTTTTCTGATCTTATCAACAACACTAACATATAGAGTAAATAAGAGTTCAGGTATTCTGGCTTCATGCATGCAATGTGTTATGCCGTCAGCAGACAAGCCTAGAAATCTTCGGTCAGTGAAGAAAACGAACCCTGTAACACCAACACTGCCAAAAACCTAGCACACAAAATAACATCAGAATACACCAAGTGCACTTCTGGCTGACAGACAGCCCTGCCGCATACACCTTAAGCAATCCATATGGTTTAAGTCAGTGTAAGTTGACACTGCTGCCATTATGCCTTCCCCTCCACCGCTGTGCACCCTCTCCATTGCTTCCCCTGTGTTTGCAAGCTCAGGTAGTGCCAGTGCAAATGCAGGAAAAGGAGTGGTTCTGCATGGCCAAAGGAGGGACAAAAGGAAGGGGGCCCGTCAGTGCTCCAGCTTGGCTTAGCTTAGCCCTCATTACACCACCACTGAAGTTTAAAATATATGCCACATTTTTTGCACAGAAGAGGTCTGGAAAGCTGAACTCTAATTCTGCTCTCCCTGAAATTGGTGGTAGAGCTCCCATTGCTTTAGAAGAGCTAGATCTGTATCACTGCACTGAAGATCCCACCTGTCTTCACCAGCCTTGAAAACAGTAGGTTGTACACGTAAGTTGAAAATGCTCCTCTTCAGTGAGGAGTGATAGCACTGACATAGGAGAAGATTCTCTGGCAGGCAGATGAACTCAGTACGGGCAGACTCAGCCACCTTTTTCATTTGGAGAAGCAGGTACTCTGCAAATAGTTGCATGCACTATTGAGGGTCTGGAAAAGGGTAGCAGAATTTGGCCCCAAGGGAGAAGACTTTTCTTCTGCATTAGTTCCACAGATATCAGTAACATATGGAGGTTTGATGTAGTTAAGAAAGAAATCTAATTCAAAGTCATTTGGCTATAAGGATAATTTAACCATTCTGGTATTACAGAGTGATTACGTGTATTTGAAAAAGAAAAAAGCAAATACCCACAGGCCACTTGTTTACGATGCTGCAATTTCAAGAAGTTGCTATACGGCAGAATGGGGTGCTGATAACACAGGAGATAATCCAGCGTGATAGGGCTATCAGCACCTGAGCAGTAATAACTGATCTACTTCATATTTACCAAATGTACCAGGCACTCCGTACTATGTTTACCTAATGATTAAAAGGAGCAGTAAATGGAATGACTTTCTTTTAATCAGTATATCAGCTTGAGCAGTGTAATGAAATTAGTCACAGGGTGAATACAGGCCTATCAGCCAAAAGGGGCATTTCACTGCGACCTACTTTTAAAACTTGTGACATCGTTGTTTCCAGGGCAGGTCATTGCATGATGCTGGGTTCTGTATACAAATGCAGTATATCAAAAATTAAAACAAATGCCCTTTTCCAGAATATTATTTTAACTACATTTCCCTACCTTGCAAGTTCACCAAAGTCTCAGCTAAGGATTATTTTTCCTTTAAGACACTTTTATTAATCATTTGTTTGAGTCCACCTAGTTGCAGATGGACAGTATCCAACAGTTCATCCCAGTTATCATTAACTATTAGTGGCCCTATTCTTACAATCAAGCTTTGCTGCATCAGCTCATAAACTGTCTTGCATTCACCTAATTTTTCACTTAATTATGAAATCCAGAATCCTCCTCTTTCAGGCAAGTTTGCTTACTTTAAAGGGCAGATAGTTGCCCATCTAATTGCTATTAGAAATGCGGTAGGTTATACTATTTAGCTGCTCTCATTGAGATGTGGAATATATCATGCTTTTTCCTTAATGCTAAAATATAAGGTATTGTCACCTACATGGAAGCTACAGCATATGAAATTTTAGACACAAACGCAAATCAAAAGAGGTGATGTCTCCTCAATGCTGAGAAGGTAAGCATGTATTTTGCCCAATTTAATGTAGGAGTTTGTTAGGGTTTCATTTTAACTTTATCTTACCAGCCTTTTCCAGAAATTTGCTTTGTATCTGTTCTGAGAAGAAACTTGTCATGAAACTTAGACTCTAAAAGCTGTAGGGCAATGAGCACTTATTTACCTCACAGTCCAGTCAGTACTTGATGATATAGTGTATGTGACTACTACAGTGAAAACACCTATAACAAGAAAAATAGGATTTTTTTAAAGATTCAATACTCAGTTCTATCCTGATATGGAGTCAGCAGTTATCAGAGTATAAATAAGAGCAGAATTTGGAAGTCCACACGTAGTGTTATCATACATAATACACATCTTTCATTCATAAAGCATATTACCCTGTGTTTCAATACAGTATAATGAATCTGCCAGTATCCACAACTTGAATGAGCTAGGAGGAAAGAAGCTAAGGAGTGGAGGACGCATTTCACCCAGTGCAGCATCTTGACATTAGAGGGCTCCATAATACACAGAGTATGGCGAAAGACAGTCTCATTTTGAGGTCAATAGAGATGACACTCAGGAGACCATTACAGACTCCTCTTGGAGCTATGGTTTGTTCATATAGTAAATTCATCTTCTGGAGTCCTAGTGTTATGTCAACAGCCCCCTTACTGCACAATGTAAAGAGCTGATCTTGTATAAAGTTATTTTAGTAGTTCATATTTGTTTTAGAAAGTTTTGAGTGTGGCTTGATTTTACTAAAAGACTTTAACGGAGATCACAGATCTACCTCTCTCTGGTGTTATGGTGGATCTGATGTTATGCTGGTATCGTCTATCTTCCCAGAACTCAAAAAAATAGCATAAACTCTCTATCATGTGATCCTGTTCATGAGACCCAAATGCAGTGAGTGTCCATCCCTGACTCTGATCAAATCGGGAACTCAACTTGGCTGTAACAGCTGCAGAGACACCTTTTAGGAAGGTGCAACTTGTCTTCCTCACACTTCAAAGAGCCTAATCCTAAGGATATCTTACTAAGGAATAAATACACTCATGAGTACAGTGAGTCCCATTCTATGGAAGATAAAAGAGCTTTTCCAAGTAGTGTTTGCACAGTTCCAGGGTTGCAAAAGTGAACTGGCTCTTTATTAAGGCAGCCACTTATACAGGTGCTTCATTCAAGCCATTGCCCACACACAAACTTTGCCCCCATCAGCTCTTCCTTCCTACATCATCCACCTCCTGAGTAAGTGGTTACCACAGGAGCAAGCAGGTTCACTGACTTGTGGTAGGCTACAAAAGAAATCAGTTTCGTGGACCAAATTAAAACTTTCCCCTTTTCCTGTGCTTAGAACCAGTAGAACATAGTTTTCTATAATTAAAGATTGATATATAGGTCTAGCTTTCTTTGCAAATATTGAAAGAGGTTGGATTATTGTGGCAGGGAAGGCCAGCTGATTGTTACAAACTGTGATTTCCTAAAAGAAAATCAAGCACAGCTGGCTAAAGAAAATCTTGTGCTGTGAATTCTTGGCCTTGTCCTGATACAGAAACCATTTTTTTCTCAAATGCTGCAGGCATAATTTGGTCCCATATTTCTGGAAAACATCTGTACAAATATTCATTTTACTAGTCAACAACAAAGGCAGTAAAGGAGAAGCAAACTACTGTGTAGAGTATGGTCACCAGTTAAGCACAGAAAACCTCTGCATCTTTTTCAAAGTTATAGAGTCGGACACTCCAACTTCAGCACTTGCAAATTGTGTATGCCCAAGACACCCAGGCAAATTCCCACCGTGAAAGGCAACGGCTGCTTTTGAAGCAATGTGTGAAATTTACACCAGCTGAAGATCTGGTACTCGCTGTTGAATTTATTAAGCTTGAACCAAATCCCACTGTAACCAATGGGGAAAAAAAATCCCTTCACTTCAGTGCCTTACAGAACAGGCTCACTCTTTGTGGACCCCTTTGGGCCATGTGACACGGATATCAGCAGCTTTCAAACCGTGACCATCTGATTAACACAAGGATACTGACTCATTCTTGGTTTACTGAAAAATCCCATAAGTAATATAAGTGCCATGTATTTGGTCACAAAACTGCTATGAAAGGCTTACAGATTTATATTTCTGAAACCAAGTACTCTCTGAAAAATTTGGGGGTGAGAGGGAGTAAATTATCTCTCTCACATCTGTGCCCACAGCGTATTGAGCTTGGTACCCAAATCACAGATCAATAACATTCTGGCAAGAGGATTCTTCATCGTGCCTCATTTGGAGATAAATTCATGTAACATGGGAGGCAGTCACAGGAGGAGAGCAAATAAAAACATAGTATTTCCTTATGGCAGCTGAAGTTTTTGCTGAATTTCTAATTTTTTTGTCCACATTTGATGGGTCACTGATTTAAATAAATTAAAGACATAAATCATATAGAAACTGTAATTGAGGGACTATTTTTTCACTTTATGTTCATAAAATATATTTATTTCACAGTGTTTTATGACCTCAGCTGTTATTATATTCAGATAGTTTCTTCCTTGGGATTTCTCTCTGCCTGTTTCCCAAAGTCATAAGCTACCCATACCAGCAGATTACGGGATCCTTGCTAAGATCTAGTTGTCTTTCCTGCCCAAATTCCTCCATATAGCAATATTCTCTGAAACGCCTCCACCAAACAAGATATGCCCTTTTCTCCAGTAACTCAGACATCCCAGAGGCTGCAGACTACCATTGACCTGATTTTGGCAGCCAGTCTCAATGTGGACTATACCAGAGCAAAGATCAACCAAAGCTGTGCAGCACTTAAGGGTGCTACTATGCTATGTAAAACACTGAAAAAAAAACACTGGGATAAATGTCATGGATAAAGCTTTCAGAGACTATTTGTGGCTGGAAAAGTGAGCCAGTAAGGTACCTGAGGGGCCAGGAGCTAGCGAGGGGTGCAGACTGCCTGTACAGCTCCGAGCTTACAGCTTTCCGGATACGCTGCACCACTACAGCCTGTTGGTGCTGGCCATTACGGCTGACTGGAGAGCGACAGACGAGAAGAAGACGGCACAGAATTAAATATTCTAAAAATGCAGATGTGACTAACATCCTTCAGCTTGCCATGGAGCTCAGTGAAGAAAGCAAGCTGTCAATGACACATCTGCTCACGATTTTTCCATTTATTAAATTTGAAACCAAATTTTGACAGTGATAAAACAGAAGGAACAGTTGTGTGTTTGTATTAAAACATCATTTGGATAAGCAGTAACCGGTGATTGGTGTAAAAGAACATCTGTGATATTATCCTGCTATTTTTGTCTGAATCATGTCACACTGAGAAAGGCAAAGAAAGAAGAAGAAAAAAAAGAAATGAAATTATCACATATGATTGTTCAAATTGAACTTTGCTAAGGACACACTCCTCCTTTTTATTTTCCAGTGCAATTCTCATAGAGTTAACAGCTGTCTTTTCTATGGAATCAAATAAACATTCTGGTATTTTGGTTTGACTATGAATCATGCTTCTAAAACATTTTTGGTGATTAATTTTTAATCCCAAATTGATAAATTCCTGCTCACACAATAACGCTAACATTAAGATCCAAGTCTTTGTGAGCTACAATCTGAATCTCCCTTGTTAGTACTAAAGGGGTTTATTTTGTCTGTGAGAAAAATAATTAACTATAGCAGAAAACAAGGCTGAGATGAAGAGGACAATAGGAAAGATATGATTTTTTAAACCTAAAGCATGTTAGCCTTTTGTTAGGTAATAACAAAGCCACTTTGGTTATTAGTATCCACTGTAAAAAGACTGAGAAAATTTATTCTAGCCACAGAAAAAGCATTTCCATTGTTGCATAAAAGCAAATGTTTTCTTTGTGTGTATAAGGGGGTTTTTAAAAGCATTTATAGGACTTTCAGCCCATCATAGTTTATGTCAGGCAAGAAAGTGATAAAAGATGTTGATTTTATTAATAACTTATATAGGAGAAATATTTAGAGCCCGCTCAGCAGGTGGTAAATTGAAGGTCCACAGTAACAAACAACACAACAGAAACAGCAGACATTAGAATTGCTGTACAGAAAACTGTTCACAACTCTATGCGATCATTAAACCCCTTTGCAGGAATTTGCAGTACATTTACATACATATCTCTTCCTCCTGGAAAGAACATCCATTTGCTTGACGTCTCTAAGGCTCAATCCCTGCTCCATTTTCCCCATTACTGAAGGGTTTTCACAACCGGCAGCGATGGTCCCTGAGGACCTGTGGAAAGCTGACGGGTATGTGATCTGAAATGTGTTCACGCTTCACCCTGACAGTTCACTGTTTAGATGTTACTTCAGACGCTTCTTTGAAAAAAATCAATTGTTTATTATTAAACTGAGAAACCATCTATTTACCATCCCTAACTGAGGTTAATAGGAAAGGGGTATTGGCTCTACAGTTTTGATCTTAGTCTAGTGGTTAAAAAAAAAAAGAACTTTTTAAATGAAAATTTAACTAATAGCAATATTCCTCAGCATTCAAAGTCTGTATGGTCATTTAAAGAAAAACTTTTTCGATACAGACCTAATCTTCCTTTTAAACAGAGCTAATCTCTATATACCACTCTCAGGTTATGAGAGAAGCTTTTGCAATACATTACAACCTTCTTTGTCAAATGTTTTGGGGGTCGGGCTTTTTCACTGCTTTCTCTGGGGATTTTTGAGCTGTTAAGTCACTGTTGCAGGAGTCGGGAACTAGCGTCAGCATCTACTTAGTCACGTACTTCCAGTGGAAAATTGTTCAAACTACTTACTCTGTTTTATGTCTCCAGCAAAATTTCTTCAGCTGACAGCAACGCGTGAAGATACTGTCTCCAACATAAAATTTTTAAAAGATCAGACAGTAAAGTGATGTCAAACAGTTGCCTAAATTGAAGGTGAAGCCATTAATTTAAGGCCTAATTCTGTAATGCTTGCATTGATCAAATTCCTACTACTGCTAACATTAAAGAACTCCTTGATTTTGTGCATAGATGATTATTATTAAAAGACTGCCTTTAAAAAAGCCTCTCTGTACACGTTAGATCAATAACCTGTCCAAGAATCACGGAGCTGTGAAAATGAGTTATAGAGGGAACTGTGAAGATAAATTATATGGAGTAATTAAATAAAAAAGCATCATTTATGCTTGACTGGGAGAAGATGTTTTTGTGAATATCTAGTCAACATTTTAATGCATTTTTTCATTCTTAAAAGATGCTGAAAAATTCTAAATTAGGCCTTTCTGTTACTGTGGTTTTGGTACCTTTCTTAATTAAGCCTAGTCTCAAGGGGAGGGTCTGTTTATGATTCTAGATGTAGGACTTTGCTTAGAGAAGACCAAAAAAAGCATAAGCAAAGATGTGGGAAAGACACTGGTACATCATGCACTCCTGGTGCAAATGAATTAGAAAAGACGTGCTAAGAACTTATAAAGCAATCATAGCAGGTGGCAGAGGCGAGAGAAGAAGAAGAGCAGATTAAGAGCTGGAGAGAGAAGGCTGGAACCAAACGCTTCGAAAGGCCATCAATCTGAGCCCACCACCCAGCGGCTCCTGGCCCCGACGCTGACATCCAAATCTGGCCACTTTAGTAATCTCACTTGACAATTATTCAGATTATTCATTTGAGGCAACATAGAACAAATATACGTTTTAAAACATCAAATTATCCTGTCAGTTAGAATTACCAATCTTCTACCATAAGAAGATTGTTTCTTTCAGAAGAGACTTTAGAACATTAAAGCAATGCTTCCACAACAGTAAATTGGTATGGTCATAACTGTATTATTTTGCTACTTAATGGCCTAGAGCACAGGACATGGTGCATGTCTCAGTTTACTTTCTTGAGAAGGCAATTGACAATACAAGAGAACATGGTATATGCTTTTTATCTAGTTATGAGAAGCCAAAAGTGATGAAACCACATAATCTGAGTTTCATAGGCACAACAGTCATATTTATTTAGTGTGCCCTCTTTATGATGGATTTTTAAAAGGTGTAATCCACATGAGTGCCATCATATCAGAGAACAAGAAATTGTTCAGATTGTTTCCTGTTTCCAACTTCTGTATTTGGGAATAAAATGCGTAATGTGGACAGTGCAAGTGGGCATTCATAATTCTTATCATTTTTATAGTACAAATGAATTCATAATAGAGCAATGGAAAATGGAATAATTTGACATTTTGCACTTTAATATGCATGTTTTTTATATAGTACATATGTATACATAATATGTTTGTATAAGTGTGTTTAGCAAGTTAGAGGGCTTTATTAATTTTGCAATTACTATGATAGTAAAAACATTGTTTCTTTAACCTCTCTGTTGTTTAATAGAAATGACAAGTAGATCAGACATTGGGAGATGAATGAAGCAGCGCTGAGAACAGTTTCCTTGGAAAAAAAACTCAATAAACACATACAGTTGTAAATCTAACCACTTTTCTTGGCAAAATAGCATTGAAAAACTGTTACAGATTTATAAAATGTTGTAAAGTGGCCTTTTTAGGATTGAACAAGAATTCTGTACTGTTCTGTTAAAGATGGCTGATCACAAATCAGTTTTTCCTTTGCATTTTCCATCTTAGTTTGTAGAAACGACATGCTTGTAACACTGGCTACTTCTACCACTAAACATTAATTTTATCATAAATCATACAATATTCTACCCAGAGTCCGATAAAACTAGTGAGTACTGACTGCAGTAGTGTAAGGTCCTATATTTAACAATGTAGCTGGGATTACTTAGGGGAAGTAAAGCTGAGTAGAGAGGTATTGTACACTTGTATTAGGGGGTGCATTATTTCCAGAAGATAAGGTCCGCTATGCAGGCTCCTAATATAGTCTTCCATCAATGCCCAGTCTGCTAAAACAGTGAATGGAAGTGACTGATCTACAATTTGCATTCTCTTTTCAGTCCATCAACAGAACATTATTAAAACCATTGAGCCAAAACCCATTAGAACAGCACTCACGTATGAAACAATGCACAGGTCTGCTTGTTCCCACTTTTATGCACTGCTATAGGACTATAAATATTCATCGTAATGTAACTGAAAATTATTGAAGTGAGAAAAAAGAGAAACAGGGAAGCCATTTGCTTCAATTCATAAACAGCATCTGTTGGGAAGTTATTCATAGATTGCTTCAGGGCCTGCTGAGCAGTAAGCCCATGGAAAAGGATGCCATTGCAAGCAAATTGGCCAAAACTGCAATGGAGATGCTATTAAACATGATTCACTGACAGCCAGGGAGAATGATCAGGCACTGGGTTGTTTTATGTCTTCTTTTATCACTGGGACACAGAAGTAGCCTCCAGCCAAAGTCTCACACAGTTCAAATTAGTAGAGCAACCTTCTAAGTATATTAAGGCCTAACTTGTGGCAAGAGAAAGTTGCATGAAGTGATATTATAGTGAACAGTTGTTTCCTTGTCGCTACCTGAGGCACATGCAAAATCCCCTTGCAAAACAGGGCAGCAACAACCTTTCCTACTGCATATATTTGGTCAAAAGGTGCTTAAATGGCTTCTTGCAAGAAGGTGAAAACGCAGCCTAATGGGTGAGTGAAAACTAATTAATAACAAGCTAAGCATATTTAGCTACTCGTTAAATTTTAAAATACATTATGGTTGAAAAGTGACGTGATGCCAAAACAAAGTGGATCGAGTAACATGACGTGGATACCCACATACAAACATTTTCAAATATAGATTATTATTGAGAATAAAATACTGAGCTGTCAAATTTTGTTTGCTGATTTGCAGAGCAGAGCTACTGGTGAGGCAAAGCAGTTCAGCCCTGCAAATTCAATGCAAATGGTGCTGACTTTACAGCTAACGATCTGGCCCAAATTTTTTACTGCCTGTGGGATTTATCACATCACGAGGAATTTGAAAAATGCACTTGCAATCAATATGCGGACAAATAATTTTCCCAGCCTCATTCCTCCTCTTGTTGCAAATTATTTATACTTTTAATTAACTTCAGCAATTCACTGACTGTAAGTAACTAAAACTGCAGTCCCCTTAGTAAGCTTCTGGAGGTTTATTTGTAGAAAGTGTGCCAAGCTACCTCCCTGCATTATAACCAGCATCCTGTACCAGCCCACAGTTCATAACGTGGTGGGTTTGCTTACATATTTGCTCGCTTTTCCTGTATCGTAACTCATATGAACTGCAAGAAACAGAGCTATTCAAATGATCTTTATTTTGCTTGTGTCTGTACCTGCTACTTTTGACTGTTTCCAAATATACCCATAGATTTTTTTCTCTTCTCACAAAAATTTGAGGAAAGAGCTGTTCTTGAGCTCTTCTTGACCTGCATACAGTGGGAGACTTTCAGATGACTTGGAGGCTTTAAATCAGGCCCAGAAATAGGACTAAATTTGCAAGCAAAGGTATTTTCTCATAAGCAAACATTCATCATTTGTCATTCAGTATGTACATTTTGTTTTTTTGTTGAAACACTCACTTGCACTCTGTTAGGAACAGGACTGAGAGCCTGCGACCCAGGTGAGTGAAGGCCTCACAGCACCATTTTGCTTGCGTGCACTTTTGAGAGCTACTTGTGACTAACAAATGCATTCCCACAAATTAGGACTGCTCTAAGATAATTTATTCGCCAAGTGCCCTGGATTGTGCTAACTAGCGGACATTAGTTACTTCTATTTATTAGACTGCTTCTTAGGAAAGCTAAGTGAGATTCATAAATCAAATTATTCATTTAAAGGTTTACACACTCTCCAGGAACAGTAAAAGTTTTGGTGAGAGTGATACATTTAAGAGGTAACAAATGCTCAAGCAGAGAGAAACTTCCACTCAACATTGAAATGGAAGAGAAAACATTTAAAGAAGTTTAGCACTTCTTCACCCAAATTTTCCTCTATGTTACCTTTTGCCATAATATGTCCCTTTAGATTTCATTTGCATGGAACTGTTTGAGCAATTGAGATTTTACCAATAAGAAATGTTACTGAGAAAATATTTATGGGCAATAAACTACTTATCTGAACACATACAGGATATGTAAATATGCACAACTTCAGCACTGTCCTGTTCAAGCTGAAGAAAAATACCACACAGTCAAGTGCACATAATTAAGCTACACACCCTGAAAGTTTCAGACCAGCCAATGGGCGCACTATTCAAATGTGCATGATACTATTAAGTATTAGTAAGGCTAAATGAGAAAAATCAATGTTTGACAAGCAAAAGCAGAGCTTAGCTTCAAAGACTAATTATTCATTGCATACAACATGCTCCTCCTTTGATCTCTCCACAGCCAAGTTGAGTAACCCTGTTATTTCCTTATACACCCCAATTTTAAGCACCTGAGAAGTTGGTCCAGTAGTTCCCACAGGAAGCCAAAACGGGTTTTCTAAATCAGGGACATCCTGGATGGAGGCTAGTTTTGGATTCACACGTACACAGTCAGAACTGACTTGAGACTGGTTCTGCCACGCTAAGTAAATCCCGTTACTGTCCTTCCTCTGTCAAGACTGCTAATAAAATTAAGGGCTCAACTTCTTGCAGATTTAGGCTCCATGTTCTTCAAGGAACTGCATTTTTGGGTGCCCATCTTCTTACATTTCCAGCACAAAATGGCAGAAAGCATTTTAACGAAACTATCATACACATCTCTCTAGTCATAACTTCCCTACTCCCTTAAATGAAGCTTCAGGGAGAGTTCAAAAGGAATTGGCAGAGATTTGGAAAATTTAAAGTCATTTTGACCATGATCAAAACACGACATTCTTGTTTAAGGAAAAAGAAAATTAATTTTTCAAAAATGCTACTGCATAAATTAGAGCAGTTAGGAACAGCTCTAATTTGTGCTCACACCATTTATGTAGATTTCCATTCCTTTATTTATCCCTTTATTAAATAAAGGGAGATACCATAGCAACCCCCGTCACACACTTCCATTCGTGTATTGATTCTGCATTATTCAATCTGTGTAGATTTTATTGTGGCCATTGTCTCACATTATGCTGCAGACTCTCTAAAGATGAGCCCAAATCAAAACCATTCATCCTAATCCTCCTGCATTTAGGGGCTATGAAGAAATTGGGACAGAGATGTAACCACGCTCAGGAACCGGCTTGGGTCCAATAAAACCTTACTTGTGCAGACTTTCACCAAATCCTTTCATCTCAACTCCCATTTTGTACCATCTCCATCCAAAATACCAACCAGCCCAAAGCCCAGTCATTCATCTGAATGAACCACATTTATAGTGAGGGGGAAAACAAAAATAATATGCCAGTCAGCTTTGAAATAGTCTTGCTCTGGCGCATTTCCAGCAAAACTCTATGTTCCTAACAGAAGACTAGTCCTTTAAGCAAAAACAGTTTTATAAAAGCTGTTTGTCAGTATAATTGCAATTTTTTACATTGTAAGCATATTTGTGGCCATTCACCAAAATTGTGAATGGGACACTTTTTCCTAGGTTTAGTCCCTTATGTGATACAGATCATACTCTATAATGGATCATCTCACTTTTGTTATAACACTACAAGTGACTATTGGTATTACAATCATTCTGATTCCTGAAAATTAAAATGAACCCACACAATAGTCTATCAAAGCACTCAACCACCCAGTGCCATAGCACCACCCATGCCTCTGTAATTAAGTGCGAGCCTAAAACACAGCAGTGATTCAGAACCTATACACACACGGAACATGGCCTGGAAGTGTCCCACCTAACCTAGATACCTAACAAGCACGTAAATTAGATGTGTAGTTATTCTTAGTGATTGTACAACTTTCTACTTCCTTCCCCTACAGCTGCTAGAGTTCAGTTAGACTCCCAAGTTAGGTTCCTCAAGTTAGATAGGCTGAATCTAGGTCAGTCTGTCAAGACGGTTTATTTCTACAAGCTCTGCCTGGGCTCTGCAAAGACATGAGCTGGCGTTTCTTGCATGCCAAGTCATTCCAGGAGCCCTGTGACCGTGGCAGCCTGACTCCAGCCTGACTTAGGAAAGGCAGAGTGAATTAGCTAAGACTTGGCCAGGTAGTCATGCAATCCAAGAAGTTTGAGTCAGACAGCATACCTCCTACAGCCTCAAATATGGGCAGCACAAACTCTTGGGTAGACAGACCCTCAAAAGGCACACAACTGTTCATCACTGACAAACTGTGGAAGATGCTTGGGAAGTCTTCCTCTGAGTTACTTATCCCAGCAAGGAACAAACACTTTTTGTCTGTTAAGGCCTTGATGCAAAAGAGAAGAGCTGTTCACCCAAACTGTGAGAGAAAGTTGGATAACCACTTTTAATGGCATATGGCATGTCCATCTGTTAAGGCTATGGCACGCCACACATCTGTTTTCTGGCACTGGCCTGGGAGCAAAGCTGCTCTGCGCTGCTATTGATACCTAAAATCCCTGCCTAAACAAAAAGCATTGGCTTTCCCATGAAGGGAGGATTGAGCAGTAAGCTCACCTCAGCATCCTGAGACACACCAGGACGTATCATGCAGGTGCTTGTGCCTTCTGCACACAGATCTGAATTGGTGTCTGCAAACAGCAGTGAGCGCAGATTTTGCCCACACAGACATCCTCTTCCCATACAGGTAGAGATGGAAGAAAAGAGAATGGAAGAAAAAGAGAACAATTTCATTGTAAACACTCTCTTCACATCAAACTTCCTTGACAAGCTTAATCCTAACACTTCTCACCAAACAAGTTGTAAATAAAAGCAATGGAGACATTGTCTGTGGCTTTTTGGTTTTCTGAACATGCTCTGAATCTTAACAGAGCCGAATCTTAACATCCCAGACCCTGATTCTGAATTGTGAAGTGCCTCAGCAGTCAGCTGTATCCATAGTTTTACTGAAGACTTAAAAAAACTAAAGGTTCTTGTCCTTAATATTCATTACCCTTCCAGGAGGCAGATGAAAAAAGTACAAGACCAGGCAGTGATTAATTATGAAAAAAACCCACTGGGGCAACACCTAAATTCAGCTAATCTCATTAGTTTCCTCTTTCCAGGGCAATTCTCTTTCTCATGTGTGGTGTCAGCTAAGGAAAACTATGCAACCAAAAGTCTTCCCCCCAAATATTATTTGCCAGGTTTGAGGCTCTTTATGATGACAATTTGAATAACCTAATTATATTTCCAGTCCAAACAATTATGTAAATGGGAGCAAATGTGAAAACTTCATGTGTGCTGTTTGAAATGATACTGTTCACTCACCAAAAAACTAATCAATATCTCTGGAGTAGTTCTGAGAGCGAACACATAGTCATAAAACACAGTAACAGAGTGTGTTAGTGAGGACAAGAAAAAAAAAAGAAAAAAAACAACAAATGACATGGCTTCAGCATGTAACCCAGGAAACAAAAATATCTCATCCAGCTGGCATTTTTCAAAGTGATATATGTCAATATTGCATTCCCTTGTAGGTTAACTGAATCTATCAAAAACGGATACAGACTCAGACTTGGTTGAACAGTCTCTTTTTTACAGCTTTCTTGCGAAAGTTCAATTTACAGTATAGGAGGCCAGCAGTTAAACAGAGCCACATATCTCTAACCTGCTGTTCTCTGCCTGCATTTGATTTTTATAAATTTGTGCCATAGTATAATCAGAGCTTTCAGCACTGAAAACATGCAGTCCCTTTTGTTAACATTTTCAAATTTCAAAAGTCAGCAGTGGGAAGTTAAATCAAAAATTGCTTGGCCTTATTCTTTTCATTCAGTGGAGCAAAACATAATAATAAAAAGAAGCTTTTTGTCACCCAGAGAAAGCGAGCTCTTTAGGCACTGTGAGCAGAACCAGTACAAGGGATTCTTAAACAATGGGATGACAATTGGTAATCCTGATAGGTGAAAAATGGTTGAACAAAAAGGATTCATCTGTTTTTTCACTTCTCCTTGCAAAGAGAATATGAAATGGAACATCATATGGCTTTCTATTACTATTATTATACATAAATAAGAAATGGAGTGTCCTATGGTTTTATATTACTATTATTATACATAATTAAATAAAGCTGGACACACAGAACAAGTTCATAATTCTACAGAAGGTGCCAAAGGAGGGTTTCCCAAGACATCGGGATGACACTGTTTTCTTATGACACCCGCATGTGAAAATCTGTGTTCACAGAAAGACACTACTCATACAGTCCATCCATGTGAGAGAAAAGGATGAGTACATTGTACATTAGCAGTGCTTATATTCTGCGACTCTGTGAGCCCTGATGATCTAAGTGAGGAAAGGGTATTTTGAATATTAAATAATAGTCACAATGTAATGCACTCGAGAGAGCGTTGTACCTGTTTCAACACATTTCCCCTTTCACTTAGCTATGGCTCAAGGATAATTCACTGCCATCCCTTTGCCCTCTAAGAATACTAAGTGCAATCTGTAGCTCTAGTGAGCTTTTAGTATAACTAAGGTAACTAAAATACATTAGAGGAAAGAGATTGTAAAGGACAGAGTGGCACTGGAGTGTCCCACACCCTACCAGCTACTGCTAACACTAGTAACACACTACCTACCACCACTCTGAACAAGAGTACTGCACATGGGTTAAAGCCCATCTCAAAGCTTCCGTATGCTTCTATCTGGTAACTGGAAAAAGGGGGGGAAAAAAGAGGAAGAACCAACTTCTGTTCTCTTCGGCATAGTCATTGCTGTGATTTCGGGATCACACAGGTGCACCAGAGACACTAGTAGAGAGCAGTCGCAGCTGCCCAGCTGTGGCACCCCCAAACCTCTGTTGGCACCAGCACCCAGTAAGCGACTGGGCAAGCATTCAGGTCACAAGCCATCACTAAGCTTTGTGCTGTCACGCTAACAAATCCAAAGCTAGTTAGTTTAATGCCGTCTTTGGTGTGTCTCCACGCCATAACATTCACAGCAGCAACTGCAGGGCAGACATACCGAGGGACAGGCCAACAGATGTGGCGAGCTGTGCTCACAGCTAGGAGTGCGGAGTGTTTGATCTACAGCATGTACATAATTAGTTCCATAATTGAAAAAGTTTCTTTTATTTCTAAACATCCACGCTAAGCTCCAAGTAGAAAAATGTTTCTCTAAATGCAAACTGGCAGAGGAAATTTCCATTCATGGGAACTTTACTTTTATTTCAAGGAAGAACTCAAAAGAGAAGAAATAGATAAGAATACTCAGAAGACTCACAGCCCAATCTTATGCTTTTTCTGTAAAAATTAATTTAAAAAAACAGTTACAGCTTGCTTCCCAAATCTAGCTCAAATCTGGTAAGAAGTAAAGCTACAAATGTTAAGCTAGGTGCTGTTCCAAAGCAAGTATTTTGTTGGGAAACTGTTTAGACCACAACAATTCTGAAATATTTGACAGTAGTAAGCATGAGTATGTAACATTGCTTGATCAAAGGAAAGGAAATAACATGTGCCTAATTTTTACATACCACAGTGCATTTTAAGTATGAATATTGGCCATGTCTCTTTACTGGTCAGCTGCTAGAAGACTACATCCAATTTCTGTTTTTCTAGGAGCAACCAAATATTAATATCCAGATGATGGCTTGCCCAGAGCTCCCTCACTCAATTCACTGAGTATTTTCTGTATGGTAAATAAAGGGTAGCCATTACAAGTCAAATGTCGGTTCCAGTCAGAAAAGATCATGCAAGAACATCACTTTCTTTTCTATGTCCTTTTCATACATTTGTAACCTTATCTGCTGATAATTGTTACAAAAATTCTTTTAATTGTTCTCAGCTCCACAGAACCAGCTCAGGAACAAAAAAAATTAAAAAAACAACCCCCCCCAAAAAAAAAAAAAACATGGGATGGAAGTTACTTCCTCTGCACTATCATTACCTAAGCTGTTTAATAAGTTTTAGTCTTGTGCAGACACATTAAAGATACTGAAGTTACTGAGGTGTTAATTTGGGTCTAAGCTACCATAGAGCCTTCATCTCTGTTGTCAAGGTATGTGGTAGAAAGTTTGCTCCTTGACTTCTAGAATACAGGCTGGAATGTGGAGAAGGGAACAGCACATAGTTCTAATTATAAACTGAATAAATTTTATATTGGCTCATTGAGTGACAAACACAGAACTTCATAAGTCCCATATTTATGCCACTCACAGGAGCAGCAAGCAATGTTAAAAGCTTATATTTCTATGTTCATATTTTTATAAGCTCTGCATAGCTTTGCCACATAAAAGCTTTTAAAGTTAGAATGAACTTCTGATATTCCTCTAACATAATATTGACTAGAGAATTACCATCTTTTTTTTTTTTTTCCCCAGAGCTTTTAATTCAAAGTGTGCATCTCTTTGAAATGTAGAAAATAACTGATTAAAGCACTGCCTGGTGTAGTGTAACTGACATTTAATCAACATTTACCCACTGTACTGGATCTCAGGATCAACAGGAAGATAAGGACTTTTGCTGTTTTCAAGTCATGCATATCTATCAGCCATATGGCTTAAAAAAAAAGAGGCAGATCTGACTTGCTTCCAAAGTTCACAGTTTTGTGTCCAGCATAAAACATGGTGATCTGGATCTGCTACTTTTGTGCATTTATCTGGAAGATTTAACTTTAAAAATGACTGATTATCAGTCCATTTATGCAAATTCTTACTCAAGATGACAACAACTAAGTGTTACATAGCAGAGTTCAGACTATAAATGGGAGCTGGCACAAAGGACTCTTGGGTTATATGCCTACGCTCTGTCCCCCTCTCTAGTTTTATGAATGTACCTGGTTACTGCCAAAAGCAGATGGATCTCAGTCCTGTAAAATGATGTCCAAAAAGGTTTGCTCAGATAAAAAGGGGACAAAATTGATCAATCATCATTACTTCTGTTCTTATAATCATTTTTGTTACTTTAATAAATGGATCCACAGGAACTGTAACTCATGACATTCTTTGATGTCAATGAAATTCTTTACTAGAGGAAGGTCAGTATGTTTTGATCCAACTTGAAGTATGAACAACTGGAGTATGGACACCACTGGGACAGCAGCAGAATCCTTCAGTTTTGGAGACAGTGATGGCTGTGGATATATAAGGGCTTTGAGTTTCTTGTAAAAATTGTTTTGGCAATTAAGAGGAGAAAAAAATTATGGGATAATTTTATCCAACCAGGGAAATGATGCTCTGTGGATCATGCAAGTGCTTTATGCTGTCAAGGAAGCCATAGACACATTTAAAAAGCAGATGGATTATGTGTGGTGTTTGTTTTCCATTTCTTAATAGATCAGCTTTGTTAAGGACCTTGAGATTTAGACTTGGAATACTTACTTCAACCATTCCCTTTGTATATACACTGACCTATGTGTATAGAGGAAAAAATACATTCAACCTCTATATCCTTGTTTAATAACATAGAATGCTCCTATTACCTCTGTAACAATTTCTTTTAATTAAGATATTAGATGTGTTTGTTACGGAAATGTAATAAATGAATCTCTGCCTTCAAACTACCCTTATACAGTGCAGCTTTTTGCTATAAGGGAGATGCACTGCAATGGATACTGTGTCAGTGATGCTCCTTTATCATCCTATGCTTTGTCCACTACAGAGATGGATGATCACTGAGATTTCTTTTCCATTCTTCCATAAAGTACTATTGCAGGATATGAGGGGGATGGAGGCATACAAAACAGCCCAAAGAAAATGATTTCCACATCAAATCCACAAGTTTTGTTCTGAATAATTAGATTAAAAAAAAATAGGTAGAAATAGAAAATCCTTTTCTTACCATTTTCGAGATGCATTTCTTGTCTGGTTACTTTTTATATATAATATTTGGGAACAGGGACTAGTCTTCAGCAACTGGTAAGCAGTTAAGTTCTCTTCTTTGTACCTGTGTAATACATAAGTAAGTTTAACAAACACATCAGATGACAGAGTTTTTAAGGCCATAATTTGGTTGCCAACTACTAGTAGTTCTCTTAGGTGATGGTCATAAGCGATTAGAAAGACTATCGTTTTTTAAACATATTAATGATATTTCAAGGCTACTGCAGCAGCTGCCCTATATAGCAACAAAAATGTTCCAGAGAACCTAAGCACAGCCAAGCCCTCTTAAAACCAAATAGATTGACTTCAGTTGAACTTAAACATATGCTTAGAGTTATACATACACTTAAGTGTTCTGCTCAACAGCATTTTCCCTCAAGGAAACAGCCCTGTTAACTTCAATAACACTATTTATACGATCATATACTTCCAGTCTTAAAGTATAAATTTACAATCCATTAATCGCAAGCCCAAATCTATGAAATACCATTATAAAGAACCTATTTAATAAAGTTCACCTTTACTCAGTTCTAAGCCTGATAATATACCTGAAAGGAATTTCAAGAATATAAGATCACAATACGTAAAGGGCACTGATTATGGAACTTTAGAATCCGTATCCAAAAAAAATTGCATTTTATCCCCTTTTATTTGCCAGTGTATTTAAAGGAAGTCTTGATGTAATTTCAAATATGGTTTTGCATCCAAGCAAAGGTACCTCAGAGCAACACATCACTGTTTGCTGCTGCTTAAATAATGGAAGAAAACATTCTACAAATGCAGAAGCACTTCTCAGCCTTTTTATAAAACACGTAAGACAAGCTGTGTATGAAAACTCTTTATGCTTAAAAATCAATTGTATGAATATTAAGCAGATTTTCAGCACCTTTTGCTTAAGCAAAGGCTTTTAGGTTTTCTGTGAGGGATAGTATTTGTTTAATTTTTTGTTCTCAGTCTGTGCAGTCCTTTTGAAAAGGGATTGCCCAAGTCAGGTGGCCATTTTGGGTAGGGGAACTTTGCTCCTGCTCTAGGGAGCAACTGCACCCGACCAGAAAGAGAAGGATTTAGAGAATACAGCATGTGGTGAGCAGGAAAGAGTTGTAGGTAGCAGGGCCCTGGGAGCCGAAAGCACATGCAGAGACCAAGAGATCGCTGGGAGCAGGCAGCCAGGCCTCCGAAGTTACAGAAGGGGCTGACGAAGGAGAAGAAGGGAAGAGGCAGAGTCTGCTGTTGCTCAGAAAGTCACTTAGATGGTTTGCCTGGAAGCAAAGACTCACCTAAAGACATGGCAGAGGCAGGGAGGGAGGAGTTTTTTATTTTACTGATAGTCTCTCTGGGGAAATCACCACCATTTTCAGTCCTCGGCAGTCACCCTGGCTATTTGGATACACACCAGGGCTATTTTGCTTTCCGGCTGAATGCGAAAAATCCACAACCCGAGCTCTTGTGTACCAAGGGAACTTGTCTCCTGAAATGAAACAGCAAAAATAGGTATGTCAAGTTTCAGCTTGACATACTGTACAAAAGCCGAAGAGATACATACTGGAGTGGGGCAGAAAGGGAAAGGTATTCAGACAGTCTAATCCCTGGGGTTCCCTTGCATTTAACGGAGAAGGGAAGGGTTCCCCTGGAGCATAATTCAGTGCAGACCTGAAATGCAACATACGTTCACCATGCTGGGGGGGTTTTGTTGTATAAAAACTGAAGAAAACCATAAGCCGATGAAACCAATGGGAAATCCCCCTTTCATCTTAGACTCTATGCTGAAAAAATGCATCTCATCCTTTCCATTTATTTTGCCTGATCAGAAGAAGGATAATGTAGCTTTTATCTTCCTTTCAGTGAAAGAATTCCTCATTTCCTGTTTTGCGACCCAGCATTCAGGGGCTATTGCTAACAGCAGTGAGATTTGGACAGACGGCAAGAAGACTTGGAGGATACCAGTTGACTCATCAAAACTAAAGAGGGAGCAAGAGGGAGAAGAGACAGATGGGTGTGGGATGGGGGCATAACCTCTTTAAGGAGCACAGATGCTCCAGAAGCGGATGCATGTCTACAGCCTCACACCCAGTTGTGGGAAATCAGATGAGGCATGAATGAATAATACTTTTAGCAGGAGTGGAAGGATTAATCACGGATACGAGCATCTGAATCTCTTGAATTCTCTCAGCAGTCCTCTTTCTTTGCTAAACTCTGCTCTCACTACAGTGCAGTTACTCTGTGATGTAATTCTGGATGTACAGTGAGGTAACTGAGACCCAGAATTATCCGTACATTGAGATGGCATTGTCTGCAGGTGATCTGAGATTTTCAAAGGGACTCAGGCAATTAATTTGTTTGAAAATCTAGGCACCCGCATGCCACAGATACCTATCACACCATTTTCCTGCAAGCAGTACTAGTGAGGCAGCATACAAAATGGAAGCAACCAGGCAAAAAAAAATCACATGCAAGTGAAAGGTGTGATGTTCAAGAAACCCTTCTTTAGGGGTCTGGAAGGATTTACACAAGTTACTGCTGTTCAGCTGATGGGAGGTAACTTTATAAATTCAAGTAACCTGGTTGCTGTGACCATCAGTCAATATTCTAAAAGTTACAACCCAGTTCAGCATTTTCTCTGGGCAGACCCGTTATTTCCTGGTTGCAATGACCAGAATGAGATCCTGGCACTCTAGGAAGTTCTGCCATTGACTTCCAGGGTGCTAAGATTTCTTCTCTGGCTTTGCAACTATTGTTGCAACATAGCATTACTCTTACATGTCTGGGGAAAAAATTAATACCAAACAAGCAAAAAAACCCACCCCAAACTGTTTTTTTGGGGTCTATATATGAATAATAGTAATACCTGTTGAATTCAGTATTAAGAGGGCTTAATCCTTTTAGGATAATACATGATTTACCCTTGACTTTATCTTCTAGTGAGATTAAAAGAAATAAGGACATGACAGTTAAAAGCACCGACGGATTTTCATATGCCTTTCTCCTACTGAAAGTAATATTGCCACTCACCCTCTCAAGTTTTAGGAAGTTAAAAGGTAGAATGGGGCAAAGAGAGGAAGCTGTTAGATCAAAATATTATATAAACTAGCTAAGCACAGAGAAGAGGAAAAGCCGTCTCTTAAGAGAAGCCAGGACAAGGAACAAAAGCGCAATAATTTACAAGCCTGCTTCTAAAAACAGATCTTGTAACGTGTTTTCATTTGCACTTTAGTCAATATGCCTTACTTTTCATTGAAAATGAAGAAAAGAAAAGAATAGTTTGTCAGTGCATTTATCAGCAGTACTTGCAATATTCATCTATGGGACCTGGCAATGGGAGAGAGAGAAATAAATTAAAGTATTGGTGGAAAAGGAGAGGTAGGAATATTTGAGTGGGTTATTGCACTTGCTAGAAGCAGTGAGCTGTTCATATTGCATTTTGGTTTTGCAGATTGAAATAATTGGCAGGGTGCTCAGAGCAGGTGGATGGTTATTTCTAGTCTAGTCTATTCAAGTCTAGATCAAAACTAATAAATAAAGTAGAAAATGCACTCAGCCTCTGGGTGCTTATATTGGCTTTGGTTTTATTACTTATGCACTACCTTCAGCCTCAACTATCTGCTTGATTTTGGTGTGTAATGAATTGCTATTTTCATTTACAGCTGTAAGCATGACAGAAATCATTACATCATGCCTTATATGAAGAAATCTTTTTTAATTTCACCTTGCTTCAGTGACTATATTCAGGCTATTGCGCAGCATAATCATTTCTTATCACAGCCGTACATTGTGCTTCAGAGCCGGCAAAGCAGAAGTGCTCTTAAATGAAAATCAAGTTCTTCCCCAACTGTTTTCAGTCTCTGAGGTAAGCCCACTGTTTGTCAGATCTTCTTTCTTAAGACCTGCCCCTCTTGCTACGAGTATCGCTCAGGTGAACAGCTCTATCATTAGACTTCACAGAAAGGCGTGCGAGAGCATCTGGGCAGGACTTAGCACTGTGTGCCTCGAGACACGGAGTGAAAAATGTCACAGCCCAGATCCCAGACTGCTGACAAAGTGGGCAGTGGCTGGAGGAGGCAAACAGAAGCAATTCAGTAAATGATACGCAGTCCCCAAGTGAGGTATTCCAAAGTCAGAACAAAGCAAGGAAAAAGCTATTAGGAAATGCATTTTCCACTGCTGCTAATTGTATTCCAGCTCATCATAAAAAAGTGAAAAATTCTCATTTCATATACAGCAGTGAAAAGCATCAGCCCTGTTTTGACTGACAGAAAAAGTCTTTTAATAATACTTTCTACTAGATAACTCATTTAAACTGCTCTAGCTGCTTTTTAAAGCTGATATTATTAGCTCCATTAAACAGACTGACAAACTGAGGTCCAGAGATGTAGCTTTTCTAAGACTGCAGTCTCTGTTGAATGAATGAGGGAGTGCTCAGCCCCCTCTCCGATGCCAGGTCTGGCCCTCTCCAGAGGGCTCCACACACGGACAGTCCGTGAGGCCCCTCAGTGGGGACGGGCAAGCCTGGTCTTGAGAGCGCGACTGAGCCTAGTGTAGACACATACAGTAAGTCCTCAAAAATATTCCGTCAGAAGGCAAAAAAAAGAAAAAAGAAAAAAAAAGAGTGTTTTTTCTATAGATTCATCTTGCATAAAACCCATCTGCCCTTCAAAGGCGCAGAATTTCTTGGGCAGAAGGTAGAAGGTCCAGAGAGGCTGACATTGCCATTAGATGGAGAAACTGAACACTATGACATTCTTGTGTCTACAGGTGCTGAATTTTCTCTGTTTAAATGGCCATAAAAATCTAGTGACAAAAGCAGGCAGTTTGTCAATGAATGAATAACCACCAGAGCAGTGCACCATGTCACCATCCTTTGGCAGCTATTACACCTTAAAAGTATTTTTCTGAAGAAACTGGCAAAGATATGTAGGCTGAGACTTTCTAAAGAAACTAAGGGAAGCTGAGATCGAGTTCCATTCCTTTGTTTCTAAATTCACAAACTAATATGTACCTTTTTTAAAGGCTAAAGATTTCCCTTTAAAAAAGTTCCCTCTACTGTAACTCTTTGTTAAATCATGCGTACAAAAAAAAAAAAAAAAAAATCACACCAAGCTGAAACACTGGTTTGCAGTTGCTTTGAGTTCCTGGTACAGATCATATTGCTTTTCACTCACCAAGAGCCTCTGAAAGTATCACACCCAACCAAAACAGCACAACATCACATAGTCTACTTACATGATTCAAAATTCAGTAGTATATGATCATCCAGAAGGGCAAGTTTTCTCATCATCTAAAATGTTAATATCTACAAAAGAAAAAAGAAACACTTTGGGCTTTCATTTGATACACTTCATATCTTAACAGACCACACGAGAGAGGGCAACCTTCCCCCATCACAGATCATGATCCCTCCTCTGGAAAAAAAAAAGAAAATCTGAAAATCACTTTTATTTATAAATAAAACATTTCTTACAGGCCACTGCTCTGCTTTAACCAAGTCAGAATTCCAGGTAATCTAGCAGAAAAGATTTTTTTTTCTTTTTAAAAACAAGGAGTAGTGACCTGCCCTTCCAGATCATAAGTTTAAACTATTCCTCAGAGATTTACCAGTAAAAGCCACTTTGAAGGTTGAAAGAAGTGGCAAGAGCTGAACTTTGAATGTGTGTTTCTGGAAGATTTAGAGAGTTAAGAGGTTTTTAATCCACCCACTTTTTAAATCCAGGAATCTAACTTAGGTGTCTTGAATGAAACCAAAGCTGCTAACTTTTTTTCTACTGGCTATACAGGAAAGTTGGGTTTCCAACCTTTGGGGCTCTGAATTGCATCTTTGAAATGCCCAAGGCTGCCTCAGGGGGATGGTGCGAATGACCCTTTGCTGCATAGTGCAGAAATAGCCCTTGTGATAGGACTTGAAGACAACCTGGCACAGACCGGTTTGCACTGATTGTACTGAGGTCACAGCAAGCAGCCAACGGGCTGGTTCTCAGTAGCACAGACAGTGCCACACTGCCAAGGCTAAAGTGCCACCACTTCTAGGAGCCGTGGTTTTACCTGCACTTTCCCAGCGGTATCAGAGCAGGCTCTGTAGTCTGTTATATACCACATTTTTAAGCGTCACAGGCTCAGGGTAAATGCAACAAGTTAAAAGAGCCTTATCTGATAGAATCAAAAAGGACAGCTACAACTTGGTTTTCAAAAGCAGAGCAGGGAAACTGTTCCAGCCAGAGACAGTGCATATCACAGGATTGAAGAACTGCAGTCAAAGCAGCAAGTTTTCCAAAAGCCAGCACAACCTCTCTTACAGGAGCCACATCAAAACCTGCGATGGAAAGTCACAGGATGCTACCCACGTCTTTGGGGATCCAAGGGAGGCAGAGGAAGGAGGGGGAACTTCACAAGCAGGAGAAAACCATCGTCACTGCAAAGTGCTGCTCTTGGAGCAGCCCTGAAATGCCTGCCCCCGGCCAGGTCGCATTCCCCTACAGCCCGCCGAGGTTGGCCAGCAGCCTTGGCAGCCGCTGCGCCGCTACAGCCCTCCGGCCAGAGGACACGGCCTGGCAGGGGAGCCACCACTGTCAGTGCTGACGGAGACATACGTGTGGACCTTTCCCATGAGTGACCAAACATGACCTAGCAATGCACTTGTAAAGATAATTTATAAGAAAACCAGGGACGCCGGGCTTTGAAGACAATAGTCTGTTTTCAAATATCTGCCATTTTGGAAAGGTGCTAATTAAAGAAAAAAAAAAAAGCTTAATTTCCCTTTTTCCCCATAAAAAAAATGCCATAAAATGTTATCTTTTCACTGTGGTTTGCCTAATTGCTTAATCTGATTGAGGTAGCTGACTGAAAAAAGGGTAAAGCAATGGAAAACAGACATTATCTTTGTTAGCATATTTTGATTTCCTGCAAATATTTGTTTTAGATTTTGTTCAGGTTCTTACACTGCCAAACATATTTTTCGACAGCAAACAAATAATTTTTACTAACAAAGGACTTGTCAGCAGAAATTTCACTCTGAGGTAGGGAGAGGAACTGACTTAGCCAGCTAACTATTACAGGAAGCTATGTGAAAAGATAAGCGAAAAATCTAATTGCAAAATGAGCACTGTTGGAGAGTGCTATTCCTCCTGGTCCCTGCAGCTGAGGAGAAGGCATCTCTTTCATTTTGGTTTGATGTTTTATCCAGTATGTGAAATAGCAAATTAAAACTTTACTTGTTGAACTGATCCTCAGTGGCTAAACTTTACGGAGCTACACGATTCACTTTGTAAAGCAGTAGCTGTTTCTTCATAACCGTGCTGTGCTTCACTTAGGGAAAACATAGAGCACATAATGATAATATCACTACAGTGATAATAGGCATTTTTCTCTCAAATTTTGATTATGTCATTAAAAATATGTGGAATGATTGTTATTCAGAAAGAAATTTTTGATAGGGCTATGCTATAAGAGTTAGAAGTATTGTGGGGGAAACAGATATCCATATGGACGGGCTTAATTATTGATTGAAAAAGATGCTTCTATCCTAGGAATATCAGCATCGTAGGAGATGGTGCAAAGTAAATGCATGTTCTTTCCCTGTTCACTGTGGCATTGCTTTAATTTCACAACTCAGTAGTCCAGGCATCACCCGAATTCTTAAAAAGAATTGAGTAATTGATCCATAATAATTAATGGATGCACAGAGCAAGGAAACGGCAGCAGGATACTAGTTAATACAACAGTCAACTATGGGGAATGAGGCTATTTACCTCATTAATTAACTGTTTTATTAACTTTTATCAGATCAAGATAATTTTAAGAGCAAAAGTCAGCTGAGAAAAAAATGTCTTGTACATATGCCAATAGGCTGCTCTTCATTGAAAGTAATCTAAGAAGTTTGGTAAAGGCACATGGAGATGTACACTTGACTGTTCAAATTCACTTCACGGCCACAATAACTATGAAGTATTCTTCATACAGATAGAATGAATCAAAGAGGTGACACTTTAATGCTGGACCAACCAGCATATCACAAAAACACCCACAGGGCATCTAAAAAATTAGATGATAAAGGCAATCTCAGCCTAGAGGCTTCTACCATGCTCTTATCTTTTGCCCTAAAGTTTGGCTTACACTGCCAAGAGAACAGAGCTCTTGCTGCCCGACCTCTGAGCATGCTGAAGAGACACAGTGTCGGGGTCAGCATTTATAAACCTGGCAATCAAAAATCCTGCTAAAAGAGCAGTTGTCTCTCAGGATAAATCTGGGGCCCTGTAAGCCAGGGAGCAGACTCATGAGTCAAATCCAAGGCAGAGAAAGCCCATGTGCTCATGGCACATCCCACAGCTGCTTGTTCAGATAAATGACAGTGAAAATTCTCCCACTTGTGATAATGACAAAGTTGTCCTTGCATGTATTAAAGTGCAAATCAGGCCTAGCATAGCACAACACTCATAGTAACAAGAGCCTTCCTTGCTTCCTGGACTTGTGAAGAAGACGGACCTCCTTGCTTCTAGCCAGCCCTATTTGTGTCCACAGTGGGCAAGATCCACTCAAAGGCTTCCCATATTCAGGATTTTCCTCGTCATCATGCTCAGGCCAGCACTATGCACCCATGTGCACATGCACTCCATGAATGTGTGCACTGTGCACATCATGAGTGTGAGCATGTACTCTGCGATTAGCTTAAATTTAAAAGACTCAGGTTACCATAACACCCAGCTTTCAGATATGAACAGATGGCACTTATAAATGCACAGAAACTAGAAGGTAATCCTCTAAAGTGAGTTTATTTCTGTAAGACTTTCAAATATAAAAATGATAGAGAGTATTAATCCATTGGGCTGTTGAACAAGAGAAACAGAGTGAACAACCTGTTTTTTCCAAGTACCTTTAGCTCTTAATGTGACTTTTAGCAAATGACAACACGCATAGAAACCTCTATAGTTAGGTTATGAGCTAAGTCTACATTACTTGTTTTTTAACATCAGCTACTGACCTGATGGCTATGCTTCAGCCTCCAATCAATCTAATCTCCTATTTCAGTGGGACTGAAAGTTTCCCAAGCAGAGACGCCTCCCAGAGAGCTGAGTGGGAGTCCCTCATATCCTGGAAGTCACTGAACTCCACCTGCACAACTGCTATAGACTTTGGAGATCAATCAAAAATGTGTAATCATGGGAAGCCACTGAATTAAATTAAAAGGCCTGCACTATAGAGGAGAGCAGACTAGAAACAAGGGTCTCGTCCAGCTTTAAGCACCGTGAAATCTCTGAAAGTCTCAAGCTGTCAGCAATTTGCAGAACCAGGTTCTGAAATAAAGAATCAATTTCCCATGTACAGCAGATGGAACTAAATGACAGAATGCAGATAAATATAGAGGACTAAAAAAAATAAAAACATCTATTTGAAGCAAATAAATCACCATGCTCATAAAGCATCCAAGGACGGGTTCTGAAAGGTGCTTACCCATCAGAAGGTGCTGACTGGCATTAGCAAGCTCCTCCTGAGTTCATGATGTGTCCCTCAGAGCAATGCATGATAGCTGCTAGGCACTTGCCAAGCTTCTCTAAGAGCTATGCACTTAAATACTTCTAAGAAACCTGGCCTGTAGTCACGAGTATTAGAATAACATGTAAAAGAGTAAGAGCTCCAGGCAGGCAGCTTTTCTGTTCATTGATCTGCGGATAAAGTTGGATCACATGTACATGTAACATGTGCAAAGTATTCTGAAATGAGTTGGTGAACATGTCAGCTAGAACACATTAGGATTAATGTTAGCAGACTTACCATGGATTTACAGTGATGGGGTTCCTGATTAATCTGATGATGATTCAGTGAAGAATAATACCAGCACAGCAGACAAAGGTACTTCATATATGTTCCTAGTCTAAAAGCCTATATCAAATTTCATCTCCAGGCATCCTGAAAATTGGTGTGCTACAGTTAGATTTTTTCTATTGCTTCATGCTTTTTGTTGATGCTAAAATTCAACAGTAAATAGAAACAAAATGCAATCTAACTTCAAAATGGATCTGCCTTATTTAAAAGAATGTGCCAGCAATTGTCCATTCAACTGAAGCATAAAGATGCAAAGCAATTAACATAAACACAAGTATCATCTGCATTATGGAGATGGATTCCTGTCAGGTGTGTGTACACTGTTTCAGCATGGATAGCCAGATGCTCTAGTCATTCTTTTAAAGGACCTAGAACATTTATAATGATGAATCACATTTCTAAAGCAGTAATGTATGCTACCATCTGTTTAATTAAATCTCATACTTCCAGACATATGCCAGTCAGCTCACCGGGTCAAACATGAATTCCCCCCTTTATACATCGGGGAACAACTGGCTTACAGCACTATACTTTTTATTTAGTTCTTCTGATTTTAGGTACTAATCATTAATAGAGACATGTCTGACAGTGTGACAGGAGACACAAAATTGTTTTAAAATCTAGTGGTCTGATTTCAAATCTTGCCTTCTCTATAATGACTCTACAATTTGTAAGCACCCACCACTTTACCTGAGCCTAGTTGTAGGTATCCTACTCCAAAGCGAACAAAAGAAACAGCAACTCAACACGTTATGAAACAACTAAACTGCTCTAGAAGCGTTTACTCATTTCTTCACACACGTCAGCTCATGTGCCCAGACAGAGGCTTCTGTTTCATTCAGTGGAAAAAAGAGTTTTGACAGGGTTGCATGTACCACCTGATCCTGTCCATTGCATGAGATTTCACTGTGTTTTGGTTTCTATTTATATCCCTAAAGCCTTTTGTACCCATTTCCTTCTACTGCTTAAGCTCTTGGTTAAAACATACAAAAAAAAAAAAAAGCAGCCTTAGGGATTTTGAGGATTATTATCTCCTCCTTCCATTTTGTAGAGATATTTTAAATTCAGATATGTCAGTAATAGGTTTAATTGAAACTTCTGAGGTATATTACTATGCTTTGTATTTCAGGTTGAACTTAAAACACCTAGAGTCAAACAGACCTGCATTGTATTAGCATTGCTACTGTTTTATGCAAGAGCTGCTGAACTGATGGAGTCTTACATGATGCAAGGTCTCAGGAGTGTTCCTGCCCGCCAAAACTGTACGAGCTGCTTGAATCTCACTTTGGAGGAGAATCAGTATAGCTGAAATGACAATTTTTTCTAAAACAATTATTTCTTTGAATTATGTCTGATCCTAGAGTACACATCAGGTTTCTTATACAGAACAGTTGCTGAATGTTTTATACATACGAAAAAAGGAACTATTTCAATTCTGTAAGTTTGCCATCAAGATACATCCATTTCTTACCCAGATAACATTCTCACAAACTGCCCTAGTTGCCTGAAGGAATACCACTGCATTTACTTGCATTTATGAACTTTACAGCTGGTTTATGCTAGAGTGAAATTAAACAGATTTATTACGGACATTGTGTCATACATGCTGGTGGTCCATATGGTGGCAGTAGCCATGCTTGAGGGTTGAATTTTCATACTATTCAGTGCTCAGCAATTTTGTTAGAGTTAACCCCTTTTTGAATTTAAACCTGAAATTCAAGCTGCGTATTGAAGGAGAATGACAACACATATGATCACTTCTACTGAGGCACTTATCGGCAAATATTTTGCTTATCTTGGTTAGATGTGGGAGCCTATTTCTTTTCCTGTATTTTCAATTTCTATTTGATGGAGTAAGGAGAATGGAATTTCCAATAGGAGATCAGATCCTTCTATCCAGCAATGGCCAGCTTCAGAAAACAAGGCAAGAAACCCTGCAGGGAGCAGGCTTGGAACAACCTGAACAAACGCTAACCTTCTCCCTGGCTGCCATCACTAGGTACTCAGCACAGACATTGCTTATAATTTCTGCTACACGAATCTTGAGGAAGATTCCTTCTGCATATGGAAATGAACTATTATGTAAGTGTCCTTAGTGTGACTTTTAGAAATATTTTTAAGTGAGATTTTCAGCCATCTGAAATATCTGTGAGACTGAACTGTTCCTCAGTCAGACCTTCACACCCTGTTCTGATGTCTGCAATTACTTTTGAACATGCAGTAGCTACACTAGCTCCAGGCTGGCAGGAGAACGTACTTTAACTCCAAACTCTGCAGTTTGAATCTGTACTGGGGGCAGAATAGGAAAGATTTCACTAAGGCTCTGAAGCCAGAGGCCTTGGAAATCATCCTGGAATGCACACTGCATAGAGATGGCAGCAGTGTTCACTGATGCAAGTATTACCACAACCAGTTTCACTCCTTTCTGTGATTTGAAATTTAACATTGTGGCAAACCTTGGAGCCTTGGCAAGGGAATGCATTCAGCTAATCCTTGCCCTCTGAGGAGATGATTCTTCACAGTAGAAGAAATTTCCTATGTATTTTGGACACTGAATGAGTAGAAGAGTCTAGAAACTAGCAGATTATAGAGATTAATGGATCTGAACGCCAAAAAAAGGACCCTGTCAGAATGTAGCTGGATCTGGTCCCCCCTGCAGGCTCCAGTTTCGTTTGATTGTTTCCAAAGAGGACATCCAGTCCTGTCAGATAGTCTTACAGAAACAAGCAGTCTGGACTGAGACCTAGTAACCATTACTCTGTGCTGTTTTGCAAATTTTCCTTTACATATTTTAAGAAGATCTCTTTAAAAAGTGTATCTTCTGTTATACATATTTCAATAACAGAAAGATAACCACAAACACATTTTTCTGCAGTAGCTAATTTTTCAAAGGGGTCATCAGCCACCCAAATGTCACTAGCTAAAACAAATGTGCACAATTAATTGTGTGTTCACAAAACTTGGACTTGAAAATTCCATGTGCCAAAATGTGAGAACTTACATGTGGTATGATCTAGTCTCTAATAGGCTGTCTCTGATAGACAAGGATAGAACAGAAGCATCGCTCTTACTTTCCACTGAAGCATCAAGGGCTGGTGGTTACTAGAGCTGAACGGCAGGACGAGACAGACACAGCCCGATCTGCTATGGCAAAGTCTGTTCTCAACTGACATGTTCACAAATCAGGCCCAAAATAAGCACATAATTTTTAGAGTGAACTTCAGAAACATTGCAAACACTAAAGTCAGTGGAAAAAAAAAAAAAAGAAAAAAACTCATTTTTGACTTCTGTGGATCCAAGATTTCACCTTGTGTATCCGGTCAGTCTAAAGTTTATATCTTTCATATAACTACTTAGTTGGGCATTCTGACCATAAACAATAACCAGTAGAGACATATATTAAATGAAACCAAACAGATTCATAACATGAAATTTTGTAATATTACTGGGCTTTAGTCTCCCTGACACATCTGAGCTGGCATCTTATTCTGTTTCTTCTTGAACAGATGGTGACATTATAGTCACCACAAACATTGAAGAAAAATGCAAGGAAAAAATAAATACTCCTTTACACACAAAATTACAGTTTTTATGTGATGAAAAACATGGTTAATGCAGTCTAACATTGCATTTTGAAGCTTGTTCATATTTAAAAAAATTATAAATCCCAGCCAGAGTGCACAGTTTGAAAGCCTAATAATCTAAATTTTAATGAGTTATTGGAATCAAGTAAAGGTAAAATCCCTAAAAATTATGCTAACGGAATTAAGTTTTCATCCTTCCTTCCCTAACATTTAGTGATTTTTTGATTCCTCCTATAATGAGAGATTAAAATAGCATCTTGTTTTAGTGGAGGAGACTAAAGCCAGACCATCTCAGTGTCCTAAAGTCTATGCTGGAAAGAGTCACTGAAGCAAGAAAATCTCTGCATGATTCTCCTCAGTAATGAGGATCCACAGATATAGAATACTCTAAAAGGGAATTGACTACAAGCCATGATCTGAAAAAGACCATTTATGGATTATAAATTTGGAGATATGTCTTCATGGACGCCCAAATTCCCAAAGTGTCAGTGCAAATTGTGGGACTGTGCCCCACACAGCAGGATGGGTTGTATTCTGCTTGACCATGAGGTCAGTGGCACAGCTTTTTGTCCCATCTTACTGATGGCAGGTGTTGTCACCACTGTGGGGATAACTGGACAGCTTGTGAAGAAACATCTGATCCAGAAGTTTGTTTGGTCTATTAGGAACCAGAGATTGGTTCACTTAATGCTCTGACTTGGAAATGGAGGCGCTTTAGGAGCCTTTCATGAGCTGTTCAGGTGTCCCTGCCATTGGGAAGAAAAACACATGTCAAACAGGGTAAGGCAAAGAGTTGAAAGCTTTAAGTGCATTTGCAATCCAATTTTAATCCCCAGATGACTGCTGAAGCTCCTACAGATTGTGTTTTGGGCTTGTACACATACCAGTCTGCAACTGCTTAGGTTGCCCCATTCAGTGAGAAAACTTCAGGTTGGCAGCTGCAGTTTAGTTGAACTGCTCTGAAGCTGACCAGGTGTTTGCTTTTCCCAACAGATAAATCCAGCTGGGGGCAGTTGATATTACTGTCCTCATGTGTTCCTCAGCTGGGCAGGCAGACTTGGTTAGCTGTTAGAGCTAGAACACATTTAGTCACAGGCCCACAGTCAAATACAGTTACAGGTATTGGTTTTAAATGCTCTGTGGTACAGGTCCTGAAGGAAATGATTCAACATATAAAATCTCCTGTAATACAAGAATTCTGCTCTGTAACTCATCAAGAGTGAAAGTCATGTGGATGAAATAATTGTAATATCCTTCAGATTAAGAATCATTCAAAACAGTGATCAACATAACAGGAAATATATAATAGGGAAATATTAGGGAATATAAGTAAATGAAATAAACCCTTCTGGGCTGAAATGCAATAAGAGAAAACAGAGCTGAACCATTACAGCATCAGATGTAAAATACACAGATGATCAGGTGATGGCCAGAAAAACACAGGCTGTGTAAAATAAAGCCTCATTTATTACTGTTCTACATCTAACGCATCTAACGTGCTTTTGCCTTCCAATACCAGTTTAAAACAATTGCTAGCAGAGAGCTCTCTACAATTGCAAGGATTATCTGACTTTTGCATAATTCCTGTTGCTCGGTTAGGTACATTTCAGAGAGATGTGGTTCATAAAGTTAAAGTGATTGGTAGTATTTTTGGGATTGCTTTTATATAAAATTCACTGCTAACATGATTACATTCTGATCATCTGCTAAAGGGAAGTCTGAGTTACCCAGCAAAAGTACAGTGTGCTAATGGCTCAAGGCTCCAAGGGAGGCTGTAGTAGCTCTTGGGCCTGTAGGGAATTAGATGCATTTACCAGCTTTGGAAAGTTTCCAAGTTTCATCACTGAAGGCTGTTGGAAACATTCCTAAAAGCATCTGGAACTTAAAACAATATTTTCCAAAGGTTTGTTGTAATTCATGATCCTTGGGCGATTTCCAAAGAACCTGGGCAATTTTACAGTTATTAGAAAGCAATGCAAAATTCAGTAGCTGAAATTCAGTTCCCTTAAACTGTACATTTACAAATCCCAAGAAAGAGTCAAAGGAGCATGAACTTGGCATACAATAAAATTGAGAGAAGTCCAGATAAGACCTGTAAACTATTATCATTTGCTATGTGTCTTATACAAATCTTGTTGCATTAGAACAAGGTGGGCATCATCAGTATCACAGTGACTCTCAAGTCATATTCACCTCCCTTCCTAGGTGTCCTTTCATCATGACTTTCTGTGGGATGCATCACATTGTACTTATAACAAATAACAGGAGAGATCCCTATTTAATAACATATTTTAAAAACTTAAAGGCAATATCTGGAAACCAATAGAGCTGCAGTTGCTCAGCAGCTTGCAAGACACAGTCTGAAGTTATCACGAGCTGTGGTATCTTACTTCAGTTTCATGTGGCTGGATAACAATCATGCCTATTTCATGTTATAAAAAGATACCACTTAAGAGTGATTTTTACGTAGTTAGGAACAATTTAGACAGACAGTGGGGCAGGATGGATTGGTGTAAATAACATGGTAGATCACCTGACAGAGAAACTAGTCAGTAACCTCTACTTAACACCATTTTTTTCAAAGGAGAGGAAATTCAAGTGTAAAAATAAAGTGAGAAAACCTGAATATCAAACAACAGACTTTCATATTACCAGATATTCTGCATGAATAGTGATGGAAAACTGAGATGGAAGGCAGCACTATATTTACAGTCACTTTTTCAGAAACATTCACATGTATTGAGACTATATTCCTGAATTGCTAGAATGTAAAACAAAATGACATAATCTGATAGTAAAATCTGACCTATATCTCCTTGACTATTACACATCGCCCACTCATCCCTAAGCTGCAGGCTACTGAAGCAAAGTTCTGCTCTAAATAATCAGCCCGCTGACTGCAATTGCTGGTAAGTTTTCCAAGGGTTAATCATATGGGTACACGCAAACAGGTACCTACAGAGCACCCAGGAATTTATGCAGAGATAAAATTAAAATGCCAGGAAATGCACCTAAACTTGATACATGCTTCTTCGCTTAAATCTGTGGCTCTGATATTTCCCTATGTGGGCAAGATTGAGAATTTCTCTCTTATCCCATCCGAAGCATGTCAATGTGTGATAAAAATCCTCCTCCAGATTAACGTCTTAGATATTTCACTGGTACTGCCCTTTCCGTTCTTGAAAAAGCATGCTTAGAACTGAAAGAAACACTGCCCTCTTCCTACAATTAGTAAAGCAGTTCCCCAGTCATTCGTAAACTGCACGGACTAGGCGTGTTATATATCAATCTACTACTTAACCGGAAGGATGGATTAAACAGAGAGATAAGAAGGTCTTTGAAGCATGATTAATTTACAGAGGCCTTCCTACTACAATATCAACTATCTGTTATCCAGAAAGATAAGCATGGATCTCACTTTATTTTTGATACAAGAATGACTGTAGCAGTGGGAACTGTGGTGATTTGAGCTACTATATCTGTATCTGTCTTCCCAAGCAGGGAGGCCATGACACTGTACCTCTTCAAGCCATTCTGCAGTAATAGGGCACATATTTTGCAGTACCAGATGATTTTGACAGTGTAAGCTCCTCTGTGCAGAGAGATCGGGAGGTGACACACTTCTTTTGCATGTCAGATGCCTGGGCTCTTTTCAAATTCAGCTCACACAATGTCCACTCTTTCTGTATTCAGTCCTACCACCCCAGCCTGCCATAGTCCGTCTTTCATTTCTTCACTGTCCCTGTGAGCTAGAGTCGACCACTTGCTTATTCAAGCTTTGAGTATTACGGAGGAGCAATGAATTCGCTAGAAATCGTAGATTTTTTTTGCTGTACAGTGTTTGCTCAAATATCCGGTTGATAGTTCTGCAAAACATCTGCTTAACAATTCCCCCTCTCTGCTCTCCAGTTCAAGACAGATTTTTACAAACGCTGCACCAAAGCATCCAATTTCCACTCTTCTGTCTTACCTGCCACATCTCCTCTACAGAAAACACTGAAGATGCTGCTGCTGTAGAACTTCACTTTTCCGAGTCATCTTTCTGTACCTTTAGATCTCTGATAGCTGTCAGAATGTATTGCTTTCTTGCCTGACATTTGCATGGGTCTTCCATCAAATATTGCCTTCCACTGCAACCCAGCTGTCCAGATAAGTGAAATTCTCCCTTTTTTCAGCTCTTGTCCTCCAAGCATTACTCTGCTGTCTTTCTGTATTCCTCCCACCTTCATCAGCTTTGATTTGGAACTACATGCACACAGACTATATACAGAAACACAAAGATGCTATAGAAACACCTGAAGAAATCTAGGCACCTCTCAAAGCAGAATCACTCAAAGTCAGACTAGGCAATGTGATGCCTAATTTATTGCTGCTGTTTTATGTATCACTGTTAATGTCACCACTGGATATGCCTGTCCTAGAAGATGGAAATGCTGAATTTCTTGGATGTAACATTGTCCCAGAAATGCCATCACTTAAGTTTCACAAATAATACAAAACTGTAGCAAACTGGTGAACGTGCAAAAAAAATCAATGGAGTTTCCTTTTTAAAGATGAGTGACATTTTAACATTCGCAACTTTAGCAAAAGACAGTGCATCTGGCTCTACTCTCTACCAAATGAATTAGCTGCTCTTTGCAAGAGCTGGATAATAAATACAGCAACATGATATCAGTATAAATTGATGAACTGTAAACGATATCCTTCATTCTCATTTATTTAGGAAATTTCTTCTGTCTTGTAGTTATCAACACTCAGTAATAAATCAAGGAGACAAGAGATACCCATTCTACTGTCTTCCAGCTCTCTACATTTTTATTAACTCTTTGTGTTAGCTAAACTGTTTAGGGCATGAGTTATTACATAAAGCTTCACAAGAATGAAAAAATTAAAAATTCAGATATCTGTCCAGATCCAGGGAGTCTCCATTTGGTCTGGATGAAATAGGACTGTCATATCCAAACTTTATAACCCATTCTTAGAGGTGGATAACCAGACTAACTAAACATAAATAACAAAATATTAGGCCAAATATCAGAATAACATTTCCCTTTGATTCCAAAAGGACTATACTTACATATGGAGCGAGACAGGATCACAGCATGATCAGTTCCAAGGAAAGCAGGTACCTGCTCAACTTAGTGCTGCTATTGCAGCCTTGCAGGACCTAGAGGTGGCCCTGCCTACGCTATCAGAACGGTTAACTGGATTTCAAACAGACGCCTCCAGCTCTCTTTAACTCTGTGTGCTGTGTGTGCATCTGTGGACCACACGTCAAGGTAGATAATGTTCTTCAGGTGTTTATGTTTAGCAGGATAAAATAGCTAATTTTCTACCATAAGATCTACATTCACCTAAGTATCTCAATGTTTTTCCAGGTGTGGTTCAAGATACCCTAATACATTCTTAATCATGCAGTCAGTCTTGTTTTAGGGTTCCCAGGTTTCTTTCTTTACGTAATATCTTTATAACTACTTGTTATGAACATCTATCTAATCACAGCTAATAATAGGTATTTAAACTTGATTCTTTTCATGCCACAAGAATAAGGTACAGAAATTTTCAGACTTTTACACCCCAAATAATACCTAAATCTCAAATAAGTTTACTATTATACAACCACAAAATATATCATATGGGTTTGTAAGCATCACAAAGTATTGCGTATGTTCAAAGCACTGTCAAACACTACTGGAGTCAGCTGGAAAAAGCATTAGACCTTAGTAACCTGTCTTCTAGTTCAGCCCTAAGGTAGAACACTCTTTCCAAGATTTTAGATAATGCTGAAATGTTTTAACTTTGCATCTGAGCATGGAATATTTTATTACTGCTGAGTCATTCCAATGAATTTTTCTGAAATGCTTCGGGATAGTCTTTGCATGGATGATACAAAATAAATTACTAGGCATTCAGTAGCAGAAAAAACCTGGCATGGAACAAGTTGATCTTATTTGTCATGCTCAGTTGAAACAACAGCCCTCAAACACATAGGCTTTGCGTTCCTTATTTAAACACCTATGCCCTCTTAGAATTAAAGGGGGAGAATCACCTAAATAAGAGATACTTTTGAGGATCATATGTTTGCAGGATATTGGTCCTGATTCCATCTAGAATACTTGGAGAAGGCTGGAGTTGAGACGGGGAGAGAAGTACAAAGAGAAAGATACACTCAGAAGGGGGGAGAAGGAAAGAGGTCACAGGAATGCTTTAAACTGTTTTTTAAATTAGAGAGAAGAGGAAATACCAAATTCTGAAGCAGGCTTAGAACAAAGCGAAGTGGTTCTTCCTGCAACAGGCATGTGATCTGTGAAACCTTTTGCCAAAGGGTGCTCTGGATGCTAGAGGCTTACAGCAGTCCAAGGGAAGACTGGAAAGTTTGTGGAATCAAAATCCATTGAGGTTTACTAAAAACTCAGTCCACACAGTGAAAATGGCTGGAGTATGGAAAGATCCTAGAAAAGAGAATCATACATGTGTCCTTTCTTTTACTCCTTCTTTTACTGCAGGCATCAGTTTTGGACAATTGTCAAAAGAGACAGCATATTGGCCTAGATGGACCTTTAGTTTGATTCACTACGGCCATTCTTATGCAGAGCTGGGGGATGCAGAACTGAAGCAAAGTGATAAACGTGGGCCAAGAAATAGCTGTGAAGGAAAAATCTCACTATTCTGCTCTCCTCCTGCTTGAAGAGAGTACAGGTAGATCCACACATCTACCTTGCCCAGCAGAATGTACAACGGAGAATGAGGCAGATGCTCCTGAAAGAAGTGATATTTTAGAGGCTGCAAAGTGTTTCCACTAACAAATGGCAAGCTCTCACTGAAACACGTCTGTGGCTTGCTCCTGGTGAAATTTCACTGTGCTCACATAGCAAAGCTGTCTTTGCTGGCAATAGTAGCAGCATTTTCTTGTAGAATAAATTCATGGATTCTTTGCAAACATCTCTAGCTTTGCATGCAAATACTAACAAAAGCAAAAGTGGGTCACTTTGCTGAGTTCAAATACAGTAAAAGAGGGAGTGACATTTGAAAGCAGAAGGCAAGAAACTGAGGACTGATAAGACAAAAGAATTTTTGCGAACAGGCTAAGAAACACGGTCTGAAATTATCCATGAAGCACGGAGCATAAAAAAAAAAAGAGCTATAAATATATAAAAATATAAATACATAAATACAAGCATACTTGATTTTGAGGTTTTCAGATACAAAAATGAACCTTCTTTCCTCAGTTTATTGCAGGGGGTTTTTTCATAATAAAATTATTTTGGTTTGTCCCTTAAAACATATTGCAATTTCTTTCCTCAAAAAAGTCAACATTTCAGTGCAATGACATTAGCTTTGTGAAGACATAAGACTTATTTCAGTGGAGAAGTGTTCTGATATACAGGAACTAATTAGAGCATTTTCTCCAGCTAGCTTCTTTCTTCTCATTACTGGTGACCAAAGACAACTGCTGAGACATGATTATTGCTGAACTGCCTGCTAGGGTATGTATTATCTCTTCAGAAATAAATCAGTAAATGTTGCCAGAATAAGGGGTAGGGAACACTTGGGAAAACAGCCACTGGCAGAAAACAGCATCCACAACACACAAGAGTCACCCTAAAGGCCACGCAGCCTGAACTCTGCCAGGAACAGCCCCAGAAAGAAAGGCTAGCAGGGAAAGTCTGTGCAGGGTGATGCAAGTGTTTGTCCTTAAAGGCATTCATAAAGAAACCTATACCAGTCATTCACTTCTTAGCATGGTTTGCAGGTTGCTGCAACTGTTGAGTATTTCAACCAGTTTAAGGCATGTCATATCTTCTGGAAGGCTGAACAGGTTCATGCAGAGAGTTCTAGACCTGATTAAATTAGTGCCATTTACAAATTAGTTTTATTTGCTTAGGGCCATTCCTTAGCACCATACTCTATGAATAATATCTCTGACCTCGGAGTGACAGCTTGCCTCATCTGCAAGTCCTTATTGCTGTCCATAGAACCAGCATTAATTTTGTAAGTGAAGAAAATAAAAGAATAAGCTGTTCACTCAGTTTAAATACGTCTATTCTAATGGCATAGTCTATTTAAATACATTCTATTCTAATGGCACAGTATTTCCATGTTCCGTGGTATTTTTTATATTTCTGTGTGATATTTCTTTTTATTGACTGGCTACATGAACTTCTAAAAAACTGAATTAAGTTGTCATAGCATCATATTCTCACTGCAATGAACGTCCCACGGAGTCAGCTGATATGTCTGCACATTATAAAGAGGGAATAAGATTAATGTGAAGGAAGAGCAGAGGGCTGTTCACAATATTGGCATCATCATGCCCCTAAGAAGTGTAAAGGTGGCTCTAGCTGTTCGAACTGTCTTGCCTGACTACACGTTTCAGACAAAGAGTGGGCTGGTTTACTGAAGAGTGTTAATAAGACATGCCAGATCTTACCAGAGTCAGTCAATATGACAACTTCTGTAGTCTGAAAAAATGGTCAGGGTAGAATTTAGCTTCAAAGAGCACACCCCACCACTCAGAACAGGCTTGAGTAATTCTAAAATCCATCTTGCTGCACAGGCACACTCAACAAAGAGCACTTTTAACTTCCCTAGCCCTTCAAAACCCTATACATTTCTACCCTCACAGTGCATTGGGACTTAAAAAGCAGTTTTCAAGAGTGACAGATTTAAATCCAAACCAAAATAACAGCAACAGGAAGAAAGGAAAACATCACACCGGGTTTATGAGGGAGAAAATCAGATGGCATTTTTACATGCAAATGATGAATGTCAGTGGGAAGGAATTCAATATGATGAATGTGCTCTGTTTCCTCTCTGCTATTAAGTGAGCTCCTGTGATGCATTTACCTATCCTAGCCCTAAATTTCCATAGTAAATGACACAAGCTTTTCCATGCAAATATGCCGCAGCTGTACAGTGGACACAGAGCACAAGGCCACTACTGGTTGACCCATCAATCAAAAGTAACTGATGGGTCTTTTTCCTACCGAGGCTTGAGAAGACGGATGAAAAGAAGAAACACAGATCTTCTAGTTATTTTTTGCACTTTGGGATTTTATTATTACTACTAGTATTTTTGAATTTTTAGGAAGAACAGAGTCTATCACACAGACTGAGTTCATGCACAATACAAAGTCCCCAGGCAGCTACTCCAGCAGGGGTTTCCCACAGTGCCACAGGCCTAGACTACAACAGGAAGTTGAGCTTGGTCTCACTGTGTCTTTCAGGCCTGAAAAAAATCACGGCTTTCAAGAAAATCCCCAAAAGAGCCTTTCCAGGCTTAGTTTATATCATCAGCAGCTCTGCCAGCTACTTTCAGCATTATACACTATGTCTTCACCAGGGGTCTCCACAACAGTACCACAGCACAGAGACCTTTGTAGTTGCACATCATAATCTGTTCTCGTTTAAATTATTTAGCTAAAAGATTGAATACAGAGGGGAAAAATTAAAATTTCTCACTTTCATAGGCAACTGATTATATCTCAGTTTTTAACACTCAGAAACTAACATCCAAAGTCATCATCTTGTACTCCCCAAACACAGAATTTTCACTACAGCTGAAGAAGGTTTTGCCAGAAAGACAGTAATACTAGACCAAACACACTGAACATTACTTTCAGAAGGAGAGGCAAAATGAAAACAAAATGAGTGAATTATAAACATTTGTGTTGAAAGGACAATAAAGCATAAAGACAGTGCAAGAAACAAAAGTTTAGATTTCTGATGGAGAAAATGTTACAATTCTTTTGTATCTGTGTGCCTTAATTTGAAGACTAGGAAAACTTTCCCCACCACCATAGTAGGCTCCTTGATTAGAAAAAAAAAGGAAGAAACAAATAATGACAGCCAATTTCCAGTGCTTTTAGGCTATTTCATATCAAACAGTGTGATGAATGTAGCAATATCACTTTTGGCTATAGCACAAAAAATATTATTCTCTACAGACACTGCAGCATAAAACAAAAATGCTTTTATTACCAGTAGCAATGATGTGACATGCCTGATAAATGCCACTTTAAGACTCCTTTGGGTCCCAGCATCCCTTCACACTTATTATCAAGTTACTAATAGATTCTGTAGGTTTGACTGGCCATCATTTAGGAGTGTCATTTACTCTAAAATGACAGAAAAGTAAAATGTTCTTAAACGTTCAATTTTTCTCTTTTCCCTGACTGAGTGACTAATGACTAAGAATAATAACTTTTATTCATGTTGTCTAGGTGATGAAATGGCCATTGTGAAATGATGAATATCAAGTAAAGATGTTTTCATTTAACATATGCAGGGGAAAAAAAACATGAACCTTTAAGTCTTAAATATATGAAACAGGGCAGGCAGATATTTAAGTATTCACATCTCTTGTATGACAACCCGGTCTGTTTCTCTTTGTTATTAGTTTTTCTTTGGGGGCGTAGAAGCATTGATAACCACAGGGTCAGACATGTTATGGATTAAATTCTTATTTGTGTGATGATACTGTCCAAAGGCCCCCACTCAGATCAACACCCCTTTATTCTAAGTAATGTTTGGACGTACCATGAAGGTTAATTCCTGTGGTAGTCTAGAACTTACATAGATTAGAAAGGCGAAACATCAGAGAAGAAAGAGATGCACAGAAAGAGAAAATGGTTGTGCAGAAGATTCATTGCAAACCTGTTAATAGATTATATTTAGATTAGAGATGATAGATGGCAAATACCTCAGGAGGGACACTGCCTTTGCAAATCATATCTCCATAATACCCAGCAGAAGAAAATCTTCTCCCACAGATGGTTTCTACAGTATGGTATACAGTATCAACAGAGAGAAGGACAGAAACCACATTTTTCTGAAAATTTAATTAATTGGAGTTGAGTGCCTAATTCTTTTAAGCCACTTAAAGAAACCAGCACAAATTCTTGCCTGTATTCGAGGATTTGATCTCACTCTGACAAAGATTCAGTAAGTAACTATATTAAGTAACTCAACAGCCTAGTGTGGTCAGGAAGGGTGGCCACTGGGACTTGATTTTTTTTGAAAGAATAAAAGATTAATTAATAATCTTTGCTTTTAAGGGAACAGATTTTGTCTTTCTATTTGAGAAAATCAGAAAACGTCAGTTCAAACCACGGTGTGTTTCTTACTCATGCAAAATCCACCAAGTACAGTTTTTTAAGATTTTGTTAATCTTTTTTTTTTGTTATCTTTACCCAAGTTAGCTTGGACTGTTCAGTCCAGTGGGTTTACTTGTACACAAAAGGCACAAAGCAACATCTGATTAATATTGTGTCAGTATAAACATGGTAGCATAAGATATTCTAAGATTATTTTTACATCAAGGTATATTTCATGGCTTTAGTGGGGTTGCTTAAGATTTGACATGCCAACAATTCCAATAATTTTAGTGGAGTTACTACTGATTTGCATGAATTATGTCTTGATTCACCTCAGTATTGATTTTCACCTGGATGAGCCCAGCCATCCAAATCTTCAGCATTCTAATTCTGCATGGCTGTTGAAATGTCACTGGATAGCCCAGATCTGCCAAACCAGGATTAACTGAGCTAGATTTGAGCAAACATCTTTAGTTGCTCTCCTTGAGATGGAGAAATTTCATCAGAAAAGGGGTCTGAAAGCTTTATGGTGTGGTGGATGACCACCCGCCACGTCAATCGACTCACCAGGCAGACCAAACAGGAGACTGTGAGAGATAAAAGCAGTCTTTGCTACAGACTCAGTAGTCAACTCTACAGCTTCTGCAATAATATTGCCACAGCCTCTGATTCACTCTGAGGGGACTCCCATTGCTACAGCGGCTCCTATTCATTAGACAGACTTTGAAATGTCAGCTTCTGGTCATTCAGCGGTCATTTTTGGTCATAACAAACCCATCTAACAAGTTACTTGGCAAAGAGAGGAAGAAAGTGAACTTTATGATCAGAAAGATCACAACATGCTGCTCTGGCTGTATTGCAGGCTGTGTAATGTAAACTCTATCAAATAAACACTCCCAGATATTTTCCTACTCTCTGATTATAGCCCTAGAAATGCTCAATAATGTTCAACAAATGTACGAAAACAGCATATGTCAATCCAGCATTTCCTTCAAACTGTTCTATTTTGGGTTCCTGGTTTGTTCAATTAACACTGCTATAACTGACTCACTTGTGATACATCTGATCTGCTTGGAGAGAACAGAAGGAGTTTTCATTAGCACTGAAAATCTATAGTTAAGCAAGTTTATAGCAGTGAAACACACAGGTGAAAATCAGATGAAAAGACCACAGGTCTGATGCTCTGTTCTTCCTCAAAACGGTGGGCAAAAGGTATGTCTGATGATTGATATTAAGGATAAGCAAGGTCTGTGACTCTCTTCTCTCAGCCAGAAAAGAACAGAGGCAAAAAGCACCTTTGCAACAGATTTCATTAGTAATCAGTGTTGCATGTCAACACTGGTGAGGGGGATAAAACTATCTTTTTTCTTTTTCTGGTGGGAGTTTTTCATGTGCACTTCTTCTGCGTGTTCTCTTTCTCCTTTAGGTATTAGCAGGGATTTAGTTATTTAACAGAAGAGGATAGCAGAGCATACCCCTGCTTAATCAAAGAAGTCCAACAGAGTCCAACAAAGCCCAACGCAGAAGGCTTAGGAGGAGCTGGGAATGGTGGTCCCACATAAGCAAACGTATATATAATTTACCTCTTTCACAACCTCTCCTCAAATCCGTTGTCACCAAATAAGACACCAGTGATTGCAAATAGTGTTATTCTACAGTGACGCTGATCATGCTAAGTACCACCCAGCGCAGCTGCAGACCCTGTGTGGAAGACTGTCTGATCTAAATTCACACTTTCCGAAACAAAAAAAGAAGTGACTGTGGGTGGGAAGGCCAGAGGAGACCTGCCAGCACTCCCATGCTTGTTGAGCAACGCTTACAGTTTGAGCACTGGCATGTAAAAAGCTGATGGTGGTGGCTGATTAGCATTGCAGGCCGCGTGGGCAGTGGAGAAGAGAGAAATGTTGCCTGTAGGATGCTCCAGAGGGACTGTGGCAGTCCCTTGTATGCAACAGGTTGGGTTGACCTGAACTGCCGCTGCTCAAATGGAGCTGCAGGTTGTGAGCCAGCTGGGAGGTGACACATGTAGACTGAGAGATGAAAAATAAATGGTGGGAAACAGGTCAGGGATAGAAAGAAGACTGCTGTGAGCTCCCACTCAGTGAAGGTAGCTAAAGCCACAGGAGAGACAAGATTTGAAAGCCACACACCGGCATAACACTTCCTACTGGAAAGCTAACATAAAGGTCCAGGACCATAGAGGACAGGGCTTAATGCTACATTTATTCAAAAAAGTTTTAAATCTTTTAATTATGGTTTCTATCTTAAATGGGAATATGTAGGAGCTTGGGTGAATCATGATCTAAAGAAGTAGGAAAAATGCAACCAGACTTCAAACATGGTTCAGATAAAAGCAGAAAATTCTGAGAATAAACAAACGGCACATTCATTCCAAATTCCCTGGTGAACTTCGTATTAGGAATCATTTGTAAAATTATTTTTTTAGTCCTAAAGACAAATTCATTTTACACAAGCCTAGAAGACTCTGTTGCCATTAAATCATCATCAAAAACATCAGCGAAAGGTCATTTTGTCAGTGTTCTCATTTTATATTGCTAGACCCACATTTCCCTGTGCCTGCCCAGATCTCTCTGCCTGAGGCACTCTCTTCCCTTGTTGCTCAGGTGAAGGTAGCTGCTATGTGGATATACTTTACAACGTGTTTTGAAATTATTCTCTAAATAAAAACTGGGTTCTGTAGGCTGTAATATGCAAATATAAATAAGGAATGTGTCTCTGGTTTAAATACAGTAAGTAACAGGCATGTCACTAACACAGAATATGAAACATTCCTGGATAAAGGCATAAAGATAAGACATTGTTTTTTAAATAAAAGCTAACATTAATGAGCAGCTGTAAGATGGATTTGTATTAAAATTACCCTGAAAAGAATTTAGAAACAGGTATATTAAAGTGTTCATTTGAAATTGTTATGATTTTTTGTCTGAGGAGCAAGTTGTCTTAAAGGCTCCATTTTCTAACACAGCACTGTTTTCACTTTATGGAATATTTTGCATTATATTTTAATTAAAGTTATAATTACAGAACTAAATATAATTAGCTTCTTTCTTCAAAAGAAATTGGAAGTGAACTTACTTTATTAAATTTTCAATTTGTTTCCTGCAGTGTTACATAGTTTATTCTAATTAATTGAATGAGATCTCATAAATATTTTATCAACATAGGGATGTGATTAACAGCTCGAGTTTTCTGTGGTTTTCTTTTTTCTTTCCAGCTTTCTTCCCTGCATTGCCATTCCCCCAGTTTTCATATGCACCCTCCTGCCTTCAGAGACAACGTAAACATGGGAGCCGTGCCAGAGTCCCCCTCTTCCACAGCTAAACGTTGCATTTTAGCAGGCTTGGCCATAGGCAGCCATTTTTAACTTCTCTTTGGGAATGTTTGTTGTTTAAGGGAGCCCTCATCTAACGCAGACCGTGGAAGCGACACTCATTTCTTATATGATTTATGACTTCCATACTGAATGGCTTCCTGCAGAGCCTTTCTTGCTTTCAGTGCGTGTTTGTACAGCTTATTTGTTTATGCTCAGAGCAGATAAAGCAGAAAGGAGGCAAAGGGCTGTAACCCCCCTGAGCACACCGCGCTCCGGAGACGACAAGACGGAGCAGAAGCACGTGCCGCACGGCTCCCTAGTCCCCAGCGGGTGGCAAACACAGCTGGGCCTAGTTCAGGAAAACACTTCGGCCTGTGCCTGTTTTCAAGGGCTTAACTTTGACCTGGCATCAGTGAGATTTAAACGCACGGGTGCTGAATGGGGCCACCATGGTTTGAGCCTCTGGCTTGACCTGTTCAGCCCTCCCGACTGGCAAAGGGACATTTGGCACAGCAGAGGCGTCAGCAGGGAGCCCTCAGGCCCCTCTTACAAGATAAAGGGCTGAAATCGGGGGGGAAATGCACAAGGGGCTTCTCAGACTCGCAAGGAAAGCGGCCATCCCTGCTCCAAAGCCCGTCACGGCAAGCAGAACGGGAGGGAGGCCACGCAGGGGAAGTGCCTGCCTGTAGTTGCACCTGGCACCAGCGCAAACGTGAGAAGTTGCTCTCCTGATATCCGCTCCAGCGTTGCCTCCCGCCCCTCTGCTGCTGAACCAGGATCATTACGACTATGCTGGAAATCCTACGCTGCAGCTACACCAGCGAGCAGATATATTTATCAGTATGGATAGCAAAGCAAATAAACAGCATACTGATCATATAGCACAGAGAAATCATGAGGAAAACTGTAAACTGACTAGTCATAAAATAAAAAGATAATTATTCTGGCTCTGTATCAGATTGAATTTCTGTCAGTCTTTAGTTTATATGGGTACTGACTGGTGTCACAGAAACACTGTGTTCTTTTAATATATTCCAGATTAATTTAATTAAGCGCTACTTTAATAAAACATCATATCAAAGGAAAGTTTCAGCCTTCAGCATGACCTTTACCAGCCAGCAATATCAAAGGTATGGGATAAACTGAACAAAAATGAAATACATATATATTTTGTCTATCTATTTAGCTCAGACAGGCATTGTGTCACTTGCCCATCTTGTACTGTTGACAGCAACAGCCTGAGTATCTTTTAATATCTAAAGAACAAACTGTATTCTTGGAAGCATACTTCAAAAGTCTCAGTGATGCCAGCCGGAAAGGTTTGCATTTCTCCCAGGGAAAAATTTTGCCCCAATTGTTTTTTCTGCTTATACACTCCCTTACCATTTATTCTTTAATTTAGGGTAAATTGTGAAAGTAGAAAAGCAATTCAGATTTGTTTCTCACTTGATACACTGTACAAAACCAGGAGGTCTCCTGCATGCACATTAATGCTTCTCTTGAATTGTGCAATAAGCCAGTGGAAGTCATGTTTGCAAGACCCCTGCATTGGTGACTCAGTGATTTTGTTGCACTCTTGGTGTTGCTTTCCAAAGTCTGACATTATTTTCCCATCAATCCAAACTTTGGCACATGAAATCAACTTGGATGTTTAGAGGCGCCTCTTGCAGAGGATGGAGCTGTGACTGTTGACAGCAGACCTGGATTTGACCTGAGAATCGTTCTACGTTTGTCTTGCAACGACTCCAAAGCAGTTTTATGTGCTTGGGTCTTCATCCTCTCTTAATTTACTTTACTTGTCCGAAACTAAATGGACTGTTACTTGTACAGCTGCAAAGGCAATAATAATGGCAAATGTAATTTTTATGTGGATAAGGTCCACATTTCTCAGTTCCTAATACACCAAGAAAGATGAAAAGGGCAGAAAACTTGTTCAGCTGTTAAAATGACAAGATTATGGATATTTTCTAAAATTATTACAAGAGAGGCCTGGGATTCACATATAATATTTAAAGCACATCCAACAAACTTTAGGCACTGCATTATTAATGTCAAATGAAGTGTATTCTCCAAATGTTTATTTACAACTCTCCAGTGTTTAAGCTCAGTGGGGATTGGCTGTACATTGCATCGCTCCAAACATCCCGCTCTTTCTCAGAGTAATGCAGCCTCCTAACTCCTTCAGTCAAACTGTCTGATCTTTCATGTTCTGGGCTCTCTCCTGGTCAGTGCTGCCTTTCAGCTGGTTAGTTGAGAGGGAACTTTATGTGATATCAGCTTCAGCAAAGTCAGTTGGACTGGCTCACAAACTCTTCAAATTCCCTCACCACCACCCTTCAACAAACTATGGCACCACAATACTATCACTTTACCTTGGAAGGGGTATTTTATCTCCTTCTCTTGTTTCAGTTTGTTATCACAGCTACAATCCAGACTTTTACCTTGTAACATAACTTAAGATACTTTTCCTGTTACCAGCTTCTTCACTGCCTACTGCAGATTTTCTTTCGGCATATGCGGAGAACAGCCTTCACACTTTTCTTTCCATTCACATCCTTGACATAATGGGTGATTTAAACAGTTTGCATATGTATACACAATGGAAAGGGGAATTCATGCTGACAGGGAGATGGATGCTTTAAGCATTTTGTTGAAACAAACTTTAGAGAAGATTCTACATCATTTTGAAAAGTTTGGAACTGAATTCAAACCGAAATAATATTAACTTATTTATAAAGTTAACTCACAACCATTGGCAACATCATGACTATTCTGTTCTTGCATTTTATTTACAGATAAGGGAAAAGTGAATTGAGATCACTGTGCTACGTGTGGGACAGGCACGTACACAGATCCCTCTAGACAGAGGCTCCAGCCATGCAGGCTCAGATGGTTCCATTACACATTCATGGCAGAAGGATACAGAAACTCTGTGGACTTACAAAGCCATACAGAAAATGGAAAAAACTAGCTGCACATGTTCAGAGAGCTGATGGAGGACACAGTATATCGACTCTGCTGTGTCCTAAAAAGATGTTGAATTATGATATGGAGAATGACTCACGTCATATTTCTCGCTGTCCCCTCGTCCAGAATAGTTTTTATTACATATCTCCTTTTTCCTAGAGGCAAATTTCTTGATGATATCAATATTATGAGCTGTGGCATATTCAAATAGCCACAAGTCCTTGGAACAACTGCAAGGGATTTGAAGAGATACAATAAAACTAGCTCTGAATGTTTTTAAGCTGTGACCACTTCTGCAAGGGAGGACAAGTGAATAGATACTTTGATGCTCAAACGTAGATCAATATAAATTTTTACTCAAGCTGTAACAAAACCACAAGCTGGATTATGCAGCCTCTATGGTTTTGCTACAGCATTCGTGTGGCATATGTACCCCAGCATCCTGATCTGCAGGTAGCATCTGTCTTGAGTTTTATTCTATTTAATTTGATAAAAGTGGAGCTCATGCAAAGACAACTAATTGGGGAGCTGAATATACAACCTACCACCCACCATGTGTCATTACTGGAAATAACTCCACAAAGAAACCACATTTGGAGCTGAAAACCTAAAACAGCTTTAACTCCTGACAGTATTTTCTGTTTCATTATTTCTCAGTCTCTTGGAGTCCTCTTTATGATCCCCCATGCAGAGGAGATGGGCTCTAAAGGCATCCCGAGTAAGGGAATTCTAACTGCCATAGCTGCCATGGAGCTTTACACTGACTTCCAGAATGGGACAGTCTGTCAAGAAGACCTGGCCAGAGCACAACTGCTCTCCGTCTGTCTCATTTGATGTTATGATACCAAGATGACTACTGGACTCAAGATTTAGTAAAACACTGTCACGTGACCCAATAATAGCAGGGCACAAACACTGTTTAATGCACAAAGCAAATCCCTCGCCAGGACTTCACTTTATAGGACAGAAGAGAGATTTGACACTGAGACAGGGGCAGGTAAAGAGATAAAGGAGATGATGGCTACAGTACCACCACTCTTTAGCTTCCTGGAGAATGATAGAGAAAGAGGCTTATGGTCATAGGGAAAATACACTGCCCCAAGCCACCTTACTTGGTGGCAGAAAGGTGCTGGCCACCCGTGTTCTCTCTCCTTAGCAATGGCAGACACTCCTCTCAGCCATCTAGAGGGCATTGGAGGACTAAGCAGGTTTCAGCACAAGAAGATACTAGGTCTTTATAGTGATCCTGAGAGAAGCAAAGGAAAAAATAATTCCATATCTGGCTTTTCCAAGAGGTTTCTGCACAAGAGCAGACCTACCTAGATCCATATCACCTTCAGTATGGTGCTCATCACACTCACTCAGGCCATAGTAGTTCAGATGATAGACTATGAGGGGCATTTCTCCTTCCACAGCCAGTGTGTCCACACACCTCTGGTTTTAGATAGGATACAGGATGAACAGAAAACATAAAGTTTCTATTTTAGAAGCACTGTCTCTAAAATGTCTCTAAAAACTTTCAGAAGGATGTCACCTATTTCTTTTGACCTTATCGTCTCATAATTCCAGAGCTATCATAAGCAATGGTTGAAGCCACTGCAAAAGGATATCCTTTTCTCTACAGTGATTTGTTTCATTGAGGACGAACATCCATGGCCTTCCACACCTTGGATCATCATTGATATGTTCCTGAATATCTGGTCCCCCAAAATCACTCATAAAAGGACATTTAATGTTCAGTGAATTACAGCCTGGATTCCTTATTGCTCACTAAAATCCTTGTGTCTTTGCGTTTAGACATTACTTAGATGTCATAGAGATTTTAATTAAGGACTTCCTGAAAATTCAAAAGGTTTACATCCTTTTTCACTGTTACCATTGAAATCCTTGAATGACCTTCTATCAAAAGAGGTTAGTTAAGTAGGATTTTCCATTTTTTGTATTACTTAGATACTTGCTCCCTTTATTTTGCTTCTCAGTAGTTTCCATAACTCTTAACATATTTTGCTCATTTAGTGCAATTAGAATTCAACCTGAGTCTCATAAGTCAAGACAATAAAATCACATCTCACTGTAACTTTTAAGCTGTCGCAAAAGCTCAAATTCTTTCCAAAATTCTTTCTTTTCTCCCAATTAACTGTAATACATTTAGTGCTTATTTTCAAACATTAAATGCTTCAGTTCAAAAGTGCACTGAGCAAGTAAGTAATGTGCAAGGCTTTTTAGCATCACTCAAAGGAAATCCTAAGAACCTGTGACATGTTATTTTTCAGTAGGAAGAAAAACAGACAATTGTGGATAATTTAAATCAAACTACTTTGTCGATTTTTGAAAACCACAACTCTAATTTTGTAACAGTAATTTTCACTTTAAAATGTACTTTCCAGAAGCCAAAATGAAAATTTTAAGAGTTTTGAATATATGTGGGTGTGAAAACGTTATCAAGGGAAACATGACTTTTTTACTGATTTCTAGATGATACACTCACATTTTCAAAGAGCTGGATTCTTCCACCACCTTGCTCTTACCAAGGAGCTGAAAGCATGAAATAGAAAGAAACTGGACAATGTAGCTCTGAAATTCAGTAAATGATGGGGAAATGTGCTGGTTTATAAATGAACATGTTCACCTTGCGATTAGTTAGATAGGTACAGAGAAAAGCAGAAATCTATCATGTTGACCACTGTGAAAATCCAGTGTGACCAATAGCTTTTAATGACATATGGTTGTAGTTAATAAAAAGGAAAGCATCTGCAGTAGCTTCTAATGCTTTTTCTTTTGGACATCTTCAGAAACTTTCTGATGCAACTTTTTTTTATTGGCAAATGTCAGTTATGCAACCTGAAACAGTTCAGAAGAAGGGGTTAGTTTCAATATATTTCCCTCCACACATTTCTGACTCACACAAAGATACTGGAATTAGCAAATATCTTGTTTGCCAAGAAGTTTCATTTCCTGGTCTAATAGATTGTCAGTATTTTCAAAATGATTGAAATGAAAATCTTAAGTGATAAGTTGCTCACTTGCTTTGGATTTTGTCAGTTCTGATTTCATCCTATTTCAGAACAGAATTATTTCTGAAATTTCACAAACCTCTGTAGACTCGGAAAACCATTTCTCACCCAGCTCCTATAGCAAGTACCCCCTCTACTTCCAACCAGAGGTTCCTACAGAGACAGATGTGCCTGCTTCTGCAGTCTCACTTAGAATTGATCACAAACTGCTTGATTCTTTTTTCCCCACATTAGAAAATGTTGATTGCTCAGCACTGGAAATTCAGGTCCCTCAGGGGACCTTTTACCCATCTAGGTGTATTTCAGGACTCAAGTATCAGGGAACAGAGTCAGATGAGAAACATTATATTCTGGCCAGGGTTTAACAGACATACACAGATGGATATAACTTTGATGTGAAAGTGCGAGGTATGAACAGCAGGTGACTGTATAAGCTGTAGGTAAAGTTTATAGTCACTTCCACAACCCCGATAAGTCTGTGCCTGTGCTACACTTGCTAACCTGTATCTCTCCTGGCAGTGTTAGCTCTGACCTCCTAGCAACAGTCTTATATGTGTCGTGTGCCTGTTAGCCAAAGGAATTTTACCAGGGTGCAAAGTGAATAGCTCATAGTAGTAAGATTTCTGCTGGTAGCACCAGAGACACAACAAGAGACAGCATATATCTATGAACACCCTGAAGGGACCTCTGGCTTTGATACTGTTTTACAATCCCCTAAGCTGCTCTCTTGAAAAAGGTATTGATAAATTTTAGAAAACCTTAGGAGACTGTGAAGATCATTAGCAATTCTGTAGAAGGGGAAGTTCAACTGGCAGCTTTTTACCAAGACTAAACAACAGATATTATAAATGATCTGGAATTCTGGCTCAGCTTTATAAAAACAAAGCCACAGAACCAAATCTGTCCTTTCATCTGCCCAACTATAACCTTTCTTTGGACTTTGTAATCAATGGGAAGCAGAAATAGACTTTCCCCTACTAGGAGCAAAATTGGAAGGGGTAGCACATTACAGAGCATATTTTCTGTTCAGTTTGTTCATTATATGCAGGCTGGAGTGGGCTCCTTGATGAGGACTGAGAGTGGCATCTCACCAGAGAAGCTCACCAGAACAGATGTTGTTTTTGGGCTAGGGAGGGAGCAGGGAGTGGGAGACTCCTGCTAACAGATGTTAGAGCAACCCCAAGCCTGCTGTAACTTATGCCCAGGCAATGGCAACCATGCTCTTAGCCCCATATTGGCTTTAGGAGAGGCTGAACATGGCAGTGAAGAAGCACATGGCTTAGCAGTCTGCACAAGGGAACGCGCAGGAGACAGCTTGGCTGAGTCCAAAAAGTGCACACTAGTGGTGTTATGCAAACATTAATAACAGCTGCCAGAAATTTGGAAGAGCCAGCCAAGTTGAAAAATGCCCTGCACATCTGCCCTTTTGTAACCATGTGGCCAACACATACTCAGCCCATGCCAGAGTAATAGTCCCTCTCTGCAAGACATTACAATTGGCACAAATACCTACCTGGATCTCTGCCAGTACCTGGCGAGTGTGCTGCATAGAGCAGCTGTTCTCCAGTCCCTAACCTCACCACATCCACTGAAACCCCTCCAAGGCCTGCCAGCACATGGCCTGAAGGGAAAAGGGGCAGTGGTTTATTATTCCCTCCTCTCTGCACTAAACAACACAAGCAACTGGGGAGTACTTATTATTTTGATGGTCCTCGTAGCTATAGATAGAAATATATAAGCATAAGGAAAATGTTTCTGAGAATTTAGCCCCTTATTAGCTGCTGCATTTGTCTCCTTAAACTGGTTGCAATGATAACGTTAGCTAAGTAGAGGTCATCAGGTCTCTGGATGGATTAGCCCACTTGTTGCCACACCAAAGGTATGGCTACACATGTTACTCTGGCTTCTATTAATACATCCAAACTACTGTTAAACTAGCTCGCTCAAGGAGCAAAAATGCAGTAGTCACAAAAGCATATATCTCACCTCAGGCTAGGCAGCTCACCAGAGCTGCTGCGGGACTTGTCAAATGAACCCTGTGGTTTCCTTGCCATGCCGGCAATTGTCTCGGCACCCAGACTAGGCTGCTTATAGCTTAGCTACAAGCTTAGCTTAGCTACACTTATCAGCTCTGTTTTCACGGCATTAAGAGGCAGTGTAGACATACCCTGAGATCATACACTGACTACTGCCAGAAAGAGGGAGAGAAGCATACAGTAGCAGTAGAAACGTATTATCAGTTTAGTGTGTTATGCCTACAAACAATCTATTATCATTGTTATTATTCTACTTTATTATGGTCATGTCAACAATTCTGAAGGAAATTCTCAATTTCAGCTCCAACCTGTACAAACACACAGTAGGTGACCTCTAATGCCCCAAAGAGCCTGTAAGTGAAGCATATCAGACAGACAAAAATAGGACAGAGGGAACAGTTGAACGTGACTTTGGCAACAGACAGTGGAGGACAGAAAGATTAAGAGCCAAAGAAGCAGGAATGAATGTAGATCTTCTGGATCTCAGCCTAATACCTTAGCCATAAAATCATTCCTTCTAGCAGGTCCTGATCTGTAAACATTACTTGTTGGGTTAATGACCCTACATGTTAGACTACAGAAAACATACAGAATGCAGCAGATGAAGAACTGAAAGCTTCTGGATGATCTTCTTTCATTTATATTTCTTTTCTTGAAGCATAATTATAACTGCATCCATATGCATTCATCACGTGTACCACAACTGCTGTTGCATGTCTAGGTTTTTTCAAACAGAAAACAGTACAGCAAAGAACTTTTCCACTTAAAAGTATTCTGCTCCCATGAATCATGGCTGTCATTTCAAAACTACTTATTGTGTTAACAATATTTTTCCAGAAGACTGTTTCATTTAGTGATTTGGAATGTAAGGACAATTTCAGGGAATAAATAACCATGCAAGCCATAAGATCGAAAATCCACAAAGATTTCCGAACATATGAAAAGAAATATATATTTAAAAATCCTGGGCATGCAAAACAATAGATTCAGATTAAATTCGCATAGCTGTAGGGTTTTTGCTTGCTATTCATGAGCGCTACGGAATTTGCTTCTACTTGACATCAGAAATGCAGATTCTGTGAATTCATTTAAGACAAAATTGAAATCTTATCTCTTTAGTATGTTTTTTCCAGCCTTAAATGCAGCTCAGTTTTAAAGCTCCTAGGTATTATTTTATTTAAGGCTATTTGAGATCCTTTATATTTGCAGCACTATATACATTTAGGTTTTATTGTATTTAGTTCATGTATGTTATAAAATACAAAAGAAAATAGTTAAAAGATGACAAAGTGGACAATGGGAATGGCAAAGTAGTCATTTGTTAATGCAAAAGGATAAATACAACAGAAATGGAAGAAGGAGACCTCTAAACTGTGTTCTTATATACGAGGAAGTATTTAATGAATTAATGAATAGGCCACGAGGATTTCTACATCCTAATTCTTCAGCCACCATGCATATCCATGTGACTGATGGGCCGCCAGGAATCCTACTGCTCAGCCATACCCCTACGTCTATCTGCCCACACCACAGCCGTTCCAAAGTTCCTCTTCCTTCTTCCTTAACGTGCAGTCTCCACCTATGGTCTCTTCACACTCCAGTCCCTACCACCTCCTCACCCAGGACTACTGCCCGAGCAGCCTGCCAACCAGGCAGAACAAACGGGCCTGCTCAGGAGCCCCGATAAGGTAGGGGATACATGTTTAACCAGCAAGTCAGGAGGACTGAAGAGCAAATGTCTTTCCTCAGTTGCCAGAAGGCTAAAGAATTGCTGAATCCTAATGGATGGCTTCACCATACTGAAACAAAATCTACTTATCATCAACAGAGGCTGATTTCAAACTTGCAACCTTTTCTGAAGGGTTCAGTAACTCTTTACTAATTCCATAGCCACTCAGTCACAGTCTGCTTTTTTTAAAGGTGAATTTGCTGAATCACATACAATTATGACCAAGCATTGACTTCCCTCATATTCAGCACTGCACAAACACATGACCCTGACAAGATTCATCTTTCAGGAAAAGCCTGGGCACAAAAAAGGCCAAAAAAGGGAGAAATCTGTTTCTAATTTGAGTAAGGAGATAGCAGAGTTTAAATATCAAAGATGCATTCATTCAGTGAAATCTGTTAAGAGAACTTGGATGATCTTGCGTACTCCAAATGTCAAGGGCTTGTGTCATTCCTTCTCACAGTATTATCCCCTCACGCATTCAGAGATAAAGCTAAGTATCTTTGTACTCCTTCTAAGTGGCAAGAGGTTTAGTTCAACTTCTGCCAAGTCCCCTTAGTTTCTGTCCCTAGAGTGGCTGCCGCTGCCTGAAGTCTATGATCAATCATTTGCTGCTTATCACTCGCTCCAGCTTAACATACAAGATCACGCTGTAGTGCAAATCCAGCTCCAGAGCTCATTTCAGGATGTGTCTTCAGTGTGTTTGTTAGCAGCGTGGAGCGAACAGCAAACTAAGGACTGATGCACCTACTCACCTATGCAACCAGGATTTGTGCTGTCAAATTCATGTTTTCTAGATGGCCAAATGAGCAGAGCTCATTTTCTAAGGAAAAATGGGACTTCAACTAAAAATTTTTCACGTAGAGTCAGCTTTCTGGGAGAAATTTTCCCTCCTAAAAATAGTTTTGCCCCACTCTGACAATTCAGGCTAAAATGAGAGGTGTCATTTGCGCCTCTTTCACCATTCTTCTCCGTGGGCTAAGGTACTGAAGAGGGCATGTTTCTCATGAGACATACATGCATCACTGATGAGATGCTGACGTTCCCCACTTGGACAAATGTTATGTTTTTCAGGAAACATTTTTATGCTGTCAATTTTCATGAAAAACTTTAACAGAATTTTATCTGAAAAATTCTCTGGAAAGCAAAAGGGCTTATCAATTTCTCCTTCCCCCATTTTCATAGAAAATTGCTGTAGAAGAGAATTAATCAGATGAGCTATTTTCATGATGCTGCACCCTTTAAAGAAAGATTCCTGAACTGCAGATGAAACCTACACTCCTGTGCAACATACAGGGTGGCCTACCTGCAAGCTCTCATGTCAGCTACGCACACAGGCAGCATGCCGTGTGACACCAGCCAGATCATTGTCCTTTCACAAAGTAAGAAGCAATAACAGCTTTTGGCAAGTTTTTTACATTACACTGCATGTTGTCTCTATTGTAAAATCATTTCTTCTCTGTCTGCATTTGCATCAGTCTATCAGTTCCTCTATCAGTTCCTCTATCAGTTCCCTTTAAGGGTGCGGGATTACCCAACACGCCGCTTGCAGCAGTGCCACTAAGAAATCAACAGCACTGAGAGTCTTAAATTGCAAAAAAGGCATGTTTGCTACATAGGCAGACCATGAAGACTTTGAACTTGAGGAACTGAAGCCTGAAAATTATAGTGACGCTAGTAATAATCAGAAAGATAAAGTCTTTGCTAGGGTAAACAGACATTGTTCTAGTTACTTTATTTTACCAGCTTACTTTAACAAAGAATTTGGCTCATAATTGTACTTTTAAAAAAAGCCTCTTCTGATATTCGTATTTCATTTTGGTAGAGAATCATCAAAGGAATACAGTAAAAAAATCTAATGGTTTTCTTAAAAATATTAGCAGAATTAAATTATATCATGAATATGAAAAGAGCATAGCATACAAGCAGCAGAAAACAAAAGGCAGATGGGTACAGGAGGAAGAGAGATCAAGGTGCAAAAATAACAGTTCAAATATTCTAAACAAGATAAATATTCATCAACTTGTTCTTCTGTATTTTGCAGTTCATTCATCTGTGGCTTCAAGAGTCACAAGACAGCAGGCATGGACTGAACTAGGAAACCCATCTTTTCCAGGTTTAGTACTCAGCTTTGCATCACAATAGGTAAATAGTATTTCTTCATTCCTTGGGTTTCCCAAGCTGTGCAATGGAAATAATGGCAATCATCTTCCCTTTTAAGACGCTTTGAGATGTATGATAGAAAAGTGCCCTACCAGAGCTTAGATAAGGTGATGTTGCAGCTAGTTTTCTCATTGCTTGAGTCTGGTTTTCTTTTTATGGGTGCAGCGTCAATCCATGTTAGATGACCTTCTGATAAGTATCACAATTTCTACTATAAGCTCACAGCTCTTTTAAATGACCCCAGGTCCCTTTAAGGCCTGTGTCCTTTCCTTCAGTCCCTGCGGGACTTCCTCTTGCCCAGGTAGTCACTGGGCGGGTTCCTGGGTGTCCTTGTTCAGCTGATCAGGCTCCTTATCATTGGTCTCTGCACACTTGCTTGAGGGCAAGCCTGACATTTTGATCTGTGATAGTGACATGAGTTGTGCCATCAGAAAGGGAAATGTATTTGGTTTCTGAGTCAGATTTGGCTTCAGAGTAGCTGAAAACTAGAATCTGCCAGGGCTGGAACCAGTCTGTTTTTAGAGCAACCCAGTTCTGATAATATATTCTTTTTAAGCCAGGTAAACATCCTTCAGAATCGCTGGAGCCTGTCTACAGCTTTCCTGCATTTGCATAGGTCTGAATCACAGTAAAACTCGCTCCCATTGGCACACTCTAGTCTAGACCATCTTCCGTTCTTGGCACACATAATAACTATTTTCACTCCATCCTTGTCAGCTTGCTCTTTCAGGAAATGCATTCTGTTTTCCATTAAGTCCTTTTTGCATAAAGTAATTCGTACATCAAATAGTCTGCCAGGCTTTCTTTATCCTTGACTGACCTATGCTGGGTTAGTCTGGCTAATACCTTGCTTATCAGTTCCATTACTCACAGTCTTGTGCTATTCTTATTGAGGGCAGTGCTTTCCAGGAAGGACAGAAATAGCACTACAAGCAGCCACTTCACTCAACTAATATCGTGATGAGATCTATGCAACGTCAAAATCTTAAGGTTTGATCTTAATAAGAAGCCACTTGCATATTTCTGTCCAGATGCAATGCTTCACTTTTTAAGGCCACATTCTCACCTCTCCTGTGAATGGCAGCCTTTACGAAATGCACACCAAATTTAAAAGCACTGCTGTTTTGATGAATTAACTGGAATCCTGATTGTTCTAAATGAAGACCATACAGATTTTTGATTTCTGCCAAGAGGCAGCAGTAAGTTCATAGTCCAGGGGAACTAAGAGGTCTTTTCCGCTTGTATCTTGTGTCACACAGACTTTTGAGCTTCATCCATCTGTTCATGTACTGAGCCCATTACTGTAACTATCATCATTCACTAAACCGTATAGCATGAAGGGTTAATGTCTCAGCCTAGCAATAGGCACCTCCACAGTGTGTATACTGTTTTGAAATAAAAGCAATACAAGGACATCTAAAAGAATGCAAATTATATCACTGCTGAGGATCGGAAAAGCAAAGTGATGATTCCTTGTCTTTGATCTGCTTTGCTGTGTATTATTATATTTCTGAACTGACAGAAAAGATGTTCATTTCAAGGCAGCAAAATGTCTGAACTATTTAGGAATTGTTGCTTAGAATCAATTCTGGTTTCATATACTACATCTTCATAGGCATTATTTCTTCCAAATCAATTCCATCTCTGAACTAATTGTTTAAAAGCCATGACTTCATTTCCATGTTAAGGGAATATCTGTGGCACTCCAAATTAAAACAAAAATATTTTCAGTGGGATACACAATTTACACAGCTGTATTTTCAACAGTAAAACTTTCCAAATGCATATCTTTTGCCTTTGCACATATATAAATAGCTTTTTAGAGGCTGAAAGGCCTATGTTAGAAAAACATACAGTACCTACTTTAACAAAAGAATCAGACATCATTTATAATTCATGGAAGTATATTGAAGTTTTCCACGGCCATCCAAGAATGATGGTTTCAAATCTATGTAGTGCAATAAGCCAATATTCTGTGTAGTAACTTCTATATATCTCATATAGATTTTACTCAAGAGATCATATCTATACTGAGGTCTTCACATCTACAATGTGATACATTCAAAACCATCGCTTTCTCTGCATATCTATCAGCATTCATGTGTCGGTTTGTAGCCTGTGTTATTTTCATGTAGGCTTTAGGGACAGGGATGTGTTAAGCAGAAAGAAGATAGAGTTAAATGTAATCCGTGAGTAATCAGAAGCAAAAGAAATGGTTATCTCAATATTACAACTATATTTTTGTTCATATCCAATAAAAAATCCAAAGAAAAACGAATGATAGCTCTGGCCAGTTCCCATTGCACTGAAGGGCTGATGCAAAATTGCTGCATATAATTCAACTATTTCCTACTACTACATACAATTTAAAAGCCCAACAAGTAAGCTGCTGAGCTAAGGGAAGTTCATTATGGTTCAACCACAAATGGTTCAGTTCTACTCAAATAACGACTCAGTATTTATTTGCCAGTATAAGAAATTTACAGTATGGCTGCCTGGAAGGCATCTAACCTTGAGTCACAAGAGAATTCAATTTCTAGCTCTTTTTCTTATTCCCCAAAACATGTATTCTCTTAAATAATCCTCTGTAATTGTAGGACTGACATTAAATGATAGTGTCTTAATGTATAAAATCCAGTTTTACACTTTGGTCAAAACTCCCAGATAATTTGTTTTCTAATAAAGTTTTCCTCCCCCTCTGCAGTTGGTGCTAATATTTAGCACAGAATAGAAAAGGCTACATACTGAATAAAGTATCATGAACGGCTTTATTGGCTTTCGTATACTTAAAAAGGCTTTGTTCTGTACTTGATTAATTTGTGAAGCAGCTTATTTCAGATATTGAAGCTGCTTGTTTCGGATGATTATTAAACTAAACAGAGCAAGTATCCATTATTACCTAAAAATAATGAATGCAGAAGAGGCAGGCACTTGGGACCCAAGGAGGTGACATTAATGTTCAACATCTCGAAAACAGCAGCATATCAAATTATTGATGCAAAGCATTTGACGACTGTCTTTAAGAGGCAGGGACATAGGCTGTCTAGACATGATCAGATATCAAAGTCTACGAGTTTTGCAATCTGATCATTTTGTTTCCCTTTTACCAAGGTAAAGAGGCGCCTGTCAGTATTTGACAGGCTGCAGACACAATGATTATAACAACAATAAGAATAACTGCTCTCTGTAGTACTATCATGCTCAGAATAACTTTGTTGGAGGAACTCTCCTGCAGTTTGTTTATTTGTTTGTGTGGTGGTTTGGTTGGTTTTTATCTCTGATGGAGGGTAACGTCTGTATATTCTGTGACCCTTTGTTACAGCTCCCATTAGACAGGGATTTAGATACAGATCCCAAATTGATCTCAAACCACAGTGGAGAGACTAAGCGGCAATATCTGTAGAAGCTGAATTGGAATATATGCCAGATCAGGCAAGTCATTCTTTTTGATTTGGACATAATGGATAAAATCTGCGTTAACTCTTCGCATGCACCAGAAAACTTCGCCCAGCTTCTCATTTCATGATCGTTTAACAGGCTGCAGGCACAATCATTATAAGAATAACTGCTCTTTTTAGCAGCAGCCTCTGATAATAGATTTCCAAGTGGTACACTATATATTTAATATATGCCAACAGCAATTTTAGGAAGTGCTGTGTGTTTGTTTTATAATTGTAATTCAATGTATCTGTCAATGCTGTTTTTTTCCCAGACTCCATGATTGTGCTTTTGTCAACAGAAAACGGCAATATCTTCCTCTAAGACAAAATTCAAGATCAAATGAAAGTTGAAGTAGCTGGAAAGCACATGGTAGCAGAAACTACAATTGGGGCATTTGATTTAGTTTTTTCTCTGTGGTGTGTGGGCAGCTACTGCTAAAGTATACAAAAGAACAAATTCTCAACTCAGTATTAGTGTTTGATTTGATTTAGACAGTGATGTTGATGCCGTTTGGGTGAATGCCTATGAGAAAAATAGGATAAGACAGCTACTTAATGGGATATTAAGTGATTCAATGTGGAACATCACAATTGTAGTTTAAAGAATTAGAATACGTTCTGATTCCTGAAACAGAAACTGTCAAAACCATACTCTGTCTATAATTTTATTTTATGTTGTCATCTTCAAGCTTTCAAATGTCTCTTAAGTAATAACATCATATGATGCTGCATTATGACATTTAAGCCTCTGGGTTAGAATACCAACTCTGCAACTCTGCATCAAGTCATGCTGTCTCATACCCTGATGTTAAGTCACATGCAGAGATTTTCAAAGGCTTTAAGACCAGTCTGTGCCCAACTGTATTTATTGTCTCTAGGAACTGGATTTCTAACTCTCAGCTCTTTGAAAACCAATCATTCTACTGGTGAATTTCCACACTGCAAAAGTAATAGAATTGCCTATTATCAAGAGGCCTTCAGACAACTGGTCAGCAGCCATTCTTCATAGCAGAGTGCAAACATTCAACAGAAAATCAGAGAATTAATATGAACAGGCTTGTCATAGCTCACCTATAAAAAAGCACTTCCCACTTCTCAGCTGAAGGAGACTTTGGGGGTTAACACGGATGCTTGTGCTCTGCTTTGCTTTGTGAAATCAGTACATCCTTGTGTCAAGCACTAGATGTACACACAGTAACAAACTATTCTTGCCCTTAGAAAACTAACAATGTAGATAGATCAGAAAACATATTATTGTCCCATTTCAGAGCAAGAAAATCAAGGCTATTGTCTGAAAACTGCAAGAGAAGTAGGAAGAAAAATGCACTTCTCCTAAATGTCCACAAATCATCTTTCTTCTGCATAAACCCCAGGAAGGGAGATGACAGAAATGGGGCAAAACTGGGAGGAGTGCAGCTAGTTAGGCAATTGGGGTAGCTCTGAGGATGGTGAACTGGTGCCCTGTAAGTAACCTCAGCATTCAGGCCAAAGGCAGGCTGCTCCAAGGGTGCATCCCCTAAATCCCACAGGCGTTTCCTCACAACAGGGCTGAGGCCTATTGCTCATGGTTTGAAATATGATGTGGTCACGACTCCTGTGCTGCCTGGGAACTGATTCTCAGTCCTCCACAGCCCGATCCATAGACGTATTAGGTGCTTAAAGATACAGTGGGCTGTGTCTGATACGGAACAGCAGTGAATCCCCCACTCGTCCCCAGTTAGTGCATGATAGCCTGGTTCACAGAGAAGTGCAGATGTCAAATGTGCTCCAGCCCCTCAAGGGACTGAAGAGTTCAAAGCAACAACCGGTCCTTCGGACAGCTCTGAACGAAACACGTGATGGGAAGGGTAGAAGGGTCAGGGAACCAAAGTGAATCTAGTCCTAAGAAATGCTGATGGCCACACAGAGTGCTGCAGGTGGAGGGGCCACAGGACCAACTGCTTTGGTCCACTACTATTGTGCCAAATAACCCTTCAAATGGAGACAAGGCTATACACGTTTCTGTGAGTATATAAAAGTGCCTAAACCAGTGAGGGATGAAGGACAAACTCTTGCGAATGTCAGTGTCTGTGTATATTTTATTAAGCTTTTGTCTGCACATTTAAATTCCCAAATGCTTTCAAATTCTGCCCCTCAGAATACAGTGCTGTTCAACTAGCTTTAAGGTAGCTAGGAATCCTACTTAATCAAAGGCCAGTCATGTCAGTACCCCATCTAGTTCTCCCTTTCTTGCTCCATAGCCTCAGTTCACTAAGGACTTCTGATATCTCCTGAACTCTTGATCTGTATTATGAATAATGACAGATAAGCAGATAACACTACCAAGCTGCCCTACATCCATCTCCAGAATTTGGTGAACTTTTGCTTATGTCAGTAGAACCACTTAAGTGAAAAAGAGCCTTTGTCCCCATGGAAGTCTTCATCTGTTAACCCCTTCTTACTAGAAAATGCATCTTTAACCTCAAATGGGAGGGTTTATCACACAAAGTTTACAAGACAGAGATAAACGAGTCATTATTTAAAAAGTTGGTTAATAGCATTGCACACAATTGACCAGAAATGTCAGTCGCTGGGGAGAAGGGGCACAGGATACTTTATGAAATCACAACCGTTGCTCAGGGGCACTTAAGTTTGAGTCTTTCTGACAACATCTACAACACTCTAATTGAACTGCCTGGGCATAGAGGAATTGCTTCTTGCTACTGCAAAATAGCTAGCAGAATTACAAAAATGGCGTATCAGAAAAATGTAGTGTATTTTCAAGCTTTTGAAATGTCACACTCCTGGGCACCAATTTATCTGAGTTACATTGCAACATTACAAATAGCCAGCAAGTCTTACAGGGCCATTTTTCACAATGAAAATACTTTCCTAACTGCTATTTTAGTTCAGTAATGATTGTATAGATCTGTTTATTATGCATTATATTTTTCCCTAAATAATACCTACTGTTGGCAACATACTGAAACCATAGTGTGTGATATTAATGGGGCCAACCACTTGCTGCTCCAGTGTAAAAATATTCTTGACTTTAGGGAAAAAAAGATAAAAAAACCTCATAAGAAATCCATAAAGAAAATAAAGAAATCCTTCAGCTGTTTTTCTAATTTAATATTACTTCCACTTCTATCTGTTGTCTTCAGGATAATGGCCATTATGATCATAGCGAAAAGATTACATTGATTGCAGAGTACAAGGGAAACTATATTAAAGGTCAATAAGGAAAAGTGGTCCATTTCTCTGCTGGAGCTATGATTCAGCCTCTTGAGACCACTTCTTAAGCTATTTCCATTGTTTTCTGGTGTACGTAGGAGCACGGATAAGCTGCCACTTTTAGAAAAGCACAGCCAAAAAACATATGGAATCCAGCTTCTAAACATTGTAGTCTGTAGTGCACCTCTGTTATACAAGTTATACAGCATCGAAAAAAACATCGAAGTACCAGTTCTTGGAGCCTTCCTTCATTAGCCCTACGACGGCTGTTCTCGCTGATACATGCCCTGCACCTGGCTAGTCTCGCTGCCTCTAAGGGCTGAACTTGGGATTCTGAGGTCCAAATGCATACGCAGGACTGCTACAGCAAAAAGCTCACATCTATTAATTAATGCTAAATACTGGATAATCCTCAGCTCTCTGTGGCTTACGCATCTCTTGGAGGGCCTCACCAAACATACGCATCTGAATTTGACCCCGAATATACGTTCCCTATGATAAAAGAGACTGCAGTACTGAGTTAAGGCCAACCATGAATGATATTGAACCATTTATACCTGTGCATCTAGAGCACCATTTGCTCTTGCATCTGTCATGGAATTATTAAGTAATGATTATTAACACTAAACTAATATTGCAGTTGGCAAAGGCTAAATAATTAATTCTCTTAAGAAACTGTCTCTTGGCATGCCCATCTTTCCACTGGGAAAACCGCAACTCTGGAGGGTCAGGGCTTGGTTTCAAGAGAACCACTATCGTTCCAAGTTCATCCTTTAATATATGCGTGTACCTCACATGGGTGCTCTCCTGATGCCAGGGCCTTCAGATGGAGCTGACTGAATCTCATACACTGGAAACAGAATGCCTATCTACAAATGGATTTTGAGTTATATTTTCCAACAAGCCTTGGTACTTATTGAAACAAGAAGTCAATTCCTAGTTCTTATTGAGAGTAAGTCAAGGAATGGGATAAATTTAGCCTATTATTTTCCTCAGGCATACAGTGGAGCCTGTTTTCATCTCAGCTTAGCTCCGTGCAAGCATCTGAGGTGCCTGTGTTACAAGTACAGTAATCCTACTTTCTTTCTATAGTTCCTGGAAAAAATACTTTATCTCCATATGGTGGCTTAGCCTTCCTCTGATCTGAATCACATTTGAAAAAGTCAGCATCTCTCCATTTTCTATAGAAGGAACCTAAAGGGAAATAATGCCTTAACTTTATCTCCTTTTAAAATTAGAGGGTATGAATACCCAGCCATTATGTCTATAAGCCATATTTCTCCTACAAAGGAAGATTTGGGAAATCTCTCCATTATGGCATTGAGTGCCAGTACCTTTCCGATAGAAGGAGCTGTTAAAGGAACAGCTCTGCCATTTGAAAAAATGGTTGTTTTCCAAAGAATTAATTACCACCAACTTGTCTGCAGGGAGAGCAAAGGAAAACAGTCGGCATGTTTCATAAACCAACAAATGGAAAGGTTTTAGGATTCCTTTCCTCTCTCCCCTGCTGTCATGCAGAGGTGAGCAGAGACTAAAGATAAGTATTTTTTACACTGTAATAAAAAAAGTTTAAGTACTAATAACTATTGTTTCTTCTGTTGGCAGAATTTTAGTACAGCACTCTTTGTCTTTGATTTTTAGAAGCGTGATACTACAACCTGGAGAAAAAGACATTTATACTTTATATGGACATAAAGCAATTCCATGCTTATATTCTAAACATACGCCTTACCACACACTGCTTTGCTGGGTGTGTGTGTCTATAAACTGGGCTCTTTAAAATAAACTCTGGGAAGCTTCCACAGATTAATTAGCAAATAAAACACATGGAAAGTAGTTCAGCTCACAGTTTTGTATTTGAATAACATCCTCGTTACAGTTTTATTTTACTCGTGCTTTTAAACTATATTTTAGGAATGGTTTGAGAAATTACAGCTGTTGCTAAAGGGAAACAGGAGGCTCCAGAGGAATCTTGGGTTGAGCAAAACCAGGCTAGAAGGTACACAGACAGAATACTGGCTATTTTGAAGGGAAATATTCAGGTGACTTCTAGCACATACAGAAGAGCTATCAGAAATCACTAGTTTTCTAATTTATCTTCCTAAAGAAACTGCTCTGAGTGTGGCTGACCTCAGTGACTTCTGTTTTACAAAGGGGGAATACGTCTGTGTGGCATAAGGGGAGCTGGTAAAAGTCAGGCTCAGGTGAGGGGCATGCAGAGATGCCCTGGCCAGCAGGATCGTCTCGTTGCTCTGAGCTTCAGGACAGAAAGCTTAGGTTACTCCGAGGGATGCTGAGGTTGGTATTCAGCAGACACCAGCCTGTTCACACTTGGGAAGCTGACACCTGGGATAGTCAAGAGGCCCTGTTTTCTGCGTCTGCTCCTCTCTGGGGGCAAAGGATCTTCCCTGAGCAGCAATACCAGGAGTTTGCTTGAGCGATCATCTGACCCACAGGAAAAGCTGTTTGAACAACAATGTGCTATTGGAGAGGCCCAAAAGGAATTGCTTACTGTTTCTTGGTTTTTTACCTACTAGACCCAAGTCTTAGTATATATCTACCAATACCAGCAAGCTGATAATGTCAGGAGAACTGGATGCTTAACTCCCAGTGATTTTTCTCTCTTTGATCACAGCAAAAATTAAAGCTTCCTATCCTAAATGAAAACCTTAGCCTAGAAAAGGATTTAGATTCCTAAAAAAGGATATGCAGCATATCAACACTTTGCAAAAACCATTTTTTGTGATAAACGGAGCAAATTTGGACAGTCCAATGATCTGTCCCAGTTAAATCAGTGCCAGCCAAGCACCTAGCAAATCCTCTACAAAGCATCCTTCTAAGTAAGAATATTACAGAGTATTAGAAGCCTTCTTTTGTTCTTCTTTTCTTTTCAACATAAGTTAGAACTTTTGCATTTTCATGCAACTCAAACTATTCCAGAGAATGATCTAAGAAAATAAGTCACAATAGAGACTGTACACTTTACCTATCATTTGATGGGAAAGACATTGCTATTTGTTTTATTAAACAATACATAATTAAAAGTCAACATGCGAGATCATAATAAAATCTGTGTAACTAGTCTAATTCTTTGACTGTAGCAGGGAGAGACATTAAAAATAGCAATGTGTAATTTATAGGAAATCAGTAATAAAGTATTTGTTTTAAACATTATCTGCAAAATGATTTGTATATTATGAAAATAAATCTATATGGCTTTGGGGCAGCAGATAAACATCCACAGGCAAAGTTCATGGGAAGGTGATCCAGCTTAGGCACTGAGCTGAGAAGTACTATTCAGGGAAGATAAATTGTAGTTTACTTCAGGTCTCTAGCACATTGTGCAGAAATGAGTTTAGTTCCTTTGAGAATATCTGTCATATCCAAGCAGGGAAGAATACCTTAATAGGCTGTGCCCGTTTCATAATGAATTCAAGAGAGAGATCTCCGGAGGAGGGACAGGAGGAGTCTTACAGCTAAAATTTCCTGAGCACAAGCTTTGTTAAGAAAGTTGGCAATCAATTGCAATAACTAATCCACTCAATGATTTACTAGTGTTTGTTAGTAAAGCACCACTGGTGTGAAATAATTTCATTAACTATAACAATACACATGCTACACCATGCCCTAGTCTTCATTTTCTCTAGCAAGTATAATGGACAGTTTTTCAAAGTCTGACATGAATCAGTGATTGGCAACTCCCCAGATCAAAGTAAACAAAAGCACTAATCCTAAGGATTTTACTTCCAAAGGAATTTAAAGGGAAATGGTACCTATTGGTTGTAGGGCTTGATAGGAGCATGTACACGAATAACAAAAAGAAACTACAGATTGAAACGGGATATTTCCATGCAGTTCTTTGAAATGTTAGAAACATTTCCAAAAGGTTTCATTTATGCCAAGAAAACCAGTTGTTCTTCCATTGCTGCTCAAGGTGCCAGGCGTGGTACGAACTCACCGAGACAGGGCATGAAGGCAGACGCAGCCAGCTGCTGCGTGGATTGGAAATGAGCTACAAAGCTGAGCCTGACTTACAGAGCTTGGGCGCAGATCTTGATCTGAACTGCCCCGCTACCTGCGTCAGTCTGAAATCAGACTCCTCACTCCAGACCTCTCCTGAACTTGTCTTGGCTGAGTGAATTTTTTTTTATTCTTCTGAGCAGAAATGAGGCGTTGATTTGACATGCAAACAGCACAGCTCTGCAGCAGAGAGCACATGAAAGATAACAGACATACTGCTGTAAAGTGAGCACCAGAATTTGTTTTGCATTTTGAGCAAGGGCATAGCTACTGAGTCTGCAGTGTTACAACAATACTGGGCCAATAGACCAAATAGCCTGGGAAGAGGCTACAGAGATGGGAGGAACCATAGGGATCAGGTAGGCTGATGGGCCCATTTGATTCCTTGATTCTTTCCACAGTCCTATTTACTAGGTTGAGTGACTGATTTGATGTGCGTGTGTGTGTGTGTGTGTGTTTGTGAGAGAGAGAGAGAGAGAAAGGGGTGGGGAGGAGAGAAAGAAACACTCCGTGATGCCTTCTCTAAACACACTTTTGACTGCTGGGAATGCATCATATGCAACACACATCCTTGGAAACCTGTTAAATAAAACAATGCCCACAATATTCATACAGTACCAAAAGAGCATCCCCTGACTGCCTGCGTGTAGAGCGATGGTAAAGCACCAGCCTCAACATCTCTGTACTGTTTTTAGCCTTCTGCCTGCCCTAAAGAAGTCTACCCTGACCTGCAGTAAATCGCTCAACCTCCCCCCCAACACATACACACTGGCTGCAGTTAGACCACCCCTTGCTGCAAAGACTTCAAAACTCCTCCAGTCTTAACAAGAGAGGAAGGAAATTATTACCTCCCTAGCACACAAGCAGAGGAAGTACCACTGGCAGCACATATCTGTGCTCTCATTAAAGTTACAGCTGAAATTTCACCCTGCTGAAGTCATTAGAAATTTGGCACCAGTTTTCATCCTTTGCAACCATGTTATGCACCCTCTGAAAGCACTGGCTGATATCCCAGTACCACCAAAGTGGCAGAACCAGGAGTTTCTGGTTTGGAGGAGATTATCTCACAGATGGACTAGGAGGTTTTAGTAAAGCCCCCCAGATACTTCAGTTAGTGCTGCTTAGCAAAGTGTGCTCCACATAACTTGAGGTAGAGCATCCCTCCATGTAGACAGGGACTGCCTTCAGCCTACCGCCCATGACGTGTCTTCACCAGACTTGCAAAAGCCCAGAGGCAAAACGCTCACTATCTCTGCATCAGCAGAGACGTACGGCACATGCCCTGCTCACACAGCACATCTGTCCAGTTGCATGTTGATTTGAGGTTTATGTGCCAGAAAAGGCTGCACAGCCTTGTTCCAGCCGCTGTCTGGAAGGCATTTCAGCTGCACTGCAGACTGCACAGGCCCACCCTACGTGCAACAGCCCTGAGAGAAGGAGCATCCTAAGACCTTAATCTACATAGACTGAAATTATATTCCCCTTGTATACACCTGTCCAGTGTTTGGAGGAAAATTCTTTGAAATGATTTGTTTACTGTCTGAGTTTCTTTCAAAGTTGAATTTGTGTCTCATAGGTCGTCAGCCCTGTAAACTGACCATTTTCCAATCCCATGTGTTTTGGAGACACTATATAGATTTTAAAACACTGGGAAACATGGTGAATTTTTAGGGAACAGACTTCTTAACTGCAAGCATTCAACTATTTAAAAGAAAATATATTTTTCAAATGTGTGCAGCAGTGATTTGGCATCTTTATGTTAAAATTAACTAATTTTACGGTGTTACCTTCTGGCTGCTGTTCATGACAATTTAGAGTTTGCAGTTACAACCCATTATAAAAGGGAAGGGCTGCAAGAGGGTGTTAACAGCCTATTTAGGATATAAAGCATCATGCTGTACACAGATTTAAATTCAGGTGCAGTATAAGGTCAGGCTTGAATTGTATGTATAATATGTTTGTCAGGCACCTCATGTGTAAAACTGACAGCTCTAACCTAGCTGCCACGGGCTGTTTTATACAGTTGGGAATATTATGTCTTTTTGACTTGGGTGATGTACACTTGAAAAGAAAATTGTTTCATACTGAGGATATTTGGAAAGCCAGAGCCTATGCAGTAAAGAAACACAACATACCTGTCTAGCTAAAACGACTATTTGCAGTTAATTAACACCAGCTCATGCCACAATTACATGGAATACATACATGTTAATAATAATAATAAAAGAATAATGAATTTAATTCATAGTTCAGTCTTCTTTTTTATCCGTCTGACACATGTTAAGCCTGGCTCCTCTCTGTTTCATAGGAAATGCGAGCTGAATGCTTTGAACGCTCCAGACTCCGATCGGTGCCTGGTGTGTGGCTCTGCGAACGCTGCGCAGAGCCAGGAGGCCTCACCGCACCATGCCTCTTGCAGTACTTGAACTGCATGTTTTCTGCATGCTCCTGAAGTGCATGCTGCACCTGGATTAGGGCACTAATTTCCCATTGCTCACTTTAAGACACAAGTTGTCTTCCTGCACACCACCATCTTGTGGAGATGGGAAGCTGCGGCCCTACGTATTCCCAGCTGCTTTGGTAACAAGTCAGTTCTGTTGTCCCTGCTTTGCACCCAGTCAGCTCTAACACAGACAGAATAATCCAGTCATTGAGTGAAACACGAGCAGTCTGTTGGCAGAGGCAACGTTCTAGTCCAGATCTTCTGAATTTAAACACCAGATCATTTGTCACTTATAGCAATCCTGCCTTTCAGAAGGAAAATGATAACAGAAATAGAAGTATGTTGATGAAGAAATTGAGGGACACAGCAGCACTGCAACTTGCCCAAGTCACTAATGAATCAGGGACAGAACTGTTTCCCAGTCTACTGTCTCAGCTAAAAGCCCGCTCTCTTTCATCACATGCAACCACCAGACCAAAACAGAGGAGGGAACACTGTACAACAACTGCAGAAATGACAAAGGCAGGCGTTTGAAAAGATGAGGACTGACCAGGGAGTCAGTGTTAGGATATGGGCTCTGCATTATGCCCTACAGCTTTCTTCCAGCTGATGAACTTTCCAACCATTTCTCCCTCACTTTCTCAGAAGAAATGGATGACAACAGTACACTGATATCAAGCGTCCATTGCACACTGATATAAAAAGTCCATCTCTGTGCAGAATGGCTGAAGATACCAAAGATACCTCTTAGGAGTTAGATTCTCAACTGGTGTAAAGCAACACTTAGTAATGCCAAATGCAAATGCGCCAGTTTTCATCACCTGTGGATTCTGCAGCCCTATTTCATTCTCAATATCTTCCAATCACCTCCCTAAAAAGTACAATTAAGATAAAATATTTATCTTCCTTCTATATTTCTTATCTTCGCTTTAAATGGAAAAGAAAATAACAAGCTGTCTGTAAAGTAATCAATTGCTATAGTAAACATTACTTTAGCATACAATACAGTACTTATCTCTGTTCTCTTTAATTAAATCTGTGGTGTATGCTGTCATTTGTCTATGCAGAGTAAGTGTTCTTCTCACCAACCAGAAAGTTAACTCCAGTAATTAACTCTTTGGTTTTAGAAAAAAATTAGGAAAGAGGTTAAAGTAGTCTGATTTACCTCACACAGTTTTCTTGTTTCCTACATTACCGCAGAACAATCACTTTTGTCCTCCAGTACCTCTGATGTGCACAGTCTGCTTCAGTGCTCTGAACCAGCAAACTTCGGCACTCAGTTGTAATGATATTTACAATGTGTAAGAAAAGCCACTTTTACAGGCCTTATTTATTTTATAATGATGATGAATGCTGCAAATCTGTTTTTAACTGAATATATGAATTTTTAAGTCTGGAGGATCATATGCAGTCATTATGATACAAGACATTGTAGCATTAGTCAAGGGCAAAAGCATGAAGAAGATGCTCATGAAATACAGGTGAGAATGATGATTTCAAACATTTAGTTAAATGAATACTTGGATTTGAATTGCAAATGTGTATGTATACATAAAACAAGTATTTGTGTAAAAGTTATGGATCATTTGTTCAGCTGGTCCAAATCAGTAAAGAAAATATTCATCAAAGAAAATATTCAGACTTATATCAGCAAAATATCTTGTCCTATGATATCAAGAGATGGGCAGGATATTGTTTGGGGAATGGCTCCAAGAAAAATGTATTTCCAAAAGCAAATATTCCTGCCATTTAGAAAGCACCTGGAAAGGAATTTGCACTGAAGAGCCCAGCTATTAAAACCAGGTGTTACTTCGAAGTGAGATGTCCAGACAGCAGTACATAATGACTCTGTTCAATGAAGTAATTTTGTTCCAGTTGAGAGAAGCAGCCCAAATAATGCAACACTGCTCAGCTACATGGCCCAGCAGGTGCACTGAAAGCAGTGTGAACGTATGACACTTTTAGCTGTACTAGTATAGGTTTAGGACCCTAATCCGCCCCCAGATATGTGCAGGCATTGGCTCATGATTGCACTTGAGGCACAGCTAGTTTCTGAGCTCGTGAGTTCCCAGTGCTGTGCTAGGTCCTGAGTAATCCAACCATGGACTATCAAGAACAGTAAGAACGCAGCACTGATTTCAAAACATTGCCTGATTTTTGTCAATGCATTTTGCAGATATGATGTTTTCATCTTGTGTCACATTTATAACAGTCCAGTCACTCTACAAAGTTGCATATATTCTTGGTACAGAGACACAGACAACATTGTGCTGTTTCACAGTTCTGTGGCAAGGCCCATGGGCATTGATCTAATTTCACTGCATCACAACCAGGCACCTGTAATAAAACAGCACAATCTACAACTGAGCTGGAGCTAGCGCAGCCTCCACACTACTGGTACAACCTTGTCATTTCAATTCTTCACGCTTTTTTCACCAGCAGAGTCTCATCTCCCCAGTCTAATAGTGTCAGCTAATAACCAATAACAGTCTCAACAACAGAAAATCTAATGAAAGAGAAAGGAAAGGACTGGAATGATGAAACAGAAATTCCCATGCCTGATCCAACCCCAAGCTGGGGGAGTGGGGAAGAAGGGCACAAAAGGGTCTTCTAATTTGTAGAAGGAAAATCAGGAAGCCACAGTGTGCAATCATCATAATGAAGTTCTTTAAAATAACATCAGTGTGATCCAAAGTTTTAGGATGATAAAACCAAAATGAACCAAAGAGTGAAAATCTGTACTGCTTCAAGTGGTCAGAGCTCAACCGAATTGACATTTGGATGTGCATTTTTTTGGTTTCCATTCTTTCCAGTAAAATAATATTCCCTATAAGAAGCAGATAAATTCATTAAAAATAAGTAAAAATACAATCATCAGCAATACAGGTTTTGACAGGAAAATTTCAATTTACTTCAACATAAATGGATTATGGTTTGCTTGAGAATTAGCCCAAGTGAGTTTGCTGGGATATTACAAAAACGAACAGCAAAGTCTCACAGCGCATCAGGAGTTTCTGCACTTCTATTTTCCATATCAAAGTCATGGTACTTTTATTGTGCAAACCCATTAGCTGTTCCTGGAGTAGTGCCCATTAGAAAAAAGATACCATAATTGATCAGTACGAGGGACAATACAGTGGAACCTCCTTGGAAAGGTTCCATATATTGCAAGATCTTTTTCATTAAACATCTCTCTGACCTGCCTTCTCTTTTTCTCTCCTTACCAATGGGTTTTAAAGGAGAAAGAACAAGATCAACAGAGTGGAAGTCACACAAATGAAGGAGCTTGCAGAAGGCAGTGCCACCTGTGCACACCAAATTGCATTTCCAAACAATTTACGTGGCCGTAACGGAACGAAGCAGGGAATATAACCCTATAGTATCTCTTCTTCAAGGACCTCAATGTGCTATAGAAGCATAAATTAACTAAACCTCCTAACACCTATAAGAGGTGGGTAAAAGATCTGGGACTACTTTACCTGTCTTGGAGCAGCAGCCACAGCAACTGGTTAACAGTAGATTGCAACATTATACATCCGAGAAAGGAAGAAAAGGGAAAGGATTAATATTCCCAATAAAATATTTGAAGGAAATTAAATTCAGTCTCATCCTTTACTTTTACAAAAACTGCCCCAAAAGCTTTAATATTCATAGGTCCTTAGGGCCTCTACTTTATCTCCCATCAGCTCCTGCAGAAGGCAATGCCCACCATGCTGCTGAGGCATCGTTTCCGCACCAGCTCAGAGACACGAACTGCTGATTCTAAAACCAATTAGGCCGTTGTCTGGTAGCGTCTGTGCTGCACTTGATTACTTTTTCAGTTCTATTTCTCTGTAAGTTGCAGAGCGGATTCTCATCTCAGCTACAGCAACTCTTTTCAGAGCAAGATCACTAGCTTTGCACAATGAAAATGGTGATTAGTATCTGCCTTTTCAGACTATAACTTGATTATTGTCCAAATAAGCTTTACAGAGATTTACTTCAGTAGTTAAGATTTTAGAGCAGTCTGGAACAATGTAAACAAAATTAGGCTTGTGTATGAACTTTTAGACTATCTTCACACTATTCATTCTTTGCTAAATAAGATGAAAAACTATATGATCTCCTTCATAAAAAGCATATTTAACTGTAAATTGTACAGCAGACATAAAAACGTTGTCCGGCTGCCAAAAATATCCTCCAATGATGCTAAATAATATTCACTGTCATTTTTAATTAGTATATTAAACTAATCAATTTGTGGATGAAATACTGCATAATGGAAAAGGAAATACATTTATTTTTCTAATAACTTCCATGTTTTTTAATCAGTTCAATGCGAATTCAATAGAGCCAATCTTCTCTTGGTACTGCTTTCCTTAGTGAAATCAGTTCAAATCTTCAAAAGGGAAGGCAATAAAAAAAAAGAGAATGTAAATGTCTGAGTTACAATCAATAGAATTAATTCCACTCCCATTTCAAGGAACAAAGTGGCTGGGGGCTCTCTTGCCACACTTGTTCAAAGGTAAAAGTTCTCTTCCAAACAAAACACTCAAAAGTGATTTGTCTTTGGTACGTATGTGTGCAATTCAGACTCTGGCCAGTTATCAAATCAATCTCCTCTGCTTTTAGCGTAATGATCTATACACCTCTCCTCTGGGTTTGGAAACTGGTACACAGTGGCCGCTTAGAGCACTTCTGAAGATTTCTTTGTCCCCCATGGTATTCTCATGAGCAAATGCAAAATTCTTACCCAAGTTCATAATCAAAACACTACGAATCCTAGGACTTATATTTGTTATTTAATAAGAAATGATAATTACCAGTGTCACACAATACGCAGAAGAGAGAAACAGCTGTCAGTGTCCTACTGTTGGAAAAAACAGCCAATTGTTGGTAAGGCGATATGACTATGAGGACAATTTTCAAAGACCAAACAGCAACAGATCCACTCAGCTAACTCAAGGATTCAGCGTAACGGGTATTAAATCTCATGAGTTCAAAAACAGACAAGAGAAGAAATGTTGTGCAACTTAAGAGACTGTCCTGTTACACATCTCCTTTTATTTTCATAGAATAATTTACACATATCCACAACTGTTTTTGTAAAGATAATCCTATGCCACAGCAAAGAAAACAGAATTTAAACCACAGAAGTTCTCTGTGAGGTGGTATTGAACACCACATGATTGATGCTTTAGACATGTAATGGTATCAAATTTTCTGGGACAATATGGCCATTTAGATTGCCATGAGACTACTTCAGGTGGTTCTTGGCACTGTCCACGCAGCCAGTCAATTACATATTCTACCACTTAAATCAAGATCTGAGAATGTGTGAGCCAAATATCATTTTACACAAATTATCAGGATATTGTCCTTGTGGAGTGAAATATCCTGTTCAATGGTCTATTTTTAAACCTCCTCAAAAGGAAAATAATTGCGTATGTAGGAATTTAAAGAGTAAGGGTTATCTGATGAAAGTGGTTTACCTCATGATAAACTATTCTGTCAACACTTTAGCTGAACTTCACAATGCCCTGACTTTATTTCCTATGAAAAACATAATATTTTGGTTCTCTCTTAGTCAGGATCTTTTCTTTTCTTTTTTCTTTTCTTTTCTTTTCTTTTTCTCTTTTCTTTTCTCTTTTCTTTTTTTTCTCTTCTCTTTTCTCTTCTCTCTTTTCTCTTTTCTCTTCTCTTCACCAGAGAAGAGACAGCATTTCTTGTTCTACAGATGAAGTCTTCCTACTCATCCTCTTCTCAGTTCCTGGTTCCCAAAAGGCATGTGATACTTTATGTCATCACCTGGTCCTACAATGTTACCACCAGGGAAAGGACATCAGCTCTTTCTTGCAGGTTTTAAAGGTTAGCATCCTGGAAAATGTGTCTGTTCTTCACAATAATTATAAAAACTACAAATGCACTACCAAATGCACTAGATCTACCACAACATTCATGGTGCAGACCTGATCATCAGAGAAGTGATATAAGTAGTGTCTGCAGGGCTCTGGAGCTGTAAGATGCTACGTGTAAGTTAGTGTGGTCTGTCTGGTTATTTTGTTAATCAAGAATGGGACATAACAGATCATTATTGCTTCTGCTTCGACTCCTTCTGCCTCCCCTATTGTCTCAGCATGTTCCCATTCATCCAGACAACACAAATCCAGCTGCAGAAAACTGACAGATGTCCGATCCAAAGCAAGAGGTAACAGAATTAGTTGCCTCAACTTTACACAGATGAAGATTTCCTCCAGCACAAGGGGTATTCTCCAGGTGTTAATCTGGCCAGTTAAATTCATTTTGTACTGACTGAACTTAATGGAATGAAAAATCTATATTCAGTATAAGCAATTCTTACTCAAATATAGAATGTAAAAAGAATTTCTCCCCTTTTGAAGTGAACACCAAAACTCCCATGAGTTTCCCTGCAAACTGGCCACATCCTTGAATACTTCTTTCCCAGTGTGATGCAACTTTTTATTTCTGCTTGAGAGAATGATATAAAGAAGATTTCTGAAAACAAAAGTATTATAAACAAAAATACTCCTGTTTTCTCTCCAGTAGGGAAAGGGTATTTAGGGACTTTCTACCCCTTCCCTCATGGAGTCCTGAGTTTGTTTTCTTCTTTCACTTGCCACCCTAGATATTGCTATCCTAGCAGTACCGGCTATCAGAAAAGAGCAGAAAACACCATGAGGATAGGAAGAAACTTCCATGTACAGAACGGACTGGGCCAGAAATGTTCAGCTGCTACAATTCAACACCCATTAGCAGGTAGGCCACCGTAAGCACTGCAAAAGTTTGGTGTGGTGGTGGTGGGAATACAAAACATCCACACAGAAACACAAAAGGGCCTCTGCTGCCTTGTGTTCATATAATTAGCACTGATACTTGCCTGACACGCTGAAATGCCACATTTATTAAAGGTAAAGGCAACAATCTGTGTTTTCTTCAGATAATATGAGGTAGTATCCATGAGAGAGTTTGTTTTCAGAATCCCTGTTTACTGATTAGTGGCCAATTTTTCTAATTCTTGCAAGCACAACTGCTTTTGACATTTTGACTACCCTCTGAAAGTTAAGGTTGCACTCACAATCTTCCCTTGAAGGCATCCTCACTGCTGAGACTTTTTCTGAGAAACAGCAGCCTCTCCCTCATCCTGAAGTGTGATTTTGAATGGAGTGCAGTTAGATAATTTCAGCTGAACGGGTGTCTTTTAGAGGTAGATTCTTATATCTTTTACACTGAGTTCTTAATTTCTTTTTGTGATAGCAGAAGCCTGAGTCTATTTATTCAATTACCATGTGTTTGAGCCTACAGGGTGTGCATGCTTCTGCCTAGCAAAAAAACCTCACTCCACTGCTGAAATCTAATTGAAAGAGTTCTGTGCAGTCCCATTATGAATTATTCTGTGTTATGCTCAGAAGGCTAGAGGTTGTGAAACTAGTTATATCAGCAAAGCTGGCATCTCATTTCATTAGCTTACATTGTAATTGCCCTACATATGATGGGCCTGATACTACTGCTCCTGCTCAGGGAAAATACTGCTGTCTTTGTTTCACAGCTGTCAGCTCCACTTTGGGAGCTTATGACTCTATGATCCCGTACTTCACAATGAGTATCTGGCCGCCCAAAATGTCCTGAGCGGTCAGGGTGGGACAAGGAACATGGAGATGCCATAGCCATGCCTGTTCCCATGGGAAAATGCCTGTTCAGTCTAGTCCATTTTGGACTGCTCTTCATCATTCCACTGCTTTGATTTCTTTAGAAAGGTTTCTATAAAGGGAAGCTATGTATGCCGTGCAGACTGGGTTAAGAATGAGCAGAAGCTATTTTGCCTGGGAGAAAAAATGTCATCATAAGACATGTCTACACTGTGCAGCAGTACTCCGGGTAAAGCCAGGCTAGCATGTCTCCGTAACACCACGTGGTGCCAGATAACAACGACAGCACTGCTCTGGAAGCAGGACACATGAATCAGTGCTGATACAATAGCACTGACATGGTAAAAGTGTTTCCAATGCCAGCCTCTTCTAGAAACCTTGATCCATGGGGAGTTTTTCTGTAGGATTTCAGGAGGTGGTAATGCCAGTATTAAAGGCTCTTTCCCCCTAGCTTTCTCTGCATATTGGTATCAATCACTGTAGTACCCAAATGGTTGGTCAACAAGTTTTGTCTCTCCCTTACTGAGAAAGCAGAGTGAAAATGGGATCCTCTGTCTCTGCCATTCATAGGAAGAAAGATGCCATATACAGTTGTTATGCATCACCTAGATTTATGGCATGTATTTGCCATGCAAAATGAAGACATTATCCACAAAGTTTCTATGATTTATTACCAGAAGAGGTGATGTATCACTGAAGAAAAGGAAACTGCGAAGCAGTAATACATGCAAGATATAAACATAGGCAGCAGCAAGGTGGCCAAGGGTTTGTTGCTTAGCCTACAGGAATTATGCTTCCTAATCCATGAACCTCTTTCAGCTCAAGGAAAGGCATGAGAATTCACAAGTATTTCTGCAGGCAATCTCAAGCTGCAGCTGGAAGGCACATTCTTCTATCAGTTTCTTATCACTGCTCTCCAGTTCAGTGTAATATTTGCAACAGTCTTTTCCCACTTTTATTTCACTGTGCCTCTGCAGCCGGTATATTATGAAAAACCAGATATCCACTATTTCTGGAAAAGCTGTGAACTGGAGTCCTCCATTTTCTTCCACAGTTAAGGAAAGCAGAGCTTCCCTCCTTCTGGCGCTTCTGAAAATGTGCACTTGGGCTCTTCATGTTCCACTGACTGAGCCAAAGCAGGCTGAGCTCCCAGGGATCTAGACCACTAGACCATAACGCTACTAAAATTAAGAATCACAATGAGAATCACTGTCAAACACCTTCTAACAAATCAAATCAAATCCTCTCAGACTCCTGGGTCACAAATAGTACAGCTGTCTGAAATCACATCACATTCTCTATGAGCGCTCCAGTTCCCCAGTTCCTTCCGAGTCTTTCCTTTAAAAGTATACATGAAAATATAAAATTATTTCCACTGGCACCTTTATTAGAATGCCACTTAGTTTCCTCTGTCTGCTATTGAATGCTTATGAACTACTTTGGTGTAGTAAAAATATGTTTTCAGTAAAAAAATTTTTGTAAATCATGAATGGTTTTTAAAGAACAGCTATAAAACAGTTAGTCATAAACCAGCTACCTCCCTGCACAACACAGGGTGCCTACACTATGTACTCTACAAGAAGGCTGAATGGCTGAAGCCTTAGAATACTTTAAACACTCATACAAACACCACATTTACTATCGCTTCTGTTGTGGGGGTAAAAGACATCAATATCGCGACGGTATATTCTACTTGAAGCTATGTACTGGTAGAATACTTCAATTTAAACAAAGTTTCCAGCTATCCCTCAGCTTTTTTACAATGCTTTACTATGTGGTTTTATGATAGTAAATTGTTCTGGAACACACAGGATAACTGAGCTGGTCAAGCTGCCATGATTTCCATTTCAATGGGGTATAAATTATTGAGTGATCTTGAGGAAGAAGGTGTAATTACATACAATGCAATATTTCCAATAAATTCTTAGACTAGGCTTGAGAAAATCAAAATTTTAAGGCATTTGCCCATGGAGTCCAGAATGTGGAAGTATGAACCTGAAAAAAATCAAGATTGAGCTCAACAGCAAAAAAACCCAAACACCCCCAAAATAGGATTCACATCTATACAGATGGAAAACCGCTAAACAAAGAAGTGACTGCATGCGCTCAGGTGTGGTGGAAAACAGGAAGGTTTACAACAGTACTCTTTAAGGCAACGAGATACAGCTTCACTACGGAGTCCCTCGCAAGGAAAATGGATCAGAAACATGTTCCTCACACTGTGTGGACAAGGGAGTGCAAAATGATGCTGAGTGAAATATTAAACAGTTCTGTAATAGAGCTGTAAGTCAGCTGAAAGGAAACTGAGGCAGAGCTGTGACAAACCTAAATAACTGGCAGCACTTGTTAGATAAATAGAAGCAAGTGACAACAGACAACAAGCCAGGCTATCTGGGCAAGGACCTTGTAGCACTTTCAGGTGAGACAAAAACCCACTAATATTATTTAATGCTTTTTTCCCAGAACCATTGACATGTCACTAGGGAATGTCAACAAATAATGAAATAATAACACTTATATCGTAAAAAGATACGTTATGCAAAGACAGTTGCTATGAATATTCAGTCATTACTTACACTATTTTTTTCTGAAGCATTTGCAATTGACCATTTCTACACTGTTTCGATGCCCAGAATGCATTCTGGACACAAATCTGTGGGAAGCATATTTTCCTAAGAATATTATCATGAGTGCCAGAAAGGCTGTTGGTCTGAAAAAGTTTCATATGACTTTGTTTGACCAGGGACAATGGGGCAACATGTCTCAGATAAAGAATATTCCTCACAAATTCACTGAGTCCAAAATTTTTGAAAAGTTAGTCCTTGAATAATAACTTTGTGGAAGGAAATGATCGCAGTTCACAGACATCTCCTGAGCAGAAAATAGTAACTAAATACCGTGGTAATTTAGTGTTCACTGGAAGTTATTCACTTAGCTCAAGTCAAATCACACATACTCTATGTATTAATTCTAAGCTACATTTAACTAAAAAGGTGGAACAAAGGTGCAAATGTTTTCTTCACACTTTCGTGGACTCCATTGGTGTTATCTATGTCTATTTACTCTAGCTGGGGTAGATCTAGACTGTTGCTTGTGACACAAAACTCTACTGTATGTCTTTCCCTCTTAAAATGAAAAAAAATCTCTGTGAAATCCAAATCTTCATCCTAGCTCATAAAACCAGACCCGGTGGGACTAGTTTCAGGAATATCCTACCAACTGATGTGAATAGCTGGAAAAGAAGTAGAGCATCCTCTGAGTAAGGACCACATGCCTAATTCCAGGAACATTTCTTGCTATACAGCAGGGCATTTATAGAAATACCATCAACTACATTAAAAACAGAACCTAGCAGAATATTGACCTGCAAGACAGTTGGCCATTTAAACACCAAACAGTAGTAAACTACAAAATATGTCCATTGCTTCTTACTGCATATTGTTATTGAATTTTCCCACATTACAGAATTTCTTTTCCTGAATATACGTAGTTTATTGGAGGAGTAATACAACCAGAGATTAGAAGTATGCTAAATACAACCAGTATTAAAAGTATCCTCTGTGTCATTCAAATGGAATCAGACTTGCTCAAAGAGCAAGCACGGTTCCAATCTCCATCCCCAGTGTTAACATTCAGGACTCCCTCCCAGGGTTGCTTATCTGATAAAAAGACTCTCCATCTGGAGTCTGATATTAATGCAGAAATCCTAGAAACGTGTCTAGAAAAGTCTCCACTATTCAACTAAAAAACATTAAACAGGACATGAAGGGAGGATAAAATCCTTTCAGGATAAAATATGTTTTCTATACTTCCTTTGGAAAGAGTGACAACAGACAATCTCAGGGTGAAACTGTAAATTCTCCAAGGAATAAACAAAACAGCTGAAAACGTCACAGATTAATGGTATCTGAATCAATGAAAAGGTTTTAACAAATTAAATATTTGCAACAATTCAGCTGTTTATTTAGGCCTCAGTATTGAAATACTGTTAGACTCCAGTACAGAGATAAGCAAGTGATGAACCAGAGACCTCTGGACCTAAATATATCAGCTATTTCTGCTTGAGTTTAATGACCAACCCTGGAGCTAAAAGCAGCAACAGCATATCATCTGTGGATTGGGACCTGAGAGGATAAGGAAAAGGCACTGACTATTGGCCAATAAACACTTAATCATGTCTATCCATCTCTCTTAGGGTTTTATACTGCCGTCCATCACTGTACTATCTGAGCGCCTTCATGTAAAATCAATAGCAATAGTGAAATCTCTGGAGGATGTCACAGTAACTCTGGCACATCTCCTCTTCCTGGGTCAAACTTTGTGTTTGCCTAACCATGTAGTCACACTCTTTGATTTTAATGAAGCTATTCATAAGTAGTACGTTAAGGAAGCTTCGCATAATGATACAAACATTAAACTATTCCTCCAAATATTGTTGCTAACAAGAAGAGCCAGGTTCAGATGCAATGATTTCTTCTAAAACTTGCCAAAACTAGCTCTAAACATAACCCAGAAACTCATTAAAAATTGAAATATTTTCCCTGAGTTTACCAAGAAGTATTAATTCTTTTCTCAGGACTTCGATTCTAAAACTAGGAAACAAAGCTGAGAAGAATACAGCACTGATTTGCATGAACTGCTTAGGAATGTTTCTACGAAATGTCAGTATTTAAAGTAGTCCCATCACACCAATGCAGAGATACACACAGCATCTTTCAATACAGTCTTTAACTTGATTGAACATTTGATGAACAAAGATTTCTTACTTTATCCATCAGCTGCACCCTCTTCATCGTTTACTGCCAGAAAAGGGAAGACACAGCTCTAAAAATGCTCTCAAGAAGGGCTGCCTCATTTCTTAGAGGAAACAATTTATTGTCTCCCCTGTTGACACTATTTGCCAGTGCTATTCCTATATCATAGCACCTAAATGATGCTACAATCATCTTCTGGCACATCAATGTCTTCACTCCACTTTTCAGCACACTCAACCAATCAGATCAGTTAGGAATAGGTGTACTTACACATACATATGGACTCAGCTTCATTTACTAACCCATACAAAACTGGGGTTCAGTTATGGCAATTCCTAAACAGATCACACTTAATCAGTTCTGATTTTCTTCACCATACAAGTAGAGCCTTATTTCATTACACTAATGCTCCAAATGTTACTGATTCTTTTTTAATGGAATTCCTTTGATTTTAATGAAATAAGAATTGTTGTGCTCAGAATTGTGCAAAATCTCTCTGGAGATCTCTATTTCACCTGCGCACAGGTTAGTGACTGTGCACTAATAAGCCACCTTCAGGAATCAGATTAATAAGACTATTGATATATCCAAGAAAACAACGAGCTGCCAGAGCCTAAGTGGTCTGTTGGACTGGCATGCTGAGACAGGCTAGTGTCAGTCCTAATGGTACTCAAAGGAGAACTGTGGTAGCATCAAATGCAGCTGCCTTTGACACTCTGGCCTGTAAAACTAGGTATCATGTACAGCTGGGCTGGGCAATGAACCACCTCAGACCTTGGAAGAACAGTCGCAAACCCAACTTTACTGGGAATATCCTTTATACATACTACCATACTCTGAATATTTGCACAGAGGAACCTCAGTTTTAGTGATAATGAACAAAAAAGCTTGAGACAAGAAATGGGCTAGAGTTCAGGGGATCCCAGCTTCTTACCTCCCACTTTCAGAACATATGCCGACCTTGCAGGTTGAGTTTCATTCATTTCTCCAATTCCATCTGATTGTACAGTTTAGAATTAAAATAACAGCTGCTTGAGTTCAAAAATATTTTCTTACTATGTTCCATTTTTTTTTACAAAGACTATTTGAATGTTGTTTTCCTGCAATTAAATGTCCAGACTAAAAATAAACTGGATTTAATTTCCAATTACATCAGGAAGAAAAAAAAATAACTGGATATCAGTTTATTGCCATGAATCTTTGATTTTCATTAACAACCAAGTGAAATTGTAATATATATGTCACTAAGGCAGTACAAAGCTCATAGCTGGAAGAACTGGGAGTATATACTGTGTATACCTACAATTATATATATTATTTCAAGAACAACCCAATAAAACCTAAGCTGTTGAATAATATTAGCAGAGTGTACAGAACCTACTTAAAACTCACCAACCCCAAACAAAAAGTCCATGTATAGCATAGAACAAACGCTCCTAGTTTAACGTTTTTTGAGTTACCAGGCGATTGCATCTAACCTGCAGCATATCCAAGACCTCCCTTTTTCACAGATGCACCTCAGCTACTAACAGAGAGCTAGTCCTTTTCTGATCCTTCTGTTGAAGTCATACCGGGCAGAAAAGGAAGGCTTGAGGTCACTGCTCTCTCAGCATCTGCAAAGGCACATGGGGTTTACAGGCACCCTCCAGAGAGAGCATGGATGAAAACTATCATAGCTGAGCATCTGACACTTCTGGGGCTGGTCAGTTAAGTTACGTAGCAGAAACGAAGTCCTTCTTGCACTGCTGCACTGAATGAGGGTAGTCTTTTCTTAGCATTCATTTCATTCATTACAATAAATCCTACTAGTAAGTTACCAGATGGAAATTGAGTTCTTAAACCACACAGATTTAGTTTTGCTAGTTTTATGGTATAAAAATTTACTATGGGTATGCCTTCTCTAACAAAATAATTTATAGGTTTGTATTATAGATATTTTCTGGATGTTTGCAAGGTAAACTTGGATGTTACATTTTAATTTTCTAGACACAGAGGAATGTTGGATATGGATGGAGGAATTATCGTTACTGGATTTGTCTCTTGCTATTGCCACTAACATATAGCAGAGCAGCTACATAAGCCGTATTGCCTCACCCTGCTTTTCCTTCCCTTGGGGGAAAACGGCTCCACAGGAGCTCCTCCTTTTATGCAATGGCCCCTAACCCTCCTCTCCCCCAGTTCCACCCTCCAAAAATAGAGCTATGTATGCCCCTGTTTTTTCTGCTAAGCACCCAAATTCTTCCCAGAAAAATTTTAGTACCTTGTTGTTTACAGAATGTTTCAAAACTGCAGTAGGAGGAACGGTAGAAAACAGTAAAAACATTACAGCACACTCCGTCGTCTCTCCCCTCCAGCCTCCCAACTCGGTAATTGGAAAGTAATTGTATTGCTTTTGGTTTTCTCAGGTTTTCCAGAAGAATTTAACTTTCAGCAGGGAACATATCTGGAAATACTTCTATGTTTTAAACATAGAGTTCTAATGAAAGTTAAGTTGCACTCTTACCTACAGCATTCTCTGCTGTGAAGGTTACTGTTTAAAAAAGTCTGTTTATACTGCACCATCTGTTTGGCTTCTTTACACTCACTTTGTTCTTTATTGTGTGCTGTAATTAATGAGGCTTTCTGTATTATTACCGTAATAGCTGATGTTTTTCTTTATAAATGAGAAGCAATAGCTCCTTCATGATAATTTCAGCTTACTTCAACAACTGAGGAGAATTGCCTTAAGACAGGACCTTTCAGTTGAGGTACCTTCGTGGTATCTGAGCAGAAGTCTTAGCAACATGGCAGACCACTTGCCTTGAGATACCATGAAAATTAAGCTCCAGAGAAGCTGGATTAAGTTAGGATGGCAACTTCGTCTGCAAAGGAGAGTTGTCACATGTGACTACTGCACCATTTGGCAGATAACAAAAGAAAGAAACAAAAAGCTGTCTGACAGCTTTCGTTTCATCTTTGTCCAGTGGCTTCAAAATACATCACAAAGATAAGGCCATGCTGCTAATGCCTTTTTGACTAGGCCGACAGTTTCTGTATGTTCGTGTCCCCTCCATCCCTTTTTTGAAGTTGCAGACCATCTTATCTTTAGGGGGAAAGACTGAGTACTTTAGATATACAAAAACAGCACCTTCATAAGAATAAGAGCAGAAATTGAGTAACAAACAAACTGGTTTGGTTTAACATAGCTGAGGGAGCAAAAGTGCCACAAAACATGAAACAATCACTGCCTTTCACTTCACAGATATGCATGCTGTGCTAAAACGAAGGACCCTCCTTTTAACTTTTTCATCTCTTTTCTTCAACTTTCATCTATGATAAATTCCTTTCACTCTGCAAACTACGGCTGTACATATGAGAGTTTTGAACTTGCCATTTAGTCTTAGCTAAGGCCTAAGAGATAATCAACTGAGGCTAAAATGACCTCTGATAGTTGCCTTTCAAAAACTTAACAGCCTACCTTTAAAACCACATTTCACCATCTGCCCATCAAGAAAAATGATTTCTGATGGTCTATACTCACTGTTCATCAAGGGCTGATTTTCTCATTTGGGTGGAGTTTTACGGAGCTGATTCTCTCTCTCAACCCTTTGTGTTATTAACTATTACTTATTGAGAGATGTGTTCAAACTGACAGCAAAGATGTAACGGGGTGGGACTGGGCTATATTAACAATTCTATTCAATTTGATCTGTGTTATCTGCAGATAATCTCTACATGTTTGCTAGCAATCTCTGGAGTATTATGTGTATTGAAACTTCCTCATAATTTTGAGGGGGAAAAGCAGGAAAAGAAAGGAGGAATTAGGAAGGAAAATATTGCAGATTTCCTAATGTCACAAAACAGTAGAAGAAAGACCCTTTTATCTCATATTTTGGTATATGAATCTTCTGTCAATAAAGTTGTGCATTATATATGTACACACACTCACACACACACATATATATATACGTGTATACATACATATATGTATTTTCTGTCTTTCATAGTGTCAGAAATCTTTGACTTGTCCCTCAAACTGGCCTGAAAAGCATGAAGAGACTTCTGTAGGATATTGTGTGGAAAGGTTCATGTAAGGTGCAGTACTACTGCTTAAGTCTGTGCTTTTGCTGTAAGATAGCATGAACCTAACTGCTCCTTACACTGAGAGATGAAGGTTAAAATAAAGACTCACTGCTCTTCTCCAGGAGCTCTAGACAAGAGACAAATCACTTTCCAAACCTGTTCATTGCCTACGTTTACTGACCAGAGCTCATATATAAGCTCCTATAAGTATACGCTGTATCACAAGACCATACTTACCACTAAAGCTAAGTGATTAATTCATAAGGATTATTGCCTTACAAATTAAGACCTCCTCCTCTTCACAGAACACTGGTGTATTTTGCAAATTCCTCAGTTATTTGTTATTCTGTAGTACTTAATTAAATTTAATGCATTTTCAGTTTTATAGGGTAGTAATAGTTGTGTTTTCAGTTGAAATGCAGCAGTCAGTTACAACATGTGTCATATAAGTCATATGGTAGTTTTTCTTTCCTGGCTGGGAATATTAAAGGAAGTCTTAATTGACTGTTACACACATGCAAATTCCATTACTATTTGGGAGAATATTCACTGGCAATATTAAAATTTGTTCAGTTATAAGTAACAATTCATGACTTGGGTATTCCTACTGTCATTTTTGTAGGCTGAATAGTAAGTTCAGTATTCTGTATATAACTCAACCATGGGCCACAAACACCGTAATAACTATGTTCCCAGAAACTAGGAGAGATAAGAAAGTTTACCCTTGTCATTTATCCCTTCAAACCCTGTCATTTGTTGGGAATCCTGCTCCATCACATAAATCACATGTAGCCTTGAGTAACAAGCTGATTCATTTCAGTATATAGCTCAACACTCATTAAAATTAAGTTAAAAGTCTAAAGAAGCCAAATCTATAGAGATTAAAGGAGTAATTTCCTCAGTCTACTATACTTCAGATGCACATTATTTTAATTTTCCATGTATATTTTCTGTTGTTTCCCTGAATTTTTACTACAATATGCATTTTGAGCCTAAATGATTCTCAAAACAAATACATATTTTCTATAGCAGTTGTTTCTAATGAATTGGACTTTGCTGGTTTTCTACTTAAGGAAAAATTCAACATTTTCTGAAGCACAGTCTAGTGGTATAAAAATACCCATTGGTGTTTGATTATAGACTCACTTTTATGCATTAAAACCTTACCAAATTTCCTAGAGAAACAAAACCATCAAAACACATTTGTTAAGGACAATCTACATAGCATAAGCTACACCTGATAGCATGAAATTTAACAGTTAAGCTTGCATATCCTTTACTAAATCAGACTGATAGCAGAACCATTAGCTTCTTGGAGAAATTTTAACTCCAATTTGCTTTTCTATGGAGAACGCTAAGCGGAATACTTTAGGCTCTGCTACAGCCAAGCTGATAGCTAAAGGATTCCTGTTTTGACCTCCTTAACAAATAAATATTAATTAAAAATGTATTAATTCCTACGTGCTTTTGAAGAAGATATTAAACAGATAGGCCATGGGGATGTTCTTTTTGTTTCTTCCTAGCTTCAGCAATAGAAAAGAAGCTTTCTATTAATTTTTTCTAAAGCATGAAAAAGCTGCAGTGTACGTACATGCACACACATGTAGGACTTGAAGGTGTGATCAGTTATTGGTGTATGTCCACAGCAACAAGTTAGTAAAATTAGTTGTTTGCATATTATAGACTGTAACAATCTTCATAAGCAAACCATTTTGGAGTTATTCTGCTTACAGGCTAAAAAAAAGTTCTACCAAAATGAAGTTGTTCCTTAGCCTATAAATGATATGGCCTCTTTTACTAAATAAAATGCTTCTGTGTAGAAAATAACCACAAGTCTCTACCCCCCCTTACTAACCGATTCATATAGATGGTGTCCCATGAGACACAGCCAATGCTTTTTGCCAGGCTTCCTATTTTCTGTTTGAATTTCCGTAGAATTTGCAAGCATCATTCAAACAGCAGATATTAATGCATTTTATTTATGCTCTCACTCTTCTCTGTGCCTGGTAGGCGATGCTTGCAAATGTAATAGGAATTCTGGTCAACTGCTTAGGCTGTATGGTCAGGAAAGTATTTATAGTCCATTGGCATGGACAATTCTTATTCAATTACACGTTATGTTCTCACGAGGCTTCTAAAAGCCTCTTGCATCTAATTTGAAGGGACCTCCAGGAAAATTCCCAGCTCCAGAAACTTAAATTTTCAATACATTTTCTATCCTGAACAATTAATAAACAAGCTTAGCTAGTAAAAGAGAAACTGAAAGCACCCTTTACCAGTACTATGTGTAGGAAGATTGCTACTCACTAGTAGTTTCTGTTCCAGGAGGAACAGATCACAAAATAAATCACAACAACATGATCTGTGCAGTTGCGTTTATAAATATTCACCTTCTCCTCACAGGTGGTCTCAGAACTGGGCCCAGGCAACATACCAAAAATAGTAAAAAAAATAAAAATAAAAAATTACAAACTGCAGCCTTTTTATATAGAAGCACTTTGCGAGAATTCACGTTTCACTTTCACACTCTCTCACTGCAAGCACTTCACAACCTGATGATGACGGGAGGCCACTGATTACATGACATCAGTGCAGGAAAAAGTAAAAAAGAAATGACTTCACGGCTGTAATACAAAAAAGTAACAAATACTGAAACATTGTCTGAATTGAAGAAATGGACAGAGACGTAAACTGGGAGGAAACAAACAGTACAGAGAGGAGGTGGGATGGTAATTGTTGAATGGCAAATTGAGGCAGGGCATCCAGAAACCCAGAAGAGTCTGCACTGGCTGATACCAGCACATATAACATGTCCTGTATAGTACAGCACAGTGTGCTCTACTGGTCCAACCAGATCCCTGCATGGTATAAGATACAAGCCCAAGAGTTATGTTTTTTAAACAAGTGCTACTCCAAGTTCTCATTAAGGCACTGGAATTTCTTCGAACCACTGGTCTTCCAGATTGTCTACCTACTCACATGACTGTAGACAGCACAGTTCCATTAGGCACAAATACTCCTGTTATCACCTAAGGTCAAGAATCCTCCTTCACATTACATGCTATTAAATGACATTAAATGGCATGTCCAAAAATGGGGACTAGAGAACAAGACAGAGAGCATATGCACCAAATACCATAATAACTGTTGTTGTCCTGCTTTATGTTTAAGCAGTTCAATTATTTCAATTTAGGTTTTGTTTCAAGTTTTTCTAAACAATGCTGCACTTCTTTGTTAGGCTATTCAGAAAGTTCATGATTTTCATGAAGTTCTGTGATCGCTGAACCACTTGCTGATGTCCAACCAATTGCAATGAAGGTGAAACCCACAGCCATGCCAAAACATTTTATTGAAATGGGAAAACACAGCAAGCAAGCTACAAAATCCACTGAAATAGTACCCCATGACCCCAAACTAGCTAGCACAGAAAGCTACATTTAAATCGATACTTAATTCGGCAGAAAAATCAATTTCTCCTCCTCTACAATCCATAAAATTCATCAGGAAAAAATTACCCCTCGCATATTAGTAGCCCCTTCACTCTACGGGTTTAGAAAATAATTACAATAGACAATTTCAAGCACTATAGCAGGTTGGGACAACACGCTATAAGGTATTTTGCTATCTGTAAATTAAAACATGGATTAGATGTGAATGTGAACACGTATAGCTTTCCTAGTTTTCCTAGCCTCCCTTTGGCAAAAGCAAACATTGCTTACAGGAGCACTTTTTACTTATAGCTGTCTACAGTGTCATGCCATGTCCAGGTTTTATTCCCGGAAAATGCACACCTTTTTGCAGATACCATGCAGGATGCAAACAATCCTATGTGACAATGCTTGTTCTGTTAGTATCCAAATAATTTCTCCTAAAGCAGTGCCATCTTGCCTTCATTCTTCCACATGGGCATTTCAGCACTACTGTGAAATAGTTAAAGAGCTTAACTGAATGTCACACACGGAGTTCACGGATCCCTACCAGTATGTGTGCGCCCTTGGGTTTGGATGCTCCACACTTGGTTGTCTGGGCAATCTCCTCATCTTTAAACTTTCTTTACAGTCTAGATAGCTCACTGTTAAGTATGTTTTTAAATATAATGTATAGAATGGTAATGATCTAGCTGAGATTCTGCTTCATATTTGACAAATCAATGCATTTTGTTAGAATGTCTGACTGAATAATATTCTGAATTACTTAGCAAACAAACACCACAGAAATTGCCTTTTCATTTTCACTGCTTGCTGCTATTACAATCTCCATCCCTTTCCCTCAAGTAACTCTTTGCCTTTCTTTTTCTTGGACTATTGGACATTTCTTTCCTGAATTTAGATTGCCTATTCTTTTCAAAGGCTTCAGAGTCTTTGTGGGGATATAGTCACATCTTATCAAAGAGGTCCAGCCTCTGAGAAGTTGTTTTCTTCCACTGTATCCCAGAGCTCAGATCTTAACACTTTTTTGTATTCACAGTCCTGTATTGTCTCTGACAGAAGTTCAATAAAATTGTCTTTCTACCCACAATATCAGGGTTCTCAACATTGTTTGAACTGAGTGTTATAGACCTACCAGTCTATCTCTGCTGAGAAACCTGAAATCTCCTGCCTGCCTTATTATACAGTTGGCAAAAGGCCATTGGCAAAAGGTAGCAGTACATCTCTTGAAAACTGATGCATCACTTCAACTGTTTTCAGCCAATTAATTTATGTCATAATTCCGGAATGTTTCCTTTTTATACAGTCACACAGTTGGATACCAGAAAGGTGGAGCATTATTGTTACCATTGCTCCCACTATTATAACCTGTTACTATAAATCTTTTAAAAATGGTTTCCTTCACTACTTTTCCTCCTCATTCCTGCATTTTCTTATTTGAAGTCTTCCATGTTTCATGCACTTCTTTTCTGTTTCTAGCTTTAACTACTCATCTCAAAGTTATCACACAGTGTTACAATGCAGCACACTGGCTTCCCACTGCATCAAACTGGCTGGTGACAGCAGCAGGCGCAAAGATTGTTTTAAGGCTTCACTTTATTCATTTGCTCCTAGCCACATACAAGCTCCCTTAGGTAACGCAGAGGCGCATGTCATTTGAAAATGAAAAAGCCAAACTGATATTTAAATAGATTGAGGATGCAGCAGTACATAGAGTTCCTATATTTGCTCAAGACTGTGCAACCAGAAAAATCTATCCTACCTTGCCAAAAAAAACCCTATCCTTCCAGTTCCCAGGATCACTCCCATTTCATTCATGTAGTTACTTTTTCACGAATGGAAATTCTGTGGCTGTATGCAATGGCTGAATTCAGTGACCTAAGAGGTCACTCACATTTCTATTCCTCATTCTTTATTTTCACTCTTCTTCTGTGTTCTAGAATTGAACATCCTTATTTTAGTTCCTTAGAAACTTCTCTTACCCATCTTCCACTCATTGCTACATTTACCACTTACTCCAACCTTTCCTCTTTTTTTTGGTTTTATATTTAGAGCCAAGTAGACATGAACAGACAAAAGGGATAAGGAATGGTGAAGGACTGAGACAGCATTTCAGAGTCAGAAGCACTTGCATATCAGGACCCACACTCTATAGTGACCCTGTAAGACTCTCAGTCTGTGATACTGTTTCCTGTTCTTCAGTCACCTACATCGGGACTATTCTAATAGTTAATGTGTTGCAGTTTTACTGCCCTCATGCATTATTCTTAGGAATACTGTGTCTGAATCTAGTAACTTATCTCCTGCAGTTCTTTTTGGTACAGACACTATTTCCTCCTCCACAAATACAGGCAGACCACCCTGAGGCTGCAATTATCTTTAATTAGCCACTCTTCTTTTGTTTTTTTTTTTTCTATCTTCTTTTTTTTTTTTAACTGCCTTGGTTTACCAGCTGTTTCTTACCCATGTTAAGGATGCTTCCAATCTCTTCTGATACACTCTTCGAACCTATATACCAGAAGTACTCCAGCCTTGCTCGCCTTCTTATGCTGCTACAAGAGTAGGCTGGCAGAACTTAGCATTGGGTCCTACAGAGCATGAGTCTGTTGTCTCCATTTTCACATAAAGATGAAATAATTCTCTAGGAAATGTACGTGAATATCAAATCTGTGTTTTGCAGTTGACACAAATATAATTACAAGGTAATATACACATGAAGAACTTTCAGTCCATTGCCTACAGTATCTTGAAAAAGAGGCTACAACGAGTCTAAAAACAGACTAAAGCAACCACATTATCAGTAATCAAAAGTTAAAGCGTGAGGGCTTGCCTGACTTACAGACACTCTACTGAAGTCATAAGACTAATCCTGAATAAGGAAAGCTGTATTTGGCCTAATGCTATTTCACTGTAAATTGGAAGACCATGCTATTCATAAAAATATAAATGTTCCAAGCTTCACTGCCGTAATAGTGATTTTATTTCTGATATGTATCAGCATGAGCTCAGATATGTTATTCAGGAAAAATTATTATGAAAAAAAAATTCCATTCAGCTGTGCTAGCTGTAATGAGTTTGCATTTGTCAAATGGTTTTATGGTTAAATGAAAAGTTAATGATAAACAACCTTTTGGAACTGCTGGATACACCAACCATGTGCTGGGTGTGACATCCGTCTTCAGCAAATAATGTTTTGGGAAGTAATCTGTACGGATATGAAAATGAGTATACTATTTCATCATTAACAAGTACTGCCACAATAAAGAAGAGGAAATGTGAAAACACTTAAAATGATGCTTTTGTTTACCTGTGATAAGGTAACTCCCCCTCTTTTTTTAATGTTTTCACTTAAGAACTATCTACCATTTAGGTTGAATGACAGTTAATAGAGTTATGCCTTATAGCCTGTTTCATTAAACTTTACTGAATTGTAAAAGCATTATTGGTTGTACTACATTAAGTAGATCAACCGATAAAAATCGAAGGATTAAAATCAAGCCTTTTATGCACCCTGGGGAAGATCTGAGAAAGGTAGCACCTGTAGACAGAGGGAGCAATCTTTGGAAGCCTAGAGGAGTGCACTTGGAAATCAGCCTCTCTCCCTCTACCTCTTTTTTATTATGAAGTTTGCTTCCCCTCCCTCCATATTTGTGAGGCGTGTGTGCTGGGATCACTCTAACCGGCCCAAATTCCTGCATCCCAAATGAGTTTCCCAGATGTAACTTATATTGTGTATCTCTTTTCTCACACACCCACACACATATCCTTGTACTCCATACTCCAACAAAGCTGGCTCTTGCTTGCCCTAACTGACCTGTTCAGTCTAAGTTTGCATTGGTTTACATGTACACACATGGAGACTGAATATGAAGACAATGAATCTCTATATTTAATCTCCCTCATACGTTAAAGATCAGGTATCTTCTACCCTAGATATACACAGAAATCATGTGTTGGTGACTACCCCAGACTGTGTGTTTGTGCAGTGTTTTTACTGTATTTTGCATTGTTTAGATTTGGTAAAATGGAAAAAAGGTTCTTCACTATTTATATCATGCAAGAAAAGTGCCCCTCATATCATTAAATGATAGTGTTGTATGCAATACACACACATTATCTGAAAGCTTATAGACCTGTTATATATATATAAACCTAATGCAGACAGCCATAATAGTTTGTATGAGTACGTAACAGTGTGCTTACTGATCCAGTCATGAAACTAAAAATGAAATTATATTTCCTCCATCATAATACTGAAGTCAGTATATAATATTCTAAAAGAACAAGCACACAATAATACCTAGGTTAATACTGGGTACCATACATTATTGTTCAATGCTATCAAAAAGCAGCATCTTCAGATTCTTTATTGAAACATATGACATTACTTAAATTGTCATGACAAAGACAAAACTGTTCAATTTCAGGTTTTTCTAGAACCTCAGTTTTTATGAAATTGTTGATTTTTTTTTCTAACGGAAGTATAATTTATTTGCTGATTAGATTCCAATAAAGGAGTTTAGTCCTGATATTTAAAAAAGACATGTTTAGAAGTCCTAAGCACTGACAGAAGCATTCTCCTTTGTCTGAACTCACATCCTGACTAGAAAAGGGGGATTTAAGCCTCTTGTTCTTCCTACTATTTGATCATAAGACACCAAGTAACATTCAGCATAACTCATTTTCATGCAATGCTAAAACTTTGCATGGTTATATATAGTTAAATTTAATAGGAACCACTGTAAAACTGCGAGGATACTTAATCTGTTGCTCAGTTTTTATCAATTATTTCAGGTTTTTCACTTTCAACCATCGCTTTTAACTGCTAACTTGTGTGAATTATTTAATTTGCACAGAACATCCTAACTGTGTTCCTCACGGATGGATTATCCAGATTGTGTATTAACCTCAAACAGATAGAGAGGCCCTCAGCTGGCTCCTCGCAGAGATGGTATTTACACAGACCATGCCATTTGGCTCGCGAGCTTGCTTCAGGTTCCAGACACACTAAACCTGTGTCCAGCCCAGCCCCTAAGTCTTTCCGCATGGATGGCATGAGGGATTTTTATAAACTTGGCTCCCAGGACTGACTTCCATGAAACCGCAGCTCAGCCAGGGAACTTTTTGTATGCGATATTTTACACCCTTGTTGTGAGTCATGAGCTATCAGCACTCTGGTTTTAAGTACTGTCCTCCTGGAGGGCCAGGATTCAGTACCTCAATTTTGGTGTTAACTAAGAGGAGTTTTTGTTCGGTTGGTTGTATTTTTTTTTTTTTTACCTGTGGATGCAAAATGAGCTGAGGCACTTTGTGGAGTTCAAACGCGGATTAAAGTGCCTGTGAAGAGTCTGCTGGATCTCAACAGGGCTTATTAGCTGAATTTACTAGTTCCTAAAAAAAAACAAAAAACACTTTTAGTCATGAAAAAAAAAAAAAAGCCAAGACAAGCCGGACGGGGACCAGCACCTCCCCTCGGCAATCACCTGCAGCTCCCGCACAGCCGACGCAGCTCCCGGGCACACGCAGCCCCCAACATCCCCCGGGGGCCCCCAAGGCGCCCTCCCCCCCACCGGCCATGCCCCCCCGCGCGCCCTTCCCTCACAGCGCCCCGCGCCAAGATGGCCGCCCCTCCCCCAGCCCCCACCGCCCCCGCGGCCGGGGCCGCCCCGGCGCCGTGCCCGCCCCCCGCGAGGGGTGGGCGCCCTGGGGCCGCGCCGCGCCGTGCTTCCGCCCGGGGCGCGGGGCAGGGCGGAGACAGCGGCCGGCGGGAGGCAGGCAGCCGGGGAGGGCAGGCGGCGCGGCTAAGATGGCGGCTCCGCTGGCCGGGCAGGCGGGGGCCGCGCTGCGGGACCTGGCCCTGAGATCCGCCCGCCTGCGCGGCGGCTTCGCGGTGAGTGAGCCCGGCCCAGCCCGGCCCAGAGCCCCCTGCGCGGCGGGAGCCTCCGCACGGAGACCGCCCCGCTCCCCGTGCCCCGGCCCGGGCTGCCGCTCCCTCGTGGCGCCGCGGCGGGCTCCCTCCCAGAAACGCCTGTTGCCCGCAGCCGGCGGGAGACTTTCCGTCCTCTTTATTTATTTATTTGTTCAATTTTCCGCGGGCCTCAGCCTGGTTAGGTTTCCAGACCTTGAAGGAGGTGTTGAACCTGCGGCCGCGCTGTATTTTAGCTGCAGAAATACCGAATTTAAAAAGGGCGCAGAAAACCCTCGCGCTGCGGGGAGGCTCTGCCCTGGCCCGGTCCCCGCGGGCCCTGAGGAATTGGGGCCAAAAGCGCCCCGAGCGGGTCTCCCCGTTGCGCCCCGCGAGCCGGCTGCGGGGGTGCAGGTGAGCCGGGCCGGGTCAGCCCCGGCGTGATTTTGGCCAGGTGTGAGCAGCACGAGGATTTTAAGCCAACCGAGACCTTCTTCTGAAGGTTGCTAGTGTGGCCTTTTAGTTTTGCGTGTTTGAAGTCTTCTTTTTCCTAGGCTCTGCTTAGGGTTTTCTTAATAGAAATTTAAAACGTATCGACGCTGCTAAACCTGATTAACACCGTTAATTGGTGTTTAGCAGTGGTGCAGAGTGAACTTCCCTCCCCCTTTTTAAAATTAAAAATACTTTTGCTTATTTTAATAGCAGAAATAAGGGGACATCATGCATAAAGTGCATTACTTATAAAAACACACAGCAGCGTATTTTCGACAGCAGCGTCGCCTTAGGACGTGATCCGCTTTGGTTTTGGTGTGGTTCTGCAGGTTTCGTGGTGTGGTTCTGCAGGTTTTGGCGTTGCAGTGCAAGCTCAGAGCAGGCTGAGGTTGCCCTGTTTTCTTTACCTGGAAAGGCGGGTGATTGCTCCAACTTCCCTATTGCTTTGAATCGTAAAGGTATTATGGGATAGAACGATGGGGCCTCCTTAAAAAGCTTTAACTTAGAAGTTCTTCCAATATGTGACAGGAGTTTTTTATTCATCTCAACTGGAGAACGGGGCCCGACAGTAGAAAGTCTGAAGATAAAGTGATATACGTACGTTTTAGATAGCTCTGATGCCTTTGGCAATAAATGCCTTTATTTTGTCTTTTTATCAGATCCGCAGTGGCACAGGACTCTGCTTTGGTCCCTGCTTCTGATCATGAGTATTTTCCCAGAAGCCAAAGCTTCTAGAGCAAAGGAAACTTGTTTCTGGTTAGTTCTGCTCCGCAGGTGCTGCTGCTGGGGAGGGTGCGCGTGTCTGCTGGACGTCCTGTACGTGGTACACCTGTCAGATCCAGCCTGTTGTTGGTGCTGAACAGGGCTTGCATAGGACATCTGCTTTATGGGGATCATCTTTTAACTTGAAGGAAACTAGTGCATTGTTCACTTCTGGCTCAGTTTTAAATCCAAAATCTTTTGTTCCTAACTCTCCTTATGTACTGGTGGGTATATATTTGGCAATTCAGTGCAACTGATTAATTATTTTAGTGTGTGTCCATTTCATATATATACATGTGTGCATGTATATGTGTGTACATAAGTGTGTATATATATATACATACACATATATTCACACATTTTGATTAGTAATCCTGTCAGTCCCAACTATGCGTTATATAGCTGAAGAATTGTTCCTGCCGTATGAATTTATGTGACCATGATTCCACAATAAGAAATGGAGAGATAACCTCCCTGTTTTTGTATGCATGTTTGTATACACTTGTTCTTGTAGGGCTCTGATGTATGCGCACGAGTACAGAGCACTGTCTAGAGTGAGCTGTCTCAGAGTGAAGCGCAGAGTTGCTTTGGGTGAGCTCGGTGTTGCCGCTGTCCTTAGGTACGCACTGTAGCAGCTTTCCATGGATAGAGGTGGAGTTTAGGGTGTCCACGCTCTATTCTCAGGGCAGGGCACGTGGAGGTACCCTGTACGTTGCCCTGCTGAAAGCAGTGGATATCAGCTCAGATTCTCAGGAGTATTCTTGGGATTTTAAAATGGCTAATGTTTTTTTCTTTTGTCTTTACTTTTTTGTTAGTGGTGTTTATGAAATAGAGATATTGAACTTGTATTTTATTTTTTATTATTTTGTTTCTGAACTCTGACAGATGTTGAGAGCACCTCCCAAGATTTATGTTTCCCAAATAGCCTATTTTCAAGAAGGCATCAATACTATGTATCAACAAATCAAGTTCTTGATTTCAAAGTATACAATTCCCATTTAAATCATCTCCTAATCTTCCACCATCTCAGACTGAAGTACAAACCTTCCTGAAAGTGTACAAATAACTTTATCAGCCAGAGCCTGGATTTTTGTGCTACAAAGTAGGGTAAGGCATCTGAGTAAGAGATTCCTTCCATTAAAGGAATCATTCTCATTTGTGTCACTTGCTACTTTAATTCAGAGCACAAATTACATTGATAAAATGGAGTGGGCTTTTTCCTGTTTATGTGGTTTGCTTTTCTTTACATAAACAGTATCTTGAAAAGACTCCGTGTACAAAGCTGTCTGGTGTAGCAAAAGCTGCTCTCAAAGCCTGTTACATTTTTCTTTTCACATTGATCAGGGTTTTCCATACAGTAAGGATATTATCAAGAAATAAACTTTCAAAAGTATTTCCTTTGTGATTTTCATCATCCTTTCATGTGTTTGCAAAACTCCGATCTTGTAACCAGTAGTGTGTGTATTTAGCTTAGCAGTGAGTAATTCTATTAGTTTATTGGTACCAGGCGACAGTCTTAAATTCTTTTCATATTGAGCAAGGACCATAGAGTATCAGTTTTGTTTCTGAAACGGTGCCCTCTGTTGTTTTGGTAACACTGGATGAGTAGATACCGGCTGAGATTTAAAAACTTTCTTGATGACTTATTATGGGAGTCTTGTTTGTATCTGTCACAAGATTTCTTACTATTTCAAAACTGGTGATGCTGTTCATAACTGTATTGAAACAGAAGTTTTCTTGAGACAGTGTGGATACAGTCACTATAACCTGCAAGAATGATCATTCTTCTGTGTAATTTATTTTAATGGTGGAACAAAAGGTACTTGATCCTATCACATGAAAATATTTTATTGTCCTCCTGCTTTCCCTTTGGCTCCTTACCTTTTTAAAACTGTTAAAATTTTTTACTCTTTTTACTTTTTATATTCTTGATAGATTCCTTTTTTTTTTTTTGGTGCTTTTGGAGTTTAAATCTGACTGAGTGTTTCAAGAAGATAAAAGATTTTGGTGGTCCGTAGTGCATGCGGACAAGCGTCTTTAGACCCGCTCTTACTGGAGCGATATTTGCAAAGAGCTGTGACAAATGCTTTGGGGACCCCTCTGCAGCAGAATTCAATCTAGTTGGCTAGCAACAAATAGGCTCCACTGAAGGCTGTTTATTTGAATGGGAGTTGGATTGGGCCCTTTGGGAGAATGCTGTGTTTTCAAAATAGCCTCAAATACAGTGGATTTCAACGATGGATATAAATAAGGAACAATTAAAACAGAATCATAACAAAATGCTTAAGATACATCTTGAGTTTTCTAATACAGTGGGTGGGTATGGCTAGTGCGTTACATGTCCCTATCCTAGCCTTCAAAACTGTCCTTACTCCTACCGTAACATTTCCAAATTTCATGCATATTGAAAATATACCAAAAAGATGGGATGCAATGCAATCCCTGTTTTAAAATCTTCTGAATGCCTATATAGGTTTGAAATAGAGAACTGTTCAAGGTTACCCACTGCAGATGCCTTAAATTCCTAAACTTGAATACCTATAAAGCTTTGTTAATGCTGAACAGAGAAAATTCTGTCTTCATTAAGAAGTTATCAGCTGTAAGTGAAGTTAATGATCTTCTGTGCAACAGGAAACATTATCAAAAATAAGTTTCAATTCAGGTCTTCAGAAGCTGTACTTCAGTGCCAGAATTCTTACCCCCCTTTCTCCCCCCCCCCCCCCCCCCGGGCTTTATGTTAAGTTCATAAAAGTTTCTTGAAGGTTCGGACTGTTTTCCAATTTGGCTTTTCCTAGTTGACGGTTTTGCTATAATTCTAAGGTTTTACGCTTAGCAGCAGGCAGTGCATAAGCTTACTGGTTTTCACAAACAGTTTCTTTTTATAGGTATCCAAACCAAACGACTATAAAGCCCTCTCCAAACTGCGGACAAAACTAAAATGTCAGAGTGGAGCAGATGTTTGGCCCACTCCTCCTTGGCAGTTGCCTTAGACACATTGTTGTCAAATCCTTTTGGGGGATGGAATAGGGAAATGACCTAACTTTAGACTTTTTTTTTTAATGGCAGTTTTATACTGGTGGACCTTGTGACTTAAGAGCAATGTGCTTCTGGCGCATACATTCACAGCTTTATGTAGGAGTAGAAAGCATTGCACTTTTCTGCATTTATTCACCATTTTTGAAACTTTGTGTAGTTATGTTCAGGATATAGGCAAGAAAATGCAGCCTTCATGAATATGACATTGGATTGAGAATTAGCTGGGACACCTGAGTTGTTAAACCTGGCTGTGGATAAGTAAACTCCTCTCATCTTAATTTCCAACCAGTTCACCCCAAGACGTTTCTTACCTTGCTTTGGCATATTTAGGATTAATTAAAGCTTTTCCAGAAAAGCAAATGTTTGTTTCCGTTGATCTGACTTCTGAGGTACTAGTTAAAAATGCGGATAGGCACACTCCGTGTCTCCTGTATGGGTATCTAAGTGTTTTTCTTGTTTCCTCCTGTTCTTGTCTCTCTGGCATGTTTTCAATGTGCGTGGCAATTCTTTTTCTTTTAAACTTTCTTTTATTCTTGCTGACTGACAACAAGGATACCATGAGGACTGTGTGAAGATGTCGAGATTCTTTGGGGAATACAGAAAGATGAGATGAGTATTTACAGTCTGTTGGGGTTTGATTGTTTCTGAGAAGCAGACCGTTTTTGCACTATACTTCTTTTTTGGAAGGTTCATGTTCAGCATAAGTTAGTAGTTTATTTATTTAGTGTTTAGAGATATGATCTTTCTTTTTTCCTGGCTTGGAGACTCTCATAGATACCGAGTTGGGATTACTTAGCCCCTACCAATTATTTATTTTATTTATTTATTTTTATTTTTTTTGCAGTTGACCGTACCTTTAGCAAGTAGCTCAGCTCATTATTACCTCCACCAGTCTGATCTTTCTGTGCAGCTTTGAGTCCATGTTCTGCAGCTTTGAGCATATACCCTAAGGACTGACTCCAGAAAATTCCCTTTTTTAATATTCTCCACAGAAGAAGCCGGTTTCTAGCCATCTGTGAATCAGTTAGCTGTAACTCGTCTCCCTTTCCCTCACTTCCTTGTAGCATTTTAATAAAATATGGGACAGAGACAGAAATTGTGTTATCAGTGCAACTGATTATGACAATAACTTTGGAATTGGTAATTAAACATTGATCCATAATTAATAGCTAGCTATTGATCTGATTTTAACTAGATAACGCAGTAGGAGTAGGCATGAAATTAAGCAGAGAATTTAACATTGAGTATAGTGAAAAATTCCTTAATAGTGGACATATGATGTGCTGTTGAAGTCTGCATTGCTCTGATGTTATTTAAAACAGATTCTGCTGAAGAGTAAACTGTAAGCTGAAACCTTTCTTTAATATGACAAAGAAAGTAACACAAAGCTGGTGGGGTTTTTTGTGTGTGGTTTTTTGTTTTTTTTTGTTTTTTTTAGTTTGTAACATGCTGGTGGTGACATTGATTTTATGAATGAAAGAATTGAAAAATAGCCATTATTTACACTTATTTTTTAGAACAACCTTTTAAATTCTCAGTTAAAGGTTTATACTGATTAACAGCACAAAATGTTTAGGAAATAAAAGTTTGTGAATATCACTTTTATCTAAAAGGTGCTGGTTTGTTGAGAAGATTTACACATGTGCTTTTCTTCTTGCTGGTCTCTATCTGTCTTTTTGCTTGCTCATAGGTTTCCTAAACTACAAGAATCTGTATGCTGAAATTAAATTACCTTTTGTTTTATTTCTGTGATGATCTGATATCATATAAGCCTATAATCAAAAGTCGTAAAGCTCTAGACATTTTCCCTGATGGTGGATGCATGTGGGTTGGGCTGTTTCACTCAAAGAGTGTTTTACTGAAGCAAAGCACCTTTTTAATATTTTGAGATTCATTATCGTTCATGTGAGTTTATTTACCTTGCGCATTAATAGTGCTTGGTGATGGCTCCATTTCAGGCCATCCGGTTCGCCTTCAATCTGTGCGTACCGCTTTATTGATCAGCCCTGAAGAGCAGGGGAGTTCAGACTTGCCTCTATCATTTGTATCTTTGTATAATTAATGGTTTGCATTTTAGCTTTCTTTTCATAATAAGAAGGTATAGATTCTTGTTGTTTACAAGTGAAGGACCAAAGGTTATATGCAAGTCCTTATCAGCTAAATTAGTTTGTAGAAGAGGCATTATAAATGTTGCAACTTTGCAGTGTGTTTTCTGCCTTTGCAGATTAAATATTTGACTTTTTATAAAGTGCCTAACCGTTTTAAGTTAATAAATCTGAGAATTTGTCCTAAGGAAGGTGGAACAGACAAAATACTGACCTTCAGGATTCAGTGGACATTAATTCAGTTTGGAACAAAAGGGGTATCATTTACTTTTTTATGATTAAACTGTAAATGGAAGAGTTTTATTTGTCTGAGAATGGATGGATATTTTGAGAGTATCAGCAGCAGCAACTTTAAAACACCCATTCATACAGTGTGCATTTAGAATACTTCTGGAGCAATAAGCAAGCTCATGGGAACAATAACTGGGAAAGATGAAAAATGGGAAGGTATTACAGGAGTAGATAGACTCTGAGGAATATAAGCAATGAGCAATAGTCTCAATTTGTGTCAGGAGGAGAGAATCACTCTTACAGTAGTTACTTTACCTTTGGTATCTAACTCTCGTCCACCTAAATTCTTCAAGACGTGAAAGTTTTGTATGAATTGTCAGGAATGGAGAATTAAGGGATCTTTGATCATGTTTAGTAGGTTTGTGTGCTTGTCCAAGACTTTTGGTTAAAAAGTATGAAGCGGCAAATTAAAAAACAGGCGCAAATTACTGCTGGAACACTTCATCATTCTTTTGACATCTTCCTCTAAGGGATGCATGGACAAAAGAACAGTTTAATTTGACATCTGCTAATTTAATGGCAGCCAAGGAAGCAGTTACTGCTTAGCACAGAAAAGAAAAGCTGCTCATATACAATATTGGTATGAAAGTGTGTGGGAAATTCCAGGTATGGAAAGAATTGCATGTGCAAGTTATAATAAAAGAGATAAGTAAGAAAAAAGGTAGATATCTATGAAAATTGTAGATAAAAATGAAATTAAAAGCAACAGAATACTTTTTACTATCCACAGATGCCATGCTTAGCATTTTTAAGTTCTGAAGATGGCATTAGAAATTAATTTTATTTTGCCTTAAATTTGCTAGCTTCTTCAACTCTGCCACTCCAAACATGTTAAAAATGGTGAATCTATTTAATTGAGTTCTTTCATGCAGAGTTTCAACCTGGATTTGTTTTTCAGTTAAATGGCTCAGATTAAAATTGTCTGAAGTAAAGCTGTAAATGTAGGGAATAGAGGAACTGACATGTCACGCTTGCTTTAAACATGATATGAAACATTATGTGAGAGAGTAGCTGGAATAGATGGAGCTCTGCCTAGGGACAGATGATGAGCCAGTTGAGAGCCTATGGATCAGGGTTAGCGGGCAGACTGACATCGGTGACGTTATAGTAGGTGTCTGCTACAGACCACCTGATCAGGAAGAAGTAGATGAGGCCTTCTTCAGGTGACTGGAAGAAGCCTCACATTAGAAGATCTGTTCCTCATGGGGAACTTTAACCACCCCAATATCTGCTGGAGTGACAATGCAGCAGCGCACAAGCAGTCCAGGAGGTTTCTGGAGTGCACTGATGACAACTTCCTGACACAGATGGATGAGGAGCTGGCAAGGGGAGACACTGTGCTGGACCTCATACTTGCAAACATGGAAGAACTGGTTGAGGATGTGAGTGGGGCAGGGACCTTGGTGACAAAGGGCCCGGAAAAGGTACTCGATGCCTTCTTCACATTGGTCTTTATTAGTAAGATTTGCTTTCAGGAATCTCAGATCCCTGAAACCACTGGAAAGTCCAGACCAAGGAAGACTTACCCATGATGGAGGAGGATCAAGTTAGCAAATATGTAAATCAACTGGATGTACACAAGTCTGTGGGACCTGATGGGACCCACAAGTGCTGAGGGAGCTGGCTGATGTCATTGTGAGGCCACTCTTGATTAATTTTGAAAGGTCTGGGTCACTGGGGGAGGTTCCTGAGGACTGAAAGAAAGCAAATGTCACCCCTATCTTGAAGAAGGGCAAGAAGGAGGATCCGGAGAACTATAGGCCAGTCAGCTTCACCTTGATTTCTAGGAAGGTGATGGAGCAAATCATCCTAAAAACCATTTCCAAACATATGAAGAACAAGAAGATGATTGGGAGTAGTCAGCATGGATTTACAAGGGGGAAATCATGCCTCAGCAACCTGATAACTTTCTACAATGAGACTGGCTCAGTGGATGAGGAGAGAGTGGATGATGTTTTATCTTGACTTTTGTAAGGCTTTCAACACTGCTTCCCATAACATCCTCGTAAATAAAACTGATGAAATACAAGCTAGGTGGGTAGACAGTGAGCTAGACTGAAAAAAGGCTGAACTGCTGGGCTCAAAAGGTTGTTTAGCAGTACAAAGTCCAGCTGGAGACCAGTAACTAGTGGTGTACCTCAGGATTGATACTGGGTCCCATACTGTTTAACCGCTTAATTAATGAGCTAAGTGATGGGACCAAGTGCACCCTCAGCAAGTTAGCAAATGATACAAAACTGGGAGGACTGATACACCAGCTGGTGATTGTGCCATTCAGAGGGATCTCAACACATTGGAGAAATGGGCAAACAGGAATGTCATGAAGTTCAGCAAAGGGGAATGCCAAGCCTTGCACCGGGGAGGAATAAACCCATGCACCAGTACAAGCTGGGAGGTGACTGACTGGAAAGCAGCTTTGCAGAAAAAGACCTGGAGGTCCTGCTCCTTTTCCTTTCTCCTCCACTGTCCTACTTCTCGCTTCTGCTCACATAGGCATGGACTGTAATAAGGTACTAGAAAGGAAGCTGAGAATATTCCCAATTTCATTAATCTGTGAAGTAGTATCATCATCTTTTGAGTTTGGAAATTCTGTTTCATTTTTAATAGATGAATTGAATTAAATCCCCTTTCCTTCCTTTCCCTCCATATACACATTCCATATGTTTTAATGAAGTTTATCAGTGCAGCTCAGAAACATGCATAGTCTGAGTGTGGTTTTTAAGGCTACGTTAAATTTACATCAGGGCGATGACCTGTCTGTCTGGGGTTCTTTCCATGTCCTCTCAGTTATTTCCTCTCTCTGTGCAGTGTTAATGGAGGGGTTATTTTATTCAGTCCCTTTTCATAATCTTCTAGCTGCCCAATAGTCTATCCATGGTAACAAAAGCATGGAAGATAGAGGTGTCGGTCTGTGTAACTAACAGTAGAAATGATGAATTTTCACTTCTCTGTTGGTCTTTGAATTTGCTACAGATTAATGATTGTAATGTCCAATACATTTTCACTATGTTCTTCCACTAGTGCAGAGATGTCTCTTCCCACATTGATAGCATCTGGTAAGAGTGAAATAAAGTTAGATTTGAAGATTAAAGAGCAAAATATGTTTTTTAAGTCACTGACCTCAGTAATACATCCTATTCCTTTGAAAATCTAGTAACAAAGTTATTCTTGAAAACCATCTATCACACGCAGTTGTCTACAGGTCTTTTTTTTTTAGACTGTTCCTATAACAGTGGGAGTATTGAGGGGGAGATGGGATGTCTTGCTTGGTGTTTTGTCCCAGAGAAGCCTGGGACTGGTAGGAATACTAGAGAGTTTCTAACTCTAGTCTAGACTTCAAACTACAGAACTGTTACTTCCCTCCTCATTCCCTTCATACACGAGACTGGCTGGAGAATTTGGGGCTGGTTACAGACTGAATTACTGCCAAAGATTGAATGCTATGTTCATTACTTCGCTGTCTCTTATGAGCAACCATTTTGGGTCGACACTGGCTTTGCAGGTGACCTCTGTCACTTAGTGCCTGATTAATGTTATCGGCTGGCAGGTAGGCAGTGTTTTTAAAAAGCTCCTCAACGAACATGCTTCTGATGAAGGATTGCTCTCCCCTACTCCCTCAGCTCTCTGATTAGCTTTTATTGTACGCTGAACTTCCCCATGTCTGCAAGTCTCAATCATTCCAAATGGCCAAGCACAGACAGCGAATGTGCCTGCATTTCCAGGAAGGAAGAAATCAAAGATAGACAGCTTTGTTTTAAAGATGACTTAAAATAGCCTTTCATTTGCCTGGAATGTTTGATCAGTGATTTGGAAATGTAGAAATCCACTTTAAGGTCAGAGTCTTTGATGGTGATGAACAGATAATGCCATTCATAGTGTTCTAGACAAGCTTGCTTTTGGGTTTGAGGGTGGCAGCAGGGTGAATTTCCACTGTGAATAATGGAGAAACAGTAATAGAAAAGTGACCTACAAAGGAAGGAAAAACGTTCTTAACCTTTGGTTTCCTATTAAAGGCATGCTTTCTTCGATTATTCTGTGGCAGATTCTGACTTTTTCTCAGATCTTGGCCCAAGAAGTGAGAAGGCTACCTTCCTTTTGTACGTATGTTGCTTCGGGTTTGCTTCGTCTCAGTCTGAATCAACTGGTCTAATTAAAAACAAGACTTATTAACAGTAAAAGGTGAAGAATTCTGATTTAAAACAAATACTGAGTGCCAGTCAGTTCTTTGGTACTTCCAAGACAGAAACTGTTATGACCCATTCTGCACTACTTAAGTAAATCATCTATGACTAGGGATGCAGTAGAACTGTTTGCATGGATACTTTTCTATATTTGTTCTTCTGCTGCTGTGGGTATTTGCGTCTTTATTGCTTAGGAGTGTTATGCTGCTTATTGCTCAAAGTCATAATGTACTGTGATGATGCAGTTAAGTAGTATGGAAATTATCATGATTTAAATTCATATATTAAAGAGCTGGAACAAAAATTTATGAACTGTGATTATGTTTCATATTTGCTTACCTATGAAGACAAGAGAAGATGAGAAATAGAGCTCAAACTGTCTAAATTAATGGTATATCAGCGTTTTCCATAAAATACCAGTGACTCTTAATACTTGAAAAAGTATTCTTCCAGGGTGCAGCAGGAGGGAAAGCTGCTTTTTGGTAGATATGATCACTAGAGTCAGGAATTCAGAAGCATTTCTGATCCACACTTTGGCCAAGGTTGGAGTTTCCTAAAAATTCAGGAAGCTTAATTAGGATAAAGCATACAGAAAATCCATACTGGGCATACTCTGGATATTATACACATTATATCTCTTGGTTGGTGGTAAAAGTTTAAGATTTTCTTTCTGGTTTTATTTAATGTGTAAAGCATTTGTTCATAGTTTGCATAAAAGTGTAATTATAATCTTCTAACAAAATTAGAATTAAACATGTTATAAGATGAGAGCAAAAATATTAATTTTCCCCTCAAGTTATCTAAAATAAAAGAACATTTCTAATTTATGTGATAGCTCATTTTACTTTTTGGGTAAGTAATGCATATCACCAGCAATCTTACTTTGTTTGCAAAAGAAGAGAACGTATTACAGTATTTTCTGCAACTGATTATCCAGTTGTATATGGCAGTGAGTTTATTTTCTTCAGATACTTCAAAGCCCATATTTTTTTAGGTCAGGAAAGTATGCTTTTCTTAAAGCTTTGAAGTTTTAAATAAGCAAAATGGACATAATGTGACTAAAATTAATTACTAATGCAAAACATCGCTATTGACAGCTAGCCTGCTGACAAAAGCAGAAATTGAGTCTGAATTCAAATTCTTGTTACTTTTTAATCAAAGGCTTGTTTAGAACCTCTGAAAATTGATTCTTGAAGTGTAAAGCTTCTGTGAGTGTCCCTGCTTCTTTGGCGTATGTAGATGCACAATAAATGTCTTTAATATTATTATTTTATTGTGCTGAAGTTTGTGTAAAAAATACAAGAAAAAAATGGTTTGCAAATTTTTTCTGACGTAAGCAGATCACATGTTCCCTAGCCAAGCAGTCTTGCAGAATTGGTTGCCCCTTTGGATGGGCTAATGGCTTTGGTTTGGGGCAGGTTACTTTGGTTTGTCGACATCCTATTTATTATATGGCCTTAGGAATGCTGTTCAAACCAGGAAGCTTTCACCTCATCTTAGGCTAGGTTTTCAAAGTTGTTAATGATTCACTGCTCATGTGAACTTCGGTGGGATTTGAGTATACTCAGCTCTGCTCAGTCAGCCTTTAAATGCTGAGCAGAATGCATCAGAGAACTCGTTAGTGTCTAAAATGTGCTGCCTTTTAATTTGCATCCATTTCTTTTGGATGTATGCTCTATTAGTATTGTTTGTAAATAAATAGAAGTCTTGCTACTTCCCTCTCTTCTACTCGCTCCAGTCCTCAAAAAACATATCCACAGATGCCCAGCAATATTGGCCAGGTGGTAACTGCTCAGATCTGCCTGGTAGGGCACAAGGATGGTTTGGAAGTAGGCTGAGATTCTGCTTTTCTGAGATAATAAGGATGTGACAGAAGGAGCTCAAGTCTGACCCTGTGCATGTTGCTGGTATTTTACAGTGAAGGTTAGTGGGTGGGAGAGTGTATTTACAGAATAGCTGTCAAAATCCCTGTGTGTAAGCAAGCTGTATGTAAGTTTATGAAGTATCATCATTACCAAAGATTTTAAATCTGCAATGAGTGAAGGATTTGTTTCAAGTTCGTTTTTGTCCATGCATGAGAAGTAAACACAAGGATAAGTCAGAAAGCTGTTTTAAACATGATTTAAAGGTACATTGGAATGGAGTTGTGTAGTTTTTCTTGAGCTAATGACCCAAATGAGTCCTGCAGTGTGGGAACACCACATCGCACCGCATTATTTCCAGGGGAGTGCAAAGGTTAAGCCTGGGATCAATCAGTTTGCAATCAGGCTGATTATAAAAGGAGAGGAAGAAGTACAAGGTAAAATCAAAATAACATAGGAGGACAGAAAGGTACAAAGAAAAATTTTCAGGTTCCCTTGAAGTAAAAAGGTTTCTTGTAGTAGGGAGCTAGCAACTATTCAGGAGAACTATTAAGGGAGGCACTTGAGTTTCGTTAAAATAACAATTTAGGTCTTTCAGCCCCATTTCTATCCTGAGTACATTTACTTAGAGACTGGCACAGCCTAAATAATCCTTACCATTTTGTCTGTAATATTGTGAAATAGTCCAGACATAATTAAGATGCTTTTCCAACTTTTAGGAAAGTTCATGTTTCTCATGTGCGTATTGCTGTGACTTAGGGTTAAAGGGAATATTTCCTGAATAGATATTGTTCCATTTTGAATCCAATCTATATGGCTTTGTAAATGAAACCTTCAGAACAGTGAATAATATGTGAACTACTCTGGTGGAGTCCTCTTACCTTGCTGTTGCGTTTGTCCCAGTGCAGCAGGGTGTTGCTGTTTGGGGTTGGAGCCACTGGAGCAAGGTTTAGAAGGTGGCCTTTAATGAAAGAGAGAGAGAAAACGGTGAGACCCTCAGCAGCACCGAACCGCTTGAGAGCTGGTGGATGTCCTGACGTTCCTCCTTCCCAGCCGAGGATGCCAGCATTAAGAGAGGGAAGAAAATGCTGAATCAAGAAGCAAGAGGGATGTGTTGAAGTATCATTACGTGTTTCCAAAGAGAACATTTTTTAATATATCATTACAGTTAAATATATTTTTTTAGTGGCAGGGAGTGTTGTTTTAGAGGTGGAAGGGTTGAATTCTCCTGGTATTTTATACATTTATTAATGAATTAATTTTGAGATAATTGGTCCTGAATGAAATGTTCAAGTCCCCCTGTCGTGATGGCATTAAAGTCTGAAGTCTGCAAAGCTCTACCAGGGCCACATACAGTTTTTACAGGAGATTACCTTGCACAGTTGATGAGTCAGCTAATTGGAGAGTTTTGGGAATCTTTACCCATTTCTGTGAGGGACACCCCAGGAGAGTGAGGGAAAATCAGATGCATAATTTTTTTTATTTTTATTTTTTCATTCAAATCCAGTAGGGTTCTATCTTTGGTAAAATCATTCACTCTTCCAGATTAAGTTTTACATTCAGGGTAGGCGGTTAGCTTGTTGAGGCAGGAACCGTTCTTTTCTAAGCGGTTTCTGCAGACTCTCGATACGGTGGTCCTTCCTTCCTTACGTGCAAGCGTCAGGCCTTTTCTCTCGGACTGAAGCGTGTCCTGCTGGAGTCTCTTGTGCCGGCTTTGTGCCTTCCCTCCGCAGAAAGCAGTAGCATAGCTATTATGGCCGTATTGTGTAGATAAAGTTTTATAGGTGTTTAACTTACGTGGGCTGATATACGCGGTCATGGTTCGTTTCTATAGTATTATTGAAACAAATCTGGTTTTGGCTAGACCTGGAATTTAAAGGAGAGAGCAGTTGTTTCTTGTTTAAATTGTCTATGAATAAATGATTAAAAACTGATAGATATTGTTTGTAGTGACTCTTTTCTTTGAGTGAAAACACAGTTACTATTTCCTTCTCAGTTTAGGAACTGTTTAAGTCACATTCTTTAGAAAGAAAAAGAGAGAAACTAGACGCAGCCCACACGCAAGCAAAGAGAAATTATGAGTTGAAAGTTTAATACCTGCTTTTGTTTTCAAGGCCATGTTACACTGCAGTAAATCTGCAGATGGACAGTCTTTTACTACGCTATTCCTACAGGTAGGTTAGAATTTATTAGTAGCACCAAAAAAAGAAAAGAGAGAAAGAAAAAGAAGTTACAATAGCTGGTTGTGTGGAAAACATGATGTACCATAGTCTTCAGGGACTCCTTCCAGCTCTGCCTCACTGAGCTCCGTAGTGCTCGTACACGGTTTCAGACCGTTTCGGTAACAGTCTTTCCCTGTGAGAACAGATGCGTGTGTTAGCGCGAGCCTAGTCCAGCGTATGCCTCTGAACTGGCGTGGCCAAGGGCCCCATTCTCACACCCGTGTTCACGAGGATCAGAATTGGTGTGTAAGGCACGCAGATGTTAGTTCTTCTACTGCAGCCATAAGTTTTTAGGTTGATACAGGTCTGAAAACTTGTACCTTTTCAGAGGACCAGTCCTGAAGATTTGCTCACGACCAGCCTTTTAATATTCCTTTAAATAGTGTACGACATATTCTATTTTAATTTGTTTTGAAACAATTCAGCCATACTTTATAATGTTTTATGGCACTTATCAATAGTGCCTATATACCTGTCTAATAAAAGTTCAATGAATGAGCGTTATCATTAAAGAAACAAATTCTCATTCTGTTTGTAATTGGTGACTGCCTGCTTCTCAAAAGGCCAGTGATGCCAGCTGGCATTTACAAGGTTTTGGTATGTCATATTGTCTACAGGTTGGTAATCTGTAGTTTATATCCTTGATTTATTATGTTGCATTAGAATGATCACTACTGTTTTGTGTTTGGGGGAACAAAAAAAGTGGTTTCCCTTAACTAAAAAGGATAAGATGGCTAAATACACCTTCCTTAGCCCTTCTGTTAAAATACCTCCCTTTTCTAGAATTGACATGTTACTAATTCAGGAAAGCTCTTTTCCTTTATTTCTTTGTCACCGTCGTGATGTTTCCTGCTGTGATGCGCTGTAATTCCTGCCTTCCTATCTCTGTTTTTCAGTGGCTCCTATTAAGACTCTTGCAAATGACAAGAGAAATTGGCTTTTCCTTGAACTCTGTGAAAGTCGTTGGGGGAAGATTTAACTAAGCTCTTGTTCTGATTGCGTGAACTAGCATTAAAATGGTGATACAAACACTGAATGTAATAAAAAAAAAAAATCCTTAAACCATTTTAAACTATAGACTTCTGAACTATAGCTCTTCTGAAGTGTTGCTGTTCTCCGTAATGAACTCTACAGTGAATCTGAGCAACTGCTTTAGAAAGAAATGAGTAGTTGAGTGCTTAGCATGTAGTTTCACGGTTTCTTCTCCAGACTTGGTTTGCAGCCGACGGTGCAGTTCAGTGTTACTGCTAACCTGGTGCAAGGGCCAGCGGTGGTCACAAGGGATGCTCCCATCCCCACCAATGCGTTCCTGCCTCTCGCCTTCGCCGGCTGCTGTGGTGAGAGCTAAACTGGCAAGAAAAGAAAAAAGTTTGCTGCTGGATTAACTCGCTGAACTGACTCCCTTCAGGCTGGGGGACCCAAGAGCGGGTAACTGGAGCTGTGCAGCCACGGTGGCAGCTGGCCCCAGGGCGGGTTGGGCAGAAGCGTGAAACCACAGCATTGTAGTGACCGCTTCTTCCCCTGCATTGGCTTCTCTGTTTTAAGTAGTGCAAAATGCTTTGCTGTTGTGGGGGCTTTATAACTAGGTGAGGGTATTGCACCGAAGACAGGAGAACGGTGGTGAGGTTTCTAAACTCACATCCGCATCAGGGGCAAAGTCTGGAGTGTGGTGCAACTCAGCACTCATTTTTCTGGATTGCAGGAGCACACCGGGAGCAACTGCTCCATCCCTCGAGTGTGCTCCTATCTAAAGGTCACTGAACTGCCTATGGATTGAGCTGATTACGCTTCTCCCTCGGGGTAAGCATGACTTAAGGATGGATTACAGTTTTCAGAGGCTACAGGATACTTGGCTTTGAATAAGTTCATTGTGTCCCTGAAAAACTTAATACTAAGGCAGTGCTTGGCAAAGATTTTCCAAAATAGGATTTAACTTTAGGCTTTACTATCAAGATTTGTTCACTCAAAGTAATAGCTAGATTTTCAGGAATATGGACTTCTAAGCAGAAGCAGTTGCCTGTCTCACTCTTTTGAAACTTCTCAAATTTGCCTGCTTAAACAACACTTATGCTCTTGAAACTCTTGGCCATCCTCTCAACTATGTGAGTCTAATTTTTGTAACGATTTTCTTTAAAACAGCATATCCTAGTAATAATAATTTTAACTGTGTTTGTGCTTCTTTTATAACCAAACCCACAGCTTTTCTACCATTTTGTGCATATAAAGAGAATAATTTATTTAACATAAACATCTTGTTTCAAAGAGTCATGTAGTTGTTAAGAATACTAATAATTACCCACATGAACAGATTGTCTATAGCTTTAGTAAATAGCAGTGTGGTGCCTTTTTTCTTTTTTTGGATGTGAAGTTGTGTTACATAAACCTTAACAATTGCAGCGACAGATCTCACTCACTCTGAAAAGTGAGTGTACGGTTCAGTAGTATGAAACAATAAATTGCCCTTACAGTTTATTGATCAAAATGTCGTAGCCTTTAAAGAACTTGGAAGTGCAATCTTTTTTTTCTTTTCTTTCTTTTTCTCTTCTTATGAGACATACTGCGTTTTACTGCACAAGGTATTGTGTGGTATATTTTAAGTAGTAAATTTGGAACCAAAAGGCCTCTAACTGTTAACTGGAGTCTTTTGTGTGCTGTCTTTGTTTTAATCCAGTTAAAATGAATTCCTGCTTATAGGAAAAAATAACAGAACTTAACTCTTAAAAGATTTCCCGCTGTGCCGGTGAAGACTTTAAAATCAAGTGCTGATGTTTAAGTTTACTTAGTGTTTTGAGAGGAGTTTTTACAAGAAATAACCAATTCCTAATATTTTCTTTCTTTTTATGTGGACAAAAGTACGGAAACTTCTGTTTCTGTCAGGCAAATATTCAGGAGTTCCTTCTGAAGGGTAAAACTGCTTCTGTGCACCTGTTTATAAATATAACGGAGATTTTTCTCAAAATGCTCAGTAATGGATGAAGTTGGTAACCTCTGCTGATACCAAGACAACTCACTGCCATATTGTGTCTAAGCTAAAGTGAGCAATTTGGGATATTGATGGAAGATAGTTTCATCTGTGGCTTTTAAATAGGATAGTCTGGATGCCAACTCTTGTTTTAAAGATTTGAATTATTGATTCATGGTTGCTAACAGGATATTATTTGGGAAGGGCATTCTCTGTCCTGTTTTTCATAGTATTTTCTAAGACATACAGTGTTGGTCATCTCTAGGTAGAGGGGGACACGTGGTGTGACGTAGCATAGCAGACCTTGTAGCTCATTGCTCTTACCTTGAGTCTTCTAATCTTTTTTTGTACTTAAAATATTTGCTTTTGTACAGAGCAAAATGTAGTAATCTCCTTAAGTTTGCATTTTATGGCTTACATTTGTGATAAACTTTTTCTGCTCAGTATAGTGCCTTTTTTCTAAATTTCTGTTTCCTATCAGAGTAACTCTACTGATTATTAATTCTTTATGTCAGCACTGTCAGCAGACTAAAATAAGTCTTTTAGTGTGTTTCCAGTGGCTTGTTTGGTTTATGTCAAGTATATGACCTAATAAAATGTACCTATTGTGAGCTGGTTTATATGAAAGTTAGGCCATTTAGTTGTATTTCTAATGCTCTCTTTTGATATGAACTTCTACTACAGCTTTGTCAATGACAGCACTGGATGTTAATACGTATAATAGATGTTTACTACTCCCATGGATGAGTGGTGTGCTCTGCCACTGCGGTGGTCTTGCCGTGTCTGTTCTCTTCACGTGCACTTGGAATTGTATTGCAGGTTGGATCACACAAATCGAGTAAGCTGGAGCGCTGTAGAATGGGTTGGATAAGTAAATGGATTTTTAGTTAGATGCTTTTATTTTAGATAACAAATGCTATGCCTACGTGCTGTTTATTTTTGTTATAGGATGCATCTAAAAGATTTTCCCATGGACACCACGGTTTTTCTCCCCAAATGATTTGTTTCCAGTGTAACCCATTACAAGATGTTCCGTATTTATAAAAATTGATACTGTTTGACATATAATTTGCATTGGCTGACAAATAATTTACACCGGTAGAACTGTTTTATACTGGCACTGGTAGAAGCGTTTTATACTAGCACAGGCCTTTGGTTCTACTTATTTGAGGTTTAGGGTTTTTGATGCTGTTGTCAGGTTCTAAGGAAATGGTATCAGTTTTAATAGAGTCCTATTAAGTGTATTCATCTCTTTGGTAAGCCCTTATGTTAGAAGTTTAATCTTAAAAAAATCTTATTAGGAAGAGTTTAATTCTTTTTTAAAACTTTTTTATATAAGCTATGCTATAAAATAATAAATGTGCACATGTGGTATTATTTTCTCACAGCTTTATGAATTCATTTTTTTAAAGGTTATTTGTTTCTGCATGTTATTTAAACTAAAAAAAAAATCAAAATATCTGAATCTCAGATAAAAGCTGCTCTCTGTATATAATGTGTATACATAAATACACAACATAATGAAATAGCTCATTTAAAAGCTATTATTTTTTTCCTTGTAGTAATATCAGTTCTGTTGGAAGTCTTCAATACAAACATAATGATACTTATTTTGCCCTTTTAATAAGAACTTGCTTTTCAAAGACTAAATTTTCTAGCTCGAGTTTTTCTTTATTCCACTGTATGAAAACATATTGACTAGATTTTATCACTGGAGTGATTTTAATTTTTTTCTTGGTTAAAAAAAATTGTAGCTAACATGCTAAGAAGAGGTAAGATGACAATTTTAAAAAACCTTAGAAAAATGTATTTTAAACCTAGCACCCTTCTTTGGACTGTTCAGAGATTTTCAGAAATTAATGCTCAAGTTTAAGGTATGGTAATGCGAATGTGCAAGTTTAGTAGGATGTGTTTTAAAGCTTTTTTGGTTAGAAAAAAGTCTTAAGATTAACAGGAAACTGCCACCAGTGGAAATACTAAGGCTCTAGATTTTCTAGTTCTGGCTTGTCTTCATAAGACAAAGTTTAAGAGGTCACATAGGAGCTCAGGTTTCAGTAAAGTCTTTGGTAGGCTGGAGTGACAGAATGTCTGCGATAAGGATTTTAGTCCTTGCAATAAAAAATAGATAAAACACAGATATAGCTTAACCTGGTTTGCCTTTCAGCCAAACTGCATGGAAAAGTCGGAGAGATGTATGGTGCTTTCCAGTATGGTTTTCTGACTAGTATGTGTGCAGAGGAAGTAGGAGCATTCGAGAGGGGAATCAGCTGGGAATAGAAGGAGGTTAGAGTCAATAATAAGCAGAAATTCTTAAAAAGTAGCTGCTGCTTTAGTTTCTCTTTTACCTGCCTTTTTTCCCCCCTTATAGACTGAGGTTATTTTTCCTGATGGTAGTTTACATCCTGCTTCCTCAGCCTGCCTTCCTGGAAGGAGAGGCGTGCGGTGGTGACTGCGGCAGCCCTGCTTGATGCTGCCGAGAGCAATTACATGGGCGACGAGAGCGGAGCTGGAGAATGGGAAAGTAAATAACGCGGCCGGAAGGTGCGTGGCACTGGGGTTGTAGTCCGGGCCGTGCCAAAGTGCCCCGCTAATAAGCCTCAAGGGGAAGGGATGGATTATGTCTGTCCGTAGAAGACTAGATCTGGGAAATAACTTTCTTTTACAGCTTGGTAAACCCTTTTCTAGGCTGTCTTAAGGCTGCGAGTGTGTGCAGTAGCGCTGTTGCTGTCAGTCGGGGACGTGTAGGTGTCTGTCGGCTGCACGGAGATTCACCGTGCCCAGGAAGCTGCTGCTGTTTCAAGGCCATCTCGGTTTCCTCAGGCTGCTTGGTATAAATGTATCTGAGAGGGTTGAGAACTTCATCCAACAAGGATTTTTTCCATATTCTTCTACTTAATTGATTCTTTTTATTGCTGTCTCTCTTACGTCTTTGTTTCTGTCAGGCTGGCGACTTTTCAGTCTTTCAGCCATATATAGTTATTATAACTGAAATGTCTTTGAATTGGGAATGAGCTCTGGGAATCATCTGTTTGCTCACATTTCTAACATCTTGTGGTCACTTCCTTATTTTTTGTTCTGTAAACCTAAAATGTATACGCTTGCAACATTTTTTTCCATTTTCAGGATGATCTTAAAAGAACAGTCTTCTTTATAGATTCAAGGCTTTTGCTTTATTTCATCTCTTTTGTTACTGCTATATTTTGCCGGCTCTTCCAGACATATGGTGTGTATGCTTCAAGTACTTTAAAGCAAGTTTTTCATGTTCTTTGCTCTTCAGAGCTTTTAATACAAACTTTGTTCATTTCCGCAATATATTGTATTCTGTCTGCTGTGCTAGACTGTACTAATTCATTCTGTCGAGTAGTTTATTCACACCCAGGAGTTTGTACTTTGTGAAAAGTCGTGATTGAAAATTTTAAGCTGGCGTTCAGTAAGATGAACTCTCTTAGAATCATATAATACAGAAAAGAGGAAAAATGTACATGCTCACCAATTTTACATTTGTAGGCTTCTCTTTTCTGTACCAGCAGTTTTTGGCCAGATCTCTGCTTTGTCACCCTTAGGGCTGCTTTGCCAGTTCTTTCAAATGAATTATTCTCTCTTTTTTTTGTCTATGTTCCTCAGTCCTGTCTCATTCATAATTTGTAGAGGAAATGTTCTCATAGTTTCTTATTACTGCTTTTCTAATATTTAAAAGAACAGAGCTCTGTGTCTGTATGCATGTATGTATGTACACTGTATGTATATGTAATGTAATTTTAACATCTCAGTAATGATTTGGAATATCCGTGAGGAACGTTTGGAGTTGTATCCGTTTTACAACTGGAAGATGCGTGCCAAAAGCTTTCGTAATGTGCAAGCGTGTGGCTGGGAATAGAGCTTATTGCAGCTTTCTGTTGGAGCCGTTAGGCTTGCTTCACTCCTTACGGGAGCGGGACTGGAGCTGCTGCCGGTGGGCAGCCCACCGGGTCGGCGTCGCTGGAGAAGGGACCCCTTTCTCCAAGGAACAAGCAGAGCTGCTGCTCCTCTGCGTGCCGTCGTCTCCGCTCCGCTTCTGTCGCGTCGTGTCGCGGGAGCTAACGCTGGTGGCCGTCCTCAGCTGGCACCTCTTCGCAGCTCACGTTCTATAAGAGTCTTCCAAAGATTTTATCACTTAAACATTGTTGCTTTGAACTAATGATGCAGATGTCAGTCCACAAGACTTTGTGCTGCATTGCAGATCCCGTAACTACTTAATCCCTACCCAAACGAAAATTTGAAAACAAGTCACGTTGAAAGAGATTTTTTTTGTCAAGTAACAGCAACAGAAGTCTGGCCCAGAATGAGATTGCCTGAATATTTTCCTTTTAGTTTATTTGGTTTAGATCAGCCGATTAACAAATACATGCAAAATTGAGATTTATTGTTCTAAATGATCAGTAAAAGTTAGGTTTTGGAGACTAGTTCTTAAATTTTGGTCACTGTGTTCCCTATTTATTAGCTGAATTAGTGAGTTGTAGATATTTCTATATAAAGCATTTGGTTTTAAGTAACATGCATAAGAAAAATACTTAGGAAGACGTTTAACTCAGCTTTTTATTTAATACAGCAACTTTAAAATTTTTTATTTTTTACTTCTATCCAAAGGCAGCTCAGCATGCGTCTCAAAAGGTCGTATGGCTTCCAGTAAATACAAAAGATTGCATAATATAAAAATTAAGAATCCAAATCTATAAAATTTATGAATATTTAACAGATGAGCAAAGAATGCTACCAAACTTATCCTTATCCAAGACTTATCCTTTGTTTCAAATCAGCTTTTTATTAACTCCCAACTAAGGAGAATTAACCTTTCTTTTGGAAAATCAAAACACGGAATTCGAGTACAATCGATCATTTAAATCAAGATTTCTTGCTTTCTGATTTAAATTAGAATTGATGATTTTGTTCATTTTGGTCGAAGTCAATCAACTTTGACTAAAGGTCCGAGCTTACTTTTCTGTACCTCAGAGTCAGATTTGTGAATTCCCTGTTGATCGAGAGAAGCGGAAGGAGGAAAGTCTTTGCAGATGTTCTTGTATTGTAGCTCCAGGCCTTAAGGGGCAGGAGCATTTCTTGGATACAGCTTTTACCTAGAGCACAGTGGCTCCAAGGCAGCTAGTCTCATCAGGGTGTGCGTTATTTTTTCTTCCTTCCTCCCCCTCTTCCTCCTCCACAGTGGTTGGCTTCCGATCGCTTTAGGGATGTTCTTTCGTTTGCTGTTCCTTGCGGCTGAAAGATGGAAATGGATTTTAATCTTATGGCTGTGATAAAATAGCACGTTAGTAAACTAGGCTGCCTACTCGGATTCAGACATGTGAAGTGACAGTATGTGCTCACAAGTGATGCTTCTCTGCAGTATGCATGTGCGTGTGAATTAAATAAAATGCATGAATTCAGTGTTATGAAATATACAACTGATATTTTTATATGCGTGTATCAGTAATGATGGATTCAAAAGTCCTTATAGTAATGTTATGATTATGAGAGAGCCTTTTGAGAAGTGGTGAAAAAGAGAATGCTTATGAATGTCATGGATAAAACTGGTATTTTCTCCAGTCATGCTAAAAGCTGGTTTGTAGCTTGACAGAAACTGTGGCCCTGTTGAGTCAGATTTTGGCTAAGTTCTCTGTCCCTGTTTCTCATCTGAGGTTTGAATCGACCTTCAGGGTCCTGGTGTTAATCCCTCATGGAAATGATCATGAAGTAACAGTTGTTAGAGTCTAACAGAGCTCTTATAAGAAGAAAACAAAATTCAGAAATTGCAAGGATTACTTTAAATTGTGACCCTAAATTTGAAGGCATTGTACAAACTGAATAATGTATTGTCTCTGAATAACTTTGAGAAATAGAAAGCATACTGAGGAGCCTGTACGATAGAAATATTACCTAAAATTAGAGATGGTATATTGTCAGCATGCTCTATGGGTATTCTGGTTTTTTAGCATACTTTACCAGGTTACATTTAAAAGGATTTAAAATGTGCCATTCTGAGCTTGTAACTGTTTAAGTTCTGTGGGAGTTGCTTCATGCAGAAAACATGTGGTTATATACTGTAAAAGATGGGTTTGCATTTCTGTAATGCATCAATCTTCTCTGTTCTGTTTCAAAGCAAGCAGCAACAGATGGAGGTTTGCTTTTGATAAAATGCAACATTTAAAATAAAGGGTTTGTATTATTGAAAGCCATTAGAATGGAGGTTTTTTGTTTGCAGTATAAAGCTACATTAGGATAATATTTTTTATCATGCTGTTAGTAATCAAAGTATTAATATAGTAAATAACCCTCTTTGTCTAATGTGTCTAGTTGTACGGCACTAGCTTGCATACTGTACTTCTTACTTCGTGAGAAATCAATGATTTATTGCGGGCTTTCTGCCAGTAGGACAACAGTTCATCTCTACATATAAGAATAACATCTTTTGCTGGCCTCAATTATAACCATACCATTGCCAGGAATCAGCGATACCTTTCAGAATAGCTTTTCAGTTTCTCTATTTCTCTGGGTGGCTATAATAGTCTCTTTGAATTGTTAGTGTGAATACTGCCCAGTCTAAAGAGATTACTAAAATATGATCTAACTTATATCTGTTAGGTCTGTGCAAGCATGAACGGTTTGTCAAAGAATTCATACTGTTATCAATGGTACTTTCAGAGGTGTGTTTGACACCTTCAGAAAAATCAGTTTCTACTTGCTATCAAAAAATATTTGAAACAAGATATTTATTTAAAATGCCCAGAAATGTCTTTGCAGAGCTGGACCTAAAATATTTTTATTAATTTAAGACCAGCAAATGCATTATGGAAGCATGCATAGTAATAACAACAGGATGTCAGCTTAACAGCTCCTTAGTTCTTGCTTCTGTTGGTAATAGTTTATCCAGTGTGGAGAATGTGCCCTCTCTCTGAATCATTCAGTAATGAATTCCTGACTTCTACAGTGTCTCTACACAGTGTCTTTACCTCCAAGACAAGTGAATGTTACATTTTTGTATGTAAGGTTTGCATATCTTTGTATCCATGACATACACATAGGCACTTGCAGGTGTCCAAACTTGTATGTTGAGAGTGGGAGATAAATTCTTCTCCGGCTGTGGTTGGACGTGCAGGGCTGAAGCGGTTGTGCTGGATTCTTCAACAAATATACCTAGAACTGCAACGGGCTAAGCGTAGATAACAGCCCGCTGAAAATAATACAGGTATTAGAATGTAATCTTTCTTAAAAATTGACACCAATTCCATTTTGGTTGTTTTTCTTCTCAGATACGCAGCAATAAATGTATAGTATCAATCTAAATAACTTTTTGGGGAAGAACTATGTAAAATTTAGTGTCAGTAAGGAATATTTAGTGTGAAACAATGAATTGGTATTTAAAATAAATGTGTTGATAGTATTTTTAATAGCACAGGACAACATAAAAACATAAATAGACTTTAGAGTTCAAACCAAGTACATTTGCAAATCTGTGCTGATATTTAATACTACACATCTTATCTAGCCAAGATCATCCAGTGAGCATTGTGTAGCTTAATCTTTATAGATTTCAGAATACTTTGGATGCAAAAATGTTGAGAAAAGGCACTTGGGTAAATCAATGGATATTTTACCTTTTCTCTGAAACAGTGTTCTCTGACTGCTAGTTTGAGATAGCCATAAGGATGAAGAGCTCAGCTGACTGTTTTATGAACTGTTCTTAACGACCATTGTGTTATTTTCCCCTCTTTTTTTTGTAGGCTGTTCAATTAACCCCTAGACGATGGCTGAACCTGCAGGAGTACCAAAGTAAAAAACTAATGGCAGACCATGGGGTTACAGTTCAGAGATTCTTTGTGGCTGATTCTGCAAATGATGCCCTCGAGGCTGCTCGGAGACTAAGTAAGTTGACTGATGATGGGAGGAATCCGCTTCACTAGATAGCAGTCTGGAAAATAAATTGCTTTCTAATAAGTTGTACACAATCTTCAAATTGATGCTTATTGTAAAGGTTTGATATATTGTCCAGACCACAAATATTTTGCTTCATTTCATATGTGAAGAACAGTTGATAACAGCAATATTTTTCAGAGCTTTATTTCTAAAATGTTTTTTAAGCAGCATGTAACATGAAGTCTTTAATTAACATTACTTATATCATTTTGGATAATTCAGAAAGGAGAATAACATCACGAATGGTTGCTTTGAAGATTTGTTGTTGTTGTTCTATACTTGATATAATTTAAGGGACTGAAATAGATGAACTTGCATAAAAAGTTGTTATCAAACAAAAGCTAGCTCTTTTAAAAAGCAAAGAAAGAAGGAGGTTGCGGAGTCTCCATCCTTGAAGATATTAAATAAAACAACTGGATGTGGTCCTGGCCATCTGCTGTAGCTGACCGTGCTTTGAGCAGGGGTGGGAAGGGACTAGGTGATTTCCAGAGTGAGATCCTCAACTGTTCTATGATTCTATGAAAAAAAAATAAAATACATGTGAGAAAAACAATTATGTACACAGTATGTTTGTCCACGTGGGCACAGAGAAAAGGTGAGTCATTTACCTTCACAAAAGGATTTGATAATGGCTGGGAGAGAAGACCATGCTTCTGGAACTCCATTTAGGTTCTCTGACAACTTGTTCCTTTTAGTCTGATATACTTAAGATTAGAATTTCGGGCAGAAATGAATTTATGTAATACCTATTCTCTAAAAAGGAAATGTGGTCAAATAAGCTTATCACCCAATTCTAACCACGGAGGGAAAAAAGTTATCTTTTTTTTTAAAGTTATTGATAGTATTTTGCTTATTTTCCTCTTTTTCGTTTAGTCTTTGTTAAAATTAATATACCATGTATAAAATTAATATACCATATATCAAGAAGTCAGAGGACAAGCACCATTGTAATCTAATTGTGTAATAACAGGAAGGGGCTTTTTTGTTTATGTCTCACATAATGCACAAACAATGTAGTTAAATGTGTTTGAATTTTATGCACTGGAAAATAAATTAACAAAACTTACTCATATCAAAGATCTGATCAGACCTTGAGTAGCTGAATAGGATTAGCATAATGGCTTGTTAAATCTCTGTAACTTTACTAAGATGATATGCTTTTCAGTAATCAAAACATTTTTATGTCAACCAGAATATTTGAAAATGTATTTCAAACAAAAAAATTAATTGTTACTGTTATGGTCATTTGTCAGTGTAAACTGAAAAATGCTGGCACAAAGCAAAGCTCATAAAATTAAGAAGTCTGAATAAATGGCTATTTTTGGAGGGTTTCTTCATACCTGGACGTCTGACAAAGTCAAGAAATGCTAACTGAAGCTGTGACAAGTTTTTCACAAATATTACAGCACTTAAACCCTCCTGTTCATGATTGAACTCATAAATGGATTGGTCTGTCCAGTAGCCATAACTATTCTAGATCCCTATAACTATTTGGAGAAATAAATTACTCCATAAAAGTCAGTGAATTTTTTGTTGTTGTTTTATGATGCCAGATTTATTTGAAATAACCTCTGTAGCTTGCTTGCTTTGCAAATCACAGAAATATTGGTGTGTAACAAAACTGTGTTGAAATTTTAAAATTCAGAAGTAAAATATAAAAACAAAGAAATCTTTGCTAATCAAACTTTTTCATGAAAGTCATATTTTTTTCCCTAAACTGGACTGACTTGTTAACACTTTGAACCAAAAAAAAATTATCGGTCAGTGGTACCTTTCTTCATTGTATATTACTGCCTTCAAGCATGGTGCATTACTGGGCTTTAAAGAATTGTGCTTTACAGTATGAGGCTGTTTCATGTTGAAATGATTGATATGCTCCATTGATACACTAAATGATTAACAACATCCTTGTAATCATTCTGATGTTGTGCTCTCATTGTACTCCCAGCCTGCACTTTGAAAACTTGGCATCAAGAACACAAGCTTTGGTAATGTGGTCATTGTTGTTCCAAGATTTTGTTAGATTTATCTTCTTTATGATCCTTCACCCTGATAGTATTGCTGTCACTCAGGTTTGTCTGCACAGCACGTATGTCTTCTGAACAGGAGAGGGCCAAACTGCAAAGTAAAAAGCTATGAGCAAAACAAAAAGGTTTAACCTACAGGAGGCACAATATATTCCAAAACAAAATAACTAAAGGCAGTGGCTTTGGGATGTTCTTGATAAACAAGTGTTCCTCACCAAAAGGTGGTGAAAGGCCAGGCCGATGACCCCTGCCAAGTCCTGTTCAAAAGTCGGGTATTTTAGATATTTTATGCCACATTGCAGCTGTTCTTAACTTTCACTTCTGCAAACAAAAAAGGATACTTAACAATGTACTTTTAAGATAAAAATAGAGATAGTTATCACAATTTGAAATTGAGACAGGTTCAGCATTTTTGTTGTGACATGTAGATGTATCTATATTTCTGCAGATGTATCATCATGAATACTGGAGAAGCAGTATTTACTTAGGCAATTTTACAGGATCATCATTGGCATGGATCTGCGTATATGATAAAGGGGGACAGATAAAGGGACAGAATCTGCCTGGATATTGAGATCTGTATAAAGAGTTCACACAGTTCACACAATTTTGCACAGTTTCACCAAATACGACATGCTTGAAAGAGTCCTGTGTCATACTGCAGTGTCTGTAATCACCAATATTGCTAATGCTGCATTTCCTGTTGATGTAATGGAAAGAGGTGGCATTAGACCATTCTTCCTGCTGGGTCTTCAGTTGTCAGGAAGGTGTTAATGGATGTCCTTTTGAAAAGGTTCACCTCTATCCAATATTTGTTATAGTTTGCTAAATTCCACTATTGCTCTATATGTTTTTATTAGTAGGTAAACTGAATACACTGGATATTAATTTTCTCAGAAAGATTTTTTTAAAACCTATCAACAGTACAATACAAAAGGCAGTCTAGAAGGAATTGTAAACCAAGTTAAAGGATTGTTTGTTTGTCTTTTTCAAAGGTAAGAGTGGCAGATGTTAAGAAAATTAAAATGACGTCACAAGTATTGACTTCAAAAGAGATTGTGCACAGTAAGGAATACAGAATTAGGCCCCAAGGAATTCGTAGCTTTTTATGTGCTAAGCAATTTTCAGGTATAACTCTTGTAGAGAAGGCAATATTTATGGAATACCAAGAAATTCAGTTACAGATGCTTTCATGTTTCATGTTAAAATTGCTAAGTTTTCAAAAGCAAAAGAAAAGGATATTGTGCTGTTTTACAGCAACACTGTGGTATTGCTTGATCTGTCTTCTAAAGAAACACACCACGTAAACAAGCTCTAGCAGTTGTAGTTCCGCTGTTTAACAGAGAGTAAAGTGAAGTATTTGGGAGCTAGGCATTTGTCTGAAATGAGAGACGATCTTGTTGTTCATATATTAATGCACAAGTCTTCTGATCTGATTCTCACTTAATGCAGTGGTACATCTGGTGCTCACTTATCCAGAGAAGACACTTCCTTTTTATTTTTCTTTCTTTTCCACGTACTGTAGTACCAATATAGCAAAAAATCTCTATGTATGCATACATATACCTCCACTATTAAATGTGCACATTTTCATTGGTCGTACTGGGCACATGCACTGTGCATCATTTCAGGGTCCATCGTTTTCTCTTGCCTTCCCTATCCGATGCCCTTAAGTCTGCTTCCCTCATGTATTATTCTTTGTTTTGTCTGATGGAGAAGTTAAGGGAACCAGCATTTTAAACCCTACTGAGCAGGTGAACAAAGCTAAGAGGAATTATAGTTATGCTGGAGGGTATTACTGTGTACTGTCAATTGGCTCTTTGAATGAGTAGAGAACTAGGGGTGGTTGAAATGCTCAGTATCCTAAATGGATGCCAGGAGCTTCACATGTGCTTCTTTTTCTGCTTTTTAGCGAAAGCAATAGAGTGCTGCCCGTTGCCACTTAGTGTTTCATTACATTTAGGAATCAGTCAGATGCAGTGTTCACACTCCGTCACAGAGAAATGCAATTGAATTGCTTGCAAGGCCTTTATTCGCTCTTCTTTAAAAAATGTATAAGAAGATACAGTCTCTGCATATCCTATGTCTATTGCCTTATGCATGACGGAACTCATAAAATTCCTCTCTGGACTAAAGGCATGCTTTTTATATCACTCTGAAGAAGCTAACATGTATTTTATAAAGAACGGAAGAGGTTTATTGTAGCCTCTTTCTATGAGGACATTTACTGTCACCTATTACTCATCTTTTTTTAGAATCATTCTCAATCAGGTGATCACTAGTCTCCTTCCTACCTCTCAGCATGCTGTGGTTTTTTCCTTGACTGTGTTTACTATTGGATGGAAGACTGCATTTATAGATGTTGTTTTAGATCTCTTATCTCAAAATTCATCTCTGTGATGTAAATTAGAAAAATCCTTTGAAAGCAGTGTGTGTTTAGAAGATACCAAAAATTGGTCTTTAGCTTGGTAGTGCCCCTTTTTTGTATAGATTATGAAGAAATGCTGGTGGTGAAGTGCTGTCTGCATTTAATCTAAACTTTCATGTTAGGAAAAATGGAAAAGATCCTTAAATTTGACATTTCTGAGATTAGAAAAGTGAAATTAGGTTCTCTCTTGTTATATCAGGAGGTGCTTTCCTGTGAGTATACTATAAAGACCAGCCCTTTGTTGTTATCTCTAAATAACTTATTCTATTTACTATCAAATCTTTGACCTTATTAGCTGTTTAGCTGATCTTTCTTACTGTCATCATGTGCTTTGCTTACATGATTTAATTTCCTTTCTTCTTTCTTCTCTGTCAGGATAGGTAGAAGGCAAATTGCCTCCTTCCACATGTCTGTAATTTCCACCTTACCTTCCTCTGTAGGGTTCACTGCATGGTAATAATTTTTCACCTATGTATAATGAGTAATTTCTCTAAGAAAAATAAATGACGTACTCTGTAGAATAGGTAGTTATTTTTAAAAGCTCCTTGGATTATGCTTCTCTGCGTATGTTGAAAAATTGCATGTCTCTAAAATAATGTTCCGTGGAGCTGTGTGCGATAAACTCGCTCTCTGTTAAGGAACTGCTCTCCCAAGCTCCCTTTCATTCTCTGAGAGCTTTTTTTAAAGTTCTTCATACTTAAAATATGGCTTGCTCAAACTGTCCTTTTAGGCAAAATAACTCTTTAAGTTATTGACTAATATAATTCTATTCTCAAATGGGTAAATATTCAGAAAGCAACCTTTTAAATTAATTAGAAAAGTTGTGGTAGGTGAGTATTAGTTGAATTGTGTTCAAAATTATTGATCATGAATATTTCTGTATTGCATTTAGCAAATTTCCTGTTAATACAAGTATAATGATGAAGTTTCATCCGTTTTGCACCCATATGGCTACGCAACCAATAACTCAATTTGCCATTTAATCTGGGCTTCCCATTCACTGCAGTTACAGAGTGGCCCTTTAACCAAGTCACTGTGGAGACTTCAGTCCTCCTTGAAGAGGAACAGAGTCAAATCTTCTAACTATCAGAAACTGAAAGTTTTGGAAAGCAAGTGGATTTGATGCTTAATCACCTTCCTCATTAGCCAGCCCTCAGGGGTAATAGTTTGTGTTAGTGTCCTGTCGCAGGTTCCTGGGATTGAGCTACCAAGTGCAACCTGTTCCTCCTTCCAGAGGGCTTCATGTAGACCGCAGTCCTGAGGCAGCTCCGTAGCTGCTTTTTCTACTAGTGTGCTTTTGCTGTCTGATGCTTCTGGGAGCTGATGTTGGCCTTAGTAAGCAAATGCTCCAGGAAAGGGAATATTCGAATGGGTAACACTGCTTCTCTTTCCTTGCTCAGTGACCAGCTTGTCTCCTTCCCCGTCGCTCTTTACGAAACGCGTCGTGCTGTGCCCGGGCTCCAGTGCCCCGAGTGAACCTCGCTCTGCCTGGGGCGGCTGCAGCTGTGTTAGGGGCTCCGAACCCTGGAGTTCTTTTCCTAGTGAAGTGTCTTGATGTTACCCAGGCTGCATGCTTAAAAAAATAATAATAACTTTAAAAAAAGGCAGGGAAGTTTCCTTTGAAGACTAAACCTCTTTCTGAATATAGAACATTTCAGCTGTAATGATTCAGTGCTCTTAGCTGCACTTTTCATGTAGATCATTTATGCTCAAAATGCTGTGAAATTCTAAAAAAATCCCAGAATTTTCCGTTTGGCCTTAGGCTGTCTCTGTGCCTGATGACAGGAAAACTTTCATTATTGCTCATTAACCTGTAGCGAAGTGTATGTTCACACAGAACGAGTGGCCTTTCTTTAATTTTAAATCCTCATCTTATTGCAGCGGAGTAATTGCTCCTGTCTTCCTGTGAAATACAGTTGGTTTTGATTTTCTTCTGAATGTTGCTATTGTTTCTGGACCCGGTGGAGATTTGTGTTTCTTTTGTTTAATGTGTTACTGTCCACAAATGCCCCCAAATATCTGCCAGCTTGTCTCTCTCTAATCCCTGTATGTTTTTAAGTTGTGTGCATTCCTATATTCCCCTTTAAGAGCCCCTCCAACAGGTGTGTGTTTGCACCAGGAGCTTGGATTTTGCCTTGTCTAAGCTGTGAAATCCAAGCATTTTCATGTGACTTCTCACCAGTACCAAATATCTGTTACTACTCTCTTGCTCTCGGTCTTCATAGGCACCTCTTAAATGCAGTTTCAGTATTTCGTCATCCATTTCAAAGCTCCACGAAACTTGCCACTGTCTGAAGCTTTAATCTCATTGCACTTTGTCCCTTTTCCAATTTTCTATTCTTTGTCCGAGTCCTTTCCTCACTGTATCCATTTTCTGTCTCTTGTCTCTTCCTAATGACATCTTCCACCTCGTGCCTTGTGATTGAGAAAAGCCTCTTCCTTTTTTTTGTGCTAAACAGTCGGTTATTTCTTATCCTGCTTGCGACTAATTACTGCAGGAATTTTATACTGCTAAAAACCGCTATATATATGCACGCACACAAACTCTTACACTCCCCCCCCCTGCCCCAAGTGCTTTGCTTAGGCCATCAGATACTTGATCTAGAAACATTAATTTCTGATTGCTGTGTCTGCATCAGAAAATGAATAATGATTGTTAACCATTCTAATAACCTTTTCTCTGCTGTGTCCACTTTGCAACAGTTTATTTTTTAGAAATTTTTTCCAAGCAAATTTTTTTGTGCTGACAGTGTTAAAAATCTCACTCTTGTCTGAAAATGGTGAAAAAAATAGACTAGAGAAAGAGTTATGAAGGTAACACCCTGTATATTATTGTTATTTACTTTAAAGTAATTTTTTTGAGGGAGTTTTAATAATCAATATGTCACTGATCCAGTTTATTTACACCGTCTACTGGATGAAAAAAATCAGTCATGGAGACTCAGAGGAGTTAAGAAAGGTGTTTAAAGGTTGTATTCACTGAAGCCTGATTTACTAAGGATTTTGTTAGAAAGTCATGGGGAATTTACTGTGATATAGCTATAGTGCAAAGCTGGAGTATAGTAATTATTCTATACTAACTCTTCTTGTGGATATTCTTCATTTGCTCTAAGATTGCTTTTAGATGCTTTAGCTTAATCTGTTTTGGAAGCTAAACCACACAAAAGCATGCTTTACGCGGGGTTCAAGTTTCCATTTGAGGATTTAATGCACAGTGGCTCCTTTGCACTGCTCTGTAGCAGGACCTTGCTCCTTGGACATGAGCCCTAAAATACTTATTTCTCCTCTTCCTTTGCCTTTTTTTTGGTTTTTGGGGTTTTTTTTTGTTAATCTTGTAATTCTTGCTTGTTCCCCCTTCCTCCTTCTCTCTACCTTCCTCTGTGTTTTATACTAAAACTATTTCACAGAAGCAGATATTGCTGAGAAGTGGCGAAAATTTAAGCAAAGCAATATTTAAGCAATGTGGTATCCTTGGTAAACACAGCATGGGATCTCTCACATAGCTTTACTACACGCCTGATTCATCCTCTTCAAGTAAGTAATGTTTTTCCACATAAGCCCTTGGCATGTGTGAAAAACGGGCAGCTGATCTAACTGCGCATGCATATGTGCATAATGGCCACATGTGTCGTGTCCCACATGCCAGAAAATCTGAAAAAAAGCCCTTGCAGCTTGCATAACTATGATTTGAGGGTTTTTTTTTTTTTAGAAACAAAGTTAATTGAAGCTTTTTTTGAGGCTTATTGCTAGGTACTGCTCTCTTTAAAATTAAAGCTTTTAGTTTTAAAATTAGGTTATGATTTTTTGCATTTTTAATATTTTACATATGAAAATTCTTCAGAGGAACCTATGTCTCTTGAGGACTTACAAAAATAATTTTAAATGCATAGTTAAGAAAAACAAATCTGTTTTGTTTTTCTCATTTGTTCCTTTTGTTAGAAAATTACGTGCTGCATGTGAGTCAGTAAATGTAAGCTTCAGACTGCTTACAATAGTTGGGTGTTTTATAACCATTCTTTGTCGCCAAATGTCTTCGTATTCAATAGATTTATAGTAATATGAGTAATGGCTGGGGGGGCTAACAAATCAAAATCTCATTTCAGATGTTTGACACTAATGTTTTGCTGAGTTATTGTTCTGTGTTGGATTTCTGATCAGATTACCAAAATAGCTACTTAGAAGTAACAACACAAAAGAAAAAATGCTCTAGAAATGAGGTACTGAATTTTATATCTAATATGTGCTATAGAGAGAGGTCATTTACAAATTTTAGTTGTGTTAAATATATTAGTGGAATTTTGTTTATAAAAGAAGGATGTGGCAGAAGCCATAGCTCTTGGTACAGGTATTTAAAAAGGTGTTAAAAATGCAGCATATCACAAGGAGAGTACAAAATGACTGTTTGTATTTATTCCAGACTTGTCATGCCATATTTTACAGTACTTCAAGATAGTTTTGCAGCTGCAGAACAATAACCAGATGCGTAATTGAGAAGCAGCTGCATGAAACTTTCATTTTTTTATGCATAAAATCAGAACCATTAGACACGCTTTATGTATTAGGTAGGGAAAACTAAACAACACTGTTTTCTCTGCAGTCCTAGCAGCTGCGTAAAGGAGAGAAATACACCTTCTACACTGTCTAGATGCCCATCTGCTTTAAAATATTTGGAGGCCGCTCATTGAAATAAAAAAACATTTTTTTTTTCCTTTGTTTGTTACTCTGTCTTGCTTTGGAAAGTACGTGGCAAAGCATTTGTTTTGTTTTTAATTTGTAAAGTCCAGAGTAAAAAATCCATCTGTGACACTAAATAATAATTTTTCAAATCGTCTGTCTTTGTAGTGACCCCTTTTATCAGAATATCCCCTTTTGGGAATTTCCATTCTTGATGGAAGATAAGTGAGTTGAGCTGGTTTTGTTTTCAAAATTTTGCCACCACTGACTACGTTGGTTTCAAGGTAGAACTGAATCAAAATTTTTCACCTGCTGTAAACTGCAGCACTACAGAAGGAAATGCTAGCTAGTTTTGGCAATCGTTTAGTCGTCACTTGTGTTTTAACAAACTATAGACAAGATGTAAAATAATGGTTATTGTCCAGAAGTCATATGCAACTTTTGTTTTCTGAAGTGTCCTTTCTCTTTCTTTATTTCCTGTGAACCCCCCCCCCTTTTTTTTTAAATATGGAATTCCATGCCAAGCTCACACAAATATTTTTAGTAGCACGTGTCGTAGTTGAAGGCTGTATTGATCAAACTGATCAATACCAGTAAAGTTAGTCTTCCTTTAACACCAACAAAACTATCCTCTCTAGACCCCTAGTCAGAGCCGCCAGTTGCTCTAGTTCTTGCTTGTGGCCTGATTTTCTGACGTAACTTTCCATGGAGTTGCCTTTGTGTAAAATAGACAATTAGGGAGATTTCAGACAATCCCAGCCCATTCACAATTGCTTAAAATGGAGTGGACTTCAGAGATGAATGAACCTTACATCAGGTCCTGCAACTCAGCACTTACCAAGTACAACCATATTCTGATGCAAGTTATGTTACGTGGCTCTGGAATAACAGAGATCAATGGCTGGAGGGAAATACTGTCTCACTAGAATCCATTGCAAAACTTGTCCAGTTTCAGTGATGTCTGGATTTCACTAGAAATCCTCAGGATCATTGGAGCAGTAGTATTGATATATGAAGAACATAAGAGTTAAAACCCCTAGATAGACTCTTTTAAACCAAAGGGGGGAATATGTGCGAGAGATCCAGGCAATGTGAAATTATTGCTTGCTTTTTGCTCTTTCCAGACCAGTGATGATCCAACAAACTGGTTGCTATTAGAGAGGCCAGAAATATTAGCCAGAATGGTAGGCTATAGGAATAAAAGGTCCCATTTCTAGCCAGTTGCTCACTAGTGATATTCCATTTTGTTGCTTGTGTCAATAAAATCACCCCATGACTTTTAACACAGTCATTATTTTGCAGATACAGAAATTGAGGCACAAAGAAGCTAAGAGCCACATTTTCAAGAACATTCACTGATACGGAGAGCCTTTGTATTTATGTGAAGTGCAGTTTATCAAAGGTGCTCAGCACCTTCAACTTCAAATAATTTCAGCTCAAACAGAACAAACTTTTGTGATTAATCTTTACATAAAGTTCTCCAAATCTTTATGTAAAGTTCTCCAATGGAAAGACCTTTGGTGCCTGTTTGGCATTGTGCAAAGAATTTCCATTGCCTTCAGGCCATTCGAGCAGAACCAGTTGCTATTCGCTTGCATTTCCTGGAGCTTCCCTGTAGTTGAGGAAATGCTATTACTTCCCACACTCTGGAGTAAACATCTTATCATACAGAAGCTTTTCTTTTGTTTACAGTGACGTGCTTGTCCTGAAGTCTCGTGTTCTGGCATCCATACCAATTTCAGTTGCATAACAAAGTAACACCTTTATTTATTTATTTATTTTCTTTCTCCTTTCGTTCAAGTGATCTGGGGTTCAGGGATGAGACTTGTGGTCAGCTCAAGGCACTGTATGAATGACCTGATCCGCAAGGAAATTATGAAATTTGGATTTGTCCTGTGATTTAAAATAGTCTTATTTTTGGTGTAGCCCAGTTCACAGTGAAAGAGCTAAGTGTTATTACCTCATTACCTCTCTTCCACTACTGGCAAGAAGTATGTATGTTGATAGTTACTCATTTTTGGTAACAAATACTGCAAGTACTAGCTTTTATGAGAATGGGTTAAACTTGTAACGGAAAAGATCTGATTCTTAGCTGGCAGTCTGTAGTTTTTCCACTTTGGGCCTCATTACTACAGTTGTATTGGTGTTGTGGTCTTTGGGATGACTTTGATCAGAAGAATCACAGTCCTTTACATGGTATAAACTCTCAGTAGGAGATACGTATTAGGTATTAATTTTGCAATAGTGTACTTTGGTCAAAACCTTGAAATAAGATGACAAAGCTCCGAAGATAGACGCATCTGCATAGTCTTTACTGTTAGTCTTTACTATTTCTTTTGTTGACTGTTTAAGGTGACAGCTCTGGCTATCGTCCAACTTTGGTTGTGTTATAGTTTCCCTGATTGCCCTAGTGGGATATAAAGTATGGCATGAAGATACTGTTGTTGAAATGATGACTTCGAGTAGATACAATTCAGTTGAGCAAGCTGCATTTTTTTTAGAACTGCCAATTGTTTCTGTTAATATTGTTATTCTTTTTGTCTTCACAGAATAGATGGTGTTTCAGGATGGGCTGTGACTGATGTGTAAGGCTATTAACCTGTTCATTAGCTATAAAAGCCCATGGTTTTGAACCAAGCCAGAAATCCTCTCCCTCACTTCTAACCTTTCAACTTTACAAATCTCAGAGACCTCACAGTGTACAGCTTCAGCAACACCGTTCCCTTCCCCTCTGCCCCCCCAGCCTCCTCCAGTCTGTGAAGTAATCTTAACTGGTGTTTTGCAAGGGTTAGTATGACTTGCAAGAGCTTGTTTTATCTTTAAAGACAGGAGCAATTTACAAGCTGATATTCTGGAAACATCAGCAGTTGAGAAGTGTGATCATAAGAAGCTATGATTTTTTTTATTTTTTTTCCCCCAGATAATCTCTACCTAAGATGGTAGAGCAGTTTTTGAAGCTGAGGATGTTCTGACATTTCGTTAATCTGCTACTTCATATTTGAGAAAGTGCTGTGAATTTAAAATATGTTTATCTACATTACTTCAAATATTTGCAGTTTAAGAAAAGTAAAACATTTCAACACACTTATGAATGTGAAATGTGTCTTTATAACCCTGCTGGATTCAATTGGGAGATATTATCTAACTGCCTGTATCACAATATATTTTAAATGAGGCTTTAACCCTCAAGAATGTCATCGTGAAAAACACTTAGTGAAAAACATGTTCAGGTTAGTTCCAGAAGTGATTTTTTGTGATGTTATTAAAGGCATGAAGCTTACCATATTATATATGTGTGATCTGCTGTACCTAACCTACAGTTGAAGTCAGCTATTGTGTCTTGCGTTGTTGTAAAAGAAGACATTTTTCCTGCACCTCCCTTGGGCTTAGTTGGACTGCTCACCTGAGTAAGACAAATAAGGCCAAACTTCAGACTATAAATCCTAAATATATTTATTGTTCTGAATACTTAAGAACAGTCCCAGGATTTTAGACAGAGAAAAGAAAGGCAGCCATGAAAAGTTTACAGTATAAATAGTAAACATCATAAATAGGTATAACACAGAAGAAAAAAGAGGAGAGATGGTAGACAGTAAGGAGGAAATGTTACCACAGTGTAACTATGATTCACATGCAAAGTTATTTTTCTGGGGGGAGAATATCTTAATTTTTGGCTTTTAAAAAAAAATCCCAAAAACCTTACTTTGAGTTATTGCTGCTGGTATTTCGTGTGCCTCTGTGCCTGTTCTCTTCTGCAGGCCGGACTTCCAGGCCTGAATACAGGTGCTGTGCCTCGTGAGCCGTCCCGACGCGCAGGCGATCGTGGAGGAGGCGCAGTTGTGCCCGTGGAGCGCTGGGTTGGAGCCAGCTCCCAGCGGAGCGGGTGGACACCTGAGCGTGTAGTGTTGCTTGCTGTAGGAACATGCCAAGTTCAAAGTAATTTGGTTTGATTTGAGAAAGGTGTTGGATTTTTCAACAGCTGAGATTTTCAGTAGGAAAAAAACAAGTTCTTGTGTGGTGGAAATATAATTTAATAGCATATCAGTTTTGACTAATCCTACTGGTTACTCATAGCATAGGAATTATCTGTTTATACTATTTCCTTTTATACTGTTTTAAAGTACGTTTTGATTTTAGGGAGAGAAGATACCTTGATTCACTTAGTCTGATTCTAAATCCATTAAAGTGACTGGAAAGCTTCACCTGGTGGCCTTCACTGGGATTCCTTCTCCTCCCTGCCAAATCTTACTCCTTCGTACCTCCAGCTAGTTATCTGTGTATTTTTATTAATATCTTTCCTAATCTCATTATGTGCTAGGTGTGTGAGTATTGTGCTGCCCTGGAGATTAATGTCATAATAATCCTGATACTGTGTCTGCATGTCCAGCATCCCCTGTTGTTCTTGTTACCACAGATAAAAATTTTACACAGGCTTTTGTTTTAACTCATTAAAACTGCGGTATGGTTGATTTTTTGCTTTTGGTTAGTGACCTTCCACAGCTTACCTTCAGTACAGTGCAGCTTTTGTTTCGTGTGTGTTGGGATAACAGTGGAACAAGAGAGACTTGAGCCTGACTACTACAAATTTAACTATCTTAGGGAAAACTATTCTTTCTTATAAAATCTTTTAACCTATAATAGGTTATATATCACCAAATTCGCAATATGATGTGATAGCTGACAGTTTTGCAGAAAGGACTGTAATTAGTGCAGTTAACAGCAGGTAGGGTAATGCTGATTGTATACAATTTTGGTTCTCCGTTAGTTGTTTTAGCTATTTAGATCCCTCTTCTTTTGCATCTCATTGGATAAATTAAACCACAAGAGACGCTGTGGGAGCCAAGTGTGACCATTATTTACACATAAGTAATTTATACTGCCTCAAATACAAATTCTGAACTTGGCGTGAGAAGGTTAAAGTGGAAGAGCATGAACAAAACATCATGCAAAAACTTTGCCTCTTAGAGAAAAATGGGCCTATTCTATACCTGACACTTCAATAAAATCTGAAACTATTTTCTGCACTGTAGAGAAAAGTAATAATACCCTGTAGCCTTCTTTTCAGCAGTTACCTCTTCAAGTTTATAAACCAGGCAGACACAATTAAGTGACTTTGCACATAAGTTGAGATGTTGGTTTTTCTAATGTGGTAAAGCAACTTGCTGACCTTAAGTTAAGAAAATATTAACCAGTTTTTAGTAGTTGTAGAGATGTCAGGGAGAGCATCTGTTTTTGAGGATTCATAGCAGCTGCCATTGGGGTGATGCTTAGGTCATGTATTTTTCACTTAAACAGCAGAATAGCTGAACTTAGAAAGTCTTAGCTGGACCATGGTCAGAAAGCTGCTGTACAGATATGATCATCTGCTACTGACAGGTTTGACAGATTTGATTCAGAATCCTGCTCATCTGAAGCAGAGAAGTAGTTGAATTGCCTTGTGCATAGAGAATATGAACAGCTGAGATCTACTTGCTCACCTGGTATGTCAGATCCTCTATAGGTTCAACGCAGATTCAAAACACCTAAATCAACTGCTCGTTCTCTTTCTTTACACACAAAAGTGCTGCTTGTTCCAATTTTAAATTTTTATCTAGAAAATTTTCCTTAATACATAATTAATTGAGAATGCTGTGAATTCCATGGTTTGACATGAATTGCTCACTCACTGTGATGTGTAGACTGCAATTTCATTAAAAACATTGTAAAATATAGCATAATACCTACCTGCAAAGTCCCCACAGAGCTCGTCTTGCAGTTAAACTTTAATGAAACTGAACTTTGCTGATTTCAGCGTCATACTGAGATGCATCTTTATCTGTAAATGCTGACTGCCAAGCCAAAAGCTAACGTCCCTGTATTTCTTCTGCATTCATTGTTGTAGGTTAAATCAATACTATGAAACCTGAAAAATATAAAGTCCAACTGTAACATATGTAATTATATCTTTGCCACTGAGGTAATGATTGGAGCTTGAGATAGAAATGTTAAGCAGTTAAACTGATGAGCAGGACATCTGTGTTCCCACAAAGGACTGGGGAAGGTCTACACGGGACAGGCTATTGTATGAGGAGGCCGTATAATAGGCTTATAAATAACCAGTTTAGCACTACTATTATTTGAGGCTCGTACATGTGCCTAGTGTATGCAAGTGTATGTAGCACTCTATATATTTTAACCAATTAAAAAATGCTTTTTAGATACCAGAATTTGACTGCATTATGCATTCTCCTATTTACAATGCATAGGAAGGTAATCGTTTGTCTTAAGGAGAGTCACAGTTTGTGTTTTTTGGATTTAAATTGCTCAGCAGTTGGTCTCACTGCAGACTGTTTGGTCACAATTATAGAGAATTTGATATGCTCTCCACCAAAGTGTTCTGAATAAAAACCTGTGACAAATCAAGTGCTGAACTGATTCAAATGAAACGGTTGGGCAAGGCTGTGTGAGCCTTTCCAAGTGCATGAAAAAGGTGAGAGTAGGCAATGTCTCTGGAGCCGTCAAGGGAGACGGATAGTTGGCACTGGAAAGCCTGCAGTGGGCAGGAGGTCCTCTTTGGGCTTCTAATGGGCAGCGTAAGAAATGTAAAACTCTGTCTTCAGTGGCATGGAGGGTTGTTCCATTAACTCAGTGACTTAGTGTCCTGGGTGTCCTCAGCTTTCCTGGGAGGTTCAAGTGCAGCTCAACAGTTCGGAGTCTAAACTTTCTTCAAGGATTTGATATGAGTGTATGCAGATAACTAGTCCTGGTAATAACCTGGAGATGTTAATGAACCTGTTTTGTTTTTTCCCCCAAACCATCCCTTTATTCTGAAATGCAAGTTGTAACCACAATAGAAGAAATTATTAAATTCATCAATGTGAACATCATATTGCTCCTGGCAACGGACTACACGTACTGATGGCTCAATCTGTCACCCCCACAGCAGAATGAAACTACCAGTCTTAGGACCCTTCAGAGGGTCCTTAGTGAAATGGTGAGCATAACACCAAGAAAAGGGATAGAAGTTAAGAAGCAGATGTATAAAATTTTAACTGTATTATTATTATTATTAAAATGTTTTTTGCATACAATTATTCTTTCTCTTTCTGTAATAATTAAATCTGAAATAATGATAATTTTGGATTATACTGTTAAGATTTCATTTACACTAGCAATAAATTCTTTGCTTTATATATTTATAAGCTGCATTTTCTCTTTGCCCATAAACTGAATTTTGAGTGTAACGTTACTAGTAACCAAGGTTTATGCAAACACCTAACAGGTATGACTGCTGCTTCCTTGAAGCTCGTTTTCTGTGACTCTGGAAGGTTTGTGAGGGATGTGGTGTGTGTGCTTCTCTGCAGGAGGCCCATATTTGAGATTTTCATCCCCCCCCCCCCACTGCCCCTTTTTTTGTTTTGAAACCGCAGTCAGTACATTGAGAGCGTTCCCCACTTGAAAATATTTTTTCACAAGAACAAAAAGACAGTTTCTTTTGTATATAAATAAAGAAATAGGCTTATGTGGGGGAATGAAGGATCTTAAATAAAACATTGTCCTTTTTTCTACTTCAGTTCAACTGGGAAAATCAATTTTTGGTTCTTCAACTGCAAAGAAAGATCAAAAGGAAAAACTGACAATCTAAACAAAGGGCAAGGTGATACGGGCTGCTTGCACTCCTGTTCCCTGGTGAGCTTCATACAGGCACTTTTCCAAGTAGAATACATTTGTAGAAGAATCAAGAGGGGTTTTTTTTGCTCTGAATCAACGATGTCAGGAGTAAAAGTGACCTGAATGTAAAGTTGAAAAATACTACTTTAATTTTGTGGAGTTCTTAGGTGCTAATATAGGCAACAGTTCTTAGATGTATCAGACTCTTTTTTGCAGAATACTTATGTTTTAAAGAATTGCCATTGATTTTACTTTTCTAGAACTAGCCAAAGTTATCAGTTTCTTGAGCACATTACAATAATGCAAGAAGAAAAATATTCAATACCATGTAGAGTTAAGAGTACTGCTGTTCTTTCTCAAATGCTTTGCAGGATACATATTTGAATCTTCATATGAAAAATAATTTTAGTCACTGTGAAGGGAAACTTTATGGAGATTGGCTTTTTTGCTTTGTAGTGAATCATATTTTTGCCTTTAATAAATAAAATGTGATTTATTTTGTAGGCACATATTTATAAGAGGAAGAGATTAGAATGTCAGCAGGAAAAAGAGAAGGGAGGAGTGTGTAAACTTCAAAAAAAAACCCCAAAACCTCCAAACCAACAACCCATAAAACAAAACAACCTACCCAAAAAATGGAAAAACAACTGTTAAGACCTTTTATCAACTGTGTTCATTGTCTTCTGCATAAATGTTTTTTTAAAAAAAGGGGGGGGGTTGTAAACTGTTTTTACTCAACATATGAGTTTGGGAGATGGATTTTATATACTATGAAATACTATAGTTTGATATCATCCTTTGGGTATATTTTGTATATAAATGGGTCTGATGGTATAATTGGGCACTCTGACTTTAGGACCCTAAAGCATGTAAGCCACATGTTCAGCTTTGTGTGCCTGAGTCCCTTTTTTGGATAGGGATACACTGATATGCTTGAACCAATGGGAAGACTCCTGCTGGCCTTATGATTTATATTGATTTTTATAATAATTCAACATGTTTGTGAGTATAAGAAGTACAAACTGCAAGTTAAAAAATTACAAAAACACTTGACTTGAACATTAAATTTCCTCTTTTTTTGGAGAGGATTATTGTGTAGACACCACTTTTGTAAACATACTTTATGTGAATTTGAAGGATATAAGCATCAAAAATAAACAGGCTGCTTCTGACTTTAGGTACATCTTTGTCAGAAATGCCGTTTCAGTATGTTTGGGTCTTTCTACATGTAGGCAGAATGCATGTACATTTGGGACTCCATACTTTTGTGTGTCTTGGCATGGTGAAGATGCAAACAACTATCTACAGAATGCTCATTTCAAATACAGATGGTCTAGATTTTCAAAAACAGTTAGCAATTTTAGCTGGCAGCTCTGGGATATTTTGAAGAGTCTGGTGTTTTTCAGGGAAGGGTACTCTGCACTGTAACTTTTGCAAAATCAATCCGTTACAAAATGTTTCCAAACATGCTGGTGACTTTAAAAGTTCAGGCCTGTGATTTCTGATCCAGACTTTCTTGAATGTTGACAAGCTCCTCGTCCTCCCTCATTAGGTCAAATGTGACCTTTGATACCAAATTTACTGAGGTACCTGTGTGATATCTTTGCAAGGCTGAGGTGTATATTACGTAAGGAATAAAAACCTGGCTTTGTGCTTTTGTGATCTACACTTCAAACCACTGCTTGAACCTCGTTTAATGAAAAATGCGTCAATTTGCTACAGAGTTAAATCTTAATTTCTGATCCCAGACAGTATTCTGAATTAGGTGAATGGTAAGAAACCACTTAGAAAAATGATGATTGTAGTAATGAAATGCACTAACTGTGCTCATTTGCAAGATTTTCCTTTCTTTGCTCACTTAATTGATTGTGTAACAGGATAGTTCCTTGGAGATGTCTACAGAAATCTGCCAACTCTGTGCGCTTGGTCTGTGATGTCAAGGAAGTGACATTGCAATACTTTATCACTTTGCTTCTTGGGCAGGAGAGCAGAAGTTTGCCTTAGCTCTCTCCTGAAAGTAACCCACTCTTAATTTCCTGCTTTATTTGTTCCCTTGTTTCTTCTTTCATTAGGCTGGGGCAGTTGAGAGCTCTATGAAATGTTTATTGCATGGAGCACACATCACTAATACGGATGGCCAAGGTCAGAGCCTCAGATGTCTTGTTCTATCAACACCTTTTCTACGCTGCTGGCTAAAGCTTTTCTCTAGAGCTCCACTATACAGAGCTATGAAACATCTTACTCCTAGGGGAAATTACTTTATTTCACAAGATGGTTCAGGTTCATCACGCTGACATTCTTCTCTTGCCTGCCACCTCTCTTGTCCCTCTGCTGTTTTCCTAGGTTGCAAGCACACAGACTGTGCTTTGCTCTGGGGACAGTGGACCTTTATGCTTTGTTCTGATTTAGCCTTTTGAGGTACGATACAGCCTACCCTGAAGGGTGGAGCATTTCATTTTACCCAGGCCATTAATCTGTGGCATGCTAGGGTTTTGCTTGAACAGTGCAATAATCTGTCTGTCTTCTGATGAGGTTCCCTATGCTGAAAAGCACAAATCTGTTGATATTTCAACTTTGCCACAGGCTGCAAGTAGGACTTAACCTCAGTTTAGTTGCTGCTGCTTAGAAGTTCCACTGGCAGCTGCAGACTTGCTTATGCAAGAGTCAGCTGAGCTAATATTAGAAAATAACAGTTTGGTATTAGTCGGTTGAAGGAAAAGACATGTGATTGTAGATGTTTTGTTTCAGATCAGTGGTAATAAAGTAAGAGAAAATTACTGTGTATGTTATCTGATTTCAATTTCTCATGCATCTAGTATGATTGGCTTGAAACTCCAGTGTAGAGGCTGTGTATCTAATTTGCTTTGAAGAAGAATCTATAGATATCAAAATAGTTATGTTTGTGATAAATTTGAAAAATAGTTCTCCCATGATAAACAATGGGAATTTGTGTATAAAAAAGAGACAAAAAAAAAAAAAAGAAGTGCCAAAAAAGAAAATAAGGGAAAAGTTTAGATTCTTGTGGGTTTGTTTAGGACATGTGCTAGAACTACATTTCTTGGAAAAAAATTGAAAAATGATGGTATGGTCAATAATAACTTTTTATACCCTTTAAATGAAATCAATGATCGCTCTTTAAAATGTCACTTTGGGATAAATGACTGTACACCAAGTCATACAATTTTAGTAGTAGTGTTTTGTCAGTAATTTAGCAGATAAAATGCTATTTTTTGGGAGTAGTATTGGGAGTTGTAACACGAATGATGTTTATACTATGTCATTGATATACAAAGAGTAATTTATCCCCTGGCACCTTTCAGTAAATATTTGGGTACTTTAAAAGTATAACTGTTTTTCTTTTCATTGTGAAATTGTTAAAAGTCAGCTATGGGATTGTATTACTCTTTACGCCTGTATTAATAACTCAAAAGATTATGTTACTGATTTGGACGTTACACGGTAAGCAGTCAATACAGAATTTGATTTCTCCTTTCCTCTCTGTCCCCAGTCAGTTAACTCATTACAGTATGGCTCTTACCAGTCGAGTGTGATGGTTTATACTAGTTTAGAGAAGAGTGAGCAGGTATATATCCAGGGTGAATCAGACCACAAATTCAAGCCCTAAAGTTAACTTTTAGGAAGGGAGGAGGATGCACACTTTCTCATGGTCTTATTGGATAAATACATTTTGAAATACAAAGCACAGTTGCTTCTTTGTATATCCTTAATTGGCTAATTAGTTATAGGCCTCTTAAAAGATCTTCAGGAGAGATTTAAAGCTGTCCCCTGTTAGTTGCTGAAAATATGTCCCCTTGCATGGGGTATCTTAGAAAACTGTCTTCCTTCAGGCTTCATCTATTTTCTCCCGCAAAATGCAATGTTTTAGTTTGAATACCCAGAGAACTTTTAAAAACAATTCTGAAAAGCAAAATAGACAAATGGTCATGGACTGTATCTTTGAGGTATCACCTCCTGCTGACTGGTTGTAGCTGCTTTTTGGTTTTTTAAGGAAGCTTCTGTGGAGTGCCATTTTGCACATTTGGTGTTGTCAGATTTTTTCCCAGTATTGTGTGTTGTGTCCTAACTTAGATTGTTATCAGGGAGGCTGTGCTGCAGGTTGTTGAAAATTTAAAACAAATGCCAGCATGAAATAAACATCCAGTTGAATACCAAGGAAGGAAAATGCAGGCAGTGGACCATGTAAATTGGCTTGCTGTCTAATGTGGATGTACAATTCAGACCCGCCAGCTGCTATATATCTATCTCTCCAAGGAAGAAGCTTCTGGTTTCAGGGCTCACTCTCCTACATCTCCAACAATGTATGTGCCTACAAGATGGCACAGCAGAAGTCTGTTAACTTTATTAGTGATTTGAATCAGATCGACTTAAATACAGAATTTCAGACAAAAAAAAAATCACACATCACTTTTAATTAGAAGGTAGCTTTTCATCAAATGAACAGTTTCTTTCACTGTAACATAGTGACAGGTGTACGCATGAATTTGGCATTGCCCTTTTGTGCCTGAACAATTAGATATAGGATTTGCTGGAAGCACTAGCTACTGAAATCCATCCACAGGTAAGGAAGACAAATGTTTGGACCTGTAAGAGTATTTCTGGTGATCTTAGTTCCTTCAGTGTAATTTCCTTCCCAAGTGATCCGTGATTGTTAAAACATGGGGTTTTGTGTTCTGCGCTGGAATGATCTTTGCTTCTTAAGAAATCTTCCCTTTGTTTCTTAACGCAAAAATGGCCACGTTGGGGCAGGCCTAAGACCTATCTAGGCTAGCGTTCTGTTTTAAATGCTGGTAATTAGAAATGCTTTTCTGATGTGTAGGATGAGGAACGGGGAAGGAAGGAAACTGGTCACTAGCCTAACCTTTTTCATGGAGCAAGAGTTACCTCCCCAAAGGAAACAGCACCAGGTGTACACCAGAAACTAATGAGGCATATGACCTAAAGCTCAAATGCAGGTTACACTTTCTCTTAAATATCTCCAGGTGATACGATCTGTCTCTCTCCACCACCTCAAAGCTGCAGAGCCATTTGATTCCTTTCGGTTGCTTCTGCCATTGCTTTGTAAAGCGTTGCTCTTAGAATTAAGAGTTGGGTTTACACTAATTTAGAAATTTCTGAGAGAGTGATCCTAGCAGGACAAACCTGGAGAGAGTTTATTTCTTGGAGCTGATTTAAGGAATTTGTTATGTACCATTTGTGTTCAAGCTTTCCAGTATCTCTGTGGTACTACACATGCCTGTACCTGTAGCTTCGTGGTGAGAATCTCCTGGTACCCAAACTGCATAACGCTGGGAGTCTTTTATGACTACCAGAGATTTAAGCTCACTTAGTCTTCCTAATGCGTACAGAGCAGATGAGCTAGTGACATGGTTAAATAACTAACTGTCTGTAGGACATGAATGGTCTGTAGAATGATCTGTGTGTTCTTGTGTGAATAAAAAGGTAATATGTGGTTCTCTGCATGCTCTGAAAGTATTTGAAACCTGGCCTTCACAGGAGCAGCTTGGAGACTGTATCATTCTATTAGGTGCCCACTTGCATACACCTCACACTCGGTAGCTGTGTTGCTTGTTCCAGGTTGATGAGATACGTTAGACCTGTTCATCTGTAATATGTTGTGGAAGTGCAGATTTTGCGAAAAGATCATTACACTGGAAAGCAATATTCTTGAGCATTCTCTTCTGTCCTTTAATAGCTAAATTAATATGTTATTTGTAGTGTATATTAATAGTCAGACTTCTGAAGTTCTTGGGTATGTTTTTCGCTTGCCAACTACTTTTATATTAGCATTAACTGAGGTTACAGGCCTGATATAATTAATGTTTCTGTATTTATTTATGCAAACAGCAGTTAAATTGAGCTCATTTTTTAATAGACAAAAGAGAACAATTTTATTTTTTCCCTCTTTTGTCCCTTCACTCACTGTAATTTTTATACTCAATACTTTACAAACTTAAAATGGACTGTGCATACTTTAGATTAATGAAATTCGTATGCTGGCTTATATAATGTGTGCATGTGTGTGTGTGCGTTTGAGTGTGTGTGTATATATATATATATATATATATATATAAAGAAGTGCATAGGTTGTTAAGGGAAAAAATATCCCTGTGAATATGAATTTGAAAGAGTGTTAGATTTTCTTCTCTTCGGCTTATCTTGAGTGTAGCCTCAAAATGTCTTCTTGCAAAAGATGAATTTGACAAAATTGCACTCTTGAGAATTGACAGCAATCACAGTATACAGTATTTTTTGAATGCAAGGATTCAACAGATTTAAAAATAGGTATATTTAGAAAGGAATGCAGTCCCCATGACTTTAAAATAATCCATTGATGCTAAGGTTTATAATATGTTTTCCTTCTATTGCTTTTTGTTTAGCAAAATCTGTTCTTCATATTATCCCCAGGAGATTCTCAGGTGATAAAAATCATTTATATTATGAGTGAAAGTTTTCACGTCTGACTGTACTAGTGGTGGTGATACTGCTTTGTAAGTAGCCAAGGCCAATGCATGTTCTGCATGTTCTTCTCATGGCAAAGAAGAGAATAAATTGTCTTTGCACATCAGTTTGGCTGCCAGTAATAGACAGTAGTAAAAGCAGCTATCCAAGGTACTGCTAAGGAAACTCTAGTTCTGCTCGCTTTATGTATGTTTTATTCCCAAGAAGTCCAAGGATGTAGGTAGCCTTGTTATTTCCATTTTATGGTTAGGGTCATTAAGAGTTTATCCAACTTCAGGTAGCCAAACTGGATTCCCAAATTTCTGCAGTTAGCATGTACACCAAGTATAGTCCAAGGGAGGAAACAAGAAGGTGGCTGCTAGGGGGGATTATTTAGGGCAAGGATCTAAATTTCATTTACTCTTATTTTTTCCTCAGTAATTTTTCAATTGGAGTTGCATGCCTGTGTTGGATAGTGTGAATTCTCACTCTCTGGAAAAATGACAAGGTCCTATAGCAAGTTTACAGGCTCCCGGATCCTCTGAATCATGGGACACAATTTCACTGACTGGCAGAGCTCTGCAAATTCTCATCGCTGGCTTTGGACAAATTTGTTAACAAATCCGTGCAGTAGGTTGAGTTCAAGTGTGTCAAAGTCTTGACACAAGTTGTTTTACATAGATCTTTCTACAAGTTGTGCTACGTGGCTATGAAGTTCCAATTTCAGAAGAACAACCTTAATTATGATCGTTGAGGCATACACTGTGATTAATCGTAGTATAAGGGGTTACCATCGACCGGAAATGTATGAACAGGAGAAAGTGTTTGGAGCTTCCTGGATATCTGCAGAGATTCCCAAGCTTAATTTTCTTCCCATCATTGAAACCATATGTATTTTTATGGGGCTTTTTTAGTGCATAAAGATTAGAAAATAACTTTTAATTGTTACTTATGAGGCACCATATGGCGTTCTGTAATTCTGGCTTTGCTTGGAATGTGGGAATTGAAATTAATTGGAAATCACACTCAAAAATCTATTATTAAGTTAATAGAGTTAACAGCTTGCCCAGTGTCCTCATACAGAGCGTGTTGTAACTGTGTATAATAACAAGCAACTGTTTATAAATCCATGAAGAAAACTAAGGGGGCAGAGAGAGGCTGGGGCGATAAGAGAGGCCGAGTAGATTGGTAGAGTACGTGGTCACGTATATTGGTTTAGCTAACGAGCTACTGGTTGAAATTAAGGACACAACGTGCGTTGTTTTGACAACTGCTTTACTGGGTGTTCTACATCATTAATATTTTCCTCTGGCTTCAAAAATCAAAGGCTTGTCCAGGGTCTTTACTTTCTTCTTCCTGTATTAGGCTAAGCAGGCAGAAACCTGTTTGGTTTGCACAGCTGAGTTGTTGGAGGCTGGTAGTGCCTATACTGTGGCCTGGCTGCAATGAATAGTGGCAATAGAATTTAAACCTCAAAGTTTTTTCTCTTAACCTTTCCTAATATGTAATGAGCCTTCTGAGCTGAATGTGTAAAGTTTGGATTATCTTGCTTCCAGCAAACAATCTAAACTGAAGGCTTTTAATATCATTTTAAAAAGAAGAAATCACCAAGATGGAAACCTGTAAAAATTACCATGCTGTGAAAAGCACAGTGGGAATTTTTTTGCTTATTTGGGATATTCCCTAACTTGCCTTTCTGTGATTTTTTTTGAAAAGTATCTGCAGATGGTGTGATAGTAAGAAAAATATTTCTTAAAAAAAAAAGTAGCCTCTTTGAAAAATCGTTTTTTTCTTTTTGCTTTCACTTGCTTCTTTCAAATGCCATGTTTCTCATTTTTAAGTTTCCTTCTGCCTATGGGAAGGACATAGCCAAGTCCTATAAAAATGTTCCAAACAAATACGGCAAATGGATGAGCTAATCTATCATATTTGTTAGGAAAAGGAAAACCCTCTGAGGTTTAACTTGCATTCATAGTAACCTGCCCATGCTTTTTCCAGGTACTTCAGGGTTGTCGATCAACATCCAGAAAAGAGACGCTGTTTCCAGGTGGAGCTTTGCCGTGCCTTGGTGGAAGGAAAGGCACAATCTAGTTACAAGGGGGTTTGCAGGAGGGTGGTAGAAGGAAGTGAAAACTGTTGTGTCCAGTGTAGCCAGGAGAAAGGGAGGGAAAAAAGGGCAGTCGTGTGTGTTAGAGGTCTGGATGCCCTAACTTGAGTAGCATGGCATATGGTGAAATGTCTGTTAAGTAAAAGTGTACATGTCAACATTTGAATTTTCACAATTTTTGTTAGATTTTACATATTGAGCCCCAGATTCAGGATAGAATTTAATGCCCTTGTATTTAATAAGGACTTAAGAATGTGCTTGCTGAGGGGTTTTTTTCTTAATCATTATTTGAAATGAAAAAACAGCAAATAAAAGCAATAGTAATTTTAAATGTCTTCATGCATATTATGACATAGGAAAATGTATTTAATGTGGTTTACAGATTATCTTTTTTAGAGAGCAGGAAACAACAAAAAGTCTAAAAAAAATCTAAAGGAAATTATTTTTCTTAGAAGGTTAATATAGACTATAACTACTAGGAATGCATTTTGAGTGGTTTTATGTTGAATCTCTTGGCTTATTACATGCACATGAAGGAATTTTATAGATTGGTTAACTTTATGGAGCTGTAGAGAGAACATTGTTCAGGTAATAAACTTTTGACACTTGATCTTCTAAACAAAATTTTTTAGGCATGGAATATAAATTCACCAGTGTATCATTGATCAGTGAGATGTCCCTTTTATGGAACAATTAAGTCTGAAATATTGAATTAGATATTAGTGCATTCTTATAATGGGTCTCCTCTTAGCCTTTTTCCAATATTAGATTATTTTGGTCATTGATTCTGTTTCACATATGTGACAAGTAAATGGAAACAAGAGGAGGATGATAGAACATCCTCTGCCTTGTTAGTTGTGCTTAGTTTATCATTAGTATTCTCTTACATTAAGTTATAAGCAGTTGTGCTTACCACAGATGAAACTTCATCTGCTTACGGTAGTATTTACCAATTGACAGAGGAGTAAAATACCTCTTTTTGTACCACTTGATGCGGCAGTTCTATATTAAATGAAAAGTTAGATACCATGAAAACCAACATCAGTAATCCTTGGAAGGATTTTCAGCAACTGTGCGGGAGAATATATTCAGGAATAAATATGCTTAGTATTTGGGTTGCAGTGTTTCTGTGTTTTAATTAAATATTTCCCCATTTAATCTTGCATTTCATTTTTTCTATTCATCTCTAACCCTTTTTTTTTTTTGGGGGGGGGGTGAATGAATGCACTTTAGTCTAGAAGTCTCCGATTAGTCAACCTCCACTTGACAGGAATGAAAACATCAGAACCAATTCAGATCAGTTGTTTTCTTGACGGTTTTTCCTTTCACTCTGGGTGCTGTTCACTGCTATTCCAGATCCATGCCTGTTCATCTCTTAAATCCCACTTATATCTGCAAAAGGATTTAGATGTCACATAGCCTTGTACAAGCCCTCTGCCCAGCAGCTCTCTTTCTTGGTTCCCTGTCCCAGTTTTGCACCTAGTATCAGGCATCTGTTAGAAGCCACACCTAAAGATATAAAAGTTTGGGGGTTTTTTAATTTAAGGTAGTAATTGTTTTCATAGTAGTGTCTGTGATATACTTTCTTCTTACTTAAGTAAGTGACATTACATTTGGGTGGCAAATACCATGGTCTTAAAAATATCCTCAGTATTTTCTGCAGTGTGCTTCTTTTGAAACCATCTAAATTCACAATATGTAATTTCTAACTGTAAGCAGTTATGGTATTCTAGAAAGTAGGGTTTGAAAAGTTTTGAAACACTTCTGCAATATTTGATTTTTATGCAGGTTTGTGTAATTTTTTTACTGACTTCTCTATTGGTCCAAGAATCGAGGGGTTATGTAGAATAGCAGCTCCAGAATAAATCCCACCTAATACATCCTAACTTTGTCTTTAACATTACCGAAGCGGTTAGTGTACACTTAAAGCGGATAGCTACAGTATTGTGAATTCAGACCTGTCCTGGTCAACTACTATGAAGAGAAGAAATGACCACTGCTGTTGTGGTGCTGAGTGCAGGGGAAGCAAAGAGGTCCCCGAGGCTGGGCAGCACGTGCATATGGTAAACTCAGTTTGTCCTGGTGTTTTCAAGGCTGCGAAAGATGATGAACCCCTCAGAAGTGATTTGGTCCTGCCCCAGTGCTGGCAAAAGTGTAGAAAACCTTTGCAGACATTGGGGCTGACACTGTCCCACCTTCAGTGCCTCCCTTTTAGCGAGCAGCCTGTTTCTCGTGCTCGCCAAGGCTGCCGATTTTGTGCACAGCTGCCACTGCGTGAGGCCTTCCAAATTTCTTTTAGCTTTGCCCTCCATTTTAATGCTTATAATTTAAGGATCTTGCAGGGCATAGCAGGCTGGTATGTAATGACTGTGCTTGGGAAAGGGCTAATTAAGGAATCTGTATTGGAATTGGGTTGGCCTGCCGCATGTATTCCATTCTGAATTTGTAATGCTTCTTAAGTAATGGTGGTAATGTTGCCGTTGTCTTTCCTCCCTGCATATTGATTTATTTTTTTTGGGGGGGGGGGGCGGCAATGTGTATTTCCTGAGTTTTTTTGCTTAGGTTTCTTATATTTTGTGCTCCATATTTAAAAATGTCTTCTATCACAACAACTCTTTTATGCTTAAAAGCGAATTATGAAAAAAATAATATCTATTCCCCAGTTCTTATATCTTCTACACTAAGTTCAAATTTCTCAGAACCCTCTCTACAGTTTGGTAATGCATAAAAGATTCAGAATCAGTCTAAAAAGACTTTTTTCTGGCTTGTGTGCCTTGCACATCATCACAAAGATGGAAATTTTGAAAGCATTCCAGGAAAACAGGTGTGCGTATTGTTGCTGCTAGGGGCGAGAGCAGCATTTGTTCTTAATGACTGCTTGACTTCAGCACTACAGATTGCATAAAACCTGTTCCCTGAATTGCATTAAAATAAATGGTGTTATGGTATTCAATCAAGAATTTAGGACACAGTTGAACTGCCTGAGTCTGCTTACTTTAAAATACATTTAATATTAAAAAAAAAAAAAAAGCTTGTAGGATATTTTGGCAAGGAAATCTTGAAATTCTTGTAAGCTTTAATAAGTAGAGATACAAAGAAGACTGTCAGTATATTCATTTTATTATAACTTTCTTTTTTTTTCTTGCAGTTTAGGGAAAGGGAGGAGAGAAATGACTTGCTAAAATGTCTGGTAATGACTGGTAAAATGTCAGGTTTCTTTAATTGCAGTGGTTTAAGGAAGCAAGTTTTGTGATGTATCTGTGTATTTTATATTTATAAGGTATACAGACAAATTCCAAGTGCATATCTGATGGCTAAGCCAGGTTATACAAAGGTTTTGTAATCAGTGGAGATGCCAGTTCTGAATTCTTGTGATTTTGCATACCTAAATTTCTGATGGATCTAGTGCATAGTAAGAGGTTAGTCTCACAACTAATCACAACTAATAGGGATCACAACTAATGCACAAGAAGAAGTATTCTCTGCTTGCTTTGACAATATCTTAAACTGAAATCATCAGAAAAAAAACAATGTTGAATTGTGCATATTATGAAGTATTATAAAGTTGCAGGAGTGTGACTGCAAATGATGGGTATATTGACAGAAAAAAATCATATTGTGAAAATCGGCTGCAAAACAAAAGTAAAGCTATTAGGAAGTACTTTCCTTTTCTGTTAATGTAGCACTTTAACCAATTGTATTGATAACTTAAGGAACAAACTGAATTAAATACATCCCTTAGTGTATGCTAAAACAATCTGATAAAAATAAATAAGAAAGAATTTAGGCATGTTTTCAATAAACATTACTACTCCTCATATTGTTGTTATAATGGTATGGAAGAAGAATCTTTTAGAAGAGAGCGGTAGATCGACTTTGTTAAAATGAGCAGAGTGTTTAGGTGGAACAGCCAGGGTGTGCATGCCTTTTTCTGTGTTCCCCCCACCCCAGTTTTTGCTATCTAGCAGGCTGCAAGAGGCCAGGTTGACATTGCCGGTCACAGAAAGTGACCTCCTCTCTTCTACCCGTGGGACCGATGGTGCCTGAGAGCTGGCAGAAGAACCTTCTGCTCACTGTGTTGTTAGGCCTCAGTTCCCACCCACCTGATGAAGATCCTGCTCCCTTCCCATCCGGGTTTTCCAACCATGTCTCCTCTGAGATTGCAAGCAAAGGTGACAAGTATAGCTTGTCTAAACCCTGAATCTGTTATAGAACATCTACATCAAAAATATGAGAGAACTTAGGCTGAAAAGAGAAACTCTTAAAGGCTGGAAAATACCCCAAATAACGCACACATAATGAAACAGTCTTAATATGAGTGCTGTTTTTTTTCTTTGGATCCCTACCTTAATGTGCATATTTTTGCATACATTATATTGGTGCTGCTGGATCTAGTGAGGCTCTGTTCACTCTATAAGTAATTTATCAGGTTTAACTTAAATGTAGGAAGTGTAAATACTTGATTACTTACTTTGAGCAAGTTTAAGAGTGCAGTATTAAGAGTGAGCTTTACCTTAGTTGATTTTATCTACGTTTAAAATTTTTATTACCAGTGAAGTGTGTAGTAATGGTTATGAAAGCAATTAATAACAGCAGTGACAGAATCAAGAGACTGACTAATTTATCATTATAGATTTTAATGAGGCTTATAATCTAGCAATAAATATGCAATATATTCAAAAGCATGGAGTCATAAAAAGGATGATTTATTTAACTTTAATTCTAAACTAGTCTGAAACCCAAAGGCTGTAGAAACTAGGCAGGTAAGAAGATAATTCTTTTTGGTGCTATGGAGCAGAAGAATGGAAATAACAAAGAGGAGGGGAATTTAATTTTAAATTAAAGGGGGGGGGAAAAAGCCCAAATCAATTGTTTGACTTAGTTCTATAGACCTTTCATCACACCCACAGTTTTGAAGGTGTGGGAGGTATCTCGTTATGGACGGCTTCTGTTTCCCATCTCAATCTGCTTACTTGGCAGAGCGTAGGAAAACTGTCTCCAACTCCTGCATCCCTGGGACGCTCGAAAGATGGGCAGCTGCAGACGTGGCAGTAGTACTTGTTCCCTGGGAAGAGCTGTCTCGGATGTCAGAGAAATTTCATGTAAAGAGGCCTGTATAGGAAATGTTATTATGGCAACTTTAAGATTGTGTGTTCAATTATGTTTTATTACATAAATATTGCATATTTGCACCTATTTTTTATTATTTTTGGATTGTGTTTATTATCATCTGCCTTATAGGTTTTACTTCTTTCTCATGCTGAAGTAAGTATACTAGAGTGCCTCTGGATGGGAGTACTGTTAAAGATAAGAAGTACCTGACAGGATCCTGCCTGAACGGTATAATGGGATGGCTGAAGCTTCGGAAAATGAATTAAAGCCAGTCTTTCCCAAAGGGAAGCAAGAAATTCATGTGGTGGTGGTAGCATTAAAACAAGAAAGAAAAAAGCGACAATAGAAAAGGACAGATGACACCTAGCAAAGTAGATTTCCAAATTAAGAGGGAATGCTTTTACTGTTGGATCGGATGCAAAAAAAAAAAAAAGAAAAAAAGCCCAGCCCTTCTTGTAGGGGTTGTAAGGGAAAAGCCCATGTTTTGAAAGAGAAGCTCCGAGCTGCGCAGCTGCAGTTTAGCAAAGGTTATCTACAACCTTCAAAGGACAGTTGAGCACCTGAGGTTTTGCATCAGCACTGATGAGGAAACAGAAGTGGGAATGGCATATAGGCATTTGTTGTTTTCCTGGTGTCTTTATATTCCTTGTGCTATCTGAAGTGGGGTATAATTGCTGTCAGAAGACCTTCTGGAGTCTGCCTCTTCTTCCTGTCCTTGATCTGCCTTCATTGCACGGTTCCCATGACACTGGGTTACTTGCGTCTGCTTTGCAATGGGCACCGAGCTCGTAACAGCAAATACCGCTGCGGCAGGGCTTCCAGGGATGCTTCACTGCCCTGGTGCTTACAGCACTGCCTGGCTTTTGAGTCAGCCTTTTCCTTGTGATGAGTTGCCTTACGCTGGGGTAAGATGCACTGAATTGACACTAAATCAGGGTGTGCTTTTTCAAGAGAGGTGCAAACATCAATTAATTCCCCCAGAACCGCTGCAGATAGCGAAGCTGAGCTGCAGGGGGGGGAAGGCCTCTCTGAAAGTTGCATGGTGAGACAGAGATGTGATTAGGACTTTGTGTGAGATCTTTCTCTCAAACCCACGCTCTAATTCTGTATTGTATGGTGCTTTACCAATGTAGTTTTGAGTACTCTGGTATAAATTTTTTCTTTCCTAAACAGGCAAGAGTGAGGCCAAATACTATGCAGCCTTATGTTGTCTGTTCTTTATAGTAGTTTATTTTTGATAAGCTATGGTGCATTTTAATGTAATTGTTAACACGCCTAATTTGCGATCATATAGTGGTATCAATAATAATGGGAAGTCATTCACAGGTAATAAATTAGCATACCATCTAACAAGCAGAACTATGGTTCTCAGTGTATTGTCTCACCATCAAGAATTCAGTAGTTAAATATACACAGCAGTGGGCTGAGAACAAGCTGTTCATTTTTGCTGCAGGCAGTACCAGTGGACCAGAGTAATCATAGCTCCCCAAAGCAGGTCTGATTTTATTGATTCTAAATAGGCTTTCATTATAGACCTGAGCCTACTGCAAGGTGTAGCACTTGCAATTTGTACTCACAACGCTGCCTGAAAGGAAGGCGATGTATTGCAGAATGCAACGTTAAGGATGCTTGTCCCTTGGAATGTTATCGTCTCTTCTCTTGAAGCATCCAGATTTATTTAAAACAAGAATACCTAAGACTTTTTTTTTTCTATGTGGTTAGATTAATTTTTTAGAAGTGTGGTTGGAGCAAGCTACTGTTAGGAAATTTTGAAGTGCAAGGACCTTGCTGAGGCCTGCAGGTGTTCATTTGATTGCATCTGACTTAGAGATGACTGCTGTATGTTGCTCCACTTTTTTCTTTTTTCTTTTTTTTTGAAAGGACTTTTTGGAAATTTCAGTATCATTTTTCTCTGTAGTATTGCGTAAAAACCAAATACAAGATTCAGTGAATAAACTGTTTCAAGTCTGAGATATTAATGTATTCAAGTTATAGTTAGTTAAGAAGACATACTGTTACCAGAAAAATGTCATTAACCTGCGTGGAGCAATTTGGGACTATTTACTGCTAAATTAGTGACAAAATCTAGGCACACTTAACAAGCAGTCTGATTGTTTTGAATGGTAAATAAAATTTTAAATCTGCAACAAAAATCTGTACGCACTTAACAAGCAGTCAGAGTTTTTAAATTTTACGCAAAAGTTTATCTGTCAATGGACATAAACAAAAGTTCATTGAAACCTTAATGACACAGTGCAATGCTATTGAAAATGTTGCAGTATACTTTATGCTGGTGTAAAGACATGTTGCTTGTACTAAGCTCTCTTCAAATCTATTTATAACTACTCAACATTTGCTTAAACATTTTTCAGCTTTACTATGGCAGTTTGGAAGGGTGCTAATTGAATGAATTAATCATAACTTTTCATTTTTAATGGGTTCAATACTGACTTTTCATACTGTATTTTAATTTTTTGGTGGTGGTGGGTTTTTTGTTCATTTTTTTGTTTACGCCTACAAGTGAAGGTGTATTGCTTCATATGTTCTAACTAAAACCACATTTTTCTTTAGGGGTAGTCTTTCCTAACATAATTTGGGAATTCACGTAGGAGATAACATAAAAATAAATTTGTGTGAGCATTTCTAGAAATCATCTCTTTAAATAAAATGGTGATGTTAAGTAGTGAATCAACTCGATCAGTACTTGAATGATCAAACCTCATTACTGTAAAATAAGATCTGGCTGGTTTGCTTCATTTTGCAGAGCTTGGGCAAAAAACTATTGAATTAAATTGCTTCCTGTTGGTTTCCCCGAGGGCAAGAAGAACTTTCTGTTCTGTGCTCTGCTGAGCTACTGTATTGATTAGCTCTTCAGGTCTAATCTTTACATAGTTAGGCTTACTTTTTAGTGCACTTATTTATGTTTTAGATAGTTGTCTTTCTGAAGTTACTGTATTGCTTTGGTAGTCCTCCAGTGGATTACAGAAATGTGCACGTTAATTCCTTTCTCTAACTTCATTTGCTGTAGCCCAGGGAAGACAATCGTCGTGCTCTGTAGCGTGCTGGTTAGGAATAAAAAGGAGTCGCCGGCCTAGCGATCCGTGGCCCAGAGGGTAACGGCGGCCTGCATGACTGACGTCTCGTATCACTGACCATCAAAACTCACACTGCCGGGATGGTTGGCACCTAAAACTAATCTAATTAAACGCTTGTAGCATCTGTTAACAATACTATATTAGATGTTTTAGCACAGCAGCTAGTGCGATTCTAGAGTTTGCTTCTCTGGGTTGGAAAGTGATTTATAGTTTTAATTCATCTTAATAGTTCATATGCTTTGAAAACACTTGTTATAAAACTTTTTGTGGCATTTAAATTTCCTGGTTATCTGCCTTGCAGTGGGTATGAATAATGGAGAGTGGGAACATGAATATATTGGACTGCAGGAAGTATTTTCAAGGAGAGTGTTTTTAAGGTTCAGAATGATGTATGTCAGACACTAGTGGATGGATAAACATGTGGAGGGATTTTGTCTTGAGAAGCCTGGAAATCAAGCACCTCTTAGTATGCTACTTCCCATAGATATGTTAAAATGCATTTTAGTTTTATTACAGAAAACAGAATATTTGCATCATAATATTTATCCTGTCCTAAGACCCAACTTGCTTTTCACTTGCTCAAATTTATCGTTTTAGAATTTTGAAATGATGCTGTGTCAGAGCTGATCATTACCAAAAATTACATTTGCAAACTTGTATTTAATCATCTGTAAAATATTTATGTGTAATATAAGCCTAAAAAGACAGTATTTGCTTGAAAGTAAATATCCATATCCTCTGTGCCATTTAAATTGTAAGTCTGTCAGTTTAATGACAAATTACAATGTTTTCTTACATACTTATACAGAATATTGTGATTCAAGGCATGATCTCATGCAACCCTCACTGAAGTTAGAGATTTCCACAGATTTCAGTGGGAATTGAATCAATTGCAAAACAACAGCAGTGGTAGCCTTTTCTAGGCAGCAGCTAATGATATGTTAATATTAGGATTTCAGAGTTTGCAAAACACCAGGTAGTATTATGCCAACTGTAAAAAGTGACGGAATTCATTAATATAACATGTTATAGATACCTGGCAGATCTTTATGCTTCAGGAAATGTCCATGGAGCTGCAGAGATGTTTTGAAGGTGTTTTTTTTGTTTTTTGTTTTTCCTTTTTTTTTTCTCTCTCCCATTTTACTTGTTAAGAACATTAGGGTCTCTTCTGTTTGGAACGCAGGTCTTAGGGCAGTTATTTTTGTCATTGTCAGCTCCATGTAGATGTTTTGCTGCTTCCAGACAGGCTTTAGATTGGCCATGAGGAAGCCCATGAGGAAAGTTTTACTTTCTGTAAAAATAAAAGTCTAGTAACTTCCTGTTGTAGTTCAGATATTTTCATTTCTAACGCTGGTTTGGTTATGTGCAAGTTCATTTTATTGCTCTCATGAAGCCTTTCAACTTCTGACTCGATGAGTGGTTGAAGTAGGGCAGATTTGACCTTCTTCCGTGGGAAAGATGAGACAAAAGGTGGAATCTCAGTTCTGAAATCTGGCATGGGAGATACTAAAAAAGTCTTTAGGCTTTTATACTGCTTTCTAGAGTATATTAAGAGCCACTGAAAAGAGGGCTCTTGGGTTAGTTATTTTTTTTTCTCTATCATTATTGCTTATTATGATACTTAGCACCTAAAATAGCTTCCTTGCAGGTGAACGTGACGCAGAGCAGAGGATTGTTGCCTTCCAGAACTAGGATATTTTTGCTCAAAGAAGGTCAGGGGAGCTGATGTAAAGTTGTTAGTCCATTCTGTATGGATACAACGTGTGACTCTCTTTGCCGCTGCAAACTAAAGAGCTCAAGAGCGCTGAGCGGTGCTTCCTGCGTTGCTTATTTGTCCTACTTAATAGGAAGGGATTGGAGTTGGCCTGGGTCTTCCTTTATTCTGCCTGGTCGGTGGAGGGAAGAGGCAGACGTTAATGATGGAGGAAGACCTCCTCCCCAATCACAGGTCCTTTTTCCAGAAAGCACAGTAGTATGGCTCCACTTCCTTGTCACTAAGATACTGTTACACGCACATTGTGACGGATTCAAATGATACCTGCTTCATTAACAGATTAACAGGTTTTCACAGCTACTACCCTTGCCCTACCTTTACCTGCCCTTTGGAGACGGGGATTCCTTCTTGCATGACAAAATGCATAGTCATGCTCACGTGTATTCAGAGAAAGGGCTGAAATTTATTTTCCCTGATGAACATTTGTTTGTTGTGCGTTCAAGACAATATGATCTGATTTGTGTTTTAGAAACCGTGCTGGAGTGCAAGCAGTCAAACTGTATGCAGGTTATATGGTTTGCTGTGCAGGTCATAAAGTATTAATAGCATGGTGTTTGTTTAAATAACCACCTATTTATCCAGCTAATGGGTAGTGTATATTTATCCTTTTAACTTACCTGAACAATTTTTTGCAAAGTTGCATTATAAAAATACTGAATAGACTATTTCTCTTTTTTTATTGCCCACTAGTTTTGAACATCTTCTCATTGTTTTTATACAGGCTAACCTGGTTTTACTTTTTGAGCTTAAGCTAATAAGCTCAATAAATGACACTCAATAGCATGGCATTGAGGGTTTTTTCTTTTACAGAGGCAAAGGAAATTGTTCTGAAGGCACAGATTCTAGCTGGAGGGCGAGGAAAAGGTATTTTCAATAGTGGATTGAAAGGAGGAGTTCATCTAACTAAAGAGTAAGTCTTTAAAAACTGAAACAACATCAATAAATTCCTTCTGGTGTAGTTTAAGCTATTTATAATGGCTAGGCAACTGTTTCTTTTAATATCTGTTAATACGCTAACCTTTTTCCTTTGTTTGTAGCCCTAAGATTGTTGAACAGCTTGCCAAACAGATGATTGGGTACAACCTGTCAACAAAGCAAACTCCAAAGGATGGTGTGACAGTTAAAAAGGTAAGGTTTGGGCTCTTAAGTTGGTAATGGTGTTCAGCTGCAATTGCACATTAACATGCTGGAGTGTTTGCCATAGATTTTTCTGCTCCTTTTCCTGTGCCTGACTGATGCATCCGATTGATGAAAGAAATAATGTTATTTTTTGTTTCTTTGTGTATATATGTTTTTCTCTATCAGTTTAAACATATCGTCTCATGGAAGAATAAATTCCTTTCTGCTATCTGTGATGAAGTGAATCCTTTGTCATAGCTTCATCCTTTGTCAAATACTGAAAGCTAGGATAACTATATTATTACTTTGTGCTTATTGATGGTCTGCTTAGAAAGGAGAAGTAATATATATAACTGCTTGTAGTTATAATAGTATGTAATACATATTTCATTCACCATGAACTTTAGGCAACTGTTATTAAAGATAAGGACAGATGACTGTACGTGAGAATGATCTCAATTTAAAACACATTCTCATCTAAAAGTTGACCATTCTTAACTTGTTGCAGATACAGAGTTAAAAATGGTCATGGTAGTGGTTCAACTGATTTTTTTAATACTCATTTTAGCTCATTTACCCATGATTGTCCATACTATAGGGTGTGAGGTTCACTTTAGCATTAACGTATCTTTATGTATTGGCCTAAATAGGAGAAACATAGTCATCCCTTCAGCAAGGCGCTGTTTAACCTTAAGTAAAACTCTATTAGCATTCAGGAAATCCTAGTATTTGTCTACCTACTATATGCAGTTTTATCTCTTGCTTTGTGGTACTGAGCAAGTATCTTCAGTCAGGTATGTAGTCAAGAGCCACACGATGTATTTGATGCCAGGAGATAATTTGGCATGAGCTGAAAAGAAATGCAGTTTACTTTTAATTTGTTGTGAACAGCTTGGCATTAGCATAGAAGGAGAACACCTGTCTGGAAGGATGCTGTCTAACAAGGACTGGCGGAAGGTGATCGGGTGGTTCTGCTCCTGCGGAGCAAGGAGGACAGATTACCTTTGTTCCTGATAGTTGTTGTTAAAGAGAAATATTAAATATTAAAAAGAAGAAACAGTATTACCATTAAGGCCTGCATGTCAGAGATTGGGATAATGCTAAGGATATAAAAAAGCATATTACAATTCTCTGCTTTGAAAATTATGTGTTGTAAAAGCAGCTTTCCTTTATAAATTTTTTGGTTTTGTTCGTTTACGCTTGTTGAACTACTTAAAATACATCAATAGATGAAACTTCACTTTTTTGCCTGAGTGCAGGTCTGTTCATCATTTACATGTTCAGTTCTGAAGAAGAGACTTCTAATTTTTTTTTGGAAATTGATAGAAATGAAAGGTGTGGATTTTTTTTTTAATGGTTTATTTAAGGTTTTTATGTTCAAGTGGCTTTTGTACCATGCGTAGAGTAGCTATAGAAGGTATAACATGTAATTGCTTTCTTCCCCATCAACATGTTGCTTCTATAAATAAACAATGGTCAAGAGTAAACAGCTGCAGCATATGTGAAGCTGAAGGTGATGTTTGTACTATGAACTTCAGGTATTTATTTTGCTGGTATAGGAAAGTATATAGCCTTGATAGAATATGTACGTTTTTCTTTTGCTGCTGAGGTACATGACAACTTTTCAGGACACACCTTAAACGTTTTAATATTGATGCATGATTAGTGCGTGTGATGCTTTTCACTGGAAGAAGCTGACCATTATCATCATAGACGCTGCATTCTGAATGTAGACTTGGCTTTTAAAATTTCTTAGGCAATTCATTTCTTTATCACATGCATATGTAACAAGGTAATTGCGTGTTTTGTGATATTTTTGGGGCTGAGTTCCTGAATCTTGGTAATTCGTGGTAAAAGCATAAACCCTCTTTGAAAGTAATTAAATATGTAACAGTTTGGCCAATGGCATGCTAATTCAAGTAGTTGAACACCTATTTCCCCATTGCTTGTTAGATAGTTGAAGAAAGCCTGTTGAAAATGATGTACCTAAGTCATTGAAAGACTGTTGCCTGGAAAAATTAACATTTTCTTTTCCAAAGTCAGCTCATGCTAGCATCTTCAAAGTAGTAAGTTAAAGGGTTGAGTCATTCAGATTTGTAGTATCAAGACTACAATGCCAAAGACTGAAATTTTAATTGAAGGGGCAAACTACAGAAATAAAATAATTAAAAAAAAAAAGAGAGAGAGAGCAAGCTTAGCTGCATCTGAGATATCATTTAACACAGTGGGCAGTTAGTGCAGAGAAAATGCCAGTCAGAATCTTTGTACTTGCTGAGAGCAGCGGGGAACTTGGGAATTAAGAGCAGGCATTTTTGTTCTATTTCAAGGCATGTGATCTCTCTCTCTATATATGTAAGATGAATCTTTACATATACTTAAAGAAAATTGCAGTTCAGCAGGAAAAGAAAAAGCATATTTTTAGGTGTGTGTGTTGTTGGTGTGGTTTTGGTTTTTTTTTTTTTGACTTTGTGCTATTCTGGAAAGTTTGAGTGAATTTTATATTTTAAAGAATTTAGATAATTGGCATTTTTCAGAAGAAAAATAGTTATTAAATCACTTTCTGCAAGGCAAACAATGAGTTAGTGTTAAGTCAGGGAGTGGAAATCATGTACATTTAACTTGTATTTATAAGGAATGAATAAAAGATGGAAATTTTCTACAATTATTCTCATTGTAGACCAGAAAATGGAGTTTTCAACTTTCTCTCTCAGCCTTTGCACCTACTAAAGAATTTAAAGCATGTTGGTGCTCATTCAGAGTGATGTTTCTTAAATAAATAACAGTCTCCTCAGTTCCTTTATAACTTGGAAGCTATTTTGTGAGTTTACATAAAATCCTCTCATGGCACTTTGCAATTTAGAGAGTCTGGTTATCTGAGAAGACAGTCTTCTCTTATCACGACAACCTGAGAATTTGCTACCTGTGTTTTCTCTCCAAGCAATAAGAGAATTAACATTTTGAATATTTGATTCAGTGTAAAAGAGCTCTTACAGATATCCTCATGAAATTAGAAATAACTTAAACTTTTAGCTAATGATTTGCTTTTAAGAAGGAAAGTCTGAAGTTATCCGGAAGTTTTTAAGAAAACCCTCTTTTTCCCCCAGGACATTTTAAATATAAAGCTGATGTGGTAAACAGGATAATGATGCTTCACGTTCTTTGTCATAAACAAAACAGACAAAATATTAGTAAAGTCAAGAGTTTGTAAAATCAATTGCACTAATTTTAAGTGTTTATTAATGTGTTTGCATTATTTTTTTGTTCTTATGTGAATGATAGGTAGACCTTAGAAATTAATATTTGAAGACCCTGAATGCCAGTTTCTCTATTCATGCTATGCATCATTCAGGTAGGATGGTGAAGGAAAGTAACTTTTCTTTGATGAGAGAAATGAAAAATGTTACAGTCCGAGGTAAAAGACAACAATTTTTACTGTACAGTGGACTTGCCTACTACAAAGTAGATGGACTTGCAATAATTTTGTGGTAAGACAGAGATGTGTTTGATGATGTCGACATGTTTAATTAACAATCACGAGGACAATTTTTCAAGTTTGAAGTAGAGAAGATGCCTAATGTAAGTTCCACCTGCAGTATTTGCAAATGTATTGCTCAAGACTCATTGAGCTGGTTCCCTTTCTGAATTCTGGCCCTGATCCTGAGCATTCTGGAAACTGTCCGAACAACTCGGACGAGTTCCAGTAAGACCAGCTGGTTTTCTTTGACCCATGTCTAAAGCAATTGACTCACTTTTTTCAGATACACTGATGCATGATACGTGAGATGGTGAAACCATGCCTACAGGTAAAAAAAAAAAAAAAAAAAAATTGTAACAAATCAAGGATGCTTTCCGCATCTTTGCTTGTTAATTTAACATATAGTGGTAGGTAGCTGAGCTGCATTTCTGAAGTTGGTTTTTAGCGTTCCTTTTATAGTAGCCTAAAATTGGGAGATGCTTTTAAGAAGTACAGTAGTTATCCATACTGTTAGTTAGCTGTTTCCTTTGTCCTAGTTTTCTTTAGTTGGCTTTTGAACAGTTGCTTATTTGAACCATTCCTTTATATCACCCTATGTTCTTTGAGGAAAGCAGAAGGAAGCAAAATTACTGTAAAAAGAAATTTCTTCCCAGTCAAATAACCATAAATAAATAGCATCCTTCCTTCCATTCTGATGAGGGGGCTTTATTTAATTCCTTGTCTCTTTACGTTTTTGTGCTCTGTTAAGATGTACAGCCTGACATAAGGTAAGTGCATTCTTTCTCATACACTCAATAGCAGAATGTCAAAAAAGCAACTTGGTGAAAGTATGGTGCACATTTCTTGTTTATAGTCCTTGAACTGTGAAAACGCAGAAATACTTATTTGTGGAACACATCTTGCCAGGTAGGCAGAGTTTTAAGACTACAGGTGTGTACATGGCTCTCCAATCTAAGTTTGAACCGCTGACTTTGCTTCAACACATAGCATGAATTTGGTCTAATGTTTCATGCACAGTGGCAGCTTTTGCCTACAGTTATTATTTATAACACACATTAGAAAGACATTGTCAGTTAATCCTTTTTAGTTATATTGATCTTAGGGAAATCATTTTCCTGGTTTCCTCTGCTTCCGTTGACAGATAAAAAAATAGTAACTCTGTTAAGGAAGAACGTAGTTGATTGTCAAAAGTGGGAGAAGCTAGATTGCAAATTGAAGTGCAGAGGTGGCTGCTCAGCCTCAAGGTGGAGAACAGAACTGTAGTGCAGAGTAGAACTGGCCTTCACTTCTGACATTCTGGCACCTGCTATGATCATAAAGAACAGTTACTAATAATCACATGCAGATGTTAAATTTTTTTTTAAGATTATGAACATTTGTGGGAATTTGCTATTCTTATGTCAAAACATACAGTTTTGTGAGTCCTTTGCGAAGTGTAGAACTACCTAATCTCTGAAATTGCTTTTATTGCTATTCCTAAACTATTGTAAAAACTGGCAGTTCTGACGGAGAGGTGAGTATAGTTATTGCTATACTGAAATGGAAACAGCTTTCTTTCACTTTGGCATATTTTAGGGAGGAGAGGAAGAAGAACACAATTGTTATAAAGAATTTATAGGGGCCATTTTTTCCAGATTAATGTGTTTGAGTACATGGAAATTCCAAACATGTAGGATCTTTTTTGTTGCAGATTGTAGTAGTTATCAGAATGAAAGGGCCCTGTAATTTATACTAATAGATAGGAATGAGTAGCTTTTTCGAAAAAGAAAATTTCAGAGTTCTAGTGTGTGCTTTATCCCTTGTCGGAATCTTAGGGTCACACATCTGGGTGTCTTTCTAAATTGAAAGTACAAAGCTGGATGACAAAATTATCTATATACACATTTCCTTAAGAAATACTTGGGCACAGTAGGAATTCAGTGCTGAAACTGTAAGCATAGGATGGCCTTCTGTAAGAACAAGGTAGAGAATTTAGGCTTGAGGCTTTGATGATGAGGAGTGGTGCTACCAGTGGGATGCACCAGAAAGCCAACATACAGTCTCACACCTCTATGGGATTTACAAGACTGGCGGTGTTTCCCTTATGACTCAAGTTTTTGTGGGGACGGCATGGTAAAGTGCATGTTAGGAATTTAAAGGTAATATGGAGATCTTCTTTATAGACACAGTAGTAGCTGTGGTGCTCTGCTTGGGAAAAAAAAAATTGACTTAAAATGCTTATTGAATGTCCTTGTGAGCACAGCAGCATCAAGGGAGTCTCTGATTTAGGGACAGAAGATTTCAGGGGAAAAAATCACTGGGTCATAATATCTTGTAGAAGCAATGAAGCAAAAGGTACTGTTCAGTGTAATGAATATCAAACTGCTGCCTTTTAAGGCAGTGAAGAAAATGTGAGCCACAATGTTCTCTGCTTGATCACAGCAGAGGGAAATGCTCTCTCTCATTGGTTCTGTTAATTCATAATTGCATTTTACCTTGCAAAAGATTTTAGGACATTTACTACTCTGACACAGCAGGAAAGAAAAGCTATGTTATGATTAAATATCACCAGCTTGATGGACCAGTTAGAACTGTTGCTCTTTTTCCCCATGTTCATTTTTAGGTGATGGTTGCAGAAGCACTGAATATTTCAAGGGAAACATACTTTGCAATTTTGATGGACAGAGCCTGCAATGGACCTGTTATGGTTGGGAGCCCACAGGGTGGTGTTGACATAGAAGAAGTTGCAGTTACTAGCCCAGAACTTATATTTAAGGTATTGAAATAATAATATTTTAGATTCAAAATTTTCTGTATCAGTTTAGCACAAAAATTTTTTTTCCTTCTCCTTTCTCTCTCCATTCACCCATCTGCGTACGGAAAGATGACAGTAAGAACCATAAGAATTATATTTGATCAAATAAGGGGACAGACCTGTCATGTAGTAGAAGATGAAGCAGGTTCAGCATCTGATTTTATTAGTGCTTATGTCACCTTGATTAGAAAAAGATCTTAAATTTGGCTTTCATGCGATACCAACTTTGAATAGCTTCTGAAATCCAAGGAGTCTGAGCTGTTCTAGCCTTCAGATGTGAAACTTAACACCTGAAATGTTTTCCAAAGCGAGTCCTGATGTTTCACATCCAGGAAGGAGGCACAGTTTTCTTTCACAAGTGGGTCAGTGTAAGTATGATTGTGGTTTAGGAGTTGTTTTTTCTTCTAATTGACTAAGTTGTTAATTATTTTTTAGTACCTGGAAGACGCCTGCATCTCAAATACAACTGTTGTAATTCTTGACAAATACTGCCTTCTTAACGATGACTGTTGCATTTAAGTCTTTTTAATGCTACTATGGCATGATAATGAGTAGACAAGCTATTCATCTGGGAAAATAATTGATACAAACAAGTATAATTACGCAAAAAATTGTAAAAATATTTAATGTGCATTTTAAAATTATATAAACTTCACAGTGTTACTGGGCAGTGACACTGTTGCCTTGAAAATATTCCAGAAGATGTCATAAAAATTAACAGACTAAATATTCGTCAACGCCATCTGTACAGTAATTAAAAGTGAAAACTGGTGTCAGATTGTCTTGTCAGCATGCCACCCTGAAGAATTATATATTTTTTGGAAAGACTGTTTCATAGATGGTGTGGTAATTATAACATACCCTATAGGCAGCTGCTGTAGCCTCAATCTTAGAGAACTTTGGCAAACAGCCATACTTCAATTACTAATTTGCAAATATATACTAAGTGTTTTCCTTTTGAAGTTATGAATCTCCATTTAAATTGAATATTTAGTTATATTTATGCATGTTATTGTTACAGGAGGAAATAGATATTTTTGAAGGCATAAAGGATCATCAAGCACTGCGCATGGCAGAAAATTTGGGTTTCAGAGGACCTTTGCAACAGCAGGTAAATTGGCTCTACTTCCTCAGTTTTGATTGAAGACATTTTAGCTCAGCTATGTGATAAATGCTTTCCGGATAGATATGAGAAGCTAAACGTCCATTAATCAGGCCCATTTTGATATTTTAAATGCTACATTGCACCCATATAGTTGTGACCAGGTGTTACCAGCTTGAATAAGGTCCTTACTGTTCCAGTAATGAAAGTCCCTGGTCTTCGAAACAGTCCATGAGAACATGCTGTAATGCCAGATTTCACTGGGATTCCATTGGAGCATGGTGAATTACATGGGTATATCCCTTTTGGAGGAGATTTTCCTTATTATGGGGACAAGTAACAGTATATCTTTTTTTGTATAATCAAAGCCTTTTTTTCTTGCTTCAACTCAAAACCAAAAGTCTGCCAGTTTGTTGCCTTTTCAGTATCTCATTTCTTTTTTATTGGAATTCCACATTGTACACAAATGTGCAAGATATTTTGCCTTTATGAATCATTTTATAGATAAGAAAAAGCTTATTTAGGTTAGCATTAATAGCTGGAAAGACAAATACAATATTAAGCTATTTTGCCTGTTTTTTTCTATAGTATCAAACTGTCATTTTTGCAGAACTCCTTTATTTTTAATTCAGCAGTTTCAATTATTTTCTGTCCCAACTGTGCAATTAACAAACGCATAATCATTAAGTTGATTAACACACATTTGAAGATTTAGCAGTATATTTAATGAGGACGAATGATTATGTAGAACCTTTCAACCCTTGAAGAGTTCTGGTACTTAATAATTAACAACAATACACGGACTTTTTCAACAATACATTTAAATAATGTTGCAGTGCTTGCATTTCTTTCCTTGTGCTATCAACTCCTCAGTGGAATTTACTGAAGTATAGGGACATCATTTTTATTTAGATCAATCCTTGCATTTACTTACATATTCACTATTTCTAGGTTGGGATTTTTTGCTTTGCCTTGAAGAGACTCAGTACTTGCAGACCATGAAAAGGGGGAAAAGGTGATAATCATTAAGCTCCATGATTCAGAGAGTCTCTGAAAGACAGACTAGCCCTTAATAAAGCTTAAGCAATTCTGAAAATCTGCTAAACTTGCAGCAGTGCACTGGGGCAACTGCAGCTTTTCAGTTTGCCCAGAATCCCTATAGGGTTGCAAGGTGGAACTTCCTCCCTCGCATAGCTGTGATGGCCTTGCTCATGTGTTATTAGGAGAGTTTGTTGACTAGCGTGTCTGCCAAGAAAACTGCTGCCTTAGCTTGGTGCAGTTTATAATGCTGATAACAATTTTTCAAAGTCAAAGCCACTGAGAATGCCTGATCTGATTATAACCTTTTAGTAGGGAAGACTTCATGAGCTCTTTGTTTGATGTTTCCAAACCATAACTTTTAAATTGTATGCATGTTGGTTGGAAGGGGTCTCTGGAGGTCAGCTAGTCCCACCTCCAGCTCAGAGTGGGGCCGTTGGAAACACTGGATCTGGACATTGTCTAGCCAAGCTTGAAAGCCTCCAAGACAGAGGATCCATGACAACCTTTTTCAGTGCTGTAGAACCCTCCTAGTGAAAAGGTTTTTTTGTTTGCTTTTTTTTAATATTTAGTTTGAGTCTCCCTAAGCCATGGCTTGTGGGCATTACGCCTTTTGTACATTGTCTGCCACTACTGAGAAGAATTCAACTCCATCATCTTTGTAACTGCTCTTCACAGTAGTTGTAGGCTGCTATTACGTTGCCCCTTAGCCTCCTCTTTGCCAGACTGAGCAAGCCCAGCTCCCTCAGCTTCTCGTTGTAGATCATGTGTTCTAGGTCTAGGACCATTTTGGTAGCCCTCCGCTATACCCTGTCCTGTCTCTACACATCTCTTGACCTGGGCAGGTAGGCCAAAGCTGGACACAGCATTTCAGGTACAGCCTTGCCAGCATTAGGTAGAGGGGGATAGTAACACCCTCAGTCTGCTGGTCACATTCTTCCTAATGTAGGGCTGAGGCTTTCCAATCGTAATGTTTTCTTTTACATGAACAAAATTGTGGGATAAAGCTGACTTCTGGGTCTTATTCACTTTGTTTATTTCTAGAGGTCCCAAATATTTTTGGTCTGTATGCTTCAGCCTACTGATCAATAATCAAGGAACAAAATTGGAGGGTTTTTTATTAGTGCATTTCTTCATCTGCAAACTCATTTCACCTAATAGGTTGTCATTGTGTAATGATCTAAGAAGGTTTTTTTTTTTAATGCGAGTTCATGTTACTGTTGTTTAAGACTCAGTTGTTCTATTAATGAAGGAATATCATATGAACAAATGGCTTGGAAGTTAGTAGTCAGGCATTATACTGTTGCTGACAAAACCAGTCAGAGCAAGATAGGTGGCGAGGAGCAGTAAGGAGCAAGCAAGAGTATCTTTTAAGAAGTAAACAAGCATGCCTGAGTCATAATTTCTTCAGGAAAACATTTCTGAGTGATGTAGGAAGAAGTGTACGGTTTTACCAAAGTCACTAATGTGCACTTACTGCTTTATAGTTTCCAAATTTAGACTGATTAACATGAATAAAACTTAGATCTCAACATACTGGAGAATGTGTCATTATGAACTGTTAGGCACTTTTCAAATTAAACTTGTTTATACTAATCGTGCTGTTTACTTTGTAGAAAATCTCCAGTTCATGTAGTCTTTAAATGGAAGTTTACTGAATGTTATGCAGTGTCGTAATGCTACGTTATAGCTGGTTTACATAGTATACAAATATGACTGAGAAAACGGAAGTAAAAGCAGTAATTATCTAGAGCTAGTGTGCAATTCAGTACATTAAAAATAATCAATAATGGTTTACCTTTGCCTTGAAAACATTAACTTTTATTTTTCTCTATGGTAATTGTAAATCACTTGATCAAATTTAGGCAGCAGACCAAATTAAGAAGCTGTATAATCTTTTCTTGAGAATTGATGCCACTCAGGTTGAAGTGAATCCCTTTGGTGAAACTCCAGAAGGGCAAGGTAAGAAATTAAAGGAAGCAAATGAATGCATTATAATTCTTTATTTATGCAAACTATAAATTAAATTGCATGGAAGGCTGTAGCAGCAGCTTTGCATTAATTTCATTTTGTAATGTAATTTAAGCAATATTCATAAGTGTTCCCATGACAGATTTTACATTTCAATACCTTTTGTTATTTCGTCCAAATACTGGAAGTATCCATTTCTACGTGTAATGCTCATTGAGAAACAACCACATGTTCTGCTCTTCATATTTTGATTTGGGTTTGTTTTGTTTTGTTTTGTTTTGTTAATGCTGTCAGAATTAGTGGGATTGTGGAAAAGACTTGTTACTTTAGTTTCATAAGTGTATAGGTAAGTTACAATCATAAGTGCGTGACTGTGCAACCTACCAGAGCACAGAAAAAATCCCAGCTGGACCTGACACCTGGCTATATACTTTGGGAAAGAAAAGGGTAATTGATTTGCTTCCACCATGAATATAGGCCTAAGAAAGTATAGGGTTAAAAAAAAAGGAGCTGGTTTATCTTGCACATCCTTCTGGTAGTTGGTTTTCCAGCTGAAACCCTCCCTTCTGTTTGTCATTTTTGTCCAATTCACTTGAACAAAGGTGGAGAGAAGAGGAATTAAAAGCGCCTGGTCTGGCATATTGAAATACAGAAGATGTGATCCAAGTGGATCATAGCTAGCATCTCATTGTTTTATTTGGTAACAGAGCATGTAGTGGGCAGTCAAGTGTGCCCATTCTTAGAGCAGAAGAATATACAGTTAGCTCAAAAAATAATCTTGCAATAATGTTCATGTAATCAATGCTCAGAACAGGTTTTCATTTTCAAGTCTTTTTTTCTGTCTCATAGATAAAAATAAATACTTTTAGCTGTGTTCAGTGTGAGTCTAGTAATCCAGTTTCACAGATGAAATTTAGCAGAGATTGGCAATAAGAAATGGATTTCTTCCATGATGAAACTTGGCCCATGCATTCCTGTGCCCACATGTTCCTATTTTTTAAACAGTATCCATGCTCCCCCCCCCCTTTTATTTCTTCTTTTTGATTTAATTGGATAAAGATGAGCTCAAGGGGAGCAAGTTGAGACTTCAATGGCAAGTGTGTCAAAGCGCTGGAGACCTCCTAGTGGAGGACTTCTCTGCTGTGCCAGTTCATGATTTGAGGGAGGGTCACTGTCTCTGATATTTGGAAGTGCTGGTGGGTGTTTCTCAGGTCTTCTTTGTCATTGTTCATCAAGAAAAACAGTTCCAGCTTTTAATCTCTAGGCCTATCTTAAATTGGTTAAAATTGAAAGTAGAAAATGGAAAGAGAAAGTTTTCAGCCATTTTAACAGAGGCCTTAGGAATATGGCTGCTTAATCACTGTTCCAGGAACTTTTGGAAAAAGATCACTCCTGTCAAGTAAGTCCAGGACCTCCTCATAAAAGTCTGTACCATTTGAAAGCATTAGCATTTTTTAAATACTTTTTATGTGCCCACAGCTACTCTGTAAAATAAACAGCTTTCACTAAAAATCCATATTTTTGGCTCAGTTGGTCAGGTATTCAAAAGCTGAATTGTGGCTGGAAACTGTGTAGTCTCTTCCAATTGTCCAACCTTGGTTTTTTTCCCTTTTTATTAACAAACCAACTGCAGAAGAATTGGCAGAGAATTGTTCTCAGCTTAAAATGAAAATTCTGCTGGTAATGAACTCTGCAAGGCTCTAACAGATGTAAAGCCAATGTTGCCCCCTAGATTTATTACTGCATCTAAAAAGTGCTGCTCTTTGTTTTAAGAATAGGCTTTGAGATATTAAAATGCCACATAGCAAAGTGACATTTTTAAAACACGTGAGAAGGAATATTTTGTATAAATATATTGTATGTGTGGATAACTTAGAATGATAATAATGATCAAATGTGTGTTTGACTTTTTTTTTTTAACGTAATGAGCTGAAATCAAGCTAAACTAAGCTACAAAAATATTAATGGTCTAAATGTATGCATTCTGCTTTGATAGCAGACCTTTCTCTAATTCCTTATTGGTTAGTGTTTGCTGGTGTTCTTACTACTAGAATCCTTTAGTTCTCTGGATAGAGTTTACATTCTCAAACAATTTCTACTGCATGCTTTAACTGTTTTTATTTGAGACCCTTGAGCAGCATGGTGTGTTCAGATTTCCAGCTTTTTTGAAGTACCATAATAATGTGCAAGTTGAATCAATAGTTTTTGCATTGTAAACCTCACTCAGCTTAATAAATGTAAGGCAAATTCTTAGCAACTGATTTTAGCTTCACTGGTTCTTACCCAATTTCTGAAATGTGTATGGGGGAGAGAAACCAAAAACCATGCTGTTGACTAGTGTACTTTTATTGTAAGTCACGTTTTAAATGGAAATGGAAATTCTGCCTTCAGTGGCCTCATTAGAACCAAGTGGGAATAAGGTGGGAAGAGCTTTTTCCCTCTGTGTTACACAGTGAAATAGTGCACTGTAAAATCAATGGTCTGGATTTTTGCAGTTCTAGGAACATGCAACATATGACACTTCTGACCTTTTAAGGATGAACAGGACCTTTTAAAAGAGGTGTAAGAAAACTGTTGGCACATTTATGCAGATTATGAAGCTCACTTTCAAATAAATTCAGCTGTATGTTTAATTGCTATGACTGATGTACTTACCTGGTTTATTTTCTGGGTTCAAAATCAGTGATGGTGTAAAAAGAAGTTTCTCCTCAAAACTAGTCAAAATCATTTTTTTTGTAGAAGGATTTTGTAGAATGATGAACCATTAACACTCCAAGGCCCTCTGAGAGTTACCCAGTGGTCTGTGTGCTCGGTCCGATGTCAGAACTGGGGACATCTGGGACAAATGCCTTCCGTCAGGCAGATAAATTAGCTTGAGGTGAGCTCTCTGTGCCACGACTAGTCTGTTTTGGGATTCAGACTTGCTAGTTCAAAGCAAGCTTAGTTGTTCATATTTACACAGCGCTCACTTGACTACGGTTATTTTGGCAGACCAAAGGCCAAAATCCCTAGTTCAGTACCTGCGTCATCTTAGCCATGTAGTCCTGCAAAGAAGACCGTTAAGTATGTCTTGTGCAGGAGCGGGTGGACGCTGCAGACGGATACGCAGACACCGAGAAGGAAGCAGGAAGGACAGGGACGGTGCCACCAGCTAATGGGACTAGAGACAGCGTCGTTTAGGTGCTTGCTGCTGACACAGAGAAAAATTGGTGGGCAAGTGAAAGAGGAGAGCTGGGGAATGAAAGGAAACAAAACAGGGGTCCTGAAAGGGACCTGCGGGACCATAGTGGCACTGACTCTGCTCCCTTGCTGGTGTACTGTGAGGTGCCATTGTGGGGAAGAAGTGAACTCATTTGTATAATTAATCAGCTTAACTTTTCTGGTGCGGCTGTGGATATTTAGTGAGCTGGGCACCATATGAAGGATGACTGTGACTTTTATGCCGTTTTCGCCAAGGTTTCTTCCCTTCCATTTCCCTTCCGGGAAGCTGAGGAGCAGAAACAGAGTGGGCTTCAAGCTGTGAAAGCCACCTGATAGCAGCCATACGTAGAGTTCTTCCTCTGCTTATTTCTTTGCTAGCAGTATGTCTGTCTGGAATGTCTTAAGGAAAAATAAAACAAATGGAAGAGCATTTGAGTAGCTTAATGCAGTTATTTCTAATGACAAAATACAGCCCTATATATGAAGACCATTATTCCTGTCAAAGTAATGGCTAGGATAGATTTATTTTTTTGCTGTGTTTTGTGGTTGTTTGTTTGTTTGTTTTCTTCACTTGTGTGAATTTCCATTAGAAAATACATTGTCTTATGTATTTGCTTTTGTTTAATTTTGTAGCAGATTCTTTTTGGTAACACTCTTGGATCAGAAGCCTGAGAGAGCCAATTTCTTTGGGGGGTTTTTTGTTTTGTTTGTTCTCAGTGTAAGCTGTTGAATTGGCAGATGAGAAAAATCATATACAGCTAACAAAAACAACAAATACTGCATGACTATAAGTATTGGACCTTTCTTGGATATTTGTTTAGAAGAAAAATTCATTTGTATAACCTATCATGCATGTAACAATATGCTTTTGATGGTGAAAATTGTTTGATAAATATTAATAGGTGTTTTTCCCCTTACTTTATACAGCACGGCCTTTGTTAAAGATGAATGTTCTATAGAAATGAGATTTTATTAATGTGATATTGAAGATGTTCCTGTCTAAGGAAAACTTAGAGTTCCAAAACTGCACTTTTACTTTAGCTCTGAGTTGTTTCGGCAATTGAAATAAATGAAAGCTTGAAAAGGAAAAGTGGTTCAGGACTTAGTTCATCGTTAATAAAAATTAAAGCAGCAGCAGTACACTAGAAGCATATTATGGACTTCTGGTATTTCTCCTTTTGGCAGATTCCCACCTGATGTGTTACAGAGTAAGATCTAGACTCTTCAGAGAAATTTATTACATGTGAACACTTGTGAATAGTTTTCTAAAACTGCAGTCACTGAAACTGTGTTTGATCCTGTCTTAATTTATTCTAATATTGATTACAAGTCAAAAGTATTAAAAACAAACAAACAAAACCCAAAGAAGAAAACCTATGCAATGAAGAAATAAGATTGATGCTCTCATATTTATTTATATATTTTGTTTGCTTAGGCATTTTATTCCAATTTAAGCAGTTGTATTAAGAAAAAGGCATTTTTCCACCAAGACTTGTGTTATTAATTAATTTAACTAATGGGTGGCTGTATCAAAGAATAAAAATTTTTAATTGTTTATTATCCTCCAGTATCAGAGACATGTACAGTGTGCAGTAGGAGGTACACATATGTATGTGCTTCAATGGCAATATGCATCAAAACACAACAGTTATAAACATTATTAGATTTTTTTTTTTTTTTGGCATCTGGCATTTAAGTCTGACTTGCTTGCTTTGAGAGATAAATTATATTTTAGTCAGTCATTATCTCCTGGAAATTGTCCAACCCATATTACTTAAATAATAAAATGATCAGTGTATGTGTATGTAATATGTACTTATTACATTTTAATTTAATGAGGTGTTTGCCTATGCAAAACTATAAAAATGATGAGTTAGTAAATAGGCAAATAATCAGTTCACTCTACATGCATTTTTATTACCATTTGTTTTTATCTGAATGTTATGTCTACCAGCTAGTCTCAGATAGCTATTATTTATTATCAGGTATAGCTACTTTTTAATTTGTTTTTATAACTATGGTGGATGTTGACATTGAAGAAAAGTTTTATATTTACTTTTTTCCTTTTTTTTAATTTAAAAATCATGTATTGATCATTCTTAATGTACGCAGGCTTAAAGATGTTATAATTCATACTGCTAGGGAAAGAATGTGTGTATAGCTAATAATATTATAAAATAAAGATATAGCTAAGGAAAATGTTTTTGTACTTCTCAACTATAAATATGAGTGCACGTTACCAAACACTGCTTTGGATCACTAGCCTGTTACAGCTTTTTGAGACGCCCTACTGAATATTGAAGTTCACTGACCCAAAATATTGGAAGTAGGCTGTCTTATGAAAGTACTGTCCCAATCCCCTGCCCCCATGACTTAAGGGCACTTCATTTAAAGTAAATGCAGAAGATAAACTTTGTTACCTCCTATTGCATGGCAAAGGCATGTGACTGTGTAGCGTGGAAAAGCTTGCTGCCATGTCTCAGTGTTGCACATAGGAAAAACACGTCCTTTCCAACTGGACTCCATGCTAGAGCTTCAGCTGAAGCTGTGTTAGAAGCAGCGCCGGTCCCTGAGCAAACCCCTCGCTCCCTGCCCTAGCCATCAGTGTAGCATCTCAGAAGCTCTGACTAAGCCTAATCTCTCAATGTCCGCATGTTGTTTTATTTTTTTTTTTCTTTAGTTGTTTGCTTTGATGCCAAGATAAACTTTGATGACAATGCAGAATTTAGGCAAAAAGAAATATTTGCCATGGATGACAAGTCTGAAAATGAGCCTATAGAAAACGAAGCTGCCAAATACGACCTGAAATATATAGGACTGGATGGAAATATTGCTTGCTTTGGTAAGAAAAAATAAATCCTAAAGACATTTGAAGACGAATTCATATGGGTTCACTGCCTAGACTTTGCTTACATTTTGACATTCAATCCACCCTTGACAGTATTTCAGTTTATTTTGCTGAGGTTGTCTGTCTTTCCACAAGTTCTTGCAGGTTTGAACTCAACTCTGTTGAAGCTGCGATGAAGGCAGCAGCGGACAGTCAGGTCGTGTGTGCTGTCAGAGAGAAGGCAGGCTAAGTGGGGAGCCTCTGGGGTTTTTATGTTTTGAGTTCTTAAGCTAATACAGTTGATTTTTTCAATAACTAAAACAAGAAAGACATCAAAATTTGATCTTTAATTTTCAGAAATGAGACTGTGTTGAGAAGGTGCTGCTGCAGCACATGTGTAAAAGTATTCCCTTTTAAAAATGAATATCGAATTCCTTTTCCCCTTAAGGGAAGCTGCTAAAGAAGCTGCTGGTTTGTTAAAAGAAAAACATCAGGTTTTTTATTATTCTAAAGTTTCTGTATAACAGAAATTAGTTTTGTGTTCAGAAGAGATAAGTAAAAAAGTCAGCTATGCTCTAAACAATTTTTATTTTGTGTAAATTCTTTTATCATTACAATATTTTATTATGAATGTAACCGAATTAGTCATTTTATCTCACTTTGAAATGATTGGTTTCAGAAAAAAAGAATTGTATACCAGATGTCCAAAGTTCATATTACTTAGATTTATACTCTAACCATGAATCTAGAAGAATCTGAGAATGTGGTGCAATTGATTCAGTAAGTGACAGTGAGATTTTAATCTCAATTAAAGAAAAAGTTATAATAACCAACAACGTTGCAGTGATTTGTTTGTTTGTTTTTTAGTCTTAGAAATCTCTGTTGAATTACAGGTAATTCAGAAGCCTTAGTTTGTCCAGCAGGAGTAGCTTATATCAAAGCAACGATTCCCATCCTCTTTACCTAGCTTAGGGAGGTTCTTGCGACTGTAGGAATATTTAAATTTGCACAGGATGTGGCAAGTCAGGGTGTTGAAACAATTCTTGATAAAATAAATTGATGCCCTTTTGTAATGGAATTTTAAGAACAGAACTATGTTTCTGCAATTTCAAACTTGTTGACCTAAACAAACATTCAGGTTTGAAATGTTTCCTAATGTAATATTAGCTTTCCCACGGCTAATGAAATAAGTTACAGCTTGCTGTGGAAATTAAGAAATCAGTAACAAGTCAAGGACGTTTCTACTTTTTTTTTTTTTCCCACTGGATTAAGAATAATATCTACTCTTTGCCCTGAGGGGGGCAAGCATGCATAAACTAGTATTCTGGGTAAAATACAGTTAAGAAATTATAATGTAAGAAAAGGTAAAATAAAGTTAAGACATGTAGTTTTAAATATACCCCACTTTTTAAATAAAATCATCTAAAGAGGTGGATGCCCCCAATATTGTTCCTCCAAAACCTTTGCCATGCTCATTGTTAACTGTCCATGGGAATGCTCCTAGCCTGCTGCAAACACAAAGTAAAAGGCAAATGCACGAGCATCTGTTGTCTGTCCCCAAAATTAGTTGTCCGGTTTACCGTGATACAGAGCATCATTTAATGCTATGAGGATGGTGGGAGGGGAACTTAAGGAGTCAGTGTGTCCTTGCAGAAGTTCCTCAGGTTTTTTTTGTTTTTTTTTTTTTAGCACCATAAGTATTAGCATTTCCATGATTACGTTCGCACATGCTTGATGGAAGGTGCACATCTTAAGTCCTAAAATTGATACTGTCATAAAGAAACCTAAATGTGGGTTTGTATGCACCTGATTTTGAATATTTTGTTATATTGGATATCCTTGAATAGGTACTGACCTATTTAAAAAATAGTATTTATGTGACGTTTCAGGGCTTGTTTTGCGGTTGTGTTGACATGCTGTCTTTAAGCCTTTTCACAAATCTGCTATACTCTATGTGAAATATAAGCACTTAATGTTTGCAATTACAGTGAATGGAGCTGGCCTTGCAATGGCAACTTGTGATATGATATCCTTGAACGGTGGAAAGCCGGCCAATTTCCTGGACCTCGGCGGAGGTGTGAAAGAAGCACAAGTATACCAAGCATTCAAACTGCTGACTGCTGATCCAAAGGTAAAAAAGCCCAACGCTGTTTACAGGCAGGAAGCCTCCCAGTGCAGCAATACAACACTATTCTAGATCTCCTACAAGTGCTATGCTGAAAATATAGATAGTGGGGTGAACATTGAGAATGAGTTGCTAATGGGGTGATCTGAGACGAAAATGATTTCACTGTGAACCACTGGAGCGACTTTTCAACTCCTGATCCAGCCTTGGATTTGCTGGTCAGTCTTGAGTAGGTGCTTTGAGGATGGTTGGACACGGGAATGCAGACTTGGCGATGCTGGGCATTGCAGTGCTTTGCTCTGAACATCTGGCTCCTTAAGTGGAATTTGTGGGGAGATTTCAATACTTCCAGTGTTATTCCTACCTGACGAGGTAGTGCCACAGTAGAGAGGGAAGCAAATAGCAAATTCTAAAGGCTGATTCATGCTCTTTTCAGCTCTGGGTTTCTAAAATATCTGATTCTGCACTACAAGATAGAGCCTCTGTTTAATTAACATTCACCGCCTGGCATCCTAGCTTGGTAGGCTCCAACTCCTCCTTTTGCAGATGGAGATGCAGTTGTTCTTTTCTTTTGGAACAACAGGAGAAGACATTAGCCGCCTGTGTGTGTTGAGCAAAAGTTATTTCTGGAGATGCATGTTAGTGTGCTGAGGTCATTGGGCCCCTTTGCAGACAGAAGCAGGACAATCTCTACTTGGAGAATATTGATCAGGCGTAGGCATGGGAACAGTGCCAGCTGACCAGCCCTGCCAATGCAGGGTTGTGCTTTTGTGTGTAGCTAGAACTTAAGTTGCCTATAGATTTTTGCTAATGAAAATCAGATACAGTATGTCTAAGGGCTTTGACTGTCTGATCTGGCTCCTGGACCTAAGTATCTCCACTGAGGTCCCAATTTCAATATTTTACTTCTTTTGTGAATCTGACTTTATCTTCTTTCTCTGCCTCAGCCCCTTTTTCACATTCATTGTATCTACGATATTCGTCCACCTAAATACCACATTCCTGTAAAAATTGCATCACTATAATTATATATCTTGCACAGCAACAAAACACTGTGTTTTTTCAAACAGATGAGGATGCTGTTTGCAGCAGAGTTCCAAGGCAAAACCTGAAAGAAAATCTACAGCATTTAGTAAGCATATATAGTATTTATATTGGAAGCTCTTTGCCATAGTAATTCTTGCGCATTTTCAAGGCATGTACCATGATGGCTAAGCTATATTAGGGAGGGCCATCTACAATATTTAAAACACTTTTCCTGGTTGTGTGTTTTTTTTGTTTTTTTTTGTTTTTTTTGGGTTTTTTTGGTTTTTTTTTGTTTTTTTGTTTTTTTTGGGTTTTTTGGTTTTTTGTTTTTTGTTTTTTTGTTTTTTTTGGTTTTTTTTTTTTTTTTTTTTTTTTTACATTCTCATAGGTTGGATAGCATGGATCTTTTGTTTCTAGAGGTCTAGATGTATGTTCTGTCGAAGGCCCAAAAGAAGGGAGTTGTTTGTCTCATTCTAGTTAGTGATCTTACAAACTTTGAGTTGTTAACATGCCTCAAAGAACACAGAGCTGGAGAGCTAGAGAAGCAAGATGTCTTGCCTGGGGCAAAAGAGAGGCAGGATGGGACTTGAGATTCATGTTAGAAAATCTGATAGTTTCCTTCATAGTCTGATGCTAGTAGACACAGTTATTCTTGTTTTCGTTTTTGTGAGTTGTAGCTTTTCTCAGAACTTTACACTAAGATCTGTTCATCTTTGTCTGTATTGCTCTGCAGTGCGTGCTTAGTATGACAATCAAGGTTGGACTGAGAAATAACTGAGTTCTTAAAACTTGTATTAGATACAGTAATGGAGAAGCAGGTGCAGTAAAGTCATAGATACACAACTCAGCTGATGATGATTACTGTGCTAAATAGGTTTTTTCTCTCTGCTACAACACAAACAGCAGGTATTAATTTTGGTGATGAAATTTATAGTTTGAACAATTTTAAAACAAAGACATTTCAGTAGCTTCCCAGCTATATAATATCTGCATACCCAACATCTGATTTGTAAATGTGTCCCCCTTCTATTCCGGGTACTCTCACTGCTTAACACTAGCTGCTTTCTCCAGGCTTAGTGAAGCTAATTGAGGCAGCGGGGCAAAGCAGTAAACGGTGGCGTGGAAGGGAGCAGAAACAGTCGCTTGTGCCTGTATCTGTGCAGCTGTAGCTGTGCCTTTCTTGGCTTGTGACTGGCCCAGAATGCAGAAGGCTTTAGCCTAAATGCAGCATAACTGATTCCATATTCATTTGCATTAGGATTAGTGCAGATATGCGGATATCCCAGTATGTAATAGGAGACTGTACCAGCTCTGGCAGTTATACCAGCCTAACATCAAAGCACTTGTACCTTTGCCTACTGCTCTGCAGTTTTACTATCAGTACAAGTTTACAATAAACATTTCATGTTTTATTTTTTCTCTTCAGAACACAAGGTAAATGTATATTTGTTATTTCCTCTCCCCATGAAGTATGTCCATTAGCTTAGTGATAAACAGTAAGCTAATTGAATGAGTCTTCTCTTTTCTTAACTAATATTGAGGTTTTTACTCCCAAGAGTCATTGTGGCTAATGCAACATTCACAGTTTGCAGCTGGTCAGTAATTACTCTTGCAGCCTTTAACCTGATTCCGCTTTATTTGAGAAGATGAAAATTTGCTCTTGGGAACTCCGAGGCCAATTAATTGTTGTAAATGTCTCCAAACAACACAGAGCCTCTGAGGAATGAATAACCTGAAAAAATGTCTGCAGCGCTCTAATATGGAGTAATGCTGACTTTTAGGTATACTGAAATATGGCACTGGAAGTGTTAAGGACATTGCAAGAGGAGAGATCTTGCAGGAGGAAATGTTCAATTGCACTTTGAAATAGATCTCCTTCTCTCTCTTTACTTGTCTTTAAAGTATCTATTTTTGTATTAAAGCAAAAAATACAGGTGTGCCCTGATTTGATTTAGTGAAGCTGGGGCTATAGTTTGTGAGAAAAATAAAGATCTTTGGTTTGATTCTGGTTTAATCTGGCTGTTGTCAGTGTCTATAATTTTTTTTAAAGTTTTGTTTGTTGCAGAAGGTTACTCCCTGGCTTTGGAATGGAAATGCTGCCTTTAGAGTCAGTGACCCTTTTATACTCTGCCGGTCTTGTTTGCAGGCTGCCGTATCCAATACCTCCTAGGTCAGACAGGTCATTGCAATGGTTCTGCATTCCTTTCTTTTCATAATCTAAATTCCAGAGTCTCTCTTATTTCTTGCCTGTCTTGTTTCTCTGAGTTTGTGTGGTGCATCTGCTTTGGCAAAAAATGAACCGTCTTCTCTATTTTCAGGTAGTAACAGTAGAGGGGAGAGGGTTTGGTTGTCGGTGTTTGAGCTGCTGGGAGGCACGGCAGGAACTTCAGTGCTTCTCTTTGTCCTGCAGTCAGGTAGCAAATAAGGTTTTCTTCAGTGTTTCAGAGGTTCTGGGTGCCACATGCCTCTCTCCTAGATGCTGGAAGTGCTAGTTCACTTCTCACTAGCGTCCTCATCTTTGAGTACTCTCACATCCTCACCAAGTTCAACAGGTGCTCATTTTATTCATGTTGAAGACCAAAACTGCTATAGTTACCATTTGATGGTAGGATTCCACTGTTTCTGAAAGGCTAAAACTGAAAAAACAGTCTTGTCAATAAATCTGCTGTCCGGGACACTGAAGCTCGGTTGCCAGCTCAGCCCTCTGCTTCGGCCTGGAGCTGGCCCATGTAATTGACTCTCCTGACTTGCCTACAGGTGTTTCTCTTGGCGTTTTTTATACACATTGCAGAGGGAGGCATCTTGAGGGGGATGTTTCAGATGTTAGGTTGGCTGAATCACTTTCTTGAGGTCCCTAGTTGAGTATGAGAGCCCGGAACGACTAAGCTCTTACTTGATCAGATGTATTTGGTGACTGCAGTTGGGTAGGATGCGTCAGGCCTTTGCCTATAACCTGAAGCAAGGCAGCATCTGCTACCTTGTTCTCCCATGCTGTCTTGATAGAATTAAGGTAATATTGTACAGATTACTGGCACAGGAGAGTTGCCCGTTCATGCTGACGTGAATGGTACATATGCTTGGGATAGGCGACCCAGGCACAAAACTGCGCAGTCTTTCTTCAGGCTTATGGCAGTACACCTTCCCTTTCTCTTCTTGTTCCCTATCCCTAACATAATACATGTATGTATTTCAGGCTTCTATTATGTAAATAAAGCAAACTAAGCTGTAAGCAGGTTTGTTTTGCCATTGACTGGCTCTAGTACTGAGCTTAACAATTGATTCCAAATAGAGAGCAACACTAAAATATAGAGACTTAGATGCCAGAATTGTTTGTTGTTTGTGGGTTGTTTTTTTCCCCCAAAGCTCCTTTGACAACCTTTTTTGAAGCCTGTCAGTGATGACAGCAAAGATTAATCAAATCAATTGATGTTAACGAGTGTTTGCTTGTCGTATAGGCATAAAACTGTATTGACAGATTGTCAAACTTTTCTCTCGAAAAAATATTCTGTGTTGACATCTGTTAACTCATATACAGGGAATAATTAATATCAAACACAAGTAAAGCTTAATTTGTTTTTTTCCTTTAGCCATCCTGTAGTTCAGACTCAAATTATTGTTTTAGGAATGTGGAATAAGCATTCTTATTCCTGTCACTTTGCTGAGCCTGTTTGCTTATGTCAGATGCATCTCTCTGTCCACCTAAGTGATGGGAAAAATAATGGCACTGATGTGTCTTGCCATTAAGTTGTGTGCGAAGTGGAGATCTTGGAGCTTTTCATTTTCCAGACATCTGAAAGAGTGAACAGAATTCTGAAAGGGGATGTCATTAAATCATAATTTTACAATTCGCTTATTTTCCAGCTGTGCTTGGTGTGAAAGTAATGCACTTTATTCTTCGTTATTATATGAGACAGTTCTATCACCGGTTTATCCTTTTGGCTTGAGGGACTTTTAGTATTAGTTTTCTTAAAGTTGCCGTCCATACGTGGCAACAGAAGGGAGTAACTTTCTACTAAGAGAAAGGGTTTGTGATATTCATTTTTGAGTTTTCAGAAATAAAAATAAATGCTGCCAATTTATTTGGTCTTTATTTTGGGTGAGCTAATTAGCTCAGTTAAGACAATTCAGAAAGTCTGCAAACGTTCAGGCAATTGAGAATGTAGTAATTGCCTCTGTGTATTTCTGGACTCTTCCCTCTTACTCTGCAACTCAGAACAAAGCTTCCCCCATTTCTAGGGGAAAGGCTCTTTTAGGCTTGTTTTCTGACTGTACCTGACTATAAAGCTTGAGACTTTTTTTTTCCTGGAAATTGTGCAAAAAATCTGTCTTGTTCAGTGACTCTGTGCCTTGTGTTTGACTGTCGTGTTAGAAACCATTTAGCTCTCCTGAGCCAAAAAGGGGTTTTGGCAGGTAGGCTTTTGTTCTCAGGCATCGCCAGAAGAATTACTCTGTTCCCAACCAGTTGCTGCGCGCAGCCTGCCCGCTGATGGCGTCCTATCAGGCAGCGGTGGGAAGGAGAAAAGAGCCTGGAAGGGAGCAGAGGGGCGTGTTGGTTCGTGATGTTCCCGATCCAGGATCGGGCACTGAGATATTATCACAGCAAATAAAAATAAAAATAATACAGGCAGCCACGTTGTGAGAGCAGACAGTTTGCACCGCTGTTTAACATGATCTGCAGAGTGTTCGTTGCAATATTAGCCATGGCAATCAGTCAAGGCTGCCAAGTCTGTCTTGACTATGAAGAAGACCTGCAGCTTGGACACCAAAGGCAACATCCGTAAACAGAACCGCCTCATTTGATTTTCTTCTAGGCTTGCCTGTGCCTGTTGATGAGAGTGGTTGTTACTGTTGGTGCTGGGCACTTCTGTGCAGAGGGGGAGAAGGGTGCCTGTTACTACGGGAGGGGGAGTGGTAAGGTAATTTTTCTTTTTTTTTTTTCAATGAGTAAACTTTAAAAGTCATAAATAGAAAATAGCATGTAGAGATTTTAAAAAATCAATCTGGCCCCATTTGCCATGATAGTAAACCCTATCATAGTGCAATCTGGTTGTGAATAGTCTGTCATGCACCTCCTGCATTTAACTGATTCACCATCAGTAGTGGGTTTATTGGTGCTTTAAGAAAGAAAAGACTTAAAGCATTAGGGTCAGATAACCTTCTCTATCACATATGCAGCCTATGTTACTGTGTATATAATGATAAAAAAATGTAAACAGCGTTCAGTTATAGACATATAGATATATAGACATATAGAGTGTTAGCACTGCATTTGTTTGGATTGTCAGATTGCACGCCGTTTCAGATAATGTAGAGGGAACCATATTCTTATGTAGTCATTAGGAATCTTTTTGCTTTCTCATTCAAATATTATGCACCCTTTACACACTTCATTACCCAGCTCTTCTTTATACAGCATGAAAAGTCTTTGTCTTTTGTGTTTTTCTGATGCACACAAGAGGGTAAGGCATGGTGTGCTGTTCTGAGCACTTTTAAAGCTGTAGCTGGAAGGTTGTTGTAGTGAAAAATGTCTGTGTGTTATAGGCTACATGCCAATAGTGCTAGATCTCTGTGACAGTGGAAGCAATTCTGAAAATTTGAACTGTGACCAGAATTTTTAGATTTTTTTTCCCAGACTAGAGCACCAGCTAGCATACTGGCTTCAGTGGAAACTGTCTCTCTCCTTCCCCTCTTCCCCTCTCCTGTGTTCCCCACGAGCATCTCCTGTATGTGTTTTGGTAAGTGCTCTAAGATGCCCAAGTTCCAGGTTTACCAAAATTCAAAGAACCCGTTGGTTCTACTGGCAGTGACTGCAAGTCCGGTGCTCCAACCTGGGAATAGTCACCCCTTTGCAGCTCTAGCTGGGGTCTGAAGGTGATGGCACGTGAAATTAATTAGTGGATGCTTGTGCAAGTTGAGGCTTGGACTGCTCTGTTTTTCCACCGCTCTTCTGTGAACTATGGGATGTAATACTCATCTACCGTAGACAGCTGCTCTGAAGACTAAAAATTATCTAGTCCATTAAGAAAATTAAGTGCTAAGGAAATGATAAAAGTTTTCACTTTTTCTTTAATACTTGTTGCATAGCTGTATTTGTACTTAGCATTATTTCTGTGTAAATGAAATGTTGAATTAAAAAAAGGTCATAATAAAACCTGTTGGTTTTGTGTTGCAATTTTGACATTAGTATAAGGAGATTTCTAATAAATTGTTCGTATATACCGTGTAGTCTTCAGAAGCAGAATCTTAATATGTCCACCTAATATTATTATCTCCTAATAGCATGTAGAGAGCCCTTTTTGCCTTGGGGGGGAGGGGAGAGAGGTGTGTGTAAACTGGTAGGGAGAAATCATCTCTTTCTCTTTGTTATTTAAAAAATTTTTAAGTGTCAGAGGATTAAAGAGGAACCAGACACAAAAAGGTGAAGGAAACTTGCCCAGTGTTACAGGTTAAAGGCTGAAGTGGGGGTAAAATCAAGATCTGGAGAGTCTTTGGTGCTGAGTCCTGCCTGTGTGACCTCATGGCCTCAGCTGAATGCAAGCTCTAAACTAAGATTTTGATCCGAGTTTTAGGGTTGCAGTCTAAGAAGCAGCAAAAACGCCAATGATTTTCACTTGAAGTAGAATAGAAAGTCCAAAGAAGAGCAATCTGGAAAGAGGCTTAAGAGTTGAGATATGTGATGAGATAACTACAAAGAAGGGAATAAATGATATGCTGTGCCTACTGGGGCTAGGCAAGATGCAAAGAAAGTTAGGTTAGATCTTTTGAAAATTCTCCAGCAGAAAAGGTAGTTGAGCCCTGCAGTAGTTTATCTAAGGAGCTTATAGAATATCCAGTATTGCAGGTTTAAGAACAGACTAAACAAAAAAGTTTATCCAGGGTGTTTTAGGAAGAGTTGATCCTGCCTTGGGGCCAATGAAAGGACTTGAGGTTTCTTTTTCCTGATTCTGTGAAAGTTCAGAAGAAAGTCCTAAGTCTAAACCTGTGATTAGTAGTTTTATATGAGCAGTAGTGCTTTGGCTTTTGAAGCTTTTGAAAGTGTAAGATTACTATCATAGAATGACAGTTTTCAGAGACAGAAATGACCTATTAGAACACAGAAACATCTTGTAAAACTGGGAGAAGTTGACAAATGCATGCTGTATTTTCTGCCTGAGAAATTTGTACAAATGCTTTGCCTTTAACCAAGGATATTGAAGCACATCTGCTTGGAAAGTGCTAATCCTCACAGTTCTTTTATAGATACCATAGGATTTGGGTTTACAGGAATAATATAGGACTCTTCCCACATATTTATCAATGCTGCATTGGTGAGGAAATATAGACTTAATAGAAATCTAACAAGGATTTCTTCGAATATGTGTCTGCATTTGCAGGAATGACTTTAATGATTACGCATCTTTTAGAGTGCTTAAAGCATTGACAAGTCATTCTTTCATTTAATTTTTTTTCTAGATACTGATAGCATATTACCAATATTTATGAAAATATGAGGACTGTTGCATTTTAAAAATGTGTATTTGAATTGTCAGTATGTATTTATAATCAAGATAAATGTATTTTTCAAGAGCATGTGTATTGTTGCACCCTAAGTAATTCTGATATATAGATATAGTTTATTATGAGTTTATAGGCACTAAAAAGTTGAATGCCTTTTGGCATTGTAAAATCTGTTGTAATGAATCTTAAAAAATGTATGTGAAAACAAACTTACTAAGAGAGAAATTAGCAAAGATTTTTTGTAACCACCTTTTTTGTAGTAGAATAGGGAAAATTACAAATGTATCCCTAAAAGATAAATGCTGAAAAACGTGGGGAGGAACCACAGCAGAAATTTGGCCTTTAGGTTTGAAAGGATTTGTGTTGAAGGAGACAGGAGATCTCTAATTAACTAACTTTGACACTGGCGCTGAGCAGACTTCTTCATCTCTTCAGATTAGTCTGCCTTACCCTCTTACAATAGTTTTCCTTAAGATATACTACAGGAGAACTATGAGCTGCTATGCGATCAGGGTTTGTTGTATATTCCTGCCTGGTTTGGGCTACGTGATTAATGATTAGAATAAGAAAGGATTTTTTTTTTTTAAGCTTGTTTGTTCAGTAGTGCTTGGGACTGGGGAGTCTGGACTTCTCTGAGGTATCCAGTGTTTAGGATGGCTAAGTTTGCAGAAGAAGTGTTTGAGTTAGGAGAAATACATGATAACAGGTACAAGACCGTACATATCTTTTATTGTAGTGTCATACTGCAGTATTACTCATATTACTCAAAACCAGGTTCTGATGTAAAGGGCAATGGGTACAAGTAGTAAGATAGCAGGAATACCTTACTCTGGAAACCACCCATTTTTGTGCTTGGAGTAGCAGTGGTAGAAGGTCACGCTGGCGAATAGCCGTATACTGTTGATCAAGGCCTAATATGAATTATTTTAACTGCCAGTTTTGGAAGTATTGGATTAGTATGACCACTGACGTTTGTAACCCTGGGGAAAATCTTTTATTATTTGAACAAGAAAAATCTCCATCTTGTAAACCATGCACCGTCATCTCTGATTGCTAAATGCCTGATGTCATATCCAGCATGTGCAGTATAATGTATAGTTATGTTTATGTGCGTTAGTACTGCCTGTTTAAAGGAAATGCCACTAATAAAGGATTAAACACTTTTGTGATCTATTATTGTACTTCACAAATTGCTTAGATTTTGAAATTTTGTGTGACTCCTTTTACACTTAGTGAGTATAAAAAGGGAAGAGATTTTGAGGAATCTCAAACAATTTGGTAATTCATCTTGGTGAGATGAGTAATTTATTATGATTCTATTTATAGATAATCCATTTAGCATACTTGCTGGGCAGTGAAACACAAATCATTTGATAATATCAGTAGGAAATAATATATTAGTAAAAGTTTTAGATTTCCCTATTTAAAATACTCTATAGAGAAAATCACATGTTAATTTCCATTATTTTTAAGTGATTTGAGTTGTTATGGCTGTCTAGGAAAGTGTTTGTTCTTTCCATCAAAATGAAGAAATTTAATCGTCTCACCTCCATCTGTTCCTGATAGAAATAGGTCTGGATGATGAACTGTATATCTTAAATAGGTGCTTTCAGCCCTTCGTACTGGGTAGGACATGCTCTTCTTGTGACAGGGAAATGAAAGTCAGCTGGTTTTACTTATAATTTCAGAAGCACGCTTGATGAATGGAGCAGAGGTGGATAGAGCATAGATTAGCTGGTGATAAACTGATGATACGTGATAAAATTAATAACCCCTTTGCCCATCGTAAAATGATCTGGTATAGACCAAAGAATAAAGGGCCTGATCTTGCAAAGACTCGTAGTGTAAAGATACGTCTATACTTCAAAAAAAGGAGGGGCAGGGGGGAAGGATATGATTTTTTTTAAATAAGATTTTTATCTGAGCTGAAAAAGTGGCCTGATATTGCTATGCCAGGTTCAGTGACGTGGTTATCAGGAAGGAGGGGAAAATTCATGAGTACAGGTAGTGCACTTGTCTCTGCTGCGACCAATATCTTACGCCAAACTTGCGCTCTGGTTTGCATCCTGGTCTAGGAAATAGATGCTGATGGGGGGCTTGTTCGAACCTATTGCTATGAATTCCATGTACTCGCTGAAATAAAGCTGGCACAGTTTCGACTTCTAGAGAAATTGAAACTTGATTAAGAATAATGTTGTGCAGGTCTGGCAAGTAGGTGGCTTTTAAACCCTTTGGTAGCTTTTTAAGAAAAGGATCTATTAGAACATCCACCCAGTTCTATGGAAATGGGATTTTGACATGCAAGTGTATCTTCTGGTATTTTCTGTATTCCACTATATATGCCTTTTTTACTTTATACTCTTGATTTAGGGAATGTATTCTTCTGAGGTGTGTGAACTTTGGTTTTAGAGCAGGCTCTACTCCATCTTTCCAGTCAAAGGATGTATTTAATTTATGTTTGAATAAGAAAAGTATTCCTTGGCGTTTGTTCATCCATTCATTTGCATAGCTGAGCACAGAATGATGAAAAAGGCTGTGGAAGAGATGAAAATGATTTGAAATATGACTTAATGAAAGAGCAAAATTTTTTCCTTCACTTGAATATCTGTTTTGTTTAAGGTGAGACTGAATTATTTCACAGCTTCATTATTCATGCTCCAATTCAACAAGATATTCAAACCTGTTTCAAGTTTTAATGTTTTATTATCTATTATTCTGAGAGAGTGTGTAAAGCTGAAATAAATGAGACTATTCACTTTTAAAGCTTGTCATGTGCTTAAGTATTAGGCAAATCAAGTCCCCATCTACCACAATCATGTAGTTCTTACTCTTGCTGCTAGACATAACAAAAAAGCTGTCCTGTTCCAGGAAGACGCACATTAGTCCTGTTTGTCAAAATATGTCCTCTGTGTTGTACCCTTAAATATTTTACTGTCCTAAGAGTTCCTGAAATAGGTTGTTTAGTTTAAAATAGTGAGAAGAGTGGAGAGCTCGTCTCTTTTGGCACTCGTACTTGACTTTTGAGAGCAATCTGCAGAAAACTTGATTGTTCCGTCTCCCCCTGCCCAGTTCTTTATGTAGGTGGTTTGGGGGGGGGGCAGGTTAGGGGGGGAATCTTCCTAACCCATCCTGAGGGCAGCTAACCACGGTTCTTCGACTTTCATGGAAGTTTGACTGATTTAGATGGCTCCAATATAGCTGTTATTAACCAGGAATGGGGAATAGTAGGGAATCGAGTCTTTGCAGAGCAGCCAGAGGGTGTAAAAGCCATGATCTACAGAAGTAACCACCTCAGTCATAAGCCAAGCTTGGGCTCTGATTCTGTGAATATATCTGATTTTTTGTGGATATCACACTGTTATCTTTCATGTACAACACTTTAACCATCCTTAAAAAAAAAAAAGGATCATTATTCACTGTTTATATCAGATACAGTGAACACTGCTCATTCACTTGATCATTCCATGACTCTTGCTTTAACTGCATGTATAGTACTGAGCTTAATTGACTTTTTGAATATTCTTTATGGTTCTAGTTAATATCTTTGGGGAGGGAAATAGTTTCCCTGAAACTGTTTTGAACTTTCCACCCCATCTTCAAAATCTGTGTTTGTCTCTGTTTTGCACTCCCAGACACCATAGTGGATTCTGGCTAACTTTTGCAAAAATAAAGAAGGAAATATCCCCCCTGCCCCGACCCCTCCAAAGGTACAAAAATATATATTAGTTGGTATTCCCATAAGTCAGGCAGTGTGTGTTCAAGTGGTTGTTTTTCATTCAGTTTATCTGTTGGTTTCTTCCAACATTTTCTGCTAACACTCAGTGTTCTGCAAATCCTTCCCTCCTTTTCTTATTAAGCTGGAATTTAACAATGTTTTACAAATATTGTGGATATTTTCACTTAGACTTGTAGCCCTTCAGTCAGTAAACAAGATAAGTCCAGAGACTATCTTCTGTAGTTTTAAATTGCATTTTGTTACTTGCTGAGTGAGGGCGGCATGTCTAATTTGGAAATGTGCCAGGTAAATTCATGAAATCTCTCTGCTCACCGTGAAACGGTTCTTGTCCTGAAAGCATCCTTCCTGCTACTGCTGTTAGTATTTTCAATTTTTCAGTGATTTATTCCCTCCTTTTGTGAGAGGATGCTATTTCTGTGACCTCTATATTCAACAAAATCCAGCCTTTTAAAACAATACCTTCTAAAACATTGGAAGGGAAAGTAATTTTAAATTCCTGTATTTAATAATGGAGAGGAAATAACATGTCTTAAAGTGATAGTGTGGATTCATTTTTAAAATGTAGACTCAAAATCCAGTGAAAAGTGAAATAAATAATTCAACCTTCTGTCAACATGGATTGATTAATTCCTGCAAATCTATAAGCAAAAAGTTTGCTTATTTTTTATTTTTGAAGTGGGTGAAGTGTGCTCCCATGGTAGCTGGCTAAGGTTAAGTACCTTGTTCTGGTGTGAATCTCTCACTGAATTTAGGTGGAATAGTCTCAGGTGCTGAACACGAGGAGGCACCAGTGGACAATTTGCAACCACACAGATGGCGGTGGGCTTTCAGGGACTGCACTTGGGGGAGGGCAGCAGGTAACCGTGGGGGCCAGAAGCTACAAACGGGGCTACAACTGTCTTTTGGCATAAGTCACTAAGCTCCAAGAGCCTCTATAGACTCTGCTTCTGTAGAGAAAAGTGGGTCCCAGTTCTCAGGTGTTTTCTGTTGTAAAACAGAATGGAAATAATAAGCTATTTTTTTTGTAACAGTGATACCTAAGCAATAATTGAAACAGCTACTTTAACTGAAGGAGTTTTAACTGAAAGGGAAGTAGAGGCCTGAGTGGAAAATCCAAGGTTTTTAATGTAAACTGTTGGTTTTTCATTGGAGTGGCAGACCATGCGTTCCTTGTAGGAAAGAAGGCTCATTTCCTGGAGGAAAAATATAAATGTTCAACCATTTTGAGCTGAATGCCTTTGGAAATTCCAGTTAAAAGAAAGTGATTATCTGTGTATGGAAAGACAGGTGGGTAATATCTGACCAAATAGATTTTGCTAAAATTTCCAGAATAATTCAGATGTTTTTGGCAGGAAAAAAAACACTAAATATAATAAAAAGATTTTTTGAGCAAAGGGAGTAGAAGAGGTTGTTAAGAATAAGCTAACCTTACTTGCTGCAATTTACTTACATACTTTACTTATATAATGTATTCTGTTTGGCAGAGTAGAGCACGCATAAGATATGTAAATCAATGAAGAAAAATACTTTTCACTACTTACACAATATCATATTTACCTAGAATGTTCTAGTATGACTTAAAAAATACTTTTTTTCTTTCTTTTTCACTTACATGCTTGTTTTACTTGTCAGACAAGTAAGGGGAGGAAGAGAGAACTAGATGGGGTTATTTTTTTCTTAATTTCATACTTGTGATCTGCTACAGTGAAATGCAAATGGCAGCGGGTACGTGTGAGCATCTGAATATGTATGTATGATTTATGCAAATCCGGTGTACATTTGCATGACCTTTTTTGTATGCAATATTGAGTGTTGCAGTACTTCAGAAACCGTTTCTAATTATATAACAATAAGCCTGAGCAAACAGAAGAGCTGCAGGTGGCCAGATGTGCGTTTCCCGGGAGCGCGGGGCGGCGGGGCGCACCGCAGGGCAGAGCAGCAGCCCGCTCAGGTTGTCACGGCAGGGCATCGCCCGTGTCCCCCAGGGAGCCGCCGAGTGCCTCACATGCAAGCACCACGGCAGCCCTGCCATTAAATTGCATGGCCGATAGGATGGCCTTTGGGCTGACCGTGCCAGCCAGCGTCCACTTCACCAGAAATGGGAATGAAAACTCAATTATGCAAACTCGTGCCAAATCGAGCCGTATTTACAGACAGGCTCCGGCTGAGAGTGCTGTGAAGCAAAGAGTTAACACAGCTCTTTCCTTTGGCAGAGTCATACCAACTTTGTGATTAAAGCAGAAGTCTTCAAATAAACTATAAATGGCTCTTGCAGACAGTAGATTTGGAATTAGTACATGGGGGAGGGGGGAAGTAAAAGCATCTCATTTAGAAAATAGAGAAAATACATGCTTATGTGGCATCGACAAGTTTAAAATTGAAAAAGCTGAAATTTTTTTTTCTTAACTACATCTTGATTAAGTCACCCTTCTAGAATACTGTTACAAGGCTGTAACTGGCGAGCCTTAAAAAAGAAAAAAGAAAAAAAATCAATTATTGGATAGAAATGAATGAATGTGCAGAGTCAATATTTTATAGTAGGTGATGAAAGTTGAATGCCTGATGCCCAGCAAATCATTTGATTTAAAGGTTTGAGACTGCAATGCATGACTTCTCATTGAAGAAATATAAAAGAACAAATTACTATTTGCTGAAAAGTCACAGAAACCTTATCAGAATTGTTTAGTTCCTGCTGCTCCCTGGAGGTTTTCCTCTTCAACCACTGATTGAGTGTGTGCTCTCTGAATTGTGAAGGATTTGCCTTTAATCAAAACTTTCATGGGGCCCTATATAGTTGGTTTTGGATTTGAGTGTGTGTATTACATAGAAGAGAATCTCAAATACATTTTTGTTTTTGCGTAGTCTTACAAAATATGGAAGTAATTGAACGAAGAGATAAAGTAAAAGCAATTTAAACAGAGATGGCACCTACATTTCAGCAAAGTTAGCTTATTTCCCTTAATAATGCTAAAAATCTGTTGCACTTCTGCCCAGCCAGAAGAGCAGGTTTTCCCTTACTGACCACTGCAGGTTTGGGCTTTTTATCAAAGAACTTCCTTCCTCCGTGGACAGTATCAGCGATCAGCTCTGTAATTCCCATGCTATCGGGTTGTGTCTAGGGAAGCAAGTCCATGACAGCTTTAGTTTATCTCAGCGCGTCTGTGGTTACACCCTCCTCCCTCCATTTGCACCAGCACTTGGAGGACACCTCAGTGAGTGAGTTCAGGGAGCTAAACTGGCCGAAGACTAAATCTGTAAAAAAAAAAAAAAAAAAAAAAAAAAAAAAAAAAAAAAAAATTTAGCACCTGAACTGGTTCATCACAAGGTCAGATGAGTAGTTCCTGGAAGATGGTGCTGGTTTAGGTCAGCTTAAAAGTCAGTCCTTCAGGCCTAAACAGGCCCTGCAATGCTTCAGTCATCTTGAATTCCATGAAACTACTTTCTAGTATAACATTGTTCAGCGTAATCTTGCCCCCCCCCAAAAATCTGGTCCATAAAGCAGAAGTAATCATGTTCATATTGTTGATGTGCATGATGGTTTATATATAAAAAGCATCTAGTAATAAGCTACCCAGAGAGAACCGCAGAATGATGCAGTTATTGCTAGCCTATGACTAGATTTGAATAGGCATCGTTTCTTCATTTCATAAATCATGGGTAGTCTGTGTACTACGAGTTTTGACTCAGATCCAAGAAAAATTGAGTTTTGTGTGTGTTTGTGAGTGTATATATATAAAATATATAAACACACATATGTGTGTGTGTATGTATGTGTGATACACACACACACACATATATATATATGTCGAGAGAGAGAGAAAGATACTTAATGTCCTCAGAAAAATAGATTTAAACATTAATTCTAGAGAGGTATTTTCTGCAGTTTACTTTGATTAGCGATCAAATGTGTTGTACTTTCCCACTTTGACACCTTACCTGATATTTCATTTCTTTATTAGTCACACACTTGCTGGTTTCAGTCAATGTGTATTCCTCTGTAGCGCTCACGTTCAAGGGCACCAAACCTGCATTATTCATAGTTCAGCTTTTAAAACTGGAGGAGAAACTTTAAATATAACTCAAATTTGATCTCAACAGAAACTAGTCGTAGCGGCTGCGCTAGTATAGTGCTGCCGTTCAGTACTGTGCGAGGTCATCTTTTTATCTCCATGAAAAGTTGAGCAGTAGCAACCTGAGATTATCCCGGTGAGCCAGCAAGAGCAACTCTGCCATCGAATTCTCAGATGTGGAATTGGGGCATATTAATCAAATCTTGTCTAAGTGCAGTGCACACCTAATGGTCAAAATCTTCGGCAGTAGATAGAGCATGAAGTACTTTTGTGTTATTTAGGAAATCGTGATTGTGACTGCTAAATAGCCTGTAGTATTCCCTGCCCTGGGTGCAGGGCTACTTGTTTATCACTGACAAAGTCCCCCATTTTCCCACTTCTTGCAGTCAATGGTCCAATACTACAAAAGAAGTCACAGTACCACTATCTCAACAGAGGAAGATAGTATTAATCAGAAATAAGGAGCACTCAGAATCAAGCTGAAAGTGCTGTGAAGGTGGATTTTTTTCTCTCTCAAGAGGAGAACTTCTTAGTGAAAATGATTGCATTACCCGAGTTCCTTCTCTGTTTCTGATGTACTTTTATCAGCTGATTTTTTCCAAAACGAAATGCCTGAAATAGATTACTGTAATACGGGGGAGAAAACCTCTTTTGGTTTGTTTTTCTGTTCCCAGCTGCATTATATACACTTGTGTAATTTTTAATTACGTTGGGGAACAGTGTGTGTAGAAAGTGGGGAGTTGTTTTGGAAGTCAAATTCTATCCTCCCTTTGAACGCTATGGGGAGGGGTTGTTTTTGGGGGAGGGGGGGTGGTTTAAAAGCATTTGTCAGGACAGAACAGCTCTAGAGGCTTTAAGTAAAGCAGTGATTGCCCTGTCAGTCAGCGCGCTGAGGAACTTGGAACTTCACGGATTGATGCTTGACAGAATAATTAGAAAACTGTCACTGAAGTAACCACTCTGGTGTTCCCTAAAGAAATGTGCCTGCGCCAAATGCGTGCTGTCCAAATCTAGAGGTTAAATGTTCAGTAAGACAAAACATAGCATGTCAGCAGAGAAAATTACTTCAAGTGTGCTGTGGAAGTGATGCTCCTCAAGCCCCCAAACAGTGACGACACAGTTTGTTTGAATTTACCTGCTTTGATCCTGCTCATGTCTTCAAGAGCTTTTCAGCCCTGGACTATTGGTTTTAACTTAGCAATGTGTTATCTAACGTTTTAGATAACATAGGGTCTTGAAGAGTTTGGGGCAAAAGCACTTAAAGTATAACGATGCTTTCCAATTCTGGAAAGGTTTTACAGCATTTCTCCAACGTGTTTTTTTAATATCTTTCACTAATGTAAACAGATACAACTAATATCACATGCTTCTTTCTTTCTTAACCCTTTTCCCATATGGAAACCTGGATGTATTTTTCTGGTTCGGGTTGGTTTGGAGGCTGCTCTGAGGACTGCAGGAGAAGAGATGTGATTTTTTTTTTTGTTTGGTTGGGCTTTGTTTTTGTTATGGTTTGGTTTTCATTCTTCTAAGCACTAATTGTCTGTGTTGGGGCAGGCTTATCCCACAGTTGAGATCTGTGCATGGAAAGATTGATCGTAGTTTGTCTGAGTCAGTTCTGGAATCTCAAACTGACCTTCCAAGGAAGATCCCTCCAGGGATGAGTTTCTCGTGTGGTAGAAAGTTTGGCTGTGCTTCTCATTTTTGGTGCACTACCGCTGAATTTGTCATCCCGTCGCTCCACAGTAGTGGGTCAGGAGCTGAGAGGGGATCAAATGTAATCTTCATTTTCAACTTAGTAGTTCGACGTGAAGGTGTCAGGTACAGCTTCTGTGCAGGACAGTGCTCTGGAATGGACTTAATAGCTTTATCTTAAACTAACTGGCCTGGCATAGTCACTGTGTTGATGTTTCTGTTTGTTTTGCACCGTGGAGTTTGTTTCAAGATATAACGATATTTTCAGTTAGTATTTTAACTGAACTGGTTATGGATTCTCTATGTAGTAAAGACAAAGGGTAATTTGAGATTTGTATTGGATACATAAACTTTCCTATTGATTTGGAATATTATAGGAACGTGTGCCTTATTTTTTCACTCTAATGCTTAAGATGAGTTCATATGTTCTAGTGGTTTCCTGATTACTTGCTAACTGCAGGGCTGAATCTTGAATCATACAATTACTCCTCTAGATATAAGAAAACTTGCTAGAATAAGTAAGAATGAAAGTGTTATGGATACGCAGGTTGCATTTTTCCACTTTAGCTTTGAAGCTGTTGAGACTATTTGCAATAGATCTGTCAATCAGACATGGAAGCGACTTCTCTCTCTCTCTTTTTTTTTTTTTTTTTTTTTTTGGAGCATTATAGGTATTGAAGGTCAGTGCTTCAATGGGTTTAACTAATAATAATTTTCAAAAATATTTTTTTTCAGAGTTATAGGTGAAATTTCGAAACTGTCATAAGAAGAGAAGAGATATATTTCCATGAGCAGTCAAGGTCTGATTCTCTTCTCAGTGAAGTAGTTCTATTAGTTAAAAATCTCCTGGTACTGGATTGTTAGTGCTGTTTTGCATTAATCTGACTAAAATCAGATTGGGTACTTAATACCCACAGAGTTTTCTTGTGCAGAGTGAACTAAGTTGATCTTTTACTGCCTGGTTGGTTTGGAAAGATTTCTGGAATTTTATTTTCAGCCTCTAGTTTGATATGTACTTTACCAACCTCAGAAATAGTGCGTACAAGTAATGCATGTAATGCAGTTATGTGCATACACATATACACAGTCTTATAACAGCGTTCACGTAACTGTGTGAACTGTGAAGCCAAATATTGCATGTTGGCATTGCGACAGTTTGGGAGTGTGGAGTATGTTTTCATAAACTGCAGATTCCTGTGTAGTTTTATTTTCCAAATAGTGTTTGTGACTGTAATTTTTATAGTGTTTTACAGCTTCAGTTTTCCAGAAGGAGACAGACTGTGGCAGGGAAGACAAAGCAGGGCCACCAAGAAGTTGTTAAAACTACCTAACTGCCTTGGTGGAAGACCAGGCTTCCAGCTATCTCACTCACATGACAGGGTTCCTACGGTCGCAGTGGCTCTGTGGCAGCACTTCGTGGCAAATCTTAGCAGGAGAACAAGGGGAGGTGTCTCATGCCTTTCAAGAACTGAAGTAATTTCATTCAGATCAGAAAAGTCAGCAGGAAGAGATGAGGCAGGAGGGATCTGGCGGATCTGGTCCTTCTTAGGATTTCTACTAGAAATCTAGAGATCACAACCATTGATCAGACCAGGTGATGAAGCAAGTCTAAAGGTTTGTTGTTCTGTCTGCAGTATTCTCTCTTGCATGTTTCATGAGCAAGTGAATGTCTGGAGATTTTTCCTGTAAAGACTGTAGTCTTTGCTTTGCTTGTCACACCAGAGTCCCAGAAATGAATAAAATAATGCCAGAATGTTTAGGAGAGTGTTTGCAAAAATTCTGATGGGAACCTGGGATTTAGGACTGAAGACAGATAGCCTGCAGGACTCTTCTCTTGCATGAGCTGGGATGCTAGGACAGAATCCTTCCCTTGCGAGTGCATCTGAGAGGCCCAACCTCTGCTCACCTGACGTCATGCCGTGGAGGTGGAGCATTTTGAGATGCTCTTCTTCCTCAGCAACTGGCTGCATGCAGGGTGAAGGAAAGAGGGTTGTCTAAAAGTCTTAATTGGTGTATATTATTCTATATCGCAATGACTGGGGAGTGTGCACACAGTTACTAATCTCAGCTCAGCAGTGCTTAGTAGTGAATAACTTTAAATGCCACGTCTGCACTTTGCATGGGTGCAATTGGCTGTGGGATCTGTAGGTTGGATACAGTACAGTGAAACACTCGCTGTCCCCAGGATAAAGGTAGTTGGTGCAGCCACAGATAAAACAGACATTTCAGTACAGTTGTTTTTTCCCCAAACCACCCTTTAGATTTCAAAATAGTATGTAAACTGGCTTTTCACTGACTTGTCGGTGCTACATCAGTGACAGAATTGTTTCTATAGAAACTGGCTTCCTCAAAGGTTGACATCAAGAAGCCTAAACCAAAGAAATGGTATGAAATAAAATATTTAATGGTATGGATGCTGTATCTTTATGATTATTGTCACTCATGGGGAGAATCCACGTAGTACATGCGTATCTCTGGCACCCATGAGAGATGTTGTCACTTCAAACTCACAGCAATAAAATCTTTATAGCTTCTCACACCATCTCGTACTAATCTGTATTCTCTTTTTTCTATCATACGTACCAGTTTTCTGTGCATGTTCCATATGCATTTTTATCATAACAATTTTAAGTAGCGTTCTCTTATCTTGCTGCTATTCTTTAGTCCAGAGTTTTTCAAGCTCTATCATACCTTTCCCACCCTGAAGTACAGTAGAAGTGTTCACTCTTTTTTTTCTCCTGTTAATATTTTTAAAGGGCTGTTGTGAATTTTGACTGTATTTGGTAAATATATGAAAACACACACAAATATGGGAAAACTTTTATTTCCTATCTTTTGAAATCATTCCTGTGTAGGTTTTGATAAATTGGACGAGGCATAATTGCCTTCATTTTCTCTCTCTAAAAAACCTCTGCGTCTGAATAAATCAAAGAGAACATCAAAAATAGTTGAGGTGGGGAGCGAAAGGGTTACGGGAAGTATTAAAGCTCTCTGAAAGTGCAGCAAGGAAACAGGGAAGGTGTCATTCATTTAAGGCCAAGATTTGTTTGGGGGTTTTAATTGGTGTGTTGGGTCTTCAGAGCTGTTAAACCTCTCCCTTCCTGAAGTGGCTTCTTGAAGGTTGCAGAGCCTGTGAGTTACGGGTGCAGAACCATTGCCCAGTCTTCTCCATACGGTTTTCCTTCGGCTCCTTTTGGCTCTTGCTGTTTTAGAGCTAGTATTTTATAGTTAATCTCTTTATTTGTAGTTTTTATTGCAGGAAGTAAGAGGGTAATTTTTTCTTTATGCTTATTAATCCTTTTTCCCAGTCAACACACACCACATTTCTGCCTTATCTCAAAAGCAAGCCTTTTCAGTAAAATTCTAATTGAGTACATCCAGTTGGTATTCTAATAGCGTGTCAGTTTGCACATGCTGTTGTCTGACAGGTAGCCCTGTTGCCTTCAGACTAATGCGCGTTGAGTGCCAATATAAATGAGTATGATAATAGTCTGATATTATGTCTAGCCTTCTGCTAAATGTAATGTCAACATTCTTCAGAATCTGTTGCGGTATTTTCCTCAAAGAAAATGATTGAGAAATAATAACATCTTGCCTTTTTTTTGGTCATATCTGCAGACACTGAACCCTACCAAGAATTTTTCTTTTTCTTTGAAACTGCAGAAAATGACTTTTTTCAAGTTGTGAATGCTTTATAAAACAGGTCTTATTAGCCAGACTCTGACAATAAGAAAAGAATGTAAAACTAGATGTCCATTTAAAAGAAAAGGAAAAGAATGGCTGCCCTTTAAATGTTTGGACTGCCTGGGTCAGGTGCAGTCCAAGTTAGAAGCATTTGCATAACAAACCTTCTGAGTGAATATAAATTGGATTTGATTGACCACATCACAATTTGAATACAGACATTTATTTTTTGCTCTTTGTTCTGTTGGTTCCCAGAGATGATTATGCAGGTACTTTACCGTGTATGTGACTTCCCAAAGGACTGAAAAATGGTTTAGAGGAAAGGTAATTTTTACATGCTGCACCACTTCCGTTCACAAAAATACTTCCATGTGAGCGCTGTATTAGTTCAAGGGGCCATTGGAAAAGATCCGTTGTCACTATTTACATTAAAGTACTGCATAGAAACCCTGGTTGAAATCAAGATCGCTTATGCAGAATCCTGAAGTAAAGAACTCTTCCTTTCCTTAAGTAGTTTGGTCTAAACAGGCAAAGAGGAAAAGAGAGGGGGCTCTGGAAGAGGCAAGAGTGTCCCAAGATTGCAGAACGCTCAGTGGCAGAGTATGTTGTTGTTTTTACAAAGAAACTAGTAGAAATGGTTTTCATTGTAAGGTTTTTTTGCTGTTGACATGCTGGATGAAGGAGGTTTGGTATGGCTATTCTGTCAGGAAATTTTCAGAATTGACAAGAAAGGAGATTGTATTTCCTAGCTTCCAAAACAAATAAATGCATATAAACACAAATAAATACTACTCTGTTTTGCAAAGCTGAAGAGAATCCCTATATAATGAAGTCACTTTCATTTCATCTCAGCTGTCCACTTTGTTGAAATAGTGGCCTCCAAAGAGAAAAAGATTACTTCTGGAGATTTAATGCCCTGAAAATTTACAAGCTAGATGCTTAAGCAGTAACAAGTGAGGCATTAAGGCATTTCTTGGGGATTAATGACTGGCTGGGAGGAGTTGATGGCTCGAAGAATAGCTGAGGACCATTAACCTCCACTGGTCATTAATCTTCAAAGACTGCCATGTGCTGAGGTCATTATTGCTATTAGAGAATAAATATTGGGGAAGGGGGAGAGAGGGAGGATCATACAGACTTCTTAAATACATGATTTGAATGGTTCAGTAGCTCCCTGGTGTCCATCATAAGTCATGCTAGGTGAACAGTCACTACTGTCATTAGTCTAAAGGGTTAATAATAGTTTCCCTGAAGGTGCCTAGGGACGTACCTTTCCTTGTCTTCAGTGTTCAGCAATGGTAGTCCCTACACTTCTGTGCAGAAGAGCAAGGTGTAGGATTTTGTTTCCTGCTAGTCAGACTTGCTTTGCATATGGAAAGGTCTAAAAGTGGCCTTCTGGGTCTCAAAGATGAGAGAAAGCCAAAGTGGTGGTGCTGCTGCTGTTCACAATTTCTGGTCTTCAGGTAGAAGACGGGTGTCACTTGGAATAGTGGATGCACAATGGTAATTAGAAACAGATGTTTCTAGCAATCTCCAAAAGGCACTTCTTTTTATTTGCTGTTTGTACAATCATGTTTATTGCATAAGGAGTATTTCAAATCTTTACCATACTTTGTGCTATTAAAAGGGTAAATGTTAGCTGAAAATCAGCTTGTCTTTGTTTTTGTCATTATAACACCTGGGGTTACAAAACTGAGCAAATTCATGAGCAAAACATTGGGGGGTTTTCTTCACCTATTTTGCTGCATTCAGCATTGCCTTTGGTGTATGCTTGGTTTATTTTCTGGCTTCAACTTCCTTGTCTTCATCTCATGTCCTACCATTGCAGTGAGCTGTCAAGGGAGCAGCTTGTGGGTATACTGTTGATCAAGCATTTGTTTTTTGTGTGTATGGGTTGCTGCTGCTTTTAATCTTTAGGATCATGCTCTGTCACTCTTTTAGTACCTTAAATTACTTGCAACTTCATGAATATTAATTTTGCCAAGAAGATCCCTGAAAATGTGCATTCCTTTATTCTAGATGACACTTTGAGGTCAATGTCTCCAGCTTTCCCAGACAGGGTCAGCAAAAGAATTGGGAGGGATGTCTTTTGGTTTTGTGCTTAGTTAGCCCTGCTGTAAAGTGGATACCCTTTCCTTATATTCAGCACTCACGTAAGTCTATGGAAGTTTCTCTTGGGATTTTGGGAAGAACAACCGGATGAGGTTTTGGAGTGACGAACAGAAGCTACTGGCTCATTTTTCACTTTGTCTCAGCGAAGGAAACACCTGATATGTGCTGCAGTCGATACGTATTCACCCACCTGGTGTGTTTAGGGAAGTAAGATGCAGGATGCTCGAGGCATGTATGCAACAGGGTCACGGAGTTACAACTTTTAGGGTGTTGTCTTTTATCTGTTTTGCAGAAGCATGTGCTTAAATAACTTGGCATCTGCATTTCCAGAGGTTACAAACACAAATACTTGAGGAGTTTATCATTTTTTTAGCTGTACATTATTCATAATACCCACTTAGAAGCTTGAAATTGAAGCTTCTTTCCCTACTGATTTTGTTTTTTTCTATTTGACAAACTCTGATTTCTTTCCCACCCTCTGTGTTTCTAATGAACCCTGAAATTACCGTAGCCTTTTCAGTTTCCTTCTTGATGCACTATCATCATCAATATTACAGTAACTGTCCTAATTGTCTCTGTTTCTATGCCTTTAAATGTATTTCCAAAGACCTGCTAGCTTTGATTTATTTTACTTGCTTGAGAATCCCTTTCAGTTATCGTTTTTGTTGTTAAAGTGCATATTCTTCTTGCACCATTTCAAGTATCTGCCATTCCAGTTCAACGTTTCTGAACTCATCTTTCTTGTATACCTGCAGCGCAGGTGTATATATGAGACAGACTTGTTTTTAAAAACGTGGGTCAACTGTTCATCTAGTACAGCTTTACCAAAATGAATGCAGGTGAGCTCATTCTACACCCATAACTAGTTATTTGAGGGAAAGCCAAGTGCTACCTACTCTTTTTAATATAGCAATTTTAGCAAATTTATATCTGTAATATGTTCAATATATTAAGATGCATAGACTTATGCAAAACCAAGTCTGTATTTCCACCCTGAGACACAGATTTTAAGATTAGGAAAGACCTTTAAAATCATCCAGCGTGACTTCCTGCCTAATATTGACTAATAATTCCTGCCTTGAGTTCAAAGTCCTGTGATTGAGTTAGCAAGAAAAGTTTCTCAATCTTGATATACATACTTGGTTAGATTTGGAAGATACCACATACAGCTATAAGCTTTTCCGTAGTTTATCTACTTTTATACTTGAGATTCCATTTTTCACCTTTGAATTTTCAGAGTTTCCACTTCCAATTGTAGTATGTTGTTCCCTTCTCAAGTATTAGGTATCTTCACTCTGCATAAGCAAAAGTTATTCTATAATCTTCCATTCATTAATGTAATAGATCTAGTTTCTTAAGTGAAGTGAATTTTTGAGATTCTGATTAACGCTTATGGTTCCTTTCTCTATCTCCATTTTCTTGCCAAAAATTTGAGAATATGAGAATTAAATGCAACTGTCCACTCATTAAAAGACCCTAAGAAGAGAAATGGCTGAGACAGCCCTTGCTTTGTGGCCCACATATATTGCACAGGAAGGAATATCTGAAACAGAAACTTAGAGATGAAATGAGAATGAGGGAAGATAACAAGAGCCAAATTGAAGTTAAAGAATTCTTTAACAGCTGTGCATAATACTGAATTCTCTCTCAAGTGTGAAAAGGAGGCTGAAAGTCCTCTTTCTGGTTCAGTCTGTAAAATTTGCCTCTTCCTACTAAAACATTTTAAATGGGAGACTTTACCACAAGTGAAAGATGAATTAATCAATTTAAGCCTAAGGCAAGACAAGGTATATGTCAAGTTATAAGTTTTTGGTGAAAAGCTGTCTGCTGCTGTGGTTGATGTGTGCAAGTTGCATAGCAAGCTATGCAATGAAATTGAAAACTTAGGAATAAATACGTGTCTAGTGTTGAAAAGTGAATGAAACAGACTTGTACTGCCACTGAGTGCTCCCAGAAAAGAATTTTGCTTGTAGAAATGAAAAATTAATGAGAAACAAGTGACAACTTCAGCATCTTGTTATATTGAAGGAAACTACTACCTTTAGCTTTTTCATAATTGGAAAACTAAAAGAGCTATCCAGAAATCAATAAAATAATCCTTGGTTCTTTGAGGGTTTGCATGCGAGTCTCAACGCTCCCAGCTGTGTGCCATGTTTAATTGTGCCCATGTTTATTTTTTGATGTATGGACAAATATGGTTTTAGGAGAACGCTTATAAATACATGCTGTACAAGTGCAGGCCTGAAAATAATCAGGATGAGGGCACTGAATGAGCACTTGTTCTAATATGTGCTAAATACAGTGGCTGTTTCAGAAGTGTAATTGTTCAGATGAAGAATCCAAGCAGCCTGGTGACATCCATAGTCAGCACTACATAAGGTGAACTGTTGCAGAATTCCCTAGCCGCTGTGAAAGTTTGTCCTGCCTGTGCTACAACTAATGGTTTAAGCTGTATCTTGGCCGAGGCAGTTGTCTGATTTTGTGAGTTGACAAGAAGTAGCTTCTTAGTTGTTCAGCTGTAAAATATTTGAAAGAATGTCAGTGCCTTCTTCATGTGAACTGTTATTAACTGGGAGCATTCACAGCTCTCCCCATTAGATGGGTTTGTGGAATTTGTTTGTCAAATAATAAATGTGGGGCATGAAGGAGGGTTGCAATTCCCCAGTATTGTGTATGGTAAAAGAGTTCAGACAGATACAAATAGGACTTGTAAAGACTTGCTGGGTTTTAACTTGAAAGCTTTGAAGAGTAAAAATGATTTCAAAAGTAGTTTTGTAACTTTTGCATAACTTCTATACCAAAGGAAAAGCAGAGAGCTCTCGGTGCATTACTACTTCAGCATTTTCTGCCAGTTCCAGCATTCCCTAGAAGTCATCATCTCAGCTGCAGCCGTAAGAGGGAATCAGTGATATTGGGTTTGCTGAGGTCCTGATGATCAAAACCTAGCAGGTAATAATAGAGGCAGTCTATGATGGTGATTAATGGGACCACAGTTGTTTTGCAGGAAGGGAAATTTCATGGGAACTTGAAGTCCAGGCCTGAAAATAACTGAGATGATGGCATTTGAATGAATGCTCATTCCAATAAGCTCTAAAAACAGTGGCCATTTCAGAGGCATAACTGTTTAGACTAAGAATACAAACATCCTGGTGACACTGGCATGTCACATCCCTGGTCTTGCCTTGGCAATTTGCTTTAAAGGACCATGTTGAATAAGCCTTCTTTTGAAACACCAATATAGTGAGCTTTCTGGGCCCAAAATAGCCTCTCCTTCACGGAAAAGAATATAGGATCAATAAACACAGCCGTGAGCAAAAGCTTTACCAGTCTGGATCAGAATTGTCATCTCTGCTAGCCATTATATCTTTGCCAGATGGCTAATTACAGGAGAAAGGTTAAAGAAACCCTGTATGAGGCAATTATGAAGCAAAAAAATCTTGTGCAGAGGTTTGATTTCATGCAAGTGGTTTGTTTTTTATTAAAACTTTGTATTGACTTCTCAGCAATAAAATTTTTCCTATGCTTGGCATGGTTAGATATATTTGTAAAGGTCAATCTGAAGATACAATTTCAATAGGAATAACTATTTTAATGTAAATTGGCTTACAAGTTCTCTGTGCTTCTGACTGGCGACAATAAAAGTGTTCTGTGTATGTGAACAAGTAAATATATCGCATACAGAGTAATGAAGTACAAATATAACTACGCTTCTTGCTCTGTGAAGTACCACACCTGTTTACTACTTGAATCCTTTGCAGAACAATTCTGTGTGAGGAGATTTTTCCTAATCCTGCTCCTTTGAATATATGAAAGCTTGTATAAAGCTTAAGAATTTTGCATGTGTATTTAGATGTTTTATTATCTAGACTTGATTATTTGGACTTTGAGCAAGTGTTACTTTTCAGCAGAATATATAAAGTGCTACCAAGTACAATAATTCTATTGACTGTTTTTTTAACAGAGGAGTATATTCACAGATAAAGAGCTCAGAAACTGGTAAATTGGATCTGATCCATCTATTCCAGTATCCTTTCCTCTGGCGGTAGTTTGCCAAATTGCTTCAGAGAAAGATATCAGTTATTCAGGTAGGAAAGTGTACTCTTCATTCCCAAATTAGATATTGCCTGGCTTTCTTAGAGATGAGAGATTAAATGTAGCTTCAAAGTGTGAAGTCCCTTGTTTTTAAAATTTGTTGCGTTTTTAATGTCTGATATGAATGTGCTGTCCTGTTTTAATATTGCTGTATTATTGTTCTCTCTCTTTTTTGTTGGCTCACCTCAGTTAATTTGCTTTCTTTGGACCATTGGCTATGTCACTGCTCATCTTGCTAGAGGACTTGTACATATCTCAAATGAAACTGTGACACATTCACAGCAAGGTATCAGCCAAAATGAATAGTGACCCTTTCATTCTCTTTGCTTTCTGAATCCTACCTGTCTTGTTTCTGATCCATGACAATACTTTTCCTTCCATAACAAGTTACTACTTTGATAACCTCTTGCAAAGAAACCTTTACAAATGATTGCATATTTTAATTATAATCCATGTGTAGCCATAACTTGCTGACACAGTCTTTAATTCTGAGTTCTGAAGCCTCTTGGTTTATTGCTAATCAAATATGTACTTTTTGTCATCTGGGTATTTGAAAAGTCAAGAAATGGTGGCAGATGTGAACATAAAGTATTTGAGTATTTATGAAAGGAATTTACTAGTCTCAAAAAGGACCTATCACGCTTTTCCAGCACTTCTCACTTCTGATTTGCATCAATTTTGATTGCAGCAATATGTTGCCTGGAGCTGAGATTGGTAATCATTTCATTTCTGAGATAGCTTTGGTCATGTGCTTATGGAGGATTTTTTGAAGAATCTATCTAAATTCATATGACCAGAATAATCCCAAAGGAAAGGAATGATATAGTAATCACTGTACCATTTACCTTGACTGCTTTAATGTAATTTGTTGAATTTTGTTGTAGAATATATATTTTTCTTTATGCAGCTTCGATAGTGTTGCACTCTTAGGGTTTGGAACAAAGAAGAAAGTCTGTAACTTTGAAAAGAAGAATATTTTTCTTCATGGATGTGAACAGCCAGATTGTTCAGTCCCCTGAGCACTCAAGTTTAAGCTGTTTCTGGCGTTTATGGTTAGGAGTCCTGCTAAATGAAAGTTCTTAGAGAATTAAACAGGCTTCTAATCTGGATCAAAACTGGACTTTTTAGAAGTTTGTAGGACAAACTAAGATTTGGGGGGGGGGTTGTCTTTATTTTTGATACTTCTTGAATATTACATCCAGGTTGTCTTTAATTCTGAAAAGAATCAGCATTCCAGGAACCACCAGGGAACAGCCTGTTGATTTCTCTGTTGAGTAAGATGTAGGTACGTTTTTGGTGTCTTGAAGAAAAGTTTTGAAACATTGCCCAGTCATATGCGGAAAGAATTAAATTCATAGGCTCAAGTGGAGGGACTTATTCAAAAGAGTTTGCCAGTCTGAGAGCGGCAAAGGATTAGAAATGTGTATATCTGTCAGCCACAGACACTGAAGACAGACGACAATGTGGAACTTTGATAACGAATGTATTATCATCGGCGGTTATTCAAGAATTTTTCAGTCTACTTCTTTCATGGATTCTAAAGTTAAATCCTTTCCCCTCCTTTCCTTCTCCTCTTTCCATTGCACCACTGAAAACTGCTTTGCAATACTATATGTGAATGACAGGAATCTAAACAAAATGATGGATCTCTAAGCTCCTGTATTTTAGGCTTCTGGAATAACCTTGTACTACGTAAGAAATTTCACTTTTTTGTTAGTCCTGCAGTTAATGAGAAAGTGTATGGAAAGAAGTGGCATAATGCTATTCTAGTATAGACCTTGGCGTGTGCTGAGGTCCTGTGTGTCATAAACTGGGTTGGATTTTTTGTTTTGTTTTTTACCAGCAGAAGTTTTTGTGTGTCGGAGATGTCACTTGTGCAGAATGCCCATGTATTAGTTTTATTCTATTTGAATGCAATAAGCTTGTAAAAGTCTTGTAAGTCTGTTTTTCCCATGTAAGTGGAGGATGAACATACAAATGCTGCCATTATAGCCAAAGCAGTGGATTATATTTTTGTTCTGGGTTTTTGTTTTGTTTGGGGGTTTTTTGGAGGGGTGAGGTGGGATTAATATAACATTCCTAGAAGGAATTTAGTCTTTTTACATGAGCAACATAGTTTGCACTATCTTTGTTTTGACTCCTAATTGCTGCATTTGAGAACCAAGATGAAAATAACATTTTACAAGAAGTGTAATTATAGTCTTTCAGATCTAAACTTCTGTTGATATCAAAAACAAACTATTCTTGTAAATTATTTAAGCCTGAGAAATTAAATAAACTGATTCTTTTTTTTATATTTAAAACTCACCCTTTATGCTTTCAAAATAAGACAGGATTTCAAGCAGTTAATTCCAATGACAACTTTTCACAGCTTAAGAGTTACCTTATTTTTACAGAATTAGTCTTAACCCATGGCCTTTAACATTTTTACCCACTCATGCAGAAACTTTTCAATTAATAAGAGGGCTGGCATCTTAGCAACACATACAGATAGGCAAGCCTGCAATTAATAGATAACCCGGAACAATAGTTTTAATAGGCCGTGATTGAGCTTGTTTAATATGTAAGGAGATTTCCTCACTTAAAACAAAGAGGAAGTGAATGTGTGTGAGATTAGCAGCATGCGCCAGGGGTACGCTATTGTCTGCACTGAAGAGAGCTGCACATCTGTAGATAGTTGATAATTCAGATAATTATTCATTTGTGTGTAACTGACTATTTCTCAATAAGAGAGGGGTACAAGTTTGGGGTTTTGTTTTGTCTGAATTAGGGAAATGATTAATTACAGAGCTAGATTTCGTGTCAAGTTGTGAATAAATATGTTTAGCATTAGTGTGGTTGTTTACAAACAAGAAACCCACATTGCTTGCCAACAGTTTGATTAAAAAAATACATTCAATTCATCACTAATTCTCTGTAGGAAAGATCTTTACATTGGTGTAGTTTGGCATATTGTAATTAAATTCTTTTAAAACATTTTAATTAGGCTGAAGCAAACCAGAATCCTTTGGTTTGCTCTTTGTGAACACTCTAAGGTGTCACCAAGGTACGAGCTATTCAGAATGCTGCAGGGTATCTTGTTGTTGTTTTTTTGTTTTCTTGGGTTTTTTTAAACAAAATTTTAACACTGCTTTTGAAAAATGCTCAGTGTGGCTTATTTAATATGCATCCACACCTAAATGATAGATGGGCTTATCAAATCTACTAATAAATTCAAAAAACAGTTCTTCAACTAAAGAGTCCTCTGGGCTGGTGCCCAAAAGTCCAAACATAGTAAATACTTTGGACTGACGTCCCACAGAAATGTGGGTGTGCGTGAAGTTTTCAGCCCAAAAGAGAAGGGTCTTCTGGAAGAGGGACTTGTTGCAAAGATGTTTAGTTTGTCCATGTTCTTCTGTGTATGCACCATGGAGAATCAATGAGTTTCCATCCCTTTCAAAGGGCATTAGATTAGATCTTTTGAGCGTACCTCCATGTGTGTCTTCTTGCTTCCCAGAACTATTACCTGTCTTTATTTGGGGCCAGTACTGGTAAGAGTAGTCTTGCATCACTGTGGTGCTGGGTGTGAGTATCTGCATTCATTTACTGCATTTTCCTGTGGAGGTGAATTGCAGCGCTAAAGTGGCAACTACAGTGAGTTAAAAGACTGTAGCTTGAAGTGTGGATTTGCTTTCTGGGCCAATATATTAGTTCTCAGTTGAGCTACTGTCATTTTTCAGCTGCTTGATTAGGTTAATTGCTGTTACAGTACAGTGCCATTACTATTGTTGTTATTGCTATTATTTCCCCTTTTGTATTGGCTTTTGATGGGCCGGGACTTCATTGTGCCAGACAATTTATCACCCGAGAAGAAAAGCAGTCGCTAGTTCAAAGAGCTCACAGTCTTAGGATATGATTTTGCATTACAGCTAAATCATGCAAGGTGAAAAGGAGAGGTCATGTTCCTCTCTCCTCGCATTCATGCTATTAATTGGATTCAAGCCGTTATAGGAACCTGTGCCCTAATGTTCCGGTAAGGCCCATGTCACAAAGCGGAGCCAGAGAGCTATGGTCGCAAGTTTCAGGTCACCAATAGTCTTCGCTTTGTCAGGTCTTGAGTTTTGGGGCAAGGGGAGGTTTGCAGTTGTTGTGACTCTAGGGTGTCAGTAGGGTGGTTTGGGGGAATCTTAACAGAAAGTGTCTTTCAAATGTGCAAGTTGGGATGGGAAACGCATGGAGGCGCCTGGGGAAGCCAAACGTGTGGCTGATCTCAGCTGCCAGCGCAGAGTCCAGGCAGGAAGGCCGCTGGGGCCTCAACAGGGAGCATAGCAATGAGCCTGGGGGCCATGAAGGGCCTCCAAAGGGAAGGCAAGGCTTCCCGGGTGGTGGCCAAAGGGAAGGCAAGGCTTCCCGGGTGATCACCGTACATGGCAAGCTGCTGCTCAGCAGGAAACACCCCCGCGGGAACGTTTTTATGTAATCTGTCTTTCAGAGTCTCCTTAGCTACTACTGTGCTTAAGTACTTCAAAAGTATTTAACAAAACCCATATACAATACATGCATTAAACTGTTTCTGCCTGCATTAATTTCTTTGCTTGTTCTAAACCATTTACACTGTTACCTTTTGTTACCCTGTTCCTTTTCCTCTTGCTGCTTGGACTTTTTACTATATTCTCCTTCAGCTTTCCTTCTTCTAAGATGGAAAGTCCTAGTTTATTTAGTTATTCTGTATACAGAGCTTGTTCCATATCTTTGTCACCCTTTGTATCTTTCTTAGTTTTACTATTTCTGTTTTGATTTACTAATGTGTTAATACTTAGCTGATTTTTATGTGGTAATTATTCGGAACCTAATGAGCACAGTAATTCAGGTTTTTGATGACCGTAAAAGAACAGTTTTTAATTATCTGGAGATTTCAGATGTGTATATGCAGTTCAGTATCCATGACAATGCATTTTTATACTTTAATTAAGCTTCTTGAAGTCCAGAATTCCTTTTTTTTTTTTTTTTTTTTAAGTTTCTATTGTCTCAGTAAGAAAAGCAGTACGACCTAGACAGGAGTTTCTGTAGCACTTCATTTTCTTCTGCATGGGGAATAGATGTCAAAGATGTTTCTCCCGTGACAAAATAGGAAGATCCCAAGTCTCCCTAGAGCTGAAGAATAACTTCTTCATCTGTTTTCTCCCTTGTAATAGGTAAAATCACTTAGTATTTTGATATTGTAGATAAATATAGCATTTATGTCCCTAAGGATATTTTTAAAGAGAGAATGAAGATAGGTTTTGATGAGTGTTGGTTTCAGAAAATGAGTCCCTTGCCATGATGGTTTGAAAAGTGGTAGTTGGACCTGTCCCTTACCCAAAGGAAGCTGTAGAGCCAAACACATAATGACAAGAAAAGTAAATGCCAGTGGTGTTGTGAAGTCTTACAGTGTGAATCTGTCAGTATGTGGAGTCTCTCTTAAGATTTCAGCTCCTGGTTTCCTGAGATGATTTAAACAGAAGATTAAATCTCCATGTAAAGTGAGTTCCCCACCTTTGATATATGGAGAAAACCAAGTCTGTTTTAAAGATTAAGATTTTTTTTTCTTGTCCTCCTCATTAGGAATGCAAAGCCATGATGATTTGGCTGATTTTTTTTTATTTATTTTTATTCATGAGATTGGCAATATTCATCAGACTATTTGAAGGCTAACTTTGGCTAGGTGGCATTTCGCAGGACCTTTCTCTGTCTGTGGAAGCCAACTCTGATGCTTCATTTGCGAATCACTTCCGAGGTCAAACTGGGGGGGGTCTAAAAACTACTGGACTAGAACAGACCCGACTAAACTTGTTTTCAATTAGTTGTGGCTTTGAAATTGGCCATTGCCAAATGCTTCAGAGAAAGATGTAGTAATGTTGCCTTGGACAGTCACTGGCTTGCAGGAGAAATTAATTTTTACTGTTTCCAGATAGTGGATGACATGTTTGAGAGCGCAAGCATGAGATTTTTGCTGCCTGGTAGACCTACAGGTATTCTCATCAACCATAAACGTGCCTTCTTTCTGAGAGTGGCTGTATTCACACAAATCTTACTCTCTCCCCGGATCACTTCTTTTAGTCTCCTTTGATAGGATCAAATGGGCTTTTTGAAGGCTACATAGGTATCAGATATGGAGGGACTCCAGAAACAAATACAAAAAAAAAAGTTTTTAAATAATTTTAATGTGACACATTAAAATACTGTGTTTTGTTTGGAAGTCTGAATGGTGTTCCTCAAACATTACTCACATCAAGATTTCAGAAGTTAATTAAATGAGTTTTTTTTCTTTTTCTTCTGTATTATGAAGTAACTCTCTAACTGTTTATAGTAAGGAATGTTCTGGCTGGACTTCATGTCAAACTCAAATCAGTGGCCAATATATAGAGATGTGGCATGCCTGAAGATCTTGTGTTATTTATGATACATACATTTTTAACAGGCCTTTGATATAAACCTAAAGACTTGAAGTAATCAAAATAAATCACCAGTTCTATTTAAATCAAATCTTGTCATGGATATTTGTGATTGTATCATTTAATTGTATCATTTTTGGTAATTTGTTAAGTTTCTGTAAACACCAGAATTCACTCAAATACTATAATTTACTATTTAAAAAAATTCATCTGGCAGCACCCATGGGCATGTACTTCACTAGTTCCATTTTTATCATGTATCCATATTCTCCAGGTCCTGTCTCTTTAGAGGAATATTGCATTTTTTTGAGTTTGAACAATTTAAAATCATTTGGCCTGTTGCCTTTTAACATGATGAAACTGTACACAACTGAACCCCAGGGCATAACATATTGCTGAAATAGCAGGAACATATGCTACCTGTTGTGTCATATTGCTTAAATGCACTTTTTAATTGAAATTAATTATTACAATAATTGATTATTGTTTATCAGAAACCTAACGTGAACTTAAGACATTTTAAGAAGGTTAAAATTAGCACGTAGTACAGTTGCTCTGAGAAATTAAGATGAAGTGCAGAGGCAAAATTCAACCAATATTAGATCAATTTTAATATGAAACTTTCACAGTTGTGAAAGAGCTATTTGCAATCAGGGCACTGTGTAAACTTTGGGTAAGGGGATTTGGAGGGCATCCATAACTTCTTACACTAATATGGTACAACCAAATAAGATGAATTCTGTAAGTACTTAATGACCAGTGATTATGCCTACAAGGTGGTTAGCACAGGTGTGTCTGGTTTTTGCTACCGTAAAATATCCCATGGGTAAGTCTAATACTCACCCATGTCAGCTGTGCCAAATCAGACCTAAACATGCAACTATCCTTGGTTCTGGGGCACAACCAGAAAATTAAAAACAACAGAGCTTAACTGTTCTACAAATGCCTTCACCCTCTTGACGCACAGGACCTGATCGCACATGTTCTTTTTCTCTTGCAATGTGCAGTCAGGTAGGTAGCCATCTATCACAACTTAATTTTATTTTGATCTGCACTCTGATCTGCTCTTCAAGGGCCTGGTATTGTTGGAGTTCAGATATTAAAACGATAGAACAAATTTAACTGATGTTCTTTTATTCCTTGTACACACATTACCCACACTCTGATAGAAGACTTGTCCTCTCGTGTTGACACCAAAAATGCAGTTGTTTTAAGAACTGCCAGCTGCATGTCATCCCCAAAACAGTACTAAAAGCTGGTGACCAGGTTCTCAAATATACTTCAAATAGTACTTTGTGGTCTCAACATGTTTCTTTCCAGTTTCTTATTATCATAAATAAGGATTACATATGGGATTGCTGTGCTTTCTATCAGTGAAAGATGATTTCTGTGTGGTTGCAGGCACTCGTCTACCTGCTCTGCCTGTATTCTGAAGTAGGATTAATTAGCTCATACTCAGGGCTGTATTAACATGCTAAACATGGCTTCTGGACAGGAGCTGACTGATGTGTTGCCAGGCAGTAGCACAGGTGTAGGAAGCACCTGACAGTTTGCATCTAACTCCATAGACACATCTGAAGCGCGATGGCATACCAGGGGCTGCATGAGAACGGTGGCATTATTGTGATGAATGGGTTTATGCCGGGGCTCAGTCTGTGCACAGTGCATGTCCTGCAAACAGGGAAATGTTCCCAAAACCTTCTCAGTGCAAGACTTGCCTCGCTAAAAAGTCATGTTGAAATGAAGGTCACTTTGCTGCCTGCCATGATATTTTGGAGTTTGGAGGAGAGTGTGTGCATAGACTTGGATCTTCCTGCTCCCACACCACCGGCTCCTGGCATGTGGGTAACAGGACACCCTCCAGGGACTGTTTGCAATATTGTACTGTGGCGCGTAATCTGCCAGTCCTCATTTTGTCTCATTCCATTAATGAAATAAGCTCTGATCCCTTAAATTTTTTTCTTATGTCAGTGCCACAGTGGAATAAGACAAAATCCAGGGACGAAAGTGTTCCTAGTGGTTTATCCACCCTGCTGCAGAGTCCTTCCTACCTGAATCCTTTTCTCACCCCATCAAAGGAAGATGACCACAATCTGGTCCCCAGAGTGCGATCATTGCATTTTCAAACCAGCAAAAGCCAATAAAATCAGATCATGTTCTAGATCCTGAATTTGCTATAAGCAGGAAGGACTAGGGAGATCACTGGATGAACAATTTAGCTCGTCAGAAGCTGAAGTTGCTGCGAAGTTTTGATTTTGCAGAAATGTGGTGTTCAGAACTCTTTACATGGCAGTGAAGAAGTCACATTACTAAAAGGACTTACCCCAGTGCAGTGCTGGTACGCAGGCCCACTAACGTCATCTCACCAGCTATCCAAGGAAAGGGCTTAGACTATTAACTGCTGGATGTAGCAGAAACAGGGCATTCACTCTCAGTGAGACTTGCATTCCTCAGGAGTTGATTTACCCCTTAAATACAGGCCAAAAAATAGCATTCAGGAAAATATTTAATCTGCTTTTTCTACCTGTCAAGCCAGTCCCCCCCGGCCAGAAAATCTGATTTTTTTTCTGAGGTTTCATCAAGAGTTTCTCTCTTGCTGTTGGCGTAATGCTGCATTACTAATGAATTTTAAACCTTGACCCATTTTAAAATAGTCAAAAACATTCAAAATTGCATTATATTGATATTTCTTTGCCTGACTGCAAGCTTTCTTGCTTCCCTTTTAGATGACTCATTCTGCTTATATTTATCACCGTCAGACTTTGAAAGTTCCATCCCAAAGAGGCAAAATAATATTCTGCATCGTTTTTGTAAAGTAAAATGAGATAGTTTGGCTTTAAGTAGAAAAAATAACCCTGCTCTTTTCTCCAAAGGGATTTTTATATTCCCTTTCCACATTGAATCGTACTGTCCTCTAGTGGATATTTTAAGCAATTGTTTCTAAGTGTTTGATACTGCTCTGATAGAGTGGTGTTTAATCTTTATTTGCAATGAGCCATAAATGGTGTCTATTATAAAAAGCTAGTGGATTTGAGTAAGATTTCAAGACTGGGTAAGAAAAGTCATATTTAACCTGCAGTCCAAGTTATACTATCATAAAGCCATTCGAAAATGTTCATATCTGACTTACCAGTTGGAGCAGAAAGATACAGAGTGAAGACATATAAGTGTACGGTAGCAGTGTTTTATTACATGGTATTGAGATTTTCCTTGTCTCACACTAAAATGCCTCCATTTCTCTGTCTCCAAAACACATAACAAGGAGACTCACTTTCTGAGAGGTGATGCTCAAGATGTATTACTTTCTTACTGAAAGTAATATATAGCCGCTAACTATTTGACAAATAGAAGTGTGTCTTACCTTTAGCAAGATAAATACGTGTTCCTGGGATGCTCAACTCCTAGCAAAGTTGTGTTCGTGCCAGTTTAGTCGCATCTTGCCTCGTACATCTCTAAACTGCAACAGTTTTTGATACTTTACTGTCTGCAAAACCCACAGCTGTGTGGGGAAGGTGCTGTTCACACGTAACTAATGTAAAGGCCAAGGGATCTTTTTAAGGTGAAACTGCAACCAGAATATCTGATTTTAGACGCAGTGGATACCCTTCCTTTCAACTGGGAGTTGAGGTACCAGGCACCTCTGAAGATGAGGTTGGAGATATAAAATGATGGTGTTTGTCAGTACTGTGCATGTCACAGCACTGGACACCTGGATCCAGCTGCGGTCAGAGCCCCGTTACTTCTCTGCCATGAGCTGGGAATACGTCTGTGGTTGAATATCTTCAGTGCTTGTGTCCCACCACCCTCCCAGAGATGATCTTCCCCACGTTCTGTGGCATATTTGAATCATTTGAGATATCTTCCTTCCACTGATGCACATTACGTTAGAGGAAGGAGAGAAGAGTTTCTCTTTGAAACGAATGCCTGGCGGTATGCTGCTGGCTTGCTTTTCTTGTTTACTTTCTGGCAATTTCATGGACTAGTTAGATAAAGAATGTATTTTCACAGACACAGAATTAGACCCTGCTGACCAGAAAGACAGGGAGACGATACATGTTTTAACCTCAAAAACCCCTGGTGTCCAGGCAAGAATATGTTGGCCAACTGTACCATGCCATCACCTCCCATGTAAATATGACCTGTGATATCCCAGAGTAGAAAACCTGACAAATATAGCTTGCTTCATATTCCGCGGTTACATCTTTAGCTGATGAAAGAGTTAGGAGTGATCAATAAATGAATTTAGTTAGCTTGAGATGTAAAGGTGTTTTTTTCAGATTTCAATCAAAGCAAACAGTAAGCAAGTTCTTTGCTAATGTAGCTTTTTAATTTGCTGCAGATGTAGTTTTACTGATGGTTGCTGAATAGCTTGTTTTCAACTAAAATAAATGGACTGAGCTTCAGAGGAACAATTTGCAGCAAGGTCAGAGATAATATTGGTAATTTTATAATAATATTTATAGTTCACTGTGTGAGCCTGCATGTGTCTGTGTGTGCATCTAGGAGAAAAGCAGCATGCACAGGCACCAAGGCGTGCATCTGGCACTGATAATAGATGGAAAACTGCTGCAAGTATTTCCTGCTGTCATCAGATTATTTAATGGTTTTTGGAAAGATCTCATAAGAAGTACACTAGCAGAAACTTTTATTCAGGGGATCTGAATGTTAGAATAATTTTTTTTTGAATTAACTGTACATCATACATGCTGAAACATTTTGTTATGAGATAAACATTTTGTTAAATGCTTATATTCCAATATACATTATCAGTAGTATTCAAAATAGGTCTTTGCTTTAAAATCAAGATGGTGATTTGGTGATTTGGGGCATGGTTTTTACTTGCCAGTTCTCTAGGCATTTTTGTGTGGGCCTTGCTTCAATGCCAGTGTTCGTGTGCCCGCAGGGTCGGCGAGATGAAGGAGCCGGTTCAGCATCATCGTGGCTCGTTCTGGCATGGGGCGGATATGTCAGTGTGCAGGGCAAGGAGCAGGGAAAGCGAGACAGTCCTCTTTGGTAGCAGCCCAAACTTAGGTTGTCTTAAAATGATTATGAAACCTCAGCCTGAGTTAATTTGCCTTTGTGTGTGGGCTTTTGTTGTATGTGAGAATTGGAGCTTTGCCGTGTGTGAAGTACGGGCTGCTGCTCAGTGCTACTGTGCTTTGTTATCCGAAGTCTGTTCTAATTGTTCTGTGGTAAGAACAAAGATGCCAAATGGAAGAGAAATAACAATTTGCAAGTGTCAAGTTTCTGTCCTCTCTATTTTTGTGTACAGAATTTGTATTGTTAGTGTAGAATTTGAAGGATATTCAGTAGACGAGACTGTAGCAGCTGCAGACATCTAGACGTCCCATGTATAGATTTATAAATGGGCATTAGGAAAGGTGGAATGCTTTAGAGATGCTGCCTGTATTTGTCCTTAAGGGTATCATGATCAGATGTTGTGCATTTTGTTAAGACTAAGAACATTATAGAGGAAAAAAAGAGAAAAATTTAATAAATCTGTACATACTATACCTAATTTTTAGGCCGTAAGCCAGTATGCTAAAGCTGTCCTTTTGCTGTACTTACGACGCTCTTAGCTGTTTAGAGCTTAGCAGCCTTTTGGATTATGTCAATGATCCAATACAATTCTAGCACTAATCTCTTAGCACGGTTACTTCTATTAATACAGAACTGCATTTATTTGGGCTGTTTTTTGGTGCCAGACATTCAAAGCAGCATTGTAAGCTTTGTCACCTACCAAGTGATTTAACAAAAAGTAACTCACTGGAAGTTAATACTATGCTATCTTTATTAATAAAGCAATATAGATTGTGCATAGATACAGCTATACATAAATGTGTCTGATTTCTTATATAAAGAGCAAAAAGGCTATCTTATGTGTCTGCACTTATGTGCATGTAGTATTTGGGACCTGTGAGATCAATGAGCACTGCAGTATTTACACATCTAGCGCACATCACATGTAGCGTGCGGGCAGTGATACTTGAACGCTCGCTTGGTTTCCATCACTTGGGCTTTCCAGCAGTGGTGCTTGGGGACTGGCAGGCTGTAGGTTGCCACCGCCATTGATGGTGAAGTCTTCATACTACTGTGGGTTGTCTTAATTTCTCCAGAGGAGTACGCAATCAATTGCAAGTATATTTGAAGGCTATTCCACATCTGTTATCTGTCTTGGTAGATGGACAGCGCCTAACCTGTGCATATACCGGTATCTTAAGTTTTCTTAATAATGTTGCTGAAATACAAAGTAGTTTTATAAGGCATGCAGTTGGGTAGAAATGGTAATTATAACAATAATACCAGCAAGTAAGCTGAATGAAGACAGTTTGCCCTCTTCTTAATATATGTCTCATGTGTTAGATGCTGAGCGTGTTAATATGTGATGGTTCTGATATACAATGGGAGGTTAATTTTTCTTATAGCCTGTAAATACAGAGATTGTGCATTCTCCTTGCACATGAAATACTGAAAACCTTTTCATCCATCTACAGGGTCTGAATGTTAAAATCCTTTCAGCTAGAAATGCAAGATCTACTCAAGCTACAGAAGCAAATATAAACAATGTTCACAAATTTCAGCAGAGTTAAAGTGAATCTCTGCAACATCGGGACTGATCTGTTGGCTTATTTGTAAGATTACAATAAAACCCAAGATTGAATTCTCCACCTGATTCAGTTTCTTATTGATTGAATCCTTTTAGACTCCTCTCTAATTTAACAGAGTATTTTTTATTAAAGCCAAGCATACAAACATCAATTACCCAAGCTGCATCTAATTTCCTCCAACATTTTTTTCCTTCAGCTGCCAATGGATTAGAAGCCCTGATTAGAATGCAGCTTGAAAGCTGAAAAGCAGATCCTTATATGAGAATGTCTGTGTTAGGAATTAAAATATCTGTACTGGGCATAAAATCCTCCTCCTTATCTCTGATAACGTAAACACACTTGCTTAAGTTGATCTGTCACATGTCCCTAAAGTAGGCACGTATATTAGAAAGGACAGAACAGTGTCTGTGACTTGTTCTGCTGTTAGAATATACTGAAGTGTTGTATTCTAACATCAATGCCCTTTGCATAAGTATCTCCCTACTACAAGGGTCAATGTACTAAGAGTTTGAAAGGCTTTATTTTTTCTTTGTGTTTTACCTCCTAACATCAAGAGCAGTTGCGTGCGCACAAGTAGTAGGAGTAAGGAAGGGCCTTCTGAGATTTCACTGTTGGCAGCTTCTACAAAGGTAAAGCTTTTATAACACAAAGGTGAAATAAATAATTGCAATGACATCGCCAACTTAATATCCAGAAACCCTAGATTGGTAAATGTATCCATTCCACATAAAATGGAAGTGTTGACCTATGTCTAAACTATAAGAAAGAGTTTTAAAATGAATTAAGTTGTATATTTTGATTTGATTAGATTATTAATTTCATTCTAATACCTAGTGTACTCTGCCTGTGAGGAGGAAGCCACATCATGAGCCATATGCAATCTGTTCCTGTGCAGGCTGTATGAACTGTAGCAGTTGGTACTTTGCATGCTGAATCATGGCACCTAATTTCAGAGGCAGAAATTTGGATAGTGGGATTTTTAAGGGAGTTTATTATAAATTATTGCTCTGTTTATGTAACATTAGAGATGTTTTGTGCTTTGAAAATCTCCAAGATAGAATTCTGTTTATAGTATCAGGATGCGCAGAGGAGGTAGAAAATAATAGGGTGAGTCCACTGGAAATAGTAAGAGGAGAAAAGTAGTAGGAGCAAAAGCATCCTCGCAGATCAGTATTGGAAAACTAGATGAAAGAGTTGGCATTTAATAATAAGAAGCTTGAGAGGAAAGGAGGAGAGGAGAAAATGGGGCCGCATATTGCATGGTCAGATGAAACTGGTCTGGCCATTTTGGGGGCAGCATAATGGAAAGTTTGGGAGTTGAGAGCAGCGGCAGGTGAGGAGAGCGCTGTTAATGAGATGGTCCCATTGCCATCTTATGACTGTTATCCTAAGACTGCATATGCTCATAATAAATGACGTTTTTGCAGTCTAGGGTGCTGCTGAAGGTTATTGGTGAACTGATTTCCTTGCAGAAAGCAAAGCTTTTTTCTTCCCCCCCATTTTTCATTGCTCTGTCATGGACAGCAGTGTTACTAACAGCGGTGAGCTTTCAGTCTGCATGTGCGACTGCGCATCGCTGGAGTTATTTGTCACATTTTGTCTGCAAGGAAGTACTAAACCTGATTGTGCAGAGCTATAAACATGCATGACTACAGGGAATTTTGGGGCTGGCATGAATCTGGCCACCTGGAGGTGCGCAAAATAAATCTGTTCTTGTGCAATGAGTTAAGCATAATTGTGGTTAACATCACACACAAGTGCAATTCTGTGATAATCTGTTCCTTCAAACTTAATACTGTCTTTATCTTGTCTTCTTTCAAGTCAGCATGATTCTGGCAAGGCATTTTTTGTGACGCTCAGTGAAGCTTATTGCCGAGTGTCCCAAAATGTGGTGGATTAGCCCCAATATAGAACCAGTGACAGTATAGCTGTGTCTGTCTGGTGTCCCCCTTGACTTAACAAGCTCTAGTGGGAAGCCTGGTGTATTAACTCGGGTTCAGCGTTATACTACTTTAACATGACTATCTTTCTTCCACACCCAAAGAATTATGTTTATAAGACGTTATGCTGTGCCATTTCGCTATGGCTGACTTCAGGGTAGCTGCGTTGTGTTCTGTCCTTTGGTTTGAAACGCCCTACGTGAAATCCAGGCTGCAGCAAGAATCAAAGTGTAGCTACGCTGCTGGGGGGAGCGAAAGTCGTGCCCTTGAAGCGCCTATGCCTGGGTGTCACATATGGTTAAGTTTCATAGTACACTTGCATGATGTTCAGTCAGTCCCATAGTTGACCAGCTCTTCCAATGACGAGGGAGGCCGGAGCACAGCCGTCTCGTCTCGTCCCCTCCTTTCCTGAGGAGCTGGCCCACCTTGAGTTCGAGGCTATAATCCCGATTTGCTTCCATCTCTCCTTTCTTCCTAAAACCGCACAAGGCCGGAGCCAGGCATCTAGGCTTGAAAGGGAAAATGTATTTTCAGGCTGGCTGACAGCTTTTGGTAACTCACCTAAAAGGACTTTTCTAATGAATGATTAGATAATACTAACAAAGATGACCAAGGCCTATCCCGATGGAAAGAAGTTTTGCAAAATTATATCTTATCAAGTGGAAAGATATCATATTAATATCTTTTTGACAAAAATAATTTTATTTAGCTCTTACTACATTTTTCTATTACTGTATTTAATTTCGAGTTACATGGAGCATTTGTTCCCTTTGAGCTGGGGACCCAGAGCATCTGCAGATGTCTTGTATGTTGTGATGGATGATTTAATTGTGAACTGGGTGCAAGAATTCCAGTTTCTAGAAACTGATAATAGCAGTTTTTTCGGGTTGTCATCAATTAATCTGTTGTAATGAATTCTCTTTGTTACGTGCCTTTCCTTGTTAATTAGAAAGGATTTTACTCCTCTTTATCAAGTCAGGGCAAGTATATTACCTTTTCCTCTGTACTGCTTATAGCAGAGTGCATGCAAATTGTTTTATCAAGTATCCACGTGACTACTTCATTGCTAAGAGGTTTCAGATAAATTGCAGACTATAAGGTTCACCTTAGACTTTACTTATAGACACATGCACTTTCACAGGTGTTCTTGTACTCTCTCTCACATACTGCATTTTCTGAGCTCCAGTCTCTGATGACTGTTCAATGCTTAAAAAAAATCCAAAACTCAGATTGTTTAATCTGTTTTTATTATCCATAAAAATTTTTCCTCTTCTGTGTAATAATGTTTTTATGACATAAATTACCTTACCAGTTTAGACCAAGGCAATTAATCACTTACTGTTCCACGCTACACAAGCAGTAGACTCGGGATGAAGTTCTCTGAGTTACACAGGTGTAGCTTGTGACTTCTTTAAGTGAGAGCCTGCCTAACAAAGGAGAATTTGTACCCAAGTTTGGATTTTCTACCACTGTTTATAAAACACGGCCTTATGTTCCTACTGTTTCTTTCCTGCAGGTTGAAGCAATACTTGTAAACATTTTTGGTGGGATTGTGAACTGTGCCATTATAGCCAATGGTATTACCAAAGCCTGCCGAGAGCTTGAACTGAAGGTGCCTCTCGTGGTCAGACTGGAAGGTGAGTGCTAATGGTTTGAGGAGAAAATCTTCCGTTAGATGTACAATAAACCATTCTGGCTTTCTTTGATCTCTAGGCTCTGAAGAAAGATGCACGAATTAATTCAGCACAATAAGAATATGTCCAATTCTTCATCCCTAGGATGACCTGAAATCAATAAACTCTCTTTCCTCATGTATTTATGTATTCCTGGTCCCAGGTGGTAAAGGAAGCAATAAAATTTTGCAAAGAAAGCATAATGTTTTTGCTTGTAATGCTTGCAATTCAGATAGAAATGGTTTTGATGCAAGTTTCTATTTACTGGAGAGCAATTTTTTTCAAACAATTTTTACTGAATGCAATTCCACTATTGCTAAACCTCCAGCAACATATACTTTTCTTAAACTTACTGCAATATCATAATTAAAAGAAAGATGTTAGAAACAGTATTCGTGAGAGAGATATTACTATAATGAGTTGTCCTGCCCAAATATCCAACCCAGTTAAAATCAGGTAGAAACCAGTATATTTGACAATGGTAAGGACTAATTTTCAGAATGCATCCAGCATAGTTCAGTTAGGGGAAAAAAAAAGAAAAAGAGCTGCGGTAGAGCACCCCTTGGCAGTTAGTAGCTTTTCTTTAATGTAATAGCAGTGGAGTTCTCGCTCTCATTTCTGAAAAGTATCCTGAAGGAGGAAGGAAGATTCTTCTGTCATTGAATGAAAAAGTGCTTTGGCTTTTTGTTGAGATCAGCACAACATTGCTATACTTATACTTTACCAAAAAGAGAATTTTTATTTAGAAAATAAAGTATTTTTGTTTGTTTTTAAGGCCTGTTCCTCAGCAACATCAATATTCAAGTTTGTCTGTGTGTTTAAGGGCATTAAATGTCCTATCGCTCAGCTTTCATATGGGGAGGGTTCCTTCTGTCCATGCTTTCCCAGCATTGGTGGTGAAAAGAGGAAATGCATCCTTTTTATGCACCTGTGGAACAAAAATATAAGGTGTTCTTTAACATTGCAATAGAGGGGTTTGGGGGGGTTTTTTTTTGGAGGTGGGGGAGAAATAGCCCAAATATAGCAGACTTTTTCCATATCCAGAATGCAAAGTCATCGGGACTCATGAAGACACAGGTTTATCATGAAGCCCTTTGCTTAGAAGGTTACTTCTTCTGCATTTTATGACAAAGCAGGGTTTTCCCATCCCTCATGCTATATATAGTACGTGCTGTGCCATACTGTGTATTTCATGTTAGGGGAGGCCACAGACTGTGACATGCTGTTCTGTCCCATAAGTGCATATCACTGCAGGGTTCAGATGCCTTCCAGTGTGCATAAAGAAATTCATCGTTTATCATACGTAGCCTTTTGCTGTAGTAAGGAGAGGAAATACACTACCTTGGATTTTAGAAACAAATTACGGAGATTTTCACTGGGTTTTCACCACTAAGCATCTTATGAGACTAAGCAGATAGTTTAATATGTGAATGAGAGACTGAAGGATATTGGTTACAGGCAGGAACGATTTAGAATATGAAATCTCATTGCTTATCATTTTTATGCAATGTTGCTTTAGCTTTTTGTCATGGCAAAAGAACTTTTCTTGTCTATCATAGCTTTCAGAAAGTTTATCTGTATCAAAGCTATAAAAGTTTTTTGCATCACAAAAACCTTCTTGTCCATCATAGTTGTTATTTGATAAGTACAGATATTGGGGAAAAAAACCTTTAGCTTTCCTTCTAAACAAGAGAGTTACAGGTTGTTTCTAAGCCGTTCTTAGGAACCAATGTAAGATAAACAAGGAAAATCAACATTTTAAACTAGAGTCTGCTAGGTCTGCCATTAGGCTTTCTTGATCTTTCCGAGTACTTTTAATTAACATGTTCCATGACTGTACACACGTAAGCATGAAATTTTATTAGGTGACTTGTGGGAGATTGCAAGAGCAAAGCAGTCCCGGGGCTGAATTAGGATGGCCCCGGTACTGCTGTACTGTGGGTTTCCACAGTGCCGAGCATGCGCCCCTCGTCCTTGTACGGAGCCGTGTGGCAGAGTCTGGATAGTGCCCTGCACTGGAAGCAGCTGCTCCTGTCCCCAGGCAGGTCTTGGAAGTGCTTGATTCTCCCTACACCACCGGAGTGGTTTATGCCCTGTACACTACTGGAGTGCTGCGTGTGAAAGAGGGAGGGGGGGGGAGCCGTTCTCTTGTGCCTGGGACCTTCATGAGGATCACTTGCCGCTTAATTCATAGAGGTCAGAGCTGAATCTTTAGAAAGTTAAACGCAGATATTAATGCAAATATCTTTTGTTAATCTTCTTTCTATGATTACCCGCTCTTTACTAGGTTTATAATTATGATTATTCTCTTCCGGCTGGTGACTCAGGAGATGGAGTTACCGGGTTTTCTTTAGGGACCTCTGTCCCAGTATAATACAGTAAACTGTCGCTTATTATTTATCCCAAAAGCTTTTTAATTCCTTTTGTTATTCCTAGTGTTACCCATCGGTTCATCCTAAACGAAGACTTCTGATGTTTACAGCCTTCCGATGTTGTACTTAGAAAATGTTAGTTTGTAGCTCCTGCTTTCTCTGCCTCCTTAATCACCCAACCAAGCAATATATATATTTAGTTCTTTTAATCTGTCCTCAGAAGCCAATCCCTCTGGATTCTTAATCATCTTTGTTGTTCTTCTTTGAACTGTTACTGGGTTATCCAAACATATAATGATTTTGAATTAATAATGAGTACTATGGAAGTAGTAAGGCTACGCAAGACATTTTAAAACATCATTCGTAATGTTTTACACTTCAGAAGAAGAAAAAGAAACATGCATTTTTTTGGATTTCAATTTTGAACATTTTTTCCAACAGAAGGTTCATGATTATTCCCATAAATCTAACAGATTTGTGACCTGCACTTTAAAGATTCTTTGCCCACATGCACAGTATTACAAATGTCTTGGTGACTAGAGTTTTAATCAGTCAAATCTGTCTTGATTTAGCAGGATTTTGTGGACAAATCTTTGTTCTCAGTTGTATAATAATTACAAGCTGTTTTACCAGTGGATAAAGAAAGGATTACTCTTCTCTTTGAAAATAGTAACTTTATAATTATGTGTATTTACTCACCGTATCAATAAAGAATCAGTAAAGAACTCACCAGCTGAGACACAGGATTATTGTTGTTTAAAAGACTCATGGACAAATGGAGAAAGCTCATATTCTACATTTACAGATGCATAAAACTCACTTCTGCTATTGTTATGCAGGATTTTTTTTCTTTCAAAATGTAATGTATTTCAATTAAGTTTTGTGGAAACTAACTAGGAATACTGAATGCAAGCCAAAATTTGTTTCTCATTTATGAAGCTTGAAGTTAGATGAAAAGGTAGGAGTGAAAAAGAATTGCGAATTATAACTTCCTCTTCTTTTCCTATGTTGGAAATTTTACATTCTCTCTCTCTCTCGCAACAAATGAATTCTCCTCTTTGCTGGTCATAGGGCAAGAAGAATTGGGAAGAATTAGAGCAACTCAGTATGTGCAAATGCAGCTAGAAGCAAATTGGCTTCTATTCAAAAGCCTGAATCCGAAATTTCATATTGTATTCTTAGCTGTGTGATTCGTGACCTTCTGTATTCTTCAGAATCTAATGAATTTTTTTATACGTTCAGAAATCTTTTACACACAAGTGAAATAGTGGTCGAGTTTGTGTATCTTATTACTGTTTGCCCATGAGCACAAATACAGTTTAGTATGTCTGTCTGTGAATTTTAGTATCCCAAATTTGCCTATCAAGAGAAAACAAGTATCAGAAGGTCACATTTAGAACTTCTTTCATGTCAACCTATTCAGGCATCCTGGGTTTCAACGTTCAGCACAAGGTTAAATGCCTTGTCGAGTGTTTCCCAATTAGGATGTAAACAAGGGGCAGAGGAAAAGATAAAATATTCTTTAGGGAAAAGTTTAAGATAGAGAAGGGCAAAGGGATGGACAGAATGAAAAGATTTTAATTGTCTCTTGTAAGTAGGCAGTGAAAGTTGGTCTGTTCTTGACTCTAGAGCCAACAGCTACCAAATGCGAAAGCCACCAAAACTTCTTAGATTCAGTAGCTAAAGATCATCACTGTTAGCTTATCACTAGCCAAACCTCAAATCAGATGTTGACTTGAGGGTTAGCTAGTGATGAACTTAGAAAAGCTCTATCCCTTATTCGCCAGCATCTGAGTCTTTGAGACCTTAGAGTTTCCAGTTCACATACTGCTTGTGGGCTAGCAGAAATGACAAACCTGAATCTACACCAGAGGAAAAGCTGGCTCTTAATATGCTCATCAGTGTAGTGTATCAAAGCTGAACCATTGCCATCGACAATGTAACATGGACACAGTGTGTTGACATCAATAACATTTTGCAAACATACTGCATATTATGAAATATTTTGTCATAGCAGAATTTTATTTTATTTTTTTTGTTCGTCATCTGTTTTTTAGGACATACCTTGAGGTATGTATCAGTGTCTTCTCCCCTTAAGGCTTATTTCACTGAAAACCTAGAAATGATGTGGCAGAACCTTGCATCCCATCCTGCCTTCAGCCCTGCACAGTGGCAGTTTAGCCTGTTCTTAGTGTTTTTTATGACAGTGCAAGTAAATAAATGAATGTTTCCAAAATCTGGTTGGTTTAGAGGTTGGGGAGTGTTTTATTTGTTTTTGTTCGACCTGTGCAGGCCTATTGACTCATTTATAACAGTGTGTATACCGCTATACTCTTACAATTTGTAGAAACATCCTTAGAACATTGATTGTTAGGATTTTTAGACAGTGAATTGAATAGATTTGCTTTGCTAATGGTAGCAGAGATTTCGAGGCAATAGAAGTGTAAAAGTGACAGATAACATGTACACAAACACAGGTGGTTTTGGGTCCCAGGTTTCATAAGGAGGATGCTTAGAATAAAAAGCCTGAAAGTATATGCTGATAAAATCTCTTTTTCTCATCAGAAAGGCATTCTCCTAATAGTGGTTAAATTTAAAACAAGCAAACAAACAAACAAAAAGCCCCACAGCCTTCAGTCCTGTGTATTTTCACTGTTTTTCAGTTAGCTACAGTGTAAGTGAAGGGCAGGTTATTTTGCTAGCCTGTGTATGGGATTCTGTTTACAGTTCTCTGACACCATCCAGTGGCAGGAGGTTAATGTTAGACTAGTGCAATTATTTATTTATGTCAGCATCTACTGCAATAAGCAGATACCTTTTGTAGATTTTCAAATGTTTCTGGTATTTTTTGAACATTTAATTTTTAAAATCTTACCTCTGCTTTCAGGGGGATCTCATTACGGTTTCTGTGCTCTCCATCTATCTAAAATACTATTGCTATCGGATAAAAAGCCAATTCCATGATTTTTTTTTTTTTTTAAGTGATTTACAGCAAAAGAAATGCCTGCTGAAAATACATTTAGTTATATGGCCTGCCTACGAAGATAGTATTTAATAAACATAATATGTAACCTTAGGCTTTTAACAGCTATAAAATTATTTTTCAGCTTTCATATTTCCATTCTTCTGCATAAACTCCCCCATCCTTTTTAGTGGACTGTGGTTTGTATCAATTTTGTAATGCATGTTAGACAAGTAGTGCGTAGAGCAATCAATGCAGTGCAAAACAGATCTAATGTATTGTTCCCATTCTGACCTGTTAGTAAATTAACATGGGCCACTTAGGGAAGAGCAAAAGTTAGTTTTAAATATGTGGCTATCACAAAAGGCATAATATTTTTCTTTGTGGAAGTATTGCCAGGAAAGCTTCTCCCTGTCTCCATTCTTTCTCCACATAAGATTCTACAAGATATAGAAAGCGTTATCTATTTTAAACGTTTATCACACTTGTATCTAAATAATAGATAAAACCTTCAAGACTTAATGGGAATTGCTATAAAAATGTAAGGAACTTAACAGAGAAGAGAAGCTTTTGTGGTGTCTTCTGCTTCCGTATACAGTTCTATACTGGCAATTGCCAGCTTCCACACTGCATTTTATGGGATGGCTGAAATGCATCATATACAAATATTCTTCTTTGAAATTCTGTAGGAAGAGGGCTGCACAGTTCTCGATGTTACTACGCAACCACATCCCCTTCTGTCAGGGATTTCAGATGTCTGTGACCTTCCTGCACAAGCTGCCAGTGTCCCACAGCGTGTGTCCTCTACGCATACCGATGGCGAGCGTGACCTCTCCTGCCAGCGCTCCCCAGCGCCCCGGCAGTCCCCCGGCTCCTCTTCGGGCAGCCGCCGCCGCGCTCCTGGCGGTGCTGGGGCCTGCTGCCGCAGGGACGTCGCGGGTCCCCCTCAGGGCAGGGGGTGGCAATCCTGACTCGAGCACAAGGCTGAAACGGGCTGCTCAGTCTGTCTGCTTCTGCTGTACGCTTTCAGACATTTTATAAAGTCTGACAAAAAAAAAGACAAGCTCACCCTTAAAAATGAGCATTCTGGAAAGCTGCACAATGCAGAGTGTGTTCATTGCATGGTTAATAATTAAGGGTATAATTAGTGTATAGCTCCAAATGTAATTAAAATTCATTTTGCTAGGTCTAGGAATTACAAAGTAATTAAGCATTTTGACATGGCAAATGAACAAGGAACTTGGTGTGGTCGAGGGAATAAAAATGCTCCTAAAGAGCATCAGCTCAGGGTCTTGTACTTGTGACTAATGATGTGATCCCAAAGCGTGGATTCCAGTTATTCAGTAAGATATGACTCAAAGTACTTCCATGATGCAGAAGTTATCACTGATCAAAAGAGACACTTGGCTTTGCTGGAGAAAGGATTGAAAAATCCAGATTCTCTATGCAGCTTTGTATTCCCAAAGGAATGAGCTGGAGTTCATGGGAAGTCTCACTCACTGCAGTTGTTGTAGAGGGGTCGGAACCTTCATCCACTTTTATTCACGTGATGGGGTCACAGAAAGGAATCGGGACCTGGAACTGATATTTAAAAGATATCAGGAAAAAAGGGTGTTTTGAAAACATACCAAGTCCTGCGAGTATGTTAGTCCAAAGTAATTTGGAATTAAAAATTCAAAATATTCTGTAAAGAAGAAAAATATTTCTCCTTTTCTCTCTCTCCTTCCTCTTCCCACCTCCAAGACAGCCTGATGATAGCTTATCTTTGTATCCCCCAGCAGTGTCTTGGCACATTCATAAGTAGCGTGAAGTAGCCTTCGAAAAGACTAGTGTCCTTACGTTCTTTAGATTTAGTATTGGTTAAAGGGTTGAAGCAGCACAGATTGTTAAATATTGGGATGACATTAATAACGTTCTAATGACAAAGCAGGAGGAAGGAAAATCAAAACTATGTTTGCCTTTTGTAGGGTTCATTTGTTCTGTAATAAGAATAGTCTATTAAGAATGCAAAAAGAGAGTCTAAAAAGCTGGAAAGAGTTGTATAATAAAGAATTCATAGTCAGCGATAAGAGGTTATGTTTTACTGACAAAACGAGCACAGTAAAGCCTGGATCTCAGGTTGATCCTGGCAGCTTTTGCAGCACTCTTGGAAAATTTAGGACAAAAACTGGAAAGGAAAGGGGTTTGAGATGAGCAGAGACCTAGTGTAATTTGACTGTGGGAAGGAAAAAAGGTGAAGCAGGAGGGTGAGGTTAAGAACTGAGAGGAAAACGGGAGGGACAAGAAGAAGGGCAGAGAGGGAACTAAGTGAGCTGGGAAAAAGAGAGTTGGGATGGAAGAGCAGGATGAGATCAGAGCCTCATTGTAAAGAAACTGGGCCACGTTCTGAACAGAGTGGAAAGGGGGCTTGAAGGCCTGCGAAGCGAGATAAGGGTAGACGGGGAGCCATTGGGCACGATAGATGGTGGGTAAGTTTTGTAGAGCTATTTGGCAAGAAAGAACTAATCGATAGCATGTTTAGCCTGTGTAGCTCCTTGGACTGTCACCAGGAGTGTTCTGCAAACCAAGTAACATTCCATTTTTTAATTAATTAGATACGAAAAATCCACTTTTGTTGTTAATTGAACATTTGGGGTTATAACAGGGCAGGACAGGATATGAGTGACAGTCAGTGGTCTCTTCTAATCAACATCTTCCTATTTAACTATGCGCTTGTCTTTTATATGGGTGTTAACAGTGTGAAATATACTTTCCTGAAATACCTTTTTTTAATTTAAGGCTTTTTCCTTTACTATGCATGTTCTCTGTTGACTAAGCTTGAGCTCTGTAGGTATGAAATGGAGCACTTGCGCTGTGTAACTCTACAGTCTCCTTAGATGTGGGATAGTGTAGTGCAGGAGCAGGGGGGAGAAGAGTGTCATGTTGGATGCGTCACAGCTGTGTATGTTCCCCTTTTTTAGCAGAAGGGCAAAAGCATATTCAAGAACAGCTGAAAATCAGTTATGTTTTCAGGATTGCCCAGATTTTTGTCTCCAGTATAGCCAGTTTTGCACCTTTCAGTTAACATGGGTGAATTTTAGTCGTCGTTGTTTCATCAACTGCTGATCAGTTATAACTGATTGTTGCTAATAATAATAATAGCTGTATTTATTTATTTTTTTTACAATGCTTTACATCTTCTGAATGTCTTAAAGGCCTGATACCCGATTCATTATCCACTGCTCTTCTAGATGTCTTCATTGACTATGGTGGATGTTGGATTGATCCTCTTGCGGCTACAAGTACTATTATCAGATTTCATTGTCTTTCAAAACTGTCGTTAAAACTCGAGAGCTCCTTCTCAGCTCAGTCTAAACTACTCATTGAATCTGTTGTTAAGCTGAAATGATGTCTAGTTTGAAAGATTAAGCACTTTTATAGAGATTTAATAGAAGATGCTCATCTATTAGTTGATATTCATTACTAATTAGAGTTAATGCTCTTCTTTTTAGGAACAAACGTTCATGAAGCCCAGCGTATTCTGAATGAAAGTGGACTTCCTATCACATCTGCAAGTGACCTTGAGGATGCAGCAAAGAAGGCAGTGGCTAGTGTTGCCAAAAAATAACTCCTTGAGGCTATCCTCGTGGAAAGTATATGTGTTTCACAAGGAGTCATTCCTGGTGTTATTTCAAAGAGGATTAATGGAGTTTTTCTAAGCAGTCATCAGTGTGGATGGACTTATTTTGTAACACATGGTGAACGCAGGCCATGTTTTCAGAAATTTTGCAACTACTGTCTTTAAACTTAGTATACCTTAGTTTTGTATTTAAAATTTCATTAAGTAATGTTTCACTTCACAGAGCTCTTATTCTGCTTTCTTTCCAAAATTGTCACTGATAAACTCATGATAAGATACAATAATGAGTAATTAACTTCTGTCAACAGGACTGTTCTTTAATCAAACACATGTAGTTCATGTATTTTTTCTAAACAATACTGTCTTTTTTATATTGTAAAGAGTCAGCAAACTATTAGGTTAATGTATTTTTTATGAACTTTTACAATAATGTACAAATTTGTGTGCTTACAATATCTATTTTTATTCAAATGAATGATGTTTATTTTCTTTTTTAGAGATCACACCTTTTGCCTTAAGATGGTTTTTTTTTTTTAAGATGCAAACATATACCTCACAGTAGGAAGAGAGGTTGAATAGTTGATGGTGAAAGGACCTTTCGTTCTTATACTGTACCCGTAAGCAGGTGAAATGTGATTCAGTTTATTTTTTAGTTTTGGAAGTGAGGTACAGTGTTTCTAGGTATAACACTGTCATACAGAAAATAATAGGAGAATGTGTCTGCCAGTAAAAAAAAAAAAAAAAAAAAAGGCTGCTAACTTTTCAAAATAAACTCTTTCATATGTATGTCACTGCTGTGAGGATTCAAAAGAAGATGAGAAGATGAAGCAGTTTTCTATCAGTAGCACAGGTTATTCTTTAAAGAATTTAACTTCCAAAAAGGAATTCTGATTTTTGGGGAATAAAATGCAAATTAACATTTCAATTTTTTAAGTATTTGACTTTTCAGGCATCAGTAGAAGTATATACATGGAAAAAAATGAGTTTCAGTACTTCGGTATTGTCTGAGATTTATTTTGATTATATATTCCTTTGTAACAGTCAAAATTCAGGCTGTTAGTTAGTTACACAAATCATTTATTCCGGGAACAGAAGACAATACCAAGTGGTTTGTGTAACTGAGGAACTCGATACAAATCTCAGGCCAGGAATTACATGCTGAAATTCATCAATAAATTTCAACAGTGAAGAAATGAGATTAATATTATGATATGAAGACCATAAATTGGCAGAGAGGTAGAATTTGTCTAATAAATTCTTAATTGTGATTTTTGTGCAGCCCTCATCAATACTGTGTCCTATATAGAAAAATGTAAATAAATTTTTGTTGACATTTCCATTAAAACTGTTACATTCAAAATAAATTATTTGCACTAATCTCTGCCTCTTCACACAAATTATATAGATAGTTTACTATCATCAATTACTCTGGTTTTTTTTCTTCATTCCTTTCTCTACCTATTGCTCAAGGCAAAAATGTATGATCATTAGAATAGCAATAAATATGCCACTAGGTATGTACTTACTGACTGACTGAAAGAGAAGGATATTGTTAGCAGTTCTAGTGAAGGTGCGTATAAGTGCACTAATTTAAAAGAAGAAATGTTTACCACACCACAATAAAAAAAAACACACTATTTTATGTATTTTAATACTGGAAAATAAAAGCATTCTGTGGAAGAACTGTAGATGCAATATAGTTACACACTGAGTATATAACTTCTGGTCTCAAAACCATTATGTGTGAACATAATTATTATTCTGCCAAGATTAATACTATCTACACTAACTGTTTAGTCAAATAAATGTAAAAAATGAACCCAATTAATGACTTTGTCCTTTCTATAAAATAGAAGATTGTTTAATTTGTCCATTGTATTCTGTGTTCTTCCATTCAGCATTTTGTCATGGATGGGTGAAATGAAATGCATATGAATTTCTTTTCAACTGGGTAATATCGGTATACCCTTTTACACATGCTTCTTGTCTAAAAATATCTGTTTATCTCTTCTCTGTGTCTCTGTACATCTCCAATACTCATACATAGAGCAGTGACAGTACGTTCAAGTTTCATTCCCGATAGGCCATATGCAGAATAGAACATTATCATTTTTAATTTGCGGATGGTGTATGGAAAACTTCATGAGCTTCGGATGTGTATTTTAAGCCAGCACATTTGACTTGTGCCAAGGCAGTGTTCCCTTACTGTAGCCAGAGGTGCTCGTTTTATGTTTTGCTTGTTTTGTGTGATGTTGTGGTCTGGTTTGTTTTTATTTGCAGGGGTCGTTTCTGTGTGTATGGAAACGTATAAGATTAGTCTTATTCTCCGTTGGAAAGAGTTTTAGTTACGTTTCCTGTACTTTTAGCTGTTATAAATTCCACGTAAACACAAGACCTAGAAGGGATGCTTTTGTCTTTGCTCAACCACGCAGAGTCGCAACCTGGCAAGACTGAGGTTTGCCGTCCTCAGCAGCTGTCTACCTGATTGCTGCCTTCTCCCCGCAGCGGGCTGAACGCAAGGCTCTGTTCCAGCCAACCTATTACAGCTTAAACCCAAAGGAGAAGTGGGTGAGAACTGCCCCTCCTGCAGAAAGCAAACAGCAGTGTAAGCAGCAAGTAAGTTCCACTTAATCCCCTTTGTGAACGTTTAAGTGGTATTTCGTTAGTCTTTAGATCTTGAGATTTCAGCCAATATTAATAAAGCTCTGTTTGACTGGGCACTTAGAAATGAAAACGAGGAAACTCTTAACGCTGACATTGTATTATATCTTAACAAGATACCTTTAAATTCTCCCAGTGAAAGTATAACAGCTGGGATTTCTGGAGTAATGGCCTTAACGTTCATTTACTATCCTATTTGTCAGGCCTTTTCTTCCCTACATCAGTAAAAGCAGCTGGTATCAGGCAAAATTGCTGTGACTGAAACAGCATGTCAGTGCAAATCAGTCACTAGATGAGATCCCAGGCAGGGCCTTCTCTTCGCAGCAGAATCTGTTTCCCAAGACGAGAGCAGTGCTCCGTGGCTTACCTTGCCCTCCAAGGGTGCCCTGCCTGGTCGCCTTGGGGATGTTCAGACCTGGGCACCTCTGGTTGCTGCATGTCAGCTTGGCCCACATCAGCCCCTCGTGCTGGACTCGCAGGAAGGGGGGAAGTCTGTGCGCACAAGGTTGGGTGCGGGCTGCAAGCCTCAAAGCCTCCTGGGCTTAGTGCTTTGTTACGTGACATGCAAAATGCCGGTACTACATGCTGCTGTCGGCCTCGGAACTGACTGTGAGATTTCATGCCTTATTTTTCTGTTTTATTGACTTCCAGAAAATTCATGTTTCTCTTGAAGTCAAGGCCAGCTTTAGCAAGGGGCAGATGGGAGTAAGCAGATCATTGCGCATTTTGATTTATCAACCCAGTCTTTCCCCTTCCTTTACTAAAATTCCCATTTCCCTTTCCCCCACCTTTCCATCCACATAGCTGACTCCCTGTGCTTCCTTGCTGCTTGCCATGTCTCTTAAGATGGCAGGACACCACACCACCACCACAGGTAGGTATGAATTGGCTGGCTGGTCGGAAGCGGATGCATGGTGTGAGCATCCAGCCCACCCTGGGAAACTGGGTGTGCTCTGATCAGCCAGTCTCCCAGAGCCAGCCAAATGCTGTGCTACCGGCAGGCTTCAGCAAACTGGTACAGCTGGTATACACCAGCCCAAAAGCCTTCCTGGAGTCCCCTCCATGTCACTTCCCTACCTGTCCGTTGCCATCCAAGGTAAGACATAGCCTTCCTGCGTTTTCCACTGAGTTCCAGAAACCAGGAACAAATGCAGGAACAGAAATGGGCTGGAGCCGCTTGGCCTGCCTGTTCAGGTGTGTTAGATTCTGAAATGGGGCTGTATCTCAGAACAGATGTTCAGAAGAGATCAAAAAGAAAGCTGAAAAGCATAGGAAAGCTTGGAGGACATGAGGTCATGTAGGTTAAAGCAGGAAAGACAGAGGGGATAGATGGTGACATACATGTAAAAGGTTGTTTCAAAGAGAAGAAATATTCTTCTTCAAGAAGAAATAGTTGTCTTTACATCCAGTGTGGACAGGTCAAGCAGTGAGGAGCTTTGGTTGTGGTAAGGGACATTTAGGTCAAACATGTAGCCATGAGGTGAGCTGAGGAATGGGCTGTGAAATCATGAATGGGTGTTTTTTTAGAGTCAGATGAGCATCTGTCAAATATGGTTTAAGAGGAGTTGATTTTTGCCTTAGGCAGAGGAATGGATGAGGTGACCTTCCAGCCTGATTTGATAGGATTTTATGCTTGTTGGCAGAGTTTTGTTTTTCTGTTTTCTTAACTTGTAGGGTGTAGGGAAGAGAAAGGACAGATCAGGTGGATTCTTGAAAGAAACTGCTTTTAATTTAGTTACCAAGAATGATCTGTAACTGCTAGGGAAGTAAAAAGCAGATTATGCAAACTCAAGACTTTCCCAAACAATGGGAGCAATGTTATTGCGATGCATAAAAGGCTAAGCAGAGAATTAGAGGTATCTATCAGATTTAATATGTTTAATTTAAAAGGGAACAGGTTGCACCAACAATTCTTTTTCTACTTAATGAGGCCCATTCATAAGTAGAATAACAGGATTTGCCTGTCACCCAGAGGAGATCATGGTATGTGTAGTGCAAAACTTGTGTTAATCGCAGTGATTTAAAACTTTTTCCAGCCCAGCTGGCAAAGTCAGTTTGATGTCAGGATCCTTTCATCTGGAGACAGATGCATCCTTGCTAGAATCCTGCATGAGTCTGTGTCTTTGCTCAGCCTCGCAAACTACCAGATAAAGATTAAAAATAAAAGTATACTTGGATTATTGCATGTTATTCCTCAGAGATAACCGCTATGATATAAGAAAAATTGACTTAGCCAAGACCTGGTAGCCCCATCTGGAGATGGAAGAAGGATCTTTAGTACATGTGTGTTTGCCTTTTCACCTTTCCGTATTCTGCCCATGTTTGTGGGTGCTGAGTAGGTATAGTAATAGTAAAGCATTGCATGGTATACAATGTTCTCCATCTCTTGAGGCTGTTACTTTTCTATAGGACTTAGAGCATTGAATAGGGAACAGGTTTTCTATGCATCTCAGATCAAAATACCAGCCTGAAGAGAGAACTCACCTCTCCTGTGGTGTGTGCATAGGTGCAGACTGCTTTTGGTGGGCTGCCCCTTCCACATGCTGTTTGTATAAGTACTAGGTGGGCTTGATGGGCAGACAGAGGGCAAAAAAAATGGGGGGAACCAACAGGACTGGATGGGGAAGGAGGTGGTTCACTTCCTCGCTGGATCTCAGAGAAGGCTCTGCTCCTCATGTCTCTTCTGCAGCTCGCCCTACTTGCAAGGAAGTAACTTGTTGGAGCTGTGATGGTTTCTCACCTCAGCCCTCCACGTGTCCCTGGAGTGCTCCCACAATATCGAAAGGATGGAAGGAAAAGCAATGCCACAAAGACAATATTCCCTTCTCTCATCTCCCTGGGACAGGAGATGCTTCATCCTGGACCTCCTTGTATCTTCAGAGATGGAGAAATAGGCTGGCACTCAACTCCCAATTAAATCCAGGTTAACTTGTTATGAAATCTAACAGGGACAGCCAAGCCTGGAGAGAGGGAAGCAACTGACAGAAGTAGGTTACTCTGTGAATTAAGTGCTGTTGGGATGTGCAGCATGGTGGGATTTAGAAACAGTCCTTTGCATTTACCAGAACAACTCTCCTGAATGCACACATGCATACAAGCAGGCCATCGTCAAAGAGGTGACAGTGACAAAGTATCGGTAAGTGAATCTGGGAAAGGAGGGCTCGGAAAGATCAAGTATAAGAGTTTTTGCATTTCTCCAGATACTGAGATGGGAAAATGAGAAATCTGATCTTTCTATTATAATCGACATAAGGAATTACAGGGCAGCAAAAGGCCACACAGCTAAACAAAGCTGCTCCCTTTAAGTTTATTTCAAATGTCTCACTGCTTCGGCATTGTGTCCTTCAAGACTTTCTCTCTGTAATTGCATGTGGCAACCTCTTTACAGCCAGATGTCGATTGCCGCTCATGACCCACTCCAAAACAGAAATAGAAAATAACAAGCAAAGAAAGGGCATTGCAGGAAGTATTTGAGTGACGTTCCTCCCCTGTTTCACAGATGGGTCAGCAGAGGGGTTTAAAAAATGCCATTTTGTTTGTGGACACTGCTCTGTTTGGCCTCATGACCAATCAGTAGCCGTACTCAGCAGCTCAGTCCCTGAGGGTAACAACCCTCCTTCCTTTGCCCCCATTAAAGGACTTCACCCAGCCAGGCAGCACAGATCAAGGAATAAACAGTTTCTGGTGCCCTACCTTACCTGGTTGCATACTTAGCAAAACTGAACCATTCCCCCAGCTACATGGAACCAGAGGCTTCGTTCAGAGGATATTAGCGGTAATGTGGTGTCAGTCTCCTACAGCTGTAATATTCTGGACTGTGGGGGAGCCAAGCCTCTGAAAACTGAGAACCTGCAGGTTTGGTAGGATTTATGCTGCATTTCGATCAGAGAGCAGCAGCACTACTGTTGAGCATCAGAGGGCTCATCTTCCCCCTCCCCTCTGCCACCAAGCAAGGGGTGAGATGGGGGCTGCAAACACAGATGAACACGGGTCCTGCCCTTTTCTACCTCTCTGTCAGGTGCAGACAAGCTCAACCTTTGGGATGAGGATGTAGATCCTCATTCTTTCTTTACCAGTAGGAGATTTCAGGTCTAAAATTCTCTGCTCCTGTCTAGGTCCCTAAGATGTCCTTGACTCTCCTCTGAAAAGGGTGGAGGACCTGAGCTGCCAGGTGCTGGGAGGTGCTGGCAGCTCGGTGCAGGGAGCTCCCGGAGGGAGACATTTGGGCGAGCTGGGTAGTGAACTCGCCCACCCTTTCTCCTCATGCTGAGGGTGAAGCACTTTCCTCTCTGCCCTCTTTTTGTTTTCCATTTTTGGAGGAAAAGCGAAGAAGGGGGTTTTTTTAGAAATTCTGAGTGCAGCTTTCCCAGGAATGTTCTTGGATGATGTCAATAGAAATTGCTAGACCTGGTCCAAAGGAACCAGTATTAATGGAAAGTGAGACAGATTTCCCAGTATTCTTAACTTGGCTGTTTACTGAATTTTAGCTTTGTTGTTTAGCGCTGCTCAGCCTAAATCCCAAGTACTTGGGGGGTACTGGAAAGTCCTTAGTCCCAGTCGCTTTTTCTAGTACTCTCCCAAGTGCTTTTCCCATACTGTACAGCAGGAGGAATACCACTTCAGATGTGAAGATGTAATCCCCTTTGAGTTGTGCTCTAAACAAGCAGATGCAAAACACAGGGAAAATGAGGCAATAAATTATTTTGCATATAATTTTCCAAAACTACTGTCTTGTAGCCCTGGTGAGATGTTTGACATAACATACCTCCACAGCTTGTCCTCTGAACATCTGGTAATCAATCCGTAAATCTGCTTCAGAGAATACTCAGAGTAGAAAGGGAATTTTCTCAGACATACAGGATGTCACCTGTGAGAGAATGAATCCTTTTTTTCACTATTATTACCTTGAAGTGTGCAGGATACTCTGCTTTCACACCAATGTCCGGAATGCCAAGCGCTTCCTCATCAAGATGAAGTTTTGAGGACAACGGCAGATTAGTGTCAGTGTCAACTCTGCATGCATACAGTTCAGCCTTAGAGCTTCAATCCTATTGATTTCTTTAACATTATCCATCTATTGATTTTTCCACTATCCTCTGGATTATACCCATTTGGAAATCGCTGCTCACAACCCTAAAGAATTCTTGCTGTCATGCTCCATCTGCTGAAGCCAGCCTGTTCTTGCATGACAGCTGCATTGGCTTTTCTAGTTGGGAAATTCCCATATCCATCCTCATGAGGCTGCCCTTTGAAAATGGCTTGCTTTCAAGAGACACTGAGGAGGCTGCCAGAGTTGTGTCTCCTTCTAATGACTGATTTCCAGGTTTCATCATTAAGCTGGAGCTTTTTCAGATCACAGCTCGAGTTCTGCCCCAGTCGTTTCCAGATCCTGCAAAGATCTGAAAATGCCGAAGCAAAGCCCTTGTTTACAGCCTGTACAGCAAGACTTTTATGTGAAGTCCCTTTCATTGTGCTTTCTGTTGCTGGTGTAACAGAACCAGCCACACACAATGTTCGGGCCTCTTCTAAGGTGGGTATTAAGAGCAGGTAGTTCAGAACATGTTTGTGTCACTCCCAGCCTTCAGGACCAGCTGCGTGATGTGTCTACAGCAGTCCCAGGCCCCCCATCTCTAACTCAATACAAAGTGCGTGTGGTTCACAAAGAAACATTAATTCAGCAACTCAAGAGCAGGTGCTGCTTCAACAGTTTGCAACCTTTCCTCTCCTGAGCATGGCACCACCATGTTTGCTCTAAGACTAAGGAGAGGTGACCAAAACCTAGCACATCTGAAAATGCCTTCCATTTCAGTGAAGTTGTTCTGTCTCTAAACTGGAAGTGTGCTCCCTGGGTCTTCCTCCCTGATTTTTACAGGGTGGGTGATGAAGATTGTTGAAAGGTGCCTTTTGAACATGTCCTCCAGTTGTGTGTCTCAAAACCAGTCACTGGAATATCACTGCTGTAGAAACCCAATGTTAAAATTAATGTGCATTATTGAATGGATATAACAGGCCTTTCAGCTGTATAGGCCAGCTGGCAGAGTTTACTCTGAATTCATTGTTAATACATTAAAGCTATTTTGGGTAAATAACAGCTAAGTCCTGATGTGTTTGCAGCATTCCATCATGGATAGCGGTGGAGTTGTTAGTGGAACTGCTTGAATGATTTTGAGACCCCCCACAGCCAAGTGAAAAACAATATAGTGTATTTGCTCCTGTTGCTGATTGAAAATGTTTGTCTGAAAGCTTTTTTCAGAAGTTTTGTTTCTTGGTAAAATCAAATTTATGAAATGCAAAAATCTGGCCAACGTTTGGATTTGTTGATGACTGCATTGTCAGAACTGGAGGATTTTTGTAGCCAAAAGATCCCAGAAGGATTCCTGCTTTTTCTTGTGGCATACATACATGCAATATTGTGATGAAATTTTCCATTGGTAGGATTTTTCCACCACACCACACTTACCCCTTTCAGTTTTCTGTCAGTTCTTTACTTTTCCCCAGAACGGACAAAAGAAACCATATTGGTAAAAACAAAATACCTTTCTGATAAAAAAATCTATTTAGTAATTATGCACAGCAAATACATCCATAAGAATGTAATACTTCATTCAGTCTGGGCACACACACACCTATAGCTGGACAGTGCTACCTAATTTTAAATGAGGTTCTACAAGGCAAAATGTCTTGTCCTAACTGCAATGAAAAGCAAACCAGATTCCCATATTCTCACCCACTTAAGCCTTCAGGACAGAACTGAGCTATGCGTGGCAGTGCTGGGTAAAGGATGCCCTCACAGCTGGAGCAACCCTGGCTTTTCTGTTCAGCTGGCCATGGGGGGACTCTTTGTGGTGGGAGCAGCTGCTGTGGGCTCCTCAGTTCTCATCCCTTCACTGCCTCTCCAGATTGGCTGGATGCCAGCAATTAGAAACTAATTGAGAAGCTTTAAAAATGCATCTCTTCCCCATTCCTTCTGCTCTGTTTAATCCTCTAACAATCCCCTGCAGAATTCTGCACTAAGGATTTTGCACCGCTTTACTGTTTGCTCTAGGTTTGGAGTTAAAGCAGGTGTCCCAGCAAACCGGGGCTGTTTGAAGACCCAAGAGGAGACTCAGTTTTCTTTCTCTCTTCTCTGCTGCCCTCTCCTCCTTGGCACTCCCCATTTTTGTGGAAACCAGGAAATCCAGGTCCCAGAGCTGGCATGATTACTGTAAGTCAGTGTGGTGCCTGCAGTGCTTTTGGTGTCATGGAGGTCAGGACGCTGGAATATGTGAGAGCAGGTAGCACTGGCAGGCGCTTCTGTGCTTTCCCCATACCTCAGTTAAAAAAAAAATCCATCACTATTGATACCCTGAGAATTTCCCAGAAGCAGGAAGGAAGCAGTTTCACCCTCTCTTTGCTGGCTCCTGGCCATTTCTGGATGCGTTACAAAATGTATTATTGGTTACACCGCTTGGCAGTTAGGATTCCCAATCAATGACCAAGGACCCGTTGTACCTGGCACTATCCAAACAAGCAACACAGAAGTCAGCTAGTGCCTCGGAAAACCAGCGATCCTCCTTTGGCTTATAAATTTTCCCATGACTTGTAAGCCATTCCTTCTCCTCGTTAGTCCCTGGTGGCTGAAGTTTATCATCTCCTGCATACAGGAGGTAGTGAAGACAGTTATCATCCCCCTTCCTATAGCTTCTCCCTTGTGATGTGTCCTGCCTCTGCACCTCCTTCCTGCTCAGTCTGTCTCCTGGCCTGCTCCTGCTCTTCGTCATTTAGTCACCAGGTAACCCAGAATAGCAATGGCGGGTCATGAAGGCATGAGAACTTCCTTTTCATCCTTGGACTGTGCTGGCTGCAGCACAGGCCCTGGACCCCATGGAGTCTGGATTAGGCCCCATTTTATCACTGCCACAACTCTTGATGGTTTACTGGAAGTTTTTCCCAAGGAAGGACTTCAAACACAAGCCCTTAAAATACACAGTAAGTAGAAAATAACAAGCTGCTTTGCTACTTTCCCAAGCTGCTCCCTAGGGGGGGGAAGATGTTTGGAGCATATCTTGGATGGACAGAATAAGTATGGCCACAGCCACCCTTCCTTCTCCTACCTAGGGTGGCTGCACAGAACTACCTGGGGTAATGACAGAGCAGCTTTATTTCACTTTGCTATTTTCCCTATTTCTTCCAATTCCCCAGCCCATTTACCATAGGAGGACCTACTTCCATTGGTTTAGTGCTCACCTCTGATAAAGCCCATCAAGAGATTTATGAAAATAACATATTAAGATTATAGTCTGTCAAATGTCAACAGGCAGAACAAAGAGCTCAGCACTGTAGTAATGAAAATCCAGCAATTAAAGCATTTGATGAAAGTATTTTATTGGAGTATATATTACCATTTCCTCCAATTATTCTGCCATTAAACATTAAGAATAATTGAACCAAATGGTGCCCAATAGAAGGAATACATCTGCTCTGATGAATTCCTGCCAAAAGGCATTGGGAGTCTTAGTGCAAGCATTTTGTCAACCAAGATAACAGCATTTTTCTCTCCAGCTGATAAAGCAGGGCTTTTGAACCTTATTTATGACGTATAAATTGCCCAATTTGTTACTAATATCAAACAGCCCATAAGAATCAGGCAGCATAATAGCTAGCAAAATACCGACAGCTTCATCACTTGCTGACTGCATGGAGTACAATATATGCTCAATTAATACAGAGGGCAATTATCACAGAAACTGTGAGCAGGAACTAATTATACAGAAGCCAATCAAAACCAGCCCAAAGCAAGGATGTGTTTCAATAAACTTGAGAATGAAATACTTCCCCCCTTCCCAGCGTTTCTCTAACTTCCATGAGTGCAAAGGGGAATGTGGCACCAACAGGAAGAACAGGGCAGCCAAGAGCTTGGGTGTAATGTTACAGGTGAATTCTAGCACAGGTTCCAGTTTCTGTATGAAATAGAAAATTGCAATGTTTTTCTGTATAAACACATTGCAATTATGGTGTAACCAGGGATTACCAAAACACAGCTTTAGCAAGGCCTTCCCTAAGGTATAAAAGAGATTTGCAGACAGTGACAGATAGGAACACCTTTTAAAGGAAATTTCCAGAGGCATTAACATCTCCATATGTGTTTTGGAAAAATGGTGCACTCAAGGAAGTATCTTTTAAACCCCCAGGAAGGGCAACTTGTAATTTTAGGATAAACAAAGCATTGACTTATTAAATGCTTGATGATCTCTTAAATACTCAAGAGTTGCTAAGATTAGAGGTTGTTCTGCTTTTTTCACTCAAGTTGAAGCCAAAAAAGTCTCAACAGTAAGAATATTAATTTCAGCTTTTTACCTTGGGCTAGCTTCCCTACAACTCTCGTACCTGGGGTAATTTTGGTCAGCCTTGGAAATCAGCCAAATAGAAAAATTTACCCCCAAAAAAGAATCCAGAAAACACAGATCATGCAAAGGGCTGAGGGATTTCCAGTGCTGCAGATACAGAGAACATTTTGAAGGATCCTGGTTATCTCAGTAAATAAATAAACATTCTTGATCATGAAATTGTTCAGATTTCTATTAATGGGAGTCTTAATTAAAAATACTAATATCTTTTTACACACCACCACAGTCACAGACCACAAAAATTAACACAATGCAAAGCAATAAATCCTTAAGCAACTCAAATCCATAATCTGGCAAACACAGATAATCTTCTACTCAGAAGAGTCCTCCTCTTACTTAGAACTGGGAAGCAAAGTGTTTTACTCGCAGCTGATTGGAATTTTTTTTTTCTACAACAACAGTAATCTTAATTTGAAATGTTGTGGTTGAAGATTTGTTTTTGTACTTGAAGGCAACTAGTCATTGGGAATGGATGTTTCTCACTGAAAGTTAAGAAATGATAGTCTGCACTGAAACTAAAATAATGTTTTGCCTTTTGTTGATTGATTCATATGACAAAACTGAATTTTCCCATGGCAGAGATCTTCTGTTCTGTTCCCATCTTCTGTTTTTTTCCTGGATGTTTTCTGGTTTTGATAAGAAGACTTTGGATGCACAGTTCTGCCTGTGATACATTTTGGAAAGCTGTTCCTTGTGTATTTTTGGAAAAGGAGCTGTCTGTCTCTGAGGAATGTCAGAGGGAGGGGGAGCCAAAATTTTCTTTTAATTTTAGGCCAGAGAGATTCTCTGAGATTATGGGCTTGCTGCAAAACCTTTTACTCCACAGCTTGCATTTTTGCATCTGTTTGTGCTCTGCTTGGTGAAAAACAGGGTTGTTTACTAGTGGAAATGATCAATAGCTCGTGCAGGCCTCGGTTCAGCAAAGGCATCCCACTGCAGGAAACCACTTAAGCATGAGCTTTGCTGTAAGCAAAGATGAAAGACAGAGGTGGTGTTCCCTGACAAAGGACGGATGGATGCTGGTGGTTTTGTTTGTTCATTTTGTCTTCTGAGGGCTTTGTTAGACTTTCACCTATTTCTAGCTGTATTGTCACCAAGGGGTTTATTGCTTGCATCCCTGCAGAAGGGAGCACCTCTTCCCCTTGCATGCGGGTCTCAGTGCTCTTACCTAACATCACTGCTTTAAGATTAGACACTGGGAGTATGTTTGCTGCAGAGCTGACGCTCATAACCCACACCTGTAGATCAATACTTGGTGGTCTGACCTGCTGGGGAGTCTCTCTCACTATAAGGGGTCCTCTGATGGGCTGCACTCCAAGTGTTGTGGCCTCCCTCCAAGCACATCCTCAGGGCTCAGCTCCTGGTAGACTGGAAAATCTGGTACAGGTTCTGGGACAAGTGGGATTTGGAAAATAGAATTAATGCTGCTCTGGGGCTGAGAATTAGCAATTGTCAGCACTTGAATGGCTTAGTCTGTATTCTTGCTCCAAAGAGAGAGGACCTCCAGCCTGAGTGAAACCAGAACTCAAGCCTCATTGCCCGACTCCTGCGGCAATAAAGGAGCACAGCACCTTGCAAGATTAAGCTCTGCTTTATTGCTTAGCTGCATTAGCAGTAGATCTGAAGGTGGGGGCATGGGCAGTGTTGCTTAGTAATAAAAGCATTGAAATGCTTTTGTTCCTGACTCCCTGCCATTCTCCTGGGGGTCCGAGAGAAAGAAACTTTTTATTCCTGTGTACCTCAGTTTCCCAATTGCCAAAAGACATTCGTTTCCCTTGTAAAATCTAGGGCTGAAGAGTGATACTACTATTTACTGCTGTATAAAATGCACCATTATTAGCTTATTCAATGTCGCTTGTCCATGATTTTAAAAATATTCTCAGTGGCTGTATCTATTTTCTCCAAAACTTTGGAGTTCTGAAGCCTATTCAGTTTTTCTGACAGCTATTTAAATCCCTCTTTTTTCAATTTCTGGTATATATTTCTAATGTAGAAAAACCAGTTATTTGATGCTCTATATTTTTGCACTTCCAAGGTTTTTCCCAAGCAACCAAAAGCACTCCTCAGAACTCCAGTTTGTATTTCCCTCAGTACATTTTTGACTAATCACATTCATCTTCTCTGGGTCTGATACTGATAATACAGCATACCCGTGCTCTTCATGAGAAGCACTCTTGGAGCAGATTATTAGAGTAGCGAAGAATGTAAGATATACTAATACTTCAAAACATTTAGACCTGTGCTCTACCTCTGCCAACAGAAATTCCAGTGTTGCCACCCTTTGCACGGACTGTGAGGCTTGTAAAGGTGAGAGAACTGGAAACTGTAATTTAACCTTCAGCAAAATGAAAAAGAGCTTTTCACAAACACTTCTTACTTTGCATGCTGCCTGGACACAGCTGTGCACGTTGCATTCAGCATGCAGGAAGTCCCCAGGGCTCGCTCAAGGCTTCTCTGCAGACAAACCCGAAGGAGGACTGAGACCGAGGCTGGGTTGCTTTGCTGTAGGAAGGGGAGAAACGCAGAGAGAAGAGCTGCAGTCAGGGAGGAGAGGGCAATGGGTGCTGGGGGCAGGGGTGGGGGGATGCAATGTTTGTTTTTTTACCCCCAGCGCAGCTCAAATCTGGTTGTTCACAGCTCTCAGTTTGCAGAGCAGGGACTCTGTTTTCCTGACTTGAAAATAATACTTCAGTGGCATGTTTGTCTGCTGCTTGTCCTGCCACCTGGGAATAGCCAGCCAGGGCATTTCCCTCCCCGAACCCCTGTTCATTTATCTACCTGCACGGGTGCTGCCCTTGCAGTCAGCGAGCCTCTGCGTGTTCACTACAAACAGGTGTTAATGCTTTACTGGGTCACAGCTAATGTAAATCCGTAAGTGCTTTCCGTCAAAAAGGGAATATAATCATTTAGTCCAGACGCTCGTTAGCACTCCCACCATTTGTCAAGAACATCTTGCAGTTCTCTCTGTTTCGGGATACGCTTTGTGCATACTTGATATTCACGGTTCCACATATCTGTTATTTGTTCCGCACACAAACCTCTCCCAGGGTTCAGAGCCTCGGTTGTGGGTAGTTCAGTTCTTTGGGTTCTCTTCTCCTAATGGGATATGAAGATATATGCTTGATATATGCAAGTACCAATCAAGTCTTGAATGACTCCCACCATCACTCCTGCTCATTTTGGATTGGGAATATATCAACAGCAGAGCAAAACGGTGTTTCTCAGCAATGTGTCATAATGATTGGTTATAGCGGTGTCAGAATTCTGCAAGAAATACAGTAAGTTCAATTCTGTTGTCAGGAGTGCTGGCTCACAGGGAGGCATTTGTAACTAAAACTGTTGTTCATTTGCAGAATCTGTAAGAAGAATGAGGCTTTGACTGGAAATATGCTGAAAAGCTGCCGTAATAAATTTGACATAATATGCATGACGTGGATGGATAGGTCATTGTTCACTCGGCCTGGCAAATAAAACTGGTGTTGTGGAGCCAGAATTACAGGGAGAGAGAAACATTGTTCTACAAGGCATGCTTCAGATAGGAACCAAATGTGAAACAGCTATATATTTTAGTTGTGCTTAAACTGAATAATAAAGAAGGCTTGCTCAGAAAACTTATTGTGCCTTGAAAAACACATCGATTTTTGTTCTTGTGAACTTCTAAGAAAGTTTCTTACTCATAAATAGAAGCACCTGCATACTTGTTATTTCTTTTTAATGTTATTAAAAGATATTTAAGAAGCATGTGTGAGAAACCTGACAAAGAAAGCAGAGAAACAGATGTGAAGTGTTGTAGCAGGCAGAGTTTTATGACTAGCATGTTAACTTTCACTTGGGAGATCTTGCTCCATTTCTTGGTGCTCCCACAGATACTTTGTACGTCTTTGGCCAAGTTACTCCTTCTCTGGCCTGTGTTTTCAAAAGTGATTTCCAGGTCTGATGCCTGAATTCCCAGCTGGGTGGCTGCTGCAGGAACTATCTGAACTATATAAACTATATGCAATAGTTCCACTCTGGAGTTTTATATTCTACCATTTATCTGTCTGCATTTTTAAAACTGGGATTATGTCTTATTATGTGTATGTACAATTCTTAGCCCAAAGGGAGTCTGATCAGCTAGATGATATATAGTATCTAGAAGTATATAAGCTCTCAATAAAATAATGTAGTAACCGGTGAAAAGGCATGAATTTGAATAGATGGGAACTGCAGCTTGCCAAAAGAGGCTAGAAAAAGGCAGATAGAATTTAGAATTTTATGGTAGAAAATAGCAGTTTTCTGTTCTGGACATTTTAGTTAGATATCCTTGGGCATGCGATACCACTTCTTGCCTGTACATAGTCTGATTCCAAAGCATGTGTTGGTACGTTACACTCTGGCTGTCCATACTTACTGTGTGATGTTACAAATTGTTGACAAATCAGATATAATTCAGAAGGTGTAAACTATAGGCAAGTATTTGTATTTAGCACCTTTGCAGTGTGCACACTATTCACTTGAAATGAAACTTCTTCCTTATGTAGGTGTCTACTTCACCATGACACCATGATCCTAACTAGCTGTTTCTCTTCCCATCTGGACTTGATGAAACATATGCCCTCCCTGTGTGGCCCTGCGAGTGGTGGTGTAAAGGCAGCATCCTTTGATGCCTCAAGCTGATCTGCTACCACCAAGAAATCTTGCTAGGGGAAGTGGAGCAGCCCTGGGCTCTGCGGTGCTGCCAATTCAAAGTCAGCACATGTACCTGCAGCAGAGCATGGAGCCAAGCATGTTCCTGGCTTGAAGTCCAGACCCTATCTGAAGGCACCTATGGATCTGCAGATTTGGAAAAGCAGTACTCTCTTTCTCTGCTGCAGCTGGGGGGATGACATAGCTGTGAATTATAAGTTGTTAAAGATGAGAGCTCTGTTAAACTGCCAGAGCTGCTGCTATAAGCCATGACTGCACTGACTGACTCCCCTTGAAGGATGTGGTTTATGAAAAGGAAAGTGCTGGCTGGGTCAGTCATCTGGACTTTGTTGCTGAGGACAGCATGGGATGCAGAAGCATGGAGAAGTCTTTTTAAGGCTTTATCCAGGTTTGGTGTCACTAAGGTGGTTCTGGCAGTCAGCTCTCTTGGAGGTCGCACTAAGAGCAAAGAAAGATGAGGTCTTGCGGGCATTTGCCATGCAGAAAGGGGCAGTATGATGGGGCAGCCTGCAATGATCGGTTACAAACTTGTTGCAAGTCCCTTTTGTTAATCATCCAGGGAGGGTGTCCTACCTTTTCCAGGAGGTCCTGGTTTGCCAGGTGTTGTTCAAGAGCAAAATACTGGGCTGGTCATGAGGCTTTGGCAAGCACCAGGGGCTGGAAAGGTGATTCCTGAAGCTGTTTACAAATGCTGGCTTTCCCCGATGCACTGCCCAGCTGCTGGGTCCAGGGACAGGGAACAACTCAAGAGGCTTGAGAGCATCTTTTGAAAAGCCGCTGTTGATCTGGTAGGGCCATCCCAGCTATGTCCGACCTCTGTCAGTGACTTCTAGCTATGGGATTTAGGGTAGGTTTTTCAAAAGCTTCTGGGTGAACTAGACTTCAAAGACATCTTTAAACTGTCTGTGTCTTCATTAGGAAGAACTGCATCTTTTAGCAGTGACGGTTTTTAGCAGACAGCTGTATCTGAGCTGGGGCAGCTGGAGGAAAGAAAGTATTTCCCAGAAGAAAGGCAGATTAATTTTGGCCCAGAACATAGAAGCTGCAAAATCTTAGGGACTTTATATGGAAGCTGGTCTCATTAAACACCAAAGTAATTTGCTGATGACCAGCTCTAACTAATGACACTCAGGGAGAGGTAAGTTGCTGTTAGACCTTTGAGAGAAGGAACCCATGTACAGAAATATTCAGCAAGCAAACAAAAGCACAAACCCACTTCCTCCCCCTCTGTGGCGTCTGATGCACGTGTTGGTGAGGGGCTCAGGGGCTCTGCGACATCGCCCAGCCCAGACAGAGATTATTAATATTGTGGACTTGTGGCTCTGCGCTGCTCTGACACCAAGGAAAATGAATCAGTAAGAGAGAAGCTTGTTTTTCCTGTTTATTTCTACATTTGGGAGTGCAGTGTGAAAAGCAGTTTTTTACCTCGGAGCAAAATTTCATGGAAATGTCCAGACAACAAAATTCTTTGTGTGTTTTTTTTTCTTTTTTTTCCCCCTGTATATTATAGCTATTCATTTACGTGAGCCTAACTGGCCAGCTTGTATTACCTTGAGGGAGGCCCCCTCAGCCATCCCTCACCTCACCGCTAGGAGTAATCTCACTTATCCCGCCACGGGTTTCAGTGCTCAGATTGCCACCAACAAAGAGCCTGTGGAGGGTGTTTGCTGTTGACCTCTCCGACCAGGCATGGTGTTAAATCTGGAGCGTCCCCAGTGTGAAGATGCCGGGGGGACTGGGCAGAGGAAGGAACTTGGCAGCTGACGGCTTTGAAGGAAAAAAATCCAGCAGTGTGCGATGGGGATGGGGAAATAGCAAGCGCCACGTTTGCTGGGGGACACACAAATCTCCCAGGTCTCTCTCCTGGGTGGCAGGGAGCTCCAGTTTACCTCAGGCTCCCTGAGGGCTTCCCCGCCCCACAGGGAGCGGAGCCAAAATGGCGGCAGGCACAGGACCAAGATGGCGGCTATCCCCGTGGTTGCCGCGGTGACGGCAGGGCTGGCATGGCTGCCCAAGCACTCCTGACTGGAGGCCTGTGCCATGCAGGCAGGTGAGAGCTGGGGGGCCTCTTTCTTCCCAGCTCGCGACATGATAACCCCAGCTCCGAATCCCCCCGCTTTCCCCCTCTGCATTGTGTGCTGCCACCACCCTTCCCCAGCCCGGGCCCCGCTTGGCCACCCGCCGCTCCTCTGGGCAGCGAGGCGACTGCCTTGCCACAGCAGAATCATGGAAAATGAAGCCCTGGATGTAAATGCTATTTGTCTTTGCATAATTGCCTGGAGGAAGAACCAGCTTCCAGTCGGCGAAAATCGAGGCTGTTTAACGAGGAAGCACCAAGTATTTCCATATTATTAATGTCCTGCCTCGCCTCTAATTTAATTATAATCAATTAATGGCTCAGCCCAGGACTCGCTTAATCATAGCAAATCACAGGCTTTGAAGGGGGAATGCGGCTGTGAGGGCAGGAAGAGGGACAGCTGGCCGCCGCGCGCCGACCGGCAGTGGGAAGCCGGAGGCGAGCCGACCAAGGGCAGGGCTGGGAGATGGCGCGCGGACGCCCGGGACTCACGCCACCCCCGAAAGCCCGGTCCCTCGCTGTACGTGAGGTGCCCTTGGCACCTGGTTCTCCGCGCGTAGGTGCCCAGGACCAGGAGGAGGCTCGAAGGAAGAGGCGGGTTGACTCCTTCAGAAGGAAGGTGTCGCAGGATCATTTCTGGTTGCAAACCACGCGTTTTGGTGTTACCGAAGGATCTGCAAACCGCTGCGGGCAATAATTTGTAGGGAGGTCTGAGGGCAGCTGCCCTCACACGTGCAAGATGGAGGCTACCATCTAACCTGCCTGCACTGCAGGCATAGGGTCAACAATATTTTCTCACCTGCTTCTAACGTGCCCATATAAAACGGGGAGAGGGAGATGTTTTTGCACTCTTACCAATAAGCCGTCTGTGTGGGGATGAAGGTCACCTTGCCACAACTCAGAGCAATTATCTGAAGGAGGTTAGATCTCTGTCCTCTTTCTTTATATTATTCTCATAAGCTGCATTTTTGGCATCACTTAGAAGCCAGGAACATATCAAACCTGCATATGTCAAACGCTATTGACATCAAATACCTTTCATTGAGCCCAAGCCTCTTGGCGTCTTTTGAGCTCTGCACCCAGGAAAGTGGCTTGTCACAGATGATTTTTCCAAGTGAGGAAGCATGTAGCATAATGAGACAACGTAGCTTCAGCCTGCACCTTCCAACCAGTTTCCCTCCTGCTCAGAAACCAAACATGAGCCTGCATAGTAATTAGCCTATAAAGCAAGCTGTGAATACAATGCATGTATGAACTGTATTAGTAAATCCTTTATGTCCCCTCATTAACATTCCATAAATGTATTTCTCTCTGATTTCTTGTTTTCCCCAGCCAAGATCATCTGTAAAAACAAAACAAAAACCCAAGTGCGTCAAGTGGCACAAGCGTAATCATGGCATGAAATACAGCACCCAGATGTGTCAGGTGCTGTACAGATGTGCTCAGAACTCAGGAAAGCTCTCAATCTGACAGCAGCCCTTAGTTTCTGGATTTCATAGCAACCAGAAAGTGTTTTGTGCCTCCAAAGCTGTCACCCTTCACAGGCTGGTGCATGCACACTGCTGTCAAAGGAAATTGCCCATCAGTTTCAGCACAATCCAGATCTGGTCCTAAAAACCTTTTTTTTTGTGTTTCTTCTCTAGAGCAGCAGAGGGTCAGCACTGACCTGGGAAGCTTCTGCCACCAAAGGCTGAGTCCTCACCTTTCTTTCATGGTCATTTTCTATGTTCCTTTACTTTGGAGGGGAGATTCTTGTTTAAGCCATGACCCAACCCTGAGAAAAGGAAAGATGCTTTTCAGGACTTTCCTTCCTTTCCTGTTTTCATCTGTGTGATGCTGTGTTTTGCATAAGGTATTGATTGTACTATTTTCTCCACCAATCTAGAGTTTTTAATAAGCTTTTCTTTTCCAAGCCAAAAAGATATGAATATTCACAGAAATTATTCACAATGGTGGAGGGGAAAGTTGGGAAAGAGAATGAAAATTTACAGATTTTTATTGTAATTATTTTAACAGTTGTTCCTGAGGGCATTCATTTATTGAAGAATCCAAAAGTTGGCTTGGGAGGATCTCTTGGTAAGTGACAAATATCAGCAAAATTTTCGTTAAAGTAATGGCACAAAAATTGATATGAAAACAACCTGATAAGCAATTCACCACTGGATGCTCAGGTGGAACTTGTGTAGATAGCACAAATATTTTGAAGTGACATAACCCTTTGCTTGGGGGTGGAGGTGGATGGAGCCTGGGTGATGCACAGTCTCACCACAAACACTTCTGTTCTCAGTCAGGTTGCAGTTAACATGATACCTGCTTGGAGGTTTTGCAAATCTCTTTACAAGAGTTTTCTCTGGCAGAGGTCGGTTTGTGTGTGGCCCTGAGCGTGGTGGTCTGCTGGACACCCTCATGATGTCCTTCCTTAGGGAACATGTAGAGTTTAGAGCAGCGCACAAGGCTGGGAGGAAGGGTATTTAGGGGCAGTGGATGAATAAGTGTCTAAAGGTTGCTGGAGTGGATGGTGCAGGGTGTGAGGGCCAAGGATTTAAAAAGATGCCTCAGTTCTGAGAAAATAGAGACACAGCACCTTTAGGTTCAAATATAGAGGCAGGTGAATCTCTGCTAGCAGAAAAACATGCATTTCAGAAAATCCATCTGCTTCCAAACCCTGCACAAGGAGCAGTGTGATGGCTCCAAGATGGAAGGAAGGAATGAAACTGGGAGACTCCTTTAGCCTCATCTTATGAGTTATCTGCCCATCAGTCCTTTTTCTTGGAAAGCTATGGCAAGCAGTAATCAGGAATAGACTAGTTTTATATGGCACTGAACTCCAAGTGCTTTCTAAAAGTAGAACATTTGTAGATGAGGAAGCACAAGTGTAAGGGGTATCTATCACTGCCTCCTACCCCTCTTTCTATTACTGTAGCATTTGCCACCTCAGAGCACCTCTGTGAGTTATTATTAATATTACTTAGTGGCTACTATTCCCATTTTTGCAAGAGGGACAGTGCTGTATGGCGGGTTTAAGCAGCCTGCCTTACATTTTGCAGGAGATCATGGCAAAGCAAAGATGAAAGCTAGGTTTCCTAAAAAACAGCACTGGCAGTTAGCACAGATATTTGCAAGTAGGTTGTCTTTCAAACTGCCCAAACCTTAGGCAAAGTCCAGAATGTCCCTGGCCTCCTCCTACGCACTTCTCATCAGAACACCTCTGCCATTGCTCACAGAAACACCCTTTTCATCAGCTAGAACAGAAGTCTCTCTCCCTCCGCTGCTCTGATCCATTCATCCTTCAAGCTACTAGAAGACATTTTGCCCTTGCTTTTCTCCAGCTATCAAAGGTTCTTTCTTCTCCGACCTCCTCAAAGCCTAAAACTATAAAGAAAGGATATATTCTCCCTAATTAATGTGGTGATTTTTACAGAAATAATTTATGGCTCCAGGTCCTTTACTGCTGTGAGGCTTCTGTGCTCATTACATTAGTAAGAAGTGGAAGGTAAAGCCTTATCCATCTGAAGGAGTTTGACTGCTGATTTCAGTGGTGGTCTGTCCTCCCCTGAAGTGGAAAAGTGCTGTTAACCCAGAATGGTGGGACGCTGGGGTAATGGGCTCTGTGATTGAGCAGTCTAGCACAGTGGGGCTTTGGATTCCTGCTGGAGCTCCTATGCAGTGCTGGGTGAAGAGGAACAGGTAAGTAATAACCAGCCTCAACGAGTGCCCACCCTGACGGCCCACCCTCAACACCCTGACGGTCACATCAATGATTGTGGTGCCTCCCTAGGCTCTGGCAAGTGTTTATTTAAAAGACAGCTCTCATATAACAACAACTTACCTCTATGGATCTGACTTCAAGTTAAGAATGAATAATAACACACAGAAATAATAACTGTTTAATAGTCTAGCACATTAGAAATAATTATTGTCCGTACTTCATGCTGTTATAAATGATTCAGGAAGGTGTGAAGCAGTGGAGATGCAGGTCTCTTTCCAGTGTGCTTAGCATAACCTTTGCCCAGGAATGCGAGTGTTGTACCCTGACCCAATAGAAAATCTTCACCCGCAGCTGCCATACGTTTCCTGTATCAGCCATTAAATGAACAACGCTACTTTAAAAACTAGTTGTGCTCTGACACAGGTCCTTCAAGGACCTGTTGGATCAGTTATTATTAAAAAATTGTAGAACAGTAGTTCTCTGTAATAGACTTGCGCTGGGAGAATAAGTTGCCCTGCTTAATGTATTCATAGAAAGCTATAGTTGTAGGTTTCTCTTTTATACAGGTCAAGCAGGGGGAATCACTGCTGAATCAATGTATCTAACTCCTTGAATGTCCAAATTTACCAAGAATACACTCCTGCTACGATTTATATCTGCTTTTTTTTTGATTGTGTCTCATCAAAACAAATTCACATAAGGCGAGCCTTTAAAAGGAGCAATTTTCTGCTCCTCTCGATACATGATACATTCAAAAATTAATGAAAAAAGCAACACCCATCTGGCTTCCAGGGCATCACATTTATTTCTGCATAAATTCTCCCAGGTCAACTCAAAAACAGTTCAGGGTCAAAATCTCATCTAGTCACCTAGATTAAAAACTAATTTCTCTAAAGTATATCCTATATTGAAGCCTTTTCATGCAAATAAATAGCCAAGGGCCTCATTCTCTCCTCCTCTATTAGTTGTGCATGTCATGAATTTGAACAGAACATTTTGTCCTGTACTCTAATTACATGCATTATAAAGAAAAATCTATTCCTTGCATACATATTATTAGGAGCAGTTCCGAAGTGCCATTCCATCAGGGCAGCCGTCATGGTGGCTCATCCTAATATTGACAGTTTAATCTTTTTGTTTCATATGAGATTAAAAATCATATGATGGCCGTTTCTCTGTGGAGCAGACGGCGAAGCCAATTGGAGTCAATCCGTGTCTAAGTGCCATTTCTGCTCTGAAAATGGACTTGCAGCTTACAAAATATATTAGGTAATTATGAGTGGTTATGGAAGAATAATAAAAAAAATACTGTGTTGATGACAGAGTAAATAGGGCTACTGTTTAAAAAATCCCTTATTTTACTCACAACTGTGCTGCAGTACATGTACGTGAGAACTTTCTTAGTTGCTCTCTAATATATTCTTCTGTGTGATCATTAGCAGTTTTAATTTCCTTTGCTTTATCTCACTGGAGGAAGAGAGAACAACTGATACACCATGTGGTAAGCTACACCTATTTCCACTATTGTTACCTTTTATCAAATGGAAAGGTGGTCATCTTGAAAAGATGCTGTGAGTTTTAATAGCCATAACTAAATATTAGCCTTTCTCCCCCCCCCCTTTTTTTTTGTTTAGACCATACTGAATTCATTTTCAAAGACAATGTCTAATTTGGCCTCTGCCTTTCAAAACACAGACCAGGAGTGAGCAGTGGACACTTGTATCCATTTTTGGCTGCTCAGTACGAGACATGGTACAAGGATATGATTTTTTTCAGAGGACTGGATAATATTCTCTAAAGATCAGTTCCCTTCAAAGCGTCATACATGGTGCATCAAAGATCACTTGTCACCTGCAAAAAGTTGACCAAAAATAAATTCTCCATAGATCCTTCACACCACTGGGGCCAAGACTGTACCTAGCATCCTAAGAAGAGTGCAGCTGATATTCAGTGTGAGTCTCGGGTGAATATAGCTCTGGTGGGAATGGAAATAGTTCTGTGTCTGTGTCTACAGCATGTAATACCAGAGTGCCAACCAATGTGCATATATATTTATATCTATCTGTCCAGATGAGCGCTGATTCAACTTAATTCTAGTTTTGAAAAGCACAAGAACTTGGGTACTGTATTTTGCCTTAGATCATTCCATTTAATAGGCTTGAGTTATGATAAACACCCTGCAACTTCCAAAGATGTCCTTAAAAGTTTAGCAAGATCAACAACTGTCCATCAAGAAGTTTGGAATATGACTCAGTTGAGTGCTCTCCTTTGGATGGAGCATCTTGAAGAGCATAAGCTAGTATCCACTAACTGCCTTGTTACTGTGAGAGTGCTGTGTTTGAGGTCACAGCTAAAAAAGCAATAATTGATAAAATGCCCTGTCTCTGGCTGCAATTCCTCTTGGGGAGGATAAAACAGAATTATTTTGATCTTAAATTCCTTTTGGTGGTGTGCCAGAGAGATACAGTTTGGCACAAAAGAGGGATCCGGAATCATTGAGGATTTTCACTGTATGAGTTCATTGGCTTTCATTTTGTGCAATGTCAAAGTATGCGCAATGCAAGGAAGCTAATGGCCCTGTGCTTCAGGGCTTGCTTTCTCTTTGAGGCCATGTTTAGTAAGGATCTGGCACAATGACTTAACAGCAGCCAGGGAGAAGCTTTTATTGCACACTGAACATCCTCCTGCTGGAAGAAATATTCTGGCTGCAGTTACCCAGCATTAACCTTTCACTTGGCTAAATCAGCTAGAATTGGCTGTGTGCTGTCAATGTTTGCACATAGCAGTAGCTATTATGAAAGCAGGATCATTCCTACTTTCTAGCAGAGTGCAGTCCTTGAGTAAATGAATTGTGATTGGGGAATGATTGGATGGTGGAGATGTTTCTAACGAGAGCACCTTTTTGACATTATTTTCAAACTAACAGGACACATCCTTGGAGTACAAATATTGCTTTCTTTTGCAAATGGGAAAGAGTTATTACTTACTGCTCTGTAAGAGGAGGGACCTGCCATTGAGATAATTGCAGCTTAGTATGATATTGTGAATCTTTCCACACAGATTCTGTGATGCTTCATAACAATTGCATAGACAACCCATTCTTCATTTCCAGGCTAACTAGATTACAAGTGACTGCAATGTAAAGCAAGATATTTAGTTGCCTCTATGAACATTGACTTCCTTGGGCACATATGATATACTCTCAGGCTGATGCCTTCCAGACGTGTGTGTCATTCTGAGGGTCTGCATTTTGGGGTTCCCAGTCTGAGTCACTTGAAAGAGTCTTGACCTTCAGAAAATACGTTTATTTGGAACACCTGTAAAATGGCTTGAAAATGAAGCTTTTGCAGTATCTCTGCTTAGGTCATGGCACAAGCTGAAAAGTTTTTCAATGCTACTGTCAGTTCACATCTACTAGAGCTGTCTAGAGTCAGTATAACCTTGACAGCTCATAGCAAAGGGAAAGAGGGAGCATCTTCCAAAGAAATGAGCTATATCACTTTTGTGAGAGTTCTTCTCCCCATCAGTGATACACATCCACATATATGTGCGTAAGCATGTGAAGACATCTCAGGGCAGCCTACAAGCATGCTCTAAGGTTGGTTTTTTTTTTAAAAAAAAAAAAAGAGCCCCCCCCCATTCTTTGTGTTGTCTTAACAACAAGCCTCGAGCCTATCAGTGGCTGGTAAATTGATACCAGAAAAAGCCTCCTTCCCACAAAGACAGGGTGAACACCAGACTTGGTTGCTTAGGGAAGATGGGAGTCTCTTTTGTTGGAAGTTTTCAAGAGCAAACTAGACAAACATCTGCCAGAAGGCACATGCGCTGAACCTGTGATGAGGTGGGACGGTCCCCTTCCCAGAGCTATTTAAGTGGGTTGTAGGGAAGATCATGCTCTTTAAGGCCCCTTTAAGGATTCCCTTCTCTCTGACAGCATTTCCAAACAGCCACAAGTATGCAAAAGTGGTTAGAAGTACGTTTAGAAATTTGCTCAAATCCTTTTAAATCTGAAGGCCTGGAGTTGTCTCTGAGAATAATAATGTATCTGCCTGACATATCTGCAGTCAGTGCAGTTGTGTTTATGGGAAACCCATTCTGGGTTTTTGACTAGTTATTACCACTCCTAATGATGAAGCTTCTGCTTCCATATTATGCCCACTCATTTCCAGACTATGTGGTAATAATGTACTTTTTTTATAGGAAAGATCAATGATTAAGAAGATGGAGGACTTCTTCCTCAGTCTGTGGTTGGATTTAAACAGTTTTTTTCTCTTTTCTCACTCTCTCTCCCAAGCTGTCCAATCATATCTTAAGATTCATGGAATGGTTGCCAAATGCCAACTCCCCTTTACAAATGCCCCTATAAGTCAATAAATCAGACATATCTCTTATTCATCCCAGACCCTTTAAGTCCTTCTGCTAGGAGAAATTCTATATACTTGGGAGTCTAAAGCATAATAAACCTTTCAACTATTTTTTTTATGAATCAGAAATTACTGGAGCTATAACTTTTAAGAGAGAACTGAAGTTCAAACTGATGTCCTAAATTATTTAAAATCATATAAGGTGTAGTACCAGTAATTATTATGAAATTAAAAATGACACTTTTAAAGAATGTTTTGATGGTGTCTTATGCTCTGGCTGTACATGACACGTAGGTAATACTGTGCTGTTCTAAATAGTTTTAATAGGATCATTTAATAAGTTCCAGTGTGTGTGTCCGTGTGTGTGTGTGTGCGTGTCTATATATGTAAAAACACACATATATATCTTAATTGGAAAATATTACTGTACCAGTTTATCTGCTAAGACCTTGTTAAATCTAGATACACAGTAGCCCCTTTTAGAATGTGGATATAAAAGTCGATTTTATTTTCAGAGCAGAGAGTTCTGCAAATGTCCTCTAAGATTTATCTGCCCTAGATGCTGAGTTAGCTTTTGATTGGTTTCTAGAATTCCTGAATTAAAGATGGTTTAAGCTGATAAACCCAGCTTGCACAAACACTTAGAGATTATAAGATCCTATTAGACACAGAAGTAAAACACAAATAAATTTAAACTGACCATTTTGCTTTTTGTTTACAGATTTCTGCATGGAAGGGAGTTGACATTCTCTGCTGCACATTTGCTTGTTTCAGAGAGAACAATTTATTTCTGAGAAAATTGCTATAACCCTTTTGTTTATATTACTAGTATGAAATCCAATCTGAGAACAGGTTAAGTGTCCACCACTCATCATTCTAGTTATGCAGTTTATCAGTGGATTAGAATAATAGTGGGTGATGTTAGGATTCCATTACATTATTTTGTCATGAAAATGGGGCATCAAAGATTTAATGTGTCGCATACAATGTTCTGTTCTTAATGATGCCTTGCAGTTTTGTGGCTTCTTTCACTATTTTATCGTTTGATTGGCTGGCTGCTGTATTTTTTCTTCCTTCCTGGAAACAGAAAAGGTTAGAAAGTAGGTGGAAGTGGCAAGCCGTCAATAGGCAGGAAAAGACAGGACTTCATTATCAACTGGATGTAGATCCACTGATTTGTTGGATTCCTTTGGTCTAATCAAGGTTGAACATATCTGCTGAGGAAACATTCCACAGGGTGCAACCCCAAATTCCCACTACAGAGATTAGTATGCAAATAAGAATAGGCTGTGAGTGTGTCTGTGTCAAATGTTGTCATGGGAAGAAGAAACTGTTGGAATTTCACCCTGCCTGAATTCCATGAGTTTTTAACCAGTTTTCTGACTTTTACACTGTTTCCTTCTTTTCTTTTTTTTTGAGAGTACTTTGTGTTTCTGCAAGAAGAAAAAATACTTGAGAGATGGACGGTTCCAACCCTCTGCTGAGTTTGTCCTCATCAGGTACTGCAGAGCAAAGGTGATGCCCAGCTACTGCTCAGGGAAGGGCTGTTTCGCATGTATAAAAGCAGAGTGCCTAAATCTGTATTTGATATACTGTGGCAGGGCTCCATTTGCAGTATTTTCCCTCGGCTTAGAGTGGGGCAGCTTTAGTATCTTTGTGGAATTAACTGTGTTTTGCCAACTATGTGCTTCAAGCTTCGCTGGCCTTAGATGTACCATGTATGTCAGAGAGCGTGGTGCAGAGGAATGTCTGGTAGAGACACTCAAATTGATCAGATCCAGACTTTTTATGTTACTTGCACAGCTGTCGTTGGTATGAAACTTCACATCAATAGCACATTAATATTAGAGATGTTAGAGTTTTGCACAGCAAAGTAACCATAAACCTGGTTAATTGGCTGTCTGTGCTGGGTTATGAGTGTCCAAGCTCCTTAGGACAATACAAAGCAGCAGCATTTGCTGGAAGGCTGTGATCCTGTCTGTTCAGAGCCTTGATTTCAGAGAGGCTCAGCGCTAGCTATTCTCAGAAGTTCTGAATCTGAGAAACCTCTGCCACATTTTTTCACAAAACAGTATCTTTAAGCAGAGCAATATACTCAGAGTGAAAAATGCTGCTCATGGAAGCATCCTGCGCTATACATTATTTTCTTACTGACCTGTATCTTAGTGCTGGCTAAAGTTGCTTTAAATGGACAGCTAAGTGTTCTCCTGCTTTAAGGACATGTTTAGTTGACGTAGAACCACATTCTTCTGGCTTGTTGTGTGCTTTAAGGGGTATGCTGGGGAAATTTTGGAGGAGAGAGATACCACAACCTTGTCTTTCCCTGACCAGTGTAATAACTCTCAAGAAGCTGTTATAATCCATTGCTAGAGAGGAATCTGAGTACTGTTCCACACTTCAATGAGTGGGCAACAGGGTGAAGTTGTCTGGTCAGACACTGCACCACAGCAGGAACAAGGAAATGGAGAGGGGGGAGGTGGAACCTGCAGAGGGGAATCCAGGAAGCTTTGATTTGGTTTCCTTTTGAGAACAGATTGCTGTTCAGCAAAGAAAAGTGCTGTGTTTTCCTGCAAGCCCCCAAACACCTTGGCTGAATTAATAGCACTCTCAGGAGAATGAGGTCTTGCATGTAACTGATGGCCACTGAGAACACCTTGTGCTGTGCTTAGCTGAGAGCTCTGTGAACTGTGAGATGACTAGGGGTTCCCCAGTATGTTTGTTGTGAGAGAGAAATTTCCATCCTTCCCCTGACATGATTCTACAAACTACCTAGACTTGGAATCACCATCCAGCTTCACTGAAAACAGCATGGGGTGACTACAGGTACACTTCAATGCTACACGACAAGAGCAACAACCATGTAGTCCTATTCCTCTCTCAACTCTATGTCCTCCCTGACTAATACATATTGTGTCCGTATTTTCAAAACTCAAGCGCTGTGAGGTTCTGCCATTCCACCATTGTGTCTATTTAGCATGGTAGAGGGGTATTTTAGAAGGAAGCTGACCTACAAGGAGTCCATGAGCCTTAGTCAAATGCAAGCAGCAGGGCAATAGCAGAGCTGTAAGAAACCCCCCCTCTTCTAGTCCACTGTATTACCCGTTGGGTCACAATCCATCTCATGACTGTACTGTCAAACCCAGCCTTCATTTCTCTGGAATTTCTCCCAGACAGAACCTACAAAACTCTTTTAATATATCAACCATGAAAAATCTTCCTCTTATTCACACTACTTTTCTGTTAACCCCAGTGAAAAATGACATCACATTGTTTTTCCTTTTGTTCCTATCTGCTTTCCTTCTGTGGAAGAGCTAATTCTCCTTCCTCAATGGAGCTGTTTCTGTTGATGTATTTTGGAGCAAGAGCCCTGACAAAACTCACTTGTTCATGTAGATAAAGAATATAAGTTTAATGCTACATGTGCATGTGGAATGTAGTGTTAGGTTTGATCCTTAACATTTCACAACATTAGTTTCCAATTAAATCCCCTTTTCTTCTGAAGAAAGGAAAGTAATGGTACCACAGGTAAACTGCTGAGCTTTGAAAAGGGCAATGAAATCCAGTTCAGAAGCTACAACTGTTATTGCATTTCTGATACCAGGTCCTTGAGACAGAGGTCTTGATTATTCATGGTGATGTCTCCTAAAGATTACAAACAGATATAGGTATTGAAGCTGAAGGTGTGGAGACTCCAGTGCAAAGGCTGTAAAGGGAAAGGGAAGTCTGTAATAAAAAGGGAATTGGCATGACACAAAACCATGGGGATTAGGAACAATGCCGGCATGATTGCTTCATTATATAGGGTGGTAGAAAAGAAAAGAATAAAAGTTCTTGCTTTTTGTTTTTTGTGTGTGTTTGTTTTACTGGAGGAAACTCTTAGTTAAGCCAGAGGGACCTGTTCTAAGTTGCAGCTGACAGCCCCAGTCTTGCTCTTGTCTCCTTTGAGCTGCATCATTGCCTTTGCTCTGGGATCTCTCGGAGGAAGCAGCTCTTCCTGGCCGCTTGGTCGTTTTGGTATATTACACCTCAGCTGGGATCTCAGTTTTAACTCACAGAAGTGAGAAGGGAATTTCTGAAGGTGGTGTGAGAGGAAATTTTTTTACCTTTATGCATCTGATTTCTACAGGTTTGGGGGAATTTTTACTGTAGCTTACAAATGTAAGTATGTACATAACTCTAAGACACCAGCTTGAACGAAGTTATAAAGCCCCTTTCTCATGTAAACTGCAGAGGAAAATAATTCCATTTAATAAAGTTGCTCACTGTTTAAACAAACAGGGGGAGTATTTAAATGTAATAGATACTGTGGTTTCTGAACACATGTATGGGGTCTCTATTGAAATCTACCACTCCATCACAAAGAAATGATGGATTTTAAAGAAGGAAGAAGAGAAAAACAATAGTCATTTCTGTGATCTTGAACAAGAATGTGCTTTACTTCACCTGCTAGTTCTGCAGCTGTGGTTAACTAATAAACAGTATTCCCAGAATTGTAGTAACTGCATTTGATAGAGCTGGTACACAAACAAAGATGTCTTGGCAGAATAAGGTGCTATATGAGTTGTTGAAGAAGAACAGCCTTGTCAATTTTAGATCCAATGGAAGCAAAGGGGAAAGCTTTGCATTTGCCATATGGAAAAACAAAGAAGCCAAAAACATTTTACCCACATGTTTCTGAAACTGTAAAGTAAATAACATAGAGTAATAATAAGAATGTGCTGGAGGCTATGGAGAACTGACTTCTGCTTTAAAAGCTAAATACTCACATGCAGTGTTTTTCTTTTCCCTCTGTTTCCAGTGGTTCTATCAGATATGAGGGGGAAAAGACCCTCCTGAAACATTTTGGCAAATTTGTCCACTTACCTCAAAATCTTAGTGTTAGATTTCTCACTACTCTAGATAAAAGAAGGTTTGCACAGGGACATTCTGTGATCTGAATGGAAATACGGCTGCCTGCGGCCTCTTCCCTGCTAGGTCCATGGTCACAGCATTAATGGAGCTCTCAGCATGGTGAAGATTGTGTCCAAGAGCCTTGCTGAAAGGAGATGTAGACACATGTGAGGGTCATTGAAAACAAGACTGCAAAAGGTGAGTCCCCAGCTATGGTGCTTCTGCCCATGTCAAGAATTCTGAGGAAATGGTTATTTTTCAGAATGTTTCCCTCCCACAGGCTTCAACAGGAATTGCAAGTTATAGATACCACTGAAAATCAGAATATCTCTTTCACTTTCTCAGCTGTGGATACTATAGCCTAATTTTAACCCCCAATGTTTAGAACAATTTGGCTCAGATATCCTAGTTCAGGGTAAAAGCACACCTGCAGGTGGAAGGTTTCAATTACTCTTGTTGTGCATGGATAGAAATGGTCAGCTTTAAAAATTTAATTACTCTACATCGTTATCACAGAGTGGTGCCTGAAGCATCACTGAGATTTTTTTTCTTGTAGGCACTGGCAAATGTTGTCGTGCCAGAATAACTTTGAGTGATGCTGGCAGCACTGGTTCAAAACCAGCACAAGGCTTTGATAGTGGCTCTTACAAATTAAAGAGAAAATGCTTCTCATAGAATACTGCTCCGTATAAAATAATGGTGAAATGTTTTGCAGTCTTGGCAATAGGAAAACATGGGAATCTAAGCTTATTGTCCCTTGCGTTTGTTCTGGAACCAAAAACAGGGGAGAAAATCTATCACTGAGATAGCAGAGATTTTAGTAGCTATTTTGAGGAGGAATGATTATTACCATCATCAGAAACCAAAGTAGTTACACTGATATGGCTCCATATTGAGACTTTTATAAAGATTTCCTCCAGTGTCTTAGGAATAACTCAAGTAAGGGGTCTTTAGTGCTTTTACTGTGTTGCTCTAAGCATGTGTCAAAAAGATTTAAATGAAAACAGAGACGACCAAGCGAACCAGATAAAAGAGGACAAGGTTGCAGCACAACATTAATCGTAGTGTGTACACTTTCCTTCCTACTTTTCATACAGGCCTATTACAATATGTGCGTGACCCCACAGAAGTGCAACAGGAAATACAAGAACTCCTTCACAAGTGAAAATACTTTGGTGTAAATAGCTGGTCTTTGTATCCAGAACAGAACCGTCACCAGCCAGCCGGTTGTGGCTGCTGGGGAAGGCGGGCCGCAACATGCTCCTGTAGAAAGTCTCGAGCCAGCTGTCTTCCTTGATCAGAGCCTGTGCTCAATCTGTAGGACTGAAGCCAGCCCAGAGAGCTCCTTGGGACCCTCCTGCCCTTGGAGGCTTGGGGTAGCTTTCCCTCCTTCCCATTAGGATCACGGTGCCTGTGGTCTTGCTCTCCTCTACTTACTGCTGTTGTCACCATCGGCAATAGCAGCTATGAGGGTATCTGTGCCTCACCCTATCCCTGCTCCAATTCTCCAGGGCAACACTGCCTCTAAAGTACTCTGGGTCCTTCCCTCCTGAATGGTTCATTAAGCCCCTAGCCTTCAGCCGTTTACACGTGATTTTCTTTGCCTTCATGAATAACTTCATTCAGCTCAGTGAGCCAAGACATTTTTAGGATCTGGGCCTCAGCTTTCGTGCTCTCTCTAGGGGGGACTGTGTGCAACGAGTTCCTCATCGAACAGCACCCTGCCTGAGGCTTGGAGCGAGCACGTACGTCATCAGGGAAGACAGGGCCTTAACAAATACAGATGATATTTAAATTCTGAAATCAAGAGGCAGCTGTGGAGAGTTGTGTCTATAGAACGTACAGGCACACTGAGACATACATGTGTATATATATTTTTATGTGTGTGTGTGTTTGTATGTATATACACACGCAGAGAGCACATGCCCACACATACAGCCACGTCAAACCTCAGTTAGTTTTTAAATTGCAAAGGAACCTCAGGAGGGCCCAGGTCCTTGGCGTTTGTACATTCAGTAAATTTATACCAGCTGGTCACCCAGCCCTGGGCCTTTCTGGGGACACAAAATGGAAAGGCAGAGAAAAGGAAATTGTCCTTTTCCCCTTATGAGTTTCTCTTACTGGATCTCTCAAATGTAGAAATACAGCTCTTCCAATGCAATAAAACCTACTGTACAGAAGAGGCCACGGTTTTGGTCCGTACATATCTGCCTAGCCCCTTTGCAGCCGTTGACCACGCTGCACCAATTGATACTGCAAGGGATCTGGCCCTGTGTTTGTAAACAATACCGCGATACAGCTAATCTAGAGGAATACACAAATGAACTGTGCTCTGTATAGCCAGTAGCTTGATAATAACTTTCTAAAATTGCTCTCCGGCATTAATTGAAATCATAAATCCCAATCACATTCAAAGCATAACTACTGTATGCCATTGGCTCACTTCAGTTCTTAATCATAGCCTTCTGGGGGATTTTCTTGCTGCTTCTTCCTTCCCTCAGGAGCAGCCATATTTATTATTGCGGTTCAAATACCTGGAGATATTTCAGTTGCAAAACCATATAACATCTCTCTAAGCATGTCAATACGTGTTCAGCTTAGTATGAATGTCTGTGCCATTCCCACTGGAGAAAAGTAAAAAATGTCAAGAAAATATATTTAACTTGTTTCTGCACAGATGCCTGCAGATATCTTGTATCTAAAGAATATTTAAATTCTGTTTTGTTAAGACAGGATACTTATACTATACAATGGAGCAGCCAGGAGGTTATAGTCTCCACTAGACAATTTGCCAGACAAGAAAGATGGCTAAGTAGCAATGTTGACAGCTTTATTCTTGTGGCTTTGGCAGAAAAATAGGCAAAAAGATTGCAGAGGCGGCAGGATAGAATACAACATGAAAGTTCAGAAAAATATTAACTGGTTGTAAAATGAGTGGGTGGATGCACTAAAGGAGATGGCATTTCAGTTATATAACAACACTTATTGCAACATTTTTATGGCCAAATTATGCTCTTTTTCTGTGCTGTATTTTTGCATCTGCTGCCCAGCTCCAACGGTGAGGGAAGAAATGTTTATTTGGCAGGAGAAAAAGGCAATAGCTATTCATCATTTTTAGCTGAATCATCCCATTGATCCCAGTGAAGATTCCCCTGAGAATTTTATTCCATTTCTAATATATTATACATTGTAACTTTACAGATCTGCTTGTATTTTCTAACCCAGCCACTTGCATAAGACCCCCACAAATACCCCTGATCTGAAAGCGAGTTGTGAAGCTGTACTATGCATGCTGAATGTCATGTACATACAGCAGGGGAATGTCCATGCTGATGTGGTCTCCCCAGAAGAAAAACTCATCTTCTACCATCACCATCCTTCTGCCTGAAGAAGACCAGGCAACCTGGTGGATGTCCGCAGTGCTGCCCTTCGGCCATCCAGAGAGATGTGCTCCTGAGCATCACAGATCCATTTCCTTCCCAACAGGCTGGTTTGCCGCAGCAAATTCAAAGGTGCTTCCAGCGATGTGTAGTGACAGTTGCAATGAACGTCATTTGAACTCTTATTTTATACATAACTCTCAAACAGTTTTTCTTAGTAATCACTACAAATCCTGTGGGCACATAATGAAGGACATAATTGGCAGTACAACCTCTATCTGAAAGAGCAGTAGGCAGGGATAAGGTGAGAGGAAATAAATACAATTACTCCCACTTCATAAATGGGGAAACATGACAGTGGGGCAAACTCTCTTCTTCACAAGCATATGGAGTTGGACTAGGTGGGGGCTGGACTAGATGATCTCTAAAGGTCCCTTCCAACCTCAGCCATTCTGTGAGTTTTTCAGCGGAGGTCACTCGGGAAAGTTGAAAAAGATTTTGGGGAAGATCAGTTCATCTGTGCTTTGTGCTGGGGCCTCAAGGGGGATGTTTTATTTGTTGAATAGCCAGAAGAGAAGAAGAGGTCGAAGTGCTATGTAGCTCAGCTGATTGAACCATGCAGTATGCAGAAGAAAATCTCTTCAGCCTGGGAATTAGTCAAAGTTGCTACAGCAGCACCAGGGCTTCTAGAATTACTGGTTCAATCCCCCATGCCTCCCTTGGTGCCCTTGAACCTAATCCTTAGCTTCCAAGTGCTACTGAGTACATCCGTTCCAATTCTCTCCAGATCTGCCTTGCTTTCCTGGGCTAGGTTAAATAGGAAAAGCTTTGAAAACAAGAAATGGTATTTACATGATTTGGAGGGGAATAACAAGCACCCCTACCCAAACCCCACCCAAACTCAGTGAGATCAGTCAGAGCTTTGTAATTTAGTATTAAAGGTTCCTATAAAATTGAGGTGTCAGGGAAAGGGTTCCAAACCTGAAGACTTTAGAAAAGAGCAGGGAGTTTAATCACTTAGTTACACACACGCCTAAACCCAAAAGCTGACAGCCCAGACAATCTTCTCAAAAATGCTGTGTTTTTCTAGCTCAAGGCTTCAAAGCTTATATGGGAATTTAGTAAATTTACTACAGTAGAAAGGAAAGCCATAAGGTAAGAAATAAAGGAAGAGCCAAGGATCAGTGACCAGACACAGGGAAAAACCAGATAACAACTACCTTGGGAGAAAATATACAAAGTATAAACTAAAAGACCAGGGACAATATGTACTCAGAACCACCAAAGCCTGGTGAAGAAAGAAATTGAAATATCATTTTGAAAGTTGTCAGCAGAGTGAGAGACGGTACCAAAAATAATTGTGACTGGTGAGAGAGAAGTGTCTGTTTGGTTTGATGACTTCCCAATAGCAGGACCCTCAGGGAGGTGGGATGACCCGTGAGGAGACCGCTGATAGGGAGAACTGACTAGAAAAAGGGTTTGTTCTTCCTAGTGGAAAACATTTTGGTTTTGGTTTTAGTTTTTCTCCAAAACTAAAACATTTTTAGTTTTCAAACAATCAGAAGCTTTCCAGGTTACTTTCTGTGGCAAAGTCTTGGTGAGTTAGAGATCAATTTTTGTTAAGAAAAGTCAAGTGGAAGTGTTGGTCCAAAAGTGCCTATGCAGTTAGATCCTTTTAACACTGAGGTATTGATAGAGTAATGAAAAGGGAGCACAGCTTTCAAGGAGCCATGCACACCAGAGGTCCTTTTCCAGTGTTTCTGATATCAGTCCAGCCAACCACCTGAACCAGGGATTTCTTGATAACCACTAGCTTTTTATAGTCTGGACCAAACATACTTATTGAATTCTCCTCTGTTTTCTAAAATATTATTTACTGATACACACATATTTTCATTGCATGGACATTTTATTTCACATTTTTACAGGTACACTCTGTGCAGTTTGGCTTAGAGAAACTTGGTTTTTCTGTAGAACATCTATAGAGTGTTATTACCTGACATTTAATGGAACGTTTTTACAGAGATGGAGTTTTGTCAGAAAAGCAGCAATTGATCATGTCTGTGTGTAAATCGGACATGTGTGAATGCTTCTGCCCCGGTACAAAATAAAAAGAGCATCTGAGATTCTGTAAGAGGTAAGCTAACCTCAGCACTAGATAGTTTGACAGACACTCTGTTTAAATGTCTCCATAAAAACTCAGAAAACTTCTGGAGAATGTTATGCATTTTTTTCCCATTCATCTTCATGCAGCTTAAGTGTTCACTCTGCAGCTGGTATAATTTTTTAGCAGTTGTGATAATCAATTACTGTAAGACCTGTTTTGTCAGTTATTGTATAGGTTCCCATGATGAAAGAAAAAAGGATTCTAGAATTAGTGAAGGAAATTTTGAACGCTCCAGGTGTGAATGGGCTACTTTTCCTCCAGATGTTATTGGGTAAGAACAGTGCTCTCATTTCTTTTAATCCTGTGCCTTCCAGAGACTTGTTCCTTTGGTAGAACCCTGAGAGGTCAGCCAGTACATGGGAAAGGTGTGCTTTACACCCCAAATAACAGGACATGAAGAGCAAAAATTAGGAAATAAAACAATAAGTTTTGCTTGCAGATATCATTTACCGACCTATGCCTTAATTCTCCCCTCTCCTCCCCTTTAACAGGATTTTTATGACTTTACTATTATTCTGAAATGGTAAATTCTGAAAGGTTTAGGGATGCTTAGGTACTCAGGAAACAGAGTAAACAAAACTTAAAATCTCTAAAATCCTCCATGGGGGTCAGAATCCTAGACAAGCTCTCCATTCATGAAATAATTTGGTATTTAATTTCCTTACTGTAGAACTACCTGAAATAAGTAGAGGAATTGGACTCTAGTCCTTGCAGGGTATTTTTGTGCATACAGTGATACATCAGTGGAAACATGCCCCTGGTTCTTCAGGAGGTTCGGTTTCTTTCCCATGACACTGCAGTGTTTTTAAAGACTAGCCTTGGTTGCTGGAACCACCCAATTCAATCTCTTGTAGAGAATCCTGTGGTTTTTGTGCACCTTCTACACTAAATTGCTGTGCTCAGAATTTCTCCAGGTTTAATGCTCTCTCTCCTGCCTCCTCCTGCCCTTCCATCATGTTGTGAGCCATTCCTGGCTGGGGTAAAACTGGGGCTATCAAAGAGGGTGCTGGGCAAACAGTATTGTGAAAAAAGTGGAAAGCGATGCAAGAGAGCAAAAGGGGAAAGAATATATTTTCTGTGCAATGCCATTTTTTTGTACATTGTTCACTTGGAATCCCAAGCTACTTTTGCATTGTTTGTTGGATTTTTTATAAGCAAAAGGGATATTTGCTCAGTGAGGGCTACAACACTGGGAATACCTGGAGCTTTGGTTGCCCTGCTGTTTGTGATCCCAGCTCACAACTCGGAGGATGTATTTTTACTTCAGTGACCTCTAAGTTGCCTTTAGTTTATTGATTGGCTAATAGGGAAAATTGATTTTTTTAACTAACTCACCAGTTTTGAGACCTGAACACAATTGGCACTTCTATTAACTGTACTTTTTCTCAATCAAATAACTTGTCTGAGTCATCAATTCATTCTCGATGCTGCAAAAGATAAAGATGTGCCAAAATGTCTGGCAAGGAGTCCAGACACACAACACAGTCCAGGGCAGCCCGTAGATAAAATGTATTTAATATTATGTTCATCTGAAATACTCAGTTTACCCAAAGCAATGTATTTTTATTTGCAGGCTGTTTAATTAAAGCAATTACATTAAATTTTACAAGAAAAATCTCTCTTCAAAATGGAAAATGAAGAAACTCCAGTTAGAAATGGCAAAACGAAACATGAGACCAGCAGAGAGAAATGCATTCCATCATCAATGAGCAAAACGTTGGAACAACAGATTTCAAAATTTTCAGAAACATCTTTTGTTGTGAGGTTGAAAATACTTGTCTGCATCAGACCAAACGGGTGAGTAGCTTTGTCTCCCTCCTTCAAAACCCTATTTTTTAGAGAATTTAATATATGTGATTCTTTGTTATCTGATTCTGGGCTCAGTGTTGTAAACATTAATGTGCACTAATTAATTTAATCACATGAATAGCTCCACTGACTTGATTAAAGTGGCTTAAGATCCTGATAGGTTTTTCTGGAAAAGCTGACACTAGTCTGGTAAGCTAAGTCCATGAATCTGGGGGATTCTTGCACACAGCAGCTGTGCAAACAATCCTTTTGGGCATCATAAATGTCTTCATTTACAGGATCCCATCTCATATATGTGGATTATATTTTGCAATCTATAGGTGACTAGTAACATACAATCCTACTGCCAGATGCAGGTATGGAAATATTGGCTAAACTCTGCAAATGTTTCCCCAAATTGAACAGTAAAATGTGTGGTTGCACCAGCGCCAAGAATGAAAAAGCAGCTTCTGATTTTGGGCATCCATATCATGAAAGTTTAATGTATCTGGTGTGGCACACCACAAAATTCACGTTCCTAAAAAAACCCTAGGCCTTCCATCTTGGTTTAAATATTGTTGTTCTAAGCACAGATGTTTCCTGACAAATATCTATGGACAGATTGTTTCCTCAGTACATCCGAGCTGCGTTTCCTTGCATGAGAAAAAGACTGCAGATTGATAAAAGTCAATCTGATGCAGTGCAACCCAGTGCCACAGATGAAAAACAGCAGATGAAAACATCTGAATCCGATGACAATCCTTCAGCAGGATAACTAGGTATGTTGCTTACATCCCACTGGGAAAGTTGGAATGTTTGATTCTTGGTTCGCAATGGCAAAACCAGAGGGTCACGAAGATCATGGTCTAGAGAAAGGGTCACGACACCTCTTCATTTATATATTGGCACATACTGAAATTTTCATTCTTATGTCCTCTGCCTGTTCCTTAGTCTGTCAGCTACACAGAATTCAAATTTAAGCATCTTTTTGAGCTCACAACTGGACTCCATGTAACATGTTACTGCTCTTTAAGGGATAGAAAATAAAGAAAGTAGCAAAGATCTGAAGTACTTTCCTGGCTTTGGACCACATCTTAGACTATAATTTATGAACACAGGGACTGGTAAACAGTGTAAAATTATACACCAAATGTCTGCAGGCAGGATATGGTTCTATATTTACTAATAGCTATTCTAAAATGTGCACGCTGATCTTCATCACGTAAAGTATGTAACTAAATGTAGTTGGCAGCCTGGCAAATTTTAAAGGATACTTCTAATTGAATGCTGCAGATTTTGATTGTGTATCATAAGTTTTCCTGTTGTTATGTACTCCATGGTATTCTCTGGGGAGTGAGTAGGACTGTAAATGTGTTACAGGAATATTAAAAAATAATGTCTTTAAATTTTCTCATGCAAAGGAAAACTCAAACACATTTTTTGATTATTTTGAGGAAATGTTACCTCTGATATTGGACATAAATGCACCTGCACACGTTGAGTGGTACCTTACTGTGCAGTAATCCTACTAATTTCTATAGTACTATTTGAGAAAGACAGCAGCAATCACTGGGTATGGAAGAAGAATCTGCTTTTTAGTGGTAAAGACAAATCTTGACCTCATCATTCCTAGATCACGTTGTAGATAGATCCTGTGTTTACTAGAAAAGGAGAAGCAAACATGAAGTCCAAGATGTTTCTTTTCAATGTTATCTGCATTTCTTTCTTTCATTTCACTGATATTTATTGGTGTTTTAGGCTCTTTATGTCTGTGCTGAAATGTTGTCCTCTGTCAGAAGCAATCAGACATGTAATAGACTCTGGGCAGCTTAGCTTAGGCTACAGAAGCTGATTTTTCAAGCCTCCAAAAGGCATCAAAAGCCCGCTCTTAAAGGACATGCTGTTTACATGCTGGTTTAGTCTGTTCTCAATAATTTATTACCCATTAATGTCTTTTTTTCAGTCTTACTTATTCTCGGTGGAGGCAGTCAAATTTTATCTTAAGGCATGCTTATTGTGAGGTTGTGGAGTAAAGAAACCTTAATGGCTTGTCCATTAAGGCCTGGAGTTTCACAGATCTGTGGTTTCACGGAGTTTTTTCTTCTGTTCAGTAGGGGCTATGTCTATTAAATCTATTTCAATAGGCAAATGTGGAAATACCAGATTTTTGGAAACATTTTGAAGTTTTAGACAAATGCACCTGAGCGCACTCTTTGATATTCATTACCTTTTTCTATTGAGCTTGAATTTGCGACTTCATTTAGCAATGTTAAAATAGGCTAGGGCTGTCTGGGGCAATGCCCATGGTGCTTCTGTTGGAGGGATCGCAGCTATTTATTATGTAACGTTACATGAAAATAGTTAAGAATTCCATCATACAAAAATCCTCTTAAGTAGGATGCCTGATCATCCAATCTGTTCTTCTCAGCTTTCACTAGTAGTGACCTGAAGTTTATAGCATTTTACTTCACTAAATCAGTATGCAAATGGCAAATAGATTTATAACTCATTCTTCTAATTAGTACTGTTTATATTACAGTAGCATATACATGTCCCAACCAAGATTGCTTTCCAAGCCATTTAGCTATGTAGCGAGAGCCCTCCCGTTCTCTGCAATCCAGTCTTGGCCATAATATGTCAGAGATACAGTATTACAACCTTTTATGTCGTTTTAGTCTCACCCATTGGGCAAATTACATATTGCAATGCCTAACACACAGCATAGCTGAGTTAATGGCAGCAGCTGTCCTCATATTCAGACTTTTCTGCGTGACAACTGGTTATTGCATATGTGTGTGTGTGTGTTTGCACATGTGTATATATATATATATATATATATAGTTTTCTATATTCATGATTTATGCTTTGTGTTTCCCTTACATTTTGCTTGTCCTTTTTGGTTAATTGTACAGCTGTTTGTTACCTTGCACTGAAGGTCATTGACTGAACTTGTGTTTTGACATCTTTTACAAGAACACTTTTTCTTATCAAGCAGTTGTTTGTCCAAAGGTTGGGGCTCCTAACTCTTAATTTTTTTGCTCAGTGTTCTGAATTCGGATGCACAGAAAAATACATCTCTGTTGGCCTTCTCCTTTGGCCATGATTTTTGGTTTCCACCTTTCTACTGTTTGTGTGTTTCTAATGACACTCAGAGACACGGCTGCAATAACTGGCACCTACTCATCAGGTGTGCCTCCTTAAGTCTTTCTCTTTGTTGTCTGCTTCTGCCCTTAGCATTTTGATCAAGCCAGCTTATGCATCTTGAAGCCAGAAATCCCTTTTGGAAACATTTCAATTCAGCTCATTCGTAACATGTATTGATAAAAACCTCTCTTTCCCTCCCTAAGGAGTCAAAAAGCCCCTGTCATTACCCTGGCAGCATCTGCGTTAGTTCCCCTCTCCACCCTCATCTGGTGAGAGTGATGAGAAGCTTCATGCATAATGCAGAAGTCGGAGCTGCACTTGGGACGTGGCTCTCAAGGCAGTGTTTGTGCAGGCAGAGATCTCACAGGTGCATGCGCAGGCCTGCGGAGAGCAGCCCCGGGAACCTATTAGGCAGCTGTTTGGGTTATCACTTTGGAAATATTTTAGGAAGTTTTAATAACCTGAAATGAAATTTGTGTAGCACTGCTCACTGCATGCTGGTTCCCCAAGAAACTCCAAATACAAAATCCAAACAAGCCCAAGTTGCAGGAATCTCCTTTCCCTGGGGTACAGATTCCTCTAGCTCTCTGAAGAGCTTGTGGTCTAAGTTTTACCGTTGCTACATCAGCAGTCCACCCCTCTGTGTTTCAGCTCTTCCAGTCAGTTATTTGAGTATTTCCTCCAGATTAATTACACAGGAAATATCAGAGACATTGCTCTAAACCCAAAGTATATTCCTTAAACTAAAGTGAACACATAATATGCCTGCTGTGGTACTTTCTGCACACGTGCATGCTTCCTGCCTGGAAGGACTTTAATAGATATACTTGCTATTTATCAAGTTAGTGAAAATTTTTGTTTTAGCAAAATACTTTTAGACCTTCAGGTCTGAATTCTTTGTTGGGATAAGCAGAGTGTACATTAACAAATACATCAAAGCAATTTACACCAGAGAAGAAATTGTTGAACTTCCATCTGGAGGATAAAGCGCATCAGGAAGAAGTTTCAGTCTGACTTAGTGAAAGGTGATACTTTCTTTTCTGACAAAGAGAGTTGTGAACCCAAGAGACAGAAGATTAGATCCACTGATAGCATTGTCTCTGATTAGGGGTGTCTAAAGCTGAATTAAACCATGGTCCAACTAAGACTCGAGCAGTAAAGAGAAACATCTGCTAGAACTGAAGACCTGTTCTCCCCCACCACCAGTGTGTCTGCAACATCCTCTTCCCTCTCTTCTCTCCATTACTTCTATGCAGCTGTGTGTGTACCTCCAAACCAAGTCTCCCACAGGTCTATCTGAAGAGATGGTGTCTGTAGATGAAGGCTGGCAAGTTTTGGCTATTTAAAAATAATGGGAGTGAACTCACCAGAGCCCATTTCCAACCTCCTTCTCTATCAGTGCTCCTGCAAACCCCTGCCCCTGTGCAAAGCACTATTGATTTTGGTTTGATTCAACACAGGCTTAAGGGGCTGCCAGAACAGATCAGACAATAGAATCAGGGCTGTAATAGCTTCATAAATAAGTAAATCCCAGCTGTGTGCCAGTTTTGGCTAAATTTGCTTATCCCCTTACTGAGTCTTTATTATCAACTGGAGTGTGTCTGGGGCTCACAACAGCACAGTCCTTAGGTCAAATGCTCTCTGCCTCAAATAGGATTTTTTATAACATTTTTTCTTGTAACGTACAAATGCAGCTTTTCATTAGCTCAACAGCTATATTGGTGGTGAGGGGAGTGATTTCTCTTTCACTGACACCATCTCTACATTGCTGAAATTCCAGCAGTATAACTAGAGGTCTTCCTGATTTACTATGCTGTGCATGAGAACAAAACCTGGAGGAATTAGGTTTTTTTTCTGGCATGCACAAGCCACATTCTTACAATAATAAAAACGAATCTTGCCAAACAACCTCTAGATGGCTCTTGAGGCTTGCTTTGTCAATTAGCAAGCACCCAAAATAAGTCTGAATTGTGTTATATCAGGGAGATTTTTCTATGACTCTCTTACTTCTTCATGTGAGAGATGAAATATATTGGAGTGTTTTGCATGCATTGGGAAGACATCCCTTGGTTTTGTAAAAAGCACTGGGAACATTTCAGCTACAGAGAAAAAAAATGTTTGCTTATCTTGTTTCTACCCAGAAAGTTCTGCTGGCAGATTCCATCTGTGCATATTTTGCTGTAGTTACTACATATTTATTCATTCAAGATTTAGAAATTACCACTCTTGATTGTAGCTTAGAAGGAAAAAAGCACAACCATCTATTTCCCTAAAAAGGAAGAAGTGCCTGCAAGCATCTGATTTACCCTGTGAAATCCCAGGGCTGGGAACCTTCAGAAATTCTGCTCACAAAAGCACAGTCCTTTTTCATTTTGCAGAGGGCATCTGGGGCTTATTCCTGATTCACAAAGATGAGAGAAGTAAGGGGAGAAGGGAGGGAAGAAAAATATATTCATAGATCTAAGGTGAGTCACATCATATCAAGCCATCTTTTATCCTAAATAAATCCAGTGAATTATTTGCTGCTCAAACTATTACCGAGCAGATCATATCGGAGATGTTTCTTGTAATCCAAAAGGACACAAATGAAACCAGCAATTAAGGGAGCAAAATCTGTCAGGAACTTTAATCTCTGACAGACAAAGAAGTATCTATACAGAAAAGTGCAATGCAGCTCCCTGTTCCCAATTAAGAACTCAGATGCCTCCTATAGTATTTCCCCCAGCTCAGTGACTAGATTCTTTGATGACTAAACCACGCATTATATGAGCTGGATATTTACTCCATTACTGACAGGGAAAGATTTGCTTGAAATGATTTTTTTTCTGGATGGAAATTTCATCATTATAATTCTGTGGCAGAGAAAATATTTCTTCCTCCCTTAGCCAGATAAATGGTCAAAATATTCAAAAAAAGATGCTCACACAAACCTGTAACATTTAATTGGAAAACCTAGTAACGCTTCCAAAGTTAAAAAAGAAAAGAAAAGAAAAGAAAAGTTTAAAGATGCTGTCTGCAGCAAAAAAAAATATATATGTACTTCTTACCTTGTATAGTAAGAAATTATAGACCCTTTAATAGCACACTGAGACCTCCACAATTAAAAATCAGCCAGCCGATTTAACATTAATCAAATACCATGCAGCAAAAAAGAATTCAATGCATTCTTTGTTCCAAAGGTTAATATCTTTGTGGTTTGTACATTAAGAAAAGCTGTAAAATATTTATGCAATTAAATACAATATAGAACTGGCCATCAGCAACAGTTACAGTAACTTCATATCCTTTTTTCAAAAAAAGCCATCTTTATATTTCAAATGTCTCACATTGGTCATTTTAATGGGGCAGATCTTTGGCTGTAACTCATCATCTCTCCACCGTTAGGGAGATGTGCCTGCCTCCGCTAGTGAAGGATTTGCTTCTCCGCTTTGAATACGCTCACACGCTGTCTTTGGCAGAGATCCCAAGCACAGGACTCTTCTCTCTGGAGAAGTTTTGATGAGGGAGCCTACTCCTGAAAAGAAGGATGCAGAATTTGACCAACCATCTATGGTTGGGCTTTAGCTCTCAGCTACTAATTTGTGTTTTTTTGTTATTTACTGCTGAATATGCTATTTTACCAGAGAATTAAGAAAACATCGTAAAAGATACTGAAAAGAAATGAAACAGGTGATCTGAATGCACCTTTTGAGATGAGACACTTCTAGATTATCTCCACAGAGGGAATACTCCCCAGCCCGGACTGGGACCAGCTATCAATACTTAAAACTGAAATTTGCATTGGCAACAATATGAAGTCTTCCTTAAATAAATGATGGTGTGCTCTGGGCCCATCGGTTTAATATAAAATAATCAGCTGAAGTATCTGTTTTGGCTTTGTATAAAAATCATTGTGCCCTGCTAAAGCATTAGTAGGTGTTTCATTCTTAAGACAACATACAGATTTACCCAGCAGACACTCAGCAGGAGCAGAATCTCATTTTTTTCAGACATTGAAAGAACTATATGCATGGGACCAATTTAGAAAAATCCATTCCAATGTCACTTTCCTTTATAGGCTATATAAATAGGTATGAAAAAAATAATCACGTAACCACAAAGTAATAACATGACCTGCAGATTACAAGGTAATTAAACTTGAAGCAACCAAGTACAGTGTTCCAGGAATAATTTACCTTGTGGTGCGGGAAGCTGAGCTTTTCTGATGCTTCTCACTAATGCAAAATGAACAAGCAATGGAAGCTCCAACCTGCCAGGGCTAAGGAATTAACGGGCTTCCTATCTGTATTTTTCACGTCTTAACATCCATGATGACAATCTAATTTGGAAAGCAGCAATAACCATGTGGTAACTGTCTTTAAAAGGCACTTACCATGTAATTTTATGGTCAGTGTTTGAAAAGATAGTGTAACTGGCTGAGAGCACTGGTTTCAAATACCCTGCTTTTATTAGCTGATGTTCACCTCGATAGAGAACTGAGCACATTTTGCTGCAACGTTGATACAGTTGGTTCATGGCTTGACCCAGGTATAAAGGAAATGTGAAGAGCTGTTTGATAAAGGGTTTAGACAAGTTTTAGGGTGTGCTGTTAATTTTTCGGTAAGTAATCAGATCTCTTCCTCTCCTTGACCCACACTTTTTGCCTTAGGAAAAAAGGTGCTAGCAGTGAGCCTTTTGGATCATGAAGATGTGTTTGAAATCATCCCGTGGTTAGAAAAGATGCCAGGGCTAAAATACACTGTGGGATACCTTTTCATTCTACACTTGGATGAGAACAACCCTGATTCTTTGGGAGTGGTTCAAAAACATAGATACATGCCCTCATTCTGTAAAATACGCTTTTTTTCCCACTTCTGACTTGTCTATTCAGGGGCAGAATTCAGAGGTGAGTCCAGTTAAATTTAACTGAAGATGAAGGTGATTACACTGATTTGCTATGATGTACTGTTAGGTTAAATAGATTTCATTGATTAACTGACAATTTAAATAAACATCAGCATAGGCAGAAAGTATATAAATAGGAAGTGCTTTTTTAAATTTAAAAATGGAGGGTCTGTTTTTCAGTTGTTAATTGCTGATGCAGTTTGTTTGCTCAGACTGCAGTACCTGGTGTTGAAGTCATTGCTTTATATCCTGGGAAATGTGGGTACAAGGTGTTGTCTTTTACACCTTGATTCAAGAGAAGCCAGTAGACATATTTTTAACTCTCACCAAACTCAATGAGACTTGAATGAGTTTTAAGTGCTGTGCTGGCTGCAGGTGTTTTCTGGAACTGGGACATTGGATATTTTTATCTTTTTTGTTGTTTATCTCTTTATCAATGTGTCCCTGAGAACAGATGAGAGTGTTCAGTCCAACACATCCCTCTATGCAATTCTAGGAGTATGTTTAAAGCAGTTCTCATGAACTTCTCCCTGGAGATGTATTGGGACCTCTGTACATTCTTCTTATTAATCTTCCACAGCTGGATGAATTCTGCTCTTTCAGCCCTGCCCTAGCTTTGAACTATCACTCAGCTGTGCTGGTGGAAGCTGAGTGCCTTTCTGTAAATCTTACTGCTGTAAATGTCAGAACTGTATAAAGCCAGACTGCAGTCTATCGTCACTGGACACTTCTTATGTTAAAACTCAAAATAATTTTGACACAGGCTTATCTCAAGGTCTGAACACCCAAAACCTGAATGAGACTATTTATAATAGTAAAATCAGGCAGTCTGCATTTTGGAACATAATATTACACTCTATTTTAACATTAACTCTTCCAATGCTGTCAGCTTAAGTTCAGTGGTAGCTGGACACAAGTGTGTGAGAGAAGCTCTTTGCATAAAAGACAATATAGAGAACACAGCAGGATAAAGCTGAGCCTAATATAACTGCGTATGAAACACATAAACATTGAAGACCTCAAGATATACTCAAAATGTATTGCTGCACTGACGGGTCTCTGCTAGCGTCCTTAAACCTAGAACAAAGTGAACACCGCTACAAGGAACAAAAGCTATTTCAGGAGGCACTATGCTATTCCTCTGTGCTCATAGACATAGATTTGACACTTACTTGGATAAGTGATATATTTTTATAGTGTTGTTTGAAGTATAGAGGATTAAGCTTTGTAGTGCTGCTAGAAAAACCCAGAAGCTGGCCAGCTGTCCCTCCTGAATGTGTTAAAGACTCCCACCTGTGGATGGCAAGGCAGAGATCTGGGAGAAAGGGGAGATAGAGCAATGTGAGCTTAGCATTGCATCCTGTTTCCTCTGCTGACTTCTGTTTGAGGCCAGAGAATGGAGGGGAAAATACTCTGTTGTCGCCCTTTCCTGAAGTGGAAAATCCTTTAGTTTACTTCTATTTTGCAGTTTATGGTCAGAGATGGGCACTGGAGCAAGTATCGTCATTAGGACTCAAGCAGATGAGCCTGGGAAACTGGCACCAGAGCAGAGATCAGATCCCATAGTGGAGTGAGGGGGACAGATTCTGCACTAGCTGTTTGCTTCATTTCATTAGACTGGTGAGTACGTAAAAGTGAATTTGGTTAACTGGACAATGAAAGGCAATGCTATGGCAAGGGAAGAAATAGCTATTTCCTTTTCTCCCCAGTAACAGGGGATCTCAACATGATGTCAGGCACATAACAGCAAGCTTTGGCATGGGCAACAGCAGGCTGCAGTGGGCCACAGCGGGAAACAAAGGTAAGAGGGAGGATATTTGAGCAGGGTGAATTTTAGCATTTCTCTTGGTTGCAGGTCTGCCCAGTGGGCTGAATTTTCCACTTCTATTTCTCTTTCCTACAACCATTCCTCAAATACAGCTGGCAGGCGCTGGCAGCATGCCATAGGACTGGCTCTGCTCTCACTGAGGTCAACAGAAAATACTTCTTTAACCCAAACAAGGTCAGGCCCAGCCTTCCAAATGTGGCCTGTTGGCTGCAGCTGGCTTTGCAAACAGCTCCCTGCAGAGCAAAGCACGTGCTGGAGCCGTGCGTGCCACACAAAGGCATTGCTACCATACGCATCTCCCTTCCCCCTCTTTTTTTTTTTTTGAAAAATGACAATGAATGCACATGAAGCTTCAATTACAAAAGATTATGGGCCTCAATTTAGTGTGTGCTGTAAAGTTGTATTAAACGATCAAATGCTAATGAGGAGAGAGGCTCTTCTAGAGAAATAAGGAATTAGCATAAATTAATAGAGTTCCATATGTGCAAGTTTTACAGGGTAACAAAGTATCTCATCACAAAAGTATAAATATTTAATTTAATTCTTGCTGGGGCCAGTACACAGCATTACAGTCAGCACGGAATTATGAATTAAAGCATGCAAGGGAGCAAAGCACTACTCAATTCAGGTTCACAGAGAGGTCACTGTGATGGCTCTGCTGTTCATCTTCTCTGTTTTCCAGCTCACACAGCTGGAAACCAAGTCCAAATGGGAAGCTCGCATACGTGGGCTCATCTCCAGGCTGAGGAGTCTTCCCATTGGCTTCACTCAGCACAGTATCAAGCCCCTGAGCTCTGCCTGAGAGTATATTTGCTTGGTAGACCTTCCTTCTCTTTTGGCAAAGAGAAAAAGCTGCAGAAGCATTTTGGTGGTGTTTTTGTAGTGCTTGCCCTACCCATGCGAAAAAGAACTGCTGCCGGTACAAATTGACTTGAACTTGTAACTTCCATTCATCCTTACAGTATATTTCTCATTAATGATGTGAGTGAATGGCTATAGTCAAGATTAATTTTTACTAGGGTGAAAAGCAAGCTGAGTCTTCTGTGTTACTTTCCTGAACAGCTATGGCACCGCTTCTTATGATATGCTCCAAATAGTGCTCTGCACACAGAAAAGTGTTGTTGTGCCACTGTAATGAATATATGGGACTCGTGAGCTAGCTTTTTCTCTTACCGCCCATTTTGTAGGACCCAGGATGTAGCACTGCAACTGTACTTCTCATGTTCAGGCGTTACACTAGAAGCAGGTGTCTCCAAGGGTGCATGTGTGTTAGTGTGTTCGTTTTCTGTCCTGCAATTGTGTAAGCACATAGGTGTGTATAGAAGTAATTTCATTTTACCTTTAAGTCTAGCTGTTGGATGTACTTTGCTGAGTTGCACAATTAGATGAAATCGTAATACCCATTTGAAATTGTATCTGAGTGCCTGCATGCTTGAGATTTTTGTTGGGATCTATAATTGTGTTTTTGAGAGGAGGTACATTTGATTATCATTTCTTGCATTTTGAAGAAAAAAATGCAGCAAACTGTTTAAATAAATCCATGACCACAGTGTCACCTTCTGAGTCAATATATATAGTTATTTTATTAATAAGCTTTTTATCAATTTCCTGTATGCTGGGCTTCAGGAAATAAGGTTTTTCACTAACCATTAGATTTTCAATTCAGCTTCTTCATTAGTGTCATAAACAGCTGCTTGAAAATGAAGGAAAATCCTGTAATAACACAAGAAGAGAATACTGGCTAAAAAGTCCATCAGTATGGTGTTGAAATATCAGTATGTCTCTCCTGGTTGAACAAATACCCAGAGACTGCAGCTGTAGCCACATCTTTCCCACTGCTCCCTGCTCTAGCTCAGTTTTTCAACATGGAATGGGAAAAAGCCTCAGGAGGTACCATGTGTTGAATTGTCCTTTTCTTTTTTATTTGTGGAAAAGCAAGTCTGAATTGGGTTTTGGGAGCCTTGGGATCATTTCATAGCTCCAGCGCAAGCTTCCCCTCTGACCTTGGCCAGTTCCTTCATGACCCATGCCTCTTCTCCCCGTCAGTAAAGCTTTTCATTCCCTTCCCTCCCCTGTTCATCAGTTCTATTCAGATTGCTATCTGCCTGGGACAACGACTACTTCTTACACTGGATTTTCTCTGCACATAGTTCAGTGAAGTCCAGCATTTGCTATTGAAATAGAAATAACATTGATAGCCAATAGTTACTATTATTGAAAGGCCTAGGCACTATGGTACACTAAGACAGGAATCCCATTAGGGCAAAAGGAAGCTGAAGACAGGTCCAGCAGGGAAGAAAGATTACTTGCAGAGCACAGAGCTGCTATTGTATACCTGGCAGTTATAGATCTAAATATCATGCTCAAACCTGTCTACTCTGGTGCATATTGCATGAAGGATAGTCAGTTTTGCATGGTCTTGAAGAGCAGAACTGATCGCTCTTGTAGCAGTATACAGAACTCAGCTTCTGTCTGAAGATACTCTGATTGATTTGAGTTGCTCTCCTTGGTTCAGAAGAAGGACTGGTTTTGACTCAGTAGAAGCAAAACCAGGTCTGATATTAATACCAATTGGATGATATGCACCTGATGAGTACCTGAAAGTTTTCTACTTTGGTTTTGGCTCCTCTGAAGTAAATTGTGACCAAGAATCTCAGTGCTGCATCAGTGATAGCATGATGATCTTATCATGGCCTGCTCCTGTGTGAATATGCACAAGCTTCAGAGAGCACGTTTGCCTTTTGCAATTTAAGATGAACCATGCTACTGGCAGGCTCTGCATGCTTTGCATCCTGCTTTGCATCAGCTGAAACTATTTCAGATTAGTCACTTCTGAGAATCATTAAGTCAGGAGATCTGTCTTGATCGCAGAGCCCCTGTGGGCATAGAAAATGTCAGTCCTGTTCAGAGCACGCCCCTGATGCTTGGTGACTTTCTGCCAGGTTACATGTTTGACAGCTGTTCTGGGGTGTGAGTTCCCAGCCACTGGTCTGATGACCAGCATAAAGCCAATTACAGTCACAGGCAATTAATGTTCCCCTCCTCAGGTTCTCATGGAAATGATAACATAATGCAGTGGATCAGCGTGAAATCAGTGACCTTTGGAAATAGAAGCCTGAGACAGGAGCTGGGCTTGTGTCTACATCAACTGTGTCCAATTAAGCTCTTAAGGGATGACAAGGGATATGGAAAATTAAATGTTTTATAAAAGCAATGTTAACATTTTTTCCCTCTAATTTCCAAACACAATAGCTTGTAGCTGGCCTGAAAATACCAATTCTTCCCCCACACTCTCCCTGCATCCATGGTTAGTATCCGCTAGCAATAGGTGTAATTTTATACAGATTTTCTGTATTGCTATTGTACATGGGCCTGAATCCATCATCCTCCTTCTGTTCTGAGCTGTGTGCAAAGAAGCCTACAAGGCCAGCTCCTCCAGGAAGGTAAACCAACATAAAGCCACTGAAATGAGAAGAGATATGTTTATCTGCATCCTTTGAGCACCTTCCCCAACTGATTTCAGTCTAACAAGAGAAGAGAGGGTCCTTTCAAGGGTGACATGGCCAATTAACATGTATATAACCATCTCTGGGGTGCTTTTTGTTACCAGGTGCTCTGGAGAGGGATTGCAGACAAGCAATGAGAAATTTCAGGTCAATTACTGGGTGACATAGCTTCGATTTTTTCTTTTCACCTTGGTTGCACTGCTGAATTCAGCAATGCTGTTCTAGCAGGAGTTGCGCTACAGGCATTTCTTGCTACAGGCATTTCTTTCCACAGTGACCACGAGACCTCACAGCTTTCCTCTTTTGCCATTGTAGAAGTATGTGGATGGCCCATTTCTGGGAGCCGCAGCCTGTCGGTGGGAGGGAGCTGTACCTATGTCCAGAGGTACTTTTCACAACGTAGCAAAAAACCTGTTCAGCCACCAAAGAGCGGCTTAAGCAAATGCTTTGGAAATTAGGGAATTCATAGTAGAGAAATTGTGTGAGAGCAACATCTAGAGTCCAGATGTTTCAACTGTTTTACTCCTGAATCAAAGGAGCTACTGATCTGTTTTTAGAAAAGCAGGGCGTTGCCATGAAATATATTTTATTTTTTTAGGCCAGAAGATTTTCAAGATAACTGGTCTAAAATCATGTTGTCTGGATAAAGCGGTCTGGAACCTGGTCTGTCTAGCTGTTCTGGGTTTGTTTGTTTATTTTTTACACTATATCTCACCATAAAATATGCAAACTCAGAAAATAGAATTCTCAACGTATTTTTTTAAATCTCATGCTTTCAATGCAGTCCCATAATTCTTAAGAATCATGTTTTTATTTAAGTTTTGTTTTAGTATTTGTCATTGGAAATTTTGGGCTGATAAGTCTGTTCCTAAATTAACCTCTGGGTTATCAGAATATTGAGTCTCAGGGTAAGATGTGCAGATTAGATAGTCCTGAATAATTATACTTTATGTTGCTGTCTTCTCAGTGATAGTTTAAGAAAGGACAGTTTGGTATGTTGTAAAGGAGGAATCAAGCACTAAAAGTATCCATTCCTCATTTGAAAGAACAGCATTCTTCACACTGGGTAACACTGAAATTTAAAAATACTTGTTGTATTCTTCCATGTCCAGCACATAAACTGAGAATAATGGTTCACTTTGGAAAACAGAAAGGAAAACATCAGACACTGACACCATTAGCTGTACTTCTTTCGCAGATGTCTGTGTGTGAGAGAGAAAGAGAAAGAAAGTGGCAGGGAAAGGAGCAGAAAAAAAATGTTTGAGTTTGTCAAAATAACCCCTTCTGCTGTTTAGAATACTTTGAGAACTGTGATACTCCAGCTTGATCAGACGTTTCCATGGAGCGTACTGCATTGCCTGCCGGCTGCGGTGCACAGCTGCCTGCAGATAGGAAAGCAGCTCTCCAGCACAAACCCAGGTACCAAAAGCAGTAGGTCTGCAATACTTCAGGCCTCTGCATGGGTTAATTGGGACCAGCCTGTTTTAAGCAAGCTGGAAAGGTGGTTGGCTGCTTCCAGTGCTGCCTGAGCACTGAAATATCTTTCCTCTGTAATAATGAAAGTCCTTATGTGAGTAAAGGGCCCATACTATAAGAAAGGGCTGTACAAATGTCATGCAATATGGAGACTAATTGCATAGTTATACATATCACAAAAGACTTTATCCATGCAAAGATTGCTGTATGTACCAGAAAGGAAAACTTCCAGCACACTCTGCACAGAGATGAGGAGAAAACCCAACACGGCATACTTCCACAAATTCGGGTGGGGGGTGAAACATTTACCCTTAAGACCAAGCTCATCCAAATTTGGCAAGAAAAATTTGTATTGATATAAACCGAGGAGGGGAGAGGAATGTGGAGGGAAGGGAAGGGAAGAGAAGGGGAGTTTATTTCTGTGTGCCCATGGTGTGTTGGTCAGTGAGGCTGCAAGACTTGGAGCATGGATATCCCTGCTGGTATGATACTGGTAGCTGCTTGGTGTCCTTGGGCCACAGATGTTTGGTCCTAGTGTTGATGTCCAATATGCCCAGCTACTGAGGCAGATGGCGAACAGCAAAATATTTCTGAACTTTTGGAAATATACCACCCTGGAGCCCAACAAGGGAGATAGCTGAAATTGGAAAATAATGTAATAGAATATTTTATATTCCACAAAAGGCGTTAAGGCTGGGAAGACTGCCATTTCTGGAAGGGCAGTTTGGCTGACTTCCTTGTGTTGTGCTCAGCTTTATAATGACCCTCCATTTGTACCCCTTTCCTCTTTAGACTGAAACAGGGATTTGTACTCCATTTCACACACACAAATGCATACACACACACACGCGCACACACACACTCACAAGACAACAGCAATTGATATTGAAGGTAAATATCTGTGGACTCATGAAAAAGGAGGCAGACTTTAGCTCAGTCTTTCTGCATCAAATTATAGATATCTTTATTTTCATTGTGTGTGACTTACTGAAAATGTCTCACCTCTTTGAAGATGTGTCCATACATCCGTGGGTCTATCTATCTTCTCTAGAACAGGAGAGAAGGAGAGAAACGGAGATTAATAACAGTAAGATCCTTGATTCAGCAAAAGACTTAACCATTTATTTAAATTCAAGCAACCAGGTGGAAATCAACAGACAGTTCACTTACTGATATTTCACTTGATATCTGTAGGACACTAGTAGGCTTGATATGAAATATGTGCCTGAGAGTTTTTCAGGGCAAAAAAATTTGCATTTTAGTGTATTTATTTACTTTGTAAGTGATGGCTTTGGGGAAGGATTAAGCTTTTCTTTTCTTTTCTTTTCTTTTTTTTTTTTTTGCACTTTTTTTTTCCTGAAGGATGCAATTACAGTGCTACTGAGAGAGACTGAATTGCTTGGGGGCTTTCCCATAGCAACAGCTTTTCAATTTTCAGTGTTAAAAACTCACTTTGGGGCAAATTCTTTCCTGAAAGAGGAGGCCAGGTCTTTTTCTTTTGAGCAAATAATGTCGAACAAATAGCTGTTTGTATGATTTCTACTTGTTTCAGACTCATGAAATTCTGTAGTTGAGCAGGGTGGAAAGGGAGCTCCAAGCAAAACAGTTACGATAAACAGACTCAGTGGGCTCGATGGGCTTGGCAGGGGTGTTTGCTGAGCTCCGTCCAGGGATACTGCTAACAGGCGGTTAAGGATAAATAGCACCAGTGAATGACTAACAGTGACTTCAGTGCAAAATATATTTATCGGTTCTGCTTCCAAGATAAGTCATGGATTAAAGCATTCTAGACAATTTCTTGGTTTTGTAGTATCTGAATTCACTTTGCATATATTTTTAATATGGGATTTTGGGTGAATTCTACTGGACAATTTAATTCATCTTGACATTGCAAAATTTCTGCAGTAGAGTGAATGGTAACTCAATGTTGTTTGCAACAGAAAGGTTTAAAATGAGGAAATGGGAAAATATGTAATTTTGCTGGAGTAGTTCAAGATGTGCAAAGACTATAAAACACTCTGCTCTGAACAGATGTTTAAATATTTTCTCTCCAGAGTGTCAATTTGTTTATATTCTCTGCAGAATACACTGATGTCTCTGAGATTGAGAATCATTGCTTGAGGGTGTAACATGGGCCACACAACTGTTCTCAGACTGGTGGTTTCTGAAGTGATAGACTATAACAGAGGGAAGCACCATTTATGGGCTTAATGGCTGAATGAATTGAAAATCTTTGCAGTAACTGGAGATAGGTGTCAAGCATATTTTTCCTATCAGTATTGCCACCACAGCTGTAGTAACATCTTATGTATGTTACTGAATTTCTCCTCCCAAGAATTCACTGCGGTATGGAAATAGCATCATCTCTTTTTTAAAAAATGGAGAACTAAGTGTGGCCTCTCTATTTCATGCCATGAAGGATTATTCTTGAAATACCCAGGTAGGTTCAGCAGAGTTATGTGATTGCCTGCAGGGACATTGCTATGGATCCAAAAGGCTAGCACAGGCCTCAGAGACTATATGGCCACATTAGGACCGTGCTGGGTCCTTGGTAATTAGCCTTATCTCTCAGGAAGAGGGCTATTAGTTCAGAGTGAGCACTTTGGCTAACAGGGTTAGTCTGGGAATCCCTTTTGGTGGGTTACACAGCTGCCTGGAGTGAATGAGGCCAGTGTCATACATTGTGTCCCGTTGAGATTTTTGATCTGTTCTTCTTAGCAAAAATACCACTTTGAAATAAATGCTGAAATATCTTTTGGGAAGTTACATAGAGGCAGATTTTCATGTTAGGCAGGGAATCTTTGGCAGCTGGACCTGTGAGTCCCAGTCCAACAGCATGTCCCCTTACCTAGAGCAATGCTAAACAGCTGGTGGGTCTTGCTGAAGGCAAGTGCTTAAGACTTCTTCAGCTGGGACTTCAGTGATGTTTCTCAAGTTTTGCTGACCTCTTTAAAAACAAACAAACAAAAAAAACCTATAGTAAGTATAATCATATACATACTAAACATGTTAGTGTACGTATGAACTACTTTTAACCAGACCAATGCTTTCTTATTCTGTTCTGAACATGAAAATTTTGTCTGGGGCTCGTTGGTGTACACATAACTTGACTTCCCTGCTATTCATATCTGTGAAGGTATCTCTGGCACAAAAGGTGCTGTTTAAATAAAAGATATCATTTATAAAACTCCCACTTTATGTACAAGGTGCCAGCAGGCCAAATCGATTTTCTCTTTAATTGCAATGACTATTAGCTATTCATGCTAGTGCTACTTATTGTAATGGACATAAGGCTTTGCATTAAAGGATGTTCTCATTCCAGTACAGAGGGATTTACATGTGTATGGAAACTTTCAATAACAGTTAATATGCAATTGTAGAAATCCCTCTGCACAGGGATTATACTCCGAGCTTTCACCATCTGTTCTGTCCTCTAATGATGAATCCAGCATCATAATATTCATAATACACTTCTTTAAAAGTGAGGTAAGAGTCATTTAAATGTGAGTCTACTGTCCTTTTTTTGTAGGGAAACTTGCCTCCGCCTTGTTTACTGAGAGAAAGATACCCTGTACGACACTGAGAGCTGTTGTTTTTCCTTGGTGCTTTGATCCCGGAAGGTCTGAGAACTGATGCCCAGGCCTGCCCACATTTCCAAATTTAAGCCTCATGTCCTTCAAAAATAGAGTATGAATATTCACAGCACTGTGTGTTTAAGAATGTTATGAGCAGGGCTGCGATAATGATGTGTGTTTTTTTTTTTCTGATCCCATCAGCCTCATTTACTCACGGAATTATAGAAACTTCTCAGTTTGGTTGTGATTCTGATGGTAATATAAATTTAATGGCAAATATGGGATGGGAAGAAAGAGAAGATTTGTTTAGCTTCTGAAACCTCATAGCCTAATATTACCACCTGACGCCATACAAGAAGCAAGGAACTAAGCGGCATCATTAAAGTGCTTGCAACTCTAACATACAGTGACAGAATTGCTGAAAAATGTATGCATGCGACAGAGAGAACTCATTTCGTTTTTGCCTCTTGCCCCAGTTTTCATCAAGGATGGCAAAATTGTCAGGAAGGAACAATAGTGAAAAATAGAGCTGAAGCAGACACAGATGTTTGTACAGCTTTCCCAGAGCTATGTCCTTCTTTACTTCTCCATAGTGAGACAGCGCTGCACTGATGGGTGATTGCTCAGAGACGGAAGTATATTTTTAATGTGCTCATACCCGTCTGGAAGCTGTTATCTGTCATGCTGACAGAGATATAGTGGTCTACCAAAGCTGCAGTGAGCACCTTTCGAAGCACATCAGTTCTGTCCTACGTATTGATGTGGCATTTACAGTAAGTCTAATGCTGTTCCTCCCTTCCTGTACTAGGTTTAAGTAATTCAGAGATGAGAAATAGAGGGAAGATGGCTCCGAGTTGCTTCAAACTCCCCATTTACTTGATGCATCATGTGTCCCCGCTGACTCTTGCCAAAAGTGAGAGCAGACCTGTAGGGAGTATCTCTGGAGCGCGGTTTCAGGCTGGAGCCTGCACCTTGCGGACTCAGGACCTGTGTGATGTAAGTAGTGCAGAAGGACAACTGACATCATAGCAGACCACATGTTTATGAAATAACCCTGGGGTAGAAGAGGTAGATGACATATTGCACGGCAGGAAGGTGCTATTTCTTCGCTTGAATACTCCCTTCTTTCCCCTATCTGTTCATCTTCGGAACCCAGATAAAGCAAAATCATGCAGCCCTATGTCCTATGGTCACCTACTCGTGCCAATGCAGCTGCAGACTCAAAAGTAAAAGATAGTGAGGAGAGCAGGAGCTCTGCACCCGGGAACATCACATTGCTCCCCTTAATTCCTACAATGCCATCCACTGGCTATGGAGAGCACCCTGCCTGGTTGCCTAGCTTTAAAACTAAATATTCAAGATAAGAATTTTCTGAGAACGCTAAGGGATTTAGATTCACCCTTTGCATTAATTTTAAAGGATGATATGTCTGAATTACCTACTATGCTTGGGAAAGTCTTGGCCTCTGGTTTTATTTATTATTTATTGAACATTGCCTGAGTAAACTGAACTTGTTAGCACAAAGATGATATGGCAGGAAGAATGATCTTAAAAGATGCCAGATTGTTCTTGCAGTTATACTGCATCACTCTTTCTTTTTTATTACTGTTTGTATTACTGTAGCACCTTGAGACTCACAGCAGAGACGAAGATCTCTCCATTTCAGCTTTTGTTTGAACACACACTAGGAGCATATCCCCATATTAAGAGCTCCTGATTTCAGTGGATAAGGTGAAACTCTGAAAGAAGAAACAAGTTTGGAGAGAAAAAGTGTGTTTGCCCAAGTCATACAACAGATCATCTGTAGGAGCAGACCTAAAACTAAGGTATCTTGAACTCCTTGTCCATTTAGACCCTACTGCTCCTCTTCTTCCTCAGAGCAGTGTGGCACACTGTGCTAATTACTACTCTGCAATACATACATAATGGGTTACATCAGTCCTAGTAAAATTATTCTCCTTTTTGGCTCCTCAGCAGACTCATTTTCTGCTTATCAGTTTTATTTTGACAGGCCTGACATTACAGGGGAAGAAATATATATTTGTTCACAGCCAAAACTTACTGTGTTACTGGATTTCCTTAACTGGACCTGAGAAAACACAGTGCAGCCTGATGCTTTTAGAAATCATAAATCTTTAGCAACCTCTCCAAAAAATCAAAGAATGAAAGCCCAAAATACAGCATAGCTTAGATGAAAATTGCATACAATTTTTATTCAGTTAGCTATATAATTGCTGCAGTGTCACTTATAATGCTGATGCTGAGAGACTGGGTGTCATCTCTTCCTTCCTCATAAACTGTGGTTGTTCTTACAGTGTTCCTGTACAAACAGTATTGTTCTCAATCAGGCACTGAAACTCTTGGGTGAAGGACCATTAACTGAGGCAGGAGGAATTGTTGCCTGTGTTCTCTTATGGGGGCAGTCAGGAAAGAAAAATAGTCATTCCTGAGGCTCTTGCCTACTGGTTCCTACCAAGAGAGTCTTAACCTCTTTACGGCTATGTGGATATATGCTGTATGTCAAGGTTTACTGCACCTGTGGTGCTCTGTGCAGAATATGTGCCCTGCCACGTTGTTGGCCTCTTTTTGCAAATGGAGACCTGCTGAGGATGGGGAGTCTGATCTCATCTCGCCTTGTCTCGCCTCGTCTCTCGCAGGGCTGCTGGACAAGGGCTTCATTCCCTCCCCACGTAGCTGAGCGACATGGCTATTCATCACATCCCCCCAGCCACAAATGAGGTTGCGGGCTGGGCACATCCACAAGCGCAACTTGTATGAGGAGCAGAGCCAAAAAACAGGCTCCATGCATCTGTGTGTGCAGAAACTTTATTTCTCCTTTGCTTATATTTATTCCTTCTTCTGCATTTAGCCATGTAAATTTGTCTGTGTTCACAGAGTGAAGGAAGGAGATATGTATTGCCTTCCAGGTCCAGCACAGCAGCCTTTAACCCATCCTCTTGCTGCAGGGATGAAACATGATTACAAGGGACATGCCCAAAGGCCTCTTGCCATCAGCCAGCTAGGGCTAGGCTGTTTTCTGGGCTTCGTTGTGCTTTCTGCTGTTCTCCATTATGAACCATGAAGAAATTGTATCCTGGAGGGGACAAATGTAATTCTTTTCACATCCTCATGCCAGAGAAAAGTCTATATCAATACTTCTATATTTTGCATTGTCTTACCTTCAGTTTTTCATTGGATGGTTGAACACATGTTTTTTTTCATGTCTTGGCCACAGATGGCTTTTTTTGTCTGTATGCTAATACAAGATTTGGTGCCTAAAGCCATTTTGTGCCATATACACATCCCCACATGTCTTACTCTTTGAATGCGCAGTCAAAAGATGACACTGCACTCTCGCTTTCATTTGCTGTGGGCATATTGCATCTCTAAAGGAATGAAATGGTTGAGATGCTGATGCAGTTCTGCCTCATGTTAGGTAGCTAGGTAGAAGAGCTGGAAGAGAAGGCAGTGGTAGCTGGAGGAGAAGATAGCTTCAAGAGGCAAAGCCCTAGGCTCTTTCACCCCTCATCTGTGAGGAGTGTAACCACACTCACCCATCTCCAAAGTCCAAAGCCTCTTCTGTTTTTAGTAAAGGGCTGGGTGCATCTGGGCTGACCTCTAATGGCTCTGGCCTGCAAGAGACACAAGAGCATAGGGTGCTATTCCTTTGCCTGAGGATACTGGGAAATCTCAGTGCCGCACTGCAGAAACTTAATAATGTATTTTCAAATATCAGTCACCGAGATCTCATTAAAGTCACTATTTCCCAGTTCTCCACCCCATTTTCTATCATATAGTTATTCCTTGAATTGAACAATTAATAAGTAATGCTCAGATCTGTACTGATCTCATAATACTCTGTAAACTTTTAAAGACTATTTCAATATACATTTCAACAGGCCAATTTGGGAGAAGGTTTAGCCCTGCAGAGAGCCAGCCTTTTGATTTGAACACAGTCTCATCAGCAGGCAATTAAACCAGGTCATCTGTGGCAGACAGAAAAAGAACAGGGCCTGAAACAAGTGCTAACGGACCAAATCAGCTGAAGTCTGATGTGGGCCCTTCCTAGGACAGTTGCTGGATGAAATGGGATCTGACACTGAGCTCTGTCCCTTTCAAACCCCATAAAACTGGCAGAGCTATACATTTATAGAAGAGAAACTAAAGTACCTGCTCTAGTCCAAGTCAGAAACTGTTAAAAACAGACACTTTCTGCAAGGAAGGAGTCCATGAGTTACTGAAATATGCAAAGCTGTTATCCTGCCTTGTCCTAAAATGGCCCAGCACAGGTGGAGCAGGGATGACCCTAAGACCGTAGAGGCAGCCCTGGGCTCCCACCCTTGTCTCCAGTTTGCCCTCTAGCATAAAGCTCAAAGGCAGCCTTGCTTTTAGCTTTCTTACGGGCACAACCACCACTCCCCCTGCTTGGTGACTCTGAGCAGCCCCTACTCCTTAGGCCCTGCTCCCAGGATTACTTAAATTGCTTATCCCACCTCTCCAGGGTATAGTCCTCATTCCTGATGTTTTTAAGATGATGTTTTCCACCACCCAAGACTGCAATTGAATCCCACAACACCCGCCAGCAAAAGCTGTGCCCCTTCCAGGTCAGGTACAGGGACACTGAGGAAGGAAGTCTGAACCAAAGCATCCTGTGTGCACCCACTGCCTCACAGGCCTTTCTGCTCAGATTTACACAGCGAGAGAGATGCAAAATAATCCCATTAATAAACTTGCTCTGGTTCTTCCTCTCGGAACAAGGTTTCAGTAAAAGAGGAACCATCGGCATGAGGAATGAACAGCTTTTTCCCCCCTGTCAGTTCTTTTGGCTGTCACCAGCCAATGCACTCCTGCAGTAGGAAGCACCCATGTCGCAGGGATAATCTCTGTCCCTTGGTTAGAGAATACCATTTAGTGTCATTTCTCTGGCATACCCTGCAGGAAGCAAAAGCAGGATTTGACTCAAATGAAAGACTCAAATGACCCTTATAAAAGCAGAAAACCATGCTAGCTTTCAGAGTAACAGAAAGATGGATAAAGTGCATATCAATATAGCAGGTGAATGTATTTCACTATTTCTGTCTGACTTACAAATCACTTTACAGGTAGTCACCATGCTCTGGTATAGGGCAGAAATCACAGTGAGGTCATGTAAGCTGCCAATTACAAAACCCCTCTGAACTCCAGGGAGAAAAATCCTTCTGCTTTTAAAATGAGCGTGCTCAGAGTGCCCTGGGTGTACACAGAGCAAAGTCCTGCTTGTCTTCACTGCTCAGTGGTACGCGGGAGACAAAATATTGCTTTATGTGAAATGTTTATTTAGAGGGCTGTGTACAGGGGGATGATAGTCCCAATATACTCTGTTTTTTAAAATGAAACTGTCCTGTTTTGTGTGTGCGTGTGTGTTTGCTGTTTCTGCCCTTTAAATGGAACTAAAAAGTGTCAGTGCTTCATCCAAATGTCACATCAAGCCTGACAGCAGGAGACACGTTTCAGTGGTAAAGGAGCCAAAATAAATGGAGTGCTTGGGAGAATAGCCTGGGATTTGGGTGGGAGTGGGAAGAGGCTTACTGCTGGGATGGCTGGCCCACAGTATAAATAATGAAAGCAGTGCTCTTCCTTCAGCCTTGCACTAGATACTTCATCCCATCAATTGTTTCTATTGCTGTTCTGTTTATATCTTGTTTTAGCCTGTATTGTTTTTTTCCCCTCTTTTTATAAAGCCCTACAAAAGAAAAAGCAGTCGCATTGTGATAAGGTAAAGCAACATATCACAGTTCCACTCCAGCAGTGATCTCCCCAAAATAAATTAGAAAAAAAATCTCTCCCTTCTGTCACACAGCAACTTCCAAACTATTACTAACAGCAGACAAAGTCCATAAATCATTTCTAAATTGCCTATCAGGCCACAGTTGGGCTTTTATCTACAAAATAAAGTAGGGCAAACATATAAGGTCAATAAAGTTTAAGAATGTACTATTTACCAATGGTAATTAAAACCCAAGTACTCTAGGGCAGGCACACTGTTGCAAGAATGGACTCCAGGCTGATGTAAATGGGCACAGCTCTGTTGGCCACTGTGAGGCAAATCTCACTAACCTTAGCTGAAGATTTGTTCCTTACACATCTTATTTTGCTACCAAAGGACCAGGTTTTCTTTCCTTACATTAAATAATCCCAAACTGATTTCAGTGGGACTATTTGAGTAGCAAGGTACTACTCAGCTTGAGTAGGGATGGTTGTATTTGGCCTGTGGTGTGCAACAGATATAAAGCTGGGTTTTTTTAAGCCTATAAAACTGATGTTTTTCTTTAAATACCCTTTTCAAAGACTATAATGCAAGTCATTCATGCCATTTATCTTTGTCTTATTTAAATGGCAGTGATAATGTATGGAAATAGTCCTAATCAGGGAATTAGTTGGTGCAATTGGATTTTGTGGGCATTTATACTAATGAAGGGGTTAAGATGGTGGAGTGATCCATGTCCCTTCCCTGGACACATAGCGTGATAATGTCAGATTTCTGAAGTCACGCTATTCTGTCAGCTCTCTTCTTATCAAGCAGGTGGCAAGTGAAAAGTTATTCAAGGATGATGTTATGTACCCTTCATGAATTATGCATCTTAAACAAACTTACATGATCTGAAGCACTCAAGTGGAAGCCTTTTAGCTAGAAGCAAGCCACTGGAGAGCTTAGCTACAGATCTCCAATGATGGTTTAAAATAGCTCGCTGTAGTATGCCCGCTCTCGCTCCTTCTTTGATTCGATGGCCCATGCTTCACTTCATTTGCTTGCCATGGCTGCAATGGAGCTTCTGAAATCCCTGCAGGAAAGGCCCATCTTACAGCACCTTCACAGGTTAAAAAGGCTGTGCTTCTTTCTGCTGGGGGCTTTGTCTTTTGATGGGTTTGGGGGGAGGTGCTGCCTTGGTTTGCAAGGAGGAGAAGGAGAAAGAGAAGTTTTTGCCAAGGTCACTGTTTTTTCCTTTCATGAAAATATAATGAATGTTGTTTTAATATTTGCTTTCAGTGAAAGGGGATCGTGCTGTGTCTTCATTGCAGCTACAGGCTGGCTGAGGAAATGCATTAGTCGCTCTGCCACCTAATCAGCCTGTGACAATATTACCTTGCACTAATTAATTGTTTCCTCTCTGGAATGCACTGTTTGGGTGCAAGATATAGTATTTCCTTTCTGATCCTCTGATGATGTTAATTTGGTGGGAAGGCGGGTGGACTGTCTACTTGCATAGTGTAGGACATGCTTTTTCAGCACTGTTAGTTCCTCGTGCAGAGGGAAGAATTAAATTAGAATTTAATTTTATTGCTCTGTGCAGTCAGACTGGAAGGAGGCTGCCTTCTCTAGACACTGTGTTGCGATTTCACTGTGGTACACCACCAAACTTACCCTGGATAGGGCTTTATTCCATTAGAAGGTCCATCAGCCTCACATAAGGCATTTCACACAGAGCAGAAGCATACAAATAAGGGCAATATAGTGCAGCTTATCATAGACTGATTACCAGAGCACCAGTCACCTGGCATTCAGACCATGCTGGTGGTGTTGATGCTACAGGTGGCTTCTCCTTTGGTTCTTCTGTGTTTCTTTGTTCCTCTGTGCTGTGAGCATCAATGTCTACTAACCAAGGACACTGTTTCCCTGACCTAGTCCTCATCCTACACAATCACAGGCAATAGCAGCTTTGCCACTGATTTCTATGAAACAGGAGCAAGCCTGTATGCTCTACCTCCTCGCTCACTGAGCCAAGAGTGATGACGTTACAGACTGGGTGAAGGGACAGAGTACACCCTCAGCAAGTTTGCTGATGATACAAAACTGGGAGGAGTGGCGGATACGCCAGAGGGCTGTGCTGCCATTCAGAGGGACCTCAACAGGCTGGAGAGATGGGCAGAGAGGAACCTCACGAAGTTCAACAAAGTGCAGGGTCCTGCACCTAGGGAGGAATAACCCCATGCACCAGTACAGGCTGAAGGCTGACCTGCTGGAAAGCAGCTCTGAGGAGAAGGACCTGGGAGTGCTGGTGGGCAAGCTAACCATGAACCAGCAATGTGCCCTTGTGGCCAAGAAGGCCAATGGTATCCTGGGGTGGATTAGGAAGAGTGTTGCCAGCAGGTCGAGGGAGGTGATCCTCCCCCTCTACTCAGCCCCGGTGAGGCCACATCTGGAGTACTGTGTCCAGTTCTGGCCTCCCCAGTACAAGAAAGACATGGAGCTACTGGAGCAAGTTCAACAGAGGGCTACTAAGATGGTTAAGGGACTGGAGCATCTCTCATATGAGGAAAGGCTGAGAGAGCTGGGCCTGTTTAGCCTGGAGAAGAGAAGACTGACGGGGGATCTTATCAATGTGTATAAGTATCTGAAGGGAGGGTGTAAGTGGATGGGGACAGAGTCTTTGCAGGGGTGCGCAGCGATGGACGAGAGGCAATGGTCGCAAACTGAAACATGGGAAGTTCTGTCTGAACATGAGGAAAATCTTTACTGTGAGGGTAACAGAGCACTGGAGCAGGTTGCCCAGAGAGGTTGTGGAGTCCCTTCCTTGGAGATATTCAAAGGACGTCTGGACAAAGTCCTGGGCAACATGCTGTAGGTGACCCTGCTTGAGCAGGGGAGTTGGACTAGATGATCTCCAGAGGTCCCTTCCAACCTCAACCATTCTGTGATTCTGCCCTCAGAAGGAGCCCCAGGATGGGTTGTGTGTCCTTCTCATAGGTGTTGGTGTTAGAGCAGGGAGCTGGAAAGCAACTTGTAGCCTGACCAGTCCCATGTGACCAACTTGCCCTGGTCCTGACCAATCCCATGTGGCCAGCTCACCCTGCTGCTGTCCAGTCATCTTCAGCCACTCTCCACTATTTAAAGGCTTAAAAGAAGGCTAGTCCCCTCCTTTGGCCATCAGATACCCAGTCTAGCCTGATGTCTGCAGGGTGCCTTCCCAGATGGTGGAGCAGGAGACACGCTTGAGAGCTTCACATTCCAAAGTAAAAGGTCAGACTTTGCTCTGATTTGATAGTGCTCTTGTTGAAATTGTTTGGTTTCCTTGTGACTTTCCGTTATGGGCAACCAACAGTCATGCAAGCAGTTTACTTGTGTCAGCAACCCTGTGGGGGCCGTGAGTGAGTGAAGACTGTAGGCTTGAGACAGGAGATTTTATACAAACAGCTTTGCATATGTCTGGGAATGGAAGTATTTTACATAATTCTACTCGCAGTGATGCGTTTGGGGAGCTGGTGTTAGTAGGCCAAATGCTTTAGCAAACTTTCTAAGAGGCATGGTTTTCATCTTGTCAGGCACTCTGTAACTAAAATCCTCATGGGGTATTTTGAAACTAGCATGTAGCTTAAAATATTTTTCCAGCTAGCACTAATACTTTTTTACAAAAACACAGTGAAAAATAATATATTTTCTCTCATGGGTTGTATCAGGATGAGATATTGGGGCCTTTCCACATTTCATGTTATGTCAAAGATACACAGATTGGAAAGTCTGCCAAAACAGAGAGAAGGAAGAAGGAAAATCTTAGAAGTTTCAGTGTGTCTTTAAAGGGTATAAGTGATTAAAATGGCTGTTGCTCTTAGATTTTTAAGCAATTTGTGAAGAAAAGCCATGGGCAATAGCAGGTGGATACTGTATATTGAAAAGCTATTATATAGTTTTGTGACGGTAGCAAGACAAAGCCAACCTATGCCGGACCCTATGTTCAACACACCTTACACGTCAGTCTGTACTTGTACTGTACTTTTATTGTTGGAGCTCGATAACAAGGTCTTGTCTTCTGACACTTAATGTTTCCTTATAGCACTTTGGTCTGTCTGCAAATGTTAGCTAGTTGATTCTTGTCTGCAATGTCTCTCCTAGGCTAAGAAATTTTCCCGGGTTTGAGGGAGCAGGTGATTGATCTGTTTGTGTAGTGGTGAGACTGTCTTTTTAAGTGACTGTGTGCAAGAACTGGAAGAAAGATATTTAAGATATTTTTCAGTAACCACTTAACCACTTCTACTTTCTGGAGGAGTAAAAACTGCCTGGTTCAAGTTTGCAAGTACCTTTCTAAAGTTCAGCATACATGAGAATTTTTTATGCCTACTCTGGTAGGAACTTAGTCCTCCAGTAGTGTGCCCTATACTGTGACTTCAGAGTGATTACTTGATGCTTGTTAACTCCTATAGGGAAGACCAAAATCTGGGTAATCTGGAAAAGATTCTGGTTTTGTGTGTGAGTTTCTAACTTGGCTACTGTATCCTACATCTTAGTGCTTGGGTCAACACTGAGATATCATTGAGGTGGAGTGTAGCATCTAAAGCAAGATTTTCCTGATCTATGAAATAGGTGTTTAGGTGACTAGTTTCAAAGGGTGTCGCTGGAACAGGACATTTTAAGGCTCTGATCTGGGAAATGAAGGTTTTAGAAAACAGAAATCACTTACTACAATGCAAAGTTGCTAGTTTGGGTTTGTACTCTTTTCCCTTCATCTTTGGGATGATGTAGTAGTCATATGATGGGCTGCAGTAAAAAAATGACATTTCATGTGAAAATCACAACTCATTCCCTGCATATGCACAGGTTACTAGACCTATTTTATCTTTAGAGTTTGTGTATTCAGAAAACATATTTTCACTTCAGGTAAAGATTTCTTGGAGTCAAACTCCCTGTGAGTACAACACCTTCAAATGCAATTTGGACTGCTGCATTTGTGATATGATTAGCTTTTTTATTATCCTAGTTTTGACTGAAGGATATAATGAATTTTCTGAAATGTTTGTAATGAATGTGAAGAATAGCTGAGAAAATGCGCCATTTCACTAGCTTAACTGTATATCCAGCCTTTTTGCAAATGCAGTTCTAGAAATATAGCTTAATATAAATCTTCAACTGCTTGATTCTGTGACAAGAGCAGAAGTGGATACCAAGGAGAGAATTCAGGTTGCTAGAATCTAGATGCACCATGTTCCTCCACATTATTTCTAAAACAAATCTGAGACAGTCCAGCTAGCCAAGCAAGTATTTAAATACCAGTGTGTACTCAAGAGAAGAGCTAGGTTTATTGAGTGCAAATGTTTTTTTAAAAAAAAAAAAAAAAATCTAAAGAACAAAGGAGCTCAGCTTGACCCTGTAAGATCCCCCTTTAATCACTACTTTGATCAGAGTTTTCCCCACGGAGCTCTCTCGGCGTTTGAAAACATCTTCCTTGGCACGCAAGCAGGCTCCTTGCGGACTAAAACAGTGATCTGCCAGACACCCAGCACAGGAGAGTGTGCTCTTCGAGACTGTCACGGCACCAGCGCTGCCCTTCTCTGACCCCTCCTATTGCCCTTTCCAGTTGTATAACTTCCTATAGTTTCTCATCCTTGGATAAGGACATTAAATCTATAAAATCAGTTGCAACCAAAATTACTTGGTTAAGGTGTCTGTAATTAAACTCCAGAGGACATTTTAAAATGTATTTTTAAGATCTGATTTGCCTAGCTGTAGGTGCAGTAAAAATACAAATTAGGAATTGGGAAAGAGATTATTGCAATTATTTAAGAGTGACAGTATATTGGCAAGTGCTCGTTGTCTTTATTGAGACCAATATGCTAGCCATATTAATGCATAGCATGCTTACTTGGTGAAGGGAGAGAAGAAAGAATGGCAGCCCTGGTCCCTCTCGTGTAAATTGGCTTTAATTTACTTCGTGGTCTTCCCCACTGTTTAGACTTGATCTGCTATGACATTTTGCCTTGGAAATCATTCTTGTCTACTTAGCACTTGGACACTTACTGAAAAGGTTAAAATAATTTCTCCAGTTTTTCTTTGAGCAAATTCTGCTTGGAGACTCCACCAGCCAGACTGTGGCCTGGGTGCTTGGTGGGTACTTTGCACCCAGGTGTTCCCACAGAAGTTGGTGGCTTTGCTGAGACCAGAATTTGACCTTTTAGCTGAGTGTGTCAAGTGCATTCTTATTTTGTCACGTTCTTTTTCTTAAGCCGGTTAAGATGACATTAGCAAGCCAAACTAGAGCTAACTCATTACTGTAAATAAAGGGAAATTATAATTATTATAATGAAAAAATTAAGTCCCAGTCCTTAGTTATCTGGCTGATCCTGTGGAAGAGAGTGGGTCTCTTACCCTCAGTAAAGTCTAAGGGAGACAGGAGGAAGCTTGCAAGCTGTTTTAGTGATTATGAATTGCCGATGAGAGAAAGGATTGAAAGTTTTCAAAGGCTTGTAAAGACAATATTCTTTGGAGTGTTTAATTGGGGACTTTCAGATAAAATTCTAATCTAAAATATAAACAGCTCTTCCAATTTGGTGCAGGAAGTAAAAAGTTTCCTTAAGACCAAAAATATGGTCATTAATTGTTGCAAAAGGATTCAAGTAGCTTCTGAAGCATATGTAACCTCACTGATCAAACTTAGAGGCACAACAAATCCGCTTTAGACAGATGTCTACTTTTAATTTGGATTAATTTCTTACTATTGCTATGTAAACACCACCAGTTATATACCAGTTAAACCAGTATAAATTCAGAATGTATCAAATAAGTTATTCTAGGATTTCAAGATTTGGCTAGGCAAAGGCACAGCTGACCTGATCCAGTATTGATGGTAGTCCTGCTTGGAGCAGGAGATTGCTCTAGATGACCTCCATAAACCCCTTCCACCCAACACTTCTATGTTGTGCACCAGTGTAACTGAGCACGTCGTGCTAGCTGCCCTGGCCAGCTCAGTCTTAGAGCTGATTTTTTATAGCAGGTACTCTAAAATATTTGAATAGAAGTACTATTATATTTTTGAAACTTCCAGATAATTTTGTAAAAATGTAGATATGGAAAACAGATGATTACGTAGTCAAAGTGACATTCTAGCATATGATGATAGTATCTCAGCTGGGCTTTTAAAACTCTGTTTTAAACTTTGTTTTAATTTTAAGCAAACTGAAACTGTCAGAATAAATCTGCTTCATCGGGTATAGGGATTATCTTAAGGCCTTTGCTTTGTTCAGCATATATAAATGAAACTGGAAAAATATATTGATAAGTTTAAAATGCTCTGGGGATCACCTAAAGTCCATTTAAATCAATGGAGAAACTCACAGATTCTGGTTTTTTAGAAGCTTTGGATTTACAAGAGCCCTTAGGGAGGGATTTTCAGTAGCACTTGTGTTCCTGAATTACATGGGCGCTTTATAAATCTCACCCTTTATCTCCAGTAAAGTCTCACAAATGAAGTCTGCTGAATTTGATTTACTCAGACTGGCAGGTTTTTACATGGATCTTCCAGGCAGGCATTTACTGGGAAAGGGGCTGAGCCTTCCCCTGCATTTCCCATCATCTCCTGAAAGATGATGACTTTTAGTTACCGCTTCTTGGCCAGGCTGCCTTCAGATCTGCCACCTCAAAGACAACATTTATGACTCTTCAAAGTAAAACTTGCTTATCTTTACTAGTCAGTAAAAAAAATTCAAAACATTTGAGGTAGAAATCTGGTTCTCATTCACACCAACAGCAAGACTTCCATGAGCATCAGCACAGCCAGAAGTTCCTCTGTAGAGAGACCCTGCACTGCCCTCTTTTAAATCCCCCTCCTTAAACTCACCAGTGCCACAGGGCTTGCTACTTAGTTGTGAAATTATTTTGGTTACAAAATGAACAAAGTCGCTTCACTAAAACATTTTATTTGATCTTGAGGAAAATAACTAGGCTTGCTTTTAGATCTTTTTAATGCCCTCTGTAAAATCTTTTTAATTCAAGTATCAGGTATTGGTTAGAAACAAAAAGGATGGGCAAATATTTTGTTTCAAAATATCAGATGGCACTAATCAGCTAACACCATTAACAAATTTTTGGTCACCTGATGCTACAACTTTTTGCTCCAGTACCTTTGCGGCTGCCTTCAGCAGCTGGCTGCAAGGATCAGTTTGGGAGCAGTGCTTGCTAGTGAGCACAGCACAGGGCTTGGGAAGTAACCAGGACAAACCAGGATACTTTCTACTTTGTGACTGCTAAGAAATGAGCCATCTAAAATAGTATATGAAATAACTAATCAAGAGACCAAAGGGCACCTCTTGGTTTAAAAACATAGCTAGCTTCCTTTACGCCACTGAAAATTGCCTCTACGTGCATCCCCAGAAGACCGAGTTTGTTCTGAATCATGTTTTCGCTAATCTTCCCCGAGCGATACTGTTAAACGCTGGCTGACCTGACTGCAATAGGACACCTGATTTCACAAGCTGAGCTTGTGTGTTTTTTAGGTTAAGGAGAAATCCGTACTTATAATAGTCTTCCCAACAGACTTCATTTATTCCTGTCAGGGCATACAGCACCCATTTTTAGATGCATTGAGCTGATTGTCTTTTTTTAATTGCATCAGTAATATTTTATATGTTCTGAAGTGGTATTAAAATTTAAATTATTTCAGCAAGCTAATAATTTATTTTCTACCTGGCAGTCAGACAGTCCCTCATGCATAAGAGTAGACAAAGAAGAGCGAGGGACAGTGTATTAAACATACTTTAAGACTGAAGCACCTTCTGCAGTCCTAGAGGGTGAAGAACAGACACTTTGATACAGTCTTTGTGGTTTATCGATCCTATTAACATTATCTTGTGGTAAAATCAATGCTGGGGTTTCAGTCTTGCAGGAGACATGTAAATGAGGAGATTAAAAAAAATATGCCAAGGTAAATGGTTTCCTGATGAAAAATGATATATGAGAAGAAAACAATGGGAACAAGGTGTGTGTTAAGCAAAGACATGGCCCTGAAAGGCACTGAGAGCTCCTGGTGTTGTAAGGATCCTGGACCCATGTGGCACGTTCTTGTCTCAACTTGACCTACGTGGCCTTTCTGCGCCCACAGTAGGGTGGTGTATGCAGACGTGGCAGCAATGGTCCCTCGCTGGCATGTTCTGAGCAAGTCTCTCGCATGCATTACAGCAGGATCCGTAGGGGCTGGGAACACGACAGCAGCCTCATCCTCGCTTTGGCAGCAGCCACGGTCCCAAATTCCCAATGCAGGAGGCACGAAGAGGCCTTGGCTGCAGTTCCAAGCCCCAGTGCCCTGATGCTGTGACCACTGCAGGATTTTTGGAGCAGATCCCATCCCTTTCTACCTCATGTTGATTTTTTTTGTTCCCCACCACCCCCAGACTAGCTAGTTATGTCCCATCTGATCAACTTTTCTGTCCTTCCTCACCTCGGGGCTATCTTTGCCTTTGTTAAGTCAAAGCTAAATGCAAAGACTGTCACATGTCTGTAGCTTTTTAATCAGTTCACTTGTCCATATATTTTCTTTTTCCACTTCAGTTCCTCCACACCTTTATCTAGAGAACAAGGGTGTCACCCTAAGCCCTCTCCTGCACCTGCAGCCCTGCATTTAGGGTGGTCTAGTTTAGATTTGATGGGGAAGAAAGGGGACTGCACAACCAACTATCTCAGTTTGGATGTGCATCCTGCAACTAGAATATGTGCTGCTCACCTGCCTGTGCTGTGGCCTTGGTAAGGCTCCATATGGATAATGCTGCAGCCACAAGGTCTCAGGAAAACCCCATGTAAAGGTGATGATCAGGAGAGAGTATGACGTAAGGGGAAAAACCTTAGGAGCAACTATATTCGTTTCCAAGTGTTTTAAAGGATTTTAGAATCAGATTTGCAAGTAACCAGCTGTAAGGCATTCATTCAAATCACAACATTACCCTGAAATTAAATAGTTCTCTCTTCCCCATTGCTATTACTGATGCTTTTCTTATTTAATTTTACCAACTTTTTGAAAATGACATGAACTTGTGCAATCACTTGGCTGAATGAATCTTCATTTTTAAAGGAAACTAAACAGGATGTCCCGGAAAAAATGAAGTCCAGCTCAATGCATACGTTTCACTTGGTGCTGAAAACTGCAGGTAGCTCTAATAGCATCTTTACCCTTGTGCACTGCTGCAGTAGGACGGCATCACTCACAGACAGCAGCGACGTCTCGGCTCTGCAGTCAGCGATGCACCCAGAATGACAGGGCCAAAATAAATCTATGCCTTACTATGGCTGGGACTGAACATAATAAAATGTCAGTGTCCTCTAGATTTATTCAGAGTGAATGGTGGTTTCCTTCTTTCTGAGCTTCAGACTTTTTGTTCTTCTCACACTAAGAGATGCACCTTTTTTAACAATGTGTTCTTAATGATCAATTAGTGAGTTACCAAGCCACAATCCATATTGGAGAATGACAAATTAGAAGTTTTTTGTGAGATGACTTTCCCCTCTAGTACATTTACATTAGTGTGGCTTCGTTTGCAGGGCAGCTTGATCAGAGGAGCTGTCTGTGCATGAATGAATGTATTGTTACATTGTTTTTTAAGTTCATATGATCTTAAAAATCTTAATTTATCTAGTTCCCCGCTCTCATCAGTTCAGCTGGGTTATTAATGAAAGGTAAAGTTGTTTGGTGGAAATTGTGGTGATGAAACATAAAAGCTGTGTGTTAAATCCTGCTTCCCTCCCCCCCACCCCAAAAAAACTTCTAGTTAATATTTTAAGGCCTGGCAGGTCTATGATCATTGCCTGCGCTCCTGGCGATCCGTATATTAGGGACTTCAGCAAACCGGCATCTGAACCACTTTGCAGAAAAGCTCCCTATCAGGGAATGTCTGTTCCCTGTTCCACTTCTGTAGCAATTTGTATTTTTGGTCTCACAATACCTTTTTGGCAGGAACTTCTGCCATGTCATTGTTTGAAAATATATTTCTTTTGGTTTGTTTAGCAGCTGTTCCTCGGTGCTTTTGTTGGGTTCCCCAGGGTTCCTGCTTTTATGAGAAAGAGGGAATGATCATTTCTTATCCAGCTTTGATTCTCCATTGATTATAGCACTACATCATGTCCTCCCTCAGTCATTTTCCTTTCAATTTTAGGAACATAAATAATACTGTTGACTTCCATGTGCCTAAAATTAAGCATGCTGTAAAGTGCTTTCCTGAGTCAGACCCAAAGCTTTCTGCCATTTGGCTGTTTGTTTGACTTTAGCCATAGTGGTGTTTGCTGTGCGCACACGTCCACAGGAGCCCCCTGTGCTCCGCTTTCCCCATGGAAATCCAGCGATGGGCATTCGGGGGTGCTGTTCCCAAGCACTGCCCTGGTCACCCTGGTGGCTTCCAGCACCTGTATTGAGGACCTAGAGCTGTAACCAGTGAAGTGAGAAGATGGGTGCATGTCCTTGATCTGAGCTTTTAGCCACCTGGTGCCCTGGGAAGACCCTTTATGTAGGAAATAAAGGGAGCAGCAAGTTTGGCCCAGAGGGATGGCAAAAAGCATGCCAGCCTGATGCCCTCAGGCTGTTCTCTGATGGGGTCTGAGCCCCTCCAACGAGAGCAGAGGACGCCCAGGGTGGCCGTGGCCAGAAGAGTGTGGCACCCTGCACTGCGTTTGCTCAGCTGCCAAGGCTGGCTCCTCAGCTGTGGTCTGGGTCAGGGCACAGGTTGAAGACGGGAGAAAAGGTCTGAGCTCTGCCCTGATTTTGGAGCAAACCTTGTCCACTGCATCCTCTCTGAAAACCTGTTCAGGCATCCATAGACGCATCTGTACATTACAGCATCTTTTCAATAAAGAAATCTATAGCTCAAAAAACCCACAATGACTAAACAAACAGATCAAGACTCATTAATAACTCCAGACTCCAGTGCCAGTTTAACAAGAGGAGCAATTTAATTGGGACCTAGACTGCTTTGTGTAGCTTCGTTAATGTAATTGAGTAATGCATATTGATTTTTCATGGGGCTCAAATCTTTTCTTCACCTTGTGTAAGAAAGCCTGTTAAGGAATTATTAATCACACTATAATTGCTTTAAGATCTATGCTCTAATTAAAACCATAAATTCTTTATTACATCTTTATTTTAATTAGACATCCAGAAAGACAATAATTTTTACAAGAAAACTCGTACAATAAAATTACCCCACTTAGCAATGCTTCGAAGAGCCTGTGCTCAGGACACACAGACTCCAATAGGACTCCTTAAATTAAGACATGCATGATTCAGTCATAATCAAAATTAAAGATGTCCTCTGAATGTAATTAAATAACTTTACAATAAAAGTTCTTCTCTGTGCAAAAGAACTGCATTCATCCACAAGGGTAAGACTTTACTTTCTCTTCTTGTTTTTCTTTTGTCTTTTAAAAATCTGGGATTGAAGAAGCATGTTCAGAAATTTTAAAAGGCTAATCAAAGATTTAAAGCATAATCCTATTGTAATGAAAATAAGCTTATTATCATAACCACCTTCTGGTATTTTCCATTGCATGTCTTTGTTCCTGCTATGATAGGTGCTTTCTGCCTGCCAGGAGGAATTAAAAATAAGTATATTTCTTAATCTATGTCAAAGGACCTGATCTTTCTGTTATTTAACCTGTTAGGCTAAATTTTGTTCTCCAGGACCAGATTTCCTGTAGTTTGTGTGGGTTGTTTTTATTTTTATAAACTGTAAGCTCCATGGGTCTTTATTACTAGAATACATTTGAATATACTTTGAAAACACACACTAAGTTTCACTTGTTTTTAAGATGAAAATTATTTTTGTAATGTGAAATGACACCATGGTTTCAGATGGAAACTAATCAATGGCGTGCTTGTTCTCAAGTCCAAAACTTTATCAAAAAGGTCAATAATTGGCTGTCTCAGACTGAAACTTTTCTTAGTATCTAAAAATAATTCTGAGCCATCAATTTATCCCAGTTCAGGATAAAATGTCTCAGACTGCTCAAAATGCTCATGGAGCAAACCTTACAGGTTCCCCACTGAAGACAGCATGCGCCAGAAATATTTATCATGAGTCTGCGATCTGCCCTTGCAATGGGTATTTTGTTTATGGCAATTGCCTCATTGCAGCCAGTTAAGGAACCTGGGATAAACGCAACATGCTTTTATCCATATTTATTTTGTGGGATAAATGTACCAGTTCATTCCTACTTGCAAAGCAGATTTTAAATGGTAGCTGTGTGCAAACCACCAGGTGTAAACTGCAGTGATGTGCTTGTTACAGAAATGAATGCCTGTATCCCATTTTCCTCAAAGACTCGGTGTTGTATCTCCTTTCAAATCCCAGAATGCTACTTCAGAGTGATGTTTTACTATTTAGGCTGACAGGGTCTGATTGAAAAGCCAGCTCATAGCCTAGCAGTTGGTAAATGGTAAAAAGATAGGTCTATTTGCCACTAACTCCTCCACTCATCACTGAAGGAAGCCGGTGCACTGCCAGTGTATTGCCTCGACATGTCACTTGTCAGATAATGTCTTGATGGTCACTTGATACCCATTCAAACAAGATGGAATAAGGTGTTGCCGGAGGGTTTGTTATAGTGGCAATTAGACTTGCATCCCTGGCTCAGCTGTGATCCTTACCTGGGCTGAGCAGTGGCTGCTTACGAGCGCAGCCGTGGAGGTACCAGGGCTGGCGCTTGGCTGCAACCCCAAGCTGCCCTGGCATGGGTAGGGGCACAGAGAGGGGGACTTGCAAACACCCCAGTGCTTTCTCTCTGCCTTTTTTCACACCTCCCACTCTTTTCCAGCATTTTCTTATGGTTTTGTTCTTCTGTGGCTATTGCTTCAGCTGGAAATCTCTACGTATTTATGGACTAGACTGATTAAAAGCCACAAAGCATGGCAGGCACTGACACAGTGCACCCATGGTTCAGGTGCCCCATGCTCAAACTGCTGCCTCCACCTGGGGCCTGGAGTAAACCCCACTGGCCCGGCCTGATCCAAGTCATGGGGAGGTTTTCCATTGATTTTGACGGGTTCCGTATTAGGCTAACTTGATGCGGTGGAGGAAACGAGTGAATTAGCTAAGCGTGAATGGAAGCGCTTGAAAAATGTGGATGTTTCCCCTAGAACTGACCGCTGTGGCAATGCGGAGCAGTTGGTCAGTGAGATGATAGTACTTGCTTTCCTCTAAGGGATAACGAAATTGCAGGGAGGGGCATGCTGGAAAAAACTGTGCTTGCATGCAGAGGGCTGCCTGCCGCAGATGAGCAAATAGATCAAACGGTATTGCCAGCCGCGCACTCCTCTCCCTCAAACGTTTCACCTTTCCAGCAGTCTTTGTGAAGCTTGTGAGATGCATCTGCCCTGGCTCCTGCTTTTGAGTGGGAGCATGATGTTTTTTCAGACTTGAGCTCTGAGGCTTTGCTTGACTTCCCTGCCTTTGCTTCGCTTGCAAATGGCTTGGCGGGGGCAGGCAGGAATCCTCACCCAAACAGGTGGCGCAGCTGGAAGGGTGTTTTGTGTCCATCGGGCAGAGCAAGGGGAGCAGGGAGCGAAGGGATGTGCACCAGCAGAAGTTCAGTTTAAGCTTTATCTCCTGTTGGGGAGGATCTCCTTCTCCTCTGTAGCAGAGGTCCTCCCTCCCCAACGGTGGGCAGGGTGGCTTTGCTCATGGAGGAGCTGCCTTGGCTGCATTATTTTCCAAAGCACAGTTTGCTGCTTCATATGTTACGGGCACAGGGGGTCCGACCGGGTGTTGGGAAACCTGGACTGTCCACGGAGTGAGGCTTCACGCTGCAAAACTGACCTCAGCCTCCTCTTGTAGACTCCCTTCTGAAATGTGCTGAAGGCTGTGGGCGCATGATGTTAGAGATCATGAAACAGAGGTATAGTAAAAGTTATTTAATAAGGAATAGTTAATCTGTAGACAGTGAAGTACAGTGAGCTGCTCAGGTAAATTAATCTTATCTATCCCTTTGAAAAGCATCCTCCAACATGGCCAGCTCTTTTAGACACCTCCATGAAGAAAGAGAATGTCTTCTGGATCGTCTTGCCAATAAAAACAGTAAATATACGTTTCCTATCACTTAAAACACTACGTTGTTTGGCCTGTCAATACGCTTCAGCAATCACGCCAAAGGGATTTTTGACATCTTTGCCTCTTCAGCTCCAGTAAATGCTTAAAAGCTACTATTCATTTCATGTGAAACCCTGAATGAATATAATACTCAGATTCAATACCCATTCCTTTAAGAATCAAGCAACATACATTAAACAATTATTTGGACAGATTTGTATGTATTATCCTTAAGTCACTGATCTTACTCTTAAATGGGGATATAATCTCTTTTTTCCCTTTCAAGAAGCAAATACATTTTTTTTTTTACTATTGCAAATGTCAGGATACAATTATTCTCAGTTTCTCACAAATGTGACAGTGGGAGGGGGATATCACATGAAACTATTGAGCAGAAATTTAAATTCAGGTAAGGCATAATGAAACTGTGGAACTCATAGCTGCAGGATGCTGTTGAACCAAGGGAATAAAAAGCAATGAGAAATTAATTGAAGAAAAGTCCGTTGGAGGCTATTAAATGAATCCCCGCAGATTTCTAGCGGCTGGGAACATTGGATAATTCACGGCCAAGCAGACAGTGTAAAAAATAGGACATTGGTTACTGGACACTTTGGAGAGATGCTAGAATGCTAGATGCTAGGCTAGAATGAGATTTGCTCCTTCTAGGTTTCACACTTTTAAATGGTAGAAGAAAGAAATGAGAAACTATAAAAGATTGTTTGTATGTAACTGTTTACTCTGGAGTGTGTTCCGCTGCTTATAAAGCAGTATATTAATTTTGAAACGCCACCCATTTCTGAAAGCAGGCTCCAGTGCGAGGTATTTTAGGTTTGCCTCGGCTTCCTGCTTTTCTGTCCCCTGTGTGTTGGGGTAGCCTTTGCAGCCACGTACAGGGACAGAAATCAGATTTGCCTCTGATTTTTTTCGGTGAGACCGGACATTTGTGCCTAAACATAGCAGCACTTGACAACCGCTGCCAACTGCACAGTTAATGATTCAAAAGAGCCGTCCATTTGTGTGTCGAGCGCTGGGCGAGGAGGCAGCTCTTCGGCGCGCTGGGGTGGCATAGCCAGCCCCAACGCTGCAGCGCAGCCGTGCCCTGCCGAGCCAGGCAAGGGGCGAAGCAGCCACCGCTCGGCCCCGCTGCTTGGCCGGCCAGCCCGGACCACGAGTGCTTGCCAGGAGCTCCAGCCTCCACACAGGCTCATTTTGGTGCCAGCTCAAAGCCATTTCATAAGCAGTTCCCATAAACGGGCAGCAAAGCCAGAAACGTCCCCAGCAATAACTCTTATTTAAGCACACCCAGCAAAACCGGGAGCAGCAAAGCTAGCCAAGTGTCTGTGTGCTCCTTGGCATCTATTGATGAAGAGCGCTGTCTTTTTCCCTCCCTCCTGCCTCTACCACAGGTGATGGGAGTGGAGTGTTTTTGTTAAGAAGGCAACAAAATGGCTTCAATACCATCCATTTTGCAGTGTCCAAGCCGTGCAACAGCCCCAAAAGTCCTTGTTCCTAAGTGGTTCCTCTGCTCTGGGTCCACATGGTGGCTCTAGCCACCCAAATCCATGCTGCTCCTAGGAGATCTGGAGAGAGGGAGATTTTCTACAGATGCCTGCCTCTCTCCTTCAGCCCCGTAGAGCTGATCCTCAAAATGGGGTAATTCCAGCCTCCCACAGTTTTTGCTGCCTTATGCTTGCAGATTTTTTTTGATATCTAACATTTTTAGATTTTAGATATAAAACACATCTTTCCACTTGTCCACTTGGATTCCACAGAATCCAGAGCTGCACTGGGTTCTGGATGTCTGATTTGGCCCATCTGCCAAAACGCCTTATTTCTCCTCCTGGTTTCTTTAAGCAAGAGCAAACTTCCTTTGTTAAAGCTGAGTAAACCTAGAGCTTGTAAGGATATTAACCATGGGCTCGCCCATATTTCCTGGGAATAGTATGATTGAGCAATAGCAAGAATAGACTGAACCCATTTTCCCTCTACTCATTGCTGTTCCTAGCCCATACTGTGCATCCTTGTTGAACCATCTCCGCTTGCCCTGCATTCGAAACATCTCCACAAATGCTAATGCAACTTCCACAGAGGAGTGCACTGAAGGTTATTTAATATGAACAGAGAAAGCGAAGAGAAAATTGACATCTTTAATCCTTTAGACATCCATATGACCAGCAAAGCTGTGCTGTTATAAATGTGCCATGCAGCTGAATACCAGCTCTGTGGAAGCAGAGGCAGGAGTTTTGTTTCTGTGGTCTAAAGATACCCTCAGGGCTGCTTGTGATGGCACAGTTTGACTGACATGGATTGCCAAACCTGGGGGCCCATTCTCCATCTGGGTGTCATCCAGCACTGGCTTGGGTCCTGCCTGCCAGAGCAAGGTCAGGGGCACTCACATATCAAAGCGCCAACTGCTTGAGTAAGGTAACTGAAGACAATTTTACCTCCCCACCAATCTGTTGTGCAGGAGTGCTGAGCTATGGTGGTAGAAGAAGGTCAGCCTGATAACCAGCAGTCACATGGGGTGAGAAGACCCATTTCTTAGGCCCATGCTATTGGGACCCAAATTCTGCCAGTGCTTTACACCTGCCTGATTCACCTGGGACAGTTCGGTCTCCCTGCCTCGCAATGCTGCTTTTTGCTTGACCTGCTGTCTGGGCAAAGACCAGATCTGGCCCTTGTCTCCCAGCTGGCCCCTCTGTGAAAGCAGCCGGGACAGCAGAGTTTGCTCTTCCAGTAATGCAGCAATATGAGGGCAGCCCCGAGCCCTTGTGCATGGGTGCAGGGAGGCCCTGTTGCCACCATGCCCATGGTGAAGACTCTTGAGGGGGGACAAATCTGTCTGGCCTGCTGCCTCTTGGAGGAGGAAGAGCTGTTTTAACTCTGAAACCCATGAAGCAAGTGTTGTTTGTGGCCAAGCCCACAGTTGTCACCTTTGCAGCTTGCAAGACCCAGAAGTAGCATGCAGCCCCACCACCAACCAGGCTGGACCACTCTGCAAAGCTCATCCCACAGCTGAATGGATAATGCCTAGTAAAGACTGTGGGAGGGAGAAGCAGCCACAGTGCAGAAAGTATTTTGTCCATCAATTACCCCCAGTTCTTCATCCAGAAAGATTAAGGGCTGTTTGTTTGCAGTTATGTGTAATGTCATGCTCTGTTTGTCATCTTAATAGCTCTCCTGGGATCATAAGACATGCTTAAATGCTACAGTGCCACCTTCCAGAAAACAGTCTACTAAAACTAATTAATAGTGCACCCCAGTTAACACATGCAAACTTGGCATTATTAGTCTAATTAAGAGGATTTTAACACTCTGTGTTCCCTTCTCTCTCCCCCTCACAGATTTCAACATATGCAAGTCAAGTAAATTAAACCCATTAATCACCATTGGTACAAACAATATAAGTTCCTGTAACATGGGCTCATCACTGAAAAGAGACACTAACAGGCCTCATTATGTTTAATTTTATTCCTTAGCGAAGGATAATAATTACAAATTGTAACATCACGATAAAATATTTAATTATTCACGAGTTTGGTAAGAAACATAATTAGCTTACTGGTATGTGTCTTCATCTGAGTGAGAATGGATACAATTTAAGAGCGCAACCATTTCTCGATAAAGGTTGAAAATGAGAATTTTCCAGAACTTTATTGCTTAAACCTGAAGAGAATAAGCCCATTTTCACAATCTCCATTGCCTCCCATTGAGAAAGCCATACAGAAAACCTAGCGCCAGCAGTTTAACCACATATCCCCCATACCCTGAGCTGTCCTGTCCCTGAACAGGCTCTGGGCTGGTATCTTCATTCATGAAGAGACGCTGGAAAATGAGGGATGATACTATTTCCAGAGATGCTACTATAGCAACCCCAAAGAACAAGCTTATCAATATTTTGACCTTAACACCGATGGATTTTTAATTTGCTGGATACAGACACTCTGCTTTGGGTTTTATGGCTAATTTGAAGCTCAAGGGTTTCCATTCAGCTAAATGAAAGGTGAACCATAGTTTTGGGAGATACACTGGAGCACCACAAGCAGCTTGGGCTACAAGCCATGTGCAAAGGTGGTGGCCTGGAGAGCAGAGCTTACCCCCTCCACCTCCCAGTCCATCTCCAGCCTTGGATATGAGCCTGGCCACAATAAAAATTGCCGTAGTGCTTTAGGAGGAGCTGCTGGTGGATGGCCTTGGCCCTCCAGACCTGCTCCATCCAGACTGCATGACCAAGAACTAAAGCCAAGGCATCTGCATGGCCTCTTCACCCTCTGGTGAGGTCTGGGCAAGGGCTGGCTTGCCAACAGGTTAAGTTCGGGTGAGTCCAGGCTTCGGCATGAGCAGCTGTGCCTTGTGCAGGCGCTGTGCTCCTGCGGCTCAGCAGTGCAGGAGTTACATTTTGTGCACTGCAAGGAGGTGACTGTGCAATTTAGCCACTGCTGTTTGCTTTTATGGCACCTTAATTTTATTTATTTTATGTCTTTCTTATTACACGTATTTAGGTGACAGATGTATATGCTCCTTAATCTCTTCCTCATCACCCTATGAAGTTGTAGCTGCATTTTGACAGCTTTCAGACAAAGATAAAAGAGGAGAGAAAAACTTCAAACATATGGAAATTTGAAGAGACCCTGGACTGACTTCTGGCAAGGAGATCACTGAACACATACTTAGAGGAATTAGTTAAGACTGGTGGCCTTTGAGTTCATGGTGTCTGAATGTAGATGTAAGGGGATGCATTGCTCATGCAGTCACGATCACAGCTTTTGATTGCCATGTAGCATACGGGAGCGAAGGAAGCTTAAGAGTGGATTAATGCTCTCAACAGATGAATCTGAAAGTGTACTACCAATGCACTTGCCGTGTACCTCTCCACTGTAATTTTTGCTTAAAAAAAAAAAAGAAAGAAAGAAAGGAAACCTAGAATGGCTCAGCACCTGAATAAAGATGTGAATAGTACAATCCAAGTTTACTTTGTAAGATAATTAACAGCAGGAAGATTGATTGCCTTGGCAGAGTATAGTGTCTTATGCACTACAAAGGAAACAGGACCTTTATGCCAAGGTTAACAAAAACACTAAGCCCTGTATTTCTGCTTAGTCTGAATTATTCTGATGTTACTTACCCTACCTATATTATTTACCCTGCCATGCTGTCCTGTTCACCATTTCCCATTCCTAAATAGATTTTCAAAGAATCCTCTAAAACATGAATTATATTGTCGTTCTGAAGAAGGCATTTGAATTAGTGCAAGAAAGTGTGAATACAAATTTGCAATCAACATTATAAATGCAGCACAACTGTTATTTCTTCCTCCGCTAATTCTTCTAACCAAGATTTGCTGTCTTGGTGAGACCTTTTTTTTCCTTTTTAATAAATTATATATAACATGAACTAGATGATAGTTGTTCACATGGCACTAGAGCCATGGAGGCTCATTAATCACTGGTTTAAATCCCAGAGTAGCCAGTCATCCTAATTAATGGCTCAGTGATGAACCTTACTCTGGCGGTGGCAGCACAACCAAGCCATCGCCTGTCTCAGCTGGTAGTGCCCAAGAGTTGTGCAAAACTGGAGCAGCACTTGGGGCCGGCACAGCAAGGAGGGGCTGCCGCTACCCAGACGGCTACGTGCCATTAACAGGGCTCATGAAAAGGTGTCTCCCACTGATCCTGCTTGCGTTGTCCCCCCCAAAACCTGCTCAGTGCACGCTGGGGCTGCAGCCTTCAGCTGTGCACGGTACCCGAGGTCTCCTCTGCACCTGACCTGCAGTTCCCCACACTTCATGCACGGGAATAAAGCAACTTTGGTGCAAGCTCGTGCATAGCTAAGGGTTGCAGAATCGAAACTCATTCTCATAATAGGAAAATCATAAATCATAATCCTATTATTCGAATGGATTTACCTGCTCTTCAGGGGTACATTAGTTCTGCATTTCATTTATCTGTGCTTCCGAGGCAAATAGTTCACACTCTTTCAGTGCTTTTTTGCCAAAATGTTTTAGCGTGGAAATGCTTTGTATCCCTTGCAAAAGCCAAGGAAAGGATGTTGTCTTTCAGTTTTGCTGTAGGTGGGATTGTTTATTATATGTTGGCAGGAAACTCCACTGGAAAATTGTTTTATAGTGCCTTAGAGGATAAGAAACACACTCATGCCCTAGATTAGCAAAGGACTAAATTACAGACATCTTTGCCTTCTGCAGTCTGGAAATTAATTAATTAGGTGGTCTTGAAGGCTTGAACAGTGGGATTTTCTTGGTTAAAGGCGAATTCTTACAGGAGAAAGTTAGCTAGAATATAATCTGAGCGTGTGGAAATTCTGCGGAGAATGGGTTTTGAAGTTGCGTCATTGATTCGGGCTTTAAGTTTTTTGTTAACTTTTGTTATAATTGGCTTAACCATGAGAGCTCTTAGGGCTGCGCTCGCCTAATTCTTAATGCGGAATCAGGGCCTTAGTAACAGTAAATAATTTTTACTCTTGTTGATTTCTACCCTGGGTACTGGGAGCTGGGGAATTTCAGCATATGTAATTTGAATTATTTCATGAAACATTTAACAAGAGCCTATTTCATTCTTCGCTAAGGCAAGTTGATGTAAGAAGGATGATGTTATGGTTAATGTAAATCATAATTATTACCAGGTGCATCAGTGAAGTGGGAAATTGTGCTAAAAATGTAAGTTTTGCTCCATTTCATATTGAAAAATTACTTTGCAGTCTGACAGCCATTAATCTCTGTTACGGGAGTGTTATTCTTTATTTTGGTGAGTCACAGCAGTAAGACATAACAAGGCATAAATTATCAGGCCGCGGGAGCCCACTTTGCCTAGATAAGGTGGACGAGGACCATTCCTGGCGGTGAGAAGCTCTAAGCCACCCACCACCACCCCCCAGTGCCTCCCCAAGGTGCCACCCAGCCTTGGGGGCGCATCAGCTCCCGGGTAGCCAAGGGTTCGGCAGCTTCTTCAGGACATATCTGAGATAGTGCCTGTCTTTGAGGTGCTCAGAGCTCTCACCAGGCTGCACGCTGCAGGGATTTGTGTGTTGGGTGGTCCTCCTTGCCCGTTAGCATTGCTAAATCCTCTCTAGGAGAGAGGCTGCTCTTCTAGGTGCATGCCATAATGTCAGAGCTATAGAGTCAAAACAGTTCTTGCTTTGTGAGCAGAAGAGTCAATTAAACCTGAGCTTTCCACTGCTAAAGTATTCAATGAAAAGGTGCACTACCTTTCAGGTTTTTGAGACAAGTTGCCACTAGGCTTTTCATGTGCTTTCAATCGAGTAGTTTTGGTGAGTCCCACTCAATTTACTGTGAATCCTGCTCCTAAGATACTCGCTCTCTCCATGAATTGGTGAATATTCAGAATATTCTTACTTTCAATAAATGATCTTCTATATATAGATGGTCTTTCTATATATAAATGATACCTCCTCTCCTCCTCTCAGACACTTTGGGCAACTGTTCCAAATCAAGGTAATCATGTAACTCATCAGAGCTGTGTTATAAAAAGCATTATAGGATTGGTTGTCAGCACACCGTTGCCTGCTGCATAAAGCTTAAGTCTAGATAGGTAGATCACAGGCACTCTCTATGTAGTACATGTATCTCTCATTCTGTTGAAGTTCAGCTCCTTGTGCTGAAAGCCTTGTCCAAAAGCCCTGAGGCCCCTCTGAACCTTTCTATTGATGGCGCAAGCAGAACTTCACTGAAGCCTCTTTATTAAATCCGCCCTCACATTTGTTCTGCACACTTCATCTTTGACACCTTCCAGAGACAGGATGAATGGTTTTGACAGCCTAACTGAGGGACAGACCAGAGAGAAAGCCGTCTGCCTTAGCGACCATTTTAAATTTTCATTTTGCCGTCCCTAGGCTGCCTTGGAAAGGGGCTGGAGCAGATATGTCTGTGTCTTGGCATCTCTGGTCTCTTCATTTGCAGAAAGCAATATTGAAAGAGTTAGAAGTGCACAGCAAAGCTGAAACGTTGCCTGTGAAAATGATGATAACAGCAAATGGGAAACCATTTAATACTAGATGTGTTGGTTAGTTTGACAGCACTTTGAGAATTTTGCCAAATCCAAAATGTATTCCTTGATAGTGCAGAGTCGGCAGCAAAGACTGGAGCCAGCTGAATTGCCGTACTTATGTTCAAAGAAATTGCTGCAACAGATGTAAGCAGCATTGCACGTTGGGGTTTGCGAGGAGCACATGCAAGCGATATTGAGCTGCCCTTTACCGCAGCTTGCGGGGGAAGTGAAATTAAATACATCTCCCTAAAGCTGGTGACTCAGCCCAAGCGGAGCTCGCGACCTCATTGGTAACTTACCTGGTCAAATTTGATTTGCATAGGGCTGCAGTTTTATATGGCTACCTTCCAATGATTGCTAAATAATTATTGGCATACTCCTCACTTTAGCGTCTAGCGTATTACTACATGGAAGGCTTATTTCTCCTGAAAAAGCGTTGAAGTGAAAATGGTTTTACAAGGACCGTTACCATTTGATAGCGGTAAATGGTGCACCACAAACATCTCTGTGTGTGCCATTTTCTGGGCTCCTAAAAGAAATCTAGTGTCTCCGCCAGAAAGAACAGATGTGAGAAAATTACAAAATGGTTGCCAAGCGTTGTGAATTAACTCCGCCGGTCAGATGTTCGACGCCCCCGCTGATTGTGTGCTAATCGAAGAGTAGAGCAAATCAATCATTACCCTCGCGCAGCGTATCTAGGTAGGCTATGGGAAGCCACTTGATTAATACGCACATCCTCACCTAGACGATGGTTAGCTCTGCAATTCATGGTTAAACTGAAAGAGGAAAGAATTGCTTTTTAATAACTTTGATAATAACCCTTCTGATAGCTCCATTTAGGCATCGTTATTGAATAATAGCCTGTGCATGTCATCAAGGCGCTTTGACATTAGAACAGAAAATACGCAAATATCCTGGTCATGCCACTGATCAAAACAAGAGACAAATCCTCCACTGGGGAAAATTAACATGGGTCCCTTGGTATTAACGGAGCAGGGTGGAATTTCTAAACAGACACTGAACCAAAATGGTGCTTAAAAATTTGATGGGGGGAAAAAAAAGTGCCTTCTAAGAACCATAGGGGTGAAAGGTTTCCAGCCATGTATCACAGCTGCCTTTGTGGCAAAGGAAAGCAGATCTGGGGAGACTGTTGGTGCACACACAAACAGAAGAAAAATTAGAATATTATTGCACAGCTCAGAGCACCTTGTGCAAGGAGATGGGCTCTTTACCAGAATATGCTGCTGCGCTATGTCAGCTCAGCAGGGCCAGGATCCGCAGAGCCACGGTGAATTGCACCAGCTGCTGATTATCTGGTCCATGACAGATCAGAGCTGAGCCTGCTCCCAACAGCGGGAATATCTCTGCTGATTTAGGTGGGAACACGCCTCTGTCCAGCATGAGGTAGCTAATACTACTAGCACAGTTAGCATAGCCTCACCCATGCATGACATATGAAATATCCATTTCATGGAGGCCTTTGTTTATTTTTTTCTCCAGTAAACCAATTACTAGCTAATCATTTTATATACAATAACACAAAACGACATTACTAGATCTGATCCATGCAAACCCTTTATGTATAACAGTCTTGGTTTAATTTCATTTGTAGGATTAACAAACAAATCTAACAGTAAAACTGACATTAATGAAAGCCAAAGGAAGGCAAATAAATGTCTCCCATGTTCAATGCAGTGTTAAATGATGAAAGTTATATTTAAATAGGCAGCTCTGATGACATGAAACTAGGAGGAATCTTTATGCCTCATGGTCAGAAAAGAGAACTAAAATTTTATGATCATATTATTGGCTGCTTCTGTCAAATTAACACCTTGTGGTCCCAGTTGAGGTCCTTTCCTTTCTTCTTCTGTTGACACCACATTCACTGTGGCAGCAGCGCTCTGCGTGCATGCGTCCTCCCATATGGTCCAGGCATGAAGCATCTCCTGATGGGGCAGAGGTGTGAGATCTGGGTGAGCAGGACAAAACAGTGAGAGGGCAAGAGAAAGGATGAAGCGAAAACGAATAGCCGAATAAGTAGGCGTGACAGCATGCCCACTGCCTTTCTGGAGGCTGCAGGCCCAAAGCAGAGCTGACAACGGAGGAGCTTGATGAAACCTCCTTTCAGAGCGAGGTGCTGCAAGAAGTCCACACAAATCACTGCCAGGAGTCAAGAAGATGCGAGAAATCCTGTCACTGACCACTGCAGGCTGCTGTGCCCCGGGGATGGTTTATGCTAAAGTCTGCTGAGCCACAAGCCATCGACTTTTCTGCTATCAATGTCATCTGTTGGCCCCAAAGGGCTTTTCCAAGGAGATCAGGGTCATTATTATCCACTTACGAGTGGGCAAACTGAGGGACAAGGAGGGGAGGTGCTGTGTCAGCGTTGCTCAGCACGTGCACACCACCGCCTTGCTCTCGGGTCTCGTGTCCACTGATGGACACTTATCCGACTGGCAAGGCTGGGTAAGAGAGAGATGCGACACAGAGAAGTCAAGGAGATGATGGTGGAAAGAGGGCAATATTCAGATCCCTTTACCTCTTCCAGATTTGTTTAAACAGGGCAGTAAACATTTTGCCTGATTTAGAAAATGCTAGATGTGTTTGCTCTAAGTTTTGTCCTCTGAGTTTCTTCTTATAGGTATAATGTAAAGTTAAGATGACAATGCAATACTGCAGAGACAGCCTTTTTGGAGGAGGATTTGAAAGAGCATTTGCAGGGTAAACATTTCTTATTGTCCTCGTTAAGAGGAGAGCTCTGGTTCTGCTAGGGATGTACAATAACAATTTCCTTTTGCTTTTAAATCCTTCACAACTCGCTGTAGTCCAATACTTTGCAAATGCCAATGAAAAACTCCCTACAGAATTAAATCTCTGCCTTGCTAAATCAGAGATATAAAATGGAATGTGCACTATAAATCACAGCATGCTTTCATAACTCCATTCATATGTGAACAATACGTTAGAGCCCCTATATTAAGCCGTAGAGGTGTGCCGAGCAGCTCTATGGAGAATTCTGTATTAGGTGCCAAGAAAATATGATCTATCCAAAAGCTTTACAGAGAAACTAACACTGACTCCCAGCTGGCATTTTCCCCACCCCTGCTACTTACGGCAGAAAGAAATATTTTGAGCTAACAGGTCGATTAGCTCAATTAGCAGACTGAGGTACTCAATGCCATAAACCATACAGCCAAACGAACCGTCACAGTCCTGCAAACACGAGTTCAGGTTTAACACACACCTTCCTGCCTTGTTTCTTACCTGAGTGTTAAGAGTCATCCAGGAGAGCAGGAACAAATTTGAGTGAAGAAAGACCCCCAGGCTTCGCACTTGCACCACTCCTCAGCTTTGTGTTTTGGTGGATTCAGGAGGGTTTTGTTTCTTGTTAAGTTTTCTCTTTGCCAAAGCTCAGAACCCAAAGGTGAGACCCCATGAAACGGTAGCAAGAGGGATTACCATTTCAGTGCAAAATCATCACAGCTTGTTGCTTTTGAGGGGGGGGGTATATTCACATTACTTCTAGTAATCCTTTTTTATATTTATGTTTATTCCCAATCTTTTTGAGGCAAATTGACAAAAAAGTCAGTTTGCTGTAAAAAAAGTTATAAGGATATTTGTTCTCTTAAATAGAGTACCAGGAGATCTTTATTTAACTTCTCTTTCTGTGAATACGTAGCACGCACCCAGATCTCCTTCTTATGCATTGTTTGTAAGTGGCAGATTTCTGATTCCCTGTGTTAAGGGATGTTGATTCAGTCACAGCTTGGAAGGAAAAGAGATGAAAACCTGCTATTGCTAGTATCATAGGACATAAATATACTTCCTTCTCTCTCTCTCTAGTTGAAATCAGACATTTTCATATAAGCTCTCGACTCATGAAGCATGTTCTAGGTATCGTGAGGAGACAGATTCAGACTGTATTAGCTGGCAAACCTTCTTCTAATTTGCAAGCTTCATGTATCCAGAAAACCATTTGTTCCCCATTTGCCTGTACATTGGCACTGTTCAATAGTTTAAATAGTTCTTCTCCATCTCTAGGACTTGTACCCCTTGTATAGTAAGATGCCCAAAATTTTGCAGAAGTTTAAATCTGTATTTCCTGTAGTATTTTTTTTCACATTTTCTTAAGTTTCTCTTTAAAAGTAAAGACAAAAATTAATCCCTCCTAACAGCAGATCTCTAATTTATTAGTTAAATTAGTTATATTTGAGGTGTTGACAGAAGATACCTAACTCGGACCAAGAGGAGTGCAATGGGACAAGGAGAGACTCATTTCAAAATTATAGCGTGGTGCTCAGCCCTCACTTCCTTCCCCCTCCCATCGCCTGCAGTTTCCAGGCTGGGTGTCCTTGCCCACAGGATGGGGGCCCTTGGGGCACCAAGTCTTGAGCTTCATCACTGACCTCCTGTGCACGTCACTTGGTCAGTGCCTCGGCTTCCTCTCCCTTCCTGGGGTGACTTAAGGGGCTGTGTAGCAAAGATGGTTGTACACAGCGAGTGTGTATCCACACAGGGTAAAAATGGAAGCAAAGGAGCATATCCTGAGTTAGTTTTGGACAGATGGTATCCTGGGGTGCATCAGGAAGAGTGTTGCCAGCAGGTCGAGGGAGGTGATTCTCCCCCTCTACTCAGCCCTGGTGAGGCCACATCTGGAGTACTGCGTCCAGTTCTGGGCTCCCCAGTACAAGAGGGATGTGGCACTACTGGAGCAAGTCCAGCGAAGGGCTACAAAGATGATTAGGGGACTGGAACATCTCTCTTATGAGGAAAGGCTGAGAGAGCTGGGCCTGTTCAGCCTGGAGAAGAGAAGGCTGAGAGGAGATCTTATCAACGTGTACAAGTATCTGAAGGGAGGGTGTCGAGAGGATGGGACCAGACTCTTTTCAGTGGTGCTGAGCGACAGGACGCGAGGCAACGGGCACAAACTGAAACACAGACAGTTCCATCTTAACATGAGGAAAAACTTTTTCACTGTGAGGGTGACAGAGCACTGGAACAGGTTGCCCAGAGAGGTGGTGGAGTCTCCTTCTCTGGAGATATTCAAAACGCGCCTGGATGCAATCCTGTGCAATGTGCTCTAGGTGACCCTGCTTGAGCAGGGGGGTTGGACTAGATGATCTCCAGAGGTCCCTTCCAACCGCAGCGATTCTGTGATTCTGTGATTCTGTGGATGCTTGGAGGCACTTCTTGCATAGTACTGTACGACAGCAGAAGCACATGCCTGGCAGCTTGGTAAGGAGTGGTTAATGAAGGTGTTGTGCACAAGTGGAGGAGTCTTTGACATAGTTCAAGTAGGATGTTATTTCTGTTGGAGTGGAGTGTCATTTTTATTTGAAGAGCCAGGCAGGTTGGAGAGGATCTGAAGTAAGAGCGTGCTTGATCTGGGCTGATCACGAGCTGCGATGCTCTCTGCCGTGCTACCATTTGTGTACCAACCTGCTGGTTTCTCATGGCTACTTTAGCGAGACAGGTGCCGAAACTCTTCTGCTTGGGGAGGTGGAGGGACACCAACGTGCCAGCACTGGCATCGCAGGGCTGTGCAGAGCCGAGGGAAGGGTCCTGCACCTGGAGCTTGAAAGCAAGGAGAAGACAATCTACTGTACATGCAGGAGCTTCTCCTTTTCAGCTGCGGCATGATGTAAAGATAATGTAACACAGGGTGCTGAGGATAAATAACTTAGAGGGAAACAAGCAGTATAAGATCAGTGAGCTGTGAATATGCAGCCAAGACGGTGGCTTGAAGCTGCGTTCGTGCATCATTTTCAAGGCAATATTGGCTTTTAAATGCTTATCTCCAGATGTTGACCCTTAATGACAGCAAAGCTGGAGCTGGGCTTCAGTGGCACAGTTTTTACAGTGCAGCCACATTCTCTTCATCCCCACGTTGCTTTTATCACATAAAATGCAAAGTTGCAGTTCCCCTGCTTTATTTTTCTCCTATGTGCTCTTCCCTTTTGAAACAGTTATCATCCAAAAGTCCATTAAGCAATGGGTTTTTTTGCACTTATTATGGGAATACACAGCTTTACTTCAACAGGTTCCAATTTTCAGAGGCTAACCTCTGGTTTTGTGCCAATTCACTGTGGGTCCAAACTGTTCCTCCACTTTGACATTTAGAAACCAGATCCTAATGTGACAGAAACTAGCGTAACTCCGTAGTACACGCTGAGACTGCCTTGGTTCATGCTGGGTGATCCTCTGGCCCGTACCTGCTGCCCCGATGCTGTGGCTGTGAGAAGATAATTGTTCTACTTCCAGTCATTTCAGTTAATTTAGCACCATCAGCTGCACAAAATGAAAATCCCTTTTTATTTGCATGCTTCCTTTCTGAACGGGGATTTTCAAGTTGCGATCAGTCTGTGCAATGAGATATGAGCGCTGATTAGTATACCTGCTTCTCGTTCAGGCCTGCAAGGAGGAAAACCTAAAGTTCAGGCCTCTCGTCGTTTTAAGTGTACCTGGGAGAAAATTGCTTATTCCTCACAGTGGCAGCTGTTGAATTGAGTGGAAAGAGGATTAATAAAAAGTGGTGCACAAGGAATTTGGAAGAGGATGTGACAAAGCCACATCGTATTTAAGGGAAAATGATTCAGAATCGATGCACAGTCTCCAGCTTGGGAGCTATAGGGAAGAGCGGCTGGAAAAAAATGGTAAATTGTTAATACATTTTCTCTCTGAGGGGCTGCCAATATCAGTGACAGAGTAACAGTCAAGTGTGTGATGGGAGTTTTGCCATGCATGAGCTTGGCAGCTCATGGCAGCATGGTGTGCTGCTAGAAGTGCGCTAGACGGGACATCTGGTGTGGTGGGAGGGGAAGCAGAAAACTCTTTCTACCCCATCCTTTATGGCTGTGTTTCCTTTAGGTAAGCTCTTCTTTTCCCTCGTTTCTGCAGGGCCTGAGGAAACCACAGGGTCTCCAGAGCTAGGCTCCTTTGGAGCTGTGGGAATGGTTCCAGATGGGGAATGCTTAGTGCTGCAGGGATGGGGGTATGTGCCGGATGGCTGCGACCTTTTCAGTATTCCATATTTTGATTGATTGGCCATTTTCCTTCTTTCCCAGGCTGTAAACAGGGGAGCAGTGAAATAGGTGGCCAAAATAAATACTGAGTTACATAGGCTAAGGCAAATTTATATTGAATTTATGAGAGATAAAATTTTGCTACCTCATTCTACCCATAAAAATTATAAAGAGAAGAGAAAGTGACATAAAATCAATCCATTTCCATGACAAAGCTCATTATGAGAAGAGAAAATATAGTCCCATATTAACTTGTTCTCATTACTGTTCTAAGATTTATCATGTCAGGTGCAATGTGCAAGGGAGGAAAGGAAAACCTTTCTTGCCCTTACCTTAGAAAAGCAAACAGACAAATAAGCCAAATTATCCTCATCATGTTCAGCAAGCATATATTTCACAAGCCTCACAAGGGGCAAGATTAGCTCAAAACTTATGTCTTAAGACTTTCAGCAACCCTTTCAGGACAGGATAGTCCTGCCCTACCACGGGTACCAAACCAGCTCTTCCACCTGGCGTCAAAAACTGACACTGGGAGGAAGATGCCCTTTGAAAACTTGATGCAGGAATTCACAGTTCTAGGGGGTTTTTTGGATGTGTCCCTGGATATCTCTCAAAACTCCCCCATTCTGTGATGGGAAAAGGGGTGGGAGAAGATGCAGGTTGGTTACTCCAAGTCAGACGTATGGAGGTGGCTGGTGGTGCACCGCTGCAGTCCGGCGCTCGCTGCCTCATCCATCCCTTCCACACCTGCATCCAACACCAACACCTTCCACCCGGCACTTCCAGGCAGGAAGAAAATGCTCCGCTTCTTTCTCACGGCTGCTTTTGCCAGCTCTGTGGACAGATAGATCATCTTCGGCTGCCTTGGGACCAGCAACTTCAGCTGTAGGCATTTAATCTCTCTGTCCAGCTGCAGGGTCCCAAAACTTCATGTGTGACCCGTGTTGACTGCGCTTTGTTCCCTTGTGTGTATTTATTCCCTCTTCCTGGTCCTAATATAAGTGAATTCAAAGCAGAGCAGTGTCTAACAGGATTTAGGTGTAACAAAACCTCCTGTTACCCTGTGGCTTTTTCAAAGTCAGCTTTGACAACATGAAGGAAACCACTTTAAGTCTATAACATCACACTTCATCTGAAGGGTGGCAGGAAGGGTGTCATGGCTACTAAAATGCATGAAGTTTTTTAATACTTGTGAACAAGGAATGTTAAAATAGATAATGTATTTCCTTTTTGGCTTTACTGCACCTATTATAAAATTCTTGTTGTAGCTAGTGGTTACCTATTTCCTAGCATTTTACTGTAAATAAAGAGGTTGTGAATCTATAGAGAGCCAGGAATATCGCAAGGGTGCTAATTATTTGGCTTGCAAATATACTAGAAAACTTCTAATTGGAGGAACTGCTCGGCAAAGCACAGCACTCCATAGCTGCAGCTAAAACCCTGATCCTGCTCCCACTGATTGGTGAAGGGCAGGTCAGATTCGGACTTACACAGCAATTAAACCAAATTTAAACAAGGTGCCTGATACCTGTGAAAATCAGCCCTGACTCCCGCATACTAATAACAGCGTAGCCCATGTGCCCTTTCCACAAGACTCCAGACACACCATGTACCACGAGCCTGTGGATTGCATATCCAGAGATGGCTGAGTTAGGACTACTCCTTCCAACATGTTTCCAGTAAGCCAGTTGTGAAAGAGCTTCCTCCAGGAGGAAGACTCTTCAGGACTATGGCAACGCTGCAACCGATCTGGTAATGCAGAAGTACAAAGCATCTCTGAACTTCAGCAAAACTTGCCCCCCCCCCCATTAAAGTGGCATAAGGCACCTGTGCAACAGGTTGGAAAGCTTAGGAGGATAAACCCCCCTGCCCTTGTCCCAAAAGCTGATCAAAGGAGCCAGCTGCTCCAGGAAACAAGCTGAGCCAGGGGCCGTTGAGGACAATATATTGAGCCCCTCAGAAAACACCACTTAACTGGCGGGTAGCAGGATCTGGAATAGGAAAGAGTGTTGGGAAAACAGGGGCTTACCTGAGATGCTCAGAGCCAGAAATGTGAATTGCCATGCTCAGGCCAACCTGGAGATCAGCTGTTTCGTCTCACTGCTGTATTTTACCTGCACTTCTGATTCTCACCTCAGCTTAAGCAGAGCAACAAGTCCTAGGAGAGAAGTCCAAACTGATCTTTGCAGAGGGACTCGTTGCATTTCTAATGCACATCCACAGCCCTGGCTCTGAGGGGCCGTGCAAAAGCCTCGACTCATCCTCCACATGCATTGCTCCTCGCGTACTGCTGAGCAGATGCAGTTCATTTTGGAGCTGACATCTGTTGCTGTCAGAGTATATAACTGGTGCTGATTTGCAATGCAAGCTGAATACGCTGACCTTTTTGGTGCATTCATGAGAGATGATAGTCTGTATTCATTATATAGACAAACTAGTCAGTGTGTGGTGTATGCAACCCAGGCATTTTATTTGCAAGGATGACAAGGAAAAAGTAAATACACAAAATGAAGCCTGCCAAATCTGGGCAATGTAAAACGTCACTGGCCAGCTGAAAAAGAGAAGAGATGGCAGATAAATGGAGGGTATAATGATCATGCCATGATCAACACAAGCATTTCCTCAAATCAGGATTACAAACACTGCTTCTCAGTTCATTCAGTCTCCTATAACCCATGCAGATAATGTTTCCAGCCTTCTCTCCCCGCCTGCAGAGGATCGTACAGAAGTACTGTGATACTTTAATAGTTTCCAGATGGCTGCCTTCATCCTTCCAAAAGAGAGGAGGACAAGGCAGGGTTTCGTTGAGGTGGGGAGCTTGGGAACCATGTCAGGTATGTCTATACTGCACGGTATAGCGCAATGCCACAAATCCTAACCTAATACTGACTCTAATGGGAGCTTTCACATGGAGCATCAGGGCACCCTGTAGAAAGGGTAGCTCAAATCTGGAAGGAGAGTCTCTCAGGACAGGCTAAGTTTGCTTTCTTTTCCAAATGTGGCTCTGGGATTTATACCGTCCTATGGCTGGAATTCCTCAGGTCTTTCCTCTGTCTATTTTCATCTGTGTTTTCCTGTGCAGACTTTGAGTATCTCATAGTCTTTCATGCATTTATCCCCATGTGTCAGATGGGGACCTGGGGAATGGAGAGAGTGGCTTTTGGGGGGCAGGCTTTGCTTCATTTGGCTTTTTAGCATTCAACCCTCAAGCACCCCAAAGCCTCTTGAGAAAGCTAGGATCGCATGGAGGAGACCCTCAGCTATCAGCTTTGAAGGGAACTTCCTACACGTGTGAAGTGTGAAATGACGAGGGGAAAGTCAGGGCAAGGAAGAGATGGGCCAGGATGTCTGTTCAGCACCCTTTTCTATGGGCTGTCACAAATTCACACCCTGCTGGGAAAAAAAGGATGTGAATCACTCAGCTTTGTTTTGAACTTGGGCTGGGTTTTTGAATCGTGTCAAATGGTAGAAAGCTGGGTGATCACAGGGCTTGGCTGTAACGGCAGAGTAGCTTCAGTAGAGTCAGTGCAGATGAAAGTGAGATATAAATGTTTATCTGTCAAGAAGCTTGAGTGCAAAGTAACGTGTTTAAGGCAGAATGAACAGAGCTATTGAAAGTCACAGGTTAGAACACCCTTCCTCTGTCCAAAATCTTGATCCCATAACCATCTAAAGACCAACACCTGTGTGGTGAAGCGGTAAGACCTCACGCTGCCAACACAGAGAGTTGCCTGGGTCCTTGACCCTAGAAGAGTACACTGATCCTCAGCTTAGTAAATTATAGGGTTTTCCTTGTCTGCAACAAACATTTGCCTCATTGCAGAGATTAAGAATCTAGCTCAAAATCTCCCAGAGACCTTTAGGACAGAGGACAACAATTTTGTGCTTTTTCTGAAGTTGCCCCAGAGCAAGGCACATTGCTGCATCCTGGGCTGCTGAATCCATGGGAGAGCAGGGGCTGTGGCTTTTCCTGGGGACGGTGTCCCCTATGAACACTAGCAATGAAACACCTCCCTTTACTCCATGCGCTGCAGCAAAGGTTTCATCACTTCTCCCTCTCCCTATGTGTGTCCTCTGTAGATCTGGCTTTCAGTGATGAGCTGCCTGTGTTAGGTCGGGGCTCAGATCAGGTTACTGCAGTGGCCTTCAGACACGTGAGTAACAGTCAGAGGCAAAATATTTCTCCTTACAAAATTTACTCAGGAAAGTTGAATTTTAGTTGATTTTTTTAGCTCCTTGATCAGTAGGACTAATAAAATCTGATTTCTTGCAGCTTTGTACTCTGTAGTTTGATTTTCTGGTAGCCGGGAAGGGGCAAATGCCACAGGAACATTTTGCTGAGTTTAGGGTGTTCATAACATCTTTTCCTGTGCGGACTCTTCCATGGCTGATTGGAGATCGGTTGATGTTCCAGCCTTTCCACCAGCAGGGATGGCAGCGCCTGTTTTTGTAACAGTCACAGGATCTTGGCTCCATTTGAAACTGCTCTTCTCTTTCCAATTTTGTGAAGACAGCACGATGGGTTCAAAAATTGTGTGGGGAGAACTGACATAGATGCATAGTGGTACATGGAATATGATGGTACGAACTCATCTCCTTGGAAAACAGACTAAAAAATAATAAACTGCAGAAGCCTTGTTATTATCACAGCTGAACAGTCCTTTCTGACATATTCTATTAAGTTGCTTCTTTTTTATTCAGTTTTTGTATTACTGGCTCTGCTTTCTGGGAATGACCTTTCTCATGCCATGCTTTGTAAAATTATTGCCATTCTTCATTTCAAAATTTGCTAAAGTATGTTTGCAGAAATCATAGATTTTTTTTTTTATGACTATTCACTTTTTGGGGGGAGGAGAACAAAGAATTATGTTGCTGACTTTTCTTTATGTTTAACAGGATCTTTTTCCAAGCTGAAAATCATATCAATGACTCTCAGTAGGAGTAGCATTTCCTATTCTCTGTCAGTGTGTTTATTCAAATGTTTATTAAGTATAGCTATAATGATGTTTATAGCACAACATGTTTGGCGGAGAAATCTCTCTTTCTCATTCCACATAAAACATAAATGAGAAACTGAAAGAATATTACTAAAACATTTAAGGAGAAAGGGATAGGTTAATAGAGGCTGTGAGACTTGACTTCCTATGTTTTGATCGGAGAAAACAAAAATACATCATTCATTAAACCGTATTTTAGTTGTTTGGCAGCCTTAGAGCAGCGCGGGGCTGTACTCCAGCTTCCTTCTGTGTGTGCAGCACCTCTGCCTCTCCGCCGGGCAGGGAGGGAGCGCGGCTCTGAGCGCCCTGGGTGATGGATTAACTGAATCTCTTGCTGCTGTGTTGAACCCGTGCTCTAACAGGTGCCCACATCAGTCTGCGCCGGCATCGCAGGCAGTCAGCATGCGGCCCTTTTAGAGAACAGAAGGTGAATAAGCTTTAGCTTGACCTCCCCAGTTGAATGAAAGGTTTGTTTGATGACTGCGTGTGCACAAAATACTTGTTCGGTGTAGCCTTTTTGCCTGATCTGGTAGTGTCACTTATTACTTATGCCACTGGGACTTTCTTGTTGTCGGATTTTATTTTCTGCTGCTTAAAAAGCTGTGAAACCTTAACCTTTATGACCCAACTAATTATGCCAACCACCCTGTCACTTATCTGAGAGTTACATTGCCCTTGCTATGTAGTACCTAGGCTTCGGTAACACATAACGTCATCTGGTGCACCGAGCAATGTTAGGGGTTTGTGATCTGGTGGTACGTGCTCAAGGTAGATGGATGAAAAGATGCAGCTCCAAAGAGTTCATCCAGCAGCTCCTGCTCATCCCAAACACATCTCTTCTGTGCATCTGTCAAGGCTCTACAAGACCAAAGCTCTGGGTTGGTGATCTGGGTCTTTCTGAGAAGTCATGTTGTAGATCTAGTGGGGAGCTCATGCCCAGTTACAGTTTGCTTTGGTCTTTAAAACCTGGCTCCTGGAAGTCTCCCCAGTTACATACTGTGTTGTGATTGTGTCAGCCGTCTCAAGGACTCACAGCTCTGATCACTGTGTGCAGAGTTTGGGAAGATAGCGGGCTGGCCCTGTAAATCACTGCTTTCCATTTTTCTGCCTATATCCATAATGGGTTTTAGCTCTCAACGTCTGACTTGCATGTCACAGCAGCAAACAGACATCTGAACCAGGGGACCCTGAGGCATCGGGTTCAGCCATTCAGCCCAATATTCTGCTCTTAACTGAGTTTAGGAAAGGAATGCCTTGTGCAGCAGTCTTTTCTCATGCAGCAATTCCCACTGGAGCCTTGGCTCGCTCGCAAAGCTGGCACTGCTGGTGTTATAAGTAACTTAGGACTTCTCCTCGGCCAAGAGAAGTGGCATCAAGAAGTCCCGTTAGCTTCAGCAGCATGTAGGTGCGCAGAGGGACCAGCTCAGCCTGGGCTGCCAAACCTCCCATCTGATTTGAAACAAATCTCTTTTGTTCTCTCTCTTTGTTTCACGCAATAAATAAGAATGAATCCCCCAAGGACCAAAGCATTTAGGCTTAGCATATTTTTGTTTGTTCAGAGAATATCAGTCTGTTGTTCTTCCTGGCTAATCAGATATAGCGGAAGCGAAAACAATCTCAATTTGCTGTTCCATTTTGTTCTATACATAATCACTGCTTCTCGTTTGCCTCTAAATAGCTGCATAAATACACATTAAATGCAGTGACATCTCTTTTGGGACTCACTCCAGTGTTTCCTGGTTATTTTCTCTCTTCGAAAGGGATTAGGTTCTCAGATATTGCCACGTCTCTTGTAAAATCCTCTGTACGTGTGCACATGCGGCAGTGGATATTATAATGCCGGGCCCATTCGTCTCCCCTGCAGCCACAAGGGCTTTGGTGACACTAAAAAAATGCATGAGAATAACATGTGCCCACTTACCATGTGTGAAAGTGGAATACAGCTGGCAGTCTGGGCAGCGACAAAGGCTATTTTGAAATGACACTTCTTGCACTGTTCCCTGTTCTCTTGGTTTTCTTTCCTCCCACTCTGCCTCTGATCCTCAAGCTCCTGTCCCAGTTTGCAGGGATCTTTTGAGGTTAGTATTTTATGGCTCCAGTGGAATGGCTGGCTCCTATATTCAGTCTGATTTCCATCACCCAGCAGACATGTGCTGTTAATTTTTGGTTTATCAGAAAGCCTTCCCATTCATCACAAGTCTAATGGGTGAATATTAGCATTTGAGGCTTTAAAGCTTATCATCAGCGAGCACGTTAAGCCAAGCCCATAGGTAGGTCTTTGCAGTGTGGCATATTGAGAACTATTATTTTGCCAGGTGAGATTACCATTAATTAAAGGTGTTTGTTGCAAATTAACTATTTCACTTTATAGTGAAGCATACATCCAAAACATAGGCACATCATGTGAGATGCACATATATACATAAACTCACACACACACACACACACACACACACACGTTAAATCTGCTGCTCTTTACTTAAGAAGACAATCCCAGCTATTTAACAAAGCCCTGGGACAAATCCTGAGGGTGAACATGGTTCTGCCTGAGCAGAACCGAACTTGTTACTGAGGCCCCATGGCACAAATCAAGCGGGAGCCCAGTTTCCCGCGCGCCACATCCCCTTGTATTGTGGTGCACCTTCCACATCCACGCCGTAGTTTGTCCCGGCTGGTTACATCAGCACATCGCGTTCAATTTGTTTCCGAGATGCCAAATGAGAGACAAGCAGAGAAGTTCTGAAATACCCGAAATAGGAAACTACAAGCTAAATTGCAGCGTGAAGCCCGAGCGTGGCACTAAGCGGGTGCTGGACTTGCTCTGCTCCGGGGACCTGGCTGCTGCCTTCGTTCTCACGGAGGTCGGCCATGCGCTCCGCTTTGCCGCCAGCCGCGGATGTGCCGGCAGTGAGGGATAGGAGTCTGGAAAAAATAGTATAAAAAATAGTACAGTCTAGTCTAGTACGGTATAAAAAAATAGCTAAAACAAAGCAAACAGTCTGAGGGAAGAGAAATTCTGCATTTCTGCTGTAGAGAACTGCACAAAATTCCTCCACGAGAAAGTGTATCTATCTGTCTCACTCTCAGCTAATTAATGATACCCAAGCTGAAAGCGATAGGAAAAACCACAGGGGAATCTGAAAATTCAATGGAAAGAGCACGCACATTCAAAAGAAGCAAAGCATCAGATGTGAAAAGCCAAAGGTGAGGCTGCGAGCGAGCAAACCAAAGCTAGCGGCGGCTTCTGAGCGCGGCGCTGAAGAGCAGGGCAAGGCTGATCTCTAGCGGCTGCCGGCAAAGCCTGCCGCTCTGGACATCACCGCAGCGCCCGCTCGCACCGAGGCACCGGCAGAGAAAACTCCTTTTCCCATTCCTGTGCATCACTGGATGCGTGGCACAGTCACTGGTGGGAAAAAAACAAAAAAAAAAACAAAAAAACCCTAGAGTTTTGATTCTCACGCCTCTGCCTTTGGAGCTAGCGGGAATCTCGCAGGGTGGTGTCACTCCCAGCACCCCGACCCAGAGCAATGTGAAAATTTGCCCTCATATTTTTCACCTGAGAATAACACATCAGAGTACATTTTCCTTTAGTAAGAAAGAAGCCATTTCTATAGTAGCAGTACCCATCCCAAATGTTCCTTGGCACATAGCTCTTTCTCAAATATTGGGCTTCTTAACAATGGCAATTGTTTGGCGAAGGAAAAAGGAAAACATTGTTTTGGATCTGTTCGTAGTTTTTTAAAAATCACATTGAAAAGGGAAAAGTACTACTACAGACAGATCACTTTATTTTCTATTCCGTGTTTCTTTTTACTTTCTCTGTGGTTTCCTCTATGTTCCTCCCATGACTGTAAAAAGGAGAAAAGGTGGAAAAAGGAGAGGTAAAGGCAGACCTGAAGGATTTTTCATTTAGTTCAGATAGATAGTTTTCTTTCTTACTTTAACAAAAGAAGGAAAAAGTGACGGCATTTCAAGCATAATGTTTGCAGTGCTATTAAAAAAAAAAAAAAAAAGGACTTTTTTTTTTCTTTGGGATAAAAGAGGATGATTCCTCTCCAATAAGAAAATACAACTTGCTAAGCAAAGCGCACACTCACGCTATCAGCCAGATAACGAAGCGGCTCCTGCTCACGTGCCTCGTTTGTGTTTGCTGGGTCCCAGGCATTCTCTGAAAGGGCAGTTTGGAAAATCAGACTTCTTTTAGCTACTGCTGCTGGGCATCAGGAGGAAAGAAGGAAACCAAAACACATTTCTAAATGTACATTATTTTGCTCTTTTACTTGAATTTAGGAACTTATCTATACAGACATATTCATTTTACACATCCATTCTAAAATCAGCAAATATATACAATAGTTGTGTGACATACATATAGAAATATATATAAATATTTACATTTATATAGAAATATATGTAAAATTTTGTAAATAGAAAAATACATGTATCACTCTCCTCTCTCACTTATCACATAACCATTTTTATGTCTACACTACCTTCATGTTACATTACATTCTCCACAATCATCTGAGATGTGCATCTGCCCTTCTGTGATTCTTATGACAATTTCTTAAATCATAATAAATAATAGCATTTACTAAAATAAAAAAACATGAAAAAACAGTCCCCCATTTATACTCTCATTAAAACATGCATATGCATGCATTTAAATAGGCCAGCCAAGAACCATTGAAAGCAATGGAAGAAAGCAGTTGTCTAGTTGGCCTGGCATAACATAGAATATTTTGGGAAACCTTACAGCCAAAATAGATAAATAAAACTGATGAGTACTTTGTACTTTAAAGGAATATATAATATTAAAATTCTCAGGATAAGTCATTTTCCATTGGGTTGTGATGTCCCATGTAAAACCACTAATTTGTTCTCAAGTGACAAGACAAATGGTAACTATCCCATTGCTTTTCTCATTTGCTGTATGTATTTGTGTCATTGAAACATAAACTACCCTTTCAGAGAATTGCTTATTCTAATTTCACATATCCTTAATCTAAGAGCTTTCTTTTATTAGCTGATAAAATGCATAATGCCGCTGTATATTTCTGTATGTTCCATTAGCAATCATTGCTTAATAACATTTGCTGATGAACATTGCATAAGGCTAGAGAGAAAAGCCAGCAAACTTCAGAAAACTACTTCATCCATTGCTTCCTTTGAAACAGAGGATGATTTTTTTTCCCCCAAATAAAATATTACCTTTCTTTAATTAAAGAAGATATGATTAAGAATACTTCAAATTGATCTAGCACTGTTCATTCAAGAGAGCTTTGCATATCACATACTTCCCAGACCCAGCATTTTTTTATTCTGTCTGTACAGCAGCTAACATCCAGTGATCTATTTCCCAGCTGCGTGTCTCACAGCAACAATTAATAATAATATCACCCAAAACACAACCACTTCAAGGAAAGATAGAAACAACTAATCAGCACATGGCAATAACGCAGTGGGAAGGAGCCAGTTTGAGCGACCATGGGAACTTGTAGAAAAGGAGGGTTCATTTTTCCAAGTGTCCAATGCTGGTCTAATTCTCCTTCCACCAAACTCACTGCTAAGATCACCTTTGATTTGAAGGCAAGCACAGTCCCTCTGATGTTGTGCTCATTGGACAATCTTAGGAAGCAGCTGCCTGGAGGCATCTCTCACTTAGTAGGAGGCCAGTGGAGCTCAGACAGGGGCACCAGCTTGCTCTGGTCTCCTCATGGAGATGCCTCTACACAGGAGTAGGCACGATATTCAATGTCCATATTTCAGCTGGAGAAAGAGCTGTGTTCCCCATATTGAGTTTTCAGCCCAGGGAATCTAAGTTTTCTTGCGTCTTGCTACAGTCTTTCCCTCCTAGCAAGGGCAAGGCTGTTTCCTACAGTAATGTCTCATAACTGCTTATGGGATGAAACAGACTGCTCCTCAAGAGAGTGGTGGCAAGTCTCCGTCCACCTCTACTGCCAGGGCAGGCTGGGTCTCAGCCCTTTCCAGGCAATGCCTATGTGTCACAAAGCTGCCCTCATGTCTGTAATGAAGTGGTTAGCTACAGGGCTTTTTTGTGTTTCTAACATGACCATGAGGGAGGAAGGTGTGCCAAGTCTTGCATGACGTAGTAGTTGATGCCATTAAATAGTCAGATGACGGGCCTGGGAACTGAAAGGAGTTTCTAAAGCATGGGATGCTCTCTTAGGAGGGCCCTGCAGATAGTCATGGTAACACCAGTGTAGACTGAGAGTGCAAACTTGCACAGAGAAAGTCCACCAATTTCAGCGCCTTTCCCATAGCTTCTTGGTTAGCTCCCTCTGCATCTTGCTCACAGCAAATTTTAGTTTTGGTGAAGCGGGAGATGTTTTCCCAGTCTTCTGCAGTCTGACTCACCTTGCCTGTGCCCTGATGCTCTCTGCAGGTGAGCTCAGAGGCATCAGCAAGAGCAAGTATTCAGGGCTCGTGCCCTGGCATTTCAAAAGCAACCCTGTATGGTTTTTGCTGCTTTCAAACCTGTTTTTTCACATTTTGCTGCTGGCTGTCACTCTCACGGCTCCAGCAGCCAACGCTGAAAGCATTTGTTGCTTTGTGATGAGGAGCTGCTTGACAGCCAACATGCAATAAAAGTCCTGCGGCAACCCACTGCCATTTGCACAGATCCTTAGGCTGATTCATGCCCCTCTTTCCGGACGGCAAGGGCCTGACAAATTTTGCTCTTTCTGGTGTTAAAGAGAAGCCAGTCAACAGCTTTGCACTTGAAGAAAGCAGCCTGTAGCAAATGTCCCTAGCTCAGCCTTGCCGAGGAATTATCCTTGACTGGACATGCTTGCAAAAGGCAACCCCAGCTACAAAGACCACAGGGCCTATGGTCTATTCAGTGGGCTCTCTTGCACAGGCAGGTATTGGGGAATAAAAGAATTGTCTTGCTTTCATGCATTCAGGTCTTTTCCATATGACATTTCCCCATGCAGGGTTTCCTTCCCCCTTTGCAGTGCAGGAAGGACAGGCTGGGCGCTGCCTTGCTGGGGGCACTGAAGGGCAGAGTGGCCCCCTCTTCCAGGCAAGGTTACTGTGCCTATTTAAAATAGTTCCTTGTTCTCAGGTGACAGTGATGGAAGACACACTTAAAAGCCTTCTTACTTATTTATGTGCATATTTATATAGCTGTTACGATAGCACTGAATTATGCTATGGTATGGACTTCTGCTTTTCTAGGTTTTTCAGCTTATACTGAAGTCATGACGTTATGACCTGCATTTTAAAGTAGGGTCTCAGGGAGCACTGAATGTGATCTATATATAGGCCTGTAAATCGCTATAGGTCTGACGGTGGTGCTCTTCTGCTGACCTGAAGGAGCTCTAGGAGTGTAAGGAGACTGGGAGGGTAGAAACCACCAGACCACCTGAATGTGGCATCCCCAGATGTGCAGAAAAACCATAGCAATATGGCTGGGGAAATGATAACGGCTAATTGCCAAAGACCCTGAAAGGAGTCATTGGCATATATGAAGGTGTGGGACAGAGGGGACAGAGGCAGGCTAGAAGCTAGTCTTAAATCACTGGGCACAATAATCTCATTCCTACCTTGAGTCGAAATACCATCTTACTCAGTGATGTCCGAGCAACCCCAGGGTGCTTTGAGCCACTGGGAAGCCCTAGACACAGCTGCACGCACATATACATAGGACTCTCCATCACCTTCTCTGTATGCAATGCATTCACTGATCAACTGTGTGGTGCATGCAGGGAGGGTCAGGCACATCTGCCCCTGGACTTTTTGTGCACTGACCAGACCTTTCCTTCAGACTGGGTGCACAGGGCTGGGTCCTCATGGGCCCATGCCTTAAAATGGCACTGGAGTAACAGCCGTGAGTTGTTTTATGGTGCAGTTCCCGTTCCTGGTGCTTCCTCAGCGGTCCAGCAGCTTTGTCTCCTTGTGCAAAGCCTCTTTGAACCTAGCTCATATTTCTGTTCCCATTGTGCAGGACGGGAGCAATGCCAGGGGCCAAGGCCCGCTGCTCCCTGAACAGCACTTGCAAACTGCGTGTGTCAAGGGGAAAGCCCTGGCTCAGCTTGTACATTCACAGTCATTTCTCACAGGTAATGTCTCTTGCTAAATGAGCCCCAAAACATTTCTCCAAAGAGTGCTTAAATGCTTACATGCTTAGAAGTAAACCACATTTAGTTGCCTTTAACACATTTCCATCTCTATTTTCATGCATTAACATCAATTTCATGAACTTTCCTAGGTAAGGTGATTGCTATCAGAAGGAAGAATGTAGTAAATTAATTATAGATGTATGTTAAATTACTTTCATTACCACCCTCAGTTCTGGGAGGGAATCGTGTGAGCAGGATGACTGATGAAACAGTGTTTTTACATATTCCCCTGGTAATGGATATTTTTACTTGGCTGCCAGTGTTGTTTCTCAGTTCAGAGAAGCTGGAATTACACATTTCAGAAAATGGAGGTTCAGTCTAAAATTAACCTCCAAACATTGCCAGATGACTGTGGCTAAAATAGATTTGTTAGAATACAAGCTGTCTATTCAGAGTCTTCTACTGACATCCCTCAGTAATGTACAGTGGTGAACTTAGGGAGGATTCATCCTCTTTAACATTAAATACGTCCATATACAAGGGAGCAAGAGCCACTAGCAAAAAGGGCAAGTTCACTTAAGATTTAAATTGAATCCTTATCAACTTTACATAGAAGCGAGGATGCCATGGCCTCTCAGCAAGGTGCCTATAATTAGGCTGATGAAACCCCACCTTTTGGGTGGGACATGTTAATGCCAGAGCAATCCATGAAAAGAGTGAGATGCCCACAGGCAAGATGCACAGAGCTGCTACCTCCAGGCACTGGGCAAGGCCAGACTCCCCAGGGAGCAAGGTACCTCCATCCATCTAGGGTTAGATATGCAAGTCCCAGAAATGTCCCCAAAAGTGGTGCAGTTTAGGCTTAACCCTCTTGCTGGATTTCCTATTGACTAGCTCAGAGAGGTGCCTACCAGGGTGTAGGAATTACTGGGGGTCCTGTGTCAGGGTGTCTCCACGTGCACTCAAAGGTGGGCATTTGGGGCGTTGTTTCTACGCACTGTCAAAGACATAACAGCCAAGACAAAAGTCAACGAGTGCGGAAAGCTATTTTCCGTATTCACCTTATAACAACCTTGGTGCAGGGTATTTTCTAGGGATTAATGACCAGGCCAGTTTAATGGCTCTCTGCTGAACTTCAGGCTATCAACTTTTCACAGCCTATCATTAATCCCAGGAAAATATCCAGGTTCATGATAGATATGGTTGAAAAATAATACACCATGTGAAAGTAAGTATATTGCTAGTGTTTCATCATGTACTGGCTCTAATTACTAACTTTAGACACACTTTAGAAGTGAATTAGCTGCAGCTTAGTTACACTGTAATTACAAAGCTGCTTCACTGCAGTTCTATTTATATAGTGTGTAATTACTATCTTCTCTAGCCAAGAGGTCTACTTGACGATATAATGTCCCTCAAGTTTCATACTGTAATATACCTACACTATACTGTATTTTGAAGTATACCTGTAACATGTAAATCACAGGAAAATTGTCTACTGGGCAAACGAATTCAATATATTTCTAGCCATTGTACTCAGTCTTAAAAAAAAAAAAAAAAAAAGAGTTTGGCAATGGATTACCCACAATAAGAAAAACAGAAAAATTAACAAGTATTTTGAAAAATGTGGGATAAGAACAGAAAACAGCAGAGAAAACAGTATAAAAATGTGGCCTTGCAAGCAGGGAGAGTTTCAGTCAGGTTTCAGGCACTCCATGGCTTCTTCCTTAGACAAATTATATGTTTAAGTGAAGCTCAAAAGAACCCAGTTGTAGAAGTGGCTACAGATTAAAAAGAGGTTAGGCTAATAATATGTATTACCATGTGGCAAGTCTCTCCTCTTCTGTAACACTTTTTCATTAGAATGACTGCAGTCTATGAACATATATTGTTTATAATAGATAATAACATAGGCCAAAGTCTACCAAGAGAGAGGTGCTGAAAGCTGGTTGAAATACTGCTCATTTTCTGTATGGTTAAACTTCAGTGACCTATGCTGAGCTGTAGAGAGGGGATTTTGAAATCAAGATAATCCCAAATAGCAGGACTGTTTTGCAAAATGTTGAGCTTAGTGAGTAAAGGCAAGCACCCTTCTGGATATTTGGTATTTTCCAAGCTATTCCATTGATGGAGGTCTCCAAACAGAGGCTTTCTCTGGAGAAATGATGTTACCACTCTCTCTCATCATAGGCCTCTGGTTAAATATCGTAATACAGATGGCATGTTTGCACTCCAAGCGGGAGAAGCCCCACAAAGCTGTAGCTCACCCACAGAGCAGCAGGGAGGCTTTGCATCTGGTCTTAATTAATCAGCACAATCTCCTTTATTAACTTGGATGAGCTATGAGGACTCATTCATCTTAACCATATCAGCCCGCTAGCACTGTTGTCAGATAGCCTCATGACAGACTTTATGGAGAGCACAATACCTCAGGAAGCAGCACGTGCTCCGAAGTCTTTCCACATAAATATCCACAGTCTCAGTGTTAAGCTGACTTCTGGGAGTAATGCTAAGAGATCTCAGCAAATTCAGTCCAAACAAAGAAGAAATATGTATCATCATATATCATCTCCCAGGTTGCGAACTGGGAACAAATTTTATTATGGGGGTTGTCTGGATGGAAGAGCAGAGAGGAGGGCCAGCCATGGAGAGCAGGTTGTGCTCTCTCTTCAGTCTCCGACTGTGGTTTGGTTTCATGAGTGAGCCCTGGAAGGAGCTCCCCGTTCTCTTCAGATTGCAGCTGGCGCTTGGCTAGGATCCACCCAAGATACTTTGAGGGACCCTCTTACACCAAATTTGAGTGACTCCCAGCCTTTTAACACATCTATCCTAACATCACTGGGGAATGCTGTTACACCCATTTTATCCATAAAAACTGAAGCAGAAAAATCTGGAACTAAGTGACCTGTCTAATAACTTCCAACAAGTCAGAGACACAAGTCAGAGACCTTGGCTAGGACCAGTTCTGCTCCCTCATCCTTCCAGAGAAGGGGGCCCCTTGAAGCAGGAGCAGTCCAGTGGCATGACTCTGTCAGAGGAGCTCTCCAGTGGCAAGGACAGGCGACACTCACACCCGGGAGATGGTAGAGAGATGCAGCCCTTGTGTGCGAGGATTTAAAGCCTATGGATTTTCCCCTCAGATCTATGAGAGATGCAGGCACATGCATGTGCACACAAGGTAGGGACTATCTTGGAAGTATAAAGCACATCAGAGAGATTTCCTTCCCCATGCAGCCTCTGCAGGAGCAGGCCTGCTGCAGTTTCCATTAGACTTGTAGAAGTGCCAAAAAAAAAGCAGTAGTCTGCTGGGAAAATAATTAGACTTGGCAAGTTTGCTCAACAAGCACTTATTATATACATAGTGGTGATGGGTGGTACGTAGAGTCTGCGGTTGTTTCACTTAATAATGCATGGATCCTCCTAGACGTCCTAAGAAACTCTGTCTGGAGTTGTGTTTGTGATCAGATGGTACAAATAATGGCCAGGAGTGATTACATACTGATTAAAAACTACTTAAGAAACTCATCTGTCCAGGAAGAGAATGCCAGGCCCTGAAATAGAGGGAAAGTGCTTGTTCCTGTTTCATTTCAGTTGTATTAGTTCATCTAACAGCAGACCCTGAATGACTCTGCATTGCACACCGAAGGGAATTCAGGGTACAGAAGGAATCGGATGTGTCTGAGTTTAGTCAGAATTAGGCCCAGAATCTGACATCTCTGGTGAATGATGAATACCTTCCCTTTTGCAGAAACAGATAGATTTGACCATGAAAACTTAGAAATGTGTTCTCTTTTGGTGCATATCCAAGACAGCAAAGTTTCCACAGATGGTGGGAATTTCTTTATATGTGATACATTTTGGTGAAATCCCTTTGCACTGAACAGCCAGAAGTCTAAAAAAAACTTCAGAGATCCTTTAAATACTGTGTTTCTCTTCCCATGGATTTAATCTGATCTCCCATGGTCTTAAATCGATGTGGAAAATGACAAGAAATTCATGAGCTGGAGAACCTGCTGGTGAAGAATGGATCATTCAGCGATGTCCATGGTGCGATGATGGTTAATACCAATTTAGGTGTTTGTATCACTAGGCCCAGCAACTAGTTAGTTTGAAGTAGATCCAGACTTTGGCCTCTGTAGCCTCTATGGACAAAATGCAGGACTCTGTCCTCTGTGTGCATTGAGGGACACCCTCACTCTTTCTAGGGTAAGACACTTTTTAGCTGCCTTTGTAGCAAAACCCCTATTTCCTTCCAACCCCTCCTAAAATCTGCTGGGCGCCTGCACCTTTTTAAGTAAGAAGTAGAAGAGAGCCACATTCCCCAATAGCCTTTAAATTATACGCTGGTCTGCTGGGACTGCCTCTAGCCCTTCCCACCACATTGGCTGGGAAACGCAAACTCAGCTGAATGCAAGCTTCTGGTGTAATTTTAAATAAGCCTTTTTAGCGAACTAATTTTCACAGTGCTGCACACACAGTTTGTGAAGAGGGTTTCCAGTGCTCAGTTTACAAAGATATAGTAGAGCTGAGGCATCCAGAGTAGTTACCCGCTTTGGACACTTATGACCAAATATCTGTCACTGAGTTATCTGTGTTTTTAGACAAGTCAAAGTCTCAATGTCTTTTTCATACTGGGAGGGACCATTATATTTAGAGGGTACAAACCTCAGTGTCTGTGCTAGACTCTCCACAGATGATTGCCTAATCCCTGCTGCAAGAGGTTCGGTGTTTCCCCCCCCCTCCGCAAACCTCCCTGTCTGGCTTGCAGGGCAACAAATCTGTCAGGCTATCCAGCAAAACTGCATCTTGAATTTCTGACTAAAATATGATCTATAACTTTTAATTGACTTTGCAGTGTTTCAAAAATGCTGAAACAGGCAAAATATGTTTTTAAAAAGTATAGAAACAGTACACTGTGACAGCAAAGTTCAGTGTAAAGTTGGTGTATCTGATAAGACTGTTTTAAAAGAGAAAGGAAAGCCATTAGAGGAAGCATTTTCAGTCCAAATTCTTTAGTAATCCTAAAGTTGAAAAGATGTAGAGTGTCACATAAAACATGTAAAATGTAAAAAGAGAAAGATAATGTTTCAACACTGTCCACATTTACTCCTTTTTGGAAGGGGGGGGCATATCATTTTCCCTTGCATAAATAGCCTAACTGTTTGTTTAATTGACAGGCTAAGGTCCGTGTTTATGCCTGAATCCTTAATGATATTTGGGCAGCTAAAGCCATGTAGAATTGGGATTATTTAAGCCTCAAGACATTTGCATTTTTGAACACCTGGAGATTTGCCCTCTGCAGACACATCAGTGTCACAGACATAAATGTCATAGCAGAATCAAAACTTGGTAGGTGCTTAACTCCACTGGCCAATAGCTTATATATATATTTTTTTTAAAAGGGATTATATGATGCCATTACCTGCGATAGCAGGGTCTTGACCTTAATGACCTAGAAGATCCTACTTACCTATATATGCCCCTTTTTTGGTGTCATAGAGTAAATGAAAACATAGCAATATTTTAGCAAGTGCCAAGGCAGACAGCGAATGGAGTCTTTGTTTTGGAGCTGTATTGCCCTCACGGGGAGCTTTGCTGACAGTTATGAATGTCACTCATCAAAACACTCGCACACAGTTCTGATAAGCCTAACTAGCGCTATTCTATAGCCAATGTCACTGTCACTGCTGAGGGCATGAAAGTCGGCTTTTAGCTTCATTCCTCAATGTAATCTTAATGCACCTGTATTGTCTACTAGGCATTTTCTCAACGTGGCCAAATGAATTTGGTGTCAGCAGCCAGGGGAGCTGTCCTCCTGAATAATCTTTAGTGCTTTCTAAAATAATTGCATATTTCAAAAAAATATATATGGGTCCTCATTTAGAAATTCAGGAAGGGAGCTTGGTTTGCACCTGTTTTGCTCTTGTTTTTTGCTTGCTTGTTTTCACATGGCCGCCATCAGGTTACCTCCACTCAGTTGTGGTTCTGGACCTCTCTGGCCGCCACGTGTGTTTTGCGCTTTTTGGATGTGGTTCATTCCTTTCATTAAAAGGATGCCAATTATATTTTCCTAATTGCTGCAAACGATGCCAAAAAACCTCCTTCCCCTTCACATCCATGAGCTCCTCTCTGTGCCAGCTGTGGAGGGCTGCACAGAGTGGCATAAATACACACCAGTGACAGTTACGAGATTGAAAACTGCAGCCTCCAGTGCTTGCTCAACAAGAAAGCCTGGTTTTACATTCTGTTCCTTAAGTGCTGGGTACTGGTGTCCTCTTGGCTAGTTGATCACATCTTTTGGCCCTTCAGAGTAAGTGCTGAAATATTGGGCTACTTCCTCCACGGCTTTAGATTTGGAAAGCCAAATATAAGAGAGGGAGAAAGTGAGGGGAATTATAAATGAGAAATGAGTATGTGGGGGTGAATCTAAATCCAAACTGTGGTCCTTATCGCACCTCCCTATCAAATACCATTCGTGCCTTACCAGCAGGATGAGGCTGTGGTGAGCACTGTGTTGCTGCCTGGTCTGTTGGCTTCTTTTGCAGTTGTTGTGAACGATGGCTCAGCATCAAAATCAGGCTGTTGCCAAAGTTCAAGCAAACCTGGAAACCATGCGCAATTGCTTCTGCTAAGGTCACAAGTTAATGAAATGTAAAAGACATGTCTAATAACTGCACTCCAATGAAAGTGTGAGCAACCATCCTTGCACATCTGATATCCACATCATGCCCCATGTGCCTAATACATATGTTTATGGTACAACATTCACACCTCTTGACTTGCCTACACAGGTGCTTTCTAGACTTAAGCATGCATGTAAAAATGAACGGTGTCTCCAATTCGCCACACAAATCACTAAATTAGATGCACAGGCGGCTTCTACTGCTTCACAAGAGCTTTCTCTAATGGATATTTTATATTGCACTGGTCATTTTTAATAACTGAAAATGTTCTTAGGAAAGTTTGAGAATTTTCCAAGCCTGGATTACAGCTTGAGTCTGCAAGGTGTTGAATTCATTGGATTTGACTCAGCAAAGCATTTCTGGAGCTAATCACAAGCTTAAAAGTACACAGGTGTATTGCTCTGCTTTGCTGCATTGCTCAGGGAGTTGCTGTGACCTGAACTTTGAACCTGTTGTGGGGATGGGAGGAAGGGTGGCAGGGAAGAGGCAGGCCACCCACCACTGAAAAACAGCTGAAATCCCCAATAGTATGTTAAAATGGCCTGGCTTCCTACGTGATAGAAATGGTGCCATAATCTTAAAGACAGTACATGAGCCTGTCAAAAGGAACTTGAGTAGGTTAAAGAGGTAGTTGCTTAACATTAAAAGACTTCTAAAGGTGTAAAGAATGCGTTATTCAATGCAGCATCTTCTGCCATCAGGGACAGACTAATAAAGGTGCATCTTTTCCAGATGATTTTCATAACTAGCTAAAAAAAAAGCCTTTTTATTAAAAATTTTATCTGCATTAACAGAGTTTTATGATCTGAAAAAGCTTGTTTCGGATTTCTGCTAAAAGGAGAGCCTGAGCTTCAGCTCCTGCAGCAAGAGCAACTGAGAATCTGGGTCATTGTTCCTAGAATTAATTGATAAGACCTGATGGGAAGAAACGAAAATAAACCTGTCAGATCCTTGCCAGATCCTCTCAGCTACTTTCATAGTTATTAAGGGGCCATGGAACTGGAAGTGTGATTCAGGCTGGCCCAAGCCCTATTGAAGAAGTATTTGGAGAGCTTTGCATTGATTTAATTTGTCTTTGAACTGTGCGCCAGGACTAGATTAGCATAGAATGGAGACTCTTTTCAGCAGCTTGTCTGCTGCAGAACTGTGATTGCATTTTGCTGCAGATGACCTGCTTTGTGTTGTTTGAAGGAGCAGTATCTCGAGGGGTTGTGCATTGGCTAATAACCGAAATAGAAGCAGAGCACAACCCCGATCTCTGGTTTGCGATGGCCTTAATTAAACAGACCGGGTCTAAAAGCAGGCAGGCAGTCACTGAAGAAGCACAGTTGCCACTACTGTGGCAACCCTTTAGCTACTGACATCCCCAGTTGCGACTGACAACCAAACTTCTTACAAGGAATGGCACTGCAGAGAGCCAATCATCTTCAACAATTTAGACTGTTTCTTTGGGTTCAAAACCAAGTATTTCTTTGCGTCATTGTGAGGGGGCTTATTCAATCATTCCTTTCCCCACAACGATGGCAATCACAGCTCCCTTCCATGACCACGTCTACAATTAGTAAAAGCAATAAGAAATATTTAGCTCTTCTACTAAAAGATCAAGGTTCACTTAGAGATCACAGCACAGTGTATCTTATTAAATGGGCTCAATTTCTGGCCCAGCATTTAGTGACTGTCAGGCAACAGCCTGCTAATTTTGCTTAGCCACTAAGACTGGGAATTATCTCAGCCAGCCCTGCTCACGCAAAGGCACGTTGTCTAGGATTACTTACATAGGCTCTTCCTATAGCCAGCAGAAAGCAAGGAGTACCCCAGAGCCTCCCCCATCCCATCCTGCATAGGTGGGATGGACAGCCCTCTGGCAGCGCCTCTTTCTCCCCAGATTCCTAAATGGGACAGACAGTTCCTGGATTGCAACTTTAGACTGAATACAAAGCCTTCAGGCTGCATGTTGGTGACAAGCATTCACCCATGCTTTCTGTTTTTCAAGGGCAATCTTCCACCACAAGTACCATTATGGGTCTGAAGATAGATGGGGCTCTTTCCTTGGCAGCCTCCTTCCGTAATTGCCGTTAATGTTGCTTACGATTGCCGTGCATCAGAAGGGTATTAGAGCCCAAGGTCTTTTAATGCTTCAAGGAGGATCCCAGACTGAAAGCAGGAACCCTGTAATAATTCACTTGTTCGTGTGAAAAATGAAATACGTGCAGCTAGTGCGTGTGCAGTTGGTGCCAGAATATAGAGACCCCAAAGAGGAGAGAGGCTTATGAGTTTAGTGGCTTGGCTCAAGAGCGATGTAGACGGCAGACTACCACACATGGGTACCCGTTCAGCCACGGTCTTGAAGCTCTGCAGTAGGGAGTCTGAATCACTCCCCTTTCCCTTAAATATGGATATCACAGCCAAGGTTGAATACATCACTGTATCAAGCAATAAAAAATTTCCCTTGAAGAAGAAGTGATTTCGGCTGCAACTTCAGGCAGACACAATGCATGAGGGAAAGTCAATTTTAATCTTAGGAAACTCTGTCCATCCATTTGCATAAGCTGTGAAGCAGGCTCCCTCTGAGCAGAGGCAACAAGAAATCACTGAAGCTGTCAGAGAAACTGTCTGGTAAGGAGTTCCTGGAGGTGGCCGTGGAATAAGAAGCTATGACCAAGAGTCATATTACCGTGTACATGGAGTCAGGGCTGGAAACCCTATGAGGATAAATTACTTACCAAGTAGAAGGGCAGCATTAACCTACAGATCACACCAGGCAAATGTCAATCCACTTCTTTTTTTTTTTTTTTTAAGAGCTTTATTAACTATATTAAAGCTTCCAGAAGGTATATTAGAAAAAGTTCAGGACCTTCCATCAATGCCTTTGTTCCCGAACAGCCATAGATATAATTGACAGCAAAAGAGAATATTAAAAACACAGCAACAAAACCCTAAATATATTGAATGGATTTTGTTTTTCAGAGAAAATGCAAGATACTACATAAGGATAAAATTCAAGTCCTACTGAAGTCAATGACCAAATGCCATCATTCTTTAGTGGAATGAAGGATTTCAATGAAAAGAATTTGTACAAGAAAATACAAGTGATCAGGGGACACCTTTGCTCGGCAGGCAGGCTCTCAGCTCCCCTTCCCCGTTGCCAATGTCTTCCTTCGTGTCGGGGTCCAAGGCTCCCGGCTCGGGGCAACGGATCCCATTGCAGCTCTAGCGTGCCGAAGGATTATTCACTGACACGCTGATGCCTGTAGTTGCTCTGTGCTTCACTTCTTCATTTGTACCATTAATTAATAATAATAGTCCTTACTGTGCTTTTAAAAGAAAGAAAAAGCATGGTAAAAACTGTAAGGCACTCAGATACTGGATAATAAGGACTGTGTAGCCTCTCTGGGTAAGTTTTAAAGAATTTTGCACAGTTTGAATGCTGCTCAAAGTTGAAGCAGTGCCGCGTAGCGCTGCCCTCTCATGATCCGCCCTTCTCAGGCAAAGGGAGGGGAAGGACGCCTGTAGTATGCAGGCCCTGGGCCGGCCCCCTGCGCAACGCCACCTTTCTCGAGGCATTTTGCTAAATGCAGAGGTCCCTGATCAAGCCAGGGCGAGCGACCCCAAGCCTTCACCTTCCTAGCACATGCTCTTCACAAGGACAGGCTGCCTTGCTGCCGCTTCATGCACAGGCACGCACTGCCCTCCTTTGGTTCAAGCAGCTCTAGCTCATTTTGTATTTAAAGTCGAGCATAAGCTCAATTTTACATTTCCATGAGACAGAGGTGTAAGTCACAGCGCAGCCGCCAGTGGAAGGCAGCACCAAATCCTGGGATAGCTCTGACGCTGCAGTCCAACACGCTGAAGACAAGAGAGGCTTTTGATCTTTTCTATGAGCACTAGGGAGTACAAGTGTTTTGACTGCATCACGAGACGATCCAGCCATCATAGTACTTAATGCACAGCCAATTCAAGCTGTGGGAAGGGCTCTGCATTGACTCTGATGGCCATCGGCCTATTCACCGAATAGATCTGTAGTACTGGGAATAAGACTGGAGCATTGGTTACACTCCCATTCAACCTATGGGAAATACATAAGCAAAATGGTGCAGGACCTTTGGTATATGAATGGATACCGCTGTGTGTCCAAGCACTTTATAAGCAGCTAGACTTGTTTCTGTCCTAGTCGTCTCCTAAGACAAAGAAGAGGATGCACGTGGCAGAGCATAAGGCAGAATTTGGAAACCTAGTGTGATTTCACAGCTAGAGTCAACTTAAGCAACTCAGAAGTAATTTCCTGTTCAGTTCATTAGAACAGGTTTAAACTTCATTTGTGCCATTCACTTCCGTCTTCAGTCCTTCTTGTTCATCTCTCAAAGGTTCCAGCTCAGGCCCATCCTGTAGGGTTTCTTTGTTCCAGTTACTTCTACCTTCATTTTCTGTCCTTACAATTTTAGGATCCTCTTCTTTTGCCTTTCTTTCCTTCTCCTCTTTGGCAAGCATACGATAATTATAGTAATTCATGATGAATAGGAATGTTCCTGCCAAGACCATCACAGCTCCACATTTAATGAACATATATTTGTAGTCCCCAAAGGTATCGATAATGGTTCCTGTAAAACATAAATTAAAAAAAGAAATTTAGAGATAAAGGCAAGAATATTGCGTTTGCAGTTCCTAAATGTAAAGGGACACTCTTGTGGCGTTAGGATAAAATAAGACATTCTTTATACGTCTGATCTGTTCAGTTCTGATCCTGCAAATACTTCACACATGCTCCACTTTACAGCCTGCAGGTAGCTGCATTAATGTCAGTGGTATTATCAATGATTTGTACAGTTAAGCAGAAGGGGACAGAGAACCTGCATTGTAACCTCTGGATTTTTCAGGCACATCTATTTTTCCCTGCAGAAACAAAACCCCATGATTGCTTAGCTTGCACACAGTCTTTCTATCGACTTCAGCAATCACCCGATCAGGTAAATGACATCCATCCAACTTGGTAGTGCTGAGGCTGCCAACAAAAGTGGCAGCTTTCAGGAAGACCTCTGTGAGGTGGACATCTGGCCACTGAGTCTCATCTCAGACTACTGACTAAGACCCACCAATTTATTTTACCACGGGTCATTCACCAGCATCAGAGGGTACTCAGCTTTTGGTCACGGCTGCCCTTTCTGCATTTAAACCTGTGACCTGAAGATGAAAGGACACTGCGTGGAACTGAAAAACATTAGTTCCAGGGAAAGCAAAGATGATGCTGTCAACGTCAGATAATTTCAGTGCCAAGACAAACGTGACAGGTTCCTCTCAAAGGTTAATGCCTCAGCTACAGAGTTACAGAATAATTGAAGGGAGATGGCTTAATTGAAATGTCAGTGTTCTCCATTATGTCAGAATGTAATGCAAACGTTATTGGGATTATGATCCTGAGTATTAATTCCCATTTACTGGAGTAACATGGACCATTCTTAACATCCCAGATGCTAATTAAAGTAAGACCTACTTCTAACCTGGCCTTCATAGTACAGATAGTCCTGCTTTAAACTCATTCATCATCCATACCTCGCCGACTTTCTGGAATATATTCTTCTCCTTAAAAAGAGGGATCTTTACTTCCTGACTGACTCTTAATGCTGAAAATCTGATGATTAATTATTCCACCACATACTCACACTAACAAGGGATTTTATGGCTACTAAATAGATTTACTGATTGCAAAAATAACCATTTTAACTGTTTTTGGTCAACAGTTCTTCTTGAATCATTCCTACATGTCTTGGTACACTATTTTCAATGCACTGTGTTTTTCATGCTACTCGTGAAACATCAACCAAATGCTAATTGCAACAATTTTTCCTTTTCTGCTAATCAGGATGACCTAGAGGTCTCCTAAATAGGTTTCAACAAGAGTTTTAATGAGTAGAGTATTGGAAAATTCAACAGTAGGATAGTCTCGCCTCTTTTCCTTCGAGAATAAGATAAAGTCATAAAACACACTGGGAACAATTTACTTAGTTCATTAAAGCAGAACCCTGCAGTAGGTTATTAAAATGCCAAAGAACCAATAAATTTGCTGCTTATTAAAATGGTGGGGAAAACCCTACAAAACTAATATTACTGAGTATTACACAGAACTGTTTTAGCCTCATTAGCAGTCTGTGGTCATTAACTTAATCTTCCACACAGAAAATTATATAACTCAGAAATGGTCATTTTTAAATCGTATTTTCTTTTGTTTGTCATTAATTAAATAATGAATCTCTAAGAAAACAAGAGGATACAGCTGCCTCTGTCACACTCTATGCACTACATGGTAATACAAAGAATTAAATGGCTCTGCAGATGTGTCATATTGAATAAGAAGCTTAGCCAGCTCTCAAGTTTTGAATCCAGGAAATGGATTTATCCTGCTTTCTGTCTGTGCAGTCTTTAAACTTATTTGGAAATGCTGTCACATTCAAAAGAATTAGCAGAGGTTAACTTTTATATATCCAAACACATACAGAACACACAACCTAGTTAAGTATTTTAACTGTACAGCATACCTAAAGGTGACCAGTTAACAAACCAGTTATTCTAGCTTGCATACGGGTGAAATGCAATTTTGCATAGAGAGGATGATATTTGTACACTGATAGGATGTCACCTACAAACTCATTTAATTCATAGCCAAGTCAGACGGGATTTTGGCTCTACTAGAGCCAAATGCCGGATTCAAATATTGTGTCTTCCAGACATAGTGCATTCTTCATAGAAAAAGAAGAATTGAACACGTGCTATAGAGGGAAACAAGACGAGGCTCTTAAAATCACAGGAGCTCACGGCACCACTTATCTTCAGATGCCCATAGGCATTGCTGGAGGGTTTAATATTGTCAGCATGGACCTTTGAGGGTCTCTGGCTCTTGCACACTTTCCCTGAGCGTCCTTTGGGGCCCTACAGACACGCATAGAGACTGCAGTGAAATGAACTGCAGTGCGCAGGCTGGACCTAGCTCTCTCAAAGCCAAGAACTAGCAGTGGCTAGTAAATGTAACAGAGCACAATGAGACTAAGGACTACAGTCACAAGGGCCTAGCACCAAAAAGTATGCTCAGCACACAACAATAGCGGAGGATCAGGCTGTTTTCAGCATCTCTCTAAACACAGACCACAAGACAAACAAAGGATGAATTTTTCATAGGTGAGGAAATACTCTACAAGAAAAAGAACAGAGATCTCAGTCATTTTCATAATTGCTTTTTACTCTATTAAGTATTCTAATATGTTGTATTTTTCAATTAGTAAAAAAAAATCAAATCTGTTCAAAACAAATACTGTGCCACCAAAAATAAACACAATTTATTTTTGGAACAGCCTCAAATCTATCAGAAGTGCAGAGATGACAGAAATTCATAAATGGAAATACTCAAGAATTACCTTCACTGTAAACTATTGAAACCAAAATTAAAATATTTACATGTGATTGCTGGATCCAGCATAGCCTCAGAGACAAATAGCAAATATTAATTAAGACCCTGAGCTTGAGTCAAGAAAAGGATTTCATAGTGCTTTACTGAACTTAAATTATGGTGGACTCCAGCCTTTTGCAACAGGCTTTCCAGGAGAAATCACCTGAAGTGCAGGTTCCTTTGTGAGTGCGAGTCCCACTGTACAAGTTCAGTTTAAGTGTCTGAAAGGATCAGGGACTAAAATCCTCCTGCTGCAACCAGATCACTCCCCAAATTGTTGACTTCAATTGGAGTACTACAGAGAAAGGAGTAAAGACGAAATGCTGGAGCAGAAATCTAGGACCTGCATTTTCTAATTACTAATGGAAAAAAAGGGTGGGAAGCAGAGAAAACACATTTAGAACCACTTCTTACAAACTGTGCTTGCAAGAGGACAAATATAGGCCCTTTGAGCAAGGAACATCATCCCCGTGGAATTACAGGGGGAAACGCACTCACCTCCAATCGGTGGCCCAAGTAGGATGGTGCAACACTCCACAATGGTGACCAGGCCAACGGCGCTTGTGAACCGGGCAGCTCCCACGAGGTCCATGAGCGTCTCGAAAAGCATGGCACAGACCATGCCGAAGGCCAAGCCGAAAAAGATGGAGTAAACGACGAGCCCCGTGTAGCCTGAAGCCAGGGGGCACAACAGGTGGCAGGCACCATTGAAAGCAATCGAAAAGCTGAAAAAATATTGAATCCTTGGCCTGACCCACTTGCTGTTCGCAATGACGCCAGTGGCAGGCCTGGCGATCATATCCACGATGGCAAGAATCGAAAGGAGGAAAGCGGCTGAATATTCATCAATGCCGATGTGCTTTGCATATGGTGCCAGAAAAACGATGGGGGCAAAAAACCCCAGGAACATGAGCACGTTTCCAATCAGGTAAATCAAGAACCCTCTGTGCTTAAAGAGGGAAAAATCAAGGTACCGATTGATTTTTTCACAACAGTCCTTTTCTTCTTCCTCTTCCGTTTTGGTCTCCGCAGGGGCGTATGCGGGATTCCTCATTTCCATGGACATCTTGGTGACCTCCTCTTTCGGAGCCTCCTTCCCTTCCTCAATCATCTGGTTTTTGACCGACTGTTTGGCCACCCCAATGGGCCTGAAGAGAGCTCCTGCCACACAGCAGTTTAATAAAATTGCCCCAAGAATTAAAAAGCTGCCCCTCCAGCCAAAATTGTCAAAAAGGAACTGGTTGAGAGGAGCCAGGGTACAAAGCATCACGGGGCTCCCCGCCATAGCAAGGCCGTTTGCGATGGGTCTTCTTTTTAAAAAGTATTTCCCTATGATTATCACAGATGGCTGGAGGTTGAGAGCAAGGCCCAATCCTGGAATGGAGAAAAAACCCTGAGATACACAAAGGAAGATTTGAGACCCTTTTATCCTCAGCTCGCTGTTTTAGGTAAGTTCATGGAGAATCAGTCCACTGGTGGCTCTTCAACATGATAGCCTAGATGGAAATTTTTCTCAAAATATCCCTAAACTTCTTGCTGCTGAATCTGGGGAACCAGCCCCCAGAAAGGTGCTTTGGGTCACAGAACATCCCTTCCTTTGGGGCTGCAAATCTCTCGGGTGGCAAACCCTACCTCCAAGAGTTTGCTTTGTACTAAATCGAAACTCCACCCTTAACAAATGCTGGAGGGCACACAGACCTCCCCCCCGAAACGTAGCCTCAGCTGTGTCTTCCACTACTAATGTGGTGACATGAGCGACTCTGATCTGATGCAAAAGATTAAGAGGTCTGCAAGTACACAGCAAAACAGCTACTGAAGATGCTAATTAAACAGGACCCTAGAATGTTTCTTTTAATTAAAATTTATTTTTCTTGCATTTAGATATATAAATGGTATTATAAATCTACATTGCTAATATGGTTAACTAGCTTTTCTTGCACAGGTGAAATGTGAAAGAAGAGCTATCGAATGCTGTGGCAGTCTGAAATTTTTGGGGCTCTGTTGCAGAGCACTGGTAAGTAATCTCTCTTTTCAAAATTTCTATGTGCTGTGTTTCCTTAAAAAGTTAAATTATCAGAACTTCATCAAAATGACATTTAAAAATCATGCGACATATCTTCCGCCCTATCATCTAGGAAAGAATGAGCCACATTAGAACAAAGCAGAAGTGTAATCCTTGAAGTGATTATACCAGAGAACATGAATCCTGAAAATAGGGTCATGCAGATTTTTTCTTGTTCATTAGTCTATATAATTAGTTTGTTTAACTGTGCAGTACATAATTAGGCATATTGCTTTACAGAAGAGAATTTAGAAAGGTCAAGGTCCTCAAAATTAATTAAAGAACACTATCATTAGTAGCTGATATAATAGAATCCAACTGATGCAGCAGAATTCAACTGATGTTGGATAGCTTAAATTTAAATGTTTTTACAAAATTATGTCTTTTGCCAAATCTAGGATTTGTTTATTAAAAATGACTTAGAAGTTTAACACACCAAAAGGAAATTGAAAAAAACAGAACATATCAGTATTGTCTTGGTAGGAGGAAACACATTCTTAGCATAAACTTTTTCTTCCAGATAGTCCATATATTTGGTAGGGCATATCTTTGGGAAGTACAGACCATACGTCACACATAAGTGGCCAAATTCATCCCTGTGAAGAGGGCCAACCTGGAAACTATGGAGGCAAAACACAGCATTAGTGAGAGAATAGCTTTGCCAGCTCTCAGAAATAGGAATTAGTTTCACCTGAGAAGATGCAATACAGTGGATTAGAGTTTGCTTTAACTCCGTATTTCCCAGGGTGTTAGGTTAGCGCAGGAATTGAAAATTCATTTTCACGAAATCATTTTTGGTAAGGATCTACCACATGCAGTGGCCAAAAGAACCCCTCAGAGGAGAATGAAAATTAGATTGGCTGCCAGCTACCCACTTAACCAATAATCAACTAGAATCTTTTATTATGTGAACATTAATTTGCAAGTCAGACATATCTAATTTAATATTACCTCATGCTCTTCCCATTAATTAAATTTGGAGAGTTTCAAATTGACTGACTAGAATTTCAATTTACTTTAAGCTTTTGGCTGACTTCAGATGGAAATATTTATATCCATTTTATTCCAGTTTGCAGGAACTATAGCAGCATTCCCATGACTGAAATTGTTCCTCAGATAACCCCATTTTCTCCCCAAGGAATGACAGAGAGGCCCATTGGTGGTGCCATATGAACAGAAGTAAGTCTGTGCCAGAGGAGCATCTTTCCCTATATTGAATACATCTCCCTCATTACCAGAAGTTGGAAATAAGTGGTGCTACAGTATTGCGTTGAGTAGCTATTGATACTGTTCTTCCTTTTGTAGCAAGGGAAGAGCCCACCAGCTACTTCAGCGCTAAACATTGAGAGTCCAGGCAAAGCCTTCAGCCTCTTTAGGCAACATGCTTCATCCTCGATCCCTTTTTATTTTGTAGTGGTCTAACCGATACGGATTGAACTAAACTCTGACCAATGGTTATCGGCTTGCATTTAGCTTTGAAACTGGCTGCTTCTATCTCAGACATGAAGAAGGGCCTGTGTGCCTGAAAGCCTGTCTCACGCATCCGAGCTGGCAGTCATCCAGGACACCAGCTTGGAAACCCCACTTCTTCTTCAAAGTGCTATAGGGAAACAAACCATCACTGCAGAAGAGAACCTGGCTGCTACAGCACATGCAAAAGAAAGCGTCCCCTGCAACCCACCGCTCCCTGCCACCAAGGACAGCATTGCTTCAGACCTGCCTCTGATGGCAGAGCCGGGCCCCTGATCTGCATACAAATGGAAAAGACATAATTGAGAAAGCAATTGAGATTGCTGTGTCTAATCCCTCCACTGTAAACAGATACTTCCTGCTCTGCTCCTCTGAAGAGATTTCGATTAATATGCCAAAGGCACAGGACTGCAGCAGAGACCTCCTCGTACCAACTATCTTCTTTTTATCTCCATCCCTGAGAATTACATGAGCATGGTCTTTTACATCAGTGTGTTTCCTTTTCAGGATGCTAAGAAGGAGGCTAGAAAAAGTACGATGTTTACAGGTTGCTTTATATTCATTGCAAATTGCTTTTACAAAAGTCTCTCTCCTCTTACAGTAAAGCCGTCTCAGCCGTGCGATCAGCAGGCAGCTTCGTATAATTGTCCTTGAATGCTTCCATGTTAGACCTGAGCAGGAAAAACACTTCAGGCGTAATTAGAAGCATCAACCATGTTAGCTGAATTAGAAGTGTCTCCCTCTCTTTGTCAAATTAATATTCCCCAGTACACACGCCATGCCTGGAGCTGACGGGTTATTAGCTAAGGCTCCATCCATACAGATGTGGTCATTCAACATGCGGGAGGGAAAGAGAGCCACAAATAAAAATATGCTTTGCTCTGAGGAAGCATCACAGCATTGGTGACAAGGGGGACACGGAGGCAGCTTTCCCCTGGGCACTCTGACACTGCCAGAAGGGTTGTGTTCATCGTGCACAACTTGCATTACCAGCTCTCTGGAGCGGGCAGCAGGACCAGATTGGCACAGATATTCAGGAACCAAAGAAGAGCAGCAGCATCCTCAGAAACCCAAGACCCATTGCGGTTAGGTAAGTCCTTTTTTAGGCACCAAACTGCCCTTGAAAATAGGACCTGCTGCCTTCTCACAGCTTTATGCAGCACCTGGAACAGTCAAAACTTGGTTGGAGCCTTGGCGTGATGCAAACAGCACAATTTTTTGTCTCCGTAAGGAGCAGTTTTGTTTCACAGTTGTCCCTACAGTAAGTGCTGTGCCTCCAAGTCAGTTGGCTGGTGTGGACCAGCGCAGATGTACGTTACCAGTAGACTTCACTCCACACAACTAGGACAACTGCTTCACTCCCCCCAAAAGGCTGTTAGCAGTGCTCCATGTCTGAGCCTTTCTGCTCACCAAAATGCAGATATTAATAGCAAAGGATTTATGTTTTCCATGTGCTAACCTAGTGTTTGACAACTTGCTAAAGGACCTTGTTTAGAAGGGAAAGCTGCAGGCCCAGGCATCGACAGCCTACTTTTGAATTTATCCATGGGAGGCATTGGTGATTTTTACTTCTTGCTGTTTTGCTTCTGGAATCTCTTTCAAGGAATCTGCAAGATTTATTCATTCAATAATAACAGAGTTTCAACTGACTACAGTGGCTCTCTGTGGAAAGACAAGGGCTTAATAGAAGGAATCCTACATGGGGATTTCTTTGCCACTGTGCAGATTTAATAAAGCAATGTTGGTGTAAGAGAACAGGGTGACAAACTTTCTGTCCCAACTTACTTTGCTAGCAGCCAGTTTTATTGATTTTAAATGTTGAGCTCATACTTTTCATGTTCAGATAGCACCAATACCCAATGCAGCTGCAGCGACGGGGAGAACATTCGTTAAACTACACACCCTGCAACCTAGAAAGACAATTTTGAACTCATTGTGTCATCTTTTGGGGCAGATATTGTAGTTGCACTGGAAGAAACATTGGCAGTACCTTAGCCAAAATTATCAGAATTATTGTAAGCATGCAGCTTACAATTGAGCACCAATACTCACGCAGATAGAGGACTCTGATCCATCTACCTTTGAAAGCAATGACCTAGCACCTGTAGACTTTAAAGGTGATGGACCGAGCCTATACCTTCTCCTGTTAGTTTTCAATATGGAAATACATATTTCAATACAGAACTTCAGTGAGGAAATAGAGGGGTTTTTTTGATAGGGAAAAAAAATGAACTACATTTCAGGGAAAATATTCCACATTTTCCACATACTCTAGTGGTTATTTTTTTCAGATAAAGAACCTCCTAATGTCACAAACAGGCAAAGAGCAAAAAAAACCCACCACCACCACCAACAAATCCACACTGAAATCTCATCTGCATTTCATATATCTCATAGACAGAATATATGGACATACATAGTCATATAGGGTCACTGGTGCTTTCTTCTCAGTCGTAGAGAACTCCTATCTGCCCAGGGCAGAGTGTGGCAGGGCTGAGGGCACTAATGACCACTCTCATACTGCCACTCATCTGCAAAGATTTTACCCACTATGTTTAGCAAGGAATATGGAGTTTTGCAAGAAATATGCTCTTTGCTACAGCTCAGCTGGAGCAGTTAGCAAGCAAAGGCCCTTATCCCACCAGAATTTTATATGTGCACATCCCCTGGCCTGCCTGGGTTCCGCCATTGCCTTCGGCCAAGGCACAGGAGGGAAGGTGTCAGAGCAGTCGGAAGCGAGCCTCAAGTGCAGGGAAAAGCAGATGCTTTCTTCTTACCTGTGATGAAGCCCACGCAGATGTAGAGCTGTAGGATACTGGTGCAGAAGGCGGCTGAGACCATCCCTATGCCACAGAGCAGGCCTCCAAACATAACCACGGGTCGGCTGCCATAGCGGTTCACTAAAATACTGCTTATAGGACCTGGGGAAAGAGTGCAAAAAAACCCAAATAATCTTTCAGGTAGGTATCCTCTGACAGAAGGGCATGTTTGATACAAGGCAAGTAAAACTCTGCAATGTCAGCACCCTTCAGCTGCTGCTAACAGCTTCTACAATGACTTCAGGAACAAAATGGAAAAGGAGAGGAAGATGACCTCTATCACGCGGAGTGCTCTGCTGAGACGGCTGCATGTCTCATGCCACACGGTGGTTATGTGCAATTGGTGATGGTCCTTGCCCCAAGGACTTTAAGGTGTCCACAGAGAAGGAAAACAGCAATACCATATCAGGTGAACATATGATCCAAACAGAGGAACTTCTTGATTTATTAGGATGCTAAACATGAAACACTGGTTCATATTACAAGGCTGATATCGTGAATACTGTTGCATTTTTAATGCCTCTTTTTAATGCAGTTCCGATACTCCTGGCCAGCTGACTGATGCTCCAACAGAACGGTTGTTAATTAAATCTTAATAGCAGTCAACGAAGGTGGAAACAGTTTGGTATGATGGATTAGCTGGAGCTCAAAAGAACCAGCCTGATTTTACATTTATGTAAAAGAGGTGGTTCAGGAAAGCGCGAAATTGTGAAAAAGGGAAATGGCAGAAGAATGTAGACACTGAAAGGAAGCACTGAAATCTGAGGAAGTGAAACACGCAGACAGCTTTGGGCAGAAGAGGAAAGAAGGGATTTCTTTGGTATAGTAGTCTCAAATAGCTGGAGGACCAATAAAAATCAGAATCATGGAATAATTTATGTTGGAGGAACCTTTTGAGGTGCCCGGTCAAACCCCTGCTCAAAGCAGAGTGAACCTTGAAGTCAGATCAGGTTGCGAAATTAGAATTAGAGAAAGCAAACTGAGCAGGAAAGGGTGTTTGGTTCAGAAGTCAAGCTATGAGAGGTAGGAAAAAGAATCTGTATCAGCCCCAAAACCTTGAAACAAAATGCTGCAAAAACAGTAAGGGAAATGAGGCAGGGGGATATAAGCAGCATTTAGTATCTTTTCATACACCTAGTACTTATGGTGCTTCTCAGTATACAGCAATCGTGTTTCTGAACCTAGTGCACCTGTTTGCTTTCGCTCCTGCAGTTATCAATAGCCCATGGTATCCACATACAAAATACTGGAAATGGGTATTTTAAGCTCACAGGCATCTCTGAAGAGTTTGACTATGGGATCTACCTCACCATAGAGCCATTAGGCAGGATATTTATCTTTGATTAAAGAAACTAAGTCAGAAATAGAGGCAGAAGTCTTTCTAGACTCTGGATACCCTGACGTGTGCAGGACCTGAAAACCCCAATATCCACTCAGTGTGCTGGGCAGCATCCCAACAAGACCTTAGCTGTTACAATGTGCAAGAATAAAACACAGTAGATGTGACTGGTTTAATCTAGGGAATGAGGCCTATCAGTATATCTGTAACATGTAAAATACTTTCAGCTAGACTTGTGCAAGTTCAAACACTCATAAATGACATACTTGCAAGCAGAGACCTAGCAACACCTCAGTAGCTGTGTAATCTGGACTTTCATGACGCTTGAGTTTGCCTCAGAGTGTCCTGCATTTCAACAGACTGAGCCAATGTTCCTCAGGAAAGGCACCAACCCATTCATCTGCAGCCTGAGGGGACACGAGTTTTCCATTTTTCAATTTTCCACATGTCCGCATTGCTCCAGAATCAATCTAATAACCCAAATAACAAAGTGTGCTTTCAATTCCCTTCTCCTGCTACAAGGGTGCTTTCACATTAAGCTTAAAACTATGGGACGTCATACCGCGGAGCAGAGCATGCAAAGCCTGTAAAGCTCCTGCTAAGGCCCCTCTCCTGCCCTGACTTGGGGGCATTTGCTGGGAAGAGAAGTCCCTGCAATGAGAGGTGAAACAAAATGCTCACATATGCTCCGCTCTTGCAGTGTCCATCATGGGAGAAGGGACCACGTCCCTCTCACTCCAGCACATAAGCCGTCACCCTGGCTTCACCCATCAATACGGATGATTTGGGGCCCTGACAGTGCATGGTGAACTGGAACAGGCTGCGGCAGGGACACACGCTGCTCTGCCTTCCCCTCTGCGGGGACAACCCAGCGTGGAGGCTGCAGCAGACGTAGCAGCGGTGGAGAGAGAAGGGGAAAGCTCATATCCCAGTGCCAAACGAGCACACCCTTCCTTTACAATTGGGGCAGCCTCGATGAATGCACGGTGTCCTTAACCCACAACCGGTAACTTGTTAAGCCACAAAAACGCAATTGCTCCTGTGAGGGTGGCCCTGTCCTGTCTCTGCTGGCCAGGTGTGACACTCAGTCTGATCTCTCGGCAGTGGCTTTACAGCAGGTCTGCGCGATCTTCAGCAAGCAGACTTCATCTTTTACAATCAGAGCTATCAGCTTTACATAGGGATAGCCAGACTCATTTGCTTGCCTGGCCTGGCCTGGTGTGAGCGCTGTGGTCGCAAAGGTGTTACCTGCTTGGGCTGTGTAGTGCTCGGCAAGGAGTTGCGACAAACTTAGGAGGCAACATAAGCCTTTCTCCTTCACACTCTGAAACCTCAGCTCCAAGGACCTTTCAGCCTGCTTTTCTAAAGAAGCACGGCTTATGGGATCACCACACGCGTCTGTGAGTGACTGTTTGATCTCACTGGCCAGCTTCAACCATCTACGACCAAGGGTCTGAGACCTCTAAGATACTAAACTCAGCCAGTTAGAGGAGAAAGATGGAAGCAGAGCATCTGGACTAAACCTTTCCAGACACTGCAGCATCCACAGAGAAGGCCATTACGAGTCGTCTACCTGCAGGAAAAGCAGCAGCTGGACCTCACACTAGACATCAGAGAACCCAACCCAGCCCTCAAACATCCAGAAAACCAAACTCCCCTGAGCTGCAGCTCCTAGGACCAAGGTTTTCTAATAGTCCTGAGCAGACCTTTCAAATGCACTGATGCAATACAAAATCACATCCCCAAAATTACTTCCACTTAAATCATTTGGCACTACAGAAGTTTACAGGCGATTGTCCATAGGCTTTAATGGAGCAGGCTTTCAAAAGCTGTCCCGTCTCTGCAGAAACTGGAACGTGCAATATGTCACATTGCTGTGCACACATCAGCGTGCACATCCAGCCAGTCCGGGCAGACACACAAAGCACAGGCACGCACACCTGCACCCGGCCCAGATGTCTTAAGTGATCTGTGTTACACCAAGCAGGTCCAGATGCACCTCTCCTGCCACCCAGCCACGTGCCACCCACAGTGTTTTTCTTGTAGGAGGGCATTTATATGCTGACTAGCCATCAAACATTAGGTAACTTTAACAGCAGTGTTCTGGGCAGCTTCAGAAAACATCAAATAGCTCAAGGCAGGGCAGAGGAATTAAGAAGAGCGAACAACAAAGCCAGGACCGCAGTTGGGGGAAATAGGAAACACAATTATTGCTTGGCTTGGAGCTATTGCAAAAATTAAAAGTCTGACAGCCTCTGGAAACACGGTGGAATTGAAAAGCAGGACCTGTCATCTACCAGTTATTCAGTGCGCATGAAAAGAATAAAGATGCTGTATATTACCACACAGAAACCAATTACGGTAACAGTGTGTTCAGCTCAGATCCCAAGGCACCTTTTCTTGCTAATACCCGCTTGGTCAAATGTGCAGGAACCACAGGCTTCCTGTCCTGGAAGCCAAACTAAAACATCCTTACTTCCGAGGAGTGGGAGGCATGTGGAGCTAAGAGGAGTCGGGGTGATTTTTGTCTCTTAATTAACAGAGTCAGGTGAGGACAGGGCAAGAGAAACAGCTGGCCAAGCTCTCAGAAAGCCACCATCTACTTGGCGCGACCTTGCAGGATCAGCAACGCAAACGGTGACCGATTCCCTGGAAAGTCACGGCGAGGAGCAAAGCCAGGCTCAGCAGAACCGAGACGTCTGGCAAACGCTAGTGAGGAAATTAGAAGGAAAACCGAATCACTGCCTTGCACCCCAATATATTACCCCAAAAGACTGCTGGTAGCAGCAGCTGTTTGGAGAGGGAAGGGATGGCATTTCCAGCCTTAGGAAACGAAGCAGCCCATTGCACGACGCAGGAAGCTGCTTCCTCTTGACGAACTTTCAGTCTTGGTGACCGTTAACCATCCACCGCAAGGCAACAGACGCAAGACAGCAGAGGGCACACGGAGCTGCTGAGCCTCCTTCTGCTGCCTGCTGCGGCCGTGCCAAGGCAGCAAAGTGCCACTGCTTCCGGCTCTGGAGTTTGCTAGTTTTTCCCTGAAAAACAATGGCAACAAAGCTACAGGGAAGCTCTAGATGGTACAAACCGGAGGGCAGGCCAGAGATGCCTGCAGAGATGTCACCTGGAGCTGCACGGCGCCCTCAGCATGGGGTACGTGCCAGCTAATTCAGCCTCCTGCCTCCCAAGAATCATCACACGGACATACCTGGACGGCTGCTGCTTCCCACGCCGGCTCAGACAGGTCGTCCCAATCCACCGGGAATGCTCAGAAAGGCCTCGTTTTACACCCAGAGCCCTGGCGGAGCAGGGCGCACACGGAGGCGGTGCTCTGCCCGCAGTCAAACACGGCAGTCTGGGGAACAGCAGCTCATGCCGAACATCCCCTAAAGACGCTGCTGGGATCGCCGCATCCCCGGAAGACTGATATGGTGTAAAGCGCTGTCCTCAGCCCACATAGATCATGCTGGTTTAGGGCCTGTCCAGCGTAAAGCCCCTCTTTCCTCATACCTGTGGCAGATTCCCATTCGTTCTTAGCGGCTACCCGAAAGGCCATGTCAAAGAAGCTGATTTTGGTGGCATGCAAAACACAGCAACTCGCCTGAGGGAAGTAAAGCAAGCCCTAACTCATTTGTTAGCTTGTCCAATTACTTTTCACCTTGAGTTCTGAGTTTTCAGAAGTGGAAAGGACCCTTAAGAGGAGACTGTAAAACTGTAAAGAAAATGCAAAATACCCTGGACCATCATCTCCTCTGCAAAGCCAGGCCATCTTGTCATTTATTCTCTTTGAGCCACTGCCCTGAACTGTAATCCAGACGGGATCAGAACACAGACTTGGCATTTAACAAGAAATATCAATCCAGATCAGCCCTAACTCCTGCAAGTACAACAGCACTAAATAGAGGCACCTGAATTGCCTTTTTGTTTTTATCAATAAGACTTATGAATTTTTAATGAGGTGCAAAACTTCCAGTTTTGCTGCAAAACACCACTGTATTTTTAATAAGCGCTCTATTTAAAATGTTCTTCTCTCCCATACTTTGGACCATATATATGCTTTCTTTGTAAAGTTTGGCTTGTGGCTTTTTTTTTTTTTTTTTTTTTTTAACAGAAGCATCATTCCCAGTTTTCAGTGAACGCTGGCTCAGACGCATTTCCGCTGGCATATTTCTCCACAGAGCTTTCAGACACACCGTGAAGAACCAAGATGTGGAAGGACAGACCCTGAAACGGAGAGGCCTCCATGCCACGTGGATTTATCCCCTGCTTCACAAGACTGGCCTTCTGGTGGTGTAAAGTGGCACCGCGCCAGCGCAAACATCGTATTTCTGTTGGTACGGCCCTGGGATGGCCATACGGATGATAAGAGACTCGCAGCAGCCCCGCGCTCTGCCGTGGACCACAGGTCCCCATGGTGCACCCCAGCTGCCCCCAGTCTTCCCTTCCCTTCCCAGTGACCAGTGGCTCCGAGACCAGAGCTCTTACTGTACGGGGACTTTGGTCAGCACCAAAAGAACTGCCTAGATAGTTAATATTTTCCAAACTGCTTGAAAACACAGATAACACTAAGGAGCTCAGTGACTATAGGGAGTCACTGGGGACATAAGGAGTGGAGCGCACTCAGCCGGGAAGAAAGGGGGGAAAATCATTTATACTAATAAAACAAAGTCTATTATTAAGCTCTTAGTAAAACACCGATAGGAGCAGTCCTGCAATTTCCTCAGTAATAATCTCATTCCCTCAGTGGAATAACAACACTGCCTTTGGCCTTGTAATTTATCCACCAGGGTACCAGCCTATTGCAACAGAGCAACCTTCTCATTACCCCTTAAATGAAAGCAAGTGCCCCTGCGTTATTAATATGCTGCAGGAATACACCAGCCTCCCGAGGCAGAGCAGACCAGCATTAGCAACCAGCACCCGTTAACCGTACGGGTGCTGAAAGGAAGGAAAGCACGGGGCGCAGTGACATGGCAAAGCAGGGGGAAAGGGATGGCATCATCCAGCTTTGCACCTCCAGCTTTGCAGGTCTCCTGCCTTGCCAGAACAGAGCTACGGGCACCGGGACTCAGCGGGCTCGTGCTCTTAAGTGGTTGTTCACACAGCGGCAACTAATCACGTGGCTGTAGCTCGGAGAACTGCTGTTTGCCAGCTGACCTGCGGTAACCGAAGCTGCATTCAGCTAGTCCAAATTACCGGAGAAGTATTATTAGTACCTGTTCCTAATACAGTGTAATGGGTGTTTTTTCGCACAGGGAACAGGTGAGGTGACAGTCACAGTAGCGAATACCCCTCAGCCAGTCCTCAAAGAGCAAACTCCAAGGAGCAGTCCACCCCTGAACCTTCCCGACACCTTGTGTTACTATTAATTTGCACTGCAAATAATCATTTTTAAATAAGCAGCTGTAAGTCCAGCACACATGACAGCAGGCCCAACAACTAACAGGTCACTAAAAGATGCCTCTCTTCCCTCCTCTCGGGTGAGGAAAGCGGTCTGTACATTAAAGGGGGAAATTGCATTGCTTTTAGAGGCTAAAGCAAGTGCTGCAGGGCAAGGCAACCTCAGCACGACCCCTTTGAGATGAACAGCCCAAGCATGGGAGACACTGCATGGACATCCGTTACTCGATCGTCAAACTGCTCAGTTCACACTCTGCGGTGCTGGTCTCCAAAGCAGGACTGGGCCACGAGCAAGCTGAGAAGCCTGTGGGGATAATAAACGAAGTGGAGAAACAGAGCTGCAGCAGCCCTCCCTCTCCCCTGCACCCACCAGACACGTCCTTGGAAAGCCAGAGTCTGTGACCTCCCAGCAGAAATACATGAATTTGCCACAGCAGCATCCTGATTAAAAAAAAACAAACACACAAAGCAGAAGACGGCCAAGCTTCAAAGAGACAAAGCGTCCTCCTCCTTATCCAGCCATCTTATCTGATCAGCGCCTCAGCATTTCAATTTCCAGATTGCACAGCTGACGCGTGTTGGTCCTGCGGCATCCTGAGGAGCCACAGGCCAACAGTTCCCAAATCGGGGCTGGAGCCAAGGTCCTTCGTGTCACTTCATATTTAGTCAATGAAATAACTGCTCCTGCAAGGGGATGGCGTCCCAGGTGCTGAGCACGCAGCTGCTCGTGCTCAGCGGTTTTCCCTGGGCAGCTGGTTTGGATCGCACCCACACAGCAGATCACAGCCGCTGACCTTCTGAAGGTCACGACTTCACGTTTTTTGAATTTCTTTCCCATGGGTTTTTTTAGCTAACCTTTTGCTTTGGCAGAACCGCAGTCTTTTATCCATTCCCCAGATTCTCTGTCTCCATTTGAAGTCCAACTGCAGAACGTGAATCTCCTACACTACCAAAACACCTATCCCCTGAGATCAGGAGCTCTTGGCTAGCGGTCTTAACCACTGGCCCTACGAGCAAATCAGCAAATCGGGGCAGGTTTACAAAAGGGCTTTGTCCATACCCTAGAAGCCCTCCATAATTTGACCGGGACACCAATTATGTTTGGGGCCATCCAGGGGCAGAATAATCGCAATACTGCCGCATAGGTTGGCATAAAAGCTCTCACACTCCTTCCTGTCGCAAAACACAACATTCATACTGTACTGACTGGTGGAATAAGCTTTAACACACTCACGCATTACTTGCTGGAGCGGATTATAACTTACTCCTGGACCTAATACCTGCCTGTGAAGCATTAGCAAGCCCCCAACCAAAACCCTTTGCTTTCTTCTTCCTAGTTCTTATTAATCTCTGTTTTTATTAAGTCTATCACATCTCTATTACTCTTGCCTGGTGACCTTGCTAGCTCCAATGAAGGACAGAATGATAAAGCTTTGTGACCAAGTCCACGAACACAGAAATATTTCACCTGAACCTATAGTGCTATTATTGCTTTTAACTAGAACAGAGCTATTTAAAAAAATAAAAAATATAAGCACATACGTGGTGACCTTGCAGGGCTTGAGTGCTCTCTGAGAGCCAGTAGAAGTATATGAATCTGCAGTGCCATCCATTACAGGAATCAAATAATCCTTCACGCAGCTTTCTTAACGAAATCCAAGATCATAACGGTGCTGCTACGCTTGGGATTGCGCCGGCGTGGGAAGACTCGTCGTTTCAGTGACACGGGGAGCCAGACTAACGCTTGGCGGGACTCCACGAGGTGGCCACAGCACGCGAGAGGGTAATGACCAGCACCATGGAGCTGGTACGCAGGTGACCATCTGCCCAGGCCCAGGACACGATGCCTGGCTGCCCACCAGGTGTAACGCTGTGGCAGGACGCTGCATATCCATGGGGGATAAACAGATAACTCTTGTTTCAACCTAACAAAACCTCCAGGCAGAAAAGCACATGCCCAGGGAAACCTGTAGCCCTATTTGAAAATTTTTGATTGAACCAATATTGTAGGTGCTTAATTAGAGAGAGCTGACACGTGACGCATTACTGCAAATATCGTCTGTCCTTCTCCCCTCCTTTCCCCGCTCCTCTCTGTTGCGACCCTCGCTCAGTACTAAGGGCTGGTTAAGGAGGTGGCGAGCGCCGTTTCAGACGCCCTCAGGCGAGCGAGATGTCCCACAAGGTGGTCAGACACGACACGGCACCCGGAGGATGCGGCGCCTGGCACACCCAGGGCACCTCAAACAGCACAGAACGCCAGTGCCGAGGAGACGGGACTGAACCCAAAACGCCTCGCACGGGGCTCGCAGAGGGCAGGCAGGGAGCAGAGGCACGAGAGGGAGCGGTGGCATTACGGGAAAGGCTGGAGACGGGCCAGCCGTGCAGCGCCCACAAGCACCGCACGCGCGTACCGGTAAGTGCTGAGCATCGCGGGATGCAAACCGTACTCACCTCTTTATTTCTCCGTTGAGTCCAAGTTAGGGAAAAAGACGGAAACCCCACGCTGCAATCGCCCAGGCATAATGCACAGGGACAACCCCTCCGCTTCCTGGGAGCGAAGCTACTCGTGTGAGAACCTGCAGGCTCGGCGCTTCGGGTTTCTTAAAGAAGAGGTGCGAGCGGCTGCACACGCTGCTGCAGCTCCTGTCTCAGCAGCAGGGGATGAAAACGGTAGCGACAGTGAGTGAGCACAGCACTGCAGAAGGACTCCTGCCTTGGAAAAAGTATTTCTTAAGTTGGACGACAACGCTGTAGTTTCTCCTCCGCACATGCAACCTGCTCTTACGCAAACGTAGGTCTCTTTCCACCGTGAGGAGGACTCCCATCAGTTTGGGCCTCTGAGCAGAAAAAGCCACTGCAAAATGCTGGCGGTTCCCACTGTAATGGGCAATACGCAACACACACAACTTCCCAGGCATCGCCCAGCACCCCCAGCACCAACCTTTCGGTAGGAAACACAGTCGCGAAGTCTGGCACCCTGCCCCGGCCCTGTGGACCACCGGGGGCCTGTCATAACCACAAATGGCTTGAGGAAAGCTTGCACCTCCTGAGTCCTAATCTAAGCTCCGATTCTCATTTGCTGTTTGTCCTTGACAAAAAATCACCTCCCTTCCTGTGCCTCAGTTTCCCCTTTTAGTGCTGTGGCCCTTCACAGCTATTTGTAAGCTCTTGAGATGGGTGGAGAGCCTTGTGTGAGGTCTTCTCAAGTGAGAGGAAGATTTTGATGAGGTTTGGACCAGACCAGAAGAGAGAAAATGGGCAGTTTTGATTAAGTAAAAACCGCAGAATCAAACTCATTATTAACATTGTTTTACGTCAATGCATGTTGTAAGGTCCTTTCTAAACCTGTCACTGCAATTTATCATCCTAGCAATGTAATAAAATATAGCTATAAAATCTTGGATTAAATGTTCAAGGTCAACTGTCTACTTTCAGCTTCCCAAGAACAGTGCAATCTCTCCCTTGCTGCTTTAGCAGATACTCTATTAAGGAGTTACAAGCTCTGGGAGAAAGTTTCTTCAGAGAAAAGAATCAATTGTGGGGCATCTCCAGAACTAAATCTTCAGACTTTCATCCAATTTCAAAATGATAAATAATAAATAACAAGAGTAATAAGCACTGGCTGGCTTCATGATAAAGTTTTTACTTCCAAAACATTCTCATTTTCGTTGTGTTGCAAAAAGTGGCTCTGTTTCTGTCTTTGCAAAACAGAGAGAAGGCAATTCCCTAATTTTAATGCAAATCTGGATATGTAAAAACAGCATCTTGGATAGTTTGGGGCTGTATAACAATAGCATACAGAGACAAAGAGCAAGACTCCATTGCATTAGATACCGAACAAAAACAGTGTAAGGTCCTGATACATCTTAATGTTTTATGTATTAAGGGACAACAGAAGCAGCAAACACTTACATCTACTAGCTATATACAAACACACACACAAGACCTAGCTGCACAGCAATTGCAAAAGAGAGAGAGAGATTCCTCAAAATTAGGAAAAAAAAAAAGGTCATATTTCTACTATAGCCATGGCTATTCAAGCTTAGCAGCTGAAATGACTCTGCGTCAGGATTTGGTCTCTGAGTTTCACTCAGATGGCTTCTGCTTTTTCATTACAATGATGAAAGGATCATTCTGGCCACACAGTCATCATAAAAAACCTGAAAATGCAGATATTGTCCTAGGTATTAAATTATTCTCTCTATTCTGGCACATGTGGCAGAAAGCCTGCTCATTTTTCAAACTCTAACAGCTGGCCATAATAAAAGACATTACTTCTCCCCACAAACCTTGCCTCTCTTCAAGCCTTAGAGGAGACCATAACAGCTACAAGAACATTGCTGCTGTTAAATTAGTAGCATCAGTATTTCTTATTTTCAGAATGTTTGGCTGCTTCCCCCGATGCTGAAGAGGGCAACTAAATTGCTAGCAAATTAATATTGCTTCTTGGGAGCTCAGCTGCCTCCTCCTTTCCCGGGGTAATGGTCATCTCCTGGGACTCATCTATGGCCTAGTTTGAAACATGTCACCCTAAAAACGGAAAAAGGGCAGCTCGGGTATTGTGGGCACAACTGGAGCACGTGGCCCAAGTCAGGAGGCATTGAGGCCACACGCTTCAGCTTTCCAATTATATTATTTAAGACCGTCTGCCTGAATGAAATTCATGCCTGTATGTGAGGCCAGACCTCAGGAGCCCGAGTCTTGTGTCGTCGTGACAAGTCCAAGGAAGCAGGTTTGCCAGAGGAAACCCTGCAAAGACCATGCAGCAGGACTAAGTAGCGCCCTACAGCGCTGCGCATTTTAACAGCCTCAGTGTGCCTCCATCGCATCCGGAGCCTGATACCTAGGAGCCGAGCGACAGCAGAAAGCACCTCTGGGAAGGGATGGCGGCCTCTCCCCTGGTCCTGCACAGGCAGATCCGGGGTCCTGTCCTCTGCACGAGGAGAAGACTGCTCCATAACACTGCTCTCATTCGGGGTAAGGAAAGAGCTCTTCACCTATACAAAAAATGTAGGAATATTCCAAAACGGAAATCTTCCCTTATCAGATTGACAGAGTTTCACCCTGCAGGATTTCATCAGAGAAAAGCAATGTTCCCTAGAGCTCTTCGCTCACGAACCGCTCAGCTCGTTCTGCAACCAGAAACAGGGCGATTGCAATGTTGGAGAGAACTACAAGCACCCTGTCATAAAGTCCAAGCAATCCACTTTACTGCACGCTAATCTGTTTTACTACTTGTAGTATAGCGACAAAATTGTTTTCTGCAACGTAGTCCAGATTAAGAAACTAGGGGATAAGACACATTAAAACTTCTGCAATATATATTGCCAGAGCCTCAGCTGGTGCAAAATAGCTTCCTAGGGGAATTAAACAAGACCTGAAGGGCAGGAACTTTCTCGGCCGCCGATCATCAGCCTTAGCCTGCAAACCTGGCGCCGCTGTGGTGCTGCAAGCCAAAGCCCCAGGTGGCCAGTGCAAACCTGCGTCCCCGCTGTCCAGATCAACAGAGCTGCTCCAGTGGAGGTCTGGGTTAGGTCAGGGAAGTATTTTCAGAAAATAAGCTTCGCTTGCATTATGCACAAAACGCAAACAAAAGCTCTGTTATCCGGTAAGCAGCGCAGGAGGAAAACCAAAGCCCCGCACCAAAGAGCGCGCGGGGAGCGTCGCCAGCCCCGCTGCGCTCCGACGCCGGCTCGCGAGGCGACAAGGCGATCGTCGCCCGCCCCGGCCGAGGTCACCCCGAGCCCCCCGTCCGGGGACACCTGAGGACTTCCAACGGCGCTAGCTTCCCAGAAGAGTCAGACCTCTGCTCGGGCGGCTTTGGAGAGCACCTTACGGGGGGGGGGGGGGGAGCCCTGGGGGCCTGATGTCCCGCGTAGGACACGCTCCTCACACCGGGCACAACTCCCGGCGGGCCGCACGCCACGCTCCGCGCCGCCGCCGCCTCCAGGCAGAGGTGACGTAGCTCTGTCCTACTGCTCGTCTGGGGAAAGGAAGGAAGAAACGGCCAAACCGCAGTGATAACCACCCTCGGGTTTTTTTTTTTTTTAGCAACTTTACTAGTTACTCAGGACTACGTTAAAGCTTGCTTGGGCATTTCTAGCATTTCTTATTTTAAAAACAGATTCACAAAAACCCAGTGTCAAATTATTTTCTAACTTATCAGCAAAGCAAATCAAGCTTTACAGCGCCGGCATCCTAACAGCTCTAAGGGCGCCTTAGCGGAGCAGCGCTTTGGCAACGCGCAGGACCTGGTGCTCAGCTCCTTTAATGAGGGTTTCCAAACCACCGAAGTTGCTCATATGTCAAACCCACTCTGGCGTTAAATGCCCAGTCAATCACATTAGATGTGCTAAATACACTCCCGGGCACGCGTGCTTCAATCGCTTGATGTTCTGTAAACTCCCACCACGGCCTTGCCGGCAGTCACTAGGCAACTCGGCATCGCAGCGAGCCAAGGGCATCGCCCCAGCGAGAGGGAAGATCAAACAAGCATAAATCTTGCTCAAGAACAGGGAAAAGGAGGCGAGGACTATTAAATGGACATAACTCCGAACAACCACGAGGCGAGTGGGGAGGTACAAAGGCACGATCATCTGTAATTAAGTCTAACAGTGCCCGTTTCTATCATCGCCCCTGTTACAGCGTAACAGCATAAGGCAGGGTCAAGTTAAAGCTCCTTGCGAAAAGACAGGAGAAACTCAGTTAATTGAGATAAAAGACGCTCCACCGCAACATCGCAGGTTCACAGCACACAGCGCTGGCTTGAAGCCTTGGAGAGAAGGAATTGGGTTTGAAAGCCTGCAAATGGGAGAAGCTGGACAAGATCAGCCCAACCCGTCACCTGCTCCAGAATCACCTCCTCTGCCCTGACTTGTACCAGGAGGCCTAGAGAGACGCAGGAGCTCTGCACCTGATGCAGTCGTGGGACCTGTCCTCCGGGCTGTTGCCTCCAACCTTCAGCCGCTGAAGTCAGAGCGGCGGCATGAGGGTACACACCCTTAGTGGCTTACCTAACACTGCGCGTCTATAGCTTCCACATCCACGACCAGCCTCGCACCGAAGCCAGCCGAGGTCTGCCAGCACCATGCGGCTGTGAGGCTGAGGAAAACCAGCCCACCATCTCCAGACCTGTAGTGTCCAGCAGAGGACACGCAACACTACCCCTGGCTGCGCGAAGACAGGCACGTTAAGCACAGGCTTTGGGGCCAGCAAAAGCCCTGGGGGGGGGACGGGGCGCCGCCGAAAGGCAGAGCAGGGATCGGCACGACCTGCAGAGACGGAAAGGGAGCCCCCAGCTCGCAGAGGAGGACTTCGGGGCACTTTCTGCTGCATTACCGCTTTACGCGGCTCCCACCACAGCTGCCCATGCTCTGCATTGCTCCACGACACCGCGCTCCTCGGGGCAGAGCTGTTTTGCCCGCGGTGATGAACGGTGGTCTCTAATCTCCACGTGACGCTTTTAGCCCACTGAAGTATACTAAAACCCCAGAAAAAATCCTTCCCAATGAGTGACGTCCTAATTTTTGTACCAACTCACAGAATTTACAGCAGCATCCACACAGTCACGTGCTTTCCAGACCGAAAACTAGCCATCTCTCTTTGACTTCTAAACCACACCACTTCCTAGACACTCATCTGTAAGCAGCTGAACGCACCAAAGACGTGAACTGGCTGCTTTCCCTTTTTTTTCCCCCACAGTTGACTGCTTCTGAGACGCTCCCCGTCACAGGAGATCAAAATTAAAACCAGTTAATCAGGATGAAATTCATCCCAGTCCTTTAAAACAGGACTTAAGTAGCATCCAACTGACAAGCAGTCCTTCTGCCAGCCTCCACGCAGCAGGGCTTTCCTCCCCTGCTGCACCCTAGGTGCTTGCCATTAGCTTGTGTTCAGCCTATACGGAGCCACACTGTTTCCATATATTGCAAACTGCTTGCTTATATTATGGGAGCTGAGGCAAAAGTGCTTTTCCATGCATTTAATAACGAGCTCCGGTGGAATGACGCCCAGGAGCCGTTTGGGCTCTGCAGCTCTCCGGGGAGGCCAGGAGGCGCGAGAGCAGTGGGCGGCCCGCGACGACGACACCAGCTCGCGTGCAGCCTGCCTTTCCAAACAGCTGCTTGAGTTTCATCGTTGAAGCACCATGTTTGTGGGTTCACGTGGGTCTGAGCAGGAAAGCAGGAAGCCTAACCTCTTAAGTAAAAACTCGAAGCCTTGCAGAGCTGCTCTCAGCGGGACCAAGCCTCTGTAGCGGGTTGCAGTAGGGTGGATTACAACAGGCTTTGATTCAAGCATCGCTTCAGCTCCACGCACCTTTAAAGTACACAGCATCTTAACTTTCGCTGCCAACTGCACTCTCCAAAAAGCACTACAGTGTATTCTGAAGGAAGCCAAAAAAAAAAAAAAAAAAGTCCCTTTTTAAAAGCAAGAATATTTTTGGAACTGATTGCATAGCCGGGAAAAATATTAATGAAGTTTCCTGCAATTACAGAGCACGGTTCCCGTCTACATCCCATTTCAGATTTTATCACAGGCAGCCCAATTTTTCATTGTCTGACATGACAGCGGTATCAAAAAATGTAAGAAAACAGCTAAGTTACACGCGCTGCTTTGTGAGCGATAAGAATGATTGACTCTTGCTATGTCGTTGCTCTGCTTATAACCTGCCACGGTAAACAAGCAGCTGCTGCATTTATTGCTCCGCTCTGTGCTCACCTTTAGCTGGAAACCAGACCTCATTATTTTATACCCCGCCGGTTCTTCAGGCTTCTTCCCTCAGGCCGGCAGAGAGCTCGTGGCCGAGCGCCAGCACCGCGGGACAAGGCGCCCGCGCTCGGGAACGCACCGCGGCCGGGCCACGCCGTGCTCCACGGCCATTTGGGTGCCAAGTTACCCCCTCGGGTCAAAACGATGCAGAAGCGCCTCGAAACAGGTCGTCTCTGCCCCCTTCCCGCCGCTGCGGCCGGGTGCGCCCGAGCAGCGGTTCTGGATTATTGCTGGTTTCATACAACGCGTCGCAAGGCGGCGGGTGCCGCAGGCTCACTCACCTGCGCCGTACGTGGTGGCCAGCATGATCGAGGAGACCCACGCGACCTCGCTATAGGACGTGCCAAAGAAATCCTGGATTTCTTTGAAGAAGATCGTGATGCCCTTGGCAAAGGCGTACGCGAATCCGATAGAAACGAACGCTCCGAACACCACCACCCAGCCCCAGCCGCCGTCCGGGGGGCTGGCGGCTCGGCCCGCGGCCACCGGCATGGTGGGGCCCGGCGAGCGAGCGAGCGAGCAAGCGAACGCCCGCGCGACGCTCCTTGGGAAGCCCTGCAAGACAAAGTCCAGAGGCACAGGGTCAGTCCCGCAGCGGCATCCCCCCGCCACGCGCTCTCGGGGAGGGGGGGCTCGGCCGGCTGGCGGCGAAAGCTGTCGCATCCCCAAAAACGCAGGCTTATGTATAGAGCTTAAATTTAACGGGCGCCCTCGGGACGTTTTGTTTCTACAGCGTAAGGTGGAGGGAAGCAGGTGGAGGGGAGCAGCTACATCGGGCACCTGCCCGCGCTGCCGCTGCTGCTGGTTCTTCTCTTTTGGTGTGAACCTGCACCCGGCCAGCTGCCCCCCACGCGGGAGCGCCGCCCCACTCGCGTGCACCCACGCAGCCCCCCCACCTCGGGATACCCCCCCCCGGGGATACCCCCACCCCCGCCCCGGGGACAGCGGCAGCACCCACCTGCGCGGAGCGCGGCGCCGCCACTGAGCGACCCCGCGGCGCGGACCCGGCCCCGGTCGCGGTCCCGGCACCGCCCCACGCGGGACGGGCCACCCCCCCCCCCCTCGGCCCGCGCCGGCAGAAACTCCCCCAGCTTTTCAGCACTTTTTTTTCTTTTCCCCTAAAAAGGCCTTTTTGGCCCCCCGCCGGCGCACCCCGGGCCCCCGCCCTACCTGCGCCCGGCAGAGCCGCGCCGCGGCCCCGACCCCTGCCCGCTCCGCCGCCTGTTCCGCCTCTTCCCGGGAAGCCCGAGGCAGGAAACTTCAGCACTGTTTGCTTTTGCTGAAAAGTTACCGGGACTCGGCCACGCTCGCATCTTGCTCAACTTCGCCTCCTCCCGGCTTCAGTAACAGCTCCCCAGGTGGCTGGAGGAAAACAGCCGCGTGCCCTCCCGGCCCTGATTTCATGGAAATTCATACGGATGCCACCGGAGAGCTCCGGCACCGTATCACCTCCCCGCTCGGCCTTCAGGCACCGCGGAGAGGGAGACCTGCTCCCCTCGCTCTGTAACCACGAAGATCCCAACTGAAACAGGTCGGTGCCTTACCCCAGCTCCGCCAGTCTTCGGTTTGCGGAAGCACCAAGGCACCAGAAGGCGAAGGATCATCTGGGCGCAGGACGTTTTTCCCACAAGTAAACTAGGTGATGTGCATTGCACAGATCGCCTGAGGAGACCCTCCGCTGCGCCCTTGACTCTTCTGTATTTTAAAAGGTCACAGCGACTATTCCTTAACCTCCCATAAATCCGTATTCAATCCATTTTCGGAAAAGATAACCTAACATTCAGAAAACAAGTCACGTTTTATTCATCCATGCTAATTAGGTGTCTGGAAACTCAGTGTTTTTAGAAATGGCATTTAAGCACTGCCACCATGCACTTTTTGGTTGTCTTCTCTTACATGAAGCCTAATGCCAGAGCACCCTGTAAAGGCTGCGGGTCAGCGGGCTTATCCCGCCACTCCGCCCCAGGTGGAGTTTTCTGCTACGTAGCTACGGGACGCCTGGACCCCGCGGCAGCTAGAGCAGCGGCTCACGAGCGGCTGGTGCTACGCTGCCGCCGGGATCTCGGCTCCGGCCCGGGCAGAGCTCTGCCCTCCCTGCAGACTGGGGAAGGTAAAACCTGTTGGCCCCCGGTGCTGTTTCTTCTCTAACTCCAGTCGTTTTAAAACCACAATTTGCTAATCCTTAACAACATGATTTTAACACTGATGCCACTTTTGGTTCAGGTACAAACATGTCTAAATCGCTAATGAAACACAAAGAAGGAAGTCCTCTCCTCCCCCTTTCCATGCTCCCTCCACGGCTCCCAAAACAGACCATGTGTTATGATAATCCCCATTTTTCTACATATGCAGTTAAGCAATAAAGGAGGGTGGGGGGAAATCAGTGTCTTGCTCAGTCATTTTGAGACAGATAATCTAGATCTTTAAAGATCTCTTTACAATGTCTCTGTAAGATTGTGTTTTATTACTACCTTTTCTTTCTTCCTATAAAACCGAGTAAACTTAAAATGAACAGAAGACCTTTACTCCTAGGTGTCAGTGTCACAGTATGATGATCTGGAGGATTTGGTCGCGGTACCGACTTTATGGTCGACTTTATGAGCTGCAGGTATCCTTACAACTCAGTTTTACGATGTCGTACTGCATGCACGAAGCGGCAAGGAAGGGATAGCTGGAGGTCTGCCATCCAAGGGGCAGAATTATTATAGTCTCTCCAGTGCGAAAACCCCCGTCTTCAGCTGAAGAAGGGGATGGCCAAGGGGATGGGACTGTTTTCTCCGATTTCCCTACAGAGGAACGAGGATTTGCATTAGTGGAATTTCTTTCTTATAAATGTGAATCAAATTAGTTTCGGCCACCGGTTTCTAGGGTCTGCCAACACAAAGTTACCCTGCGCATAAGGGCTGGGACCCACGTAAGAGGAAGGGGACATTATGCGGAGGGGACTGTTTCTGACCATACAGCCAAGGTCAAAGGAGGGTGGTCTGCTGGGAGACCGAGGGAGACATCAAGTACCAAGGTCACACAGACTCTGCCGGAAAATACCACGTACACCTGGACTATGCCGCTTTAGCATTCACTATTACACCTTCAAAGACAGCTTTCGCTCAACACCTCACCTTCTTTTTCCACTGAAAGGTCCTATGGAGGGCTGCTGCGACAGATTTCACAGCAGGTACGGTCACTACCACCGCAAGATTTGCCAGTGCGGAAACCACCACGAATGAAGACAGGCTGCATTTCCTTAGCTTAACACAAAAAACTGGACCTAGGCACACCCTTCGCACCAGCGCGGAGGATGGGGAAGGCAAATGGAAAGATCCTGCAGAGCAGTGGGGCAGAGAAGCAGGTACAACGCTCACAAGGACCTTGGGCTGGAAAGCGGGACCGTTTCCTCCTACAGAAATGCTCGAGTCTAATGTAACATTAAAGAATTTCCTCTGCAGGAAACACCAGCGTGACAACTTCACACGAACTGGTGGTAAACTCGATAGCGGAGCGGGAAGCACCACCAAACAGGAGACCCGTTACCACAGAAGATGGGGGGATTGGGGGGGGATAAATGATAATGCCTGGAAAGGATTAGTCCGTGCCCTCGTGCTGCCGCTCTGAAGGGATGCTCACGAGCCCAACACGACCGTCCAAGGAGAGAGAGAGGCACCATCCGAGGACGAGCCCCGGCAGGTCTCGCCAGGCGCCTGGCAGAAACCCTGGAAAGGACTTTTAGCACCTCCGGGAGATTGGGGCTCGGCCCCCCGCAACGGGCTTACGTGAGCGCGGCCCCTCCGTCGGGGGAGCGCGGCCCCTCGGGGGTGCGAGCTCCGCTTGCTCTTCCACAGGCGGCGGACGCTTCCTGGAGGGCAGATATTTTAATTTGTTGGCAAGCAGCAACTAAATTGATTAAAACTGCAAAACGCCTTTTCAGACGATTCATTTCCCTGTCACGGTTCTCCGTGTAAATGAGCGACAGCGAGTGTATCCAGAGCTCAACCCCAGAGCCGGTGAAAGAGGAGGGCCAAGGGGGGAAAAGGGGAATGAAATAAGTTGGAATTTGAAGCTACTCCTCTCTCTCCCCACAAAGTGCCCATTTTCCCAACTTTACAAAGCTGTCCATGACAGTTCTGATAGATATTTTAAAACACTTTTTATTTTTTTTAATCAAATGCCCCAACATTTTTCACTTATTGAAGCCCAAGGTTTGAAAAACAATATTCTTTAATTCTTAAAAGGTCACAAAAACGAGTAAAAGAAAGTGACTAATGCTGGCAACCTGTGCGTTTTTTTTTTTTTCAGGAAAAGAAAAAAGGAAAACAACTGGGCTCCCCTGAGAATGGAAAGCATTTCTTCTAACTCTCAGTGGGCTACTTTGGTATTTGGAAAGAATTTGTTTGGAGACTTTTATGCAAGGCTTCCCTCTCCTTTTTATTGCAGCCAAAGGTAGGAGTTATGACTCTCTAAACCCCACCAGTGTTTTCCTTCACTGAGTCTTTGAAAGTCAATTAAACAAAAAAAAAAAAAAAAAAAAACCCAAAACAACAAAAAAACCCAACACCCCCCCCCAGCCCTGCTGCATGAAAATGGCATCAGGTAAACGAGCACCTAAAGCGGTAACTCTTCACTTTGCACAAACGCTCATGATTCACATTCCCCTAGCATACCGGTGTTTTTCAAAATTATACTGTTCTCGTTTTCCATTTTCTCATAAAATACACTAGCAGTGAAACCCAGGCCATAACTGGGGTTAAAATGGATCTTCCGAACTGATGAACGAGATGAGAAGCACTTCCCTGCAAAACCAGGGGCCTGGCCTCAGCAACCCAGGCTGCAATTCCATTACTTTCCTCAGCGCCATCCGCTTTAGGAAAGAGGTTTCCCAGTCCTCTGAAAATAGACACATGCATTTATTTTTCCAAAAGCGTTCTTCACTTTTTCCAAGGGATCAATCCACAGTAATATGGATTATTATTTGGGAAGAGGTTTTAATTCAACAAAATCCTTAGCTCCAGACCCAAAACAGATGCGCTCGTAAAGCGTGAGCCTGAGGACACCGCGACAGCTCCTCTCACCAGCGAGAGCAGAATGAGCCTCGTCCTTTCCGCGCCGAGACCCAGTTTCCTCACCGCCGAGCGTGACTGGGCTAATACAAAACACATTCCTTCGTGTTTAGCCGCAAGGCCTCCGGCATTCAGGGATTTACCGCTAATATTTTCGTGCTCGAGGTTCTAGTTAAAGGAAGCCTAACGTGCTGCTCTGCGCGGCGGCTCCGGCGCGGTGTTTTTGCGGGCGCTGCCGGCGGGAGCCGTGCCCCGTGCGCGACCGGGCGCCGCGCTGCAGCCCTCCGGAGAGGGCAGACGGGTCAAGCGCAGCAGATCCCCATCCCTTAACGCACCCACGGCCCCACTGAGGGGCGAGACCCCTCACTTCCACGCGCTCCCGGCAGAGCGCGATGCCGCGCGCGGGGCCCAGGGATCCTCCGCGCTGCGCGACCGAAACCAGCAGCTCTGCTTTCCACCAAATGATGTCTTACGTGGCGCTCAAGGAGAGGCCAAAACAGAACGTTATGAAATGTCAAACTTGTTTTTTTGCTAAGCCCCAGTATTAACAGCAGCGTGGAGGCCAGGCTGGCAGAGGAATTCATACGGCGTGAAATAACTCACTCTGGAGCCAGCGAGGCTCTGAAATGGCTCCAGCGCCGCGTCCGTGCCATGAAACCGGCCAGGTGCACGAAGCATTGCTGCTGGAGGTGCCGCTTTCGTGGAGATCATAAAATAAACCTAGCAGTGACATCACCGCTTCCGTTTCTCCCCTGTTGCAAGATTTTAATCGATAGCCCAAACAGAAACATTTGTGATGGTAAAATGATGGCTACAATTAATTTAAATTTTATAACTGGAATGTTTTCACCAGGGAATTAAAGCAAATTATTCCTTTGCTGTTGCATCTTACTCTCATTTACATTTTAATCCCAGTTGGGCCTTGCTCTGTTATATTTGGAAAATGACTGTAAAAAAAAAAAAAAAAAGGAAAAACAACATGGTTGAAGTACTCAAAAGATGTGTAGAGAATTTAGCTCTTAACTTTACTGGCAGATGTGTGGCTGTACCAAGCCCTGAATGATTATAAATAAGCACAAATACTGAGTTTTTCCAAGCATCGGCGAACGCAGAGTCTGGCGGCATTTCGAATTACGCACGCAAACCCAGGCAAACAAGCAGCTGGGGCAGAAGGTTGTGTTGAAGGTGCAATTACACATTAGCCAGAGCAGAGCAAGTCGCTCCATCTGTAGCGCAAGCAAAGGGGACTCTCCGTGGAAGGACACTGCGTGCCGAGAGAAACCTCCCGGTTCCCGCCCTGCGGTTCTCCCAGCCCAGACTCGAGCCTTGTTTTCCTTGCCGTGAGGTTTTACCGCAGGATAATGAATACATACTTTTTTGCTTTCAGTAAACACATAGTGAAGAAAGGCTGTTGTCAAAGTAAAATTAGCGCTATATCCCTCCTTACGCCGGCTTACCTTGCCTGCCCGTTCTTATTCTGAAGTCAAAACCCACAAATAAACGAAGCACTGACTTTTCTTCCCTGTTAAAGACGGGAAGTGCACAACCTGCGGACTGCGCGCACGTCCACAGACGCACATTCTGCCACACCGTTACCACACTGGGGATCCCCGACGCCCGTCACGGACTAGCTGATCCCAACAGGAATGCTGATCACATCCAGGCAGGCGCATCACCCACCCCAGAGCACCTTCGGCCGCTTTCCGCCAACTTAGAGACACTCAAGCTACCTGCACCAACCCTTTTCCAAACTAGAGGTGGTTTATTGCAGTTTAATCTAAATGTGACCCTAAGATACTTTGAAACAAAACAGGAAGAAGTCCAGTTTTACTTAAAATAATTGCTTTCACAGGGTCCTATACACCCCTTCCCTTACAAAAGTTTGGAAGGATAGCAACTTACTGGAAAGGCAGCAACCACCTAAATCCTTGGAGCTGTTCCCAAGGTCAGCGTTTGCCCCTGCCTCGAGCTACCCCAACACGTATCCCGCAGGATGCCCACTAGGTCTCCCACGTCTGTTTGCTTACAGCTCTTCTTCGCTGCATTTGGTCCCCTAGGTTAATTTAGCTGATCTCCCTCAGCCCACAGATTGCAAACAGGGGAAGGCTCCCAGGTGGCGGATGCACACCCTCGCTCGAGATCCAGCCATGCCGTGGAGGAAACCGCAGCTCACGCACGGGGGTTGACACTTCTCCTCCACCGAGCACACGGTTATACTGCGGCTTCCGATGGAAATATTCTTAGGAGAGTTTCTTTACTCATTTCAGTCGAAAGGAGACAGGTTAGCAAAGACCTACAGTTCAGACTGTTAAAATTGCTCCAAAGCACTGTGACTGAAGGGTCCAAAACCAACCAGCCTCTCCAGCAGCTCTACACGCGCACAGCGCTAAGCAGCGTGGCACAGCTGGATCCAGAAGACCACCTCTTTCTCCAGCTCATCTCCAAAGCTGTCCTGCCACAAAGAAACTCTCCAGCAGTTGGCAATAGGATAGTAAAGGAATCAGCTGCCTCGGGGCTGCCTGAATAACTCTTGACAACAAGATGGAGAGCTTTAGATCTCATAAAACATTCCTGATGTTTGATAGAGGAGAGATTTTACATGTGTGCCGCGAAGAGGGATTCCAACTTCAAAACAGCAAAAACTGGCACTACGTGGTATTGGCTGAGCCCAAACTGAGCATCAGCAAGCTCCTAGGCAGGGGGAGGGGAGGAGAAGTCACACCATCCCGCTAGCAGCCTCTGGGACACCACTGTTTGCAGATCATAGTACTCCGAGCCCTTACATAATGCAGGTATTGACCCCAGAAATTAACCCCATCTCACCCAAGTATTCAAAACACTGGCAGGATAATCATATAAAGCTGCAGAAGACTCTTACAGAGAGGCAGTAGGTGCAGCAGAAAAGCACACTGGAAACCTCCTTTGTTTTTATATTCTGACAAACTACTCTGACAAGTGATCCTAATTCCACGAGGGCTTTTGCTCTTCGTGTCAGCTTCCCCCAAGAAACCTTCCAGAAGGTCTGTAACGTGCTGGGAGCTGGAACTGTTGTTTGCTGTGTATACATCCAGCGCCTGTGCTCTGCTTCTAAGACAAGGGTGCACCAAGCAGAAGCCAGTCTCTGCTGGTACCGCGCAGTTCTCATCACCAGTAACGCTGCTAGACACTGCAAAAAAGCAGGGTGGCGAAGCAGGATGGAGTCTGTAGCCACTCTGCACACAACCAGCTGCTCTTCCTGTGGATGGAGGAAACCAGCAAGCTCCTTTATTACCTTTAAAATATTAGTGATATGCTGGGATACAGCAGCAACAACAAGAAATGGAATCAAACGTAGGAAGAGATTAGCTTGTGGATCACATGTGGTCTGGATAGCTGTGAATAAATATCCCTGACTACCTGCAAGGCCGATCAGCTCTCTGCACCCTTAACAGAGTGATGCAATACACAGTATTACTGTAGGCAAACTCAGCTGGACTCTTGTGCCTGCATTTTCCTTGTTGCTTTGCCCTTCTGGCTGACCGTTGTCCAGCAGAACAAGCATGATGTTTTAGTATTAACTTTCAAGGTCTTACACAGATTGTTCTTCAACAGCTTGTTGAACTTTTGACACTGTACATCCATTTTATCCTGCAAGATCAAAAGGAAGAGATTTTTGGTCCAGGTGTAGTATTTGCACAAGCTTGCTGCAATCCCAGGTTTGCAGACTGACCTGCTGAAGAGCCCCATGAGCGCCACAGAAATGACTCCTCTTAAGAGAGGCTTCAAAAATGCGTTTACTATCTGGGTCATGTTTATAGGTCAGTCCATCGCTTAACATTTCTGGAGACTTCTGTGAAACTGACTGTTTACAGACACAGAACTTCTTTCTAAAATTTAATTCAGTTCACAGCCTCCTTTCCCAAATAACACGTTTGGGGCTGAATTTTTCCAGGCTTCTAGCACTACAGATCAACAGATCAAATTTTGCAGCTAAAAGATGAAATCCTGGCTTCACTAAAGGTGATGGCAAGGTGCCCGTTGACTTCAATGCAGCCAAAATTTCACCCAGAAAATACATGCAAAGTTTGTTGAGCCATTTTTTTTTATTACTACCCAAGTGCAAAGAAACACACTTTCCTAAAAGACTCCTTTATATACAGTAAGCTGTAACATTTCTGAATATTATAAAACTAAAGTTGAGGTTTAAAGGCCTAATTCTCACTGAAGCCATGTCACAAGCTACATTTTAACATCTCAGCTTGCACCTTTTCATGCATGACTGAGAAACAGTCCTGTGGCTCAAACTGGCCAAATCTTCCATTCCAAAATGATTTATAAGAAAAATGGGGAAGGGCAGGAGGTGCAGAGGAAGAGAACCGCAATTTCTTTTTTCCCCCCAGTTGACTCACAACAAGTCTGACTGGGGGTGAACAGGATAATCTCAGAGAGCAGCCCCAAAGCTGTGCATGAGCAGCGCAAGCCTTACGCCCCCAAGCACACACATGTCTCCGGTTCACCTTGGCTGCAACAACCCTGCTTCACAGAACAGCTGCTGGGGGAGCTTAGAGACCAACGTGTTCACCACGATGATGTGCATGTCCTGCATGTATGACCACCCTCAGGGCCAGCTCAGGGATAAGCCTGAAAGTAGTCCCAAGGGCAAAACCTTGGATGAGTCAGCAGGCATGAGTAGGTCGCAGCCCAGACCTCTCCCTTCTGATGCTGTGATGATACAGCTGGACAAGAACGATGACCCTTCCCTTGCAGAAATCTGGGGGCCTGCTCCAAGGGCAGATTTGAGGCAACCTGTACTGAGGTTGTTGACAGGGGATGAGATGAGGACGAGTGCCAGTGCTGCTCCTCAGGAGTGGTGTGGGATCCTCAGCATGCCCTAGACTGCTCTGGTGGGCCTTGCTGATACATTCCTGCTCACTCAAATACAACGTGCAGCTTGACTAGATGCTATAGAATTGCTCTAGATTTATGCTGGTGTAGCTGAAAAGAAAATCAAACTAATTATTCAATTGCTTATGCACTCCTAGATACTTGTTCTCTTGTAAATCTGTTATTACTGCCTTTCTTTCTTATACTACTGTTAGCATGCTGCTGCTTTTAGATGTATGGAGATGCCAACATCACTTACGAGAAACGAAAACTAAAAAATGAGAACATGACAGGAAAGTGTTTAGAATGATTAATCATTCATAAGAACAGAGGAAATAATTGATCTTTCTTAATTCTAGAAAAATATATAACCATTACACAGGGATTCTTCCTAAGATTTTTTTTCAAGATCTATTTCTTTTGCAGTTCATTTTTAAAACCTAGATGCTACAGTGATTTGAAATCTCAGCGAGGCTAGGAGCAACAGTTACCACACCACAGGACAGATTCACAAAGACTGAAGATGTTCTTACAGCAATAAACTTCAATATTTGTGAAAGTGCCAGGAAAGGTAGAGTAGGAAAGCTCCTTCTGTCGGTAGTGAATTCTAAGCCCAAAGTTTGTGTAATGGTAAATGCAATGCTGAAAATGAAAAGTCATCTTGCTTCTGATAGCCATGAGAACGTCTCATATTTTCCCACTTAAACTGACATTCTCACCACACTGATACCCTCCTTTTGTGACATGCTGACACCTGAAAAAGTCAGGCACTTGCACACTGGGCTATAACTTATGACGATAGCTCTGTAGCAATAAGATTTAATAAAAGTCAGTATTTAAAGGTAGGAAGACCAATGATGAAAACCAAAAGTTTGATATTGTAATGGCTTCTTCCCCCATCAAGATCACTCATGCCAGTTCCCTTGCCATATTCTCCTCTATATCTTCGTCTGGATGTCGAAGACCCTAGCTCACAGAGTATGAAAACAGCCAGAAATCTCGATCAATTTGAGACATGTCTAACATGAAGTGCTCAGTTTCAGACATCCAATTTTCAGAGGGCCCTGAACAGCCTTCTGGAGGAAATCAGCCCTCTAACAGCCACACACACAGCCCGAGTCTCTTTTGAACTTTTGCTCGGACTCCGCTAACCCTTTTCAGTTCTTCACAAGAAACCACAAGAGCCGAACAGCATTCACAGAATACATGTTCATTATTTCAAAGTGAAATAGGTGCTCATTAGAACTGCCAATTTAATGACTATGGAAATGAACCTTTCTGTTTTATCTGCAGCAGAGGCCATAGCCCAAAGAGCCTGCTGAAGCCTCCTCCCAGCTCTGCTGATCAATTCCAGCCAGACCTGAAAAGGCCACTTCTGCAAGCAGGAAAACAATTCATTCCTCACACCTCTTCAGTCATTTACATCCCTAACTCTGAGCATGCCAATTAGCATCAGTTGTGGCAGCAGGTTAGCAACACTGGTATCTGCCCACTGGGAATGGGTTGAGACCATCTGCTGGCTCTTTAGCGGCAGGAGCTTTCATTCTCTCTTGACAAGGGCTGGATTTGAATCAATAAGCAAAAAGTTGCTTGCTTCTGTGCCAGCTTTCCAAGACACAAAGTCATCTTGGGAATCACATGCTCAGTAACGCTAGACATAAGCTGTCAGAAGAGTGAAGATGCAGATCGTCCACAAAGTCACAAGTATTGCTCAGGGCACAGAGCAACTTGTATCTCTGTCCTGAGTACAAGGTAAACCTTTTAGAAATTTTATCCTTTCACCATCTTCCTTGCCATAGAGGACCACAAAACAACTCCTCTTTCATTGCTGTATAATGCTATTTCCTCGGGTAGATAAGATGAGCACGCACATCTCCCGTACAGTGCGTATGCCTGACACTTGTAATGCATGACCCAAGGAAACGTCTAAACTGCACAGTCCTGGGGTCTACGGCATTTACAGGAGAAGATCCCTCCATATAAGACTTGTTTGTAATACTCTTTCCCTAAGAATGTGTCACTGACCTTTTTTGAGGCAGGATACTGACTTAGGCAGAGCGAAGTTCATGTGGCCTTTCTTGTGTTAAGTGTTAATCCTTTCATATATCACCCTTGCAACATGAGCTAAAAAGAACTGAGACTCTGCTAAGATCCCAAGCAGTAATCTTTGAGCAGTGGACAAAGCATCAGGAACTTAAAAGCAGGATGGTCTTCTACTAACCATTAACGGCAAAACACATACCAGCTACTCAGATCAAAGTTGCAAGCTGATACCTGGCATCAATGTCTGAGGCAAACATCCCTTTGAGAACAACCAACCAATGATTTCATTATGAGGACAAGCAATACTTTCCCATGAGCTTTACACAATATCTATTTTTGAAGATTAGGTACGAGTATTCAGTTAAGTTTTTAACTTGAAGAAATCAGTGGATACATTTGTCCTTTCAGAAAGATTCTGCAGAAAGAAAACTAAAACTCAATCCCTTAATAAATGACTTGCACCAAGATTCTAGCAATAGAATTAGGGAACATTTTAAAATGTATTTACACACTTGCTCAAGATTTACATGTATATATACCATGCCTGTTGATCAGTGGGACTTTACATTTCAAGTTTCCAACATCATCTCTACAATCATGAGTACAAGAAACCTGTTTTTGTTTCAAAAAGGAAGCCAAGAATGGGAATTGGGCAAAAGATGTAATATTGAATATGCTAAAATAACTGGCCAAGACTCAAATAATCCCAAGAGGGCCAAGCCTTACCCCAAACACAGCAAGATTTCCAATGAAATAATAAGAATTGACATCATATATATTGTCAATAAAATACTTAGCAATAATGATATTCTCTATTGTGCCAATGTATATCATCAGAAAACAGAAAGCCAAATTTGCAGTTAGATCTTTCCAAGAACTTCCTCCCTTCCCCTTCTCCTTTTGGTGTAGAGTTCTATCCTCCTCTGATTTAAAGAAAGATATGGTCTTGCTTCACTTACCTCCTCCGTAGGTGGTAGCACACATGATGGAAGTTATCCAAGCAATCTGGCTGTAGGAGATGCTGTAAACAGCCTGGAGCTCTTTAAAGTAGATTGTGAAAGCTTTAGGAAAGGTATATGCAAATCCAACTGAGATGGAAGCTCCAAATACCACTGCCCATCCCCATCCACCATCAGGGGGTACATAGCCCAGATCTGAAGGGACTTGATGAGACATGGTCAATCTAGATTTCAGAGCAAAAAATGCTTCCCAACACCCTGCAAGGCAAAAGATTTGTATGTTTTACAGAACATGCATATCATATGTACTCAGGCATCATTTTAAAGCATAACAAAGTAATTTAAGTGTACAGAGTCACTCACTCTTGAAACCTTGGCTTTTTCTGGCTGTTAACGGTTTTATTTTGCAAATCCTACAAAACCAAAATCACCCCTCCCCTTTCAATTACCCAGGCCAGACCTTCCACCTGTATTTCAAAATATTTTGAGGTGCCCTCAAAATACTCCCATGGTTCCTGTATTACAGGGACAGACCTCATTCAGAAGTCAGGTTAATATCTCCATTTGCTTTTCTCTCACACATTCAGCTTGTAGCTCAGTGTCTTACCGCAGGAGCTGGCTTCTGGAAGGTGTTCTTGTCACAGTCACTCAGCCTGTCCCTCTGGAGATAGCGAGAAGCCGAGGTTTTGTCATTTTCAGGGCAAACACTTCACTGTGTGTTTTTCAGATGTGGGTGGAAAACCCTCATGATTTCAGGTTATCCCTGCTTAAAAGAATAATTCCCATTACATAAGCAGCAGGCGATCGGTCCCACAGTGTGTCCAGATCCCCAGTTCTGCACAGGGATGAGGTTCTCTCAGCAGCTCACTTCCACCGAGCCTACAAGCAAACTGCTAGCAATTTATTGCAATTTCTGGCTGAAATTTCTTCCTACTAAGGGGCAGCAATTCCACTTGTGCCTGGCTCTTGCCAGGTTAGCAGATTATGTTCAGGAGCAACACAGATCAAAGAGGGCATTCACTCATTTGCATTCTTCCCATACTCTCTAGCCATTAAAATAAAACAAGGGTAAAAGGAAGAAAAAAAACCCTATATGCCTCTCAGAAGTTAATGCACAAGTCTCCCCTCAAGGTCAAGGCTTTAAATTGGATGGGAGAGGAGTAGTTTCCACAGCCAAGGGTGCTGGGGGCAGGGAGGCATGGGTTGCAACCGTGTCTGTGGATAAAAGGTGTTTTATTGCCTTTATCTATTGCAAACTGGGAAGCAATAGAAGTTGATATGGAAGGACATCATCAGAGCTGATAGGAAGGAGCAGGCCTCATGCATCAGTTGGACACATTTTGCTGAACCTCAGATGTTGTAGTCAGCTGACTGGGGTGAGAGGGACCTTTATCTGGCAAAGAAAAACCCTCAGGAAAAATACAATGTAATTTGTGTCTATTTGAGAGTCCATCACCACTTGAGACATGATGTTTGGATTTAAACTGCAAGTAGGAGGACACTACTGGAACAGCCAAGAGCATGCCTACAAACACACTCCTGAAATCAAGCCATGCTTTCTTTCCTGAATTTTTGCTGCTGCTAAGTGCTAACACCAAAATAGGACCCTTACACTATAGGCCTCAAGCTCCCCAAATGCCTACAGAGAATTGTGCATGGACAACTGGCACACATATGGCATAGACTGATGTACATAGGTGTTCTCCAGCCTTAGCAGCATCCTGCAATACCCTCAGACTGTGAATTGGACATACAGCATTAAGATAAGGGGCTGAGAAACAGTTCAAGAATGATAGCAAAATATATCAAGATCCAGTTTCCAAACTCTAAAACCTCCGCAAAAGTTTATTCCCTGATCTTCTCATTAAGATGTTGTTCCAGAGCCTCCCTCTTCTCATTGTTGTTAACCTGCTGTCTAACCTGTTTTACGATGGTTTTGTCTGATGGTGTTGTACAGGTCAAATAGGGAAGGAGAGAAGTCTGATGTTATCTCTTGATGGTTTTATTGAAAGCGATCTTATCCCATTTAGCCTTTATTTAGGCTAGAGAAGCTATATTTTTATCTCTTATAAAGATTCTTGGAACAGAGAACCTACCTTCCCCTAGTAACCCTCATCTAGGCTGTCTGTTGTTCTAGTGGCAACCAAAGGCTATGGAAGGGAACACAGCTCTGAGCAAAGGAGAACACCACACTGTTTTTGAACAAGATTTCCAGATCCAGCAGGAAATATGGGGATGAATTAAGAAATACTCTTCACCAGACCTCCACCGATGATCTGACAGTTTCAGATCCTCTGAAGAAAATTGTTGCTTTTCCTCATCGTAACCTTTCCTCATTGTCCTTTTGATTAGAGGCTGAGACTGTTCAGCTCCAGTTACGTTTCATTTAATGGAGTTTACAGTAAGCACATGTTCAGTGTTGCAAAGGCATCTCCTCTGGTTCTGGAAGTCCGCAGAGGGCGAGAGGTTATGCTGCAGAAGAATCACCACATGCCAGTCCTGTTCTCACCCTCCTCCCTAGCATCTGCTACCAGCTGCTGTAGGCAAGAAGGACTTGTGGTCTGCTCCAGTCTAAAAAGCAAGCAGGGATTATGCCTTGCACATGTGGCTACATGTTATACCCATCTGAGGCCCATGTGAGGATTCATTACCAATTATAGTCCAGGATCCTCACTGGAAGATGAGGAAAGGCATGGTAGAAGTTCTTTTTTTTCCCCCCCTAATCATCCGTAGAATTAAAGCCACTTTATTTTATTGCTTGTCTGGGATTATTGTGGGAATGTCTACACAGGCAAGTCCAAACAGACAAGAGTACTGCTTGTGTTTTGAGCTGGCCACATGCCAGGGTAGCCACACCAAAGCAGCACTCCAGCTAGCATACCTGTCTGCTATGCATTGACATAGCAATGGCCAAGAGCTGTTGCACTCTTCACATAGGTACCTCAAGGGCAGCCTGGCAAATGCACAGATCAGAGCTACTCAGCTGTCTTCTACCAAGCAAGGAAGGAAGGAAAGAAGATGGTACTTGCAGAATTTTTCCTGTTCTGACTTAAGGAATAAAAGGGTCTAATAAAAGTTAGTGCAACATTATTTTCTCATTGGGGGATCCAGAGTAACAGAACAAGTTATTCCGATGCAGAATCAATTATCCCCCATTATCTAAGTTTTTCCACGGAAAGAGTAAGTGTGAATTGTCTTTTCAAATTAGTTTAACTACATTTTGTTACTGTAGGGTGGGATTTTAGAAGGAAACCCATGTTAAAGAGTAATAGTGGCAGTGCTGAAATGACTGTCCATGACAAGACTTAAGAGATTTTACTATTATCGAATATGCATTTCATTGCACGGGGTATTTCTTTCATTTATAGTAGCTCTACTCAATTTAAGTAATTTAAATATTGTTTAGAATACCAAGCTCCCACAAACATTGACATATCTTAAACACTCTGAAGTTAGGCAAAATAAAATCAATTAATGGATGAGCATAGTCAGGACATGATTCCTTATTTAACATCATGTTGGATACAACGTTTTCTTATTTAACATCATGTTGGGTATTCACAGTCTATCAAAGCTTAGGACATGCAAAAATTTTCAAAATCCTCAAATTCAAATCTTTTTCTTAGTAGTCTTTTAAAAAGGGTGAGTGTGAACTTCAGATATATTTTCAAGAATTAACAAGAAAGGTTATTTTTTATTATAGCCAATTCATTCTGCTTGTAAAAAGTGTATGACTAATTGCACAACACCTTTAAAAGTCTAACATTATGAATATATTTGTTAATTTAAACTCGTTTTCTGTTTAACAGAAAATTTATTGTGAAGACATTTGAATAAAATAGGACTGTGGTATGTGCTTCATTGTCCAGCTTTTATATATCAAGACTAACTCTTACATAAAATAGAAAATGAAAGGGAGGAACTGAACTTAAATGAAAATGTAGCGTATACTTAAACAACAGCAACAAAAAAAACGCGACACAAGCTGTCTCTTACTTTCCCGACAGTAAAACAAGGTCTGCAGTGGCTAACTTGGAAGAACAAAACTATGACTTCAGGGATTATTTTAACAGCGTTTAGTAGCCCGGGGTGTGAACAGCCCGTAATGCGACACATTCGGTCTCCCCTCATTTCTTTGAGGGGCGCCACTGTTTGAGGGGTGTCAGCAGCAAGGAGGGCCCAGGGCTGCTGGGCATCTCCCTTTCCATTACCAGCCACAGCCGCTCCAGTCACACTGCGCGTGGAATTTTGTTAGTTCTTTGAGAATCATTCCATCGCATCGTATCCTCGAGAGGTTTTATCTTTGCTTTACCCAGAGTGCACTGAAAGTCCCACTTCTTTCTTTAGGCTCCTTTTATTATGCAACTGAGGAACATCCCAATTGTTGCTTTTCATATAGCCATAGCATGGTCCAACTTGGATTCACCTACAGACTTTCTCACTTCATGCCTAGTTCCTTTTTGTGAAGTTTTACATTGTCTGAACTTCCCATTCCTCCATCCACCATTCCCTGTAGGCTTCCTGCTATATTCATGTTACCTCTTTACAGATGGTTGTTCAGCCAGTCCCCTCTGGAGCTTCTTCAGCCACTATTTTGCCCTTTGACTTAGGAAACTGGCTGAGGGTGCTATCAGCAACTTCGACACAAAAAAAGCCAGGTCTCCTGCATAATCAAGTCCCCCAATTGATGTTACCAGCTTGTCTCCTTAACTTATTGAACTTTCTCCTTTTGGAACCAGTGTGTACAATTACAGTCCTCCCTTTTTGTAAGCCAAGTCAACATGGGACTATCCTTAGACTATTATTTTCTACAACCATTTCTTCTAGGAGAGCACCATGATACATCAAAACCAAGTCTAATGCAGCTTCATCTGTTGATCTAGAGACTCCCTGGTGCCAGTTTCCCCTCTACTCAAACAAGCCACCAAGCACCAGACATAAATTCACTAACCACCATTCAACACGGCTGCTCTCTCCTCAGCAGGGGTAGATACCACTCCGACTCACCTCCTCGCTGCCCTCTGCTTGCTGGCTCCCCTGGCAGTGACCAGCTTGGCTTTTAAAGCCATGTGCTAAACTCTTCCCCCGCCCCAGATTCAGCCGAGATCAAAGGTTGAGATCAGAGGCTGCATCTTCAGATACAAGACCTCTCTCGTACTTGCAACACCCCCTCTACTCCCACCAGACCCCTCAAGTCACGTCCAAACATATCAACAGACAGCAGGATCCCAAATTCACTGACCCTTCATGAACAAGGACCCTCCTTCACTCACCACGATCAAGTTCAGGCCAAACTCCCCATTTACTGTGCTCCCAGTGCTGGCTTCTCTCGCACCTCTATGGATGTTAATAAATTATTTGTTAGATATCTCTTTTCCTTCCGTCCTCTCTCTCTGTACATATTAACTTATTCTTTCTTCAGGTCACTTTTCTCCAGGCTCTGTTCCCACTCTCTGCTGGGGGAATTCGCATACAGAGCGCCCCTGTCTTTGCCAGTCCTGCTATGGCCATTTTAACCTCCTGGCTGAAATTCTCTCCCATGTAGTAGGTCAGCATGAGACCTCTGGGTCATCTACATCCTGCGTCAGACTTATTTTGATCACTCAAGAATAAAGAGAGAGACTCACAGGCCAGGGCAACACTCAGCAGGGGATAAATTTCATCCTGGGGCAGGGGGAGGGAGAAGGGATACAGAAAGTTCCTGAATTTATTGCCAGTAACTGAGTAGTTGAATTGGACCAGCGAAAGAGCAATGTCCACAACACGAGTACGCACTTTGCAGAGGTTTATATAACCCAATTTCAGTAGGAATGTTTCCATAAGATTTACATTGCAAATCCCCATTTGGGGGATTTAAAACATTCCCCTGCCGTGTTTATAATCCAGACACTGCAACAGACTATTCAGGCCCAAGAAATAGAGGAAAAAAGCTGACAGTAGCCGGGCCAGTGTAACATTCTTGTCCAATCCTAGTAGAAAACTCAACAGAAAGGTAAACAGAGGCAAAGAAAAATGATTCACCCAAGATGACTTTTTAAGTCAGCATGTCCTGGAGCCCCTACTTCCTGCCTTGTAGCCACATGCAGTCACCCATGCTACTTCCTACAGCCCCAGCAAAAACATCTCCCCTACAAGGACGCAACAAATGCATAAAACCACCCACTAGTTTCCAGTTTGCATTAATAAGAAAGGCTGCTACATTGCATTGTCACAGCCAGCTCAGATGCTCTTCTCACAGACATGGGACATGTGACACATACCTCCCGTTTAAAAGGATTTTCCTAGCATCCAATACTAACAGGGTGCTAAAGGTCACCAAGGGTCAAAAGGCAATGAGACAAATTCTTGGAAAAAGAGTCCATTGAGGGTTATTAAATACAAAAAAGATGCTACCTCTGGTACTGTGGGTTGCAAATTGCTAGAGGCTGGGGAATATCAACAACTCGCTCTGTTGTTCTCATCTTCCCAGGTATCCACGATAACTCACTGCCAGGGAGAGAACACCACGTTAGAGGTACCTTGGTCTGATCCATCTATGGCCTGGCTCTTCCTACCTCTTTCCCGGCTTCTACCAGTTATTCTTTTCTGTTGCCATTCTAAAAAGGTTTTAAAACCTTCTCCCTCAGAAATATAACAACTATTTCTGATTTTTGTCTTCTAAAAAGAATAAATCCTTAAACACTGTTAGGGGTGTTATGGGAATTCATTACAGATTGTTCAAGACGCACGTGCTTCTCTGCGCTCTGTCCCACAGGAGGTTATCAGAAGCTGCCTATTCAAAGGACTGCAATCGTACCAGAGCTAGAGTTCACAGGAGTCATTTCTTTCAACACTAAACCTTTAGGAGCAATGTTATTTTAAAAACTTAATGGCACTACAAAAGATGAAATTCCTTTAGACTTTTAGAATTAAGTGGCTTCTACACTGCTGGTCTTTCTTCCAAAAAACATTCATTCTCCTTTGCTTATAAACACTAGCTTTAAAGTTTCCTTGGCCCTGGGCCATTTTAAGCTGGAGCTTTACAGTTTGGATCAAACCATGAATTTGCCCATATTAAACGATACGATCCCTCTATCCACCCCTACGTTTAGACAACACATTAACCATTTTAGGGTTCAGCCTATTGGAAAAGAGCAATATCTTAGTGACAGCAGATAATGAAGTTATTCCATGACTTCCAGTAGCAGAGGTTTATACACACTTTGACTGAAAGCTTCCAATCCCATACCATGCAGACCATCTACAACAAAAGTGGTTACATACCAGTGATGGTGAATTCATTTCCAAGTGCTCCACACAGCTTGCCAAAGTCACACACGAGACATTACTTCCTGAGGTTGATGAAAGAAACAGGACTGTGGAGAAAGCTATCCAAGCTGAGTGATCAGAGCTTTCCCTTCTAAAGTGTTCTCTCTTGATATCTGGCATTTAGAGTCTTCAAAGCTGTTACATTGCTTCTTTGGGGAACTTATCTTGAGTGCCTGTTATAAACAAAACTAAACAAGTTATTTCTAATGATTCATTTGACAAACACCATCTCTTCCTGTTCACAGGATGCTCAAGCAAATGTACTGTCAACCTGGATAGTCTTCTAAAACATAAAAATCGCATAAATTTTACAGATCTTCTGCTTATAGTTCTTGGCCTGTGACCATTGGTATGCACTTCAGAGACAATACCAATTCAAACTATTCAGATTCTTTTGCTAAATCAGCTTGGAAAAACTCTATCAGCTCCACAGGTGGCTGAGATGGAAGAGAGCAGCAGAAACTCCTTTATTATTTCACTAGCCAATGAAAAATTGAAATTTGAATGAATAATTGGACAGCTCTTTTTCTTAACACTTGCTCTGCACATATTAGTTTACATGTAATGTGTGGCATATTTTTTATTCTTTATGTTTAGAGAAAAATATAAATCAAGTTTGTGGAATAAAAACAATTAAGTTAATTACTAATTTTTTTTATACACTTCATTTATTGGCTGTGGGAGAAGGTTAATTTGCTGTTCACTAAATATTCCTGCTCCACTCATCCCCGAATGTTTGGAGAAAACTTTTACAGAAGGAATATGAATAGAATCACACTAGAAAAGCATAAAATAGTTCAAGAATTTTCTGCAAATATTTTTCTGCAACTGATAAATCACACACCAGGTCTACTTCAAATTATGACAGATTCTTCTCCTAAAAAACATTTTTTCTGTCTCTATATATCAGGTGGTAATTAATTTAATGAAATCTAGAACTGAGTTTGCAGGTAGTCAAAAATGTACATATCTCATTGTTAAACAAAAAAGAATCAAAAGCAGGCACAAACTAAATATAGTTTATACTGTTTACGTTTGGACTGCACCTTGCCAGTTTTCTCTGAAAGTAACAGAGCTGTAGAACGGAGGTCACATGCAGGTCTATAAGACGACACCAGAACACAAAGTATTCCTTTAATGGATTTATTTGGTACTATTTTGGTTGATGTTTCACAGATGTGTTATCATTGCTGGTACTCAGTGACACTTAGATATCTAAATAAGCACATACTGTCTTCTAACAGGTCAGACTCCACGCTTCAAAGAGAACAACTGAAGCTGTCAAGGGACGTAGCCTCCTCTCCCGTTACCTTAGTGTGGGCTGCTGTCCACAGTTATAGGAACCTGTAGCATGTATGAGATGCCTGTGACCCATTTTTATAGAATTGCATGCAGCAATGCTCCTCCTACACTGGGAATGCCTCGCTTTTGAGTATAAAGAGACTGTCCTTAATCCGTTTCCCCTTTGCTCCTCTTCAGGCAGAGCTGTGCCTTCTTTACTCAGTGCTTACGACAGCAGTAAGCTATCTAGCACTTCAAAAACTAAACCCAGCCAATCATTCTCCAAGTGGTGTTTTTAGCATTATTGTCTAAGCAAACACAGTATATGCGATTTTGTATATGCACTCATTCACTATCTGTTACCACACACCTCAGATAACTTCTTAGACTGTTGACTGATTTAAATTAGATTGATGGAGTTTAAATTACATTTGATGAAGGTGCAAAAGTCTCAAATGTGTAAAAAAGTCTGCACAGGTTTTATGAAATTAAGTGGCTAAAGAGAAAAAAGATCCCACTGCTACCTCCAGCAAGAGAAAGATAAATAACACAGCCTTTATTATGCTTCACAGAATCCACTATGCAGAGACACATTAGAAATCAGGCTTTGTTAGTTCTGCTGCTCTTGACATAGCTTGACCACATAAAGTTAGCTAAAGTTAATAGATACCTGCCTCTTACAGTGGATCTTTGCATTAATATTTGCATAAAGTACAGAACCTTAAACCAGCAGTGAGGCACACGTAACTAGATGTTAAGAAAGGGGGCTTCGTTAGTCTAACTCTGCCCCCTTGGAGGCAGAATAATATTATTTATTGCAGAGAGCAGGAAAAGGCAACTGCCGGGGGGTTATTTCTCCATCTACTGACTGCACACCACTGCCCTACTGTGAGATATTTCCCCCCACACTGCATATGCAGATATACTTCTAGACTGAAAAGCACATGTTGGGGCTGTGATGAATCCACACTCTGGTTCTTGAGATCAGATTGCCGTGGAGCAGCCCAGCTGATTATCTAACACAAGGTAACGCTGTTTTGTTTGGGGGATGCTTGTGGGCGCGCACGCACATGTCAGTGTGCAGGTGTCACCTCCACAATACTCCATTCCTCCAGCAAGTCCTTCCAAAATAACATACCTTCCTTTCCAACATCCTTTGGGTAGCAAGGTAAAAATCAGCATGGCCAAAAAATACGCACACCCCCTACCCTCTCAGACAGAAACAGTCTCTCGAGTCCCCATATATCTCTTCCTCTCTCCAAAAAACAAAACAAAACCAACCAAACAAAACACGCATCATAATTTAATGTCCGAAGAAGAAATATCCTCTTTGATACTCAGATGTATAATCAAATATTCATTTGCAAAACTGTGCCTAAGCTGCTCCCACACCTAGCTGTTACCGCTCCTCATACCTAAAATACACTAACTTGACCATGCAAACTCATCTCATCTGTTGCTATGTTTATTTCACATTATAACACAAGCCAAGTGTTACGAGGATTTTACAAGAGCTACCAGGACATACTAGGAGTAGTGGGGACAAATTCATTTATCTGTTTTCTCCACAAGAGCAGAAGGCTAATTAGAGAATCAAAGAATATGGCCTAACAACCACATCTGTCCCAGTTTCATCTCTGTTCCTTCTCCCTAGGCATTATAAACCCAGAGCGCCTTCCAGATACTACTTTTATGATTTGGCTGAAAGGTTGCCGACATCTCCATAAGCATCTTCCATAAACAAGGTAACAGATACTACTTAATTCACAGATGCACTGATATCTTCTTGAAGAACTATTCAGATAAATCAGAAGACAGTGGAAGCCTCAGTGAGTGCTTTACAAAGACAGCTGTCAGTTAGGTTTCTTTACCCCTCAGGTCAAAAAAAAAAAAAGTTACAAGGAGATAATAATTCCAATTAGCTTCTAAAGCTTTAGCTTTGTCCACACTGTGGATTCCGAGTTAATTTAATTTGTCCCCAGGTAGCTGATGCAGTTTTATTATTTTTCTTGCAGTCTCTTTTTTACTTTGATAACTTTTTCCCTTGGGGAATCCAGAGAGAGTTCTCTCTTTTTTTTGTTCTTGGAGGGTAAATAGTTTTGTCAGCTTCAGCTCATTCTTGGTTTAAGTCCCAGCAGTTTATTACATGCTAACGTGTTGCCAAATCAAAGTACAGCACTAGAGAAATCCTTCCTTCCCAGTCCTTGGAGTCTCAGACAGAGCAAAGGTGACAGCAGATAGGAAGACTCAGGTTAGAATGTTTTTACCATTCAAGTACTACTGCAAACTCCATCCCGGGACCAGTTTAGACCCTCATCTGCTATTTTATTAGGAAACTCCACAGACCACATGAAAATATAGCCAATTCTATTTAGTGCTGTCTGCCTAACAGCAGCCATCAGTATTGCGTGGCCCTAATAGGGTCACTGGATGTGGAAGCAAGTAGAGAGGACAGAGCTGACTGTGTGTCATTGATTTATTCAGCCTACTGCAAATAAGCAAGACAGCAAGCCTACCTCCCTCTGTCCTGGCGTCGTCGCTTTTTCTGTGAAGTCTTGAAGAGGAAGCGTCTCTCGATTTTAACAGAACAGCTGCAGATTTGGACAGGAATACAGGAGGGCAGGCGGTGGCTTTGCTCTGCTAGAGAATTCCTGTGGAGAAGTCTCTTCCTGTCAACGGAAAGCTGCAAACAGAAGAGGCATCACGATTGTCCAGTACATGCTGACGCGCAGGTTGTAGGAAAGGAGCTCAACTGTTTGAGGAGCAATGCTATGATCATACAAAGAGATGGGGACCCTTGGGTGCTTTAATTGCTTCAGATTGCTATTCAGCCTGACTGAGGGAAGTTTAACAGTCTGAACTGGCCGTCAGGGGTGTCGATCTGTCAGCACAACTCACCCAAGATTAGGATTATCACAGCAATCCACAGAAAGCTGCGGACTGCGCCAAGTAGCTCATGAGCAGTCCACCACATCAGTCTGCTGCAGAGATGGCCTACACAATAAGCCCAATTTGTCTGATTTACTGAATGTCTACAGTAGAGTTGATCTGAACATACGCAGCAACCATTTGCCTGGGACTCCTGAATTGCTTCTGCTGAGACCAAACTGCTAGATGTCTTCAAATTACTCCCAGACAAGTCTTCAGGCTGAGCAAAAAAAAAAAAAAAAAAGAAAAAGCCTGTGAGAATCTGCCTATAGGAATGCTTTCGCCAAGGTGAGAACTTCTCATTGCTTTCCCAGCCTGTGATGACTTTGCATCATTGCTAAAGTCATTAGACGGTCTCTGATAGGGAACAAGGATTTTCAAGCAAACAATAAAACTTACAAGCACATGTGCTACGTGCCGCCACTAGATCAGAAGGTAAGGCAAGACGATGTTGCCTGTGTAGGCAAATGAAAAGTTAGACCTGAATGGCCAGGAAGAATTAGACAAAAAGCAGAGCTCAGCACCTTCCACCTCAAGCAACAGTGTAGCGCTGCATTAAGAGGTGTGACATTACCTGCAACCAAGGCACAGAAGTACAGAAATAGGAAAATGAGTGACAAGTAAAGTGGTATCACCAAGTTCAGAAGTTCAATCTACTACAATTCATGTAAAAGATACTTATCACAAAAACAGCTGAAGTCAATTGTATTTCAACAATAGGTTTATTTTAAGAAACATAACATGACATTAAGTAAAAATGCAAAATTGTGCAATTATGGCAAAATGTTTAAAAATCCACACATTTGCCCTCATAGGACTACAGTACTTCTTACTAACATACCTGAGCACTGAATGTTGGATGCCATTTCTAAACAGCCTTACGAACAGGGAGCTCCTCGATTTCTTGTAGAACATACACACACTGCATGTTTGGTGCACCAAGATTGCTTTCAGTTATTTTAAGTTTTACTGATTGAATCAAGTGGAAATTACAAAATATTTCCTTCTAAAATAACTAGTAATTTTGGAAGAAAGACTTACACTGATGTAAATCCTTACAATGCTAAAAATTCATTTAATAAAGTGAAATAAATGAATGCAGGAAAAATACTAAGTGGGCAAAACGTACAGATCACTGTTTAAATATCATCAGTACCTTTGGTGCAAGGTTTTTTTTTTGTGTGTTTTTGTTTGTTTTTTGTTTTTTTTCTTTTTGTGCTGTGCAAGTTTACTTAAGTCTGACTCTAAAGCAAAACTTTACCAGGAATCTGACTTTCAGCAAAACATAAAAGCATTTAAGAATTGGCAAAAATGTCACAGCTACATTACTGTCTCAACAAACTCTTCATGCAAAAGATTCAGTATATTCTACTCCCACGGCAAGTTCCAGGATTTAGCTTTTAAACACATTACAGACTTGGATCATACCCTCGGTTTGAATGGTTAAACAGAATGCAGATCTTCGTACTTTAGTGCAGATAAACAAAATTAACAAACCTACTGCAGAATTAACCACAGCATATTGTACTTCTATACATCACATGACCAGTCAATTGCTAATTCAATTCTATTTCATAGTTTCAAGTAATATATTGAAATTTGTTCTACTAAATAAATATAGAAGATTGTCAAAAAGCAGCAAGAAGTCATGTAAATACTCAACCAAGCTTGGGAAAAAAAAAACCTAAAACAAAAAAGAAAAGTTACATAACACTTTGCAAAAAAAAAAAAAAAAGGTTTACACACAGATGCAACACTGTTAGGGAGGGTGCTTCAGAAAGCTTGCAGCTAGAGGCCTACAACAGCGCAAAGAGAGCTAGCCAAGGACTAAGGATAATTAAAAAAAAAAGAAATTAGTTGTACTTAGAAACCAACAAAAAACCCCACACTCTTATTCTTGGCTATGGATATATATAAAAAACATTATCCAGAAGAAAACTAAACAAAGAAACAACACACCTCAACACTGTTGTAAAATGCAGTCTTAGCAAGTGTTGTCAACTTCAACTTTACTTCTAAAAAAAACGCAAGCACTCGCATTTAAAAGAAGCGGTTTGGTGAATCTCTGGAAGATGAGGTATGTAATGCAAAGAGGCATTTTTTTTCCTTTTCGTTTCACAGTTTTTTTTGTTTGTTTTTGCCATTTTAACATTTTGTGCAAGAATTAAGAAATAGAACCAGGTGAGTATTCCTTTAAATAAGAAAGATACCATTTGGGAACAGTCAGACCATATAGTGAATGAACATTATCCAAATTCTCAGCCATGCCAGGGGGATAAACATCAACGAGCTAAATATTTGGCTTACTGAAATATCATTTGTTAAGCCAGATAATGGTAAGCACTTACAGGCAGTGATGGCCACTGCCGTTTCAAGTTAACTTTTTTACTTCAGTCAATTTGAGAAAAATATAGAAGGATAAGGTAACATACTTGTTGCTCTGGAAGAATTATCTCTATAACAAGTTAAACATGGCAAATTATAGCTGATAAGAGTTCTAGGATTAATCTTTTCCCTTTTCTATCCAGTTTTCATTACCGAAGTAGAGGCTAAATTTTGAACTTATTTACGTCTTAAAAATAAGCTAAATGTTTAATACATAGAGAAAAGTGTTGCAATATATTGGATCCTTATTCTATATTTGCATCTAAGCTTATTTAAGCCATGGACACTTACTGCCAATTTTGCTTTAATACACTGGACTATGAAGACAGCTCAGTAGTGCAAATTTTCACATTATAGATCAGAATGAAATAAAAGGTATTTGAGGGCTTGATTGCAGGGAGAGAAAATAGTCAAGTTAAGTTAAACCACACTTTTCAGAATTATGGAGCACATGCCAACACTGCACATAGCACTGTGCTCTAGTGGAGACCAAATGAACACTCCACAAACCAGTATCATTAAGGCCATATCCTGTCACCATTCTGTGCAAGAATCTACCACTGCAGTAAAAATGTTAAAAAAGACAATCTGATGACAGGACAGGGCCTGAAGACAGACAGACACTCCATGAAAAGTTACAGGCATAGGCTAGCCCATTTCAGACAAACAAGTATTAAAAATGTACTAGCACCATCAACTTTTGGGTTAAAGCCCTTTATGGGATGAAAGATGTTTTAAGCAGTGTAAAGAAAAAAAAAGCTTTTAAAGCACTACATCTAAGTGGCAGAAAATAGGTGTTGGGATTTATTTTTTTTTTTGTTTTTAAAATGTTTAATCTCAATTTCAACAAAAATCCATTCAGGAAGTGGTACGGTAATCTACACAGGCCTCCTTCTGCGATACTCCCTATTCCAATTCTGACTTGAGTATTTCTCCCAAACTGTAGTGCACAAACAATATTACCAACATCTTAGCAGACTTCAAAAACAGTACAAAAAGAGATCACTAAGAATCAGGATCTACCATTCCTCTATGTACTTTCAAACAATCTAAAATAAAAGACTTAGTGATATTGCCTCAAATTTTACCCGTATTAAAGAAAAAAAAAAAAAGTCACTTCAAAACAGCTTGGACGTCCTTAGCTATTAATGCTAGATTTTCTTTCCCTGTAGTGCATAGTTATCCTGGCTCCTCCACTTAATTTGTTCTTACCACAAAAACGTCGCTCGAGTATGACATGATTAAGTGTTTACCAGAAAAAAAATGCTGATAATTGCACTTTGTAACCTCCTTCTCATTTCCCAGGAAAATATCAGTAAATATGAAACTGAATCAGTAATTCCCTCCCAGACTGCAACCTTTAAAGAGCACCCATCCCCATATACAAAAAACTGTCTGTTTCAGCTTACAATAAATACTGACAGAATTTCTTTGTTTTCTTTTAAGACATGTTTTCTCTAGCATCATATTACCACTGAAATCACTAAGGCCTGTTACTGAGAAAAAAAAAAAAGTTAAATAACTTTCTGAAGACACTGCGGATACAATTTAGCAACAACACATTCAAAATGCCGGCCTAAATCCCAGAGCCTATCTGGAGTCTCATATACTTTTTGCCATTGGTCAGTAACCTCATCATACTGATAGAGCGAATTCTTCCTGCTGGTTCTGAAAACATGTTCTTCAACAGTGACTTGAGTAGCTCTGACAAACAGATGGAGTTTATTTTTGAGGAGTACAAGTTTTATATATGGATTAATGGATTGATCACATGGGAAGTCTTTTTTTCGAGTCCATTTATTTTGTTCAATGTCATAGGCCTCTATGGTAAACATACGTTGATGGTTTCCACAGGTTCCAGCTATGTAGTAGATGGAGTCATTGTACACAGTTGCCAAGCCTTGGATCCTAGGCACAGTCATTGGGGTCAAAAACCCCCAGTAATCTTTCTGAGGATCATAGCAGAGAAAAAATTCCCCTGAAAAGAGAAAGGAAAAAGAAAACATAACTTACGCTTCGTTTCTAGAAAATAAGTTCCGCAGCTACTGAACTTCCATGTATCTTTTCCCTACACACAGAGTCTTCCAACTTTTAAATGCCTTGATCCCATAACAAAACACCTACCATCATTATTCATCAAGTGCATAAAAATACTAATAGCATAGATAAAAGCTGCTTTGAGTTCATATCCAGGCTGAAGAAAAGGGAATTTGAAGGACATCAGGAATGTTTTATGTATTTTCCAGCTGTTCTTTACTACTTCTAAATCCTGCTTGAGAATCTGGGACAAAACCTGTCAAGACTCCAATCAAGTGTCTGAAGTATTTGTTTGGCTCATTGGTATCTTCACAAAATGTGTCATCTATAGACAGGGGAAAATTTTGGAATTAAGCGCTTGAAAGTTTTCAAATCTGAGCAAGTAACTGTCTTACACTACACACAGATTTTGAAACCATTTGTATCATGTGGCTGGATTAATCATTTAGGTTGATTAGGTTGAAAAGGATGCCACGTGAATCTTTGTGTGAAGCTACTGATTCATCATTACTTTTGTGATTAGATAATAAGGCACCTCTTCTATTGACTGCACAGAGTGATGTCTGCAGACTGTAGATAACAGAAGTTCAGTTCATTGAAAGCTCATACTCTGCAAACTTGGTAAAAAGGACACAGATAAAGACCACCTTGTCTTTTGTAAAGCCTGGGGAAAAAAGTCCTAACATTTGCCAGATATGAGCAGAGTTCAAATTAGGTATGATTTCACATGGCTATTTTAAGAATTTTAACCTGCAATGTAAACAAGCACCTCAAGTATAATAAAAAAATACAGAAATAATACAGCAAAATGGGTGGCATATAGCTTAAGAGACTAAGTCTTACAGATAACAGCACATCTTTTAACTATTCACTTTTGGTCCACAGTGTAATATCCTATGATTGATGCCTGCATTTCAGTTGGTATTTTAAGTCTCAAGTAAATTTGAAGTAGTCAATAAGGACTGACAAGCTTTCTCCAGGAAAACTGAAAGGTAACTTTTTATAAAGTACTTCAGTGCAACCCAATTAAGGTTTTACCACCAGACTCGGAGAGAAGTCACTTCTTTTCACAATGCAAATCATTATGATTTGCTGGTTAGCACAGTGCATCAGCTTCCTTATTTATGAAAGCATCAAGTTGTCTTTAAGACCATCCAGGCACAGAATTAAGTGTAGCTAGAATTTGTAAACAAGAAGTGTTCTTATTCTACAGTTCCTACCTGTTACAATACTTGTATTAAAAGAAAAAGAAAAAAACAAAAAAACACACACTCCACTTTTAGCAGTTCTAGGAAATGTTTAAGGATGAACAAGCATTTTACTAACTAAACTAAACGTTCCTCAGCATTCCTTTTTAAATGATATAAAGCAGACCTCTGACCCAATAGAAAACACAGATACAGAGAATTTGCTAGTATAGCAGAATTATCTAAAGCCACAACCAGCAAGAGTCAAACCTAATATAGAAACATTGAAAGAAGAAAATACCATCTCTAGAGATCATGTGGAAACCCACTAACCTTACTGAGTGGCAAAAGTGCCAAGCCAGGAAGTCAGGTTGACTTCTTCTGGTAAATAATAATGAATTTACAGTATACTCTATGCTGTTTCTGTCCTGTGGTCCCAGCTGTGTAGGGAAAGTGATCCAAAAAGGGCCTGGTATGGATCTAAGATCCTGACTTTTGCAAGTGTTTACACAGAGCTGGAACTCAGCAAACCAAAACCAAAAGAAAAAAAAAAGTCCAGAAAAACCCACATCTCTTTCCACCTCTTGGGACTCTTACTCCCCTGCAGATACCAGTCTCATCACTTAAGTGTAGCCTGCTATATTGCTTATGCATATGCACCCACAAAGATTACAAACGAAGGGAAGAATAAAGTTTCTGATCCATTCCCCTAATGATTCTTTTTAGAGTCCTGGAATATATAATTCCCAGGCTAAAACAACTGCAAATGTCTTTTCCATCACACCATTTTCATGGGCATGAATAGTGGGATCTTGCTAATATACCCTTGTCAGCATACTTATTTTAATCATTATGGATTATTCTGATGCAAATGTTTCTCTAATATGGAACTATCACTGTTGGTACTAAAACTGTGCCTAACCCACTCATTTAAGAATTAAGATTCAATGCACCAATAAACCTGGTCACTTATAGGAATAGAGGAAGGAAGGACAGTACTGTAATTATTGACCCAAGAAACTGAGCTAACTAGAAAGAGATAAACCAGCTCTCTTGGCTACCTAGATTGCTTCTAAAAGCAGGGGGAAAAGAGAAGACCCACAGCGGTTAACTGATTTTTACAAGGCATCAGAGACAGACGGCAGGAATTTTCACAGATTTAGCTAAATACAAATGCAAAGTGCTTTTTCATAGGACAAAAATTTTTCCCTCGACATTAGTGCATTTCACCTTAGATAAGGAAGATTAGTAAGGAATTTCCACTCTAATATTTAATACTAAATTGTTATCTTACAGGAACACCAGAACTGCAATTTATGCAATAACTCAAGACTACAACTTAGTGACACATTCCCAGGGCACTTTGCCCACTGCCCTCACCAGTTTTCCTCCCACTTCATTGTCCCATAGCACTCTTCAGATCTCCAGGAAAAGTGGGTTTTCTAAGGTGCACAGGCAGTTGGCTTAAGCAATCCCCACTTCCAATAAAACACCAAACAGACAGTCAAACCACCTTACCCTGTAAAACATAGATGTTATCCTTATATTCCACAGCACTGTGAAACTCCATTGCTACCGGCATTGGACACACAGCTGTCCAACAGTTCTCTCGGCTGTCATAACACTCCACAGACTTGAGGGAGTTTCGCCCATCTCCTTCATAAACACGACCACCTATTGCATACAGTTTACCACAGCAATGAACCAGTTTGCAGCCTATTCTGGCTCGCAGCAAAGGAGCTTTTGGAATCCACCTATTGCTAGAGTGATCGTACATCCAAAAATCACTCTCTGCTCTGTGGTCAATGGAGACCTCACTGCTGCTTGGCCTGTAACCACCCGCAATGTAAATATCATTATCAGGAGATACAAGAATTCCAACCTCCCTCAAGTCATTTGGTGGCTTGCATAGTTTAAACACTCTCCCTGTGACCGAATCTAAACAAGGCACTGTTTGCTTCTTTCCTGAGTGTTTGTGGGCAGCATCAAAGCATATGATCATTTCAGAAGCAGTCATTCCAAGCCGTTGTGTATAGCCATTGGCACTACGTTGTCCCTTTTGTACACAGCTTTTGGCCATAGCCTGTGCAAACATGGGAGGGATTTTCTCTAAAAATGTCTCTTCCAACAGAGGCATACGGATGCATTTGGCAAATATTTCCGGAAGGTGCACTTCTCTCTTATTTTGTTCGTGCTCAAACCACCTTATAATGCTGTCATAAACATGCTCTTCTTTGTCTACATTTAAATCATCACTGTTGAGTATACTTATGAGTTGGTCTTTTCTCAACTGAAGAAACTCTTGCTCTTTGGTGACACTCAGAAACTTTTTACGAATGTAGTCTTGTGATCTTTCTTTGAGCTCCTGATGACCATAGTGATCAGCAAAGATAAACACCCCAATGGAGTTCTGTGGGTCCAAATGACTGATCATATATTTAGCACACTGGTCTTGTATGGAAGGGATCTGGAAGATACTAGCTGCAGTGAACAAAGCTTGAACGTTGGCCTCCGTCAGCATTACCCTGGAGGTATATGCATAGTTCAATACTAAATGCATTGACTCTGCTTCAACACCAACTATACGAACTTCTTTCTGGGTACTCTCCGTAAGGCCGCTAGTGAACATAGATCTGCAAAAGAAGAAATATTTGGCAGTTTATTTTTAATCACCTTCTAACTATAGGTAAAAGAAATCAAACTATGTTGTACAGCTAATCCCAATGTTCCTGCCCTTACACCAGCACAAACACAATTATCACTGATGGTACAATGTCCTGCTTGGGTACCAAAATTTAAAATCAGTTCTAGACTTTCTGAAACAAAAAAAGGTCAAACTGGAATTTTTTACTTAAGCATCTCATTAACTGCACATTAAAATTCACTCAGGTTTAAGCAAAACCCTTCACATAGCCTCCATGCTCAACATCCAATGTTATTTCTTATGTATAGTCTAGTATGCTAGAATATATAACTTTAAAAGGAAACAAATAGTTGAATTATGCTGTTACTGTATGCAGGATTCCCTCAATACTGGAGGAATTTTTGTTTTTTAAAGTACATGAGATTTTGGCCAGAGAAACACTCTTTTGAAACAAACAGATACTGATAATTCATTGGCATTAAAAGAATAAAAATATTTATTTACTAAGTCCACTATATGGTCATTGACAGTTACATGGAATATTGGTAGAGATGTGGACTATATATTCATTATACACTCATTAGTGGATGCATATACATTCATTATACCTGAAATAAGGACTGATTGCAGCAAGAACATTCCTATGACAGGAGAATGTTTTCCCATGATCCACTTCCACTACAATATCTGTCAGCTGTCCTTCATCATACATGGTTTTAAGCTGTTGAAGAATACTGCAAGCATGGAAGGGGTCCATCCCACTGCTGACTGTGTTTGAAGAAGGAATTCCGTTCAGTGTTTGTGAAAACTTACTTGGTTCTATAAAGTAAAATGGAAACAGCTTTATTGTATACACACACAGACAGAAAGAGGGCATGCAATAACAAGAATTAGCACAGGCTAATATTCCTTACTTCTCCAGTGCCATCATCCGTCAACAGCAAGTCTAAAACTTTCAGTGATGGCTAAAGACAAAGATACCTCAGATTTTTCCCCTTTCCTGATCTACTATGCAAATTAATCTATACAATTATACCTATTAATTTTAAGAAAGAACATTTAAGTAATTATTTCATATCTATTACACATCACTTAGGAAAAAAAGCAAGTATTACAGTGCTCATTGTCTTGTAAAATGGGAAGAATAAAGCATGTAGAAGAAAAAAATAAGCCCTCAACCTAGATCGCCATAATGCATAATGTATGTATATACTTAACTTTACGCTGAAACAGGAACTGGCTACTAACTTGCACAAACTACTGGCAATAGTACAGTCATAAAGAAACAGCCCTTGTATTCTACAAGAAGCATGCAGGGCAGCAAATCCATTAGATAAATTCACATAAATTTCTATACATGATTACACATTTTTCTTCACAAATAAAATGCTATTACAAACTAAAATTACTCAGGTGTGAAGGAACTTGCATATCATTGTGAAAACAAATGAAGTGAAGCATATGCTTCTAAATAACACACGATATGCTTAATGAAGTAAATCCCAAAGTGAAAATTGAGCAATATCTCAAGCACAAAAATCTGTTTCGTAATAGTAACAAGACTTTTGCGCAACAACAACAAAGGAGACCTCAAAAGAAAAACATTAGGTGGTAAGAGCTGCAAATCAGGTAATGCTGCTGACTGCAACAGAGAATGCCTCCAACACATTTAGGGCTAAACAAAGGGGAAGAAAGGACAGTGAACAACAAGGATGATGAATAGGAGATTTAAATCCTAACCCGTGGTGATATACAGCTTCTACAATTTCTCTTACTCAGAATTTAGACACAACTTTGAGCACAGTCCCAATTAAATCAGTAGAGATCTGCCAATGGGCACACATTTCTTACGGCAGGTGTGGGGCCAAATACTGACGTCTCTTCAAACTACTGTTAGGAAAAGTCTTGAAAACACCTTCCCCAAATACTTTTAAACATGGCATTTACTATTGTAAGATCTACGAAGGGGGAGCTTTATCACAGTAACCGAGCTCCAACATTCAAAATTAACAAATCAGGGTAGTGCAGGGTAGAATCTGCACTTGCACATTTTTGGAAACAATGTTAAACACTACTGAGCAAATTCCAAGAGAATAATACTTTGCTAGATCAGTTCCAACAATTCCTAGCAAAGTTTTGACATACAAGAAAACTCTTATGCATCCACTACTGCATTAGAGTTTCATTTACTTTCTACCACTGAAAAGCTTCAGAATAGTTCTTCTCCAACCCTGCCAGTTACTCAGCCAGTACATGCAATCAAGGCAGTTTCCAGTGCTGGTGGAACTGGCTAGGAATTGATACTCATTCCCATGTCCCACTATTTCTGCCCAAGCCATGGCACTACTCATCTTACAGTTTTTCACCCTGTGAAACCTTCCCAGTCACTTTCATCACCTTTCTTTTTTCCCCCCTACGTGCATCTTTTTTATCTATTAATATTCCTCACCATTCACACCTCAAAACTTTTGCTTTGTTCCTCCCAGATATCCCCCCCCTCGCCAAAATACTCGCCACATTCAACTCTCAAAAACCCCTCCCTTCTTCCTCTACTCTCCACAAACCCATCCTCACAGAAGCCTTTCATCAGAGACAACCCAGCCCTCCCTCTCTGCTCAGCTGCTCTCAAACTTATACGGTGTGGGGGTATCCCCTATAGACAACCCTTCTTTCGCAAACTCCCCACCACAAGCAAACGCCCACGCACACCTCCCCGCGCCGGGTACCTCCCTAGACAGCCCTCTGCCCCTATCCAGGCCCTCACCCAGGCTTCCTCCTACCTCCTGTCACCAGCCTCAGCCCCAGCCCCCACAGACACCTCCCAAATAACCCTCCTAGGTATCACCTTCCCCATCCGGCACTGACACCCCACAGCGCAGGCGCCTCACCCAAGCACCCCTGCCCCGCAGGAACGCCTAGGACACCCCCAGCGCTTCCCATCACAGCAGCCCCCTGAGCACCCTTCCGTCATGCTCCCCACAGACACCCCCCATGGGGCACTCTCCCCACAAAGCCCCTCAACACAGAGGCCCCCAGCACCTCTCCCCATGCCCCTCCCCCACAGACACCCCACAGCACAGGGGCCCCCAGCACCCTCCCCATGGGCCCTCACAGACACCCCACAGCACAGGGGCCCCCAGCACCCCTCCCCATGGGCCCCACAGACACCTCTCAGGACAGGGGCCCCCAGCACCCCTCCCCATGCCCCCCCCAGCACAGGGGCCCCAAGCACCCCTCCCCATGGGCCCCACAGACACCTCTCAGCACAGGGGCCCACAGCACCCCTCCCCATGCCCCCCCCAGCACAGGGGCCCCCAGCACCCCTCCCCATGGGCCCCACAGACACCCCACAGCACAGGGGCCCCCAGCACCCCTCCCCATGGTCCCCCCCGACACCTCTCAGGACAGGGGCCCCCAGCACCCCTCCCCATGCCACCCACCCCAGCACAGGGGCCCCCAGCACCCCTCCCCATGGCCCCCCCGACACCTCTCAGCACAGGGGCCCACAGCACCCCTCCCCATGCCCCCCCCAGCACAGAGGCCCCCAGCACCCCTCCGACACCCCTCAGCACGGACCCCTCCACAGCCGCCCCACCCCCACAGGCCGCTCCCCACCCCCCTCAGCGCGGCCACCCCTCCCCCTCCCCCCGCTTCGCCCAGGCGGCCCGGCCGCACTGACCTCCTAACGCTGCCATTCTCGGGGCCCCAGCTCCGGCAGCGGGAGAGGGGGGCGACCCGAAAGGAAATGTCACCGGGGCTGCTTCCCCTGCCCCGCTTCCTCCCCGCGGCCCGCTACTACCGCGGAAGCCAACCCCGCTCCTCACACGGCCCAACCTGCGGCGCGCTGAGTGGCCGCCGCCCCCGCCGCCTGCCGGGAAATGTAGTGCCGGAGCCCGGCGGCGGGCCGCCCCCGGCCGCGGCGCATGCTGGGAGCTGTAGTTTCGCGGCCGGGCGGGGTACCTGGGAGTTGTAGTTTCCAAGATGGGGCTGGGGGGGGGGACAGGCCCGGCCCGTCGCTTAGCAACGGCGGGGCTGGAGGGGGGAAGGCGCTCGGCCGAGCGGCCATTTTGGGGCCCTGCGGCCTCCACCCTCAGGCGGGGGCATGAGGGCGGCCCTCAGCGCCTTGCTGTGGCCCTGCTGTTGGCCACCACGGACTCAGAGCGTTCCCCTCCCTGGGGGCACCCAGCAGAAATGGCCCCTCCATGCACATAAATCCCCCCCCATTCCTACCTCATCAGCTTTACAGGCCTTGTGCTGCCTCCTGCGGCAAAAACCCCGGGGTCTGCAAAGGGCAGAGGTGTCGCCCCAGTGGGCGCCTGCCACGGCCTGCACTGGAAAACCAGCAGGGAGAAGGGAAACAGCGAGAGAAAATACTCGCAGCCCTTGTGGCACCGCGAGGACGTGGTCGGGGCACGGCGGTGTTTGGCTGCTAGATCCAGGACTTGGCTGGGCTGCGCTGCCCTTTCGTCAAAAACGTATAAGCAGCTACGCGGGCTGCAAGCTCGTCGCGCCAGGAGCGGTCGGTTTTTTCTGTATTTGCACCCCACGCAGCAGCATGCTGCTGCCGGCCAGATTAGCAGTGCCAGTGCCACCTAATGAACGCGGCAGCTGAACGCCTCCAGCAGACAAGCAACCGTTTTGCTGCTGCTGACCTTTAATACCGCAAAGCATGTTTCTCTCTCCGTATAGAGATCAAGCGGCTGATAGTTACCAGCTTTTTCAGCTCTCCGCAGGGCCTAGCCACTGGTTTCATTCTTGATAACTGAGTCGTTATCAGAAGTTTGCTGTGGAAGGGTGTTTTTTTTTTTTTTCATTTCCTTTGTGAAATGCAGTTAATGAAAGACGAATTACCAAATACTGGAAGCATTCAGAAGTTCTGTGTATTTTTCTGTTTTTATTAAAATAGATGTAATACGTCTTTGCAGCTGAATAGTTGTGAGAAGTTTGGTTTGTAAAAAAGAATAATGCAAGCAAATCAAAATTCATTTGAAGAAGATCTTAAAGATACATTTCCCTTTAACTCTCAGAAATAATGTACCATAGGTACATTACCAACAGTCTAAATAAGAAGAATTTAAAAGCAAGAATAGTACTGCTCCGTGACTGCTTCTTATGTGGTTTTGCTTTCACTTGCAAGGAATAGCTTTTCCCCAGTTTAGCAATTATCAGTGTTGTCCAGGCTGCTGTCGATAATAATACTATACAACACGAGGATGATAGAGACTATGATGAAAGAGGTGTAAAAGAAAATAGAACTTCACGTCTGCAAATCGATTCTGCAGTTTTCCAATCTCCCCCTTCAGCACTGGCCTGGGTTGTGAAATCGACCCTTGAAATATAAAGCGAAGGGAAGGGAGAATACCTCCACTCTTACCTTTTAGTAAACGACATCGCCTGATGCAATTCATTTCCTTTGGTGTGGACACTTAGGTTGGGCTGGATTAGTGTGCAAAATGCAGGAGCAAAATAGAGAATTTTTTTTTTAATATAGATACTGCATTGAACTGGTACTTTAGGGTGAAAAGGATTTCTTGAGGTAGTTTACCTTTGTAAGGTTTTCGGTGAAGCAATAAATTGCCATACAGGTTCAAATATTCTTTAAGAGGTATTGATAGCAGCTCCTTTTCTTAGTTAGAAGTCTTTCTCAAGTGTCTGATACCTCATCACTCACTTCCCTTTCTGGAAACCTCATTAGCGCTCCTTAGCATTAAAAAGATTTAGCACAATATAACACTCCCATGGAAATCCAGGGACCAGGGTTCTTCACCCAGGTCTGCATATGATTTGCTGGGTCTCTCAGCTGTAAAATGAGACACGTTGCCTGAGCAAATTATGTCACGTAGTATGTAAAAGCCAGGTATTATAAATTGCATTTGCATTGCATACAAACATTAGGACCAATACTTTCAGAAATTACAAGATGCTTAGTGAGTTCCAGCTCCCTTTTTTTTCTGCTGCATCCCTTTCTGCCTCTCTTTGTCTGTGTTTTGCCTGGGAATTAATGCAGGCCCAGGACTTGAGCACAGAACTAGGAGTCAGAAAATTGGGTTCTTGGCTTATTGTTAACACTGATTTACTGCATGCTGTTGATCAAATAATTTGATTTCATGGGTTTTGGCTTCCCAGGAGACAATGAGGAGCTGTGAAGTCCTTTGAAATATATTGATGTAAATTCCTTTATCAATATTATAATTTCATGTAGAGGTGTTTTTTTTTAAAAAAAAAATCTTCTGGCCAGCAATCCATTGTAACTGATGATACTATTTGAGATTTTGCAAGAATCCAATACCCAGGACATTTCCTGGGTATTGAGGGACTGGGATGCTCTAATTAAGGCTTTAATTTCACACCTAATTTCTCATTCCTGCAGATACAGCTTGCAAACAGACAGCTGAAAATACTTGGAGGAGAAAGTGTTGTTTTCCATTTGATATTCAGAGATTCAGAAATAATGATGAAATAATGTCGGCTGAGAAGGAACTCAGAGTCTTATGAGTGATTACAAACATTGCCCTCCTGATGAAGTCAGAATGGGCACTGTTTTACTGGGATCCTTGCCTTCAGGATAAAGAATGTCTTTGTCAAGAAACCAAACAAGAAGAGAGGGCAAGGAAAAAGTTTTAGGAGAAAATGAACAAAATATACATTTCCTCAGATATCTGAGAACTTAGAAGATGCCACCAAAGAGTTTATTTGCAGATACAATTCAGTTATTGAAAATGTTTCCATTCTTTGTTACACGTATAGAACACATTATTTAGGAAGTTTTGGTTCATCTACCTTCAATACAGGGACCGGGAACACATTAGATCTTTAGCAAATTCTTAGTTTGGGTCACCTGATGAGGAACTGGCCAGACTAACCCCCATGCTCCTGCTGCACGAGAGATAATGCACGGAGCACTTCTGGGGATCCTGCTCATGTTTTCTCCTGTGAGCAAAATGAGGATAATAAATACTACTGAACCAAAATTTTAAAAGAAGTATCAATAGGGTTTGGGGTCAAACAAGTTTAAAATGGAACAATTTTTAACCCAGATGAATATTTCCACCTTTATTTTGTATAAAATGCTTAGTTCAAAATTTCAGAAAGAGGTCATTGCCTCCTCCTTGCACTTTTTTCTTGGTCACCCCCTGTATGATAATTTGTCACTGAGAAATGGAGGGCATAGAGAGAGGAATAATCGGTCTCCACCCTTCATCTTCCCCTGCTCCCCCACCCACATACCACACAGTCAAAAAAAGAAAAAAAAAAGAAAGAAAAAAAAGAAAAAAAAGGTGTGGAGAAGCTTGAAAGGGCTTTTTAGGTTTTCATGGCAACATTTTGAGCTGTTACTTTTTTCATGAAACTCTCCAATTAAAAAAATAGCCAATTTCCAGCAAAATCATTCAACTCTAAATATAATACTAGTAAAAATGAATAATATTATTTGCTATCTCCAAAGATGTGTCAATTAGTAATGTTGACAATTGTTCTGTTATTTGTATGTGTTAAATCAAGTCGTACTGTGAATCTGTGAGAAGTAATACAGTTGATACTACTGCACTCTGTAGAACCCTCATTTTAATTAGAAAAATCTTCATATTCACTGTGGAACAATCTAACCTTGGAAAACAATCTTTTACCAGTTTGTCTTTAATGCATAAAACACTGCTCATTTTCTGCAATTCTGTCACCAAGGGGCACATTAATTTAGTTGCACAATAATTTAATACATCAATACATTGATTGAAGTAGAGAGTTTTTTATTTAGTGGTTCCAAGAAATAACACATTTCTTACAGAATCTTTAAAAAGACACTTCTTGTTGCAGTTTAAGTAGGGGGAATTGCAGATCATGAGGGGACGCTGCCCTTCAAAGCCGATTGATCTTAGCACACTGAGCACAGTGGGCTCTACATCAGAAGAGAGCAAGGACTGGCAGGGGGCAATTAATGGGGCAGATATTGGAGTGCCTTTTCTGATTACCCCATACTGTACAGTGGATTTGGCCTTGCTGAGACAGGCTGGTAGAAACAAGAACCCTGATGAGATATGGCTCTGCTAATGTCAAGAAGTGCCACTTCCTAGCAGCGGGAGCAACTTTATTGAAACCATCTGTTGTTTTGGAACACATGCGCACACGCACACACACACATGCACACTTCCTCCTCCCAAAGTGTTTAACCTTTCTTTTAAGGCTGGCTGAAATCACACAGCTAATCCCTCCTTAATCTCAAAATGACAGGCCCTACTGTTTTCAGCAAGTCCCAGCAGCTACCGAAAATCAGAGTGACTGGTGGTGTTTAGGTGATGTGACAGTGATGTATTCTGGAGCAGTCGCTTTAGAACAAAACACCCATTCATCCACTGTCATCACAAAGTTTTGCAAGACCAGTCTGCAATTACTAGCAGCCTGACAGAGCAGGCTTGGGTACCTGTGTATAGATGGGGAAAATATACTCCGATGGATCTGTTCTACCCAGGGAACAGAAAGAAAGAGATTCAGTGAGCCTGGTCCCAGTGAAACCTAATTTTTCAGCAGATATAACCCACCAGTGATCCCAAAGGAAACAGCCCTGTTTGGGGCACAGTAGACTCAGAATCTCAGTGCTGTTCCAGTTTGTCAAGTCTTTAATTGCATTTTTATGCCCCTCTCTCCGTAATGTGCCGGGACCCTTAAGCTTCTCATGGCTGTGTTGTATAGAGGCTTGCATCTGGGCCCCAGCTGCCAATAAAGTGTGGCAGTACCAGAGCGTTCACTGAGACTGAATTAACTCTAGCATCCTTGCAGATAAAGTATTTCTGTCAGGATAGACTGAAAAGCAGATCTGTGCACGTTCAATTTCTTATTCCTAGAAGATGTGATGAAAAACATCAATTAAAAACCACCAGCCATTTGGAACAAACACTGCACATCAAATCTGGGCGCTTTGAAATCCCTCTTGCCAGTGGACATGACCCACATCACTCAGGCTTCTCAGCCACTCATAAAACAAACCAGACAGAAAGGGGAAATATGTCCCTTCCACAGCAGGAAAAAAAAAAAAAAAAAAATAAAAAAAAAGGGAAGAAGGAGCATCACTGTTCTTGCCTTCGGTATTAACAGAACCAGACTTCAGGCAGTAATTTTATGTCATCTCCAATCCCTTCTGGCCACCCCTTCTCTGCCTGTACAAGACACAGGTCCAAGAGGCCATTGCAATGGTGGAAGAGGTGACAACAGAGAGGAGGGATAACTTCTTGTTGTACCTTTTCTCCTCCATCATTTTTGCGCCTACCTTTGCTAAAGCTCTCTAGCTTGCATGGGAAGAACCACATGGACCTTCAGGGAAATAGGTCACTGATGTCCAATGACAATCAAGAGCTGGATCTTTAATGCATGAATTCAGGGCTGTAGGAATATAAACTGATCTGACCACTAGTCAGAACGCGATTTAACCACAGGAAAGGTGCAGATGCTCCCCAGAGAGCACAAAGGATCAGAAAGAGGACAAAGCAAAAATTAAACTGCCCCTTCTGCTTGGAAGAAGCAGAGAGGGTTAAGAGCTGATTTGCTTTCCTCCTGGACTGGAGGAGCTGGTATAGTTGCAACCACATTTGTTTGTTTTTAGAGAAGCCTACAGTAAGCTTGAATCACTCAGAGCCGTCATATATCCCTGGGCCGTTCTGAAGTCATCACTCAAAGCTGCTGTGTTTTCTTTCTTTCTCTCCCTTTAATAAATTTTGCTTTTAAAAGAACTTCAATATGGAAAAGATAATCCCTGAGTCACAACAGAAGAAATGTATCTCTCCCCTTCATACTTCTAGGCTGAAGGACATTGGTAGCTTAAAACACTGGTGTTATTTTAATTACTTAGAAGGCCTATTGCATTAAAAAAAAAATCAGAATCCCTCAGACATTTTACTTTTAATGGCTATTTTTGAATCAACACTATCTAACAAAAAGATGGGATAGTTTGGTGTTAGACTCAATCGTTGAACATGGGAAGGCAACAACACCATGAAAAATCTTAACATCCTGGAAAGGGTAATGAGTAGTGCAAGTATTTTTATACGTGCTCTGGTATTTACTTTTTGTATACAGCAAAGCCCTGTGTGTCAGCTTTCATAAGGAAATCAGTTTATATGTGGTATTAGGTTTTCTAAATAACATGCTGTGATACAGATGTCTTATTACCTATTAAAGTATGTTACTTGGCCCATCCAAATTCAACTATGTAATTTATATTCTATGGATTAAATTTGGAATATTTGACTGTTTCTGAGAACTTCAGTTTACATATTTCTTGGCACTGGTAATTTTTATTTTTTACTTGTGGCTCCAGATCCTTTTCTCACTTTTTAGTCAATAGTTTTATTCTTGAATGGAGGGAGACTAATATGAGGCCCAGGGAGTACATGTAAAGTCTGTTACTGACGGTAAAAAGATATTTAATGATTATGAACTAAAAAGAATGAAATGTTATTTCCTCTCTGAAATCTCTGTGCAACAGAATAAATCTGACAACTGGAAAATCAGACAATGGGTGGATTCCTAGAAGTTATTTGCAAATACTCAGTAGGAGAATATAAAAGAAAGATGACTCATTCTGGAATCTGAAATTGTCACACAGAGCAGGTTGTGTTTCCCCTCCCTGAGATGTTGTCATACAGGTTTTGCTCACTGCAACATTCTTTTTTTTTTTGCATCAAGTAAGACTATGGCTAACTGCGGTTGGAGCGCAATTGCGACACAAGGTGCTCACACCTCACCCAGCTTTGACCTGGCCCAAGGAGATGCTAGCAGCAGTCAAGCTGCAGTGATGCCAGCTGTAGTAGAGCCTAGCCACCCAGTCGGGATCCAAAAGCTCTGGGGATCAGGCTGCTCTTGGGTCCTTGGGCTAGCCAGATTTAATCCAGCCGGACTATCCCCAAACATCCTGCAATTGCATCTCAATCAGTGGAGGAGCCCTCTCAAATTGAATTCTTTTTAAGGGTCTTTATTTCTTCTCTAAAAATCTGTCTTGATGATGTATGGGAAATAATTACCAGTTTAACAGGCCATTCTGAAAACTGCCTTTTTCAAAATCCTGACACATGGTACAGCTTTAAAGCCTGAAATTGCGTTCCTTATACAAAAGGCCTTGAACTCTCTCTGGGCAGACCACTTTCATATCCTCTTGGATGGAACACTTTCATATCCTCTAAGCTCATATATTTCATGGTAATAAGCTGTGGGATTTAACTGTGCTGTGACAACATGCCTGCTCTTTTACCTAATAGAAAAAAAAGGAAGAGCTTTCCAAGCAAAACTAGTTAAGACAAAATGGATTTAGGTTCATATAATACTTGGAACTAACATGGCATTAACTTTTTTTCCTACTATTTGGAGGTGCTAAGGTTTCCAAGATTTCAAAGCTGGCCATTTAAGGCCGCTGAATATCACCATATCTCAACTACAGAACTTTGAGGCTTATTTGATAAATATATGATAATAAATTGATGAATAGATAAATACAGTAATAAGTACAGGTACCTAGATATGAACCTTTATTACCCCTACCCATAACATACATTCTTATTTAAAATCTTTATTCTTTTGCTGTATTACAAGAATACAAGAACAACTACCCAAGATCCTATTGGAATTGAGAACCAGGGTTATTATGTCAGGCTGATGATGGGACAGTGCTATGCTGGAATACCAAAACTGCCGGGTTTTGTGCCCTTGCTTCCCCCCAGCCCCTTGTTCTGTACACAGCACTCATTCGAGCTTGGCATGAGCAGTTTCCTGTAGGAGCCGTATGAGTTTCCCTGCTCTGTCTGTTCTTCTTGGAGGAAAGTAAGAAATAAATGAGAGGTCAGCGGTTTGAAATTAGCTATATCTTGTGCAGAGTGCTGCCAGTTTCACTTACTGGGGCAGCACACGGTGAAAGAGGCTTGCAAAATCCTTCAGCTGATACCAAGTAAAGAAAGGCAGCCGGCGAGGTCTGCCAAGTGACTGCGTGGCCAGCGAGCCAGGAAGACTGATCTGTCATGCAAAGGAATGGAAAGCTCTCTGCCTTTCAGGCCATATCTCAAATGATTGTTTTAATTTGCACTTTGGTGCTAGATCAGATACTCAATTCAGGAAATCCATCCCCCTTAACTGGGGTGCTTGGTTGTCGTCTTTGTTTTATTTTTGTAATGAAATGGCATCACATTAAGTATTTCTTTGCTTAGCTCATACCCAGCAGCACGCAGAAGCTCCAGACGCCAGTTCCAGCCCAGAACTGGGCACAGTGAAAAAGCAGCCTGGCCTAAGGGCCTGATTCACTCTCTTCTATCTCTTTTCCAGCATTTGGATGCACTGGCCATAAAGCAAATGGCACTAGCCAGAGCCACATGCCAGGCAAGCACAGAAGGAAATACAGCTCCCGTGGGATATCTGAGTCAGCCACCCTGGAGATCAGCAAAGCACTCACCCTGGAGGATCCATGACTACAAGATGATACATCTGCACCATCTTTTAAAGTCCACCTGAGTGTGTTTTCAAAACTAGATTTGCAGATCAGCCAGAAATTGAGCCTACAAACGTGACCCCAGGTATGGCTGGGCCAGCTGGAGCTCTGCATGCCCATCAGCTCCTGTGCAGTCCTCGGGCTAGCTACAGGAGGATGGTCAGGACAGGAAGCTCACCGTCGCCTCCCAAAATCTGGCTTTAAAAGCATTCCTCCACCTACTGGGAAATGGCCCATCACTCGTAATGCTCAAAATGCACTGGAAGACAAAGCTTTCCAGCATAGCAAAGAGAATGGCAATCAAAGGATAGAGGAAAGGAGTCAGAATATTTATTCCTTTTTCAGATTCATCATACTTGTTTGTCAGATGTGTGAAGAATACTCAGAATGGGATGTTCAGTTCCTTTACAGACTTTAACAGAAGTATAAATACTAAAAGGGAAAGTAATTTTAATGGCACTTTCTTTTTGCAGAGACTGTTCTTATTTCTGGCATGAGCTGCACAGGCAAGATCTCCGGTTAGCCACTCTTATTCATCATTCTTTCTTTTTACATTTTAAACTAGGGGAAATTAAAATTTTCCTCCATTTGCCAAAGAAAAGGCTCTGTGCTTTAGGGACCTGGTAAGACAATTAAGTACCATTTTTAGCAGCTAACATAGCTGCTAGTTTCAGATAAAAGACTGAAATCTTTATAAATAAGGACTTTATAAGTTCAGATCTGAATAAAGATTCATCTTTTTATTCATTAAAAAAAATTTTAATCCAATTTTACCATAGTCGGTAAGAAATGTCCCTTTGAGGCGAAGGGAATGCTGGGAGCAAATTCACTAAGAGCCAGTCATTTCTTCCCCACTGCACAGATAACATCAAACTTTGGGGCAGAACTTAATGCTTTCAGTGACAGAACTATCAACACTCGGGAGAGTAAAAGCACATTTTTTGAGGTTTCCTCCTGTCTGCTAATGGTAATACTGGTTTCCGTAGCTTCCTGGATTTGTGTATGAGCTAATGATCCTGGCATTAGAGCTATCCAGTTGACAATAACAAAGAGACATAGACATTACACATACTATATTACACATATGCATAATATACATAGTATAATAGAAACATATTATACATATTATGCATGCATGTTATAATTTGCCTCAACTGTATAGTCCTGGCATTCAGCTAAACAGAGACAGAGCTGGAATTAGATACAACAAGCACACTTCAATGTGGTGCTGCCTTTGTTTTTTCCTTTTTGTTTAAAAAAATTTAAAAAAAACCCAACCCCCAAGGCCCAGGACCCTTACCTTTTAGGCACAGAGGGCAGGCTTAGCTCCCTGCCTCATTGCTCTCCTCTATTGAAAGCTGAAATGCGGGATTAGTTCCACTCTCTGAATTCGATGCATAGCTAAGCTTACCTGACGTGACTTGAGGGCAGCTACTCAGCGGGGAGGTTTGAAACCTAATAGGGGAACAGGAACAGAGAAGCTCCCCAGCGACTACAGTGCACCAGCATGTGAAAGCTGGAGCTGTCATTCCAACCACACATCAATACCTGAGCTGCGGACTCGCTCTTGGCAACTGCACACGACAGCATGAGCTGCAGGTCCAGGAGAAGAGGCTTAAACAACATCAATAAGGGAGGAAAGAGAAACTCTCAATGCCAGCGTTTTGGAAAATTAGCTTGATTGGAAGGTTTACATTGCAAAGTTTGGGATTTAACAGAACGGTTTCTTTCGAAATCTGTTCCAGGGTTTGGGGTTTTTTTGTTGTTGTTGTTGTTTTTGTTTTTCCAAAGGATGTTCTGATTTTGTTTCTTAAGTTAAATGTTATGGCATGAAGCAGTAAAAAAAAAAAAAATAATGATAATAATAAAAAAGAGGTGGCAGTAACAAGAGGAAGCCTAAATGCACCAGGCAGTGAACGTCTCCCTGTGGTATTCCACGTTCACTGAACAGCCGTGCCCATATCCTGACTTCTGTCACCCTTCTCCCCTCTTGCCAGAGCCCACCTGGTATGTCAGAAGAAGATTCAGAGTGAAAGAAAAAAACCGCTGAAAATAAAGGGAAGGCACGGAATAACAGCATGGCAGAGAAGAAATGCCTTGCAGAAACAGGGAATTTGTCTCCTGCAGCAGTGATATCCCTCCAGCTTCTCTCCCTCTCTCTTTCACCAAATATGTCCATGGAGCCCTCCACACGTATCAACATTTCCCTGTTAAATCTGTCAGCACGGCAACCCAAACATACTCCCCTTCAGTGATATGCTCTCGCCAACAGCACTTGGCTGCTGTTGCACGCCAGTGATTTTTTTGTTTAACCAGACAGCACGGGGCTGGTGTGGATCCCTGGTCAGCAGAGCGGTGGCACTGATCTGGGGAAAGAAGGAGCTCCCAGCAAAGGTGCTTTGCCTTTTTCAGTGGGCTGCCTTCTACTGCGGTCCTGTCAACTAGAGGTACTGCAAATCCCTAGTCTTATCTCCGTCCCGGAGGGATACAGGACAGATGATTGATGGGGTGGATGGTACTTTCTTGTCATTCAGTGGAGCAGGGTGTGGATTGTCCTCCTCAGCCTGATCTGCTACTGACCCAGTCTCTCACCTCTCAATGCTTCGCAGCTCTTTAAGTAACTAGAACGGGTGGGATTGTTTTCTTTTGGGGATGAGATTTCCCTAAATTAGATCCTTGCTGAGCTCTTCTGAAATATCTTCTGGAAAAGGAAAAACAAAAAACACCCCCCACACACCAAAAAAAAGAAAAGAAAAGAAAAACCAAGAAAACCAAGAATATTTGCCTCCAGGAAGAAATATTCCCTGTCACAGGAGAAAGTATGCAGCAGCCAGCACAAGGCATCATTCAGGGCCCTTTAGAGTCAAGGGGAGTCCCACCACTAATATCATAAAACTATGGAAAATTGGGCTGAAAGGACTTCATTTGCATTTGGAGAAGTTTTATAGAACTAAAGGACTTGATGAATTCCCTGTGTCAGAGGTCCAAGGCTGCTGTTCCACTGTTAATGTTAACTATCCTAAAAATCCTCACAAACTGCCCAGTTCCTCAAAGATTTGGCTTGCAAAACTCAACCTAAAATACATTGAAAACTTTAAGTTTCCCCAAACACAGCAGTTCGCAAAATTTGGAAGTGGTTCCTCCTTTTAATTGAAGTCACTTTATTGATCTGATCCTGAAATCCCACGATTTCAGGGACATGGCAATAACCCTCCAGAGGAAGTCTATATCCTGCTGTGCCTAGGACAAGAGTCAGACGGATCTTTCCTTTCACTGAACTAACATTTCAGCAGTGCTAGACTGATTCACATAATTCCCGTTTTAGTGTCACACCATACCTTTGGTGATCATGGCTATGCCTACACATTATATCCTTCAGAGGTTCTCATGACCATCAGTTTTGCTTGCAGCTTCCTCAGTGCTCAGCAGCCAGTTTTGTCTGCATTCATTCAGTCGCTCCTGTGATGGGGCCAGTGTGTTGACTGCTCGCAAATAAGCTTGTCTGAACCACTTCAAAAGGTCATTATCTCCGAGAGCTGCTCCCTCCCCAGTTGGCACTGCTTCCCATGGGATGTCTGGCTCATGGCTTTCCTTACAGCTCTGCCTTTAGTTTCTGTATGAGCTCTTCACAGAGTGCTCCTGATTCTGCTCTGTATCTGGGATGGCACCACCTCGCACATTGACTGGGCTGCTTGGAAGCGGATTCACTGCTGTCATTCAGACATGATTATGTGGCTTTTCACAGCAGGTTAAAAATATCAAATTTCAGCAGGATGATCTGCCCATTGGCTATCTGTAGCCCATGGAGCATCCATCTGGGGCCAGCAAGCCATGCTGAGATCGCAGGTCAGACCCCATGACAAGAAGCATAAGAAATGCATTCAACCAATTGATAAAATAAAACAAAACACCACGATCTTCTCTACCAGCCAGCTTCGCAGTGGGGTAGGCTGATAGTTGATCATGACAACTGAACTTCCTAAGCAGAGGGGAACTACTGGCTTGTGTTAGAACTCCAGTGGAAATGGGTCGGTTTTACTAGACTGCATTTAAAACTGACTTGTTTTTAAGGTTAAGATTTGTCTTCTGTAATTTTTTTTTTTTAATTGAAGCTTCTCTACGCACTAGTGGACCCCAAACTATGGTTCATGCATTTTTGCAAGGCCATGGTTAGCAATAGTTGTCTAATATATTAGTTGCTCTAATAAAAGATATTATTTCCCTATAGAAATCTTGTTTGGCTAGTGTTCCTAGTACATCTTGGGCACAACAATGCTACTGTTTTTGACAGCTTAAGCCACTTTTATTCACTGTTTCATCTCAGTAATGCAACTCTTCAGTTGCAATCTTTGTTTTACTGAAAACACTTTTTGCTGCTCTGCATCACCCTGTGGCTGAGAAACTGTGACCCCAGCCGTGCGCCTTCAGCAATTGCCGTTCCCCTTTCACCGTACTCTGAACGAGACCTACAGCTTTTACCTTCATACTGTTGATTTTGAGGCTAAGTATTTCTGATCTGCAGCTGCATAATTCAGCATCACTTCAGAGCCGTAACATCTCTGTGTGACACCAGCAGAGCATCCAGTCCTGCAGACAGCTCACGAGCTCCAGCGTGTAATGAATGCAGTCCAATTTCTAACCCACAAAATTCATTGCGAGGCCAGGATCTTTCAAACTCCCTGTGCTGCCACACATTACCTGCCAAACCATCCCACACTCGCAGACTGGAACAATACCAGAAGAGTTGATTAGAGTTAGTCAGTAAATAACATGGGATGAAAACAAATTAGGTAGTAAAAGGGCCCTTGAGAAATTAGGAAAAAGCTCCATAGCCTTTCAACTTATTCATGATTTACTAGAAAGTGGTATAATGTAGCAGGCCTAAGAACTAGCTAAAATGCTCTTAAGGCCAAAATATCCCGGTTTGAATAGCTAAGTTGTGTACTGAAAGCCTAGGGAACTGTTTAAAGTCAGGCTAAAAAAAAAGAAACCCAACACTCTCCCTTCCTCCCTCCCCCCCCCCCCAACCTTTGATTAAAAAAGAAAAGCAACAAAAATGCTAATCTTCTATGGTTTAGTAGAAAGGCTTAAAAAGTGGCTAACAAACAGCATGAATTATTCAGGGCCAAGGTTACTGCTATTATACACACATCGCTTCAGAAAGCGTGCTCAAAGCTGCACAAGTAAAAATCATTCCTAGGAGTACTAACAGTGATAAAATAGGTTCAAATAACCTTCATTAATTGTTTCCATCAATTCAGTATATCCATTCTGGATCTGTAAGAATTTTCATAACTAATTTTCTAAAAATGGAGGGCCTGATCCCAATCTAACTTGAACTGTTTTAATGCTATGTGACTCCAGCGGGACAAGTATTAATTAATGGTGGAATAAATATGGTCAGAATCAGCCCCATTCTTCAATTCGATATTGACAGAGCATCTAGGAAGGCTAAAGATCTATACATCAGAGGGACCCCTTTGAAGTTTCCATGCTCTGTCACTGCTATCTTCCCAAATGCAGAAAAAAAAATACTTGCTTCCTTGCAGGCTGAACTCTGCCCTGCTCACTCTCTGGCTTGCTGCTGACAGCAGTCAGGTTGAAGTAAAAACCATAGCCGATGTCGATCTATTCTATTAAGATGTGCAAATGGCAGAATATTGACTAGAACAAGCCAAACATTGGCATTGCTAAACCTAGAATCTAGATAAGCTAGAATAACTATTGTGGAAATTGTGTGGAAAATGTGCAGGTTGAAGATACAGTGCCCGAGACAGGAAAGCTCCAGCAACACCTCGCATCCATCTGTGCTGCAATTATACAGCACTTCCCTGTACACCCAAAGTACCCAGGCCTTGAAAAAAAGGAAAACTTGGGGAAAAAGAAAAGAAATATATATATATGTATATATATTTACATACACATGCACAGAGAAGCAGGAAAAAGCAGGCCTGTGGCCACACAGAGTCATTTTGAGAGCTGACTAACCAGAACGATTGCCCAGAGCTCAAACCACAGAGGGGAACCTGCAAGTTAAGTTTGCCACGTGTGACTAGGAGGAGGGAAGGCCTCAGCCCCTGGCTGCAGCCTCCACAGGATTAATGTTGATCCAGCTTCCAGCCTGGGCACCTTGGGGTCCTGCCAAGAGGACAACAACGCATTGGGATGCCTTTGGCTCTCCTGTGTCTTACTTTACCACTCAAGCACAGGTCCTCTGCTGCTGTTCTGCAAAACCGCTGGCTCGCCAAGCAGTTTGCTGCCCCACAGGGCTCATCAGGAGAGAGACTGGAGCACACAGGTGCTGCTGCACCCTGTGCCACCCCTTGCCTGGAGCGCATACTCAGAAACACGGCTTCAAACCAAGGCAAGAGCTGCCCTGTGGCATTCAAGTACCTACAGGTATAAGCTGGCACCAGGTGTGGGGGGGAGTCACTAAAAATCCTAATCACCATTGAAACACTGATGTGAACTCAATAAGCAGGGAGAGTCAGGACAAGGGAATAATTAATAATGTTTCCAAGGGTAGCTGGACACCATCAAGCATCTCTGAAGCACAAGGTGGAGAGCAGGGTGGTAGGTCCATGAAGGTACTGCTAACCAAGCATCTGCAGGGCAAGGAGTCATACAGAGCCATCACAGCCCTGTGCCAAGCCACATTAGCCCAGCTCCATGCTCCTGGAGGTCAGCACCACTGGAAGCAGTCATACAGCTTCAGTACAAGGGACTGGCTTTTACCCCAGCACACAGGACACTCCTAGGACTTACCTGTCTTAATTTTGTGATGCACATTGATTGCTGCAATATTTGCAGTTCTAGCTGGGGATCCTCAAGGGCCAAACAGCCTTTTTATCCCCCCAACATCTACAAAGCTGTGGCTGTAATCTCAAGGGAGACAACCTGTTGATGGTCTCACAAGGAAAATCACCTGCTGCTGCAGCACATCAGGTTGATGAAGAAGACAATGTGGTACCAAACTGCAGTGCTCCTAACTACACAGCTGTATGCAATGATTTGCTATCTGTCAGTGAGTTTGGGGAGCAGGATGGAAAGTAGAGAAACAGTCACAGAGCAGCTCAGTGACAAAAAACCAAAGGTAAAGCTTCCAATTAAACACATAGCAGTCAAGTTAAAATTATAGGTGACAATTACTGTAACTTGATTAGGCACAATAGCAAATTCACTTCCCTAAATCACTTTCACAACTCTCCTAGGAGGTCTGAAAGATGTAGTATATGAGGTTCATTTAATTTCTAATGTAGTAATTATCACTACTGAATAAAAAAAAAATAGCAGTGACAGACCCAGGAAATAAATTTAGCACTTGAGGTTTTAATAAAATTTTTATGTGCAACCCCGTTGGTTAGAAATTGTTTAATCAATCTTATCTGGTTCACAGACTTTCTGCTGAGCTTTTGCTTCATGTTATTACAAGGCAATATGCTGCAGCACCTTCTTAGCATCCCAAGTTGCAAAGCATGAGCGCTATCTCTATCCAGGGCTAGCAGAAGCTCCTCTGTTCTAGGTGTGAATGCCCCCAATTTTGTTTATACGCTGCCAGTTGTTTTCAGGTGGTGTAGCCAGTCACACCAGCAGTGTGTGGTTCATCTCAGCCTGTTCTAGATCTCCAGGCTCATCCCAGCTGATGGGGCACATTCAGAGACCAGTCCAACAAGGGGGTCTCCCCAGCCACACGGACTCTCCTTCGACAAGATGGCTCTGGGCTGAGTCAGGGGTCTGTGCCCCATTTCAAAAGTGCAGCTCTTTGGGTGATATCCCACAGCCACAGCAAGGAGTCCTATGCTACTTCCTATCAGAGTAATGCAGATAATGGGATTTTCTCGTGCCTCCCAGGGAGGGGTGCAGTTATTCTTTTTCATCTCTGTGCTTATTTCTTAACTATGCACATCTCCGTACTGAAAAATAAACAAACTTTCTTCTGTATAGCAGGAAAAAAAGCCCCTGTGGTCTTCAACTAGGTCCTCAGGAGGACCTGGGAACTCCAGCTGCTGTACGAGACCTCACTGTCCACCCTCCCTCTCTGGTGGCTTGGCTCCTGCATTGCCTCACCTCAGTCTTGCCATGGGCGAGAAATGAGTCCTCAGCAAGGACGTGTGCTGGGGAAGGGGTGAGACCAGCCCCTAGATGTCCTGCTCCAGCCCCACGGCATCCGTAAGCCCCCTGCCACAGCCTCTGAGCAGGCTGGCTCCCAAGGAGCCTGGAGAAGGGCACGGCCTCCCTGTCCTACCGCAGATGGGCTATTTCCCCCCAAAAGGGCAAAGCTGTGCTAACCTGCAGAAAAGCACACTGTAGAAGACTGCTTCTCCTGGCATCAAGAGGAGGCTGCAAGCAGATGTCCCATCAGTGGTAAAGAAAAACACTGCCCTGAAAGAAATCTACCCTCTAATGAAACAAAAGTTGGGATGGAGATGTTATTATCCGTATTTTGCACAGGGGTAGTGGAGGTAGGTAACAAAAGAAGTCCATGATCCACAGCTATTGGCATCTCTGAGATTTTCCTGACTCAAGGGGCTTCTCATAAAGTTTCAGCTTGCCCAAGCTCCTGGATACAGGCAGAGAGGAAGACCTGAACCCAGATCTCCTGTCCTGCTAGTGCATATATTTAAGCTGAAATGTTTTATTTCTGTTTGCAAACCAGGGCAGCCTGAGTAGCAGAGAGGTTAAAATGGAATTATTAGCATCTAAGAGAAAAAAAAACCCAGCATATTAGCAGAAACCCTGGCTTCTCTCGATATTTCTTTTATTTAACCTAACCAGCCCATCTCCACTGTTGAACAAAAACACTTTCACAGCCAGGCTGCTTAAAATGCTGTTTTAGAGAGTGCCAGTATAAATTACTTAGTGCCAGTTTTACTGGGCATTTGTACCATTCTGAAATACGTAAAATGAACGTGGCCAGGCAGTGTGTCTGCAGTCAACAGCCGCTTTGCTTTCCCCGTTTTTGTTCATCGGCCTGTCCCCACTCAGGGATTTAGCTGTGCTCTTTGTCTTTGCTGGCATGCTTTGCCCAAACACGCAGAACGATCAATCACTCAAGTTTTTATTGTTTTTTTGTCTGCAGTTAGTACACTAATAATTCCTGGAGCGACCCAGTGGCTAACAGGTAAATTGATAGCCCCCAAATCAATACAAAAATCAATAAATATTTGGGCGTCACCATGAACAAAACATTCAGGAGACTGAAGCACCACAACATGGTAATTTGAAGTAAGAGAATAAACTGCTGACCAAAGAATTAATGTAACTTTCTTCCATTGATTTATTTCTAAAGGAAGCTGATTAAGCAATATTTCACCCCGATGCATGTTCATACAGTTCATAACCTGTCCTGAAAGTCTTCTGAAACACAGCCAGCCAAATCAAACCATCTTCACCTGACCTGTGAGGATCTCACCTCAACTTTCCTTCTTTGTAGGCTGCTCCTTCTGTAGGATGTGCACTTCACAGCTACATCTCCAACCGGCTCAGCAACGGCTCAACCTGGCCTGCGATAGCCGTGGCAATTTCTGCTTGTGGGAAGAACTGAAGTCTTGTGCAAGCCCAGAAAAGGGAAGGGACCTCCCGGAGTCAGCTATCCTGGACCCTGCTTGCAACGGGGTGGTGGAGAAGAGGAAGGGTGGAACAGCTTCGGACTACAAATTGCTTGTAATCCCCAGGAGCTTTTATGGGTGCTGCGTGTGAAGTCAAAGCTGCATCTTAGCCAGGAGAGGAAAGCTCAGCAAAAAGCCCTTTAGCTAGCGTGTTTCCAGACATATTCCCCAGCGCCATCCGCTGGCATCTCTCAAAGCGCCATGAGACAGGGGTCAAAATGGGGGACACTGCAAGCTCTGGGTGATCAGTTGGGAGCCCAACAGATGATTAGAGCTAGCGATCACTTTAACCAGGCACCCCAAAATCCCCGTGACCTTCAAAAATCCCTATCGCTGCTTTTACCTGTCAGTGCTGCTCCAAAGCCATCAGAGCCATGACAGAATGATTAATTAAGCACAGCTGAAGCTACGAGTTTTCTCTCTTGCCTTTTTAAGCCGAAGTCTCAGTGTCATTTTGACACACTAAACAACTATAGCATATAGATATCCAGTGCAATTACAATTTGACAGCCCAGATGGGCAGGGTGCTGGAGGCAGCTCCAGCAAACGAGAGCGTAGAGGGAAGCTGTCCTGAAAATCTCCAAGCTGCAGCAAAATCTTCACCCCGCATCTTTCCTTGAAGCTGGCAGAGCTGCTGGGATTGGAAGGCCACTGCTGCCATCTGGTGTCACCCGCCTGGGAGCAGAGCGGAGCCACAGCGAGCGGAGACTTTCCAGGCCAGAGAAATCTTTAAAGCGTGTTCACTCAAGCTGGATAAATGAGAGGTGACTTGATCCCGGACAGTTGGAAAGGACGAAGACTTCCCCAGCAAAGGACACTTGCGCGCGGACATCTGAGATGCATCGTGTCCAGCTACATCTGAAAGGCACCAGCTTGCATGTTTGGAGATAACAGACGGAGACGTAAGAAAGGAGAAGAGAAATTGCTTTAAAGGCTTCTCCTAAGAGGAGAAGCAATCTAGTGGGTGTGAATTACAGGATCGGTGGCTGCGATTGTCCAGCTCCAGCAGAGCCACAGGAAAATGCTAATTGTGTAAGGGAAAGATTTTCAAAGCTGCAAAGTGGAGGGAGATGTTCAGTTCTCCAGGAGCTCAAATGGGAGCAATATGGGGGGGAGGAGGCAGTGTCTAAGTCACGCTTAGGCCTTCCAAGCCTTGGTCTTAAGTAGTTTTTACTTATAGAAGCAACACTCACTTAAGGCTAAAATGAATCCTCACTGCGGGGGGGGGGGGTAACATTTAGAAGAGAGGATGGCTCTTCTACAGCTTTTTTCCTTTTATTTTGTCCCGCATTTTCCTAATCTGTCTTTTTTTCTGTCCACAGAGGTCTAAGCCCACCTCTGCCAGCCCCCAATATGCTACAAACCCTGGCTCTGGAAGGGCCGTCCTCTCTTCTGCAGTCCAAAAGGCTGCAATCGCTGATAAAAATGGCTCTCGCACATCCATAGCCCTCGGGGCCACTCTGCTCCCTCCTTCGTCCCAGCGCACCAACCGCCGTGGCAGACCGTGCTCACCACCAGCTTCGAGCCAGCGTTTGGGGGCCCTGTGAAGAGCAGGGTGCTCGGCTCCCGGCGGGGCCGGGGCTCACATCGGCCGCAGGAGCCCAGCCGCGGTGCCGGCTGCAGCCCCAGCCCTGGGGAAGCAGAGACGCGGCTGTATGCAGCGCTGGATCCTTTCAGTGCCTGTCAAGGGACGTTAGTGGCATAAATTAGGTGAGCATCTCCAGAGGTCTCATGCAATTTCTCCTGACCGTGATGCATCGCTGTGCATATTTTCATCAGCTTAGCTCCCAGGAAAACAAAATAAATAGCGGTAATGTGGGGAAAGGCTCCTTTGCATTTGCCATCAGCACAAGAGCTCACAGGGTGGTGGCCCGGAGGCACACGGGTGTTTCTTCATGAAAGTTAAGCACAGGCCTTGGAGAAGGGTCTGGCTGCTGGTAGCGCTGGGACCACCCCTGGGACTCCGGGACCAGTGGGCCGACGGGTTCGTGAAGCCCTCAGGTGTTCCTGAGCACTAAACCTGTCCTGGGGGCTACAAGCAAGAGCCAAGCTAGTGATGTATTTCTGATTTATGAGAGGTGTTCCAGATATATAAAGGAGTGATTTATTTCAGAGAGGCCCAGCAACAAAGGCGATGTTATGGCTCTTGTCGCTGCAAAGGAAGATCGTCAGCGCAGGCCAGTTGCTAAACAGACACGGTTACTGGATGCTGTGAGACCCAGGTGGCGTCCAGAGAGAGGGGTCCTGTGGCCTCCTGTTTCCTCAAGAGACAAATACAGCCAATAGGGAACCAAGCCAACAAACCCAGGTATAAATTTTTTAAGTGAAGCCAACAGAAGGACTAGCTCATCATGGTCCCTTTTGCTCTTTCCAGGTCAGAAAGCCACAGCTTCTCACTTAACAGCAGAGCGCGAAAAGCAGCCTAAATCAATTCACCAGCAATTACAGATCCAGGACACGGATTTGCAGCAGGAGAGATGCTTCAGGATCTCTCCTGACAGGCAGTGTTTAAGGATATTTCCTAACCTGTGCCACAGCCATCGCGTGTCCTTCCAGTCGGTCCGGGCAGCAGCGTTGCGCCGAGCAGGATGAAGTTGCGCAGGCAGAGGCTCCCTGCAGCGCTCGCGCTCCCACCCACCTCTCCCCCTGCAGCGGAGAGCTGCTTTAAATCCACTTTTCCCGTGGCGCAGTGATATGCCATGATGCTACCCCGCTCATTAGATATGGTTATGGCTCCAATTCCCTTTTGAGTAGTGATCACATTGTGCTTAAGCAAAAATCCTTCCTGGAGGGGCTGGATTTCAGAGCTCACCGGCAGGCAGGGACACCTGGAGAGGCTCTGGGTCTTGGACAGTAGTATGGTAATCATAATCTGGTTTTTGGTCCTCAAATCTTACTTGTCCCGTGGATTTTGTCAGCCCTGTAGCTACACAAAGCACATCTGTGCACTTAAATAGGCCTAAATAAAGGGATACAGTAGCACTGGTTTAATCCTACAAGGACTTAGACATGGGCTTGATTTTATACACTGTGGCGAGCTCCAAAAAAATTGAGGGAGGAAGATAAATGGGGATTAGGATGTTGGCCAGGGATGTGGGAAGAGCTGTGTTCAATTCCCTGCTTTGCCAAAACCCTCCTTTGCTGTTTCGAGCAAGTCACGTGGGCCGAGCAACTCGACGCCTCATGGGAGTCGCTGTTTCAGTCCCCGGGAGACTTAGTCCGTGGGCCGCAGCCGTAAAATTAAATTCTCCTGCCTCCCAAGGGTGCTGGGGCGATAAATCTCATGATGGGGCCGAGGTACAAAGCCAAAGGGGCAAGGGGTAAGTAAATATGCAGATGGGCATAGAGGGGACTGGAAAGGGGAAAAGCCTGGACTACCTGGTGCGGACTAGTTAAACTATATAAAGTCGCTCTAAGAAAGGAAGAAATCATCTCCTGGGAGAGTCGGTATGGAACGGAAACTGGGTTTTGCATTCGTTCCCTAGCTGCTTTCTGTATCGTCCCCAAACCTCCGTGTGGCTGATTCCCTATGGCAGCCCCAGCTCGGGGAAGCTGCAGTGGTGCAGGGTCTCCACACTCCCTGGGATCTCAGCAACCTGAGAAACAAATAAGTTTCCAAATCCTTCCATTTGCTGCAATTCCTGTTCTTTGGGCTCTGCCCCATTAAAAAAAAAAAAATCCACAAGTTAAGAGTGAAATAAAGCTACCACTAAGGGAGTAATCATTATTTGATCAGCTCCCAGGGTATCAAATAGCAGTAAACTGAGCTTCAGTTAATAAGTAGACAATTTGCAGTGTCATATTGCTACACTTTCAAAGCTAATTTAACTATTCCATTAAAAAATGAAAACATATTCAAATTAAAACACCCATAAGATATGAAAAAGGGGAGGAAAAAAGCCTCGTCAGACAGAAGACATGAAATGCATCAGTAATTTCCCATCAGGCTACAGTTCCCTTAACTGACCATGACAGTCAAAGATGAAATAGAAACTTCTATATCAAACAGGAACACAAAGGAGAGCTGACCTTTGATCAAATGTCTGTTTGTAGTTTTGACGAGGAAATTTGCATTAAAAGAATTTATGCTGGACACTTACAGGAGAAGTTAACTCCCAGCATGTAAAGGAAGGGAGAGGTCAAACCATCCTTAAAGAGCCTGTCAGATGAAAGCCATGCTCTCCTCGCTGCATATCTATGCGAAGTCTCAAGCCGTTCAGACTCTCTTTATAAAGCCCAACGCTGAGGGGTTTGTTGTGCAATTTTTCAAAGCAATATTTATTCAGGGGTGGGAAAACCTGTTTTCAGGCATGAAGCAAAGGCTGTTTCGCATAAAAAAAAAAAATCCTTTAGCATAGCAGCAGGAGACATATTAAAAAAAGTAGAAGCACCAATTATCATATTTAAGCAACAGGCTTAGCTGATCTTCATTGTTTTCCAGAAAAAAAAAAGGGGGGGGGAAGGGAAATAAGAAAAGCAGGCTGAGAACAGAAGGCCAGATCTGTTGTGGAGTCAGCGACCCACTGAGGACCCGGCCCCACGGCCCCGGTTTGCAAGGGGAGCAGCAGAGGGCTGGGTACCTGCCCTGGGTGCTGCGGGCGAGGGCAGGGAGAGAGAAGGAGGAGGAGGAGCGGCATCGGCCGCTTCTTGAAACCAGAGGTAAGGTGGCAGCTAAGCTGCTCTTCCAGGATGGTGGCAGGTGTTGAAATGTTCAGCTGAAAAATGTCAGTTGAATAAGGTATTTGGAGATGGTTTCGTAAATAACTAGAGGAACTTGTGGAAATCCATAAAAACAGGGAGATTTTATTTTTACCTCTTCAAGAAAATTTCCTCTGCTTATTTTAACTCTTGCTGAAAACTGCACAATAAAAGTCTTTTTCATACAGGTTTTTACAAAAGATCCCACACTTTGCAGCTAAGGGATTTGCCAGATTCATTAGGCAGAAGATGCTGTCCCTGATACATGTGACAGTATTTTGGATTGCCTCTTTTCTTCCTTAGTCTTACTTTTTTAGTATTTCTGAGCTTGCCAAATTTCTCCATAGGCTTGATTTTGCAGTTCCTAATTTCACTCCCAATTTTCCCCTACGGACAGCAGGATTGGGATGGATTTTCAGATGCTTCCCAGTCTCTCTCGTCAGGGGTCCCGCTGCTGTGGTTTATGGTTGCAATGAGCCATCTGCCAATTAAGCAGCGCGCCACGTCCTGTCTGCAGCCCTATTTGCAATTGCAGACGCAGGTGATTTAGCTTCTTAATTAAATGAAGACAGCACTGAATATCTGCTGCATTTCCCCAAAGGGCTGCCTCTGCCTTTTTCTTGCTTTTCAGCTGAAGTTAAGCCCTATCGTTGCTTGCCAAGGGGGAAGGTGTTCAGGGGCGCCTGGCCTCCAGCAGCTGCGAGATGTCTGGCGCAGCCCAGCTGAGCACTCCTGGGTCTGGCCAGGAGAGGTCAGTGAACACATACACACAGAGCCCACAGTCTCCACATCTGGCAATAAAAATATTGCATTTAATAAAAATGAGCACTCAGCTGTTTCAAACTCTGGAAATGGGAGCCATCACCCTCCAGACAGTGGGGCCTTGACCGTGCCTGTCCCTGGGGACCAGAGGAGAGACAGCCAGCAGCCCCACCATCAACATGCCACTCTCCTCCCTTCCCCAGAACACATTTTAAGGTACCCCGACTCCTACAACTCTGCACCCTCCAAGATAAAATTATCCCCTGGAAATGTGCAGGAACCAATCTAGAAAATTGCGACTCACAGTCCTGCTAGGGCTGCCAGCAGCAACTCTTTTGACTGAACTAGGAGGCTAAAATCTCACTCAAGTTCTCCAGATGCCAAGCGCCCTTGAAGAGAAAAGCACTAAACAGAATTTGGGAATGCTTCGGTTCCAGGTCAGGCATCTCAAACGGACACGTTTTCCATCAGACGGTCTTTCAGCTTCCCTCCCTGCCTCCCAGTTAATTGACTTACACGAGACCCAACATCCAGTGCTCGACAGCGCAGCCTCGGAGCTGCAAGGTGAACACACTGACACCATGGAATTGCCCTCAGGAGACAGGTGGGAAGGGGAAGAGAAACTTGGCTGGAAATTTATAGGCTCAACTAAACAGCCAAGATTTCTCTGCTGCATCTGTTTCTTGGAGTCATCAGTATCGTACTTAGTTCAATTAATTTTATGGCTTTTGAGGACTGTCCACGAGCCTGAAATGTGCATTTCCTGAATCTATTATGGAGTGCTGCTTATTTCAGATAGTTACAGTCTTGGTGTTTCCTCTCACTGTGGTTTGAGCTTTAGTTATGGATTGCTTCTACTGTGTAGTATGGGTCTAGTCCCAAATCCTTCAAAATTAATAGGTGCCTTTTTTTAAGTTTCCACTTGAACCATGTATCTAGTACGGTGGCAAGTCATCAGTGCAAACCTATCAACATAGTGCCCTTTCTGCCAACAGGGCATCCTTTATAGGACAGGGTTACAGATGCCACGTTGACCCATTCAAAATATTTAGGTAATAAAGAAATATCTAATATTTGTTGATAACAGGAACACACGCACACTTAATCAGAGGACTGTCAGACTACTGAACTTGTTAGGAAAGTGGACTGAAATGCTTTTCCTGGGAACAGCTTCACAACTCAAATGCTCTTGTAGCAGTTAGGTTAGGAAAGGAAATCTTCCTCTAAAAAGCTTACAGAAAAATTATTTCCAGCACACAAAATGAAGCTAGGACTCGTGACACCAGCTGAATTAGATGTCATAGGGCAGTATGTGGGGTATGCTTCCCAAGAGCAGCACAAGCAGCCTTGCCTCTGAGATGCTCTCCTGCTGCTGCTGCTTCCTTAGTGCTCAAAAGAAAGACTTCACTGAGCACTCGCTTTTCCTTCTGTTTGGGAGCTCACTCATGGGCAGCTCATTTCAAGCAGAGATCTTCTGAGTTTGTTTGAGCTCTACCATTTCATGCGAGCAATGAATCTAGTCTTCAAACACCAGCCACCAGAGCTGCTGCACAAGAAAGCGACATATGCTCTAGTTGCCTGCTTCTTTCCCCTAGGACAAGGGTTTTCATCGCACTCTGTACAGGGACCCCAGGGATGGTGTAAATGGTGCCTACAAACAGACCATATTCAAGCCAAGTAAGAGCCTTCCAGGAACCCCAGGACTGAGTTGGTGAACACTAGAAATTGCCTTTTGTGAGTGTGGAAGAGTCTCCACCTGCTCCTTACATCCTGAGCATCCTAAATGGCTTCGGTTGGTTCCCTACCAAAAGCAAAGAGAGAAGCTTAGGGGTGAGGAATTACCACAGCGCTTGGAAGGCAAAGTCCAAGTTTCAAGGCTAAATCTTGCCCACAATCAATATGTTCCTGGCTGTGAGCTAGAAGCAGCCAAAAATGGCTTATGAATTATTATTTACTGGCCTCTGTGACCAAAGATTTTTCTGTTGCAGGAAAGCAAAGCCATCCAGGGCACAAATCTGGATAGGGGAAGGCTACCCAGGGTTAGGCCAGCTTTCTGAAAGAAACCACGTAAAACCACAGAAAAAAAATATTTTGCTTAAAAAATTATAATAAAAAATAGAAAAGAAGCATTACACTAAAGAAGCAATAGACCAAGCTACATTTAGGACATGGAGCAAAGTGTTTCATCTTAATAGAGAGGTGGAATTTGATGTAGGCTTCACCTGGAATGCTTGGGGGGCAACGAGCGATGCCACAAGCAAAAGCGGGTGGTGGCCGTTGTGGCCAGTAGTTGCCCTTGTTGGAGGTTCCTGCATCGCTTTTAATTAGAGAGCAGGATGCCAAGGTCATAAAAATCCAGATGTTCAAATAATATGCATATACATAGCCCCAACCACCAACATTTTACAATGCAACACAGCAAAAGCAAAGCACTTCTGTCAAGAGCAGCTGATTTTAAATTACAGAGCAAATTGCTCAGATAATTTGTACTCGAGTTAAAAAGTGAAGTCACTCACACATCAGATTACAGCTGTGGAAGAACAGCCTTCATTGCTGCAAATGTGGGGGAAGGAGTTGATGGGAAAGCAAAGAAAAAGGTGAGTGCCATTTTCCCAGAGTGAGAAATACATAGAGAAGGATTTCTAAATTTGTATCTGTCAAAAATCACTAATAATCTCACTTATTTTGGGACTGGGGGAAATAAAATCCATGGTCTTTGCCTTGGTGAATAAGAAGGGACCAAGGGTTGCTAGAGCACTTTCAATCCACATTCCACTTCCCCAGAAGGTGCGAAAAAGAGCAAGTAGGAAAATTGGAGAGTCTGAAGGTTGGTGGGCGGAAGTCAAGCCTGGACACTTGGGTCCAGGAGGACTGCAGTCTTCACCAGGGCCCCGCTGAGCTGCCGCCACCGTGTGCGGAGGCCTGAGGCTGCTGAGTGGCAGTGTAGACTGTTGGGGAGCTGGGGAAGCAGGTCCAAATCCAGCTTCCACCACAGAAGTGCAGCGGCTGAGGCTGACGCATGGGGACAGGTCCCCTCCTCCCGCACCACTGCTTGGTTCCAAGTCACCTCAAAAATAAAAGATTTCCAGCGCACAGAGCCATAAGCACCAGTTCAGAAGAGCTTTGTTATTGCAGAAAGCCTGTAAGGACACGCTTAAGCCTCACCGAAACCTGTGCTCTCCTGCAGACAGACAGGGCTCCAAGAACAGAAGGTAGAAAGAAGGGTGCTGTCTGGTTCATGGCCAGCATTTTTTTTAGCCTTTTCTTCGTTCCATTTCACATTTATCTCACCGCTACCAAATCGAGCTGAGATCAAACAGTCCTCAGTCTCTCATCCGGCTTGTGGCATGCCGCAAATGTCCGGTTCGGAGCATGGCCAGGGAGCACAGGGAAAGCACAGCCTCAAGGGCAAAGAGAGGTGGCCTTCCAGGTGTTTCGCAGCTGAGCGGCCACAGGCATTCATACAAATCAGCTGAAAAGGAGGAAAGTATTGAAGAAGCAAAACAGAAGCATTTTATAAGGAAACGCTGCACATTCCTTATGCTTCATTTTGCAAGAAGCGGGTTCACCTGGAGGAACGCCGAAAGCTGAATCCCTGCCAGAGGAATAATCTGGTAAACTTCATAATGAATATTTCTGCAACACAAAGTCTCTTTGTGGATTTAAATTAATCTAAAACACATTCATTAATTCATAGCTAAGAATTGAATTATATTTTGTTGCTGACCTCCATGTTGTTTGTCTGTAACTAGATTTCCCCTAAAAGGCAGCAGCGCTCTTTAATCATAATGCCAACCTTTGGATCTACTTCAGCAGCAATTACCCTGAGCTTTGACTTTGATATAATTTATATTTCAGAACACATCATAAATAACTCTTTCTTCTCCCTTCAGTAGGGGTGTGTGAATGTGTACGAACCCAAGGAAATATGAATTGCTGCCTATTTATCTCATTCAGGCTGCGTGAGTGAATGCTGCCTCCCCGGCCGCATGTCCTCAGCCTCCCCGGCCTGCCCCACAGGAATAATTTCACGTTCTCATGGTGCAAGATGCAGATGTACCATGCTCACCAGCACAGGCTTTGGGCCAGCAGACAGCCATTGGCATCGGCCAATTTGGCTCTGCTAGACAAAGATAAGGGGCCGTACACACGTAGGGCAGCTGGGGACAAAGCGCTCTCTGCAGAGGGGACAGCAGCCGTCAGTAGGAGCCTACCTTGCGCTGCTCCTTGGGGACAAGCCAGGCAAGCAACTGCATGATTGCCCATCCCCCAGAGAAGCTGTTTGAGATATCTCAACTGAGCCGGCCACGTCACCTAGTGAAATGATCCGCTAGCTAGAGCTAGTCAGGGGCCAGTTCCTCTGAGCACAACAGGTGACACACAAGAGCACTTGCAATTTCCCACCTCTTGAACAGACTGGCTCTTCGAAGCAGCTTTCCTGGAATATTGTTTTCCAGTCAACACAAATAGCATGGCCAGTCTTCCACGATGGTACTTCCATCACCGCTGACAGAGGCTTTCACAAATCTACAGTGCCAAGGAAAATGGCTACTGAGGGCCGTGTTTTCTGAAAGAAGCAGGAAGCTAACTCTGTCTCAGCCGTTGGCGCACTCCGAAATACAGGAGGGCAGTTCTCAAATGCTGCAGGTCAAAAACCACCACAGCACTTCTCACAGAGCACCGTGTCTGCCCATCATCAAGCTCTTCATCAGCAATACTGCAAGGCAAAGTAGTTCTGGAGGTCAGAGATGGACCCCAATCAGCCTGCAGATCACAGTTTGGAAACCCCTGATCTAGGACAAGTCACTTCACTTTTCTGGGCCACAAGGTCCAAATGTATAAAAAGAAGATGAAACTTCAAGGAATATTTACTATCCTAACTGCTCATGTAATGACCATCTTTATCCTTTAGGCTACTTTGGCTGCAGCCAGTCATCACGTTTGGTTAGCAGTTGACAATCTGGCCCTTTCTAGCACTCACATTCCCCAGATTCAGGTGAGCAGCTTTGAGTGACCATGTGGTTACATACTCCTAACTCAGCCCTGCAACCCCTGAAGACCAGATCCTGCAGCTCAGGAGGCCGTTCACAGTGGTGGCCTTCTAGTCTCTTTTGTGTTCCTTCTAACTAAGCACAATATTTTTAACAGACTGGCTCAGCCTCTTGCTTAGATGCAGAGGAAAGATGAAGTTAGCGCAGGTTTCAGTCTGGAACGGCCCAGGGACAAAGGCTTAACGCCAGCAGTATGAGATTCTCAACTGTCCTGATAAATTGTATCCTGAACCATCAAAATCCCATGAGATTTCCGCCACTTTGGATCCAGAACTATTCTGTTAAGCAGTTCTGCTATTTAGACTCATAAGAAGTGTGACCGTTTTCCAGATATGATTTAAAAGCTCCTGCCCCCTTTGAAATTCAGGAAAAATTTGGTACTGGCTTCCAGTTTTGGCCACTCTGGATTTTCAATCAAACACAAACAGGTCAGCAAAGACCTGCTCATGTGGGAATGGGTTTAGCCCCTTCACAAATACCTGCCACTTCCAGTGCTGCCGAGCAAACCTAACCCAACTCCTGCAAACAGCATAAATGCTCCATGCCTCTGCTTCCAGCAGCCAAGCTGAGAAACACCACTGATAACTACAGAGATACAATTAGCAGGAAAGATAACTCGTACCAGAGCAAACCTGACAGCAATGGGCACATTCAGATACCACACACTGGCACCAGCGAGGGAGTGCAAACTCTAACCTCTTTGAGAGGCACTCCGCAAGCAGTGAAAGCACTCTTCAAATGCACACAAGGTTTTGCAAGTCTGCGTCCACAAGGGAAAACAAGAGCAAAGGCACAGCATGAGCTCGATCACACTGTGCTGCTTCAGCTCCTGAAGCCAGGAGTCCGTCGCTATCAGTGAAGTGCAAGGATTTAAAACGTAGCTGTCAAGACTGGCGGGCAGAGGGGGAAAAGAGATGGAAAAATCTTAAGTCTGCAACTAGCAGAGAGGAGGCTTCATAGAAGCAGTGGCTTTTTACTGTTAGTTACAGAGGGGTTTGACCAAACAGGATGGCAGACTGAAGAAGTTGTTATGCATTGAATTTTTTTATTATTATTATTTTATCTTAAAGTCAAAATGACACTAAGAGGAGCTTCTGCAGGTGTCTGATGTAGCCTCACAGTTAAATTCAAGTCACTTTCATAAAGCGAGACAACCCAGCGGCAGGGCAAAAAGCAGCAAACAACGCTTAAGATTGCCAAAGCAATCAAATAACCCCTATTCACTTCCACTCAGGAACATAACTTCAAGCCTCTCCCAAAGCCTCCTGAAGTAAAGAGCTTTTGCAATGCAGTGCAGAGCAAGGCAAGTAGGAGGACAGCTGGTTAGGGCACAAGCCAGGTTTGAGCCCTATCCTTCTGGCTCTTCTCTTTAGTTTTTGCATCACCCTGCTCAGCTCACTCAAGTGCCTGAAAGTACAGAATTTGTATATCTATGTTGAAATTTGAAAACAGCCCTCAGCTTCTTCAAATTCAGCATTTGTCAAGCTATACATCTTTATCTGGACAGTAAGGGTTAAGCTCCACAGACATGCAATAAATCCAAATGATGAAGGCACAGCTTTTAGGAATCTAGTACAAAAATGATGGCTTCATCAAACCCCAAATTGTCATTTCACTGAAATGTTTGTCACTTCCCTGAAAAATCCAGTGGTCAGGTTCAAACTCTGCCTTTTGGCCATCTCAGGGTCAAGGGGTCTTTCCTGAGGCAGTCCCAGCCCCCCAAAAAGTGGCTTGAAACCCTACACACCTAAGCCCTGAACTTGGATCTTTGAAAGGATGGAAAATTCCTGCAAGCATGTTATGTTGCTCAGCCTGCACAAGGGAGGACCCGAAATGAGGGTCTTGTGATAGCATCGAGATGACCCTTGTCATTACAGTTCAGCAAGTCTTCATGGCAGTTGCTGTCTGTCATCTGTTCTGCATATAGGCTAGGTGGGCCCAAAAATAAATTCCCTGTTACTAGCTGTGATTATAACCAGCTTGTATTACAGAAGCACTGCTATGATCAGCTTTAGCCTCTCCCATTACATTGAACTTAACTGGTGATTTTTGCATTAAGCTTAATATTGTGAGGTTGGGCTGGTGGATCGGGAACTGAACCTAAAGGCTCCAAGTGGCAGAGAAGTGACTAATGAAGCAACCTGACAGTCCCTTCAAATGGCCAATTAAGCTTCCTGTTCAAAACAAGCTCCTGCTTCGCAGTTTGAACATGGTTTTGTCTCCCTGCTGTGGGATCAGTGCCACCAGACTTGCCTTTCACCAGCCATCTCAGCCTGCTGTATGCAGGCTGGTACCATGCTTAGAAACTTTTCACTCTGTCTCTCACTACAGAGCCTTTGAGTTAACAAGCTGCATTTTTTTCCATCTGATTATTCTTCACTGGGACCCTTGTAAGTGAAGTACCATCCAGAGACAGTGGCCATGGCCCATAAATTTAATTACTAACCTTTAATTCATAGGTGGCAGAAACAGTTCTTCAAGCATCTGAGTTAATCAGGCTTTGCTGACAGTGGCAATCAATTGTTCAGCAGTCTACTTTTTGCTTAATTACTGTTGCACTACATTGCATTTTCAAAATGTCAAGCATCCTCTTTTAGAAATGCAATAAATCATTTCTACACAGTGTGCAAGGCTAAGGTAGGAGACTATTATTCTCTCACACCTGACCTTGGCTACAAGGAGCAGAAATTGATCATTTACTGTAGCAGTGAAATATCATTTAGAGAGGAATGAGTCTTAACTAAGAACTTCAACTCTCTAAAAACGAGAGTAACTTTCTGCCTTTATAAGGAACCTTTCTGGCCTGGGGATGTGGCTCTCTTAAAACTCACCTGCTAATAAGGCACCGTCTACACAAGGGAGCAGATGGATCAAATATTAATCACAGCAGGAATCAGCAAATCCATTGCCCAAGTTTGCACTGTGCTCCCACTCTGACACACCACAACTCTCCACATGCTTGTTGTCACCATTGGCGTGTCCATTATCATATCATGTGTCCATCAATGTAGTGATTGGGGCCAGGCCACAAGGCATGTTCCCATGAATGGAAGTCATTGCACAGAGAGAACAAGGATAATACATTGGTGAAGAAGAAAACACGCCTGAGAGATGGTTTCCACTCCATCACCTAATGGCCTTCGTTCTCCCAGAGCAGCTACGCAGCAGGAGAGCAATTCAGTCACAGCCAGCCCAGTGAACCTCCGGCCCCTGGTAGTCAGCTTGGTCCCAGGGCAAGGAGAGCCCCTCTCTTAGTAACGCTGGCTGGGGAGCTCTGCTCTGGCCAGCCCTGCCCTGCGCAGGCTCACCAACTCTTGGAAGAGACATCCTGATTCTTTTTCTTCCAATATCAGGCTGGGATCTTTGCATGTCAACATAAGAGTCTTCTACTCTTCCTGGTTTCGAAGAAGTTATCTTGATGGAGGCAATTTAGTCAGCTGGAATTTGGAGAGGACAAAAGGGTTGACTTTTTGTCAAAAGTGAGACTGCATTAATTTAAAAGAATTCAAGGAAATATATAGCACTAACAAAGCCTTTGCAAGTCATACTCCCATGAGTCTTCACTTCACCCACCAGGTATCTTTTTTGTCTGTTAAGACTGTTATCCTGTAGGACAAAGACAACTTAGGATGCCAAAGTGGTACAGTGCTTAGTGTAATAACATCTCGTATGGCCCTTCGGCACTACTGTAACCATGAACTACGAGTCTGTTTGCACACACAGTTTAATCCAATATGCAGGATGCTGAGAGACCTCACATCTACTGCATACATCCCATACATTGCATATGTACCTGTGCTGCTCAGCCACTCCTTCTAGCATCACTTTAGAGCAGCCCCTGCCCAGGCTTTCTGAGAAGAGTAGAAAGTTTGTGGGTAATAGAGGAAGAGGTAAAATACGCCCTGTCTGGGGTGGACCTACTCTGCTCCAAAGACACTTCTCAGGATATGATTTTTCCCCAGACAAACATCTTTGGGGCCCACCAGCCTCATCCAGTTGACATTTCACAGCTAAGACACCACAGCCAGCTGCCAGCCTGCGCCTGCACGGACATGGCCATAGGAATGATTTGATGGTGCTCTGTCCTGCCTGGCCGTGGCCTCTGGCTCAGGCAGGTGGGGAGGAGACAATCTCCATGCACACATCTCCTCTGCTTGTGCCTCATCTGGCCTCGGTCCTGCTGACGGGACCACCGCTGCCGAGGGGAGATTCATTCCCATTTGTCTCTATCTGTAAGAAGCAATGGGCAGAGCACCTTTCATTTTTTAATTGTGCGTGTTTACAGTGACTAACATAGTAGGAACCTGCTCTCTGATCAGTCCCCAGAGGCTAACGGGATAAAAGCAATAAATGATATCTTCCTTGCTGAGAAAAGGGAGACATTTTCAGCAACAAGACTGTGCTCAACTATGTTAAGAGCAGTACATGGACTGTGGCTAGTGTCAGCCAAGATGATATGAAGATAAAAGGCATCCTCTGAGGATGCTGCCAGAAATGAGAAGGAAGAGGCTGTGTGGTGAATCATATGGATCAAATTTCCTCTCTCATTGTGTTTTAACAGAAAAGCTTTTCACCCGCTCCCAAGGGTACCGATGAAAATTTCCTTCAAACCAGAGGTGGGTTAGGTTTTTTTTGTTTTGTTTTTTCATTACACATACATGCATCCAGATAAAAGCATTTTTTCCTTCTGGAAAGCAAAGCTGATTCAAGCCAGGAGCCAACAGCAAAGCAAGTGTGATTAAGAAATGAAAACAAAGCAATAAAATGTTCAGTACTTACAAGACAATAAAATCACTTTTTGAAGGGAAAAAAAAGAAATGAAAGACAGACACAAAAGAAATCCCTAATCTTAATTAACACTGCTATTTGCTTAACTCTGAACAGATTCAACTTTCCTCTCCATTTATGCCAAAGGCGTTTGTTAACCAGGAATGTGACTGCACGTGTCGGGCATCCCCTTTGGTCTGAACCACACTGCTTGGAGGCAGCAGCGAAGTTGTTCGGGAGCTCCCCAGCCTGAGCACAACAGGACCTCACCGAGAGCTCAGGGTAGACCAGGTCTTCCCCGTGCCCCCACCGTTTCCCCTGACCCCAGGGCACCACAAACTCATGGAGGAAAGCAACGCGGCTGTCCTGTGTTTACCTTCATCCCTCCGTGCCACCCCACGTCGGCCCAGCCTGCACCCAACGCGAGGCTTTTCTCTGCCACGGTGACAGCAGCAGTTTTTCTCTACTATTTCCAGCTCAGTCCAAAGGCAGAAAGCACTAGAGGGCAGTGCCTGCACGTTGCGAGAAAAGGACGACACACCGCAGGCTGGTCTCGTTTTGGCTGCCGTCTCCTTTCACCTGTGCAGGGCTTCAGGCCTTTTGGTAGGGAAAGAAATGAAGTCAGCTGGGTCATTAGCTTCACCAGTCAACGTTGGCTGCAAATGAGGTTTGCAGACAACTCTCTGAAGACCTGTTTCCCACCGCGTGAGCACGGCAACATCAGCTTCAGTCCGCGTGGGCCATGATCATTGCCAGCATGCAACAGTTCAGGTGCCTCCAGGCACGAGGGGACCAGACAGCAGGACGCTTGCACGAATGAAAAATACAGCTGCATGCATTTGCCTCGCTGGTTCACTGGGAAGGTCCTGTGTCCCCCAGCAGGGAGGAAGGACTGGGGTTTTGCGGTGGCTGGTGTCTGCACTGGGGCTGGTTTTGCTTATGTGGCACCAGCCTGAGCCAGGCCCGCAATGGCACTCACAGCTCAGTGCTGAAGGCAAGACTGTGTCTGCCTGCCCTCGGAGGTCTTCTACCTGGTCTGAGGATGTCCCTGCTGGGCAGGGTATGAGGTACCTTTTCCAGGAGCCTTCTGCTGTCTAAGGACCTCTCTGATGCCAGGCTCAGAGATGGATCACCAGGGGTGGTACCTCCCCACCCCCTCTGAATGCTTTGCTGTCCCTGTCTCCCACCTGTAGCAGCACAACACTGCCCAGAAAGCCTTTGAACCATTCCTGGAAGACCTGTCCTAGGGATATTCCTTCCACATTTGGAGGCTTTGGCAGGGATGTCCCCCAAGCCCTCCCGCTCTCCGTTCCCAAAGTGGTTCAGCTGGCACTTACTGAGCAGCGTGCCCCAATGTGCCCTCTAAACAGATCATCAGACAGCACCTTCAGAGGTCTAGACTCATTTTTTCCTCTAGTAAGTGCATTTCCATCCTCCTTCCCTGCCTTGCAATTCAGTAAGGTCAGTTTGCATCACTGGGCAACTAGACAAGGCGGGAAGAGGTCAGCAGGCAGGACCAACAGCTGCCTGCACACACACATGGCCTCAGCAATTTGTTCCTGCCATACCTATTTTGTGTGCTGCTGCAGCCAGAAAAGGGGGGATTGGGCAGCAGGACACCTAGGTCCTCTTCCTTGATCTGTTACCAGGTTCATTACACAGTTTCAAAGACCCATTTCATCTCTGTGTCCCTGTTTTCCCCAAAACACCTACCATGTTCTTTTACTCCCACAGCCTGAGAATTGTTAAATGCTCCTGATGTAGGAGGTTACTTCTAACAAATGGATTTGGTAGAGCAGAAGTGACACATTATCAGGCACAAAGCAAACAGTGAAATAACTGCACAGATTTTTAGGCCAAAAGATGAAATCATCCTGACAGGCAGTCCCTATCAAAAACCTCAAGGGGGACCTTACTGGTAAGTCTTTGCTCATGAGCTGGTCCTGTGGACAGAAATTCCCTTTCAGATCCAGCCACGCCAGGAAAAATGGTTCCTCCACCCTCGCTCATCCTCCTGCTGCTGTCCTGCTGCAGCCTATGGGCTTGTGTGTGATAAAAGCAGCTGAATTAATTCAGATTAACAACTTACCCTGAGTGGGCTACACCCTGGTAGGAGAGCACACCCAAGAACAGCCAGCCTGGGTTGCAGGCAGCTTGTATCAGCAGGATTATGGGTTACAGGTGAGCTAATCTGGCTCTGTTGTGGAAAGCAGGTTGGGGGAGCATGGGCTTCAACATGGAAATTGCTCCAGCTGACTGACTATAGCCAGCATGTGTCACGAGCTAAAAGTCCTCAGCAGCTTGGCTGGTGCGTTAGTTTCTCTTTCTCTGTTTGCACCAGCCTCACTTTGCACCGGATACTCGTGAATCCTCACACGTGCTCCCTGGTTATTACACTCCACACCAAAAAACCATCAGACCCGGACAGTCTGCTGCGTTAGATGAAGTCCAGGCAGAGCCAAACTCCTCCGAGCTTTCCTATGGGGCCCTATGCAGCTGAATTGACACTCCCGTGACTGATTTCTTCCAGCCTGAAGTATTTCCCGTGATGATCTGCCCTAATGGAAAAACAGCTTTTCCACCTTTCAAATGCAAGCAAGATAAAAAATGCCTTCCTGGTTCAAAAAACACATGGAACCACTGCCAAAGAATATGCATGTTAATAACATATCCTTTGTATGAAAAGACGGCTCTGAAATTTCAAGTGATTTCCCCAGAATATAAACAATACCCAGAGTATGGCAAGGAGATTAAAATAATCCTTGGGACGCCTTACAATTTTCATGCCTTTTGTAAAATAAATAAATAAATAAATAAGTACAAATTAGCACTGTAGAAGAATCTTTTGAATGCTCTTGTTTTCACCCCCTAGGATTCCTGCTCCAGAGTTAATAAAAAACAGTTGCATAGATAACAGTTCCCTGAGGCTGAGGTGTTATTTCTAAAATAAATTGGTTATTTGAAAAATTGCAGGGAAATTATTGCGTTTGGAAAGTATGAAACCTTTTGTAATTAATCTGGGAGCACGAGGGAAGGACACAGATCTTGCTTCGTAACCCGTTTTCTTAAAGTGCTCGCACCCAGTGGGGGCTGCCGATAGGGCACGAAACGGAGCTGGGAATCAGGATCTTAATGTGTTTCAGAGCAGAACGACTTGGTGATAAGCTACTTTTTTACCCACCGGCTAATCAACATGTCATTTCGCTGTCCCCCACGCTGCTGATGCCTGACAAGGACCGTGCAGGATTGCCAGGGGCTGCACAAGGGCTGCGAGGCTCTGCTACAGTGGGGCATGTTTCAATTGCCATTGCGGGGAAACGACGCCGCCTGAACGTCCCATAGGCTTGTCCTTTCTTCCTCCAGCCCCTCGGAGACAGGGATGTTCCTTAAGGCACTGAGCCACAATGCAAAGGCTCAGGATGTCCTTTTGGCTTCAATCTGTCCGAAACAAAACATTCTGAGTTCTTTAAAATTAAAAGCAATAGCCTGTGGTGGAACTGCCATGAGAGATTCCATGCGATGCTCTTGCTGCAGGAGGGAGCAATGGGCATATCTGGCGTTCATGAAAATAATCGGAGAAATTACACAGGAGGATAACTGTCTCCTTTGGCCTGACAACTGGCACGTTCTAATGAGCGGCCAAATCAGCAGCTCCTTGTCTGCTGGGCTGAGGCTGTACTGGGGATCCGGGCCTTAGGGAGACAGGCTCACTTGGCCACATGGATATCAAGGAGCAAACATGACCATGAAGCAGCATGTGCTGGGTCACGAGAAGAGATATGGAGCAGTATAGGCCGCGCCTGCTGACCACGTGCCTTCCTACGTAGCTACTTTAGTTACAGGTCCCTCCAGGCCAAGCTCCATCTCTTCTGTCCCCTCCACCATCTCCTTCTACCTGTGAACCCAGCCCACTGAAAACACAATAAAAACAAAGAGAGAACACTTGAAAAATTCCATAAAACAGAGCTATTTCAGGACTCCAATATGTGGAAACAACTGTAAACTGCATTTTTTCCCCCCAAAACACAAAATCAGGTTTCCCATTTTTAAAACTAGATCTAATTAAAACATAAATAAATAGGAAGCCTTGTTTTGCAAATGTATATTTATAGAGAGCAACCCTATCCTCTCTCACCCCTCATCTTTGCCAGACTAAATAAGCTGTTTTAGCTTCTTCTCCGCCAGACTCCCCATTGCTTCACCACCATGCAGCCTTTTTCTGCATCCGTTTCAGTTCCAAGTCTTTGAACCGAGGTGACCAAAACCATACACGCTGCCCTAGATGATACCTTATCCATGGCTCTACAAGCATGGTACATCCCTGCTCCTCCTGGAAACACTTGACCTGCCTCATCCTTGCAGCACATGCATACATCACAGACTCTCTGCAAGGATGTTTTCCTCGAAGGCCCTTCCAACACATTTGCAACTGAAAAGGACATTAAGGACATTGGTTTCCACAACACCTGTCCACTCAGCGAGTACCCTTCTGGTGTCCAGTCCCCTTTGCATACTGCTGACACCTACAGCACAGAGCTTATCACACGCATGGGTACAAGAGCAGGGTGCGTGTGAAAGTACTCGTCTTCCAGCCCCTGAAGGATCCTACCCAGCACCAGAAGACAGGCAGACAGAGAGTCCATGTTGGTCCCCATAAACATATATCATGGGTGAAATGTAGATGGCAGACGATGCCCTCAGACCTGTCTTTATGAAATGGAAGTAGCGCAGGTTTGCCGATTCCTGTCCTGTTCCAGAATCCAGTAGGTTTGGCTGTTGTCCCTTTCCTGGCTGGCTGGACCCAGCTACAGACAGAACAACTAGTGAAACTATCAGCTTTTAATGGTCCTGATCCCACTGACTGTATTGGGATATCTCAGAATGTTTTAAAATATATGTACATGTATATATGCACGCAGGAAGACAGAAAAGACCATGTATGTGCAGCAATAAGAAAGCCCGGGATCTCCTTTGTTAAATAGCCCTTGCTGTGGGCAGCACAGTATATTTTTACTCATTAAATCAAAGTGGCTGCTCCTTGCCCTTCAAGTCCCCAGAGAGCAACTATTCTTGATAACAGCCAGTCCCCACAGACTCATTAAGCTTTCTTGAAGCTGTTTGCAGAGGCAGGGTGCTAATCTATGAAGATAAGAAGTCAAACCTTTCACTACGAGGACATTTTTTACTACTTGCCTCGTGCTCTCCCTTGTAATTTCATCAAAGGCCAAAAACTAAAAACCTATCTAATCTGTCAGAAGGGCCAATCTAATCTATCATTATTAAACACTTTTATGGAGAAAAATGAATTGCAACATTAGAGATATTGTGATTTAGCACATGAAAGAGATGGAAAAATGTCTCTGAAATGACAAACAATAAAAAATCTGCTTTCCTAACTAAATAGATTAGCTGGTGGCACAAATAAATAAGTAAATAGAGTTAAAACTGCTTAGATTTATAGCAAGAGGTGTAGAAAATGCCTGGGACTTGCCATTGATAGCCTTTTATGGGAAAAGTAGATTTCAGTGGAAATGTATCTGAATGAACATTCACCTATACTCTGCCAGCTTTCAGAGCTGAGCTCCGTGAGAGCAAACCTTGCAAGGTATGTCACCGGGGCCTTGGAAAGACATTGGAAGCTGGTGGCCACAGAGGGGGATTGGTGTTTAATTTAGGAGGTGTGATAGTGAGAAGAGTAGTACTCCGATATAGTCAGCAGAGAAAAACAGGCTTTTCCAGAAGATGATCGAAGGCAGAGACGAAATCTAGTTTAAATGGCCTTGTGGAGCAACTTTCAACCCTTCTTTCTCAAAGCAGAGACCCTGGAGAGATGAGTCTTCTCACCATAGACACTCAAGAGAGCATGAGTACCCTCCTTCATTTCCAGCATGAATAGGGAAAGCAGCAGCTTGACTGCAGGAGTTTCAGGTGTTCTGCAGTGCTATGTGTGGGGATTTCAACAGCTGAGCGCTCCTTGCACCCAGCAACTGAGATGCTCAGTGGGGTGCAGATCTGCCCAGGGCGAGCGGAAGGTCTCTGGGAGCCCAGCGCTGGATTGAGCCAGGGCCTTCTGCTCAGGAAATGGAGTCCGATTTCAACATGGTGAAACCTGCCATCATCCCAGACAGATTAATTGGACTTGGCAGTTTTCTCATCAACTGGAAACGTGACTAGTTGTGGTGAAAATACGGGAAAAAATAGGTACTGGATGATTTGCATATGGGATATATTTATACTGCATGCCTGGCAACCTGATCACACAGGTTGTGAGTACCCTATGAAAGCAGAAGCTCAAGGCCTGATCTTTGCATGATCAGGGCTGAAGACAGCACAAAGATCTAAGCAGCAGACCCAGCCCTTCCTCACCCTCTGCCCCAGGAGAGTGCAAAGTCCAGGACTGGGGGCTGTGACTTAGATGAGTAGCGGTCCTTTGCACTGCTCCACCATGTGCTCCTCAGGAGATTAACTCAGGCTCTACCTCATGTTGGCCATCAGGCCACCAAACTACAGCAAGAGTCAGTGTCATCTCCCTGCAGAGCAAATTCCCTCACAACAGGGAAGAGATGCAGTGCCTGGTTACGCTGGGAAAGGACAGAGAACATGGATGTCCCACCTGCAGAGCAGGATACTCACACCAACCCCTCTACTGGCACTTAGGCTAGATAGTTGCTGTTTAGCTGCACTGAACACTTCCAGATTTCCAGCATTTCAAGGGAGATTTGGCAGGGCTTGCTCGTGCTTGATTTCGTTTCAGATGCCATAACATTTGGGCTTTTTTATGCAGCTTTTGGCTCATGTTGAGGCAATTTCTGTCTGTTTCTTCTTTCTCTTCCTCCTCCCCTTTGCCATCCATGGTGGGAGGCTGACAAAAGTCAGTGACTCAGCCCTAGAAGAGAATGGAAAACTCCAACAGGGCTTTGAATTGAAATGCAGGCAAGGAAAGAAAGACACAAGAGGAGGCTGGAGAAAGAAAGCAAAAGGACTGTAATAAGAAAAAATGTAAAGACAGCAAATAAGTGCTCTACACTGAACATCACCCCATGTGAGCAAGAATAAGCTCTTACAGGGAAGTTCACTCCATGGCCTGGGCAAAGGTAGATTTAGATGGAAGAGTATCCAGACTACATGTTCAAGCAAGGAAACCCAGGAGCTGCTGAACTAAAGCATGATTAAAAATGGATTTGTGTCCTCTGTCCCCTCTACCCTTACGAGTCTTAACACCTCCTTCCTTGGTGGTTGTTATGGCCTCTTATCAAGCAAGAAAGAGACTGTTTTGTGGCTAACACAGGGAGGTGAGCAGAGGGAGGAAAAATGACAAGCAGGCAGAAAAAGGAGTGCCACAAAACTTCACAGTGTGCTGGAGACATCATATTAAAATCCCACAGAAGGCTTTAAGTCTGACCCAACCTTCTCAGAGGTCATCAAGCACTACTCTCAAATGAAGCTGTGTACCCCAGTGCATCCCAACCTTTCTCTAACCTGCCTACATACTTCGTAAGCAACGTGTGGGACAGTGGCAAAGACAGCCCACACTTCCCTAGCTTGTAGAGAGGATGTCCCTCCAGCACCAGCAGATGAAGATTTGTCCTGAGGGCTGCAGAGCACCTGTATCACAACGTGCAGGGTAGGGCATCTGATCCCACTGCAGCCATATGGCCACACAGCCTCCCCTCCAAAGCACAGCTGCATCCAGCCCTATAATAAAAGCAACAGGGAGCTGCTCCAAATCCCAAGACTCTCCATGTATCAGATCTGTACATACCACATAAAGACTGTCCATGCTTTTCAATCTTTGTGAACAGCCAGCATGCCACCCCCCATACTTGTAAACTGACAGTGTTACGGTTATGAAGATGCCCACGTTTTCCCAGATTATCCAACCGCCAAATTACTCAGCGGTTGGCCACTCTGTGCCTCCTTGGCACATATGTGCAACCCAACGTGGAAGCATTTCAAAGGAACGACCTGCCATTTTGGGGCTGCGATTCTCTCTCAATGCCCCATTGTGTTTGGGGAGGGCAACAACCAACGCATTGTACTGGAGAGTATTTCTCATCGCACTGGGATCCTGGGTAAGCTCGGTCCACTCTAAAGAGCTGTTGTCTTTTGCCTGCCACCACACCAGCGTAACATATCTCACACTTCCATGGCAGCCTACTCGCTTCCCATTCACAAATTCTTGTGCTGAATAACACCAAAGAGTTAAGGCTCCGTCAAAAGGTTGCGTTATGGGAAGGGAAACTGGAGAAAAAATGGCTTTCAATGCAAGGCGAACACAGACAATACTGTTTTGTAACTCTGCTGTTTGATGTGCAATGACAGGAATTAATCATTTTACTTAACAGAATTACTCTTTGTTATGTAAACTTTGTAAAGTCAGTCTCATGTGACCCCTTTCAATTAGGAACAAATTGTTTAAAACTGTCGTCCTTCTGAAGGCGCAGTATTCGTAATAGCAACCTCAGGGATTGGTTGTCATTTCACCCTGGAGTACTCACAGCTGTGCAGTTTGACACCAAATGGAGACCAAAATGTGCAGAATTACTCTTTTTTCAACTGAGCGAGTGATCCCTCTGCGCTTATTCTAATCTGGGGCGAACATTTGTTTCCCACTTTATTTTCTTCAGTTCTGAGAGAGTGGGATTTGTTTTTATAGGTTTCTCATCACCTTAGTCTATAAGCACCTCAGTGGTGATAACAGACACGCTTTCAGAGAACCCCTTAGAGAAAAGGAAGCATTTTCCATCTTTTCCTTTCTTTCTATCAAGAGAGAACTGAGACCAAGAAAATATTAAGAGCCACGTCTTCCATGGATGAAAATCATTGCTTCAGCAAAAAGAGCTAAAGTCACACATAAAATCTGTAGCAGGGCCAAGAATAGACTCCAAACATCCAGTATTTCACCCCAATATCTAAGCCTCCTCTTTTGTAGCCTAGAGAGCTGCTGGAGCTCCACTTACTGCCAAACTGTTTCACACAAGTATAACTCCATTGCCTGCATCTGACCTGCAAAGTGCTGGAAGCATCCTCAGTGTGCATGGAGGCACAAAGACCTTGGCATAGAGGCCAAATTCAAGTGTAGTGCAAGACTCTTCCAGGGCTGGTGTGAACACTGTGTATTTGCTTTTGAAGCTGCTTGCAGAAATGAGGAACTGGCAGTATAACGACGAGCATGCCCTAACCTTACCAGGGATAACTGTGCTGCATCAGCTCTCCTGCACATCCCAGTCCTCTTCTGAGACAACGTTTCACCAGAGCTGCCTCTCTCAGAAGCACATCAAACCTGAACCCCAGCTTGGAGGCTGCCCATATTCCCACTTGAGTCATTACCCTCAAAGAGGAAAACTCATTACACCTCATAACCCCCCTGAACTGCATCAGCAGGCCCAATTTTTGTCCTGTTATTGCTCTATCAAGCTAATAGCCAGCTCCGATCATTCTTGGTGATAAAAGCATTTGCTCTCAGTGTTTCCCATGCATAATGCAACGTTTACACTCAGGTCTGCACATTTTCAAAGGCTAGCTGTGTGGCTTTTATTTAAAAGTCCAATCAGAAGATAGGCTGCTTGGCTTTGAAAAGCATCGGGCAATCTTTGATCTCGTTTCCCTTGCTGCCCTGCCCAGCAATATTGGCCACATTAGAAGAAACAAATCTGCCTTGTCCTGGAAGTCCAAATGAGAAGGCTAAGGATCTCTCATCCATGGGCTTTCAAGTCAAGCTGAGCTGTTATATACATCCTCCCCTAAAATCAAACACGGTCAAAGATTGCTGGAAAGACCATGGCCTGGCGGTGCTTGCCTGCTCAGCTAGTCCCTTGTACGGTGGTGCTCATCAGCGAGGACTTCCAGCCAAGCAAGTTGCCGATAGTGGATCCAGCACAGCATAGATCTCTGGAGACATTTACTAATCACCACAATGAAAAATGATGAAGCTATGGGGTCTGAAAAGGCTGAATTAACAGCTGGGGCTACACCCCTCTTAAATAGCAGCCCTGCGTTGCCTAAGGATTTAAGCCACTGCAGTAGGTTTTTCTCTACAGCTTCCCACTGTGGTAGTGAACATAACCCTCAGGCCCCATAGCACTGGGTGCTGCACTGGCAGCAGACCCCAATTCCTGCTTTCTTTGTAGGAAGATGAAGCCCAGGGAGGTGAAACAGATGTGTGAAGGTATCTAGGTTGTCTGTGGCACAGCTCACACCAGTCGGGATCTCCTGAGACTCTAGTCTCGACTTTGCAGGTAAGCGTAGATCTGCAGGATGGTGTCACAGGATCGAAACCGAGTGAACCCAGTGCTCTGCAATAAACCATGCTCAAAAACAACCCCAGTGAGCAGGGGTTTATTGAGCAAGGGAAGCTGCAAATATCTGCACGACCTAGTAAGAGTGTTTTTCTCTAACAAGCTCATTAGCTTCTGGGACACTGAAATCTACTCTGGCATATTCCTCTTGATTGCTGTGGCTGTATCTAGTGTTTCTATCAAGGCATTTCTAATAGCTAATATTCACTGAGGTATTTCAATATGGGATTTTCTCCCACTCTGTGCAAAATAGCCCTGGTTCAGCCCCAGGAAATAAAAACAACCATGGCTATCAGAACAGTAAGCTCTTCCTCATCTGCCTGTGCCAGTCTTTTACATCGTTTCATCAGTACCCTGTACAAAGAATCCCTCCCTCTTTCCCTAGGGTGTGTTTCGGGGACAGCCCCTCCATCCTGCTGGAGGGAGCAGAGGCTGGTGTAGCAGGGCTTGGTCCTGGTCTGAGCACCTGTGGGGACGGCAGCTGCAGGAGCTATTTGCTGTGATTCTTGGCCAGCACAGGGCACCTGCAGATCTTCATCTCCTCCAGGCTGTGATTTTGCAGGGTCAGGTCTTCCTGACAGAGACCTGCTGCCTTGGGCAACATGGAAAGCCAGCCCTGTTCCGAGGCAAGACTGGGAAAAGACAGAGCTATTAAGAGTCAAAATATTAAGGGCAGGAGGTGGAAGATCCATCTGTTGGTTAGGACAGCTGTGGGCTGGATCCAGTGGGTTTATGAGGTCTGAATTCAGCTCCTGGCTATGCCATAGATCCCTGCTGAGACATGTTGTTGCCGCAAAGACAAGGCATGATTTCCAGGTGAGTAGCTGCCCCAGTAATAAGGTACTTCTCTGGTTGGACATATTCACCCAAGGCTCAGCCTAGTATTTTGATGTCTCACGACGGGAAGTCACCTTGGCTGTACTGGTAGGGAAACTAGAGGCATTTAGCTTTGTAGTATCTTGGGTACATCCCTGCAAGCTACAGTCAACGCTTCTGACCTCCTTGAACCAAGGAAATTGGCCTCAGAACGGGGAACTGAACAGCGATCTCATGAAAGAACAAGGCCTCAACTCACAAGACCAGATTGCCTTCCATTGAAAGGCCAGGTAAGTGGATTCACACACTGCAAAACCACTCTTGGACCTTTAATATCTTTTCTCAGCTCTATTCTGGGCTATTTTTTTCATATTCTTTTTACATATTTTTACACAATTTTTGTATCAAAAACCACTATTAGCAAGAATTGACATTTTCCTGGAAGTGAAGATGTCTAACACTATTTAGCTAACTGGTCAGCGGCTGGGCCTGTAGTTGCTACTTTGTAGTCCTTGAAAATTCAAATCGCTCTACATAATGGCAACTTTTCTGTGCTAAACTAAACACGTTAAACCCAATAAAAGTATTTCTAACAGTAACCCCTGGTTAGCACCAACGTCTTACCACAATCAACAAAAGACAACAGCAGCAATACAATGCATTCTTCCTTAGAAGCAGATAAGAAGGTATCTCGGTAAGAATGTAATCACACACACACACACACACAAGAGCTTTTATGTTTAAAAGAAGGGTAATTTCTGCAAACAGACTTAATATTTCCTGGAATTCCAATTGATTCTGTTATATCATAAGTCAACACCAATAAAATGTAAAAAACATCAGTCCCTATTACTAGTGCTTGCAATCACTAAAACCTAGAGGACAGAACAAGCAAGGAAAGATACCTGAAGAGAGATGCATACCTTGGGGAGAGTACATTTTCTACCCATGTCTTTAATCATTCCCCCTCGAAGCTCAGGAATTTCGGCACACTAGTGCAGTCACACAGTGGTTCAAGTCCCAGTTCGTAGGGAAAAGCAATGGCAAAAACGTGTTTAACAGCGGAGCGTGTTCAACAGCGAAGCTACTAAGGCATGCACCAGGTTTTAGTAGCAACCCTGACAAAAATGTGACCCCATGGATGTCCTGAGAAGGGATGTGTCCCACAGCTGGTCTTGGCTGTGAAACAAACTTGAGCTCTGTCAGCACACAAAAACGCTGGATTCGCCAGCAGCGGAGCTTCTCCCTCAGCCTGGCAGAGAGGGAATCGAGTGCAAAACCCTAGTTCACTCAGTTCATCCCCCTCTAACAGAGTTTGTTCCTTCTCCGTTGCGTTCAGGGTGTTACTGCAGATGGCGGACCACGCACGCTGCACAGTGGAAATTATCAGAATTGCTTACGAGCTGAGCCAAGACCAGACACATCGCATCGTATGACAGTACTGTAACTTCATTCACCTGCAGCACGTTTCTGTGGCATTAACAGAAACTGCGGGAGCTACTGAGCCCCAGAAGAGTACCTCCGGGCTCCTGGGGATGGAGCACAGGGTCATCTGCAGAATCTTCTGCTGCCCAAGCCTCCCGCCTGGCTTTCGGTAATGAGTCCCATTCCTCCAGGCTTTTATTTTCACTAAGAATTCTTCATAACTTGTATTTATTTGCTCAGTGTCAGTTAGATGTCTGCCTTTCAGCCTGAACTATCTTTAGCTTCCAAAATATTTTGCATTTAAGGAAAGTATTTAAGTGACTTTGCCGAGAAGAAATAAAGCAGAGCGTCGGCGCACAGGCGCCACGGCACGACCTTGCGGAGAGTGGGGAGGCACCCTCAGGACCCCGGGGATCACAGAGCTTCTCCATTTGCTCCGTCTTCTTCTCTGCCCCAGGTGGCCTGTACGGGGGAGCGCAGCCCTGTTAGGAAATCGCTGCAATAGGCCGGCACCTGCGGCAGCTCTGTAGGAAGGCGCCCGGACCCCCTTGGCCCCCGCCACGCGAGAGGGGAGCGTGTCTGCAGGTCTGTCTTTAACTTGTGCTTTAGGCCGGGCAGAGGTGCAAACCACGGCACAGATGCTGGGGACCGGGGGGGGGGTTTGCCCAAGGCACAGCACAGCGCGCAGCACGGCAAAGCCAGCGCGGCCCGGCTCAGCACCTGCCGCACCGGGGGCTCGGCAGCAGCTTTTAATTAAAGAGGGATTTCCACCTAATGCCCAAGGAAGGAATGTGAATAAAGTTTATCTCCCAGAAATGCCAAAGGATTTTTTTTTTTTTGGGGGGGGGGGGGTTGCCTGTTCTACCTGCTTCACTGTTTGGATTCTGTCTTTCCTTACCAAGCATTTGCCTGTAAGAATCAGTGTCCACACCATTAAACACATAATTATTAGCATGTTCATCCTCCTTTTGCATATGCAAATCACAGCTATTTGCCTTCCAGATTTTAATATTAGCATATATAAAAATAACAGGAAAAAAACACAGGATATTTTGGAAACTGTCCCGACCACAGAGACCCAGGCACGCCTGCTACCACTAGCAGCAGAAAGACCCTTTGGGATCAGTGAGCTGGATGTGTTTGACACTGCCAGATTAGGATTAGGCTGGTTCCCAGTCATCCTTTCTCCCCACGCAGGGGTGCAGATTGCAGCTCTGGAGGATACGAACTGGAACACGTTCAGAGGAAACCCCCAGGTGTGGGGTTAACCAGTGGCTGGTCCTTCAGGGACCTCCAGTTATGTACAAGGGCCTCGGGTCCAGGGGACCAGACCAAATCTAGTCCCAAATAAAACGTCAAACTGCTTATAGTGTAGACCTGGCGGCCTCAGCACCAATAGCTTCAACCTACTGATCCACTCCTGTTGCACTGAATTACGGCAGTCGTAACTTTTATAGGCTGTGGATTTTAGGACAGCCCTAAAAACATGTTTTCTTTCATGCCCAGGCATGAAGGCACTACTCAAAGCATCCTGGGGAGATGCTTTGCACGGTGCTATCAGCTCTAGCGAAGGTCCCCTCCCGACTCCCTCGCCAGGCTGTGGACTCACTGACAACCTAAGCAAGAGTTGGGCTGGATCTGGAATAAAGAGCCCACGGTCCCCGTGGGACCATGCTGATGCCAGGCTCCCGAGGACCTGCCCAGGGCGCATCCTCACGCCACGCCAGCCTAACTTCGTGCATCATTATCTTTGCAGCAGGCCATTAATCAAAGCCCCGGCTTGCTGCACATCCACAGGATGGTGGTGATAACTAGCAGGTGGCAGAACGGGCTAGTGGAGCCTGTCACTGTTAATGAGATTATACTCCCCTAATCTCACAGCAAATCCGATTTTCATGCTGTGCACATTTATCGCGGGCCGAGAGCGAGAAAGGAGGCAAGAGGCAGCACAGGGCCAGCCCGCCCGGCTTCTCCAGCGCAGCCAACAGGGGCTACAAAGCAGAGGAGACTCATTTCACATCTTTTAAGTGCTTATTCGCAGGGGAGTCCTGAAACCGGAGGGAACGGGACTAGCAGATTTGCCTGGGACCCCCAGGGCAGGGAGCGAGTGCTGCCGGGCTGGCGGAGGGCGAAAGGAGAGCGAAGCGCAAGCGTACGCCCCTTGCAGCGGAGGAGGCCGCGGCTCTTGGCACGGCTACGACCAGTGAACAGCTGTGCTGTTTTTCACAAGGTTATGCAACTGTTTTGTTCCCAAATAATACAACCAGTGTAAGGTTTAAATTCGTACCAAATCCTGTTTACCTTGTCTCTGTTTCGCAGAGAAATCTTGTGTGAAATTTTACCAGGGTCTGACAATTGCTGAGCGCAGCTGCTGCGTTTGGTTCCTTCCGTGCTCCCCCCCCGAACGCAGGTTGGGAAAATAAAGGGAGAGGGGCTTTTCCACCCTCTGCCACGCTGCGCCGGGCGGGAAGGTGTTTGCACATCCTCTGATGAGCGCGGGGCGGCTGCGTGAGCGCGCGTGCCCAGGGCTGACCGCGCAGGTCCGCTCTCTGCATTGACGCCGTCACAGCGGGACACGTCCCCTCGGATAACTGCAGTTTGCTCCATCTAAATAAATCCCACAGCAGCTCCCCCCTGACGCGGACAAACGCAGTGCCTGCAGCATCGCGAGCGTGCAAACCCTATTTCTGCACGCGCGCAGCGGGAACCGCACGGCCAACTCGCGTGTTTGCAACCGGGTTTGAAGGATCTGACCCAACTGCTCAGCTACAGATTGAGGACAAAGTTGCAATAACCAGAAAGCGGCTTTTGAACTCGGGAACAATAGGAGCTGTTTTCAATGGGTGAATAATGTTGAAAATCTGTCCCTTAACGTCAGCTCGTAGAATCATCATTTTTCCCAGTAAAAAATATAAAAGTTTAATTTTCTTCTCAGTGGATTTCAATGCAACATTTACTTGGAGATTGTCTATTCCTCATCCAAGAATAGCAGGGAAACAGGCTGAAAAGGAACAAGATGATCTTTATCATTTCAAATAGAACAATTCCAATATTTCTTTTCACCATCTTGCTGTAGTTCTGTAGGTTTATATGCATCTCATAAGTGCAATTTTAGGACCCGCTTACTTTTATTTTTCATGTTTCATTCCCTTGATGAAGAGAAAGAAAACCAAAACTCATATAGATTTTGCTACTGTTGGTGTAAAAGAAAGAAAAAAAGAAAAAAAAAAGAACAGTTCTCTGTCCAAAGATTAAACATGTCCAAAACAAAGAATTTCAAGGGGATGTATTGAAGTTTAAAGGAAAAGTAACAACTTTCTTCATTTTGGAGCTTTTTTCCATGACAATAATTTCTAAATGTTATCTGTGGCTTAAATATTATAGCAGATACATATTTAGAACTGCATAGTGTTTTGACACTACTAAAAAAACTTTCTGAATAGACACATTTTAGAAATCCAATTTGGAAGGAAAACTAATTTTGAAATACTGGAATAGCTCAGATTTCAAAGTAGCTCTATTACACAGTGGAAGTATCTCCTCTTAATTAAAAGAATACATAGAAACATTTTTCATAGCCTGGCAGCAGTGTGCTGGGCAAATAATTAATCTTGTATTGTCTTTCTGGCAGCACAGCATTTTCCTGCAACACTACTTGTGCAGTAGTTTATCCCTGTACGAACCAAGAACAGGGTATGCTTCTGATTCAGATATATTAGAGGGCCTGTGATTTTATAGCCATGAAAGCAGCTGTGCACAACAATTAAAAACCCAGCAGTTTATCTAATCCTGTGTTTCATGAATGTGTTTTTTTAATTATTACTATGGAAAGATACCCTCCTTTTCATGTCAGACTTTGGGCTTGCAGTATTTGCTTTTCTGCCTCTTGCTGTACACATTTAAGCATCTGTTTCCCATTACTGACCCTCTGAAACACGGCTTGCCACTGTAGCACAGACAAACGCACCGAGGATGGCCATGAAATCCCTGCTTTTGTTTAGAACAGAGTTGCCAGAGAAGATTATTTAAGATGATAAAAAAACAAAACAATCTCAGGGTCACTGATGTTGGCGTTCTGGCCCACTTCACTTTATTAGATAGTTTTGGCCGAGGGGCTTCGACTGATCTTGTTGATGCTGCTTGTAACTTCCTGCCCAGTGATGATTTCACCTTCCTATCTGCACCATTCCTCTTTGATTAGAACTGCTCCTCTGACAACACGTCTGAACCGGAGCGGTGGACAGGGTTTACAAATGCAATTAAACGAGTGGCCGGCACACAACATGCTACAACATTTCCACGCCGGCATCCTCTGATACCTCCTTGTTAGGTACAACAGGAGTGTCTTTATGCTATGGTGTGCCACCATGCACCACCTTCACCTTGCTTGCGGAAAAGGTTATTGCTAAAATAAGAGTTAGTAACAGCAGGCAGCAGCAAGGAAATCCGCAATCAGTGATTTTCTGCATATTGAAGAGGCTGGAAATCCCATTAAGCAAAAGGAAAAGGCTAGGAGGGCGATGCTGGCGCCACTGCAGTGCTCATCCCTTCAGGCGATACGCACAACGCGGAGCTGGAGCTGACCGTGTTCCCCACGCTGATGGCAGCAGCTGCTGCCCAAACCCATTTCTGGATCACTGCTGTCCTTGAAAACTACCTGCTCTGTCGGATTAGGGTCCATGGTACGTCTGACTTGTCCTCTCATCAAGCAATTTTCTGCCAGGTTTCCACTGCCATAAGAGAAGGTTATGAATGATGCCTGAATAGTTGCACATTTTGCTTCCTTTCCAGGCAACATCTGGTGATTTTGGCTTTTGATATTACCCTCTATCCCATTCTTTGCCTACACAGGGGCAGTCTGTCAGCCTCTCCGGCAGAGTCGACATCGGTATCGCACTTACGCAAAGCGCTGTATTCTGGTTTTCCACAGCTACTTTCACCCCTCTTCTGTGCTACTTAACATCGTAACTCTGAGTCGTCCTATTTGGGGCCTGCAGTTTCCCAGGCTTTACAGTCCATGCCTTTGAGTCCAAAAGCTCTTCCCTGTCCCCACAGTGCTTTCCCTTCCGACAGGACACACACGCAGAGTTCAGCGAGCAGTTTCCACCTCCTTTCTTAATGCACTGACAAACTGGCAAGCAGAGATAAGGTCCCCCGAGTTTAAACTTGAATAAAATTGAGTGGATGTGGCTGACTTTTACCACGAGTTCAAGAACATGGAAATTTTTAATGCATGTTTTGATATGTCCTGGGATAATCTATGACCTTTTGAGTCCTTTTTCATCCAAAGCAAACTTTAGAACATAATCCTGGCAGATTTCTTGGAATTGTGACGCTGAGTGATTCTACAGATATCCCAAGTGATGCTCCGAGAGAAATGAAAATATCTTCAAATTACCTCCCAGTTACCGAAGGATGAAAGTGTACAGTAACTGCGGAGCACTTGATACAGGGGAAGCTGTCACAGTGATCAGTTCATGCATCCGTATCGTGTGTCCTAGTCCCAAAGAAATCCTTTGAATATGTCTATACTATTTGAATAATGTCTATTCCTTGGAATACAAAACATTTCACAGTTTTTAATAGGCTCTTCACAATGCTTTTGGGGCAAGAAGTTCAGCTCTTTCTTGCAGTTCCCCAGTATATCTGAACTTACCCCAGTTTTACCAGCGGTGCGCACATGGGATATCTCATGGCATGGCTGACACAGTAAATCACAGCTAGTCATTCCTGCAGGAATTTGTTCCCATGCCCAGATCCATGGAGCAAGTACAGTCTATACCGTGTCCTACATCCAGAGTGAACCAAACTTCCTCACAGGTGAGGTGGGACTTGTGTCAGAGACAGACATGGCTGATAGTTTTGGTCAAGGACACCAAAACAACAAATTATAACTTAAAAATTGAGTTCCTCATTGTCCATACAGAGCAGGACAAACTTTTCCTTTTTACAGTCTCTTTTGTAAAAGCCAAGAACTATTTTCCCTCCCAAGCTTTGACCTGTCTAAATGCCCTCAAAAATTCCTCCTGCCACATTTAAGACGGAGCAGAGCAGAATTGGTAAAGACTCTCCAAATGAGCCTCCATTTTTAGCAACTTCATGGACAATTCATGCTCCCCTGCACCAGGAACAGTTTCTTTTACCCCTAAATGGTGAAGCATCATGTCCTGTCTGCATCTAACCCTACTTAAGACCATGATAAGATAATTCAGGCTTCCTCTAGTGCTAAGTGCCCATGTAAAATGCTCCATTTTAAATCCATCCTCTTCAAAAACTCTCCAAACACCAGCCCAGCAGGTCACAGCTGAAAGCTCCCTGGTTCATAGAGGTTAAACAGAACTGCGTATCTGTGTGTAGGCACAGCTCAGCACCTTTATCACTAATCATGGTTTCTGGAGTGTTTAAAGGATTAAGATGGGCCTATCCTGGATACCTGCTAGCTAATACTTTGGTTTGGACAAGACTTTGTTTAGCTGCTCTCTTCACCATTACTAATGCAAGCTCATATGTATTTTGTCACAAAAAAGAGGAGAGCTATTTTAAAAAGACCTAATTATGATGTATAAACGTAGTGACATTTGTCAGAAAATGCTGTCTTGGCAAAGGCAGTGTTTGTTTATTTGTTTGTTTGCTTCGGAAGCATTTTGTTTAGCTGCCAAGAGTACTTCACATGAGGAATTTCTTTTCCAAATATTGTGTATGTGCAATCAGCCCCCCACTCTTGCCTACTTCAAGTAAGCTATTCATGTACGATTTCCAAACAGAATGACGGGTTGGGTTTTTCTGTGTAGCTTGTTCTTTTTCTCATAGTAAAAAGCACATGATCTTGACTCCGGAGAGGACAGCAGCATGTGTGAAAGTCCATCCTGATTTATTAAAGCACTTAAGCTCATGCTTAAAGCTAAGAAAACACTTAAGTGCTTTGATAAAAAGGGAAGATCTGCTGTATTGGGACCAAAGAGATGCTACAGTTAATTGATTTCCTTTGAGAACAGCCTGTATGTTCCCTAAAGGGCTAATACTGTAGTTCTTCTATTCAACTCAAAAGCTGTTCCAAAGCTGCAGCAAGTTTGATAGGGTTGGCATTTCTTAGAAGCTATTTATTCACCCATGACCAAAGTATTAAGACTCACTCTGCAGTAAATATGCACAAGTGGACACACACTGGGAAATTCTTTGTCTTGTCCCCTGTTCTGCTGCTGAAGGAAGACACATGGTTTCAATGATGTCTTTGTTATCTGATCAAGCATCCAGTCCAATTTGCAATTTTAATGAAAATCAGACACCTGCACTGCAACTGATCTCCACTCCCAGGATTAACAACAACAAGGAAAAGAAGTATTCCCCCCTTATCGGAAGAACTGAAGCTACTAGTATCCTGTTACCAAAGCCCAGACTGTGATTTCAGATGTTACCCAGAAGAAAGGAACCCTTTATCCCTGTTTGGACAGTGATCTCCTCAGATGGAGAACCAAACCGAAGTGACTAGCTAGCTGTAACATTAGCTCGAACGCTGAAGCACAAGCTGGGCAGTTCTCGCCGCACCAAATCTCTGCAAGAGCTTCAGAGACAGGCCCTGTATACTGACTCCAAGGCACTGTGAGTACTTCACTGACAACGCAGCTCTTGTATAAACATCATTTGCTCAGAATATTATAAGGGCACGAATTTTTTGGTTTAATTGTAGGGTTTTTTTCCTTTTTCTAAATCTATACAGGTCATTTTTAATCTGCTCATCCCTTGAAAGGCTTTGGAAAAGGTTAGAAGCAATGAGACTGCTTTTATTTTCCTAAAGGTTCATCCCCTACTATCAAGCCCTAGGCAAAAAAAGAGAGCGGTACTCTAAACTCCAGGTCTCAGTCTCAGACACAGCCTGCTGATGCCATACCCTCTAGAACTGAGCAAGACCCAAAAGATGAGTGGGAAGAAAATCTGGGAAAGCAACGATTGCCCTGGTTGTAATGCAATCCAGGGCAGGTATCCCACAGCACATTGCCTGGGAGCGAGTGTGGCGAAGCGGCCCTGCATGAGCTGCTCAGATGTTAGGGGCCACAGAGCTGCTGAACAAATGACTGACATCCATTCACAAACTGAATGCTCAGGGCCTTCAGAGTCACAGTTTCAGCTATACCGGGGAGAGACATGGAATGGAAAAAAAAAAGTGGAAAATAATCTAATAAAGAATATCAGAAGTGGGAGAAGAAGTGGGAGAAGGAGAAAAGAAGGAAAGGAGAAAACGAAAAATATGGGTGAGCATCTTCAAAGAGTTGATAAACTTCAAAGATTTACCTAAAATCAAGAAATTCTTAAAAAATTGGCATTTTTTGACACAGCCTTTGGTTGTTTAAAGAAAATTGTTTCAATGGAAACCACTCTCAGCTGTGGAGATTTTTGGGTAGCCCTGACCAGGCTGGAGAAGCTTCAGGTGCCAGAGATCTTGGGATTTTCCTCCCTCCTCAGAAGAAAGTCCTATCTATTGTGTAGTCTGTCTTCTTATTGTAGCATGAGCTCCCTCTTTTGCCCTTCGGAAGGTAAGTCATGCAGCTACAAAGAAAGGGCTTGTCATAAATAGTTTCAAGTCATGCCTTTCCTCCTGTCCTATAACAACGCAAACAACTTGGAGACCGCAGGTCAGCAATGCATCGCATACGTTGCTGAATTGAGCTCTTTATGTGCATGTGCTTATGTTCCAGAGAAAGGCAATGATGCTTTTTATAGCAAGGCTGTTTTCTATTCAACTCTGAGTTGGGCTCTGCTTTCCTAAAAAGGATTTTTCACCCCATTTTGCAAAAAGAAAATGTACTTCAAAACTACATTTAGCCACCCCAGTCTTACTAAATGTTCTTGAAAACACTGTGTACTTGAACCTACTGCCCACGAAATAACAGAGGGTGCTTTCTGCCTTGGCTGTTTCTCTTTCTGTGCAGTTTAGGAATGGCTTATTCACAACACGGCCAGTGAACCATGTCCTGTTGCTAAAATCTACCCAGCCTGTTGGGCTGGTGCTGCTGCTGAGGCCATTGCCCGCATGTGCACACACACACCTCTAATGTGATTTGGGGCTCATTTCAGTCAATGGAAAAAACCTCCTGTTGACTCCAAAGGGCCTGAGCTGGACGCTCACCAAGGGTCCCCGCAAGGCATTTGGATGTACCCTTCCAAGTACATTTATCTTTCTGTGAGACGTGCCGCAGCAAACGTAACATAAAGCAGTTCCTTAAGGGACCGTTTGATATGCTTGCCTGTTCGGCCGAGTAACGTCTACAGTGCTTATCTCTCTCATCATTTATCTCCCTGCCTCATATAAACACCAAGTCTGACAAAGCTGTAAAACAACCAAGACAAACGTTTAAACTTCATGTTTAGGTCCCACAGTAAGTCTCAGATCTCTTCCTGAAGTCCCCTTGTCCCTGTGCTTTTTGGTCTAGGTATTATAGGATCATTTTGAGAAGGATAATCATGAGCATAGGAAATTACCAGCAGACTAAGAGATGATAGTTGCAAAAGCAGCTATGGGTGGGGTTGCACCGAGAAAAGGGTATTTAGCCCACATACCATGACACTAGGATGGAGATGTTATTAGACCTAATCTCCTTAGGCTCTCCATTATCAGTGGAAATAAATGGAGAGCAAAAGAGAAAAAAGAAACTCTCAGAAGGCAACATAATGCTAAAAAACAGATAGTTGAATTGTGTCCTAAAGTTTGGTGCTGTGACTACCCCCAAGGGCATGTCTATACTGGACAACATGGCAGTGTATAGCAGTCCTAAGAGGGGTTTGGAAGCAATATAGCTGTACTAGCTATTTTGCCAGTGAGGAGCTGTTCTGGTGCAGTTATACTACCTAACCCTGAAGTTTGATTTTTGAGAGCTTCCTGGACGATTTGTGCTCATGAGGTGGTGCAGAGATACCTGCTTCAGTCCCCTGTGTCTAACTGATTTCAACATCCCAAGTTTGCTTGGTAATAAAGGAGCTTTAGAAAAATTATATGCAAAAGCATTTATCAGCTAGCATGGGGGCAATTTCACAGGGCTGAAAACAGCCCCACAAATCCCCACCCCCTTCTGGAAATGGCTGATGGAGCAGTGAGCCCATCCAAGCACTGTGCACATGTCCCATTTGCCTTTGCCGTCCCTGCTCTCTGCTTGCCAGGCCCCTGGACCCTGCTCCGCATTGTGCTGGGAGCAAGGCAGGCCACCTGGGCAGTTGTATCTCCATCAGGGCCTCTAAGGACCGTCACGATCCAAAACCCAATCAGCAGCAACAGCTCTGCCTCCATCCAAGGTTTTTAGTAGTTGCGGTATAACAGTCCTGAGGAAAAATTTAAAGCTTTGTTTTTATCTTCCTCTCCCTCTTTTTTCTTTTTTTAAGCAGGCAAACATCTGCAGAGAGCTTTAAGATAACCATGGCAATGACATGAGGACAATTGGCAGGCACGTTCTGTGCTCATCAGCTGTGTGCTGTGATTAATTGGTCTAGCGCTCGGTGCTACGTCCAAGCAGCCCAACAAGGAGGGACCTTTTTGCATTGAGACCTTGCCCTGGGGTCAAAGATAGAGCATGTGAGAGCTTTTATTGGAGCAGAACAGGGGGAATGTAGGTATCAGGGGAGTTCAAATGGAAATCACAGGTGTTTCTTCCCTGCCTCCTCCCTGCAAGAGGCCCCTCTATGTTCTGTTACGATTTGTTTTTCTGGCAACCAGTGTGCTCTATTTTTCTTGCCTGTGTTTTTATGAGTTATGTTTGGTTTCTGCTAAAACAACACAAAACAGCACAAGGCTGGTCTTTTTTTTTTTTTTTTTTTTTCCTCCTTTCTTTCTTTTAGGAACTATGCAAAGGGTCATTTGGAAGTCCTGATTCCAGTAAAATTTTTCTGAAGGATTGATGGAGGTTTCAAATCAGCTGAGGTTCACAGGTCAAATGGTTTTAGCCCCAAGACAGGCAAGAAGATGAGGTTAGCAGCCATGTAGCCACTGCTAAGCAGAGACGGAGGAGCCCAGCGCTCCATGGCACACACGTGGCACCAGCAGAAAGATGTGCCCCGCCATAACCTTGCAGAGGCCCACCGTTAAAGCCAGACGAGCATCAGCAAATGGGAAGGAATTCAAGGATGAACATGCAGAGGAGTACTGGTTTGAGGGAACTGTGAGGAAGAAAGGCTAGAAACAAGGCACCAAGGGAACATCTCCCTGCTGCCCAGAAAGGCAGGGCTCGTCCCTGTAGCGTTGCTGCATGCTGTGTTTGTGCAAGAGTGGGAGAACAAATATCCTGGCTTTTAAGGGAAGAGATTTTTTCACTTGGTGGCAGACTAAGATATTTTAAAATATCAGATACTGTGTTTAAAAGCAGAACCAATGGCTATTCAGTGCAGGCCCCAGCCAAAGACCAAGCAGGAAGTAACAGCAGGTGTTCAATAAATCTTTAGATGAGTTGTTTTAAAATATATCTATTTTTTACTCTAAACATGAGGAATTGGTATTGGTAATATGCATTATCCACACACCTCCATCTAAACAGACAAAGATTTTGGCTGTGTTTCAGGGAAAAAAAAATCAGTGGCATCTGGTCTGCATAAAGCGTGAACAGAACATGTTCTTTACAGGTCCTGGAGCAGGGAGGGACATGAAACCATCTCTCAGGAGCCTCCGCTTACTGGGAAGTGCCCAGGTCCCAGGAAGGAACTGCTCCAGGACTGAGCACCAGTCTAAACTAGCCAAGCCTCTAAAACCAAGGCAGAGCCTCCTCCTGTTTACATAGTTCTCTCTACCAAGGACCTTATACAAAACCACTACTGACATCATCATACCATGCATCTTCCCAAGACCAATAATTTGCTGTCCTTAAGTCCTACATTTTCCCACCAAACACAGGGATGGAGATTAAAAAACAGGCATTATTCCTTGAGAAATACACACAAGACCTTTGCATCTTCTTGCATGTCAGATTGCTCCCCTCTTCCACCTCCATCCCATTCCATCACTGCTGGGAGGAGAGGACTTCAGTCTCTCAAGGGGAGGCCCATTACCCAGCTCATGCTCCAGGCTTTCAATATTCAGAGGAGCAATTGCTACCAGCAGTTTGTAAACAGCCTGTGAGCCCTGCAAAGGAGGAGGTGACAAGCATCCGTGACTCCCATGAGTAATCCTACCTGTAAGACCACACTCGGACGAGGAGGAGGGCAGCGGAAAGTCTGGAAACAGAATACGGAAAGGAAGAATTCAAGGCATCCATGTTACATGAGACCATTAAAGGCGAACTGCATACCTCTGTGGGCAAAACCAGCAGGGCTTATTTGCATGAACAAGCAACCCTTCTCTGCCTTTGCAAATAGCTCATGGTTAATAGACTGGTTACTTCAAATCATGCAGAATGGACAAACCTTATTCCTGTGGTCCCCGAGGCCAAAGATAATATGATAAACACCTCTCCAACCAAAGAAATCTGTTTGTATGATGACGACAGCATTTACATAACTAAGGCATGTTGCATAGAGTTCCTCAAAGGAAGAAAAATCAAGACTGCTTGACTGTTTTTTTTCTCTATCTAGATACAAAAAAATGATTTATTCCAAGCAAAAAGGTGTGAAGGATTATCTTCTGAACATGCCAAACTTTGGCTGTAGACATCCTGCAGAGCAGATATTATTATTATTATTATGTTGCTTTTAAAAGAGTAAAAGAAGCTTTGGAGACAAAAAGATGAAAACTGGATTTCTCTTGACATATTTATTCCTCAGATTAAGTGTGTGTCTGTGTAACTATATGTTATACCCAGAAAGTTCAATACACACCAGTGTACGTAATAGAGGTGTTAGTTACAGAATGCAACATCCAGGATGTAATTCATATTTCTCCCTTCTCTTTCACTCTAAAACATGTGGTTTATCATATGCTTTGTCTTTGCTGGAATTTGGCAGGGTTCCAGCATCTCAGAGGTCACTGGGTTTTTGAGTGGCCAATTTGTCAATAGCTATTTTTGCTGTGTTTACCCAGGTATTACTCAGCTTTGTACCACTAAGACAAGCTGGTACATGCTGGTTCTGTTCTGCATATTGTTTATTCTCTCATATATTGACCTTAGAGTTCATCTATAAAATGTATTCAACCAGCACTTCTAGAAGCTGCTGTGATGCTGTAGAGATGAGGACAAGAGTACAGTAGGGTAGGGTAGGAGAGAAGCTCAAGCTAGGCATGAGGCACTCCTAGGTACTCTATAATGCGGGTCTTCTGACAGGAAGGTGTATAAGGTGAATTTGACATTTCTTTGAGATGTGAATTGATGTTTGCAAATTTAATACACAGCAGAGGCACCAATCCTCTGTCTCTAGAACTTGTAATATCAAGGTCAACCATGGCTTTGGCAATATTGACTCCTACTGAAGATAATATGGGGATATCCCAGGAAAGTATCCTTTTTTTTTTCCCCTTGTTTTACATTTAAAGATCACAAATTTTATCGCATGGGGAAAATCTGCCCTGTGCTGGTGCCAGCCAAGTGCAAGTCTGAGGGAAGCTATAGCAGCACAACTCAGAGGGTAACAATTCCAGCTGAACACCACCATCTGCATGGTGGCATCACTCTATGAAAGAGCATCTTAAGATGCCAGTGATGCTCCACCAAGCCCAACCTACAGATATGAAAATGTCTACTACACAAAGACCTCCAAGGACTAAGTCCAACCATTTGCTGACAGACACTTTACAAGAGCCCAATTTTCAGCAGATAGCTATTCAAGGCTTTCTGAAAACCAAGACCTTTAGGAGACTCTTTAGCTGCAGACCCAATAACTGAGGCATCCCAAATCCCTGGCTATTTCTGAACGTCTTGGCACACAGTGCTGAGCACAGGAAATGGGTGAGATTAACAACTTCACCTCACACATCGAGCAGGATATCAAGGGCTACATGTGCTATGTGCATAATATGTCCCATTTGCCTATGTCAATCAAATTTTAAAGCACAAAAAGATATTGTACCCACTTGAAGAGCAACCATTTCACTTCTACAGATCAACACTTAAAGGAAATATCATCTTTCTTCCTATCCTCCTACCTTCACATGAGCTAGAGAATAAAATTTCCTAATATGAAAAAAAAAAGTGAAATAAAGCAGCAAATTTACAAGTCAAAACAAACAAACAAACAAAAAAAACCCTGGGGAACAGCTTCCTCTAATTTAACTTCTTAGTTTTTGTTGCCTGAGAGAAGATCGAGATTTTCTAAAGGAGTATTCAAGGATCTCGCACAAATGCGGCTCTACAGCACTAGCCATTTCTTATCAGCCCAGACTGTGAAAGCCGCGATAGGAAATGTGCCATTCATTCAAAGGGTTGCTGGTGGGGATCTTGGGCATATCTTGAGCATGTTATCACACACTTTGTATTGTCTACTCTTTCTTGAAAAAGAAACACTCTAATCTGTCCCAACATTTTCTCTTTCTGGAAATCACGTTTGCCTCTCTGCCTTTTACCTTGCATTGATTAAACACCTTCCTGTTGAAACAGTAACTTGAAAAGCACAAAAGCGGCATAACAACTTGAAAACTTGGTATCTGCTTCCCAGACCCCTGTTCTCCTTCACGTGAGAACAGAATTATTTTGAGCTTATGTGTAGGCAATATTTGAGGCAGGACAGGGAGAAGAAATTTTGCTGCTTGATGTAATAACAATCACTGCCTAGTGTTATCCTGTACACATGTACGAGCGGATTTGAACTCTCTGGGTGCAGATCGTGCTCCCATGCGCAACTGGGTAGTCACCAGTAAAGGATCCCCTTGCAAGAGACCTGCTGCTGCTGAGCTCAGGGAGGCTTCTTTCGAGAGCAGTGCCATACGTCTTCGAAGGACTGAGGCCAAAACGTTTCAATCTGATACCCATCCAGGAAGCCTAAGAATTTACAGATCACTAATTGAAACCAAGATGTGCGTCTGAAATTTTTTCCAACAGTAACTTGTTCCCATTTTTCTACAGGGAACAGTCTTCCCTCCCACCACCGGCCCTACCCATTTAAATCTGCTCATTCTGATAAACTCCAACTTTCCAAATACTTTTAACTCCATCTCCCAAGTAATGAATATATTTTGCTGTGTAATAGCTAAAATATAAAAGGATTTTCTTCTAATGGGAAGGAGAACAAAATTGTTAAAAACATACACACACAACCTCATAAGGAGGTATACATGTAAAAGTAGCATTTATCTAATCATACCATTATCAGCTTAGTGTGACACTGCCTTCCAGAAAGAGAAATATATTACATGAATGTTAATATTGCAATAAGATAAAGAGGTTTTGTAATTGTAATTGTAATTCTGTAATTGTCCTTTCATTAAAGGTATTTTTTAACATTTTACCTCACTAAAATCCTGCGGAGGAAAACCAAAACCGCTCTTTTTTTTTTAACGAATTTGGTAAACATCTGGAACTCAGACTGCCAGTTTACAGTTTGGGGTCTCTACTAGGGAGCCAAAGTGATCTGCTCCAGCCGGTGGCCAGCATCATGACTATAACACTCACTCTAGCATGCTTTAAATGATAGTTTGGGATAAGCATATTTTTGCTTGGGCATCACCATATATGAAATATATTAAAATAGAGAGTCCAAATGGCCCATTACTTCATTCAGTGTTTCAAAAACTGTTGAAAAATGGCAAATATCGAAGTGAAACTTCTTGGTTAAAAATCTATTAGCAGACATCTTAAATCCTTGCAGAATTCTCCTTATACAATACCTTGGCTGAAACTATTCATCAAATTTGACTCAAATTTGCTGAAAATAATTCAGCAAGCTTTACCTAGAAGAATGACCAACTGGATACTGAGCAGGAAGATGTGACTGATGACATGTGCATATGGACACACGGGCATCCTGACGAGGTTTAAGACCCATCTTCTGTTGCAGCTGTTTCTGTAACTTACACCCAGTGTCCTCATTCATTGCACGCAAGTGTATCAGCCTTAAAGGCATGAGCAGGGCCCAAAGATTAGTTCAAACCTAAGCTCTGTTTATCCATCTTAGTCATTTTACAAGCTTATAGGAGGAGCCTGTCCTTAGCAGTGTACACACAAGCCTTCCCTCAGTCAAACCAGAGCCTCCATTTATATAATTTAGCCACTTTGGACAACGTGACAATCTGATGACAGCAAGACTCTACCATCAGTCTTTCTGAAAGCACCATGAAGACAATTTCTTTGACATTTTGTGAAATACAAAGCTTCTAAAGAGTACATTTGAAAAGCATTAAATGAAAGTTTAGTCCAGTAAGAATGATACAATCCACTGAACTCACGGGACTTTTTTATCTGCATAGGTCCTACCCCAATCTGCTTGTCTTCAGGCCTCCAATAGAAAAATGTTACACAGGATATTTCATCCATAGAGTGGCAGCAAATCTGCTTTTGAAAATACAAATCTTTAACAGCATACCATATTTTTACCTTAACTGATGGTACTTCCAAAACTCCCACTAAAGCCTGCGAGATATTCAAGGGAGTTTTACGCAAAGTAAAAAAAAAAGATAACAATTAAGCATGTTATATGACCATTCCTACACAGCTTTCCGCATTAGATCTTATATTCTTTAACCAAAGTAGACACCCTCTTTGTAGTGAATCACTTACCAAATTATCAAGTGTTTCCAAATTTTTTACCTGACACAAATGATGTGATTAACTGCTATAGAGAAGTCTAAGCTCACTAGCAAGAAATCTCATGGTAAAATGATGCCTTTGACCCAATGTTCAGGATCAATCCCTAATATTACTGATGAACCTAGATGTAGTTTTCATTTGAGTGAGAGGGACAAAACATACCAAAAGAAGAGCTGGAGAACTGGATGGAAGAAGGGAGCCTCAGGAATGAGAGTGCCAGTGTCTTCGGTCCAATCCCATTCTGACTAAAACCACTGGGGTTTTCTGGGTAATTCCGATCCTTGAGACCGCAATATAAAAATGAATTGCTTGTTTCATAACTATACATAACTCTCTCCTATGGACCTGTCTCATAAACCATGAGGTCCTTCTCCTTTACAGGAGCTTCTAAATGCAGTCTTTAGTGTTTTTTTTTTTAAAAAGTTTTCTATTTGTCCACATTAGAAACAGTTTTAATATGTCTATAGTGTTTCACAAATATATTATGCATAATTTGGGGTTAATCATCAATGACTAGGGAAATCTGGTGAGCTTGCTTTGGCGTAGCTACTCAATTTTCTCTGTCAAAGAATATTCAAGGTGGCTCCAGCTGAGTACATGCCTTGTAAATCTAGCCCTGATTTAGACAGGAGAAACCAGTATATTAGGCTGGATCCCTTTCCTTTTTGAGATCACATGTAGCAAAAGATTGCCTTACTGCTGCACATTCCAATTACTTTTGTAGTTGTTCTAGAAAATATTTGCCCATAAGACAATATGTCCAAGGTAGTTTTCTATGCACAGGATATATTGATTCACTGCAGCATCTCCTCTTCCTTTGGTAAAGGAAGTATTGTTAAAAGCCAAAGCTACATGGCTGGATTTCCAAAACCACTTACTGTTTGGATAACTTGCTTCCTACTGACATGATGAACTGCTGAAACACCGACCTGCAAACTGAACAGGGGTTGATTTCTCAAGAAAGATCCTGCTTTTAAGGTAGCAAAATTCACAAATGCTGGGAAACGCAGAGTGCAGTGCTCTGCCCCTGGAGGCAGCTTGGACCATGCCCTCGCACAGCTCCAGCTCGCCTCTCTTTCATTGACATTGACGACAGAGGGAGCGGAGGGAATCGAGTTCCTCATTTACATAGCAATGTTAGCAATTGCCAATTAAACTACTTGTGATACAACGTTAATATAATTTCAAAATTGCTGTTTTGTAAGAGGAGACTAACTTCAGAGTGCAAATGTACAGTGTGCACCTCCATTTCCATGCCAAGTTCTGCCTTTACGCTGGGCCAAATGCACGTCCCGTTCTTGCAGCCCAGGCACACACACGCACACGCACACGGACATCAACAGGTGCACTTTCAGAGGTTCATGTCCCAGACCCAGAGTCAAAATCTACCCGAGTTTGAGAGAGTGAAACTTTTCCTAAGTGCAAATGTGCGTAATCCCTAATCCCAACAGACTTGTTAAAGATGGTGAACTTGTAGCTACACGTGACCTGATGAAAACTTGAAGTCAAGCCCTACAGCCAACCTGCACTTGGTGGGATGACAATAAGAATCACAGGTTTCCATTCGGTTTTAACGTAAATTGTTGCCCAAAATCTTTCCAATTACAAAAAACAAATGTGGCTGATTAAGAGTGCCTGTGGTATAGTATCTTCAAGTGACAAAGGCTAGCATTAGATAGAAGACAAAAATTCCAAAGTTTTACTCAGAAACTAAAAGTTCCCATGCAAAGTTAACCATTGCACACTTCTGCACATGCACACAACTGACCATGTCTTTGGAGGGACCGTTGCGTGCCACGGTCTTGCAAGATTTGCATACCGTGCTGCTGAGAAAAATCCTTATTGAGGACAGTATCACATCCTGCTGCTTTTACAGCTGTCAATTTTTCTCTTCCTAAAATGGAAGCAAACCTTTGAAGACAAATTCATCCCTGGTGTAACTACACTGAAGCCAAGTTCAGTATCAATAAATCAGTGCCTTCATCAGGAAAGCAATTGCATGGTTGTGTTTGTCCGCTACTATCGGTAAGCTTAATTGGAGTACAAAAAGTAAGTAAATTTTTAATGACAGCTCCATTCCCCACCCTGGCCTGTTGTTTGACCTTGAGATATTGAAAACAAATGAATAATTGAAAACAAACCTTCGATCATGCAACTTTTAGGTGTTTTTGAAGCTCAGCTAAGAGACCTCAAACGACTCCTTATCCTTACCAGAAAGCAAATACTTCAATCAATTCTGATTTTAACCATTTCTTCTTTAAAAATAATTAAAATCTATTCCTGTGCTTTTTGTCAAAATAATCTATATAGAAACTAAATTCTGCCATTTTTCATTTGAGTTAAGTCAAATAAATCATTGCAGATAATACACTGAACTAAGAATTCACTGTCTTTATGCCTGGGGACTTCAGTTGAGGTGCGCATAAAACCAGTCCAAATTTCATACAGAAAAAGTGAATTTTGTTCCAGAAAGAGGGCTTAGCTCCAGAAATTGAGGCCAGCTTGCTCCCAGCTGCTCCCCAGCTGCCACGCAGGGAGCATTTTGCAGCGACGGGGCTGAGCTGGTGCGAAATGCTGTGCATTGCAGCCTGCGCGCCTGCCCGCCCAGCAGCACTTGTGAGCGTTTCAGAAGAAGCCCCCGAAATGTCCTTAGCTGGAAGAAAAAACATTCTCTGAATTCCCTCCTTCGGCTTTTGCTTCGTCTTAAAGGATGACAGCAGGGGAACAGGGAGGAAGAGGTTGTGTCTCCGTGCTGTTACTCAAGTGAGGAGATACCACTGGCACTGCAAACAATTACACGCACAGAAAGCAAAGAGCTGCGAGTTGGTCCGTATGCTCAACTCGGCACTCACATGTGAAATCTTTTCCACTGCTGTAGAACGGGAAGACAGGGAAAGCAAGACTGCAAAGGCATTTTTGGGAAAGCCGGTATTTTGTTTCCAACCACTGTCTTCTAACATGAGGTTTTGGAAGTAAACAGTTCACACAAGTAATGCAAAATGTTTAATTTATATGTATTCCACTTTATGCTTGCTATGATCTGGAAATTCAAAGAGGAAATCTTTCTTTGGGGCAAAACAGCTTTTAATAATTCACTTCCCAGTTTGGCATAAGACCTTATTTGTACCAGGCTACTGCAAACTAGCGATCATCTCATGTAATTATTTGTTGCCTCTTTACACTGTGGAACATCAAATTTGTTATTCAATTCAACATTGTCCTTGGCAAAGCAGTTTGGGTTTTTATTGGGAAAAGTATGAAATGGATAGGTGTTTCTTCTTTCCAGTTTAGCAGATTTTTAACTGAAGAGTAAATGAAGTAAACACCTGGCATTCCAATTTGTACAGTGCAACATATTAACACAATGCAATTATATTATAATACAAGCTATTTGCTTTTTTAGCTACCTAGAACTCTTAATGGAAGAAAACGATCTTTTTGTAATTAGCTAATTCGAGCAGCATTTCTCCAAAAACGAAAACGCCACATACGGGATATAAGTGATCAACAGCCCTTAAGCATGAGGCAGCAATGTGCCCTTGTGGCCAAGAAGGCCAATGGTATCCTGGGCTGCATCAGAAAGAGTGTTGCCAGCAGGTCGAGGGAGGTGATTCTCCCCCTCTACTCAGCCCTGGTGAGGCCACATCTGGAGTACTGCGTCCAGTTCTGGGCTCCCCAGTACAAGAGGGATGTGGCACTACTGGAGCAAGTCCAGCGAAGGGCCACAAAGATGATTAGGGGACTGGAGCATCTCTCTTATGAGGAAAGGCTGAGAGAGCTTGGCCTGTTTAGCTTGGAGAAGAGAAGGCTGAGAGGAGATCTTATCAATGTGTACAAGTATGTGAAGGGAGGGTGTCGAGAGGATGGGACCAGACTCTTTTCAGTGGTGCCGAGCGACAGGACGCGAGGCAATGGGCACAAACTGAAACACAGACACTTCCATCTTAACATGAGGAAAAACTTTTTCACTGTGAGGGTGACAGAGCACTGGAACAGGTTGCCCCGAGAGGTGGTGGAGTCTCCTTCTCTGGAGATATTCAAAAGCCGCCTGGATGCAATCCTGTGCAATGTGCTCTAGGTGACCCTGCTTGAGCAGGGGGGTTGGACTAGATGATCTCCAGAGGTCCCTTCCAACCTCAGTGATTCTGTGATTCTGTGATTCTGTGATATGCCTAAAACATCTTTGAAAATTTCAGGCTAAACCCATACTCACGCGCTCAGACCTCGGTCTGAGTGGGGCATCCAGCACTGATTTCTCCTCGAACCTGGTTTTCATTCTGAATGTGCAGTGTACCTGTGAGAAATTCATCTTCTAAATACGAATTGGGCTTCTCAGATGCCTGGCTATCATAAAAGTCTCCAGACACTGCCAGGAATGAGATTACAATGAATATTGGTATTTGTACGATCTGTTTCCTTGCAGTTTTATGGTATGTTTTAAATTCAGATCGTCTAGGCCATGCATATTAAGCACCTGTGGCTAAACCTGCACAGGCACATCAGGGGAAACGAGGGCAAGCTTTACTCTAAAAAAGACACCTCACGCACATGCACACTCATATCATAGCTATGGGAGAAGTCATTTCCATCTGTTCAGCGGGAAATGCCTCTCTCCTCTGTCAGATTTTGAGGAAACTTGGAATTCCTGATTTTGAGCACAGCCAGCCAAAATGCCTCCTCCCAGTGTCAAGATTACAGCCTGGTTTGGATAAAGTATTGCAAAACCATGCATTGCAATTAAAGAGCTCAAGATGGGCCGCAGGCAGTAATGTTTCCCATATGCGCTATACATCGAGCAGTAATTGCAGCTTGATCCACACAACAAATTAGGGGGCCGGTCGCGCCGGCGGCCGGGTGCCCTGACTTTCCCGCACCTGGAAGGTGCTACACACGCAGCGCTGGCACCCCAACGATACCCAGCCCCACAGGGCCCCACGGGTCTCTGGCACAGGAGGTCTCCAAGCTGCAGATGGCCAAAAGCCGTCGGCAGATGGCCGATGCAGATGCTGAGCAGAAATTGGGGTACGTGACCACGCTCCTCCCTGACCCTCGCCAGGCAGGACACCGACTTGGGCACCCCTTCAGCCCCGCGCTGTGTTCGTTACAGCCCAGAGCACATGATGGCAAAGCAAACAAAGTCCTTTGCCTTCGGTGAGAGTTTCTCAGCCTCAATGACAAAGATAACATTTGTTTTTTTGGAGAGCAGATGAGTAACACCCTAGCAAACGCTCCTCCTCCCAGCCCGCCTGCTGGAGCGCGCGTGAGATGGGCCGTTGCGTTCGTACGCGTTCGGTCTGCTACGTGTTCGCTGTGATTTCTCTTGATTGAATAAAGCATTAATGAGATGATAATCAAAACAAATGCCACTCTTTGGCTTTCCTTAAGCATGTCTAGAGCTATGTAAACAGCTTGATATGACTGCTGGAAAATGAGAATGGTGTAAAACTGTAAACATGGTGCCATATGGCTTAAATGCAGTTTCACGATCAATCAGCATCAAATTAAAAGCAGGAATTATTATTAAAGTTGAAATCAAATACAGATAACAAACTTGAATACTTACAACTTCTAGGTCACGCTTGTGCAAGGAAATGATGCTAAGAGCTATCACTGGTTATCTTTCAAAGGGCCCTTTAATAAAAGCTCCAAATATTTTTAGAAGGAAAGAGTCCTATAGCTTATCCGCAAAGACTAACAGAAGTTTCTTCTGCTGTCGACGTGGCAGAGACCCGACACGCCATGCTTGTGCCATCTGTCTTTTCTCACCTAAGCCCTTTTTCTGATGCCTGCCTCAGTTCCCTAAATTCGTGAAACAGATTATTGCTCCCAGCAGCTCCGGGGACGGCTCCTCAGCAGGAAAGCACAGATGGGCGCTCAACACCGCTGTGGAAGGTAAAGCAATATCCGCCTCTGAGGACTTAAAGGCGTCCGGCAGCACGTCTGAACCCTGCCTCTGGCCAAACACCCTCTTCTTGCCGGACAACCTCCACCTGGGTCAGGCCCTGGAAGACGCCCAGCGGTGCCGCATCCCTCCCCCGGCTATTTTGGCAAAGGGTGGAGGTCCCGGCCATGACCCTGCCTTGCGTTGCGTTCCCTTCACCTGCAGCCTGCCGCGATCGCGTTAGGGGTTTTCCGGGAAATCTCCTTTTCAGGAGATCAGCAGATCCCTCTCCCCACGGCCCTGTGCTGTGTCCAACTCTTCAAAATGATCAAAGCTTTCTTCTGCTGTTGAAATCTGTATCAAGAATAAGTTCTTTTGGCACTTGGTACAACACAGCCCTTGCATTTCTTTTATTTAAAATTGAGAATTGCTTCTTCTCAAATCAAAATATCTATCTTTGTGCAGGCACCTTGGAAAACCAGGCCTCTCTTGAAAAGCAAGCAAAACTTGTGGGGTTTATTTTTCAACATTCAAATTGAACAAAATGAATCAGGACAAAACAAACATCAAAATTTGGCAAAAAAATAAAAAAAAAAGAGAGACATTTTTTGTACATGCTCTTAATGACACAGTTCTGCCCAAAGGAGAAGAACAAGGCTCTTGTTTTAGTCCTAATCAGTGTAAAGATTAGGATGAAATATCTATTAGTAATTTGAATTAATATGGAGCATTCTGAATTTGTCCTCCAGTGTTTAGAAACAGCGAAAGGACATTCTTTGGGGTAGCTTGGCGTGACTTACAATGGTTCTGTAGCAGTGGCTTGGCTGGTTTGCTCTAATCTCATTAATTTCTGTGGCAAAAATGACAATCTTGTGTAGCTAAGTCCCTGATTCAGAAGAGCACTTAGACCTACAGCTAGCCTTAAGGCGGGGGACTGCTCCTACTGAGGCTGGTAAAAACTCACTCCAGGCAATTAAACGACTCACAAGATGAAGCACTTTTCTGAAATGGTGCCTGGATAATTACAATTGCAGGGAAAATAAAAATGTGCTTGCCACCCATTCTCCTGGGCCATGGTCTGTACTCGGGTGATTTTTAACACTATGAACCGAGGTGAAAACAGAGGAAAAGAGACTACAGGACTAATTCTGATTGTGAAAAATACCCAGGCATGTAAACCTGGGACTCACTGCTGCTCTCACCAGCCTATTTGTTTAATTTTGAAAATATTCTCATTCATAAATGAAAGATACACAACCAGCTGGAGTTCCTGGTCTGCTTAGCAGAGCTCCGGCTATCACCAGCCCTTGAGCCACCTTCTCAAGTGTATTACGGGCCTGTGTCCGCCCTCTTTGGTCTCCTTGTCCACAGCAACACCAGCACAGTTGCTCCTTTAAGGATAGCAACTCTTCTCATTTTCTGCCTGTTTATGAACATTTGTTCTTATGCCAAAACTCATTTGGATTTTTTTTCACATTATTATTTTCTAAAGAAACATGAAGTTAACTCCTAGCGCCACGTCCCTTCATGTGAGCCGTGTTTTGACAGGAACACCGCAGCCCCCTTGCGTGTTGAGAAAATGCTTGTCTGACTTTTAAAGTCCTGTTTCGACACAGCCTTAAATTGCTCCATCAAGCTGAAAAAAAAGGTAAAGCAAACAACATATACTTTTGCCCTGTCTTTAAAAGAAAATTCCACCCCACATGCCCAACCGCTTCTGGCAAAATGCTGGCTTAGGAGTTCAGTGAATTATCACCTTTTTAGTAGGGCTGAGAAAACTTTCCCTCTTGTATTAGTTGTATTAATCCCACAAGATTCCAACCCACGGCAGTAACCTGGTGTTGGGAGAGCAAATTCTGCATGATTTAGAGCTTGGGTAGTCTCCACGAGGAACGTCACAATGTATTTTAAGTGCAAATGGGATTAGAGCTTGAAACCAGAAAAAAATACATGTGTGCGCCCTATTTTCCAGGTTGATGAAACCCGTTGTTTCCTTTAATTTATACAAGGATTGCAAATAGCTCCAGCGGTCAGAGAACCACAGAGGCAAAAACACCTGCTCAGGGTCCCCGTGGAGAGCCCAAGCCACCAAGGGGGCCACCACTCCTCCTTGCTCAGTGAGGGAGGGAGGGAGGGAAGGAGGGGGAGGATGGTTTTAAAATAATAAATAAATTAGGAGTAAAACTAATGTTGCCAAAGGCCACAAGGAAAAATACTCAAAGCAAACCGGAGCGTTATGAAATCCGTGCAGAATATGGGAGCGCTTCCTTCACTGTGTTTGCATTACAAACAGCACCCAAAAAAAAGTTCACACCTGTGCTGGGAATCTTGCCTAAGAAAAGCCTGGCCAAGTATTTGAAACAAACACATTTTCAGACTTTCTTAACCCCAAGGCATTTTTCAGAGACACTGCCAAGACTCCAAGTCAAAGCACAGAGAGAAGAACAAACAAAACAACCATTGACCAAATCCGGCTTGCCTGCTTCGTACAAATACATCCCAGTGGGCCGACCTGCCACCAGTCCGGAGAGACCCGCTTTGGGCCATGGACTGATTTGAGAAAGGAAAGGCTTGTGGTTGCCTCCACCAGCACCCCCAGCCTAATCTCCCTTAGGTGGCTGCTATAGAGAGGAGAGTTACCAGCCCAGCACTTCCAGGATGAAGTGGAAGAGCACCCTGATTTCCACCATCTCTTAAGCTGAACAGTAATAGATAACAACATTGCACAACACTGTCATAAAATGTAAAAAATGGGCTTGAAATTAACAGTCATGGATTAAGCAAGCAAACTGCATTCAAAGAGAGAATCTGTTCACTTTCTCGGAGAGATTTGACAGTAGCTTAGTAACTCCATGTCACCAAAATATTGATAGGGTTTCCAGCCTCGCAAAGTCCGCTCACTGCATAGAGACCATGTGTATCAACAAACAAACCAGCCCCTCAGTGCTGCTCTATGTTTAGTTAAGTGCATCTTTCCGAAAGAAATACAAAGGTAATTACTCGGCTATTTATAGAGCGATTTACAGTGCGATTTGCAGCAAACCACCCTTTTGCCCTTGCAGTTATTCGCCAATGCCTGGGCTGTATTTTTGCATTCCACCTTCGCAAGCGCAGGCTCAGCGCGTACGTGTGGCTCCTGCCAAGTGGTAGCCAGACACCAGAGCAGACATAGACAATTAGCTGCGTCCCTCATTGCACGGCTGGACTTTCTGTGTGGTCTCACTCTTCGAAGCAGCTGAGACTCAGACCAAGACCCATGCGGTGCATAGGAAACTGTTGTAGGTGGTTTGTCAAGCAGACAAACCTACCCACTGGCCATCCCATGAGAAGCTGGATGTAGCTGAAAGCTGCTCTGTGCGTTTTCTTCTCGGGAAAGGCACGGGGAAGGCGATCTGGCCCTCCCTGCCAGCTCTCAGCCTGCCAGATGTGGTGGTCAGACATTCGAGTCAGCTCAGCCCCGAACAAGCGTTCCCCGTCTAGCAGCTACGTGTACTCCCCTGCTGCACCAAGCTTTGAGTGGAGATCCCGGTGGCAGGCAAGCCATCAACTCAAGCAGATAAAATCCAAGGTTCAAAGCCATCTTTGCTACGCCAAAGTGCGAGGGATGGCAAAGGCGTCGGGGCTGGATGGAACTCCTGCCTGCCTCACAGGAAGGCTTTAGGTTCGGATTTGAATTTTTTCAAAAGGTGTGGTGTTAACAGCCCGTCTGCGTGTGGGTGGGGATAAATGAGGAACGGTCACAGCAGCCCCATGCCTTCAACTGGCAGATGCTAAAGTGAGAAAAGACAGTTGTCCTTATCTAACCTGAGCTTCTTTTTAACACAGGACACAAGGCTTCTTGGATTAAATTCATGCTTAAATTACAACCTTTGGGTTTAAGAACACAGACCTGGAAAAGATCACTGAACTTAGTCTCCTGTCTCCACAAAAGAGCTCATAAAATCTCTTTCAAAAGCCAAAAAAGCTCCTTTTAGAAATACAGAGGTTTTTAGCTCCCATTATTCACCCAGGCTTGCAGGACAGCTAGGTTTCCAAAGGCAGGGCACAACTCACTAACGTCCTCCTTCATTTGCAGACCCACAGACGTCCCTGCTGATGGCAAGGGAAAGGACGCACACAGGATGATTGGGAAATCTATTGCTGGAAAAACTCTTTTGTGACAGCTGGGAGTTTCACTGCAATGTTTTAGAGATAATTCCAGTTAAGAAGAAAAGTAAATATTCCAAAAACTCCAAAAGAAGGTGGGAAAGACAGAGCTGGGATAAGCCAACAAACTTGGGGACAGCTTGTATTGGCCAAAGAGCTGTGTCAAGAACTGAGGGTGAACGGTGGCTGAGTAAATGTACTTGTCTCTTGGTATGTCAGGGAAAAGGCAATAATACAATAACTAACTTCCTTTTCATCTCCAGTGCTAGAATCTGGATGATGGTTCAAAGCCCTTGCTTGAATTAGCCACCAGTTAGCATCCAGAGCCGCCCTTCTCCTCTGAGCATCTGAAAGCCGACCTCCTACTAGGGAAGGCATTCAGAGACAACACAAGTTTTAAAAGCACTTTGGAAATGACTGCTCTTACTTTTCCTGGTGGCAGTTGTCACCTCAGCTCCCCTAGAGAATAAGCTTTCCTCCCAAGCCAGCCCTGCGTTTTTTCCAGAGGAGATGACGACTGAAGGTTGCCTGTAGCTGGTGAGCTTCATCCCACCCACGTGGACCATCCCAGGCCGACTTGGTTGACGGCTGGCACACCGCTCTCCACTGCTGGTGACAATTAAAGCAACCTGAGCTGTGGGCTGGTGGTGCCAGGCAGGTCTAGCTCTGCATCTGTACCAAGAAGGCCATTCCCAGCTCTCGCCATGCCCAAGGCAACTCCCTTGCGCTCAACGTCTGCTCTTTTTCTCGCTCTGCAAAGGGGCTGAAATGTGACTGCCTGTTTGCGACTGCTGCACCCTTGCTGGAGTCTCAACAAATCTGCTAGTGTCTAGGCTCCTAAGTGAATAAACAGAGAAGGGGAGCAAGAGCCAAAACACCAGGGGAAACAAGAGAGGAGACTGGGAGCTGCCAAAACAGACTCCCTCCTGCTTGTTCAGACAAAGCTTGTCTCCCAGCCAAAAGTGGCAGAAAAATGCTGCCCTATAAAAGCAGGCAGTGAGCAACTAAAGCAAGAGATGCCACTCGCTCCCGGATGGACACTGTGGTTTGCATGCCACAGGAGCTGGGCTGGTTCTGCTAAACAAGCCTCCTGGGGAATGGGTGTACCAGGCACCAGGTATTTCTGCCCACGTTTATTTGTGAGGGTGATTTGCACCCTGTTGTGAATGATCGTAGGGAGGAGCAATGAGAGATATCCAGCCCTCTTCAAATGCCCTTCCTGGCATTAAAGCTGAGAGTAAGTTGTAATAAACAGTCATTTTTTAAAAGCTTCTGTCTCCATCTTTTCTGGATTAAACTGCGCCGTCTGTCTCCAATCTAAATGTTAAGTCAGATCGGCTACAACATGTCTGCAGAAGCCCCAAGTGGAGCTTGGGATACTGTCTGGGTTTGAAAATACTCCATTTGAAAATCCCACAAGGTTCGTAGCTCTTAAAGCAAAGCCCACCAGAGTGGCTGATAGACATCCTTCTTCTTCCTGCGGGCTTTTGGCTCACTGCTGAACTAGGATGCGGCAGAACATTTGACGATAGCCCATTATTTTTGAGAAGGCAGGGTGGCCGAGCAGAGGAGGCATGCAGCTGCAAGCTAGGAGGCCCAGTCCGAGCTACCAGCTCCATGACTCTGGACACGTTGTGTCCTTTCTCCTTTTATTGATGACAGGATGATAAAGTTTTTGCAACATCAATCATTTTAAAACAATGCAACCCATAAACCACACCAAACATCTTGCTTCCAACTACATCAACATTAGTGACTTTAGATGTATATCTGCTAAAAGCCCAACTTGACTGTGATGAAGTAGGCTCTATCAATCTGATACTCTTAGGAACAGCTACTTTAATGGGAAGGTTTCTGTATGTGCATTTACTTTTAATTCTAGCCATTATCAGAGCTTTACAAGAAGGTTGAAACTATCTTCTGTGCCACTAACAACTACAGATTAAGTTATTCAACAAAAATGGTGTTAAGTCCTGAAGCTCACATGGAAGGAAAGTTTTCTTTGGGGGACCTGGCTTTTTTTGATCTGTCAATATTCCAGCTGACTTTGGACACTTTATACCCCTCTGTGTCCAGGAGCGAAGTGCTGCTTGCTTGGCCCAGGCGATGGTGGAGATGTCCCTTGTGCCCTACTTACTTCAAACAGCCATCGCTGAAGAAAATGGAGAGGACTTGATGGGACTTTGAGAGCACCTGCAACTTTAAAAACTGATTTAGTGCTAGCACATATGTAACACTCCTGGATGTTTTTAATTCTGAGAAGTTGCTCAGACGGTCGTGCTTAGGCTGTCCACAGGAAAGCTTTATGTGGATAATTAAAATAGAGAGACAATCCTAAACACCCACCCTAAACAGCACAATGATCCTGCTTTGGCAAGACTGAACTATGTATTACCTAACCTCAGTGTCTATTGCCCATTTAGTACTTGGCACCCCAACATCCAAACCCACAACGAAGTAAATCCCAAGAGCCTAATTTTCCTGCCAGCTATTATTAAACCAGGCCCTGATCATTTCCCATATGATTTTTTTTTTTTCGCATAGGATGTAAAGTTCAGTTTCTACAAATGCTCATACAGATGACATCCTGGCTTGAACGCTTGCATGTTGCTGCTAGTAAAACCTGATGGCGTGAATATCAATAAAAAGTGGATACGAAGGAAGTGATTGCAGCTCAAGCAAATTCATGTAAAAATCTCCATGAATATTCATGACATTTTTGTTGCATTCAGCCACTGCCAGCATACTGGACTTCTCCCATCAGGAAGGTCAGTGTTGCAGCCCATCACAGGGTGGTGGGGAAGCTTCATGCTTCACACAGGGGTTATCCACCCTTCATGGCTAAATCCAGACACATGTAAACTTGCTCCAGGTGCTTTACAATGCTTAACACAGCCTGTAAACTTCCTAAACAGCCTCCTAAGGCCAAGAGGTGCCATTCAGTCATCCTCGATGTGACTTGCCCCTGCAGTCTCAAAACACAGGACAAACACCAACCCTTCCAAATGATTTCAGATCTGTTGACTCCTCTGCTATGGACCAAATGGGAAGAGGGGCACTTGTTGCTCCATCCACAGGTGACAGGAGACTTTTTGGAAAGACTTTGTGACTGTGAATATAAATTTGAGGTCTGCAGAAGTCTTTTTTCCCAGCTCAGCCAAATGGTGTTTTCTCCTGTGACCTGACTTTCTTGCAGAGATTTTACCTCTCCAAAACAGCTCAGGTTTGGAGAATCCCTGCTGCAGGACAGAGAGACTGGGTTCAGCCACATCCTCAGGGTGCTATTAAAATGCATGCCACTAATAATATTTTCTCTCATCAGCAAACGTTTTAACTAAATCCTTGGATATTTCTACCTTATTCATGGGACCCTTGTTGATTCCAAAGGAGAAAACCTGCTGCAGGCTAAGAACAGTTAAATTTCCTCCTGCCAGCCTGTCAGGATAACCTGAAATACCATCTCCAAAGAAAGATCTCCTTTGAGATAAAAAGTATTTACCTTCCCTAATAAAAGTGACAATAAAATATGTCTAAGCACACTGTAAAAATGAAATGGTCCATCCAGTACTTCACAGCTACCCCACTGCCAGGGCACTTGGTTTATTGGCTCTGCAAAGCTTTAGCGTAAAGGCTCTTAAAATTCAGTTACCTTGTGATCCTGCAAGATGCCAGGTCAATCCCCTGAAATGTATCTTTCACACTCCTCGTGAAAATTTGACTTGAGGAGGTTAATAAACCAGCCACTGTTGCAAGAAAGTGATGGTGTCTCTAGACAGCACCACCTCAACGCACTTCTCCTTGGTCACCAGGATCTCAGCACAAGATTTCAGCTCGGTCCCAAAGTGAGTGCTTGGCAATAATGACCATATCTCTGCTTTGGAGCTTGCTGTGGCTCAAACAGATCCACAAAAGCTTTATCACATTATTTCACAGGGACAGTGGGAAGCAGCAACCCACCCGGCAGATCTCCCTTTGCTCATGGACTAAGCAAAGAGAGGAAAGGGTCAGGCAGCCTCCGGAGTGCTCATAGGCTAGCTCCCAAAGCTGGGCATGCCGAAACAGTCCGTGACCTTTCCCAGGTACAAGGTGTCAGCAGCGTTCATCTATACCAGAGATTTAAATAGTCCTGACTTAGCGCAAGAGCACTGCTGCCCAACAAAAGATATTTATAGGAAGAGAGGCTCTAGCCTCTAAACCCAGGGGATTAAATCAAAGGCTCATCTATCAGGGCACCAGAAGAGCAGAGTGAGCAGCTCCTGCTCTCTGTCCTCCCCGCCAGTATTGCCCAGTGTAACTCCCGCGTGTTACCTCCGCTTCCCTATTCACACTGGAGCTAAAAGCAGAGTTTCAAGGCTGCTCACAGCCCTGAGCTGAACCACTTGAAGGCAGCTAGGAGGCTGCCCCACATTGCCCCTTTTCAGGGAACAATCCCAGCCTTTTCCCCATCTTCCATTGCTGACATTTTTATTAATCCCTCCAACTTCACCAGGCACTGTAACTGACCTTAAATTTGCTCTGAAATCCGCTGGAGCCTTTTTCCAGCCTCTTTCGTAGGACATGATAAACTTCTGCTAGTAAAACTGAATGCAAATGGCTTCAGTCTGACCTGATGTAGCTCTTCTGGGATTGGTCTGACTTGGCCAAAGAAAAGACAAATATTCACTCCGCACACAAAACAAGACAAAGCTGCAAAAAGTTGTTCGACAGCTTTTTGTCATACAGAGGCACTTTCAGAGTTGTCAGGACATGAAAGAAAGCACTATTAAATAATATTTGACTTGAGTATTATGTCACACGGAGTAAACATCATCTGTTGCCCTGATGGCTCACTTTGGGCTGGAAAACAACCGCCACTGCCAAGGCACCCAGGCAACTTTCTAAAACAGGCTCTTGCCCAAATGCTTGGAACAGAGTTTTTACTGCTCTGTGCTCCAGCTGAGCCCTTTGCAGAGCAAACCTCCGGACGGCTGTCAGCCCCTTGGCCACGGACATGACGCAGAGGACTTCTGAGCAGCCTCAACTCCCATTGGGCTCAGCAGGAAGAGCAGAGCCACGTCTCAGCTCTGCTGCTCTGAACTCCAGACTTGGCCATCGGATGGCCCTCAGGAGCACATCCCCACATCCCCCCGCTGAGAAGAGACAGGCTCTCCCCCTGTCTTGCCTTTCCAGGCAAAGCTGGGCAAACCCTCTTGTTGTCCTTGCAGAGAGCAAGGGGCTGGTGGGCTTTCTGAGGCACTGCCCCACAGTCTTCTCTCCCTCTCTCCCACTCCAGCCCTGTTGGCCTCACTGGGATGGCAGTAAGGGCTGACCTTCTCCATAGGCTCCTTGGGAAGGTTTCACGACCCCAAAAGGCAGATTGACTTCAAAGCTGGGAGCTTGATTTCCAGTTATGGGACAAGTCCAACTGGTTGCTTGGATGGAAAACTGGTTGCTGGCTCTTTCCTCACTAACAGCACAAAGACAGGATGTGAATGTATGGATGCACGGATGGTCTTTATGGCTATGCTTCCTGGCATGCCCTTGAGCAAATTAGCACCTAGACGATATGGTAAGCACCACAGCCACCCAAGGAGAACATGAATCATTACAAATAATAACAGCACCTTCAAATCAGTGACTGAGGGGTTAATTATCAAACCGCTAGGGCAGGACGCATGAAGCACACCAGGAAAAATCAGTTTTCTTGGAAACATAACAGCAAAGTGCTGCTGAAATGACCTGGCCCTGGGGAGGTTTTGCACACGTAATCGCCCTCCTGCTTTGAGACGTTAAAGCCTTGGGACGTGAGTAGTTCCCCCCTCCAGAAATCTCTGCGCTCTGGGAAATTCACATTGGTCAGTGAAGCTGTTAAACAGTCTGAGCTGAGTCCGAGACAATGGGGTTGACTTGGGAATTACTATGATTTTTACAGTGCTAAGTTTGATAGATTACCAAGATTTATTCTGTTTGTTTTTTCAAGGAAAACACTTTATGGAACCCAAAAATATTTTGCTAACAAAAATAAAAAAGCCATTTACTGAAAGCTTTGTTAGCTACCACTTAGAGAAATGTTACTAAGCACAGTGTTTAAATTGGGATTAGAGACATGGACATTAAATACCAAGAGGCAACACAACCTCTTGCTTGGGAAGTCCCTAAGCCATAGACTGCCAGGAGTCAAAATGATGCCGAGGGAGGTATTATGACACATTTGCCTTTTTCTTAGACCTTTTTCCTTGGCATCTGTTTCTCGCTGTAGTCTGAGAGATGAGGCAGAGAAACTTTGCTCGGACCCATGTGAACTGTCCTTAGCTATGAAACTACACAAATACTTGCCACAATACAGGAGTCTGTTTTGTGGTCGGATTGCAAATGTCTCCTGGAGATACCGGGGCTTTTGCCTTTGGATTGAATACAAGGGCCTGGTGGCGATTTACAAATAAATGTCTAAAAGATAAACACAGGAGGTTTTTAAACAAAGAGATGTTCTTGCAGGAAACGAAGGAAAAGCAAATGTGAGCTAATCAGGGCAAAGGCAGAACAAACTAGAGTTCATGGCCAAAAACCCCCTAAATTCATTGCCACAAAAGATAAAAATTGAATGAATAATGAGTAACTGTCACAGCAGGAGGAAAACTCAGTAAAAACCGCAGAGGTCTTTTCACCAAACACATCTTTTCTACAGGAGAAAAAAGGGAAAAATACAAGAAATACAATTCTCCTTCAATTGCTTAGCCAATTTTCTCTTGGTGTCCTGTATAATAAATGCCATTTAACACTTTGGGAATACAAAGGGAGAATTGTGTATGGGACCTGACAAACACGTGACAGACATTAGTAATGGAAATTCAAGTCTTCCCGGCAAGGCAGACGCACCCCAGGAGGAGGCCGTGCTCTTACTAACAGGGAAAGGGAGAGAAGGAAACCAGAAAGACAAGCAGAGGAAGCCATCAGTAAAGTCAAGGGACAAAAAGAGTCTCTCAGGTTAGGCCTAGCCCACACTCCTTGGTGTCTCTGCGCCGGTCCAAAGGGGACTGGGTAGTCTGAGCATTTCTTCTGGAAGTGCTTTGATAGGACATGTTGGCATTACACGGCTTTTTGGAGGGTCTCTAGCAGTCGGGGCTCAGCCCCCGTAGGTGTCCCTGCCGGCTGCCTTATGCTCTCAGCAGGTTTTCCAAAAAAATGAGTTTCTTGCAGGAAGTGGGGAGAAGCAAGCGAGCGCTAACCCCGACAGCAATGGACCGAGCCAGGTGCCGCTGCCAAGCAAAAGCAAGAGCCAGCTGAGCAAACTGCCCTTACGCCAGTGCTGCCTCGGCCACGGTGGTGATACGGTGGAAAATGATGCAGAAAACCACAGGCCTAAAGAAATCCTTCCCCATTTATACATTTTCGCTGTCTCTTCTGCAGGCTAAATGATTTACCCAGGTTTATTTTACGTAGCACTTTTCGATCGTTAAAGCTGTTGGACACTTTCTATGACAAGACACTGGTTTTTTTCAGTTGCTATTGCCAAAATTCAGCCATTGGGGCTGAAGTTTTCCAAGCTGAGTGTCTGCCTCTGTCTACATTTTGGGGGGTACGGGGGGTGGGGGACACCTCTTGAAATATGTCAAGTATTTCAAAGAACAAGCTCATGGAAAACAGGGTTGTTTGTGTATGTTTTAGAAAAAAAAACTTCACTGTTTCATGGAGAAACTCTTAACATTTCCATGCAAAAGAGCAAAAATGTGAAGTTTGCTGGAAGATAGAGGAGTTTGTGACACTCCCCCCACCATAAAACGGCAATAACAATCTCATGGAGCAACCCTTAAATTTTTGCTGGCCAGAGCAATTTCAGTTTCTTGCAGCGTGCCCGCCTGCATGCAGCATTGCATGCCCGTCTGCAAGGCTGTTTTGCTGATGTATGGCCAGGGAACAGGCTTTTTCACAACGCAAATGCAACGCAATAAAGGCTGGAGAGCTGCTGTGGAGGCATTTTCAGGCAGACGAGTTCAAGATGCAGCTGCAATTACATCATTCATTAATTTGTGGTAGAGACAAGTATCCCATAACTCAAAACCAAGAGCGACTTCTAGTGCTTTGACACTAGAGATTAAACAGAAATAAACACATGAGTATCGGTAAAAGTGACTGCAAAATACCAGGAGGAGTAAGTGGTTAAGAAGAGATAAAAATCAAACAGTTTTGTTAGCCCATATTAAGGATTTAACTGGAGGGAGGAAAAGGGGATATAGAGAGCAATGACAAATTGACAAGTTCTTCAGTGTTTATGAATAAAGGATGTATCTAAAAGAATAAAGAGCATTTTTAAAGAGGGGAGGTGTAGGCAGGAATATAGTCATGTGTAGTCCGTTAAGCTGAGTGTACTGCATTTTAGACATGCCTATCTTGAAAAATGCCTCTCTGGTACCTCGTACCAGGACATCTTGTTAAACCTAACTGATCAGTTAATACCTCGCTGTCCAAACCACAGTTTAACAGATGATGATGTTTCCACTAGACTCAGTAGCTGTCTCTCAGGCACTCACATATCAGTAATTAAATCTTACAGCTTTCTAAATATTTAAAAAGAAATACACAGGAATGGCCCATAAACAAGGACAGTAGCATTAGGTACATTCTTTTGATGCTTTATGCCTGTTTGGGAACAGTTACGTGCTGGGTTTGCCACGCACTCAAAAAAGGGATCAGATCCTATGCAAAGCAGTGCCAAGTCCCTCATTTGTTCTTTGCAGCCCCAGGATTCAAGACTATCTGAAAAAAAAAAAAAATGCAGATGCAAGAAAATCAGGTTTTGTCACTGAGCAACTAAATAGCCTAAAAATACCTCTGTACCTTGAACCAAAAGGAGTGTTTCAGAAAAATACCCCTCTTTCCTCCCTACCCTTTGAAAAACTTCTTAAGTCACCAACCCATAAAATTATTTTGCCTGACTCAAAGTAAAATAGATTATTTCACATTTGGGTTACTTAGACTTTTTTTTTTTTTTTTTTTAACTTTTCTCTTTTTTCTTTTAATGTTGGCCTCAAATATTGTTTCCAAATCAGTCACATCTGAAAGATGACAAAATAAAGCCTGGCTGTTTTTAAAAAGCTTTAGTAGAAAAACTAAAGATTTCACAAATTCAGCCTCATTTCATAAAGAGCTCCAGTCCCTCCAGAACTTTTTTTTTTTTAAAGAAAGTATCCTTCCCTTCAAAAGATTCATCTGCTGCTTTTCAGCATGTTACATGCAACATGATAACAATGAGAATCAGAGAAGATGCTAAGACACATCAGTGCAGTCTGTCTTGTGTCTGCAGGATTGTATCTTCTCCCTGAAGGACACTGCTAGCAAAGAAGTACCCACATGGTTGGCATGTGAGTCACAGTCAGCTTGGACATCCCAGCAGCAATTTTCCCTAATCAGGAAAGCACTTACCTGTAAGAAGCACACGCTTAAGAAAACCCAAGATCTTTGCTATGCAGCAACCATTTTGCTTTAGCAGTAACAGCTCATATATTTTGCCCAAGTAGTTGATGCAAAGTGATGAGCAGGTAGTCTGCTCAGTGATTTGGGGCTCGTGATTAGAAGCGCAAAATGGGAAAAGGTGCGATAGCAAAGTATTTTGTGTTCATTGTTCCGAGGTAGGCTTTGATCCAGAGAAGTGTATAAACGCTTGAGGAGTCTCACTGAGCAAATTGGGAATATTCGCGTGACTAAACTTCTGGAAGTTTTCCTTGAATCTTAAAGAAATCCAAAAGAAGCAACTGTTTTATAAGAGATCCATTGCTTGCAGCATTGTGGGCTTCATGCTCTGAAGTGCCCAGAAAGAAACAGGTTAGGGAGGGGACAGGGATGGTTCCAAGGACCATTCTTAAAGGAAACATTAAAAATATGGCTAGCACATGAAAAAAATTGGAAACTGCTTTCATAAAAAAGGTTTTGTTCTATCTGTTCAAGTGAAGGTATTTATGGTGTCTGCTGTGTCATTCCAGATTTGTGATGGTCCATTAAATATCCACCTGGATATTGCATCATTTAACTACTGGAATGCGTAAGCATTTCTGCTGCTAGTGAAAGAGCAACTATTAGCTGTTTAGGGCATAAGTGCTGTGCGATACTTTAACAAATAAATCAGAAAGTGGAGTAGATAATACAACTGTGTTCAGCTGTGGTAGACTGACAGTTATGTGTATTTATTTATTTTTTTAAACTGATCAGGACAAGAATGTGAGTAGCAGCTGTATATATTATTCCTGGCCTTCCCTTGAGTTTGCTAATTTTCTCTGGGTGTCAGCAGCATTTTGGAGATCCATCTGAGGAGGTCGCTTCAAGCTAGACACTACGCAAACACCATCAGAAGACTGTCCCTGCCTTGACAGCTTCACATACCAACTGAATTGGGCAGATGCTAGTTATGGGGGAAGAAGAAGAAAAAAACAAAACAAAAACAAAAAACAACACAACCCAAACAAACAAGCAACTCAAGATCTTACTTTGAAAACATGCCCCAGGCTTTGTGTATCTGGAGTTTAAGCAATCACCCTGCAAGGCGGCTCTGATCTGTTGAGATCTGGAACAAGATTCCAAATCTGGGCCTTAAATTCTGCTTTTGTGCATGAAATGTCCGCTCACACACACAAGAAAACCCAACACCATTCCGACAACTATAATGCCTCAGAGACGTTGCTGGCCTTTGGTTGTGCTTTTCAGACCTGTGCCTCTTGCACTGGTCTAGCTGTTTCACACTTGCATTGAAGAACCGTCCACCTGTTTCACATGTGCCTGGTTATGCACGTTGTCCTCCAAGGGGGATTTCCAGGGACACATAACACTTCTACAAACACCAGTGCAGTATTTAAAGCAGAAATGCAAATCGCAGTTACATAAGGCACTGAAATAGATACTTCCCTAAAAGAAAGGGTCTAACGACATGCTTGATGACTAGAGAGGTGGTCCTGGTCTAACCAAGATTTAAAAAGACTTTAATCCCTCATTCTGAACTGATAGAAACAAGGTAATGCTGTAGTAGGACCACAGTTTGATATTGGCACATTATTTACAAATCAAACCAGCAGGAACAGTGCTAGAAAGGGCTGACCCTGGATCCGTAGTCCCAGCACAACCCCTGGGAACAGCATTTACTGATGGGAGGGGAGTATTTGCCAAATTGAGGTGTTTAAAACATACATATTTCATTCCTATCCTGAATGGGGAGGAAGGGAGGATGGAAAGAAATGTAAACCATCTCTAAAATCAAAATTTAGCTGTAGAGCATTACTAGGAAACAAGAGGTTTCAGTGGCATGGAGTTAGGCAGCTTGGAGGGAAGCTGGGCACAGATTTTGGAGCTGTTTCTCCTCTGGCCACCTGTGAGGTGGGACATTCACGAGTGCTTTCCTTGAAGGCCAGGAAGCCCTGCAGCCTTTAGCCATGGCACACGGCATCTAGCAGAGTTCCCTAGGGCTGGGGATATTGGAAGTATGTCAAAAAGGTCAGAAGATCTGGCAGGTCTCTGCCCAAATGACATCAGTTTTGGAAGAACTTCGTAGGAATCAAAACCATGCTGCGGGAAAGCTAACATCTACAGATCAGCAACTGCAGAGGACGGAGAAACGCCTTACGCAGGAGGGTTTCCTGCTTGCTTTGCAAGTAACCCACTGCACGCAGGCCCCACAGATGCCAATGTAACGTCACTGGAGCCACGGCAGCAGTCTGCAGAAGTGCAGTTAGTCACAAATAGGACGTTCTTTCCTCCCGAGGGCTTACAGAGAAGTCAACAGGAATTTTTTTCATCCTTCAGATGGATCAAATCCTAAATCTGCCTTGTTTTCTCTGATAAGCCATTCAAGCTGGAGGCCTCCACCCTGCTCCTCAGATACCAGCAGTATAGGGGAAAGGAGAGGAGCAGCAAACAGGCAGAGGAAGGAAACAAAACAAGATAGAGTTCCCTCGCAGAGCTGAGCAATTTTATCAGCAATTTCAAAGCTGCACTCCCATTCCCAAGCCCAGAGGAACCAGCTACTCACAGTTTACCGAAAACTGCAACAACAGAGGAGTGAAGCAACTCTTATTGTTTTGGGCCATATGGACAGAAAGCCTACATCAAGAACAAACATATTTCACATAAACTCATCCTCAAGACAGGCTCTAGGTCTAGAAGACAGCAAGTCCTAAGGTAAGCTCAGCAGTGCTCACCTTTACAGGAGGGAAATTCCTTTTTCTTGGCATTTTGCATCTCTTTTTGTCTCAGCTGCAGACATGAGGAGAGCAAAACATGCACTTGGTTTCCCAGGATGTCAGCTGGAGGAGAAGGAGAATTTGCAAGCTGAGGTTGGATTTACGCTGCCACGGTGTTCTGGAGAACGCTCTCCAATGCCACGCAACACAAAACCTGCAGCTCACTACGACCAAAGAGCGCTGAGCTCCTTTTGAAATGGATACTAATACACTGAAAAGGAAAGCCTTGGTGGAACGAACAAACAGTCTGAAGACACGAGACCAGAAACCAGCAAACAAGCAGTATTACAAAAAAAAGTGATGTATTCAAAAATCACATCATGAACAAAACTGTTGTCTCACTACTGCTTTGTCCACGAGACCATACTACCTTACCTTATTCAACAACCATGGAAGCCCAGAGGGTTCTTCCATCGGTTATCCCTTTATTTTAAGTACAGCAAGGGTCCATGTGGCCAGCCATTACAGAGAAAATGGGAACTTCGGCAGCAGGACCCATTATAAAGCAACCTGTCCCGAGAGCTAAACCTCAGCATACAGTGACAGGTGAAAGTCAGGCTGAGATTTGCTTTGCCTCTTCCCCAGAGCAATATCTGACTCTTAACAGCTGCCTACTTTACGGCTGTCTTTTTTTCTTACTTTATTCCCCCCTACCCACCCCCAAAAAAGGGGAAAAAAGAATGGCTAAAATTTATGGCTAGAAAAAACTGATTACTGTTGGCAAGTTAACTGAAGGGATCAATTGTTCCATACGGCAAAAGCCAAAGAACTCAGGCCTCTATTCACAAGGGAAGACTGATGTGCTAAAGGGCATGGAAATGCCACTTTTATTGTGTGGTGGAGAATTTTCACATTCGAATCCAAATTCCGTAAGAAAGCGTGGTATGCAAGAGCCCCAGACGGCATGTGAGAGCAGAAAGCCTGTGCGCGAGGAAAGCACAATACCCTGAGCACAAAGGTTCTGTGTTCGTGTCCTCCCGCCACAAAGTCAGGCTTTCACACAGGCGGGGAATTACGTACAATGTGCCTGCGAGTCAACACCAAACGTGCTCCACGAGACAGGCAAAGCAGGAGCAACATTCTGCCCTTCCCTGCCTGAACGCGGACCATTAGCAGGCCCGTTGTCGGCCACGACACGAGAAAGCTTGGCAAAACACACGAGACTCCGTGTTTTAAGGGGCGGGGGGGAATCCTGCATACCTCTGTGCTTCAGGAAAAGGAGTAGCGATTCCCGAAGGGAGGCAGCAGGGACCACACGCACACAGCAAGGAACAGGGCTTCTAGGGTGAGCACAGATATCGGTTGTGGCATGTTGGGGGAAGTCATCAGAGGTAGGACTCTGAGAAACAGGAGACCCTTGGTTCGAGGGCAGACGAGCACAATGTTTATCTATTTGTGCAGTAGGGCATGCTGATAGAGCAGTTAAGCACGATGGATCTGAAGAAGCCAATTCAAGCCTGATTTTTGGATGCGCAAAGACCGTTCCCGATGGGGAAGCAGAGGGTTCCAGGCACGATGCTACCCCGGCAAGCCGCTGGCTGTGCGGTTAGCACGTCTTTGCCATCTTGGCCCCACGTGTCACTCAGGCCGAAGGAAGAGCCCTCGCTCAGGGAACTGCCCCGAAATCATGAATCTCTTGGTGCTAGATGCTACATAAAAAATAGGAAAAGATGATTCCTGTTCAACACTGGTGACAGCTATTACTTAATAAAAGATTAGATGCTTTTAGCTAGACAGCTGTACAACAGCAGGGACCCAGATAAGAATTTTGCTTCACAGTTTTTCAAGCAGACTATGGGAGTTGCACCCAAGTTTAATAGACTTCCAATGAGAGCTAGGTACCCAACTCCCTGAAAGGCCCTGGAAACACCAGCCCTTACTCAATTAAGTGGAAAATTTTTTTTCCAGAACAGCCAAGTACAAATGCTTAAGCTAACTCTAGTGTCAAGATTTCCCAGGTTTTGTTTCAGGATCCTGTGTCTCTGGGCATCTAAAACTCAGGACACGCAAACGTTTGTGCATTTAGAATGAGGCTCATGGCTAAATTTGGACATAGGTTTGTGAATCAGAGAGGAGAAAAAAAGGAACTAGGGATGACTTTAATCTGTGCTAACGCAGAACCAAAGATTAGTGTTACCAGAACAACTCCCCATCTGGGAATTGTACTGTGGAAGTGCACGGTATCGATAGCTCTCTGGAAAGCTGACAGCACAGATGTACTGCAGCTTAGCGTGTGACTAATTTTAACAAGCTGCTTGCACAGTTACAAAAGGCAGATCTGTTGGCATTTTTACTTTCAACCACCTGGTCTTGACAAACATTTTCTGTAAATAGCACATATGTCATAAGGCTGGACTTGAGACGTGCAAGGGAGGAAGGAGTTTAAAGCCCAACGATCAAGGCAGCGGCTGAAAGCAATGAGGGCTAAGATGTCCCAGAAAACAGTGTAGCAGTAGCACTGTCGGCATAAGCAATAGCACTCAAAGGACAGAGAAGGCCACAGTCACAGGGAGAGGTGGCACCTTTATAAAGATCAGCTGATGCACTTGGACAGGGCTACTGCTTGTGATGGACACAGTGTCATCTTCAGGCCTGAAATGGAGCAGGAAACCTCACAGCACACCAACACAAGCCGTTCATGGATTCCTCTCCCCATGAGGTCCCTGTTAACCCGTGCCTACTAAATGCCTGAAAAAGAGCCAAAACTCGAGAGAAGAAACCTCTGAGAAGACATAGATTTGATCCTTTGAAAGAGAATTTGTTGAACAGTTATTATAAAAGGTTTCCATTTAAAGTATCGCCCTCTGTGTTGAGGACACCAGGGGAGGAAATGGCTACTGAGATGCAGTGCATTCAGAGTTATCCCTGAATCTATCCAAATTCTCAAGTCAAATGCTACTGGGCTCCCTCAGGCAAGGCTGCTTTTTGTCACAAGATCCAGAGCACATGCTACTCTGAGGGACCTAAATGTGCAAAAATGACCTCCACGGCCCCCTTCCTTCTCATCCCATGGTAACATCTACCCCCAAAATTCAGGGAGTAAGGCTGATGTGACTTAGCATTAGAAATGAACATAGATAAATACAAAAAAGGGTGACTAAGTATCAAAGAAGATAACAAAGGAGATGTTAACACAGTCTCCATCCCCTGACATCTTCACTTGCAGGCTGTTTTGGAATAAGTTACTGGGCTCATGGCCAGGGTGACCGGGTAAAGCCCATGATTCATGAAATGTAGAAGTTCCAGTTGTTGATCTTGTGATACCCTCTGCTCTTAAAAATAATCCAGTCATCCCCAGAAGTTTCTTCGGATTTCCTAGAGCCTGGCACAAAAGAGATGAAGTTCAGGAGAACAGAAGAGTATAATGTCAAACTGGTGCAGCCCTGCAGTGACTCAACTAATTCATAGGTCTCTTTTTGCAAGAGATGAGGGACTGCTGAAAAGCTGGTTATCATTGCTCAGATGAGGAAAGGGAGGGGGACATCAAGTGGTGCAGAAATTACAGTAGTGAAATCAGGTTTTCTCCCTTGTAGGACAATGAAGTTGGTTCTTCTGCGCGAGTTCAGAATTACCTTAGCTTTGGGTCGGGAAAGATGGGGGTGGAGAAGTGGGACAGTCCCGGAAATTTGCAGAGCCTTTCTCCTGTCGAAACATGGCCTGGTTTGTAAAGCCGAACTGTTGCTCCAGCTCATTTTCAAGCTATGCTAGGGCCATTTTCAGACTTCAGAATAAACCAAAAAGTAAAACAAAAACAATAATCCAATTACATTTCAGATCAGCTGAAATGCTGGGTCTCTCCTCCCCAGATGTTGTTTCATATTTTTACTGCAGTATTACCAAAATAGCTCTCCAATGACCTATTATATAATAAAAGCTTATAGTCAAAACCAGACCATTACAAAATCTCTGCAGTAAGGCCTCACCCCCAAAAAGGGTCAATCAAGAGTTTCAATGGTTTGCAAAACGCACTTTCAATTGCCTATGCAACACGCAAACTCTTCACATCTTGCTTTAAATTAGTCGTGGGACAGCAGAGAGGAATGAAAAGGATTTGAAAAGACAGAGACTGAGGAACAAATGATAATTTATGTCTTCCAGAAAATGCAAGTCAAACCTTGCCTGTTCTGGCCCTACAGCACTCCTGATGGGAACAGGATATGTGTTTAGCATATCTCCAAGGTATTCTCATATGAACATGACAACCGGGTGCCTACTGTGAGGACAGCTATAACAAATCACCCGCATTCTTTCCAAGCCAACGCTGCAATTGTTCTTCTTGCCGGATCATCTGGCTTCAGTGTGGGCTCCCTTCAAATTCTAACACGGAAAGTATTTCCAATAGTTGACAGATGTCTTTCCTCGCTTTACACTCCTTTCTTACCCTCTTCGAAGTTAGCTTTACAGGAAATACCGAGTTAATTGGAAAGATTAGGGAAGGTCTCCTACAGCTATTAGGAGAGAAATCGGTAGCAGACAGAACACAGTTAAAAAAAAAAAAAAAAGAAAAACAAAAAATCCCACTCCTTTTAAACGTTAATACTAAAATAAAATGTTAAGATTAACATCTAGAGGGAGAAATTACTCTAAAATTATGTTGGGTGTTTGTTATCACTCAGCACAAGGCAAAAGGTTCATACACTATTTTCTCTCTCTCATACAGGGAAATTAATTTTAAACCAATAGTTTAATTCCTTGCCCAAGTATAGAAGACATTTTCCATGAAGCAAACATTTGTAAACAGTTACTAGAAAACCAATTTGCTCATGCTGCACAGTATCACAACATGCAGTCAAGCTTGTTAGTTCATCCCCCACACAGATGTCAGGGTTTTTGGGGGTATTAATTTATCTCCTGTGGAAGATGCAGCATTCATTCTAAGCAGCAAAAAGAACTGAAAGAAGTGCACAGAGGAATTCTTAGAGCTTGTAGGTAATGAAAATTTCTATAGAAATCATCTCCAATCAGCTCATTGCAATCAGATAGAGTCAGGGTCTAATGCAAAGTTTTCTAAAGAGCAAAGAATACTCTCAGCAAGGTGAGCATCGGTGGAATCCATTTCCTCTCCCCCATTTCAAAGACAAAAATGAATATCCTCACACTGGTAGCGGTTTGGTCTGGAGTATGATCTGCTTTGACTTACAAAGTTTACACACCATATCCAAGTGTGAGCTGTCAGTGGTTCCAAAGAATTTTCTCTCACACAAAGAAAAATCTGTCCTAATTATTTTCCTAAATGGACTGGGACAATCTAAGCTGTTTGGACAGCAGAAGCCTACAACCATAATGGAGGTATCTAAGCACACTGAACTAAATATATTACTTGCTGGTTTCATCACCTGTTGGTTTAATGCCTGCATCCTGCACCAACTCCTGAAAATAAAACAGGCCTGAGCTTGAGTACTCCCCTTCGGTAGTGCTGCTCTCTACAGTAAGACAACTATCATCCTGTTCAAAAAGAGATTTGTAATTAGAGGGAGAGAGGGGAAAAATGGACACCTCTAAGTTGCAGAGACCAGCTGCAAAACTCCTACGTGAGAAAAGAGTACCAAAGGAGCAAGCTTCCCATGAGCAATGCTGAACATACAGCATTCGGTTCCTTGAGACCCAGTACAAGAGAGCTCAAAGATCACACATGGCTAGGGCATAGATATATGAATAGATAATAATTAAAAGAAAAGGCTTTGTGTTTAAGACTGAATGAGGAAGCATAGAAAACTAGCAAAGATGTAGTAATTCAAGGTACAAGGCAGTGATAGTGACTGCAGGGCTCTACAGTATCTAGGCAGGAAATCGCTTCATTTAGCTGCAGTTCCCTGAGCTGTTGCCACCATTACAACCAGTGGGGGTAATTTGGGATAATTTTCAAGATCAGTATTATTTTGTCATGCCAGTCAGCATTTATCCTGCAGGTCAAAACTCAGCACTCATTTAAAAGAAGTTTTAAAGCATTACCTGCTCAGGCATCTGGAAACGCTTAGGCTTGTGAACCTGTTTGCTATTTATGTTGTTTAACTGTTCCCATGTCAAAGCACAGTGGAAAGTTGGGTGATGGAAAAGAAAACAGTAAAGTACAAGATCCACCGCCTTTCCCAAGGCAACGGGATGTTAAAAATCCACTGGCAGTTCTGTCTGTTCTTCAGTTTTTCCTTAACTCATGTGAAGATGGCAGTCATGAGAGTCTTGGGGAGCAAGTTGCAGGGCAAGAGAAAGAAAATGATAAATAGCCATGATTTCAGATAAGGAGAATCTCTAATAACATCAGGATGAAGACTGCCAAATTCGGATGGAGAACAGGAGCCTCCAGAAGGCAATCTGCAAGGAACAAGACCTTAATGAAGGATGCCTCAGCCAAGGGCACTGAGCAGATGGGATCTAGTGAGGAAGGGCCTTCTGCCAGGAGCTGTAAGTCTGAAGAAAGCCCTGGAAGGAAGGTGAACCCTCATGGTGGGCTATGAGAATTGCCATGGAGAGCTGCAAGGATGGTTTGTTAGCACTACTGAACTTCCAAAAGGAAGCCAAATGCCTGGCAAGTCATAACAAAGCTACCCATGACATATCCTGCATAATTCTGACTTAAAGTTCAATACATTTTGTTAATAGATCATACCTCCACATGCCACATGTGGTGGCTGGCAGAGGGAAAGAGATAAATTACAGCAGAAGGTAGGCTGTGTTGTGTAAAAGCTCCTGAAGAGCAGCACTCCAGAGGCAGACCTATCAACTTACGCAAACAAAGTGATAGCAATCAAGGTTCAGCACTGATAAAGGCAAAGCTGTGCAAGCTGGAAAGTACTCACGTTACTGCACCAGTGCAGAAAGGAACCGATACCGTTAATGCAGAAGGGACAGGGGAGACCTCAGCTGAACATACAGACACGGTGAACAACACACACAAGTGAAACCCCATCAAGGGGAGCAATACAGAGATAAGCAGGGACCTGCCATTCCACTACAGGATACTCCATCCCTGGAGGATGCAGGGCAAGGAGGAGTGCAGAGAAGCTGAACAAACATTGAGGCAAGAAAATAGTTCTTATCTGAAGAGCTACTACAAGTTACTTTAACAGAAAACAAAAAGAAGGAGGCAAAGGAATCCACTTTCTATTATTTAAAGAAAGCCAATGAGGAGTTTCTCTTTAACTTGTCCCATCACTCAAGGACTATTAGAGCCTGACCATTCAAGCAGACAGTTTCATGCAAGCTCATCATTAGGACGCGGATACCACTGCCATAAGATATCACTGAAACTGAAGCCCCTCCTAGTTTCAGGAGGCAACTGGAGGTGAGGTGTGTACGAATATCTTGAATCAACACTCAGACCCCAGGCTGAACACACATGTATTGTCCGAGACTCTTTCCTCTCTCTTGCCTTTTAGATGCCAACACAGAAGCCAAGGACTGTCCTGTCATTACTCCCTCTGGAAATGGACAGGGATAAAAGGTCCTTTGCTCTAGCACTGCCCAGCAAGCAAGCCTGGCTCACCAGGGTTTACCAGTTTCAACCAATAAAGGCAGGTAGTGCATGTGTGCTCCATTCACACACCTAGTCCACAGGGCCACCCCTGAATGCATAAGCTGAACCTCAATGAACTGCATACAGGAGAAGGAAAAATCCTGCCTTTTGGGGTCATCATTCCCCCAAAACAGTGGTGCAGATCAGCAAGGCACCAGGTGGAGATCCCAACCAGAGCTGCCTGCCAGGGTGGAAACCAGGCATAGGCAGGGAACAAAGAGGTCATGGGCTTTATGAGAAGCCACACTACAACCAGCCAAACTGCCCTCGTGGACAGCTCCTCCCCAGGTCAAGGACACACCAGGCAGCACCACTGGCACAGCAGGCAGCAGATGCCTTGGTGACACACACTGCTGCTGTTCAGTAACGTGAGGAGTGACATCTGCCAGCTCCCAAAGCCAACAAATTCCTGAACCAGCAGCAGGAAAACAAATAAATACAACAATGACTTGCCCCAACAGCAGCTTGGAGCAGGAGTCCCAGCTTGTTTGAAGTATCAATAAATTGTTCTTCGGAAGAGCATGAAACACGGTTTATCTGCTCCGAGAAACACCCACACAACTATTTGGGGCACATATTTCTCCTTTGCTCTGCAGTTATCTTAAGACTTCGTCCTGTTCCCATCCCAAGCACGCAGCGGTGTTCCCCTGCCAGCCTGTGCAGCACCGCCACTCTGGGTGCCACACCGCCCCCGCCAGCTCTCTGGCCAAGGCACACGTCATCCTGCCTAAAGCCCTTTCACTTCAAAACCTCGCTTACCCCTGCAGCCCTCACCAGTGCTCCTCTTTGGTCTGGTGGCTACATGGTCGCCTTGCCCTGCCACAGACCAAGAATTGGGCACTGGATTTAGTCACGGGTTGGCAGGGCTTGTTATTCAACACCTTTATCCAGCATCACCGCATACCCACATCGGGACAATATTCTGGCCTGCAAATGGATGCAAGGTGCAGCCAAGGCCCAAAAAGTCTTGCAACAGGCTGCCCTCCATATCATGACACCAAGCTCCATAAATCACCAGGCCACAGCCTGGTACAAGTCTCTTCTTACCAGTACCATAATACAAGGACTTCTTTCCAAGGGAAGCAGAAACACTGTGAATTCTGCCACAATATGTTTTCTGGAACTGCCAGCCATCAGAAACATACTCCGGAATACTTCTGGAAAGATATTAAGATAGTAAGCACATTTACAGAAAAATCTCACCATGAACAAAAGAGTGCAGGATCTGTGAAGATGGAGCACAGCTTGCTCCTCGAGTTTTGGGAGATAAGGGCCACACCAGGGCAAGAGCATTTTTATGTGCCCCAAGGCACTCAAAGTCTTTGGTAAGTGTGGCCCTCTCTTCTCCATGGGGTCAATGGGCCACAAATTCATCATTCAGATGATTCTTAAAAACCTTTCCATTTTCATCCTTTAACACACATTATAACATAACTCAAATTTCTAATGCGAAGGTCACAGTTTTCTAGCTTCACTCCCCTCCAGCCCTTCACAGGATGGTTGTTAAGCCCACAGTTTGAGAGCTCCCCCAGCCTCATTTGTTTTACAAGCACTTTCAAGGATCAGATACTAGGGAGTCCAAAACGTTCCTCTAGAAGCATCTCAGAAAGCCAGTTCTGCCACATCAGCCAGGCATGACTCTGCTTCCCAGCACTTTGCTACCCAGAGAGAGGGCATTGCTCGCTGGCACGGCTGCACGTGACAGCAACATGGGACTGCCTTTCAACCTGGACAAGATCTCAGTGAGGAGGATCCTCAGTCTGCTTCTTGCTCTGTCCTCCCACTGATTCATACACACAAACCAACTTTCAGGCTATGCTTTGCCAATTCTTCATCATTTTTCTTCACCAGGTTCTTTTCCTAACATTCTGCCAAGCCTTACACTCAAATCTCGGTTTTCATTTGGATCCTTTGAATTCATTTGAAAACACCTTGTAATTATCACTGTTATCTAGTTCTTCAAGAGAAAGAAATGCCCCATGGTCTTTAAGTCAGCTCAGATTGGTGACCTGACATTAAATACATTCAGCTGAAAGCCATTAGCAATTATTCAATTGCCTTTGCTGTAAAATGGTTTAAATTACTCAATTTCAGTCTGTTATTTGAAGAAAAAATATCAATTAAACTTTCAGATTTAGAGGACTTACATTTATATGTTAAAGATATTTAACAGCATTTTGATTCTAAATTTTTTCCGCTGGCATCAAGCAGAGGCCTTATTCAAGGTGCAACTTTCCTGCAGGCAAGTCACATCCAGCAGCTAGTATCGCACTTACCCCCTATTTTACAGAACTACTTTAGCTTAGTCATGTAATAAGAGCCTTATCTAATGCCACTTGAAAGGAAATAAAAAGATTTCCGATCCAGAGCTGGATTAAGGCCTAAACATTTTGCACTGATGTTTTCTACTGCATGGTTTGCTCTGATGAAAAGAACAAAAAAGAATCAAAAGAATAATCCGATGGTAGCGCTGACAAGAGCCCTATTCTCTGCGCAGGATGGGAGCACGGTATGGGTCATATGCTGTGTGAAGGGAAGGGAGCGAACAGCGCTACATGGCACGGAGGAATATGAAAGAAAATCTTTTACTTTACACTCGGGGACCTCCTCCCTCACCCCCGGCTTCCCACCATCTATCATTTCTGAATTTCATTCAGTGAGACTAGCCCTTCCACATCACTGCTCTTTTATCCCCGCTGAATGGCCAGTATTCAGGCTTTTTTTCTCCTCCTGCAGTAGTTGGGTGCCTAAAGAGAACAGGTTCATGCAGCCAAAAACGTTGGTTTGCTTGATGTGCCGATACAAGGTCCCTGCTCGCATGGTGGGGGGGGGGGGAGCTTTCCCTCCTGCTCCGAGCCAGCCCTTTCCGACCACGTTGATTGAAATGAGCCATCAATCCTGCATCCTTCAGCCCGGGGGGGGAACATACCGCAGCAAATAGGAGCCCTTATGTGAGTCACAGATTTCTGAATACTCCCAGTCCTGGCTGCTGCCTTTCATCAGTGAATAGGGTGCGATTTTCCACCCTTCTGCTCAGAATCTGACCGTTCTTTAGTGATCGGAAAGTTGAAATGCTCAGATCCTGGTCATTAAAATCATCCAGTCACACACTGCACACCCATCTGGCACTGATCGCAATAAAGGGTGGCTGTAATTTTAATATAGTTAATTTGATTTCAGGAATTCCTTTTTAAAAATCCTTAAGTAATCATCAGCTGCATGAAATGAAAGGTCCTGCACACTTATTTCATCTCTATAATCCATAGGAACAGATATCTAAATTAGCCAAAAGAGGGAGCATTCCTTAAACGCTTCAAGACAGACTGACCCTCCCGGTGCATTCCTGCCATCTCCAGCCCAAAGCCGCTGAATTTGTGCAACAGAGGGAGCTGACAGAAAACTTAGAGCAAAACACTCTCTTGGTTATATATTCCATTTTGTTAATAGTGCAGGGCACCAGGTCATAGCCCTGCTTACAAGTGAAACCCTATCTAAAAGCCTCGGTAGGTGTGAGGAGGCAACAACTGGATGCAGGAGACACAGCACACATCTGACACCACGACGGAGACATCTAGATAGAAATTCATCCTTCGAGGACAGCTGTGGTCAAATACAGCTTGTGGGGCCACCAGGAAGCAACGCAGGGTGGATGTGGGGTAGGGGACGACTCCTTACATGAGGTTCCTGGCCACCTGCACCTCCTTTTGAAAAGCTGCTCCAAACCCACACTGCCTTGATACTGACTTTCCTCTGCATCCATCTTAAGTGTGGTCTGAAGGTGGGAATAGTCAGTACCCTGATACAGGTCCGGTGTATCTCTTTTGAAATTGAGGACTGAAAGATGATGCATGATGCCATTACTGATGCCGTGATGAGCCCATGAATGACACTACTGCAGAAAATCAGCGCTTAGCTAACAAGTGCCCATCTTCAGACACTGGGCTAAACCCATGCGTGGTTCCTAAGGGGCCCTGACCAAAAGACACGAAGTGATCAGGAGAGGGGAACAGACACTTGCAACATGCAAAACTCCCTCCCCCCGCCCCTCCCAAAACCCTGCCTGCCAGTTCCAGCCAGGAAATTTTCTTTGCAGTATTTTCTAAGGGCTGAGATTCGCTGCTGCAGAGGAGGCCAGCATGAAATCTCTGCACCACATTGGTGTCTTGGCAGCTTTATGATGTTTTACATCACTTTTGCAATGAACACCATAGCTATAAAAGCTGTAGTTTTCCTAAACCCCCAGAATCCATTTAATCAAAACAGTCAGGCGGCCACATCAGGGCATTGTGCAAGTGCAGGGCTGCTTCTCGGTCAGGCTGCTGGAAGAATTTGCTGAGAAGTCAAGATAAAATTTTCAGTTCCTTCTCCTCTCCCCAGTTATTATGTACTGTTAATATGTAATTTCAAGAAGTTAATTAATTCAATATCAGGAGATGAAAATGCATGCAGGATTTGTTTAACACGGCAAAACTACGAAAGGGAAATGCTGAACTGCTTTTACTGTTAAGCCAGAAACAGTTCATGCTCTTTGAAACTCCCTTCTCTTCTTCCACTGCAAGACAGTGCATTATAGAGGCGTAACCTTGCTGGAAATAGTTTGAACTGATTGAAACTGATTTTGCAGCCCCAAAGTGGAATTGCACAGCCCAAATACTTTATTTCTGTGCTAGTTTTTTAGCATACTTTGTTTTCTTCCCAAGGAACTGCTTGCACTCAAGACCCAGGCCTTGGCACTGGCACCAGGAGCCATACCTCATCCCCTTCCAAGACTGAAACTGGTAGGCAGGCAATACCGCCTTGTAAAACACAATTAACCTTTTCATTAAACAACATCTCCCAGAGTGAAAACCAGGCTATATTTAAAGGAACGAGACTGCTTTATGTTAACTGTGCGTTTCAAACCTTAAGATAAAATATTTGTGCTTGCATAAATAGTTGGAAAGGTAAAAGTGTCATAACACTCGGTGTTTGTTATTAGAGCCAGTGCTTGCCTCCTGCCTGCAGCACAATGTCATAACAAAGCTCGCGCTCCGAGCACTCGCTTTACTCCACACGGCAGCGGTTAAAAGCCAAAGACAATCCCATGCTATAAACAGATTGCGCGACGGGCCGTGGAGGCTCCTGGCAACACGGAGCGCATGGGCCCATTTCAGCACACATGGCGAGCGAGCTGCCGAAGGAGCGACGAAGGGCGAGTGCCGCTCTTCAGCGAGCGTCCGGTTGCAGATGGCTGTGCTGCTCCCTACGGACTCCAAAAGGCGATCCTGAGCAGAAACGAACCCTTGAGTTTGCTGTGGGGCAGGATGCTCCGAGAGCTGCCTTTTGCAGAACAGCTTCAGCAGCAGAGCTAGTTAAGCGGGGCTTTCCACCCCGCCTGAGCCAAGGGGAGTGGGACCCAGAGGGAGCCATTTGTCACACTTGGCCAAGGACAGCAGCTTTCCAGCTGCTCGCAGAACTGGAGCAGCCAGGACTATATGAGCCACGAGCATTCGTTACAATCGTTCCCAGCCAACTGGGCCCACCTGCTAACACAGGATAGCTTGGCAATATTTCTGTGTTCCCAAGTCCATCCATCCCCCTGCTGGGAGAGGTCTCAGCCACAAAGGGGCTAATTTAGCTCAGGTGCACTGCAGTGTGGGGACAGGGGACATCTGAGGGGTCTTTGCAGAAGGTCAGTGTCTCCCCACACCTCTAAGGAACAGGAATTAGGCAGTGATGGAGCACAAGGCAGCCCATAGAGGGGAACACACCTTGCCAGAGTAGCTCTGCCCCCAGTGATTGCTCCAAGGAAAGGACCATCTCCTGCGGCCAGACTGAGTGGAAGGCAGGTTAATAAAGAGACATCTATAACATGGGAAATGGATTGGCATCCTTTTTCTTTAAAAATGCATTAGGTAAACTACATACACCTCATGACCTGCACTGCTAGCACAAATAGGTAGCAGTCTCTGTATTGTGTAGGCTGAATGTAAGCAGTCTTGGGAAGCAACTATCATTTTCCAGTAAAACCAGAAGGGAGGCAAAGCCCATAAGACTGAGCCTTCCCATGCAGCAGAATTTGTCTTTAGGACTGTGCCTGACCAATATATTTCTGCAGCTGTGAGCAGGCAAGGATTAACATTTAGCATAAACCAGCATGATTCCCCCAGAACACCTGTAGAAATACTTAGCCTAAATTAAATAAGCATTACTATAGCAGCTAGGTGCTTATTTACAAATGAAGACTCAGCTCCCTCAAGCTTGCAATCAGGTCTGCTAGTTTTAGTCCCCATAGACCATCAGAGCTCAGGCCCAGAAAGCTTGCAGGTTTTACATGGGGACAGGACTGGATGATGGATTGCAGGATTTTGGCTGTACTGCCATGCATGGAGCTTTCTGGGGTAACTCACGGTGTAGGTGATTACCTCCAGGTTTCCAAAGGTCCGGGTGTCCCTCCCTGAACAGCTGAGCCAAGGCAGAAGCCAGGCTGCAGTCTGGTGGCTGATATCACAAGCAGTGCTGGCGTTTTAAGGTGAGCATTGACCATGGAGAGGGATGTCCTACCTCAGCTGAGGCATCTCTGTGACCCACCAAAGACAGTCCCTCCTGAACAAGGAGGCCACCCTTGTAGCTGCACCCAGGACTGACTCCTCTCCAGCTCCTCAGATACTTTCCCACGTCTTTTCTCCACTGGTGCTCTTGGTGTGTTTTCAGAAACAGGTGTCCATCCAGAGGCCCTTAAATCCACACCAAAGCCCCTTAAATTGCCTAATTTTCAGAAACACTGCCTAGTCAGCAATCTCTGCTCCAGCCCCTTGAGAGGAATCAGTTGCTGGCAGTGAGGATCCTTGCTGGAGCGAGGCCCTGCTGAACACAATTCCTCTTTTCAGGAAAGCCCCTATTTATTTATTTGGCCCCTATTTATTTGCCCAGCATGGCATACAGTTGCCCCATATAGACCAGAAACAATCATTTTCCAGGTGCTAACCTCCTCCTGCTCGCGTGGGGTTGGAAAGCGGATGCACACTCATCTCTAAAAGGAGTTCCCCAGTTAAGGCAGGCAGGCTGTGGATTTACAGCAGCAAACAAAGCACAGATCCGGTTGCTAGACGTCAGAGGAATAAGACGAGATTTCTGTTGCCCCCTCCCGACCCACAGGAATTCAGGGTCATGCTGTTCCCACCAGGATCCTACAGCTGTCCTCCCAGAGGGCTTCACCAGGTCCTGAAAACCTGCCTCGCTGCAATAGCGCTTCAAAGGGCCTCGCTCCTCATAGCTTGTTTGGCAAACAGCAGAGGAGCTGGGAGCCAGTGATCCCAGATTCCCAGGTCTTTATTAAATTTCTCTGAAAGACTGTAGGGAAATCCAGATGCACAAGAACCCTGACGGGTGAAGGACTTACCTGTTTACAAAGTTCAGCTCCCACCTCCCCATCAAATCATCTGGTGCCTCAAGGTCTAGTCGATCCAAGACTTTTGGCAACCCCGCCAGCACACAGTGGGCTTGGGGAGCGCCCCGGGGCAGGAGCAGAGCGCAGGTGGGCAGTCCAGGTGGAGCCTAGGTGTGCCAGCAGCAAACAGGCTTCAGAGTACGTCTGGCAGGCAGAGAGCCATCGCCGGTATCTTGTTGGAATCAAACAGTCTTCTGTGAAATGCTTCAACTCTAGCGAGCTGGCACCCTCCAATGGAAAAATGCGCTTGGAAACTCTCCAGCCATCTCTGCTCAAGTGAGTAACTGATAACCATACCATTAGCCAGACACCACTGGGATCGTCCTTGTTTCTAACTGGGGAAGGATGATTCAAACCCTGTCTCTTCCCTGTCCAGTCTTTTAGTGCCTTCCATTTCTAAAAGCAAGCAACAAAAAACCCCACACCCTACACACCTATACAGTCAGAAGATTTTTACCACTTTATGCTCAAGATCTCTCTTTAAATTAATTGCATTCCCCACCTGCCTTGCATACATGTTTTGGGGTAGTCTAGTTTTGCCAAACATAAGGTCAACAGCCATTCTACTAACTTTTTATGAAAGCACAGTCATATTAGAATGTTAATTTTATCTAAAACTGATGTCTGCTCACAGTTTTGAGCACACCCAGTCTAAGGCTATGCAACTTCACTGCCCCAGATCACAAGGGATACACTCGGTTAGCAGCATACGTTGTCCTACCTTTTCCATTAATAAGTTTGAACCTCATGAGAATGATCTTTGTTATTTCCATAACTATAATGAACCTGCAGAGAGGGGTTGGTGTATTTGCTCTGGACTACAAGCACACAAGCAGGATTCTCCTGGTCCTTAGTTTTAAAGCTCTGGAATTGACAGAAATCAATGGAATTCAAGCGCAAAAAGTTAAAGCAAGGGCATTAACAATGGAGGCTGAAGGGGAGATGGCCAGGAAAAGAAAATACCAGCCTGCAACATATAGAGTAAAAAAGGTAAGTCTGTACGGTTGGACTGAAAGACCAGCCACAGAAACAAAGATACAGCAAGCCTTCTCTGACAGATGCATTAACACAAAGAAACTCACAGTACTTCTACAAGCTTCTCATCCAGGGTTTCCAACCTTTTCCAAGAGAGGTTGTAACCACCATCTCTCATTTTATAGAGCTGAAGCAGAGTTTAAGAATTCACACCAGTTTCGATCTATATGCCGCAATATGGAAGGGACGCAAAACGAGCTCACACTGGCCAGTGCATTACATAAGTTCAGAAGCTCTATTTAATTCATAGGGGAAAAATTTTGGACAAGAGCTCACCCATTCACATGCTGCTGGGAAGAACAGTGCTTCCCTGCCCATTCTGAAGCTGAAGATAAGATCGCACTCAGCTATAAATCTAGACTAGGATCTGCAAGGCCAAATCGAGATAAGCGCAGAGCAGAACGCTTGCAAGTATAAACTCATCTCCATCAAAGCGTTTCAGGCCCCAGCTGCAAATTGGTTTATTCTGAGAACAAATTGTTGCTCAACTACTTGGAACCAGGCTTCACAAAACTTCAGGCTAAGCATCTTTGATCAAAAAGAACATAATATCAGTGAAAAATAAGGTCATGTGAGAACACAGGAGGAGACCTCAACCTCCTTCAAAAGTGAGATAATTAACTGTAAGACATGTTCTATCACTTGCTACTTGATAGCAGCCAATAAGCTGCCCAAGAGTCTTTCCAGTGGTACTGTACAGAATGTCCTTCTTTGCCTGTGTAATTCATAACAATCTTCCTCTACCAAGATAAGCTTACATTAAAGAAGAACAAATAATCTCTCTTCGCTAAACAGTGGGTTGGCCAGCCCACGAATTTGGGGTGAGCTTCAAGGATATCCAGAAATATATTTTTGTTTTTCCTATCTGTACCCAAAGTGCTTTTCCTCAGTAACAGAGGAGAAGAAGTGCCTAATACATGAGAACTTCATACAGAGAACCCAGGGAAGGAACTAACTTTGCAGGTTTTTTCTACGCCACAATTAAGAATTGAAAAGCACCTTCTCCAGCTCTCCTTTCCGTTCTTTCACACACATACTCTCCATACAGCCACAAAGCAAAGACACTTTCTCCTTCTGTCCCAGTTAATATTCAGCCAGTTCATTCTCCCAATTCCACATGTGGAATTGGGTCCAAGGAGGAAAAAACGTATCTTGTCAATATTAACTCCTATTGGGCTATTGCTGCCCTAGCACAAAAGGCCTTCTGCATTTGTGAAGGCATGTGGGATCTGATAGACAGAACAGGTAGAGTTCCTTCCTATGGAAATTAAAATGGATATACTTAACATGAAGAGACATCAGTTTCTTCTCACAGTGCTCTCTAAAAAGAAGCTCCTGCTACAACACCTGTATGGCAGATTTCTGCTTCCTTTTAGGTAAATGCTGTGAAGTTCAGTCCAACAGCACAGCTGTTCAGCTGCCTGGCATGGGTATCCCAAGCATGATGGTGGGGCAGAGCTCCTAGGTGGGAATGATCCAAAATACGAGCACTGAAGACACCCTTTACAATCTCTTGTCACAGGCTTAACCAATACAGGAGTGATTTGCTGTTTTCATCCAGCAATAACAAACATATTAGGGCCCCCAGATCAAACTATCCAAACTTACAATTTGAAAGAAGATTCAAAAGGAAGGAGTTGAAGTTGCACAAGTCACTGGGGTCTGACTCCACTCATACCATGGAGAATGGCAGGGTTCCTTTTGCTGCCAGAGGTGAGCACAGTCTCAAGTATCTCTGTTCCCTTTAGGAAACAAGTTGTTACACAAAGAAGACTCAGGTCATCTGAGTCCACTCTCCTTGTTTTGTTTGCGATCCTCTGGCTTCAACACCAGAAGCACTGAGCCCCTCCTGAGTACCCATCACCTCCCAGATGCACAGACATGATTCTCCTTGGGCAAGAAGAGAGCATACAGAGCAAGTCTCTTCCCATACCGTCATATTTAGAGTTGTTCATCATCTCAAAACATCTGTTTGGAGAGTCACAGGGCTATGCAGTCAGACGTCACGATACTCCAGCAGGGCATAGTTTGTTCGTTTCCCTCTCCCCCCTCGCCCCCCCAGTAAACCTTAAGATACTGAGAATTACAAAAAACAATGTTCACTCCAAATTTTTCAGGTCTTTTTAGTTAAATGATCAAATGCAAAGCCTGTTCCTCAGAACAACAACCATCTCATTCCTTCTCTTCCACTCCATGTTGGTGAAGGGTGTATGAGAATGAAGGACAAAGAATTAGGGAGGACTATCGGCAGGGTGAAAAAAGGCCAGGAGGAAAATTATGTATGAAGGCAAGAAAATAAATAGGAACACATGAGGAAAAGCATCCCTCACCTCATCGCTAGACCTCCCGGTAGGGTCATAGAAGATATGAGGAACAAGCACAGCAACCTCAGAAAAACACCTTCCAGCTTCTGCTAGGACAAGAGACTTCACCTGGAGCCTGAGCCCATGGTGGACTTAGTAATCCTTTGATTGGGTTGGTCAGAGATGCTGGCTGATGCTTAGGTAGGGGTTGCTAAGCAGTATAGCTCCCTTGTAGTGCAGAACATATAGAAGATGCTTGTGCTAGTGCTAAACCTGTGAGCTCTAGTACTCTGACACGGCTAGCTGCTGTAGCTGCTCTCAGCAGGTCGATTAACCTGGGCTACGTGCACACAGCTTGACTGCTTTGACATCTGAGTCAACGCAGCTGGAGCTGGTTCAACGACTCCTGAACAGCAGAGGACTGTGCTGTGGGGACTTGCCTTTTAGCAGATGTGCAAGATAAGCAATTCACAGGCAGGACCACAACTGAATGAGTAGCCACGAAAGGCAAGGCCTTTTTGTATTTTGCTGCTTGTTTTTTTTTAAAATGAAGAACACACACACTAGGCCATCTCATAGGAATCAGGCTACGGCAGCTTTCTGGAGCAGCAGAGCATCACCCCCTTGAAAATACTTTGTGCCTCACTGGGGGAGCGAGAGATAACAGAGCCGTGTGGGCCCACAGCAGCCCTCCCCTCCATGCCTGTGCTAGACTACTATGAGTGGGGAGGCCAGAGGGTCCCCAGGCTGAGAGGTGCCACATCTTGGGAAGAGGATCCACCCGCACTGGATTACTGTTTTGCATGTTAACCTTGTTTCAGCTCTCCTGCTCAGCTTTTGAAGTTCCCTTGCAGAATCAGATTTAGCAAGGTCCATACCTGGGCTGAAAAATATGTCTCAGGGGAATTTCTTCAGCAGTCCTGGCTTTCATTATCTAAGCTTCTCCACTGTCCTTTCTTCACACCCATTAAAGAGCACCAAAAGGAGCTGGCAATACATTTTCCTTTGCCCTTCTCTTTTGTGCTCCTCCTTGACGAATGGCTAAAGCAGATGCACAGTTGTCTTTGAAGGCTCTGGCAGATGAGCATGTTGAATCAATGATGGATTGGACCAAATGAATCACAGTGTGGGAGAAAGCGCAAGGTAATGATTTCTAAGTGGCCCTCACATCTTTACAATTCAGAACTTGCTTTAAAAGCCTGTTTTCTTCTTTTTATCTGGTTCCAGTTTCTGCAGTGCCTTTGCATATGTTGAGGGAGGTAAGGGGGAAGGAGGGGAACCTTTACATATAAACAGAAGATTCCACTTCTCCATCGGACAATAATGAAGCATTGTCATTCAGGGAGTTCAAATAGCTGGGAAACCACTTCAAGGCCATGCAAAACAACTGGGTAGCATCAGAAAGAACAGCAGTTGGCAAACTGAGCAGCAGAGTTTAAAACTCCAGTACAACAAACTAGCAAAAAACTACAGCTGGTTCAGCGGCCTACCTCCCCTCGCTGGGACACAAAACCTGCTTTAAGAAAGCAGCTTTAATGAAAAGACATTTTAGGATACCATTAATTGCCAGAAACTACTGGCTATATAACTGCGGCTAATCGATCCCAACTGAAAGACGGCATGCTTGGCCAAGTGCGTGCCCCTCTCTGCAGCGAGTGGGACATCTCCAGTACCTCTGCTTTACTTCAGAGCATTGGTCATTTCTAACTTGGCTGCTCTTGGTCCCTCTCTGCGACTGATGACATGATCATTCTCATCAGAGGGCTATTTCTCCCCTCCTCTCCAGGTGAATACATAAAACCAAAGCCACCAATTTTGCAGCCCTGCTGGATCAGTGGTGCTGCCTTCACAGGCACAGAAGGACACAAGAGGCAAAGTCCACAAAAAGAGGAAATTGCCTTTTTGGGATGACAGCTGGAGGGGGTGGGGGAGAAGAACGGACACACGCACACATCCACACAAAGCCTTTCGGGGAACCACACAGCAAGCCCCATGCACCAGGCTGGATATCGTTTTTTATCGTTAACCTGTGTGCACATTCACATCCAGGTCTCTACCGTTCTGCAGAGACACTTTACGCACAAATAATTTTGCCAAGAGGGAGGACGTTTCTGGCTGATCTCTGAGTAGGTAGAGGTCTTCCCACATGTAGGCTTCTGCAGGATCTGTTTTATGTTACAGCTCCGTAAGACGCAGTATGCGGGAATACAAGTGGAAGCTTGCTTCGAGCACAGAATTTGCAAAGCCTGTTAAATTAACTAGAGCAAAACACAAGCCAAGGACAACTCGGTTTGACTTCCTTCATTCTGAATACCCCATGTAAAGCATTGTGGCTACTGCAGTAGTGCGGGGAGGCTCCAGCAGCGGTCTCGGCCCCGCTGTGCTACGCCGCACACACCGAGAGTCGGGCCCACCTCGGAGAGCAGCGGTCGGCACAGGCAGGACGGGAGCAAAGGCACAACTGGTAGTAACTCCCTGTGCTGCTCATGCAGCCCTTCTCAGAAGGGCACTTTCAAGCAGAAAGCAGAGAAAAGGCTCCCTGAAGCTTATTAAGGTCACCATCCTCCAGTGTCCCCTCCCCAGGACAACCTCTCCGCACCCATTGCAGTTGGAGGCTAACATGCATAGGAACTGCCCGCCTACCCACGGCACTGGCGTCTCTGCAACCCTGTTGTCTGCCTCCCCGCCAACTTTACCAGAGAGGGCCAAGTCTGTCAGCTCCAAAAATGATAGACTTGGTACCAGAAACTCCTCTGAAAATCCCAGGCTTGCCCCAAGCAAGCCTGACCCACACTGTTCACAAACAGGAACAGTTACAGGAACAGTGGGTACTGCAGGCAGGTAGACATCCAGCCGCAGCTTCCCAATAAATATTCAAAATCTTTGTGGCCTGGCAAACAGATCTGGGAAGTGTCTAATGCTCTTTACCCAGGCAGTAATATTTATAAACTGCTATGAAGTTTGGAAGTATTATTTTATTCGTGGACAATGAAACTTGGGACCAGCTGAAGCATGATTTGCTCAAGACTCTTTTCCAGCATAACACAAAGTTTACAGTGAAAACAGCCTAAGAGATTAAGTGAGCCTGTTTGTGGCCAGACAACAGTACTGCAGACTGTCGCGAAGGGAAAAATGTGTAAAATAGAGGTGCTTAGGACAAAGAGAAGTCTGTTAAAGTGAGAAAAGACTGAATAAACAAGTTATTCCCAAATACCACTTTGGACTTCACACAACCAGAGCTTAAAGATAAAGGAGCAAGAAGCTGCTAATTTTTCAGTGGGGGAGCGACAGCCAGTGGCTTCAGCGAAGTATTTATTAAGCAGTGTATTCACTCAACTGATCCAAGAGGGACTTGGGCCCAGCGAGCCCAGTGCACAGTCAAGTGCTCAGTGGGGTTTATTCTTTCTTGATTTGGACCTCAAAACCATCTCAAGAGAAAGGAAAGCTCCCCAGCTGGCTGCTGGGAACCGACACAAGCACGCTGCTCTTGGTTCCCTCTCGTAGCCCCTTGGGCACGGGAAGCATCTCTGGGGCACACAGAGTGGGCGGGTGCCGAGCACCCTTGGAGAAACACTGCTGGGCTCCTGGGAGCACCAGAGTAAAACACAGTATCTCCTTGCCGAGGAGGCATTTATAGCCATCCCGGCACGTTCGTCAGCACTTCTCGGCACTTTCACATGCACATACTGCAACCCAGCAGGGGACACCAGCTCTGCTCAGTCCTGGGTATCTGCTAGGTTACGGGGCACCACGCGCTTTGAAGTTTCATTCCTCCAACGAGCACGCTCATCGGTATGAGAATTCACATACATATTAGGAGGCGAAGATGATTAATTGCCTCTCCCCCCTTGCTTTCCGACAGGGGGGCTCCTCGGCGTTGTCTCGCTGACAGTGATTTTTCAGGGCCATATGGCACTTCCACATCTCATTAGTAACACACATGCCGCGCTCGGTCCTGCTCCGCGCTGAGTTTCATCTTTCACCATGATGAAGAACATGAAATACCAAAGCTCCAGCCGAAAACTTCAAGGTCAGAGAGTTTAGAGAAATGCATTTTTTGGAAACCAAACTTCTTTCCAGCCATCAATAGCAACAGTGTCACATAGCACCAGCACTGTCACAAAAGAGTCTCCCTGAAATGAGAGACACTGACTTTGTTGGTGGAAAGATCTCATCTCCAAAAAAGTCTTACACAAGTGTGATGCTGTGGTGTCCTTATGGAGACCCAGCTTTCCCTGGCAAGAAGCATTGGGATTTTTGTCATTATGGTGTACTTTTTGCAGAAAAGCAATTGCAGCTCTACCTTTTGCTCTTTCTTCTGCCCCCTACACGATGAGATTTCCTCTGGGGATTTTCCCAGCTGCCCCACCCTGACTGAAGAGTGACCAAAACCTCCAGCAACCCCAGTGCTGACAGCCATGAGGGGAAAGCCAAATTAGAGGCGAGGCACAACCCCCTGCCTCCCTTAAGCAATCCCAGATTTAAGAACCAAGCGACATGCCAGTGAACCCACCTCATTTGAGAGTCAAAATATCCTGGGGCACCCCGTTGCCCCTCAAAGGAAGGGACCACAAACCACAAGTTTCAGGTTAAGAGCAGATCTGGAGCAGAGGCTTTCAGGCTCTCCTACTTTATTAGCAGATGGTGGGATGGCACCTGCAGCTTGCGAGGACAGGGCCCAAGGGGATATTCCTGCTCTTTCAGGGAAGCAGCAGCAGCGGGAACGTGCCCTGACCCAGTCAGTCCCAGGAGCAGGCAGTGCGCAAGCTTCAGGACCCAACGAGGTGTGATGAGGTGCTACAGGCATATGGTTATATTAACAGGTAGATCTAGATTAAAACGGCCTCGAGCTGTTCAAGCCACTTCACTTTATTCCGCGCAGTTCAGTGTTCCAGCTCTCTGAACCCTTCTGACAGTGCATATGGTACCGTGCTCATACCGGCTCCGAGTACATGCATTTATCTGACTGTGGGTGCTACAGAGGAAGCTAGAAAGAGCAATTTTACAGCAAAAGCAGTGCCCTCTTCCCACCAGTAGGCACCCAGGAGAGCCAAGCACACACAGGAGACACCTCCTGGCTAACTCTCAGCAGAGCAAAATGCCTTTTGCAGCCGGGGCACATGCAGAAAGCGCTACTGTGGGCTCTTGGCACCTCCAGAGGCTGGGGGAAGGTGCGTGACAAATGCCAAATTCCCCTGAAGAGCAGGCAGTGCTCCACCAAGCACCGAGACCTGGTGCTCCTTGCCTGGCAAGCAAGGGAGAAGCACACGTGCTTGCTAATCCGTGCTGCACAGCCCCCCTCTGGCAGGCAGCGTGGAAAATGCCAGTGCTCACAGATATGGTCTCTAAGGAGAAGAGTTTCCAAAACGCAGAGCAAAGCAGGATGGGCTGCCCCCAACTGTGGGAGCCAGCTGGGGTGCCAGCACCTGCCTCCAAGCAGGACAAGCCACCAGGCAAACTGGCAGAGGGCTGCAATGCTCCCGTCCTGATGGAGCAGAGCAGCGGTTGCCCTCCAGGCCAGCATTTTGCTCTCTTATCCCATCTTTGGTTGCTGTTTTGCAGGAGAAAAAGTACAGGCAATTTATAAATAAACATAAAAACCAAGCAGAGAGCAGCCTCCAAGCAACCCTGTGCCGCAGGGTATGTCCCCATCGGCATGCCGGGGTCTGCCAGCCACCACGCCGGGACACACCGCAGCCTGCGGGACCCAGTCCCTCCGTGGGAGAGGCTGGGGGAAACCCTCCCTCACAGACCTTCAGAGCCACACAAGGGGAGAAAGGAGGGAAGGAGTGAGCCTGCAGCAGGGAAACCGGATCCCCACTGAGCCGTGGAGGATCCCCGCCGCCGAACACCGGTGCCCATGCGATACATGCCTTCCCCAGCCTAGTTAACACGCCAGCAAACCTTGCTGCTGTCTATCTAATGTATTCCATATGGAGCATGCACCTCTGAAACATTACTTAAAATGGGAATAAATCCTTCAGGAGACTTCTGCATGACAGATACCACTTGACTGAATTGCCAAGTGAGGAAATTTCATTTTAAGGGGGAGGGGGAAAAAAAGAAAGAAAAAAAAATCTACAATTAACCTATTGTCACTTCGCAGCAGGGGGAAGCAATAAACTGTATATGTCTGCTTTCGAGCCAAGTCCAAAAGGTTTACCCCACTGGCCCTTTTTTGCAAATCTCCTCCTTGAGTTCTTTTGATACCTTATGGATTTGTTAAACATTTATAACATGAAAGTGAGAATATTATATACACTGCCCTAGCATAAATCACAGGTCCGATCCTCTGTTTACACCGGCAATGGAAAGGGTAACTGGAAGAAGTAACAGGGTTCTGGGCTGCAAGGTGAATAATTAGAGGTTTCCCTGATCCCTCCATTGAATCTCAAATGCACACAAAGGTATTGTGAGAAGTTGGTTCTCCCCCAACCCCTCCAGTTTTTCAAGTTTTACACCTGGGGAAAGAAGAATGAACAATCACTGCGAGACATTGGAGAGGTGAACACACAGGACATTTCAGAAGTGGAAAAACATCTGTTTAGTCCAGATAGAAACCAGATGGAGGTGGGGGGGAACGGACGGACAGAAGAGAGAAACAGTCGAGAGGAAAAACAGAAATGCAGTCAGGAAGAAGGTTTCAGGGGAAGAGATCTGCTTACAGAAGGCAAAAGTATTACCCCAAGGAAACCCATGCACCCTCCTCATGGCAACACATGGATGGTGCAGCCGGCTCTTCCTGGAGGGACCCCTGTCCCCAGAGCAGCGGAGAGGTGACATGAAGCAGCCGTTTTTGTAAACCGGGGTGCTGCCTGGCACCCGTGGGGCAGACGGCCCCAGCAAGCATCTCGCTGGTGGAGAGGACAGCAGACCCGGGGCTTGTCTCCCAGACCTCTCCTCAGCCTCCCCACCTCTGCCCAGCTCCATGCTCCAAAATGCCCAACAGCCTCAGGACCAGAGACCTCCACATGCAAGATACCTTCTCCTGCAAGCAGACGATTAAAGCAGCAGCTCCAAACACTGTTCCCCAGCCCTCCTTATCCTTACACACATCACAGCAGTCAAATGCTTCTCCTGCTGCCATAACGTGGCTTATTCTAGGGTTTCCAGGGACACAAACGTGGAGTTTTTACGGGCACAGTAGGGGCAGTAAGTGAAAGTGATGCCTGGCAGGCAGCATGCAGCAAGCACCACCTAAAAGGGTGTTATTTTGTAGCACATGACCTTGTGGTCAGAAATCAGGAAATTCCTCTGCCAGGCGCTTCAGCTTGGCCACGCAGAGCGTCAGGTGAGGGTTACTTGTGCAGCACAAGGCCACAGCAAGAGCGCGCAGCTATTTTGGGAGGCGGTTGCAGTACCTGCAGACAGCAAACAGCATTTTTTTTGCAACACAGACAGCCACATTCAAAAGAGCACTAAAACAGGAGATCGAGATGCACTGAAAAAGTCACCCCCAATTTAATAAGCACTGTTTCCTGCTGTTTTTGTGTCCGACTCCACTCTCAGACTCAACTTTGACTGGCAGAGCAAATGCAAATGTTTTTTTTAAAGCCATAAAAGACCTCTCCAATAGCATCAAATACTAGAACTGATGAGCAATTTCCGCACAATATAATATTTTCCCACAGAAAAAAAGTTTGTCAAAACAAACTTTTTGCAGGAAGTGTTTAGTTTTGAGGCCATTCTGATCCTTTTCTTTTAAATCCACATGAAGCACCCCACTTCAGATGAGTGCCAAAATGCATCTGTGTCCAAAGTTACAAGTATAAAGCGGGTCAAAACAAGCTGCTTCTCCCCACAAAACAAAAACAGAGTGTTGGAACTTGGTCATCGTGCAATGTAAAAATTACATTTTTCAAAGGTCTCCAAAACATTCCTCATTTGGGAAAACTATTTCCCACTCTGTTTTAAAGAAACGCATTACAAATGGCCTCAAGCTATGTCTCAGCTCGATGAAAGGCCTTGCATAAAAGGAGACTGCTTCCTAAAACGTCCAGAAGTCATTCACAAAGAGGCGAGAGTAAGCAAGCCCTGTCCTGACAGGTCCTGCAGCATATAAGGTAAGAGCACAGGACTGGATCAGGGACAGTGAAGACGAGGTGACAGACACAGCTAAAACAGAACGAAGGAAGAACGCAGAGGTCCCATGGAAGATGAGCAGATGGTGCTCACACAAAGTCTAGCCCCAGTTGATCACCCTGGTGCCCCTGAAGCCAAGGAAGGGTGAACAGACAGCAGTGACCCTGCATTTAGACCAGGAGCTGGACAAATCAAATGAGTTTTCCAATTTTGTATCTCTACCTGGAGCTCACACTACCTAACCACAGTACTCCCTGCACACAGGGTCCTTCACCAGAGACGCAGCGCAGATTTGCATTTATGCCTGTACCAGAGGCAGAGCACAGACGTGGTCTCTTCTCTGTCCTGCTGTCTATTTGCACAGAACCCATGGAAATTCAGCTGTTTTGGAGACATCTAGCTCATTGCTGAGTTTGGTTGAAATCAACCAGTAGAAATCCTCTAATCTAAAGTTGTAAGGGAAAGAAACGGCAAAAGCTTTATTTCTGTCAGTGAGTGGTTCAGCAAATTGAGAAGACAATTTTGGGTAGGTGCAGGTTGACTACAAACAATGCCTTTAGCCATGCCCACATGACAACCTTCTGCCCAAAAGGGACACCACAGAAAGGAAAGGAAAAACCTGAAGGATATAGTTGCTGTGAAGCACAAGAAAACATTTCTTGGTTTTCTACAAGTCACCAGAGGATCCTCGTACACATACAAAGCTGCTCCCCAGCCAGCTCCCTCTCCGGCCAGCTCCCAATTTGTCTGCAAACCACAAATTTAATTGGACTTGGCAAGTGTTTTGACTTCAAAAAAAACGTATGCAACACCTGGAAGACAACACTCAGGTTTAAGGGGGGAGGAAGTGGGATGATATCCAAATACTATTGTCACGCTCTCAGCTGCCTGCACTGAACTGTTGGAGAAAGAAGGAATCAGTAGCTGCAGGGTCCGGCGTGCGCAAGTGATACACAGGCACACGCACACAGCTCCAGCTTCCTCCAGCTTCTTACTGGAACAGACTTTGGAGGTCACTTCAAAACTGCCTTAAAACCCTTTTGCAAAAAATAGACAGACACACCCTTTAATGTTTCTAGAAAATGAATTCCAAGAACCGGGAAGAGATGGTGGTGAGCCAATCTGAGCCAAAACGAGAGATGGGTGAGTAGACAAACGATCTAGCAGCTAAGGGCAGTGGCTGGGAAAGAAGATGTTCTCCTGCTGAAGAACCAAGCAGAAGGAAGTCCCATCATGGGGTCCTTTGGTATCCTTTAAAGCTAAACAGTCATTTTGGGTCAAATTCACAGTGGTGCAAACCTGCATGTTCCACTTACCCCACCCCAGCACGTGAGGTTCAGCTGCCTGGACACTAGTTTTATGGGCCAATTTGCAGATGGGTTAGGAGAGGAACGAAGGAGCAGCAGTGTGCAAGAGAGTCCACTAGCTCTTGTTGCTGGAGCCGTGCCCTCAGAAGGTGTGCTGAGGGTCTGCCCTCCTGGTTTTTGGTAACTTTGCCTGAAAAGCCTTGACACAAGTCTCAGTGTCCACCATCTGTCTGACCATTGCAGGAAGAGAAATAATGGAGCCAGCACCCGTTGGAGCCAGGCCAGGGGTTCTGGTGTACCTGTGAGCGTATGCAGTCGACTTCCAATTTAGTACTTCATTATGCCAGAAACGTGTATGGCCAAGTCTTGCCGAGTAATTTAAAGACCAGCTTAGGAAGAAAGATTCATTGTCAGTGTTTTTTCCTTAATAGAGGACAGAGAGGATTTCCCCTCTGCAATAAGCTTCTTGCAATTCTGGTCAGTAAATGCTCTGCTAGTTACCATGGCCCTGCTCACCAGCAAGCATCAGCTGAGCACCCCCTCCTCTCCCACAGCTTTGGGGGTGACAAATATGAACCCTTAGAAGAGATCTAAAACAGGACAACTGCTATGATATAGAAGGATTTCACAGTAACACTGTATTTTATTACTTTGTGTAGACATGACAAGAACTAACCCCTGTTTGTCAGCTTCACAAGTTCCACCAAGTTTCACCTTTCTTTTCAGATACTACACTGTTGAAAGCCCTCCCAATTCTTTCTGAAGGCTGGTTTCTCTTTATTTAATGAATGCCTCGCTCATGCACACACAATGTTTGGAAGTCCAGTACCACAAAGGGAAATTGGCCATTTCCACAAGACTTGTATTCAAAACATTTATCAAACCTTTAATAACAGGTATTCGCATATGAGAAACGTTTGCAGAGCATGAATGTTTAAAACAGGAAAAAAAGACAAACAAACAAAAAACCCCACTGAAAACAGAAAAACCCCACACAGTTAGTGCAGGTAAGACACTTAGCCAGGACTTAAAAATTTGGTTTTAATTCCCGCTTTGCTATATACACTTCCCAAGATACAGACAAGCCATGTAGCCTCGACTTCCCCATCTTTAAACTAGTGTTTTTCTGGCTGAACAGGAATTCTTCACGGATTGGGATGGTTTGCAAGGTGCTCCAACAACAGCCCCAGAAATCAGTGTGGTTAGTGCAACAGATTTCTTTCCCCTTTTTGGGACCAGTGACCATCATAGTTTTTACATCCTTTATGCAGAAGGATAGAAGGGGCTACTGATATTTTTCTGTTACAAAAGCAATGCATTGCCACCAGAAATCAAGTACCTGTTTTATTCTTACCCCACTCCTACACAAATTGAATTCCATCTGTTTTTTTCTGCTGCACAGATACATGTTTTTAGCTGTTCAGTATTATATTAAGTAACTTTCTTAAACCTGAGCAACATTTTTTAAGCAAGTTTTGGAAAAATTCCCATATGGAAAGTTTGAGTGATAATTAACATTGTGACACTGGTGTGATTGCCACGTGAAGGGGTAGACAGTTTTGTTCAGGAAAAAAAAAAATCTCAAGAACTTATGCAAGCAAGAGCAAGTATAACAAAAGCATGCACTGAGCTGTCTCCTATTAACAGCGCAGATCAAATGAGCCAATGCAACTGCTTCTGCTTTGCCTAAATAAATGCCTGGATCAGTCATCAAAGTAGGATTGTTTTCCACAATACACTTCCTTGAGCAACCCAGATAGCCTTTGTGTTGGCCCCAGTAATGATGTAATGGGAAAAAGTTACAGGCATTCTGTCAAAGCCACGCAGATTGCTCAAAATACTATTTCCCAAGGCTCCAGCTTCACAGGTGTGGACTCAGCAGCCATCAAGACTTGCTATGATTAATGACTTTTTCCAACGTGCTGCCTTACATTAATACAGCAAGCTAGCTTCTATTAGACTATGGAGGGTCTATTAGTGGATTCTGGTCACCTGCAAGCTCACATATGTAAGGAAGCTGCCCAAACTTATACAAAAAAAGGGTATCTCAGAGACAAGCCATTCTAAGCTTTGCAATGCCTGTTTGCACAGGGGTACACATAGGCCTCCTATCTATTTTGCCTCCTGCCTAGCTGCCAAAGAAAGATGCTTAGGAGAATCACAACTCCAGTTTCAGAGCCACGAGCCAAACAGCCAACTGATACCATCAGTTCTTATGGAAACCACCTAAAAACGCCCTGGGCATTAGAACAGGTTACACCTCCTGAACACATCCGAGACCAGCTTCCATGTAGAAGCAGAGAAGGGTATTTGAAGCCCCAAGGAAACACCTTGCACAGAGACACCATTTCAAGCAATGTAATAGCTCAGATAGAGTCACCCAGCCATTACTAATCACAACCAGTTGCAAACAAGAAAAAGAACAGCATTTGATAAATTGCCATTTCATGTTAGATACCAAAACTTTCTCTCTTAGCAGGGACTAGCAATCATTCACTTACCCCTTACATTGTAGCTCAGGACCACGACAAATATTCCAAGCACATCACAAGGCTCCACTGTGCACTCAAAGCATTCAGCGCAACCCCAGTGTCACTTCCTTCTATTTGGAACAGGGGCAAATCCTGGATCCAGAAACAGCCGTTCCCAAGGAGTCTTCTGGAATGTAGTCTCTGCATGTCCAGCGAAATGGCCAGCAAAGTCACTGAGTGAAAAACAGCATCCGCTACCTGCAGCTTCTCCCTCAAACATCCCTTGAAGGATAAAAGTTTGGGGTAGTGTGCCTGGTGGGTGGGACAGGGTGAGATTGGCCATTAATATCTCACAGCAGTTTTTCTCCCTTCAGGTGTAGCACATCTTGAAAGGGCCAGCCAGGAAACCACAGCACACAAGCATGCCAGTAAACCGAAACAGAAATGCTGGGGAGAGCAGGCCTTACTCCACCACATGCAGATAGCCCCAGTTCAAAGGGAGGAGTTGCACAGCCAAGACCCAAGGTCCCACATATCATCAGATGGTGCTGATGGAGACAGGAAGGGAACCATCTTCCCTTCCTCTTCGTAGCAAGCCCGTGCTCACCCATGGCAGTGAGCAGCAAGTCTGCACCCATAGCTGTTTTCTGCACCTCTGCCAGCTGAATTGTGCAGCTCCAAATACCTCTTCAAACTTCAAGAGAGTGAGATAAGCAGGAGACAAGAGTGGCATTTTTCCTTCCCTTCTTCTCATTTGGGATTTCTTTTTGACATAGTGTGCTTTCTAAATGGTCCTCAACAAGAATCCACTCTCACTGCCCTGGGAGTAGATGATGTTTTCTTCATAAATTGCTAGCACATTGTTCCAGGTAGGTGAGGAGGCAGAGCTGGCTGGTTGTCATGGCCTCATCTCCAGGGTGCCTGGTTCTGGATAGAAGATTAGAGGATTATGCTATTGCACAGGGAAATGAAGAGCAAAAAGTCTCTGGTCAAGTGAGAAGGAAGGAGAGTGATTTATCCCCCCTCAGAGCAAAATAAGGAAGCTAAAGAGCAAAGAGAAATCCTGGTTGAGTTCAGCTCCTCTCTGGAGCAGCACAGTCATGAGGGTAAAGGCTCTATGTCGCTTCCTCTAATTCAATAGGCAAATTCCATCATACTGTTTTTTGGGGGGAATGAGGCATCTTATGCCTTTTCAGACAGTGCTGCTTCCAGATCATGAGCTGGTGACTGATTCAACCTCATTGCTTCCGTGTGAGCTTTTACATTACAGCGTGCCTTATTGCCAAGTCAATGGAAACCTCATCTCAAAGGCAGAGGGAATACAATCCACCTGAAACACAACATATACCTGCTTACGCATCCCCAGCAGCTTCCCATGACTACTCGCAAACTCTGGGAGATGGAGAACGCATGTGAGAAGCTGGCTGGTGCTGGAGCATACACTGTGCTTATACAAACTCCGAACACCCACCACTGCATACGAAGACAAAGTTGTCCAACTATTGTAATTACAGCACGATGGGGCTACAGATTCATTTATATGCCATGGCAAACCCTGAAAGAACTTGGAGACAGTTCCCATCTACTTGTTTCCCCCCTGTTTCTAATTAGTTATGGCACTGGCATAAAACAGGATCTGTGTCTACTAAGTCTTCATCTGCTCCTCCTTATTCCCACATGAGGTCATAATCCTTCATGTCATCCCAACTGTGCACTATGGAAGTGATTTAGGATGTCTCGAAACAGAGGATAATGACCTCAGGTATTGAATAAACAGAACAGATTGACTGCGGAGGGAAACAATCCTTGTGTCACATATTGCTGGTAACAAACACATGCATTAGCAGAGGGAGAAGGGGAAAGAAGCTGAGGAGAAGCTGATGTATCCACAGAAGAATTTGAAGAACAATCATGCGCTTTTACACATGGCAGATGTCTAAGATATTTTAAGAGATTCTTCTCAGCGCCTCTAAGCCACAGCAGGGCTCTGCTGCATATTTTGTTCTTCATATGATGACGCTGGGCCATTTGTGTTGCACTATTGATGCACTCCTGGGTGGTACCAGCAGGACAAGAAGTGTGGTTAATAGCTGGCTTCAAGGGCCAAGCAGAAATATCAGCCTGCAGTTCTGTCCCTGGCCAAGAACGAGGCATTCAAGAGCACGGAAACGGACTTCTTTTCTAAACAAGGGATCAAAGTATGATGAAGCAGTGAACAAATACTAATATGTTCCAGCGAGATGAAGCAATAAGAGGCAGTTTGGTAGTAATAGCCCATGCTAATCACAGAGGCAGTAACTGAGTACCAATAAGAGCTGTCACAAGGTGTCTTGCTACATTTCCAGTACGGATGAAGATCAAGCACAACAGTTGGAAAAAACTAGCTCTGACCTGCGAGACAGTGCTTATTAGCCAGATCCTTCCAAAGTCTAGCTGCTGTGGTCATTCTGCAACCATATTCCTTTAATTGTTATATGGGATCCGGACCTTTGAGAACAGGCCTAACTTGTGCAACTTTCAGCTAAACTTGCCTTGAAAATACTGCCAGGCATAGACCACCCTTGCTGATGGAGCCCTTCATCTGTAGTATAAAGTCATGACAGTGAGCTATTAAATAAATACACTCAGCTTGATTGTTTTCAAGAGGGCATGCTGCACTTATTCCATTTGGCTTTTTCTTTATTAAATAGCAACCTTCTCAGCGCACAGAGAGGTGCTGGTTGTTTTAGGTGGATATGAAACAGCTTCATTTCCTGTGGAAGTCACTGGAAGTTGATGGCCATCAGCAAGGGAATATAAGCTTTACTCTGGAAACAGTCTGCAGATTGTCACTTTTATTAAGCAAGCTTGTGGCCCATTTCCCCACTTATATTAAGACAATGGTCTGCAGTAAAATAAAGCCAACTGTTATTTTGCAGACACACCTGAAGTCTCTTGTACTTTCTAGAGGAGGCTTGTCCTTGTCCAGAGAGAAGAAATAGTCTCATTTTAAAGTATCCCTATCTGAAAGAGAAGTTGAAGCTAAACTTCATCTTCTCAGATATTCCTAAATCCCTTTTTATGTTATTCTCTGAGTAGAGGCAGGTGGCTTATATTTTAGCTGTAGCTGGATTCCAGCTTCTTTGCTCTACTTTCATGATTTCATCTAACACATTCCTCCGGGGCTGCAAGAACTTCACGTTTCCATCTCAACCTACAGGTGAAAGCAACGAAGAGAAGTTACACCATATAATCATAGTTATTACACCAGGTAATAGAGCTTTTCACAGCATAAACACCATTGGCACTCATCACTGTCAGCAATAGCTGTGTCTCCAGCTCTGCTTTTGTTGTTGGAGTCTTGACACAGATCTGAGTCCAAGCCCAGATCTGAAGAGCAACCCCCCGACACCTGCCAGCTCGCTCACAGGGCCAAATCTCTCTCTGTTCTCTGGGCTTGGGGAAAGTCCTGGATTTTGGATCTTGAGCATGATTAGGGGAGAGTAATGTCATGTCACAATGTGCAGTCCAAGCAGACATCTCATATTTAGACTGGTCTAAAGCTGGTCTACCAGCTTTATCCCTGCTCTTGGAGTTAGTCCATGGCCTTGTTGACAAAAACGTGCTTTTAAGCAATTGAGTTCAAGCTCCAGGTTCAAGTACCACAGATTTACATCCAAACTCTCTGTCTTATCATGCATTTAGCCCATCCAAATGGCAGGCAATATTCTAGTGCTAACAGTCCACTTCCTGTTCCCCTTCTGTGTCGGCAGTAAATTGCTGACATGCTTTTCTGATAGTCTATTTTTAAAAAGGTGAGATCAAATACACATAAATTTACACAAAAGTTTTAAAACAAGTCCTTCAGGAAGGAAAAAAAAAAGATCATAGTCTGTAACATTGTGACAGAATGTGGATTTAGTTAATTGGATCTAGCTATTTGCACCATCTTTTGCTAACTGCCTGTGCCAGTCTCAGGCTGGGAAAGTAATTTAACTCATTGCCTGTGAAAAATGAAATGACAGCAGCTACTTGAGTGAACTTTCACATTAACGAAGCATGATCTGGTCTTGATCAAAGACTTTATTTTCCTGGAGGACCAGAGTTCAAGCACCAGTCTCAAATTTTAAGAGAAGAAAAGACATATGTGTCATTGCAAGGCAAGCTCTTTGGAGTTTGTACAAAAGCTAAACTTTCATGTCAGCACTGCCACCGACCCTCTATTGAAGCTTGACTTGATCATCTCTTCCTTTAATTCTCAATGTCATATGCTGCCTCTTGCTAATCTGAATTGGCTTCACCCATTATAGCAATGAGAAGTGATGTTATCGTTAGTCATTGCTGCTAGGCACTTTTGGATCACGTCATACAACTCACGCATTGTTCCAACAAAATGAGCTCTGAGGAGCAGGGTTGAGATCCAAGAGAGAGACCAGCTCCAGGTGGCAAGCAGCCATAGAATTGTCCTTGCAGATCTGGTGTAACCAGACCAACTAACAATCCTCTGGAATGCCGATGCCTTGGTCGATCTGGTCACACCAGAGAAACCATCTTCTGCAACCTGGATGCCAGGAGTTAAATCATACAGCTTGCCATGAGCAGCCAATATCAAAGACCACTGTTGGCTAAGTATAAAGTTGCTGTGTTGAATAATCGCTGGATGTTGTAAACACTCCCCACAATACACCTACTACAACCTTTTTAAGCATTTGTCACGATAAATTTCATTGTCATATCAATGCAATAGGGTGACATGTAAGTGCAAAGGATTGCACCTGTGGGTCCCAGACATTCTATAAATGCCAAATCTCATCATCATCATGGCTAGGTAGAAAGCCATACCAAGCATTTTTAGAAGAAGGTAAACTGTGTTACAGAGAGATTTGTTGCACTGCAGATAAAAGTGTCAAGCTGGAGTAAAGGAAAGTCATCAAATGAAAGGATGGTCAGCATGAGCTAAAGTCCACCCTTTTCTATTTTCACTGCCTCAGATCTTCAGTCTACTCCCAGGAGAAGTCAAACACACATCCTTCATGAAGCCTGGCAGTACTGATGCCATTTCCACTCCACACCCTGCCACCCTCAGCCAGTTGCCCAGCACGTCACATCCACTGAGGTGGTTTGCAGGGTCATCGGGGCAGGGAACTCCTGTTCTACGCTGGGTCTTGTTCTGAAAGCCATGAGATGCAGCTTTCTTGTTCAGACCTTGTTCCTGATGTTGATGGAGCTGTTCCCTGAGCGATAATTACCTAGTTATGATCTCTACAGAGGAAGCTGAGGCAGCCACTTCCCAAACACATTTACTCCCTAATGTAAGTTACTGCTTTCATGGACACATTCATAAAATATGACTAAAGGTATTAGATTGTTATAAGTTATTTAGAAGGTATAGCTTGTGAATCAAATTAGAGAGATGTACTGAACCTCTGCAGGAACTGCAGGAACCAGGAGACAGAAAATAAGTTCACATTAAAGACGAAGGATGCTCTGTGCTCAGGGCCTGTGAGAGTTCTTGGCTGCACCCCAGATACATGGGGTCACCTAAGGTGAGTCATCTGTGGCTCCATTTCCCCACCTCTAGAAGAGGGATAATACTTCTGTTCTCACCTCAGTTTGTCTTCTCTGTTTAGATTTCAAGCTCCTCAGGGCTGTGTCTTACTACATGTATGTACAGCTCCTAGCTTAATGGAGTCATGATCCAAACTGAAGCCTCCAGGCACTCCTGTATATTATATCATTACTAATTTCACAAGGGGTTGCAATCAAATCCCTTTAACGGGCAAAATATCCTAGAAAAGAATAAAGAAAGCTATTAAAAACTGAGGAACATTTTTGCTGAAGTGGAAGTAATGGTACTTTGTCCCAAAATGTATAAAATATGTATTGCAATTAAATTCTCTATTGGCAAATTGCTCTACAATTAAAAAACACAGAAGCTTGAGTGAGGCAATTAGAATAATAGTAGAGTGTTAATTACAGCTTGATGTATTCTGCATGCTGTCAGCAATTACCTTCCAAGTGTGCACTTTCTGAACTGAGTCCAAATCCACAGAAAGACACCGACAGAATTAGAAATATCTTCCTTGTTGGCATGCCTTTGCCATTTTAAAATTTGTTTTCATAAATACTTTTGTAAGCTATTTAATTAGATTTAATGAGGTTCTAGGAAGAAACATCCTCCATACTGTACACACAGGCTCCTCTCTAGCTGAGGTACTAACTCGGATATGAGGGAGAGCTCACGATCATGAGATGGGTCTCGTTTCCAACCAGCTGCCATTGATGAGCAATTCTCAGCGCACAGCAAATCGGTGCAAATGCAAGGCAATTTGGCCTGATTGCCAGGAGAGTTTCTTTTGATATCTTTTAAAAAAGGGTTTTCTAAGGCTTCTTGATGTCTTTCTCCATGGGAGACCCCCCATGTTGGCCCATACAACAGGGTCCTGCTCCTGGTGTGCTTTTTCATCCCCAAGGGGCTCAGAGAGTCCCAAGAGCTGCCAGCCTCTCCACACAGCGCATCCCAGCTGGACACACGTGTGCAGCACCATGACAGCAGGGTCACGCAGCATGAAATGTACAATTTGGCATTGAATTGGTGAGAAGAAATCAATTAGGTTTGAGGTCAGAAGTTTCAAGAATAATTAATAATCTTGGGTGTCGAAACCACTTTACAGGAACCTTTTTTTTTTTTATGAGGCCTCACCCACTGGGAAAAAGAAATCCTCTCCTTAGAAGTGCCTTACACTTTGGGTTTTCCACACTGAAGAACTAAAGATAATTTCTTTTTTAATGGGCTATATATTTTTGTAAGACTGTAGTCTTTTCTGTAATACATCTACCCTTCCTGACTGAGGTTCCCTCCACAGGAACAGGAACTGCTTGCTCTTAGTTCATAAACATCTTTCAAATACATTAAAGGACTAAACCTAAGCTATTCTCCTATCTTCTCCACTTCTGAAATAGGCTGAAATAGGATCCAAAGCCACACTACTGTGAATTTTTTATTTCTTGGTGTAACAAAAGCTTAACCCTTAAAGTTTTACCTAGAAAAAGCCCCAATCTATAAATAATGCCTATTGATTCTTCCCGGAAAGATTTAGGACCTAGCCCAGACAACATATGCAGTGTCTGCACTGGAAGGTCTGTTTGCTATCAGGACCCAACAGAAAGCCTTTGTGTGGTGGCAGGACCCAAAAGACCCTGGCTGTCCCTGTGAAACACTTTGTGAGCAGAGATCCTGGAGACACACCTGGTTATGGAGGGCATGGAAGCTGGTGAGCATTGCCAGGGCTTAGCACACGAGGCTTGGCTGCCTACGAGGTGTGACTTCGTCTGTGGAGATGGGGTGCCTGGAGGTCTCAGTAACCCCACGCTGGATGGGAGAAGCCTTTCTAGAGGTTAAGAGTTACCCATTTATCTCCGCAATCTGATCCCTTCAAGGCTGCCCCAAAGGCCAAATAGTCGCTATGCAGACAGACTGGCAAGAGTAAATAGGAAAGAGAAGGGAAATGCTATTCCAGTGATAGGTAACACTTCTTCTTGCAGAAGGTGGTCAAGCTTTCGGGTGGGACACTGAAATCATAAACTGTCCATGCCGGACCAAGATCCTTCCCCACAAGGACATCAATAAACCCAGTTTCTAGATTTCATCCATGTCATCTTCCAAGGCCAAATCTCTTTCTCCCTCTGGATTTCCAGACTTCTTTCTCTTTTTCCCATTTCTCTTTGGTATGATTTTTGCATGCACATCTTTTCACCAATGAACACACACTGCACATGCTAATCCCAGAAGACGAAGTAGCCAAGAGGAACAATACAACAGTTCAGCAGGGCAGGGGTACTGTGCACCACCCGCGTGGCCAAAGACCTGTTGCTCTAGGGGTCAAAGGACAACTTTGATTGCTGTTTACAGTAGGTGGTTGGCTACATAACTTAGTGGTATGTACGCACTGTTTGCTATGTATCACACAGCTGCACACATGTTCATTAGGCAATCGTAACGGCAATGAATATAAATGTATATAAATGTAATCCAAAGTGATCATAAACTTATCATTTATGTGAATTGGATACACATCAGTATATCAAGGGTTGCCCATTAGTGATGTCCCTGACATAAGTTAAAATGAAGAGCATCACTTTTAGTCTATGATGCCTTTGCGTAATGCCTATCTATAACCTCATATCCGTCTCTTACTGTAATTACCAGGGTAGTAGTCCCAGCAAGCAAGATCTCTGTGCACTATGTCAGATGAAATCCAACTGCACCACTGATGAATCTGGAAGAAACAAAGAAGAAATCTATAAGAAAAGAAGGAAAAGAGGCAGGAGAAGCAGAAGTCCTCATTCAGAGTCATAGCTTCCAAAAAACGAGATGTGTCTCCTCCTCTCACACCTTCCCCTCACACCATCAAAGTAAAAGGAAAGGGACTCACAAGATCTTTGCCCAGTTTTTGGCTCACTGGGACTACAGGCAGGACTATTGAAGCCTGATGTTAAAAAGTCCCAACTCTTTGCCACTCTGAGAGGCTGGTCTGCAATCTCTGTTCCCCTTCAGTTCCCCTGTCAGTTGCTGATAATGTTTCCTATCTTGCATTCCTTATCTATAATTCATTTGGAGAATTAATTAAGCAGGAATTAAAAAAAAAAAGGAATTAATTAAGTAGGAACCAAACTATTTCAGTGGCAAAAAAGTTACACAGCACAGGAGAGGGCAGAACCATTCAACTTGCTCAACCTTGCCTGGAAGGGCTTTGCTGGGAGAGCCGAAGGATCCTCAGCTATGGGTCATAGCAGCCAAAAACCCCTTGTTCTGGCAAATTAGGAGCAGGATGCCACATCTTTCACAGGAGAAAAGGCAAAACCAGAGAATTTGTCGCTAGTGCCGTCTGGGAAGCATGTGTGAATGCCTGTGGGCTGCAGATACAGCCATGGCACGAAGACCAGACCTGGCAGCCGGTAACCGAAGCCTTGCTGCGGAGCGAGGGGGGCTGACAGTGCCTCCGCGAGGCGTTGTGCTAGGAGCTTTCCTGAAGCGAAGCGCAGCCACCGCCGCCGCGAGAGGGTTTCCCGCTGGATCCCACCAGCCCTGCCTCGGCACAGCTCTTCCCTCGCGCGCTCTCCAGCCAGCGAAGGCGATGCTGTCAATTTGGGCAGATTTCCATACATGGGTATGGAGAGTAGACATGACTTCATGCTCCTCGCTAGACTCGGGGCGCTGCCAAAACTCGGAGTCCTATTTCTGCCCACCTGGAAAAGAGGCACTTCCCGATCTCGGCTTGGGGGCCACGCCGCCGGTGGCAGCCTGGGCGCCAAACCGCGCGGCTCCGGCCTCCACTTCAGCCGGGCTGCCGGCGGATTTGCCATCGCACCCACACGCCAGTGGTTTCTCCAGGTGAGCTCAGCCACCGCCTGCCGCCTTTCAAGAGGCCTTTCAAGAGGGTACCACTGCGAACACACCTTAACAAAGTTCACCTCGCGCGTGCTGTTTTATTTTAGGCGATGCGCCACCCCTGGAGAACGAGCAGCGTGATTAGGTACAGCATTATTAGGTACGGCGCCCCGTCCTGCTCCAAAAACCGAAGGCGGCTCCGTCCCCGCAACGGCGCAGCCGCAGCACTGGAGGACGGAAATCTCACTGCATTTGGAAGGTCAGGCGACGCAACCCGTTTTCTCTCCCTCAGACACCGCACCTCCTTCCTGCCCGCGCTGCGAAGCGGGCCGAGGCGCTGCGGAGGCCGGTCCTGCCGCGGCGTCGCGCGGGCCTGGTCCGAAGTTGACCGAACCCCGCGCCCTGCGGTGACCCGGACTCCCCTTTTGCTGCGTGCATGCGTGCGTATGCCACGCGCGGCACCGTTAGGTCCAGCGACTTTGTAAAACGGGGGCGAACTCAGGAAACTGCCCCGCGGTTGGGCCTAAAACACCCCCGAGCGATTAACGTATTCTGAGGACGCGCGGATTCACCTCAGCGGCAAGAGGCTGGCGAAAGCGCCGCGGGGGCTTGGTCAGAGAGCACAGGCCGCGGCCGGGCGCCTCGGGATCGCTCCCTGGGGCTTCCCAGCCGTTCGGGGAAGTTAAACTGGGGGGGGCTGGGGGTGCCAGGCGCCGGGCTGGCAGCCCTCCCCGCAGCGTCCCCTTTAAGAGGGGCGGCGCGGGGCGGCGGCCTCCCGCGTTCACACCTGGAGTGGGAAAGGGGGGCGGGCCCTCGCGCCTCTGATTGACGGGCGGCCGCCTTCAATGGGGCGCCGCGGGGCCGCGGCGGGGGGGCGGCGCGGCCAATGGCGGGCGGCGCGGGCAGGGCGCCGAGCGCCCGCCAGCCAATGGGCGGCGGCGCGGGGGGCGGCGCGGCCGCACGTTGCGATGTAGCCAACGTGGGTTTTGAGGCGAGCGGCGCTCGGGGGCCGGAGCGGGAGCGAGCGGGAGCGCGGTGGGGCCGGCGCGGCGGCGGTAGCAGCGGCGGGGCGGCAGCGGCGCGGCCGGGCGGTCGCAGCGGCTCTCAGCCCCGCGGAGGCGGGCGGCGGCGCTGCGAGCGCGGAGGCGAGCGCGGGCCGGAGCCGCGCGGAGGCCGCTCTTGCGCGGAGCGGCGAGGCGGAGAAGGCGCCCGCCGCCGCCGCGGAGGAACTTTACCGGCACCGGGGGCGCGGCTGCGGCCCGCCGCCCCGCCGCGGCTGGATGCCGGGCGCCGAGGCGATGCCGCGGGCGGCGTAGCGCGGAGCGGCGCTGCGCGCTCGCGGGCCTAGCGCGGACTGCTGCGCCTGCCCCCCCCGCCCCCCCCCCCGGGCCCCGCCGCGGACCCCGCTCCGGTGCCGGATACAAAATGGCGGTGCCGCTCCGGGGCGGCGGTGGGTGCGCGCCCGCGGCGGCGCTGCTGGCGCTGGCGCTGCTGGGCTCCGCGGCCGCCTCGGCCGGCTGCCCCGGCGGCTGCGCCTGCGGCGGCGAGCTGCTGGGCTGCGGCGGGCTGGCGCTGCCCCAGGTGCCCCGGGACCTGCCCCGCTGGCCGCGGCACGTGTGAGTACCGGGCGGGCGGGCGGGGAGCGGGGCCGGGCCGCGGCGGCGGAGCGGGGGGAGCGGGCGGGACGGCGCTGCCTGCCGTCTGTGCGGGGCTTGCCCTGCTCGGGGCCTGGGCGTTGCGTGTCTTATCCCTGATAGCGCGACGAGCTGAACTTCTTAAAAAAAAAAAAAAAAAAAAACATAAATCTATCCTTTTTTCTTTTTTTTCCATTTTTTTAAATGACACTAGTTTCTGCCTCCCTATAGTTGTTAAGTGCGTGGTATGAAGTCTCGGGTGTTCCTCTCCTTGGCATCGGAAGTTGAACGGGGGATGGAGATAAGGCAAAGGTTGCCGTGTGGTTGTGCTTTGGGCTGTACTGGGCTGAGTTTGTTCTCTCTCGCCTGGCCCCTTCTGAGGGTTATTTTCCTTATATCCCTTCATACGGACAGCTCGGGTAGAGCGGGGGGAAGTGGGATGAGAGCCGGTTTTGTTGTTAATGATATGATCTGCCGCAGATTAAAAAAAAAAAAAAAAAAAAGTCCGGCTCGGGATGGCTGAACTTAGGCTCCTAAATCCTTATTTGGACATCTCGATAAATGGCCTGATTTTCAAAACTGGTGAGCGCCCCGAGCTCTGCCCGGCGGCTCTGGGAACCAGGCCCTCCGCGAGGTGCCCAAATATGGACCTGAGCGCTCCGGGACCGCGCTCGGTTCTGGTGGCTTGAGCCACAAACTCTGAAGGTGTGAAAGCCAGCAGGAAAGCGTTGGTAGAAACGGAGTTGTGGGCTACTAAACTGTGTCGTGTGGTCTTGGTGCTTTTGGGGAGCTGTGGAAAAAATAGGTGCTTTTTTTCCCCAAAGTTGGGAGAGAGCTGTCGCTCACTTGTCTGCTTATGATTCCCTCTGTTCTTGTCTATTTATTGAAGATATTAGCTGCCATCTGCAAAACAATGATGTTTGGCAGATTAAACTTATGGTACGGTATCTAATGGTTAGTCAAGTGCTGTGGCTTTTTTTGAAATGGTGTTTTAAAGCCTTTAAACGTATAGACACACAAACACTCTGCAAGTGAAGGGCAGTGTAATATTCATTTCCCATAATGTGCAGTGGATCTGCTCCTGTTGTGTAACTGCAGAGTGTTGTGCTGTGACCTGACCTGATAAGATCTGAAGTATAAAATGAGACAAGTGAAGCACAGAGGATTCAGGGGGGAAAAGTGTGCTCGATTTTGACAGCTTAATTCATTTGACAGTCTCAATACGTAAGAACTGGGAGTGTGTGTGTGTGTGTGTGTGTGTGTGTGTTCATACACTCGTATAATTAAGTGTCCTTAACTATTAGCTAACCTTTGGAAATGAAGACCCGGGAAGGCGGAGGAAAAAGTGTCTCAGCTCTTCTGTTGCCGGGCCCCTTAGCAGTTTGAACAGATTTATAGATTATTGAATCTATAAAACTTTCAGCTGTAATAGATATTCTGTACCTCTGCCAGGAGAGAAAATGGTCAATGAAGAATTGTTGGAGATCATCCAACTTCTTATTAAATAGAATTATTAGGGGTTTGTCAGGTTCTCTTGGTATTCACTTTTGGCTGCAGAATGCCTTGTTTTACACAAAATTATCAGGTGTGCTGAATTACTGAGAGTAGCATTTGGCCCTTCATAGTCCAGTGCCTGACTCATCATGTTCACCTGTTGCTGTGCTCTCTTGCACAGTACAGATCATTCAGCCTTAGGTAATCTTCATATAAAGCTTTTAATCTTCTCAGCATAATTCCAGAATCCCAATATTCCTTTTAAAACAAGACAGTGCATCTTTGCTCATGTAGAGAAATGTTTTAATAGTCCAGTTTGAACAAACTTATTGTTGTGTTTTTCAGGAGTGCTAATACCCAGGAGTGTCTTATTCATATGGAACGGATTTTTGAATGTCTTCAGTTTAAATTTTATTAGTGAAGTAATCACACATATAAATCTACTATTACGGACCTGTAGGCTGTTGATCTTTTAACCACTTAGACAAAATAGGATTTGTCACTTTGTAAATTCTAAACTAACCAAAGAATTAGCTTAAGTGGAAATTTGTGATGGCTTTCATATCTGGCAATACAAAACTCCTGTTTCTTCCTTCTTCCTAGTTAATATAGAAAGCAGACATTTAAGCTATTTTAAGTACTTTGTTTTTTAAAGTAATGTTGTTTCTAATCCACTAAAAATCATTTATTTAGGTTTAGAGAAACAAAATCGAAGCACCCATTTTTTTTCATGATTCATAGGCTTATAAACACTAATTTCTGGTGCAGCGGGTTGTTAACTCATTTTGAGTAGTTGTTTCATGTCCTCTGTAATCATCATACGCTGAAGAAACGCTTTATCTCCGTGCAGACGTGCCGGTCACTCTTATTTTGCACATGCCTTTCTAAAGAAGCCCGAGGCAGAAGTGAAGCCGCGCGGGAGCCCCGGAGCGGTGCGGGGACGCGGTCCTGGCGCGGGGTCCCTCGGCAGGCAGCGGGGCGAGGCGGTGCGGTCGGAGTCGGGTGTCCCGTGTCTCCCGCCCGGGTGCCTGCCTCCCCGCCGCTCTGCCTGGGTGATAAGCTTGGGCATGTTAGGTGGCTAAGTGAGGTGAGAGAGATCCTGTTCTCCCTGACTTTTGGTGGCTGTGCTTTAACTTCGTTAAAGGGCTTTTGAAAATCCTTTCCGAGCAGTTTCTCTTTTCTTTTTTTCTCTAATTAGTGCCACAATGCCGAAGCGGTGCTTGGAGTCGCTTTTCAGTGTGTTTCAGATAAAGCCTTTGTTTGAACTGTTAGAAAAGTGGCTCTGTGCTCTGGGGAGACTTCTGGGACTGACTTAATCAAGCTGTATATTTTGTCAACAAGACTATCAGTACTGAAGAAAAGCATTAGGATCTTTTGAAACTATTGTTATTTTTTTGTTGGCAGCAGAGCTTGGAGGCTCTTTAAGCTTTCAGGAGGAATAACCGATGCAGAAGGGGTAGTGCACTGTAGTCGCTCGTAATTAATGCAACATGGTACAGATAAGAAACGGGCGCTGAAATATCCTTCGCGAAGTGCGGCTGGTTGTGTAAGTGTGTAGGGCTTCCTGCCTGAGCGGCGTCGCACGGGGCACGTTGCAGCACTTTGGCATGACCGGAGCGGTCCCCTGACCAGCCGCAGCTCGGAGCCTCCGGCAGCTTTGCGGCTCACCGCTTGCAGCTACGCAGAGCTCCTCGTGCGTGGGGGACGCTGGGAAGCTCAAAGCCCACGGAGCAGTTGTTCTGCAGTCCTGCTTTGCAGTGTCCCGCTCTGAAGCTGCTTGACATGCTTAATAGCTTTCGATGTCTGACTAAATCTGGAGTCAGGTTTATGCTAGAACATTGTCTGTGGCATAAACTTCAGGGCTGAGCGTGCAGCGCGTTGTACTTGGAAAAGCCAGGTGCAAGGCTGTTTCCCTCTTCCCATGCTGTCTTCTTTTTGAAGAAAGGTGGAGAGATTTCTTTTCAGACACCACATACAAGATTACAAGATTTTTTTTTCCTCTTTCCTTCCTTTTTAGTAGCAATTATATTTTGGGTGCTGATTTTAATGGTATGAAAGCTTTAAGGATATAGTAGTGCAGTGCAGCTGGATAACTAATTCATTGCTGGCATCTGGAGGAGTGAAAATGTGTGTTTGTTGTTTTTTTTTTTAAATAGATATATCCTGTTTGTGTCCCAAATGACTAGGTGAAGTTTTCAGGATGTCAGGTGTCTGTCCTCAAAGAATTTGCTGTTTTCTCTCTGTTGTGTTAGTTGCTGTATTACAGGTGGCATTTCTCAGACATCCACACTTTTGCTCCTGGCCAAGGCTGGAGTAACTCATGAATTTAAGCACAGCTACTTCTTATCTAGCCTGCATTACACAAGGGAAGAATCTGGCCAGGTTTCATAGGCTGGAGCAGAATAGCCCAGAAGAACTAATTAGAGTCATCAAAACTGTATTGCTATTGATGCATTTTAACATGTTTTCAGAGTTGCTTGGGCATTAATGCTAATTATTAAAAAGAAGCCTACATAACATGTCTTATTTAAGAACTATTATTAAAAAGGGAAATTGTGGAACATTATAGTTGCAAAGCAAAACATAAGGAAGAAACAGGCTCAGTCCTTAACGGAGAACAGGAGGGAACTGTACAGGGTGTGCATGGAGCCTTCTGCCTTTGGGCCAGTGTGTGCATGGTGTACCTAGGAACAGGGCAGAGTCTTTGTAAGTGCCTGACGGATTTGAGTTAAGAGTTGCTTTCACTTCCCCCAGGAAGACTGAGGAGGATGGATATATGGATAAGTTACCCTGAGGCACCAGCTGGGAGGATGTTTCCTGTTTTCATGGTGAATGCCTGGTGCTGCTCCTCTATGAAGAGAGCTGACAAAGTATCTGGGTGCTTTTGAAAGTCCTGTGGGTGCTTGCCTGCAGTTTTAGGCCATGAAAGTAAATCAGAACTAGGAGTCTGGGATAGATTCCCCTGCCTGTGCTCGGGTATATGCCCATGGAGAGGCTTTGAAGGCAGTGAGACTGAACAGCTCTCTGGGGGTTTAGCGTACCAGGTGTTGTTGCTCTGCGCTCCCACCTAAAGTAATTTCTTTGGCTACTTGGTAAAGCAGAGTGAGATTCAGTGAAAAAAGCTTGCTTTGCCATTGCGTGTGTGCGTTGTGCTCTCTGGAGGTGGACATCAGTTGCTCTCAGTCTCTGGAGTAATAAAACTCATGCTCCTCTGCAGATGCAAGGCAAGTTGGAAGAGAAGGGGAGGGGGGTATCCTGCTGGCGGCCCACGGAGAGGGGAGTGTTGCTGGCAATTCTATCCCTGTGTGTCCCACTTCCAATGCTGCTGAAATAATGGAACAAAGATTAAGTAATCATTGCCGAGGCACCGGTTGTGCCTAGCCCTCGTGCAGCTGCGGAGCAGTTCTGCCCCCATCGTGTGTGCTGGCTGCGCGGGAGGCTGCTGGGCTTGGAAGAACTGCTTTCAGGAGGGATGGCTGAGGCTTGGTGCAGATGTAGGTGGCCTGTTTCCCTCCCCTCAGTCCTGGGAAAGAGAATCAAAACCCAAAGATGTTCTCAAGCCAGCAGCTCCCTCCTGAGTGGCAATCTGGGGACAGGTTTTGCAGTCAGGCAGGACAGTGAGAGAACTGCTAATTATAAACATACAGTGCTTGTAAAAGAAATCACTGCAGTTAGGAAATCCTGACTAACTCTTACTGTGTTTTGGTACATAGGAGACTCCGAGTTGTCTGGAAGGGGCTGATCGTGTTCAGCTCCCAATGGCTTGCTTGGGTTTAGCATTTCCTGAGGCATCACCCGCCGTGGTGGCCGTGTTCAGGCATCATCTGCCCTGTGCGATGCTGGAGAGGACGGCCACGGCAAAGCAGGGCTGTTTGCAGGGCTAGCCTGCGGGGGGAGGGTGTCCTGACATGGGCCTGGTGGGGCAATCGAGGAGACTGAGCAAAACTTGCAAAGCAGTGCTGCTTCAAGCCTGCTGCATATGCACAAATATACACTTGCAAATAAATCCGCCCTTCTTGTGAACATGTGTCTGTGGATTCACTGACCTCCCTCAGCATGCCGTGATATTTATTGGCTATTACAGGAGAACAGCAGTTAATAGCAAGGCTTTTGCAACCACTGTTTGATCTTTCCCATCTTAATCCCTGAACTGAGCTACAAACAGTCTAACTGTGATCACTTCTGTCCCAGGATTAGAAATGTATGTGAGCTTGATAATGAAGTCAGGACAAAATAAAACATCACCACTAAGAAGCTTTTCTGCCTATTGGAGAAGTCTCTGGCATAAAGTGAAGGGCTCTAGGACCCCCTCAGCCTCTTCTACATATTCCCTTCTCCTTTTGAGAAACTTCATGGCATTTAATCACTTTGAGGCTTTTCCTCTCCACAGTGACTGCAATTTGAAACGCAAGGGTCCCATACAAAGGGAGCAAGTGCTCAATGGGCTGTGTTAATATTCAGTACCATTTACAATGGGTGCAGTTTGAAAAGGGGAGAATGGATGGTCTGGGAGCTGGGGGAGGAGGAACAGCAAAGGGAAAATTCCCAGGGCAGGGGAACAAGCATCTCAGTAGGCATCTGAAAAAAATGAACACACCATCAATTGTTCTCTAGGAGAAACAACTGTTGTTATGTATAGATAAAGCTTAATATTTTTTTTCTTTGCTTGTGCAAACTGCTCTACAGCTCTGTAGATATGAGACTTGAAGGTGGCTGAGCCTTTCAGGAGGTCCTGCTTGGAGTGTAAGGGTTGAAGGAGCAAACCTTGAGGCTGGTTACTTTTCCCCCTTAGCTTTCTGGCATCAAGAGGCTAAAGATGATAAACCAATATGTTTTTGAGTCCAAGCACTTCTTCAGCAAAGCACTTCACATGCTTAAGTGCTTCGTTGAGCAGGGATGAGATCTTGCTTCGCCTGCTTAAAGTTAAGCTTGTGCTGGAGTCCTATAGCTGTCAGTGGGATTTAAGTCCATGCAGGAGCACTTTGCTGAAATGAGGCTTTAGTCAGTATGAGCCTGAGCTGGCCAAACTTGCAGTACAAGGAAATCCCATAAAGCTTGGAAGGTTGCTCCTGAACTTGCAGCTTTAGCAGAGTGTGCTGAAAACATCCAAGGTGTCTTAATATTTGGGCAGTCCCCCAGGTGCCAGCAGCAGAGAAACACCTTCCAGACCCTCTGTGCATACACCTAGTTTTACTTGCAAGAGGTCAGCTGTGCTGAAGGCAGATGAATGCACCCCTTAACTGCAGTGGAAGATTTTGAATGTTAATCTTACGTTATCTTTCGTTTTGTGCGGCTTGGACCTGTGGCCTGCTGGCTTGGCCTCCCAATAGGTCTCAGCCCCTATGGGTATCTTCAATTTTCCTTGGCTATGTACAGCTCCCACAGGCTCCGCAGGGCAGCTGCGAATTGCTGAGTGCCGTGAGGCTGTGGTCATGCCCCAGATGCCCAAGTAGTGCATTTGTTTGGCTCCTGGTTGCTTTAATCCCTTGGAGTGGGGCTGAAGCCCTGTCTTGAGGTCTGGATGGCTGCAAAATAGGCTAAGGGCTTTTTTTGTTTTTCTTCCCCTCAGTAGCTAGCTCTGATTAGGACTTGTGTATTGTCGCTGACTTGCGTGTTAACCGCACCCAGAAACTCTCAATTAGGGGCTGCAGGGCTTTTAATTGATCTTGTTGGCTGCCCCGGGAGACACCTTGGATTGAGTTAGCTCAGCTCATCAGCTTTTAACATAATCATTTTGTGCTGCTAACCCAATCGCTCAGTGTGACTCCATCATTGTTTTGCAATATGGGGTTAGATTGGATTGTATAGATAAATGGAGTAGAGATAATTTAGGCTAATGCTGCTGGGAAGGCGCAGTCTGCAGAAAATCCAGGCTCCAGGTTCATCAGCTCCAGAGGAGCAGGACTCAGCAGATGCTTAGCACCTTGTTCGGAGTGAGGGGAATGACTTAATATAGGGCACAGCTTTAAGTGAGTGCACTGGAGCTGCAGTGAATAACATTGTGAGTTAACCTAGCCCCTCGAGTCCTGAGTTGTGATTTCATCCAGTAAACTGGCCAAGGCAGCTGGGAGACATGGCTTTAGAAGTGGCATTGTTTTCTTTTCTTTCCCCAAGTGCATGCTGTCCTTCTAATCACAGAAAGGTCACCAAAATGAAGCAACCAAATAAACAGCTGGAGAAAATAAGATCGACTGTGATCTATGTAGGATGGCTTGTAAAACTCAAAAACGTACTTGGGAGAGGTGGAGGTCTGTGCAGGCATGTGGACGTGGCCCCGGCCCCTTTTGGAGCCTTGCATAGGGATGGATAGCTTGGGGCCAGAGCCCTTTTCCCCACCCCAAATGTCACAGCGCTCTGTGGCGGCTTGCTGCAGCCCCTGGGCTCCTCGTCACACGGACCAGTGACAAAACGGTCCTGGGCAGCTCTCCTTCCCCCAAAGCGCTCCTGGCCTCCAGTCCTGTGGTCAGGGTACCATCAGTGCCTACCCACATGTGAAGCCGTTGTGGGTTTCAGTGGAGGCTGAATATATGGTCAGGCTGCGAATAGCTGCCAGAGTGATACCCAGGACAAGCTTGGGAGCTCAGGCTCCCTCTGACAGCTGTCCTCTGAGGTTACTGACTTCTGGAGTGTGGTGCATAAGTGGAGGAACAGTGCGAGGCTACAGGGAGAAACAAAGGGAAAATAACCCCCTTTTCTCATTTCCCAATATGTTCAGCTATTAAACAATGTCCCACTAAGTCGTGTTTTTTTTTCCTCCCTGCAGTGCACAGGGGCCTGAGTCAAGGACCATGATGCCATTGTGCTAGCACAGAACACAAAATACGTGTTATTATTGTAGCTGAGTCATCCATTAATAGTTAACCAAATCCTGCGCTACAGTTTGAGTCCTTCAACCCCAGCCTCTTCTAGCTTCAGAGCAGGACCACAACAGATGTAATATGTTATGCTCCCTCATTATATTTTCAGCATGTTGTCTCTCAAGCCACAACTGTATAATTTTGGAGCAGTCTAGGATCATGCCCTGCTATTTTTGGGGCACCTCTCAAGATTTGATGATGTGTCACATCTAATTCCAGAAGTATGGTTCAGTTCTGTGTGGTTAGATTTTCAGTTTGAGTAAGAATTGGAGGACAGGTTTCTTAAACTGTAGCTATCTGCCTGTTTTTTTTAATTAATGTTAACTGTGTTGGACACTCAAGGAGGACACTCAAGGGGCTAGTTATTTTTCTAGTGTCCTGGCATCTTGCAATGCCATGTTTGTTGCAATGTCTATTTTGTTGCAATAGTTTTATATGGATTTCAGCAGGAAGAGTATCAGAGAGATCCCTCATCCATTGAACAGCTTTTACGTGGCACTACAGATCTTATAAAGCATACACTCCAGTGTCATGCACGAGTTGCATTTAAAAAATCCACTAGCTGGCTGAAACTCTGATGTTCTGGAGCTAAAGTTTTGTGTGTGTGTGTGTGTGGATTTCTGTGTCATGTTTTTTTGGGTGGAGAGTCTTGCTATCACTGTTTGTAATGAGACAGTAATTTGCCTGCAGCTTTTCGTCTGGTGTTTTTTGGGGGCCGTTTTGGGGCAATCAGATCAAGTTTGGAAGTTGACAGAGGAGTGGTCTTAAATGCATTTCTTCTTAAGTGTTTCCTTTTCAACGAAGGCGCCTATTTTTAGATGAATCCTTTCAGATTAGGAAACAGACTTTGAGTTCAGTGGAAATTTGGCCATGAAATCTTGAAATAAGACACTTCTCTATACCACCACCACCACCACCTCCTCCGGCTGGCGTGTTTTTGCTTGCTGTGGAAAGACAGAAGCCCTCTCAGGTGCATGAAGGAAAAAGAGAGATTTAAAATGCAAAGTCAGGACCATGCTGCTGGGTCAGAGGGACATGGATGGAGTGTATCCCCAGTTGCCAGAGCCTGTGCTTTTATGGTGGGCACCAGCCAGGATGGGAACCCGCTGTGTTTCCACACTGTACATACACATCTGTCCTAGCGAGTTTACCATCAACACTACTAATAAACCTCTTTCAAAATACCATCCCTACAAGTTCGAAACACGTTTTGCCTGGCCAGCGTAGACTAGGCTGTTTTATAACCACACTTAAAGTCTGTTTTAGCATGCTGTATGCCAACATAAACAAAGGTTTTCTACGTTATCTATCATCTAGAAAATTGTTCTGAAAAGTTATGGCTGGCCAATCAGGTGGTGTTTGCAGCAGATTTGAGAGAGCTCAGCTAATTTGGTTTGATCTCCAGCATAGACAGGTTTCTAAAGCAAAACTGTGCGCTTCCTCGGGTATTGCAGCTGGCACTGGGGCTGAGGGACTGCTGCATTAAACCACATGTGCCCACAACTTGGAAAAAATATCCAGATTTAGTCTGCAGGCTTTTGGGGTGCTTTTTCCTGGTCTCGTTCGTTGGCATGGCTGTGCCTGCTCAGTGGCGCTCGCCATGAGAAGCGATGGAGAATGTCTCCACAGGAGAAGGGTGGCCCGCAGGCGAGTGCGTTCCCCCATGCTGTGGGAGCCCCCACGGGTCAGAGTCGCTGGTCTGCAAATTCTGTCGCGGGTAATAAAACTGATATCGTAGGAAACTGCCTGGCTGGAGGCCCTGTGAAAAATCACCCCCTAAATGTGTTCCAGTTGTCCAAACATTGCTGCCTCTCCTTCCTCCCCTTGGTGCGTGCCTGTGCGAGCAGAGGGAAAATGGGGGAAAGTTGGCTTTCGCAGGCGCGAGCTCTCCCTCCGCCGGTGCCTCAGGAGCAGGGAATCCGTGAACTGGTGTTTGCTTTGTTTTCCATGAATGTGTTTAAACTGAGTTTGGCTGGCAGTGGTCCACTGTGGGTTCAAAAGCTGTGAAAGCACAAGTAACCTTCTCCTAACCTAGGAAAGAGGTCCATGCGGTCCAGATGGCATGGGCTATTCCTATGGCCACCCTGGTCCTGGAGTGGGTAACCTGAATTAGGTGGTTCCAGCAGGCTTTTTCCTTGCCTTGCAGCACGAAGTGGACGTGCAGATCCCCCCCACTGGGGACAGGTAGTCACAGGGGCCAGCAGCAAGTTCGCTGCCCTTGGCAAAGGGAGAGGTGGCATCTCGTGAAGATGGTCTGGGTGGCACCTGCAAAATCCCCCTGTTCTTCCTTGCCACTTATTTCATTGCTCCCGCGCCTGTGCAGCGCTGGCACATTTGCAGGCAGAGGCCAGCGCAGCAATGCTGAACGCTGCTGACACGTGGGAGCTGGCCTGGCCTTGTCCTTCTGCTGCCTGTGGCCCGGCCGTGCCGGTGAGCCAGGACACCGTCCAGCGCGCTCCGCTTGTCTGTGTAAGGCACAATAGACTTCTGTCTCCTCCTGAACCAGGGCGCAGAGTCAGATCAGCACTTGTATTTCGTTTGTTTTGGCAAAATGGGGAGACTTGTCCCATTTTAGAAGATTTAAATAAACCATATGATGTTTCATTTTGAAATGCGTGTCATAATACTTTCCTTTTTTTCCTCTACTAAGCATATTTTTGTGCTGTTCCTATCTATTCAGTTTGTAAACAACTGTTCCTCCTCCTCTTCCCCGGCCCCCACTTTTTTTTTAACCAAACAAGTGAATGTAAGTCTTCCAAGTAGCAATTCTTTGGCTTTTAATCACCTTTGGATTATTCCTGAAGTATGGCACATGTGCACTGCATAGAAGCAGGAAATAATATATATTTTTAGACCTCTCTGGTTTGCAAGTATTTGTGAGCATTGTGCTGTTTCTGTCATTTCTTATTCTTGCAAGCCCCTTTTCCTGTGTATCTTCCCTCCCGCTTTCCAGTCGTTGTGGAGAAGATCAATTCAGCACCATCCAAAAGCCATTGAGATCACTGAACTTTAAAGGGTTTGGATGACTCTGCATTCATAAGAGCAGATGAATGACCTCTTCTCTCTTTGTTACGATAGTTAGAAAATAGATTAATGAAGATAATAAAACTGCACCCAGGCAGGCTTCAACTCTGCTGTATGAGCAGCAGATGAAAACTTCTGGTTTGGGAGGAGGTCTGTGGAGCTGAGGCTTCACCCCTGGTTTCTTAGCACTTTAATCTTGAGTATTTTAACTTGTAGCCTAAATAACAAGAAGCTGGTGGTCTGTCTTTCCAGTCTGAAGTCACACGTATGGGACTTCTTTCAGCTCCTGGTGTTTTAGCAAATGTGTCTGTTTATCTCTGGGGCTTAGTCCAGCTCCCTGGTGAAGTTGCTTGGCTTTTGATTTCTTGGTGAGTTGAATCAGTTCCCGGAGCTCTGATTTCATTCTTACCTAACTTACCGACGGAGATGTGTACTGGTCTTTGAATTAATCTCCTTTGACAAAAAATCATGTAGATCTGAGAATGTTTTGCTTATATTGTGGACTTAAAGCAGGGACTGGCTTTGCCTCTTCATGGTTTAATAATCTCTTTGAGGCAAGCATTGCTTTTTACCCGGGTTTCCTGAGAAAACAGTCTGTGTGAATGTGGGTGTGTGCGCGTGTCCCTTCTCTCCCCCACAGCTCTCGAAGCTGCAGGCCGGTTTCAACTGAATCTGATTAGAGGGCTCAAAAATTTCAACTTCTCCCTCTTTCATAGGCAACAAGCTGGGGGGAGCACCCGTGTCAGTATCCCCACTGAGGAAAAGGAAGCAGAGTGAGATTAACCCGTATTAGACATCAAAGAATCCCCATGGGGGAGAGCAGTGCCGTTAAACCCTGCCTGCAGGAAGGGCTTTGGTCAGGGCTCAGAGCGTGGCAGATAGTGGAGATCCTGCTGCGAGATGTGGCTCCGCTGAGTGCTGTCTTCACTCCATGTTTGCCCCTGTTTGAGAGGAAGCTGGAGGGGCTCGATGCCCGCCCCCCCCCCCCCAGCGTGGTGCTGGGGCAAATTAATAGCAGTAGGAGCAGAGGGGCTGGGTGCTGGGATACCCCCTTGCCGCTCCCAGGAGCGGGGGGATGCTGTGGAGGTGGGACCAGCGCTATCACTTCTCCGTGTCTAAAATGGTGCTCCTGGGGCTTCCTACTGGGTCGGGGGGCTGGAAGAGGGGAATGTTTTGGCATGAAGCAGCCAACCCTCGTGATCGTCACGGCCACAGCTGGGAATAGTTTTCGGTGACTCTCTGCTCTCCTCTTGGAGGAGAGGTTCCAGGAAGAAGAGGCCTTCGTGCCTTGGAGCCCGATGATGATTGAGCAATCGGCTGCAGATGGAAAGCCATGGCCCTGGGTGTCTGTCCCAGCTCTGCCTGCATCTGTGCTCCTTCCTCTGCTCCTTGGCAGTGCCACTTTGGTGCAGGGATGGATGCCGACGGGCTTCCAGGGCCACTTGTGGATGCGTGAGCTTTATAGCCACTGTCCAGAGAGCAAAGCCACACAGCCACACGGCACCCTCGGGAAATGCCAAATAGTAGCCGTGGCTGTTTACTACAGTGTTTCTCTCTCCCAGTTTCTAGCACTTGTGTCTCAAGTACTAGCACTTTGCGGTCTGCTTAAGAAGAGGCTGACAGGGATGCTTGGTGACCATGCCGCAGCTCCGGCATCCATGTATTTTGCGTGTCTCCACAAGGCTTGCTCCAGCTCCCTGCATTTTATTATTTGGACTGCGCAGTTTTTTATCTTCTTTCTTTTCCCAAAGCCTCCCCTGTACATGCATCTGCCTACTCCTCCTCTTTGCAGGTGATAGTCCCCTTGTGCAGCCCCTGTGCTGATAATTAGCCGCTGGTGTGCAGCAGGCTCCCAGCCTGGCTCCAGTTACTGCTGTTTACTTTGTTTGGTTCACCCTCCAGCTGTGAATACTTGAGCCAGCTCAAAGGCGAGGTTTTGAAGCACCCTGTGTGCAAGTTGTAACGCCAGCGTGAGGCTTGCTCAGGAACAGACTGTGCATGATTAAGCCATTTAGACTTGTCATAAATTTTTTAAAAAGTCAAAACAACAAAAATCCACCTTTTGGGGGAAGGAGGAGAGAGGAAATGTCAGCTGAATGTTTTGGGGCTCTGTGCTAATTAAACCACAAGTCTATAGATTTGTCTGAGAAGCATGGCTAAAATAAGAGGAATTCATCAGACTGTAGGCCTGCACATTTGGAAACAAAATGTGGAAGTTTCCCTGTCCAACAATTTCCAATTACTTCCTCTATGGTTTCCTGAATAATTCTGGCCACTGGTTATAAGACGGTCTGCCTTGCAATTGCAGGATGCATCCCTTCTCAAATCTCCATTTTGGCTATCATTTTCCCAGCCTACACAGAATATGGGCTGCTACTTCCTCTCTGTTTGGGCTTCCTCTTCTGCAGGGTGATTGTGCTGTTCAGAGTCGGCAAAAGAAAATTGTGTGTCCTTGGGAAGCTGGTTTCCTGATGCCACTATGTGATAGACGATAAAACAACAGTCCCTGGGCGGTTGGGGCTGAGCTGGGAGTGGATTGAAAATGTGCCTTGCAATGTTTTGTGAAGGTTATGGTCTGTCGCTGCTGAAATTCCTTTTGACGGTTTTCCTGTATAGGGTGCTTTTTCATTTTTTAAATGTAGAATTCCTTTCCCTCTGCTTGTCTGAATGACTTCAGAGCTACCAGACCATGCCTGCAGCAGAGGAGAAAAGCTATTACTTTTTCTTGCAATTCTCTTGGCTCGGAAGAGAGATTTACAAGATTCCTTTCTAGATCTGGGTCCATTGAGAACAAAGACCAAGGACAAGGCAGAAACAAGGGTGAGGGGTGCCGTTGCCTCTGCTGGGCTGCCCGCTTTGCTCCCCTCTTTGCAATTCACCTTCCCCAGTTCTCTGTGCTTCCTGCTCTCAGCAGCTGCCTGAAATTTAGGACTTTCAAGTCAAGGTGAATGAACCATATCACCTCTGTGTGTGGGGGATAAGGACCCTTTGACGCTGCTTTTGATGTGGTACGTGGCTTTCTGAGCCATGGCCATGATCTGTCACAGTGCGTACTTCCCAGCCCGTGCCTGCATTTGGGCCAGCACCCTGACACTGGCATCCCGGAGCGTGGCAAACGGGAAGAAAAATCATCTCTCCAGCACCCATCTCGCGATGTCTATTGTCATTCACCAAGGAGCAGTACAGAAATAAATTACAGGATAACATAGCAGCAGCGATGAAGCAGGACCTGAGCCTTGTTTCTGCTGCCATTAGGAGGCTGTAGATTAGGACATGGTTCCTCAGCCTGAAAGTGGCTCTGTAATAAAACAGAAGTAGAGAGTCATCTTGCCTGGTGCATAAGTATTAGGCATTAAGTACAAGGTAGAGGTCTAGTTTCTTTTGCTTTGGTGGAATGCAAGGGATATTTCCAGCAGAGAACTCAACCTGTCCCACTATAGGCAACTAGGTCGCCTGCTTGAAGCCGCTCTCTCTCTGTTAACTCTCGAGGGAGGGTTCTTGTGCCTTGATTTAGCTCCCTGATGGGGACTCTAGGGTGCGTGGTGTGGGCAGCATCTAGCTGTTACTCTTGCTTTGCTCATGCTGTCAAACCAGACTTTGAGCGTTTCAGTAAATTACCAAATTTGCTGGGCAAAGCAGTTGGTATGACTTTGGGGGAAAAACATGCTGTCTGAGAAACCCTGTTTTTTGCATAATTACTTATTGGGCAGATCCTTGGTTATTGATTATGCCCTATGATTATTGTCTTAGGAGCTGGGCAGGCAGAATACAAAGCGTCTACTTGCCCTTCAGTGCTTATAAACTGGGAAGCGTTGGGAGGTGGGTGGATCCTCTCTGAAGGAAAAGAGACTTTCTGATGAGAGCTTTTTCAGAACACGATCCTCTCTGCTTTTTGAAGGCCAAGAAAACCTCAATTGAAAGTCTATTTTATTTATTCACTTCTAACTCCACCCTTCTTTGAGGGGAGCATATGGAGGCCACCAGTCTTGCTAAGCGCACAAGCCTTCCTGGTATGGCCACATTCCCCCCCTTGGAAGATTATGTTCTGGGTGATATTTGAAATCCAGCTGTCTGTGAGCAAAAAACCCCACACTTCCTTCAAAGTTTTGACTCTTGCATTTTTCATCTTGGGCAGACTTTAAAGTTTTCTGCAGCATTGAAGGGAACGGTTTGATTTCCCGTTGCCCACATGTTAGCATTCCTGAATAAAACAGCCTCAAGATTTGTGGAGCAGATTCTTGAAATTCTGAGAATGTTTTGAGCCAGAAGATGTTTCCAGAAACTGCCTGGCCTAACAAAAAGAGTTGGTAGGACTTGGACACAGCTTGGGGAAAATGAATAAGACGTTTTTATCCCTTTTTAAATAAATGTCATTCCAACCCAAACCACCATCCTTGGTCTTGGGAGCTGTTCTGCTCTGATACCTTGCTGTTGTTAAGCCACAACTGTTCTTATTTGAACAAAAAAGACAAAGAAGATATGTAATTTAAAAATGAGGTTCGCTGCCCTGCTCTTGCACTGATTTCCTGGGTGATCCTGGCTAGGTCACTTAAATCCATTTGCAGATCCAGCTTTAGGTACCTAAAAATGGCTTTTGGTGAAATGGAAATATCCCCGTGCAGCAGCACGTGTACCTGTGTGCATTGACAACTGATGCTCAAACCTTGCTTAAACCTAGTCTGAATAGACCTGCGCAATGAGCTTTCCTGTAAGAGCCCTTTGGGGCGGCTGCTTTTGCCCAGAAATAGAAAAGTGTGGGCAGCAGCACTGCCATGGCCCAGCGCTCCCCAAAGGTGTCGCGCGCTCAGCTCCGGCATCTCCTCGAGCGGCGGCATCCCCCAGGACGCTGGAATGCTTCTTGGTTGGTTTCTGACAAAGCTTTTCTTTGCTTCTTCAGTGAAATGCAAATCAAACCAAGCCATGTGTTGAGCATTAATATGGAAAATGTTATTTTGAACAAAAGGTATTTTAAATATGGCAATTGCATTTCAAATGGAAAATGTCACAGTGAGCTTTTCGTGCTACCTTCCTCTTCTGCTTATTTCATGTTGCTTTTGCTACTTGTGCGTGTTAGGTTTCAGTGTCAGGATTTAGGCATGAGACTTCTCTTCCCGTGAGTATTTCAATATAGGCATGAGCGTGACTGAGAAGGGGAAAGTGAAGTGAGGTTGCCCTCCGCGAGCTGCTGTGGGAAGCTGGGCATGGCTCCTCCTGTGGCAGCCATGTTGAGGTGTTCAGGAGGCGGGAAAACCCCCGTGACTATTAACCTGCATGATGTATAACCTCTTAGCTCATTTCTGAGGGTAAAAGAAGCAACCCTGGTGCAGACCCATTGCTAATTTGATCTGGACATGGTGGGTTGTGGATGTGTTTTTGTTTTGGGGTTTTTTTGTTAGCTGTAAACGCTTCTGGTGCACTCAGGGATTGTGGTATTAACGTTTTCTCTTCAGAGAGGAGGTTTGACTAGAACTAAAATTGCTGATTGATTCCCTTTTTTTGCCCTTCCCCCTTTCCTGTTGAAGTCAAGAACCACTTCAAAGGCTCAGATGCGTTGGTGCCAGACGCCACACAGTTATTGTTAGAAGAATCTGAAATATAATTGAAAACAAACCTTTGTTCAGCCAAGCGTATCTGGCTATAAGCTTTCACTTGAGAGAGTGGTGGCTTTTGAGACCACCTTCCTCTAGGTTCGATGTCCACACACGTGTCATGGCAGATGGATCGTCTGTGAATTCTTTTACATCTGGTAAATGTTCGCAGATCTGGAAAGTGTGTATTTTAAAGAGTTTCCCCCCCCCCCCCCAACCTAGGAACACAGACTGATGCTTAAAAGTTACCAGCATATTTGTGGAATTCCTTGCAGTAATAAAAATGTATCGAATTGGTCTTGGCAGGCTGACTTCAATAGAGATGCTCCAGGTCCAGGTTCCTCTACTTGGCAAGCGCAGAACTGTCCTGCTTGCTTTTCTTTAAAGACGTGTCTTTTCTGTGGGATATAGGATATTGTTTGACATAACATCTAAAACATTTATAAAAGCATGGATGAGAGAGATGTCAGCATTCATTTTAGTTTTAGTTGGAGGGTGCGGGTGAAAGCCGAGGTTTCTAGTCAGGCTGGGTTTCTTCTCTTGGCTGAATCAGCCAGGCTGGAGTTTCAGAGGAGCCCAGCAGGCAGCTGTGCTTTGCACGGAGCAGCCTCCGCTTACCTGCGGCCCTCTTTGCTCTTGCGTGCAAGCTGTTTGCAAAACTAACCGCGTGGGGTGCACAAACACACAGTGTGGTTGTCAGATGCACTGTGTATTTTAAGTTCCTGATGTTTCTTATAGTTGTTTTCCATACACAATTTAGGAGACTTCTTTGGGTCAGCCTTAGTCCAGGAGTGGAATTGCTCCTGTTTGTAGGTGCACGTCAAGGATGCAATGAGCTCGCTTCCCTGTGGATGTTACCCATGCGGCATTACTTACAGAAACAAGTCCGTAAACTTCTGCCAGTCCATCTGAAATATAATAGGCCTTTTAGCTGCATGGTAGTTAATAAATTTAATATATTTTTTCTTTTAATTTTCCTCCCCTACGAAAAACACCAGCCTCATTGCATATGGCTGTCTGTCTGTTGTTTATTATCTCTGTTACACTGTGGTTAGTGCTCACACATGATATTTCTTTGGTTTCAGTACAGGCTGAGCGGGTTGTCTGCTGCTGGATCCAAAAAATGTAAACTATTTATAAATGAAAAATACTCTTGAGTTTTAAAGCGCTGTGTTGTCCCCTCTCTCTCCAGTATGTGCACATTTGGCTGATCTCATGTAATCCCACTGATGTAAATCCAGATTTTTAACAATTTACGGGACCGTGCGCTGCTTGGAGAAATCTTCTTATGACCTTGTGTTCATGGGGGGAGAACACGAAGCAGTAGTGATAAACAGTGATGGAAAAAAGTTATTTGGCTGTGTTGCATTCAGTGCAGATATGGGCCCAAACTCAGATAAAACTTTCTTCAGAGTTCAAGGATTCTTGATTTTTGGTTTTCCAGTTGGGCTCATCTGCATCATAAGCAAATCTTGAAAAGCTGGGACAGAAACTATTAATGTGGCATGAAAGGACCTGAAACAACTAGAGTGCTTTTTTTAGTACTCTGTATGTGTAAACTCTGTTTTTGGCATTTCAAGTACGTACTTAGTTTTATGTTGAACCAACAACCTATGTTTAGTCTTTCAGGGAAGAAAAATAAGACAAGATTTAATAATGTATGAAGGGAGCCCTGGGGTAAGTTTTCCATGCCTGTTCTAGCTTGGGTTGCTGTGCCCATATGGAAAATGGGGCAGTAACTGGTGCCGAGCACACCATATCGGAGGGCGCAATCTGGACCAGAGGCTGAAATATCCAGCCCTGGAGATGGGAAAGCAGCAACTGGGCAAGAGGAGGCTGTGAAATACAGGCCGCTTAATTGAGGAGCCGGTTAGTGAAAGGTGGATGGGCTGTTTTTGTCCAGAGAGCAAGTGATGACACAAACTGAACGTGGCCACATGTTTCAGACCAGCATTGACACTAAGAGCCTCAGGCTTTTCTTGTTGCTGAACCTATGTTTTTCTTGGGAGGCTGTGAAAACCATGCTGGTTGGTGGGGAGGGTTTCTACAGCATGGTGGGGTGTCTTCTGCTCAGCAGAGTAGCTGTAGCTCAGGAAAGCATAGGAGCATCAAACTGAATTCCTGGCTGCCATGTGTATGGGGGCTTTGGTTGAAGGACAGAAGGCTTTTTATCCAGTAGCTGGTCTGATGGGCTTGGTGCAGCCCCTTGGTTGTGGTTACCCACCAGGCTGAGGGTGATGAAGAGCTGCTGCTCACTGCTAGCTTATACCAAGCAGCCAAAGAGCCCCAGTGAGTCCCGGATGGTTTGCCCTAAGTAGGGAGCTGATTCTATTTTTCAAGTCCTGTCCTCAAAAATATCTCAGCTGAAAGGAAATTCTGGTGCTCAAACCGTTCGCCTGTTCAGCCAGCTCCCTTGGTTCAGCTAGTTTCCTTAATGCCTTCAGCTGGTAGGAACGAGGGGTGGTGTGGAGCAGAGCAGTTCACAAAGTGCCCCCAGAAGAGCAGAAATGATCCATGGTGACATGGTTTTCCATGCAACCACTGTGGCAGTAAATGAGGCAGGGCTGTCCTGCTTCCTGCCCAGATCCGAAATATTAGAGGATAGCTGAAAAAATAGATGGGATTTTTTTGTAAGTGACCGTTTACAGCAACCCCAGCTAGCAGCCATTCAGCTGAAAATGGTGGATGCTTTCTCACCATCAGTTTGTTTAGGCAGCCTTGGATGACAGATATGGCTAGTTATTCTGTAATGTAGCTAGTGCATAAAGGAGTGAAGTGTTATGAGGGTATTTCCAGGTTTTCTCTGGACACTATTTGAATAGATTATGATACTCCCTTATTCTGTAAAACCCCATTGGTAGGAATATTGGGGGGGGGGGGGGTTGTTTAATTTTGTGTATTCCATAGGAGCACCTAAACGTTTTTGCAATTTCAGGGGTAACTTTGCTGCTTCTCCCCCACAAGACAGCGCTTGCTGCAGAAAGACTGTTGAAACCTAGCTAGAACTATGGAACAAAGCCTTTAATGTACTGACTGTATATTAATGAACAGCCAAGCTGGCGGGCCAGTGCCAAAAAGCAGCAAGTGAGAAAGCCAACAATATCAGCACGAACTTTGCACTCTGGAAAGTGTGAAGTGATGTTGGTGAAAGGAGTTTATTGCACAAGTGGAACACCGCGGCCCTCTTTGATGCCCAAATTTCTGTGCTAGTAAACCAAGGAAGAATAATTGGCCAGTAGAGCTCAGTGCGTTCCAGTTAACCCATTGGGAGCTGGTTGAAACACTTCCCAGCCTCGTGTGTATTTTCTTGTGATATGGGTGCTTGCTCCCGAGTGTTTGGCCTGCTGCGATCCGCATATAAAGCTGTAATACCTTTTAGAGTACATGGAGTTACCTTCCACATCTGGTTTGTATCGCCTTCAGTGGATTTTATTACAGGGCTGTAATGCTCCGTCAGGACCCTTCTTGCTCAAGCAGTGCTGTCGAGGAGTATCAGGCAAACTAAACGCCAGCCTGGAAAAATCTACAAAATGGGCTAGTGTATGAATCAGTTAATATAATGGCTACTGATAACGGTATCCTTTTCCTGGTATTTGGCTGAAATTGGCTTTCTTGGCTCTTGCACCTTTGTTAGCCAAGTGTTTTAATCCAGAGCTTATTACTGAGTTACCGAGTCGTGATTTTTAAAGGATTCCTGTCTGTCTGGAAGGAAGGAAGGTTGGTTCCCGCTAGCCTCCTGCAGAGGTTTCACTTCAGAGGCCGCAATGCTTGGCGGTTGCGTGGGCTGTGTTTTGGGATGCCGTCCGCATGAAGGACGGGCGAGCGCCGGGGCTGAGCGCGCCGGACCCCGGAGTGACCTGGGCTTTCCATGGGGCTTTCGGGACTGGGCTTGGGAAGTTGCGTGTGGTGGTTGTCAGTTGGTGTGACTGTGTTTTTCTGCTTTGGAGCCCTGTCCAGGAATGCGCAGCATTTGACGCGGGGGTTTGTATCTGCTCTGCAGCAAAGAGTTTTTCATCTGGAACATTTAAACTATTTAAGATGATCTCGCAAAAAATCTTTTTTTAATTGGACCTGGGCCAACTTTTGCTTGTTTCTGATGTATAGAGTGGGCTTGAAAAAATGTTGTTTCTCCCTCTCCCCCCATTTAAACATTTCAGGAATGTCAAGTCTTGTCAGCCTTGGCTTTGCTGAAAAATCTCTTGAGGAACTGGGGATGTGTTTTTTTATGTGATCTCCAAAGCCTGAGGGAAGGTATGGAGGGAGGGTGAGAGCAGGTAGTTAACAAAAGCTTCCTTTATCCCAAAGGCTAACTAGACATTGACATTAAATAGCAGCAACCATGCAAAATCCAAACAACCTGACTCTGGGTTATCCTGTGTTCAATCCCTCGGTTAATCTTGCATGCTGCCTTCACCAGTTTCCTGCTATAGCCCTTGCAGTGTTTTCCAAGGCAGATGAAACCCAAATTTTTAACATAAACCTGTTTGCAAATAGGAATGGATTAAGGAGAAGACCTTTTCTCATCAGCTTTTTCATCTGCAGTTACTCGTAAGAACAAATAATTCTGTGTGGAAAAGAGGAGATGAAGCCTGATTTCCTAAGGATTTCTGTCTCTGAGGTTGACTAATTTTTTAATTGACTTCTGCTAAGTTTACCTGCTATCTCTGCATCGTGTTTTAAAATTGCCCTCTTTTTCCCCCAGCTGTCCTTGGTGTATTTTTGGAGGGAGCGGGGCTGCCTGTTTGCTGCAGAAATCGACCCGTGCGATGGTCACAAGCTACAGGGGTGAGCACAGCACGTTCCACCCCCATCCGTCTTCTCTTCCTCGCTCCCGTTTTTACGGAGGCACAGGAGCTTGCTCGCCCTTAGGACCTTTCCTGCCTCCTCCCAGTTGGCCGGCGGAGTATTTGGGAGCAGAGCGTGTCTGCAGCCTTGTCTTCCTTGGGAACCAGCCTGCAGAGTTTTCCCCCTATTCCTCATTTTTGCCTTTGCATGCTCCCGTGCTGCCTGGGCAGTCGATCACACCTTGACCCCGCAGCTGGCCTGCCGCCGGACTTTGGAACTGAGCTCTGGAGGGAAGGGAGAATAAAAAAAAAAAAAAATCAAGAAGAAAAAGGAAGAAATGTTTGTTTAATTCCTTACGTAGCATAAGGTTCAGAGTGAGCAGATTGTGAAATAACGCAGAGCGGGGAATTGCTTTGCCCACGGTTTACAGATAACATGTGCAGAACAGGCAACCGACGTGGGATTTGGGCTGAAGTGGCCGCGGGGGGAGGGAAACAGGGTTTATTTATTTGCGTAGTTTGTTTTTAATTTAAATAACCTTTATAATCTCTCCCTCCCTCGGAATAGTAAGTGATTCCTTATTTATAAAGGCCTCCCCTTATTATTCGGCCTGAAATACTGGCTGTGCTCAAGCTTTTACAATTGGGATTAATTTTTTTAATGGCTGCAGGCAGGGGGTGGATGGCAGGGCTCACTGGGGGGGGCAGGCTCTGCGAGCGCCGTTGTAGTTGCATTTCCGCTGCCGTTGCACCGTTTCGGCAGCTTTTGCCGCTCTCCCGTAGCCCCCGGCCCCAGGGCCGGCCTGCTGCTGCTGTTATGGCTGTGCGGCTATAAATTAGGCAGCAATGTGTTCTTGGGCCGAGCTAATGTGAGGCTGGGTAATTGCTCCGGACAGGTTTACGGCAGGGAGGTGTGAAGTGCCCGCTGTCCGTCTGCACTGTGCGGAGGCAGGAGGAGCACGGGAAGGGGGCCAGCATGGGCAGCAGGGCTGCGATAGCCCCTGGAAGCGATGCTCAGGGGTCGCCTGAGCCGATGTGCAGACAGGTTTGGACATCAGGACCTCATCCAGGGCGAGGGCTTGGGAGCGAAGCGCAGGAGAAGGGGTGTTTCTTCGGAGAGCTTGAGCCTGTACAGCAGAGGAAAGGGAATGTGGTTGGAGGAGAAAGCAGCGGTGTTATCTGTCCCTGAAGGACGGGAGTCCCAAGGTGTCGGCCTCCGGCGCCCTTAATAGCAGGGAGGAGCGCTTGCTCAGCGCTCGAGGAAGTCCTGGTGGCAGGGTTAACAGCAAAGTACTGAGACTATTGAAGTTGTTTAGGCATAGCAGAAACCTTATGACATGGTTGAGTGATCAACATCTAATTGTGCTGAGTGTTTGGCTCAGCCTTGCTCCTCTGTTCCCCATCCCAGCTGGATGCACCGGAGCCCTCCTCACACCTCTGTGGCCTCCTGCAGATTTGTTGGATGGGTTGAAACACAGCAGTGGGCCTCTAATGCCAAAGTAAAAGTTTAGCAGTTGTTCAGTGCATTATAATAATAAAGCAACCAGGCCACATCAGGTTGCTGATGCCCCGTCAGGTGCAGGATGGTAGGTGAGATCCTTTATGCCTTCCGCCGTGGAGACGTGTGGAGGATCATGGAGGGTTTGGTTTTACGTGGGCAGCCTTGCAGATCCTTTCCTGATCGGTTCATGTCATCAAATGGGCAGGGGTGCCTTGCGGTAAAGATTTGAGGAGCTGATGAAGCTGTCACAGCAGTGTGGACACCATCCTCTTTGCTGCGGAGGTGCGACCCATTGCACACATCAGCTATGGGCAGCCACCATGTTGCCTGCCGCCAAGTTAGCCAAATTTGTCCATCAGAGCCCTGTGGGTAAGCGTAGGACTGTGTGTCAATGCCAGAGGAGCGGGGAGTGGATTCAGCGAAAACAATACCCTGAACTTCAATTGTTGACAAGAGTATTTTGGATATATGATTTCCTAAAACCTTTTGCTAATGTTTTCTGTCAGTCAGCCTCATGCAACTGGCTTCTCTGCTCCTGGCTATCAAGGCCTACAGCATTTCCTAGAGGCCTTTTCTCCTTGGGTTTAGAGGTACTTTATCTCTGCAGGCACATGCACGCACATGTTTACTTAGCCAAGTCCTTCCCAGCTTGGAATTGCGCTGCTCTTGTATTACCTTATGGGAAAGTGTCCAATCTTGAGCAAGGGGAAAATAAACGTTTTCGATTCTTTTTCTCTGTGCTGAAAAACAGCTTGCTTTTCCCTAGCAGAACTATAAGCAGGAAACTTCAGGTATAGGTAGGAGTTTCCAATTAATTTCAGAAAGTCATTAGTAAATATGAATGGGACATTTTCAGTAGCAACATTTTAAAAAGTTTGCTTATAAGGAGTTTGTTGATCTAGCAAACATATGGATAACACAAGCCTGGAGGTGTATGATAGTTAATGTGTAACCATTAAATAGACTTATTTGGACACTTCTATGTGTTCACATTGCAATTGAAGCTTATAAACATGGGGAGAATGTTCTTATGTAGAGTAAAATGAGACCCTTTATCCCAGAGAAGGTGCTCATGGAAGAGGTACGGTTTGGGTAACTCTGTTCATGTGACTTGGTGTAAGTGTGGTGCTGCAGAAAAAAGCCAGCTACCAGTGCTAATTCATGACTGCAATATCACCAGGTTTTGGCTTCCGTCCCAGGGGCCAGTTTGGTATATTGAAATTCAGATATTTCACAGCGTCATTTTGCGTGGACTATTTTATTGAGCCTCCTGAACCAAGGATTACGTTGTTGCTGTAGACGGGGTTTTTTTTTGGCTCTTGTCCCTGTGTTTTCTCATTTTAGAGCAACTTTGGTTGTGTCAAATTTGTTGAAGATTTCATAAAATGTTTTCCTGCTGACTAACCTGATCAAGCCATAAATGCTTTCCACAACGCCTGTGAATCTCTGTCCTGGTTAAAGTACGTCTTCTAGCATTACACGGGCAGCTGAGGACATCAGGATTGTAGAAAGGTTTCGGTTTCTTTTCTTCACCTTTTAGACCAGACAGCATATTTTATAGAAAGTGCAGACTTGATGGTGGAGGCTCAGTGGACGAAGTGTGTATGTTATGCAGTAGCTCCTCTTTATCACGAGGAGAAATTCAGGCTGAAAAATAGACAGCTGGCACTGAATTCCCTAGAGAGCGAATGGACTGGTGCTGCCAGTCCAGCAAACTGCAGAGGGGACAGGGTGTAAATGCAGGGGGTGCCAGGGATTTTCTGCTGCTTGTACCATAGACGCAAACCTTTACCTCCTCATGTCTTTAAAAAAAGAAAAAAAAAAAATCAATCCCAGCCACAGAAAGGGAAAACTGTAAATTCCTGGTTTCCATCAGCTTTGGCTGCCTGGGCTTTGTGCTGTGGCAGGGGTTTTTCGCTGAGCCTGTGCAAGATAACCTGCTTTCTCTGCTGCAGTTCTCTTAGTGAATGCACCGGCGGACTGTTAACTTTGGCCAGATACCTCTGCAGTGTTGCTTTGTAGCGTAGTCTGGACAAAAGGTTAAATCAGGCAGTCGTTTCTGCAGTGCTATTTCCTATACGACACTCTGGAGAAAGTTCAGTATCACTTAGTTAACTTCTGCAGAGCCATTTCCTGCAGGTTTTGTTAGAGAAAGCTAGATTATACGTTTCCAGTTGCAAAATACACTACAACTTATTTTTACACAATTTTCATTGGTTTGCAGAAGGATTTCTAGAGGGGGAGCCTGTGTATTTGGAAAATTCTGAAAGTTTTTTTTATTTCATACCTGCTTGCTGTGACAAATTGAGGAAAGTGGAGTGTTTTTTTTGTTTTGTTTTACGTGGTGTTGCTGTAGCAGTGAGCCAGGCTTGGAAATCCAAATTATATTTTTGAGCACAAGAGTTGCATGGTGCACTGAGTTGGTGGCCTGTCTAGCCTGGGATCCTGTTTCTGCCAATGCCCGTTTTTAAGAAAGTGTAAGAAAAATGCGTAGCAAACCACCAGGTTGTAACATGCCTGGAGGAGAAGCATCTCCTGTGATCAGACACTGTTCGTTGCTTGAGTGGGAGAGTTTGTTGCCCTCTTCCTTTAGAAATCCAATCTAACGTAGTGTGAGGAGTTCACACTACATAAAACCTGTCTTTTTTTTAATTCTCTTAAGCATGTGGCTTCACAAATGTAGTAACAGTTTGCACAGGTGAGTTTTACCTGTGTGTCTTTTTCAAGCATGTGATGTGCTCATACTCTCTAGTTTCCTCAGACTTGTCCTCTTGTGTTGTATCTCCTATGACCCCGCTAGTAGGCTGCCTTGGGATCCCCGTTGAGGTTCATCTTGGGATTCCTTCATCTCTTTGCACTTGAAACTCTGCACTGCTTTTCCATCCCTCTCCGTACTTAGAACAATGTGTTTTCCATGAGCCCTAAAAATTCTCTTTCTGGTCCCGGTAAAACGGCAACATTTCTTCTCCTTGATCTCTCAACAGAGATTAATTTACCTCCTCCCCAAGGGGTATGGTTTCATTTCCCTGCAAGCAGTGGGCGCACCTGTGGCCCTCCCCATGCAATAGCAAACCTTGGGAGCGCCTTCTGCACTCCTGTTCTTTAAATGATTGCTTTCTGGATTGAGAGGTGTTGGTGCAAAGCCAGAGCGTGTTTTGCCCCGCGAAAGGTGTAGTGCGAGCAGTGAATGGCGAGCTCCTTGGCACAGGGCCCAGGCTTGCAAGGACCACTCGGAAGAGCGAAAGGGTATTTCTGCTCTTTGCCTGATTGTAGTGTTAGCTTTTCTATTTTCGGTGTCAGTCAGGTTGCCACCCACGTGGAGGTTCTTGCTTACTAGACACCTTTTATTTTCAGAGGCCACCAGGCAGTTTTAAGACGGTGCTACTTTGGATTTTTCTGGAGTGGGATGGGTTCAAAGCAAGAGGGTGGATTTGGCTGTCTCTTACCATCTTCCTGCAGAACTTGTTGTCAGATGAACTCTTCATTCAGACAAAGTGGTTACCTGTGTTTAGAGCTGCGACTGGAGCCTCCGTTGGTATATGAACACCTTCTGGTGGGTAGTGACTAAAATGGACTTACAGCAAAAAATCTGATCTAAAATGCTAAGTGCAGCAATATGACTTTAGCAATAATAGTTAAAATAAGGTAGAATGAGCTTATCAAAATACCTTTTGAATCCAGCAGTTTTGCAAGAGACTGTGTCTTGCTTTCTATAGCCAAAGAACATGGAAATGTTCCCCTTCCCATCCCACTAGTAACCTAACATGGGAAGGATAAAAATCGATAGAGAAAACTTCTTCCTTGATTCAACCTTAATAATGACTGCCCTTGCTTTGAATTAGCTGTGATGCTTTTAGCTGAGAAATTGCACAAATCCAAGGCAGTTCATTGAATAATAAATCAAGACATCAGTCCAGCGAAGTACATTGTAGCCCTTTGAAGTTGAAAAAATACCTTATGGGTCTAAAGGCAACACATGCGCTCAGTTTTGGCACCTGGCTCATGCTAACATGGGGTTTGCTTCACCTGCTCTGCCCCCACATCCGCTTGCCCAGGCCTCCTGAGGGGTTAAAAGTGACTTGAACAGGAAAAAGCTGAAGCTCTTACCATCGGAAAGAGGGGCCTGCGGCAGTGTCTTCTGATCCCGGGAAGTCCTGAGATATCAGTTCCTTCAGCAGGGACAGTGAGCTCATTCTAACAACTTTCTAAAACTTTATTGGCTGTAATTTTTCCTCTTTCTCTGAGTCTTTCTACAGTTTGAGTTGCACTAATAAAGAAGTCTGGCTTTATAAATGGAAGGAGTTGAAAAATAGCACCAATAAAAACTGTAAAACTCTCAAACATTTTTCAAATAGTGCTTCTGTAAAAGATGTAGCATTATATGGTGGGGCGGAGAGCGTAATAAAGATTTTTACTGGCGCTCTTCACAACTCAGTCAAAAGCCGTACAGCTGTCCTGAACTCCGCTGATAGTCTTTTTGTCTATATACAGCTATAGCTGTATGCGGTCTGCGCTCATGCATACGTAGACCTGTACACATGTATGTGTGCGTATGGCTGTGTGCATGTCTATAAATTCATACACATAGTGAAGCACATAGCCATGTAAATGCGCAAGTTACTTGAGATAGCAAGAATATATTCTTATTTGTGCTGTTCTGCTGTATGTAATGAGGAATGGGATGGCTGGTATGTAATGACTGAAAGTAATGACTGGAAAGCAGCAATAGATTTAAGCCCCGGTGGCTTCCTTAAGGCATTCTTTGGGCAGAGACTTGGGCACCAGCTTCATCTGCTTTGAAATCATTGCAGATATCCTGTTGCTGTCCGGGCAGTAAACACTGATAGAGGAGTTGTTGCAAAAACGTCCAGACTGCTTGTTCTGATGGACAGCCCTGCTCATGGAGCTCATAGCATCAGGGCAGCAGTATTGTTGTTAGATAATACAGTTATAATATTCCCATATCAGTGTGGCTTTATGGACAGTTCCCCTTCAGATACTCAGCATATTCTAGTTTTCTGTAGCACTGGCCACATTTTAAAATAAAGAGCATCTTCTAGAGGGATGCCATTTTCTGTGTCATGCCTTTGGTAACCACAGGGATGGACATATGTTAGACGCTTTCCTTACACTGACTTTGCATGTAAGCAAGCAGTATGTGACCTGCTGACACTTGTTTAATGACAGGAGCCTGTGGAGCATCTTTTGGAAATTTCTACCTCACACTGCTGGGTTGGTAATGTGCTTCAGCCTTTTGCCATCTTTGCGAAAGATGATGATACAGCTATTTGCCATCTGGTGCTATAGTTTGTGATATAGGGAGGAAGCTGTGACTGCTGTTATCAGGCCCTGTGCAGAGTTTAAGGCAGGTTTATCTAGAAAATAGCTCTGCTTAGGACCTAAAATATGGAGTAGATTAACTTGGGAGTTTCTTCTGGCTTTTCATTGTCAAGTGAAAGGTAGTTTCATGGTAGATTTATTTGCCTTGTTTTGCAGCAGATTCATTATATATAGCTTGGCTTTTGTTTCTCTTGAACTAGGTGGAAATGGTTTCTTTAAAATGCAACCTTTCCATCTTGAAGGTCAATTAAAACAGGTTGTAGGTCAGATAAAATAAAGGGACAGAACATTTGCTTCTTGCTGTATCTATTTCTGTAATGTTATCAGTGCATGTGGTTTTATTTCTAGCATTTTGTTCCAGGGCTTCCTCTAAAACTGAACAAATTGAGTCACTTGGATGCAGTACAGCTTCCAATTTGGGGTTAGAAATCCATTAAATTGCTTGGTGCTTTATTGGCAATATAAAACTGCTTGGACTGGAAGTGCATTATGATTGGACATTGATTACTCAAAAGGAGAGAGGGTTGATGCCTGTGGAAACCACACACCTCCAGCCACAATGGCCAGCTTGTCGAATTTTTTAGCTTAAAATGTGCATGTTTTGCCCTTAAAGCACTCTTCATTATTACAAAAGAGAACTATTTTAAACTGAAAAGGGAGAGCTGTCCGCTGTACGTCTTTTCACACCTCGAGGATATTGGAGCTGGCCATACAGCATGCAGTGCTGCCAGCCTTTGACTGCTCTATAGGTGGTAACCAGCCCTTTACCTGATGCTTTGAGGATATGCATGCAACTTTTTCATGCGCAAGCCAGCCTGTGAGGTCTTTGGAGTCTGTCAGTCCCTGGTACTGAAAACTGTAAGGAATGCCCTTGTCTAGTTGGGCACAGCGCTGTGAGGAGCCCGGTGTTGTAATTCCACTTGCAGCTGGATTGCTGCTAGGATCAGAAAGGGATTTATTTCCCTTGTTGATTTATCTTCCTTGCATTTCCCTGCGAAATTGTCCAAGCGTTTTGAGACCTGTGTTACTGCCAGTAGGTGGGAAGATGGTGGGGACAGGACACCCTTTTCCTCCTCAAACCAAGAAACGCACTGTGCTGGAAGATGTTTTGCAGAGTTGGCTACTTTGGCTCTTGTCAGTTAATTTGTTGAATTTTGCAGCGGATCTAATGAGACGGAGCTATAAATCAAAATCCCAGCAAATGCGTTTCTCCGATGACTACAGGGCAGGTGCACCGGGCGGCTGGTGAGTGTGCGCAGCACGTGAGCGAGAGTCGCTGGTGAACCAGAGCAAGGTAGCGCTCCTGGCCAGGGCCGGCGGTGAGGGCGTGAACAGCAGCTCCTTCTGGGAAGTGCCAACCCTCTTGGGTTCTGCCCGGCTGCTTCATGAGGGAAGGAAGCAAAGAATGTGTCTGCCGCGTTCAACGGCGGTGTCAAGCGCAGGAGGGGCCAGGCCAGCACGAGCGAGGTGGCGAGCCTGCGCGCTGGTGCCGTAGTAGAAATCTGCACGCTGTTTTTCTAAGACTTTTTTTCTCCTCCTCTTTGCCTGACTAGTTTTAACCAGCTCACAAATATTCCTTTGTGCCGCTTCCAAGTGAATGTGTTTTTTGGGGGGAGATTGGTCCTCCCTGATTAACTATTAATAAGGAGAACAGAGAGAGAATGAAAAGATGAGCAAACACTCGCGGCGTGGGTCCCTGCCCTCGCCGCAGCATTAATGATTGACCGGGCTTCGCTCCGGCGGCAGCAGAGGGAGCGGTGCCCCGCGCCGGTGCCGGCCCGGGCCTGGCCAAGCGTTGGCCCGCTGGTCTGAGCAGGCTGGGCAGGGGCTTGGGCTCTGCAGGGTGGTCTCGTGGTGCAGAAATTTAAGAGTGGGTTTGGCGCTCTTGCGTTCCTGCACCCCTACCAGCCACCACGTAACGGGGTTTAAGCTCATTTACCCCGTCCCAAGCCCTGGGGCAGGGAGCACCTTCTCCCATCCATGCAGAAGGGCATGGTCCAGATGACTTAAAATCTCAACTTCTTTTTTTCTTTTTCTTTTTTTCCCCCCTTTATTTCTTTTTTCCCCCTCCTCTGGCAGCAGACAAGCACCTGGAGCGAGCAGTGAGTGTTACAAGCCCTTCCTGCAGCTTTGCACGAGCAGGCGAGCAGCGTGTGCTCGCACGGCGCCGCTTGTTAACAGCACTGCGAGAGCTAGGTCTCGTGACGTAGTCACCAAATGAACGTGTCTGACAAATAAACCGTGGTGCTGGAACGCTGGAAAAACTTCTCCTCAGTTAGTTAAACACTGGACTTAGCAGAAATGCTTATGGATGTGATTGAAACCACTTGAATGCCTGAAGAGAGCAGAGCACATTACAATTCTGTGTTTTAGTAGAAAACATATCTTAAAATATGGGTTATTTGATATTATTGAATGATTGTTGACCTCAGATGTTTTCTTAAACCGTGCAAACTTCTGAACAGTGTGCAGGGAGCTTGAGTTATCTCTTTTTCATCTGAACTTGATCTGTAACCCACAGCTGGATTTTGCACAGTCACATGATGGGGGTTTTAGGTTGCCAGCAGTCGAACACATTGCTGTGGATCTCTCCAAGCCTTTCTGCATCTGAAAAAGCCAGAGGTTAGCGTGGTTTATCTGCTGTGAGTACTTGTGAAAACTGCACAACTTTGAGATGAAAATATTTGTTTTTTCAGAAGTAGTGGAGGTTTTTTTGAACTGTAACTCGTATTTAAGACTGATTTATCAATGTAGCTCTTGTGTATTAAGTATCAGTTAGTGGAGGCTTAGCAGTTGTTCTAAGGGAGACGTATAGTAAATTATATAGTTGTTAATCCTCAATAAATAGGCTTAGTATGTTGAATACACAGTGGGGAACCTTAATTAAAAATGTTAGTAAAGAAGTCACGGCCTTTATTGATTTACCGAAGAAACACAGTGGTGATGGAAGCAGGACCAATCTGTTTCATGTGTATTTTGTTTATGAGCAAGACTTCTAGCTGTTGCTTTAGCATTGTAGGACACAGTGTGCTTTGCCTTGTGGAGACAAAGTCTCTGAAAAAGAAATTTGGCATAAATTATTCAAAGAAAAAAAAGAGGCTGCTGTTACACAGTGGAGCAAGAAATTTCCTTGCTAGTTTTGGTTTTAGGATATGTCTTTCTCATGACATTAAGTAGCACTTTAATTAAACAAAACAATAAACCGAGAACAAACCCTATGGGCATCTGAGCAGATTAAAGGTGGAGTTTATTTGTGGATTAAAAAAACTTCCACATCCTGATTTTCCTTTCCAGTTTTTTACCTGTCACAGGTGGCAAACCAGGGTTGTTTTATGTTAAATTAAATATGTTTGTTTTTATTTAGATGTCCCTGCCCCCTTTTGAAATTTGCTTTTTGCTTGGAGGCAGTTCTCACAGCTGACGGCTGCGTGTGTTTCAGAGAGGGAGAGAATCCATTTCCTTCAGGCAGTGCAGCTTAATAGAAGCAGCAAATAAAGTGAAAAATTGCTGCAATTAAATATCGTCTGCTCTAATCCTTGCAGCATCCCCTGTTCCCTGCTGCACAATGCCGCCTTTGACTGCGCTGCCTTGCCCGGAGCAGAGGAACATGCAATCATAGTGGGAGGTTTCGGAGCCGCAGTAACTGCAGGCCATGCGGCTGCTGCTATTATTTTTTTTTTCAGAAGCAGAGAAAACTCTGCTGAATACGTTGTCGCACCTCCTTGGTGCTCGCTTTGTCTTGCCTGCGCTTGGGTCGCTCCGGATCCCTGCTGGCTGCCGTAAAGGGAAAGGGCTGTCGGGGACCCCGGGAGCAAACGCTCCGGGGTCCCTTTGGGGCGCCCTGCGGGGACAAAGCCCCGCAGTCCTCCCTCTACCACTGAGGCCACTGGATGGCTTTCAAATTACTTCACTTTCTGAAGTCTCCCATTACTTTTTTTGGAGCGCAGTGCCGTTGAAGTAACGACAAGACTTTCATTGAATGGACCACAGGATCAGGCCTTGGGGGAAATGAGTATGGTCACTTTAGTCTTGAAGCCGCTGAGGCATAGCGAGAGGTGTGTAAACACCTGAGATACCGAAGTGCTTTGCACATGTATTGCAATGTACTTGTATGTGTGTGTGATTACACAGAAAGAAAAAAATAGCCTCAAATTGATCTTTCTTTAAAAAAAAAAAAGACTTGAAACATTGGGGTGTTTCAAAGAGAGGATTTTCCAACAAAACCCCCCCAAACTGAAAAGAACTCAGTTTTTGTTGATCTAAGATTATTAGAATAGTAGGAAACAGGATCCTAGGTTTTGTCCAAACACATTTGTGTAAACCTAACAGAGCCTAAAATAACCTGACCCTGCTGTTTTTAAAGACGCAAACATGTAAGAGCCCCTTGTTGTAGGAGATTTAGAAACCCCAGCTGCAGTTCGGTATTACTCAACACTTTGCTCAAAGAATTTGCTGTCCTTGGGAAACTGCAGCGAGCGCGCTCGCTCTCCCGGGCTGCCTGGGAGAGCCGGGCCGCCGATAATGATCGTATTCTCTACGTTTCCAGCCTGCCTTGAGCGTTACGCAGGCCCACCAGTCCGCTCTGGTGGTCGCTTACCCGATTTGTATGCACAAATGCCTGTGTGTGCCAGATGTGTGGTCTCCGGGCTCTCGTGAGTGGAAACAGTCGGGAGGGCAAAGTGGCGGAGCAGAAAGGCAGGCCAGGGCTCAAAACGCGCCTCAAAGTTACTCGCAGATGAGAAGATCCTTCCCCAGTTCCTTGAACCATATCAACCGCATGTTAAGCTAAATTGTAGTCCTGTACAATGGATCGCAGTGATGTGGTTTTAATTAGTATTATTTGCGTTAATGACTGCATGCATCTGCTGGAATCAGCATGGTATTGATTCTTTGGTAATCATGCTGCAAGAATTTCCTTTAGACAGTATTGTTAGTCATGACCGAGAGTGATTCATGGCGCAGTTTGCTTGGTGTCTGGATGACCTCTCAAAGTTTGTCTTCACTGTCAAATTAGCTCATGTTATGGCTTGAGGGTTGCCCTTAAGTTGACTCCCTTCTGCACATAAAGCCCCTTATATGAGCATGCTATTAACCCAAGCTAATATGCTGCTGCTGCTGTTAATTTGAGCTAGTGTAAGTAAAGCTTGAGTGAGCACAATCGGTTAGCCGATAACAGGACCTCTCTGTAATGGGGTGCAGTTTCACCCACGCAAGTGCTGCTTGTCCTCCTGTGTCTTTCAGCATCCCTTTCTTCTCTCCAAAATAGCTTGCTGCTTACTCGCAGCAGCGAGCAGGGACATTCACCTTCTGGTGCCCTGTGCTTTGGCACTCTTACCTCCATTTAAGAGGCGCTGTTGCCGATTCTTGGCTCGGGAAGCTTCTGTGCACCAGCAGTGTTCCTTGTCATGTGCACCGGGCGCCCAGGACAGACGGACAGACAGAGCTCCCCAGAATATGCTGCACAAGAAACTGCCACGGGCTGAGCTGGTTGTCGTTGTGGACAACCCAGAAAGCTGAGCATCCTGCAGACTGCACGGCCTATGTCAGCCCAACTGTTTGAGCACCGCTTAGCAGTGTGGGAGCTTGCATCTGAGGCTGGCTGAACTGCAAGACCTAGGGAGCGCGGATTCCTCAGGTGAAGCCTTTGGCTCTGTTGTTTGTCTTTGCTCACCTTGGGCCTGTTAAGCTAAGTTAGGGAGCAGTGGGATAGAGGCGGGGGTGGTGAGCGAGCCTCGGGGTGTAAGAATCTGTGGTTCTGTATCAGTTTAGCAGACAGATTCAAAGAAAATGCAGGAATGACTGTGGTGGGTTGGAGGAGCATTTCCCCATGTCCAGGCTTCAGCTTCTGGCAGTGCATCAGCCGCTTCAAAGGAATCTGCAAGAAATCCTGCAGCAGGTAATTAAGGACTAGCATGTCTAGTGTGTAAAAGCTCCTTCTAACTCTAATCAGTGTTAATGGCTTATGCAACTCCATAGAGTGGCCATTAGTTTTAGGGGAGGACTGAAGAAATCTTGTTTAGGGGAAGATGTTGCCATGCAATGCAGCTGTCATTAGCTGGGGCTAGCTACAGTAGCTGTTTGACTGCTGTTTCTTGTGTCAAGATTTGGGATTTGTCTTGTGCACCAGGAAAAAAAATGGTCTAAAGCTGCTTCTTTCTGTCCCCAATGTGCATATGACTGACTGGATCCTTGCAGTCTCTTTGATTACCTTGCGCTTCAATCTTCTTGTGGGAGGCTTGATAAAGTACAGTATGCTTGGTTGTGCCTGTTAGAAAGGTGCTGAGTTAAACTTTGCATGTCACGGCTTATGAGGACTCCGTTGCCTCTTTGGAAGCTCAAAAAGCTTGTTTAAAAGGGACGAGTGCAAGTGTGCTTTCTTCTGCACACAGCTGTATGCTTTTAGCATGGGCAGTGTGCTCCTTCTCTTGTTTCCCTGGCCTCCATGGCCAAGCTAATTCAGCTGCGTTGCTTTTCATATCCAGTCAAGTGCGCGTGGGCCTCCATTCCAGTGCTGTGAAGCCAGCTACAACCATGTGGGAAGAGGCTGGTGCCTATTCAGTGAGCTGCGGCCTAGGCAGCTATCTTTCGACAGATTAGCCAGAGGAATTTCTGTTGCAGGACTCGATTGTTCTGGGCCCTCGGCTCCCTTTTGTGCCTGATCAATGAAAAGTTGTGTTATGACAATGGTTGACAAAGTGTTTAATGAAAGCTGGAGCTGGCAGTGGCAGAGCTTCGAGCCATCCTCCTTTTCTCCTCTGCCTGTCATCAAAAGGTGCAGAAACGCTTTTGACATAATCTTCCCCACTGACAGATAAATGGTTTTGACGTAAGGGTCGGAAACCTTCACCTCACTGAACAGAATTCAGCCGTCATCGTGATGAACAGAGACCAGCAGCAAGACATCTATTTATTCTTCTGTCTGGCAAGTCAGCCATGCCCCTCTGTTTTGGAAAGAAGGGTGGCTTTACTCCACACTGGCCGAGTTCCCAAAGCACAACCAACATTCCCGCGTTAACCCGCAGTCTACCCCGTGCCTTCCCCAAGGAGGCAGGATTGGCGTCTCAGGATTCAAGGAGCTACCAATCCCTCCTCGTTGGTGCGCATGACTCTTTGTGCGACACCATTATTACTTCCAGGAGATAGTTTAAAGGAAGGCTGGGTACCTGGTTATTTAACAAGGCCTTCCTTTGCCTCTTCGCAATGCTCAGTGATCCCCAGTGCCATTTTTACAACGCTAAGTAAAGGCAAACACTGCTTTTTTTTATTCAGAGACAGGTCTGGATAAATAGAACACGGCCCTTCCCATATTGGTTTAACATACTCTTAGTTCCTGATCATGGACATCTTACTGACAGGAGGGGGAAAAACCCTATGTTGCTGGATTAGCCAACACAAGGAAGAACTGAAAGACATGTAATAGCTAAATAAAGTGCAGATCGCTTCTCATGCTGCTAAGTCAAAATACTTTTTTTGTTTAGAAAAAGAAAGAAGAAAAAACATGTCCACACATGCAGAAGCAGGCAGGATGCTGGGCAGAGGGCCATCTGCTTGGATATTCCCACACTTGGGCACAGCTAACCCAATATGTGGATATGGTGCCAGAAAAATGCACTAACTGCCCACTTAAGGCGTGTTCTCTCTGTGTCTTGGGGCTGGCATACAACACTGTAGATGGTGCATTATAAATTTTAGCTGCCTTAGGGGAGTGCCGATTGGGAAAGGGATGGGGTTTTGTTTTGGGGAGCTCTTTCTCTTCAAAGATGATGCTTTAAAACACTGATGGCAGAAGTGTTTGTTCAGCGTGAGCGGTTCCATTATTGTGTTGCAGAGGCAATGCATCGGGCCAAGGGGTTCCTTGAGGAGCAACACGCTTTGCACTCTCCTGGTCCCTGCTGTCGCAGAGCAGAAATGTGGCCATTTCCAGTGCCATGACAGCCGTTCCCATACGTTTGGTGTCCCCGGCCTGCCGCGTTCCTGGGCTGCTTGACCAGAGAGGCCGAGAGCTGCTGGGGACGTAGCAGCCTTTGCGGCGCGGTGCCCTGCGTTCGGAGCCCATGCCTTGTGCGGGAGCGCTGCATGCGTGCCTGACCTCGAGTTTTGAGTTTCCTTCGTTATTTGCATTACTGGAGCCTGACCAGGATCAAGGCCTCATTTCACCAGCGTTGGGCAAACCAAGACAATACGAACCTCAATTTTATTTACAGTCTAAATAGACAAGACGGACAAAGGGTGGCTGTGGAAACAAAAGCTCTGGAGAGGTGATGTGACATGACCCGGTCACACAGCAGGAGCTTAAGAGAGCCAGGAGTAGAACGGAGGTTTCCTGACTCCTGGTCCCACTGATCTATCTATTGGAGCACGCTAAGTCTTTTTACCATTTGCGTGCTCTGGCTGGTATGCCAAATACTGTCTAGTGAGGGGGATCTGAGTTCTGGGAAGGGGATCCTGTGATTGCTGATGCTTCAGGCTTGAAATTCCTGGGCATTTTAATGTAAGTTAAAATACAGCTAGTCTCAGGGAAATTGAATAGAACTGTTTACTTTGGTGTATCTATTTATTTTCAAATCTTCTATTTATTTTGCACCAACCCTGTATCTTTAGTTTACATTTCCCCACTGATTTTTGCAGGAGCACAGTATTGTATGTGTGGCAAGGATAGCTGGAGGTTGGAGCAGGTAGCTTGAGGAGGGCTGAAGGTTTTGGCATATGGGAAGTGGGATTGGTGGGCCATTCCATTAATGGGATGTTTCTGCTCAAGTAGTCACAGGTGAAACAAAATATTTCAGAGTAAACCCCTGGAACCGAGCACATGTTCACATCCTTCAGAGCTGCTGTTTCAGGCTGCTGGAAGGCTCAGGTAGACATTTTGCATAGCTACACTTGTTTTCTTGCTGAATGTTCTTTGTAGCTACAAAAAAAATAACGCCCCAAATTCAGCTCTGAGTAGGTATTTCTGCAGCAAGCTTTGGAAATTACTTGTCTGTGATTGCAGGAAGCTAAACACAGCTATGCCAGCTGAAGAGCTAGCTACTTGTGCAATGACTTTGGTGTTCAAACTTCTCAAATGGCAACAGCAATAATCAAAAGGTTGCTTTGGAAGATATTAACCCCTGGTTATGAAATTCTCTAAGAACTTTGGTTTTTCCCTTTTCAACTTCTGAAGTTCACGTTGACATGGTTCAATGTTGGAGCACTGGATAAGCCTGGGATCTGTTCCCTTCATCAGGCGTGCAGGGATCAGTTTGGTGCCTCTGATTCTCAGTGCTTGGTTTGTACAACAGCCCACTAGCCTATGGCAGAGGAATGTTTTGGGGATAAATATGTTACTTTAAGAAGTGCAAAGATATTGCCACAACAGAAGATGCAGAAATATATTAAGACAGATGGATTCATGCTCAGTCATGACAGTGCCGGCACTGTGGTTGTATTTCCCCCGTGCAGTTTGTCACTAGCATTTGTCCCTGCTTTATTTTTATTGTGTTGAGCCTATAAGATATTACCTGTTGTACGTTCCTCTTTTTTTGCCTGTACATCAGACAGGGACAAGCTCCAACCTGATTTTGCTGTGTGGTTTAAAAAAAAAAAAAAAAAAAATTCTAGTAATGTAATCTGTGGGCAAATTGCACTTTAATTTGTAATTGTGCTATGAATATGGACTTGGCTTTCAAACACACTCAGAGTTTAAACTGCAGTTTGACTTTTATTTAGATAAATGCCTTTGAGTTCATAGTGAAATGGATATCTGCTGTAGGCTGGTATTGATTTAAAGGTCTCCTGAGTGTTTTAAAAGACAGTAGGGGCTTACAGGACAGCATATTTTAAAACTGGATGCTTGGTTAGGTTTTACACTCCTGTGCAGCCCTTAACAGAATCTAGACCTGAAGCCACCCCATGCTGAAGGCTTTGTGCCTTCTTTCACAGCAGGTATTTGTAGAAAACTGAATATTTCATGCAAGATGCAAGGAGCCTTTCTTAGCCGGCTCCTTGGGAAGCCGTGGGGAACGGCGTGTGTGAGAGCTATCGAGTGGTGCCAGCGTGCAGCGGGACGTTGCAAGAACTTCCCGTCAGCGCGTCCTAGGAGGACGTGTGAGCAATCACTGCTGCTCAGCTCCAAAGTGGCACTTGTGCTAACCATCCAGGGTTGGTGGGCTTTTTAGTCTTTCAGGTCTTGTTGGTGTTTGCAAGCATTGCCATGGGCCTAAATATCTCTGTGTTACCCCGAAGTGCTGCAATGGGTTGGCAGGAGCAATTCAAATGGGAGATTTCTCTATGTTCTTCTGCCAGCTGTCCCTTTCTTGTCTGTAAGCTCTTGGGTCCTGTGGGTATGGATAGGAGTTCAATAGGTGCCTCAGTGACTTAGGCCCTGTTTACTAGTTTGGGCTGCAGACCTGCTTTGGGTCTGTGGGCACAGCTTCCAAACAAAGCAGATGTACAAACCGGGGAAGATTGGCCCCTTTTCTAGTCAGACTGGCTCGGTAGTTTGAATAGGCAGCTGAATGTTTGAGGGCTTATCTAAAATCAGGCTGTGAGTCTTTTAGGTCATGTTCAGAGGTGCAGTAAGAGGGTGTAACCTCCCTGCAGAGGAGGCAGGAGGGTTGAATTTTGCTCGGGCTAATATCCTAGAGATGGGTGTGGAGCAGGGTAAAATTAAAGTAGGTCCCCCCTCACAATTTCCTTACAGCTCCTTGTGGTTGCTTTTCTTGCTACCACCCATCAATTTGCCTCCTCCCTCTTTAGATTACGCGCTGGTAGTAACACGCCAGCACTGCATACATCATGTTAATTAGGCCATTTGTTAAATTCCATGTCATTCGTCACTTGGTCTTAATTGATCTGTGCTCTCCTTGTAAGTCCATAACTGCAGGTTTGACCTGTCCTATGTCAGCGTGCTGCTAATGTGCATCTGGGAGGGAAGATTTTCCTGCCGCTCTGTGTGCGATGGCACAGCAGAGCGGGGCAGAGGCGTCGCTCTTGTTTTCGGAATTGGTGCTTTACGCGTGCTTTCACCCCTGTTTCGTTATTCTGTCTGTTTGCTGTCCCCAGCAGTAGTTGCAGTGTGTTCTTTCCAGAAGCACGTTAAACAATTGCAATGGCTGTATTTCCAAACAGGCATGTCCTGCAAGCCAAGTCTGCTCTCCCAGAAGGTTTTTTTCAGATAATATAGCACAGTTTATTTGCCATCCTGTCCCTCAGTGAAGTGCTGTAATACAATCTAGGCTTTGACTGGCAGGTAGTTGGAAAGCATTGGTTGGGGTAGCTATGGAGCAAAACATTTACTGTTGCGTGAGGTGGCAATACAACAACAGCAGGTTGAAAGCTGTAATCACTGATTTTAAAGGAAGAAAGAACCATTTAGTGATATATTAGTGTTATAATCTTGTTAGCAAATATAGAAAATACATAGTAAGTGTACATGCCTATATGTGTTTTATCTGTATGTAATGCGTAGTGGCATATAAAAAATCCCATGTGTATGCAGATATAAAAATAGCAGCAGGTTTGATTGCTTCAGTTCAGACTAATTTGTCAGGAAATACCTTATTCATCTGTGATTAGTTACATGGTTATGAATAATCAATAGAAGATTATAAGTGCAATTGTATAATATTAAGACAAATTAACTGTACACGCTAATACAAAAGAAGAAAATGCTTAGGGAGAGCTAGATAATATTTGACCACAAAATTAAAGCAACCGTCTAGTTTATTCAGCAGAGAAGTGCTGCTCAACCCTGTTTCTTAAAGGTTCTTTTAAAACAACAGATCATCTCCCAGTACAATCCAGAATAATTAAGATGACTGGGTTTTGCTGAGCACAGTAACTGGAGTATGCTGATCTACTGCCTTTTATTTTAACAGAAACCTGAGCTACAACAAGTTGACGGAGATTGATCCTTCTGCCTTTGCAGAGCTGTCGAACCTACGGGAAGTGTAAGTATTCTTTGCAAGGTTTTAATTGTATTGTCTTGTTGAACAGAAGGAAATTGTATATAGTTTCCCAAGACAGCACCTTCCCTTGGCTAACTTGAATCAGCGGAGCTGACTTGGTGTGGGTGTTTTTTTCACACTCCACCTGTGCTGCCTTTTTTTAACCAATCAATTAGCAGAACACAACTTCCTAATCGAAACAGCATAGCCGTTACTGGAAATCTTTGGAGTTTGCCTCCCTCCCTGTCTTGTGCAATGCTCTGAGGGAGCAGTTCGGCTAACACACCTGAGCATACACACTAAGCTTCTTGCTGAAAGGATAACCCTGAAGCAAGGCAGAACAGCCTGGATCGTGATATCTGATGCCAACCTAGCCCGAATCTCCCAGGAAACAAAGGTGTAGTGTAGTGGATAACAAAGCACTTAACTGTGTCTCCTCCTTTCTTAGACATTTGTACTGCTTTTGGAACCAGAACAAATTTTTTTTGAAGTCTGCTAGGAGAGCCTGAAATGACGGAGTTTTCTTTTGGTTTGGTGGGGGAAGAGAAGGAGCTAATGAAGGCTTGAGTAGCTGTTACAGATTCCCCTTTCTGCACTGTCGGTAAAAGAAAATTCTGTTTTGGGGGAATTGCAGGATTTCCCAACTCCAGATCCGCGTAAGCGCTCAGCAGTGAATATTCCTAGAGCTGTTGCACTTGTCAGCTTTTCACAGCAATTCTGAAGCTCTGATTTGGGGTTTCGAAAAGTGAAAGTGACTGAAATTGCAAGCGGTGGGTTGAGGTAATGAGCTCTCATTTGAATGCTGAATTGCTGACATACTTGAGGTTTGGGCTCTGTTTGAAGAACTACTGATGCCTCATGGGAAACTGAAAAAACATTTCCTTTCCGAAACAATACTGTGCTCTGTGTATATCGTTCATTTGCTCTTGTCCTTTGTCTGTTTTCATTAAGCGTTGGCTCTGGGGCTCGTGGAGGGGCCAGATTCTGCGATCCTTAAATAGGCAAAGCAGTTTACTACTGTGGGACTTCTGCCTGACTAATGTCTGCAGAACTGGACCACGGGGATTAATACACTGTCTCTCCACCTGCCTAATCTCCCGTGGCTCCCCTGCTTACGCTAGAGTAGTACTAGGGAACATGATTAAGTGAGGAACATGCATCAGGAGTGACTGCAACTCTCTGACATAAGTTCATAACCATCTTAGCAGTAAGGGAGGGGGAGAAAGTGATGCAGGTGAGCAAAATGCTTCCTATGGGATCTGTTTGCTCAACTGTTCTTTAAACTATGGAAAGCCTTAAATTGCTCTGTGCTTAGAGAACAGAATCACAGCCCTGATCCCATGAGCCTTTAGAGTTATTCTAACATGACTGTGGCTTAGCAATAGCTTTTATTAGTGGAAGCGCCTGAAGGCGTGTGACTTCAGGGAGCAAGGTGTTGGGAAGATTGCGTGGCTCCCGATTGCTTGGTGGGCTCCCTTGTGCAAAGTGCTGCAGCATCGAGGGCAGGACAGGCTCTGCGCTGAGCAGGTAACTGTTAAAAAGGTGTGAGGGAAATGGGGAAGGTAAGTAATGCAGCCCACAAAGTAATGGCACAGATAAGAGCTGCGTGCTGAATTAGAAAAGCAGGCTTAGGGGAAAGGGAAGCAGAGAAGTGAGTAGGAGGGAAGGGGAGAAGTCTGAAATGGGAGACTGAAAGAGAACCAGAGGTCTGGAGTGGAGCCTGGAAGGCAGCTGCTGGAAAGTGTGAGGGAGAAACTCTATTAAAAGCCCTGTCTACCAATCTTGGTTGCTTTTGAATAACAGCTAAACCACAGACCACTGTAATAAACTGTATCTCACAAAGAGAACCACATCTGTACTGCCAGAGCATCTCCTTTCTGAGTTTTGTTGTTTTTTTTTTTTTTTTTAAGCGCTTTACAGACATTCATGAAATAAGCGTCATGCTGTGGCATGTCTTGAGAGCAAGTCAGTGTTTTGCTGTGCGCGCTGCGCTGGGCAAATCAAGTCACCCTCGGGGAAAGAGATTGCCCCAAATAATAGATGCATTGATAAGACCTGAAACCTCCCATGATGCTTTGAACACAGAGCCTGTGGTTCCTAAGCACTACAGATGAGGCTCAGCTCGCTGTATGTCACTGTATGTGCATAATTAGCACAATGTATTTTGAAAACCTTTGTTTTCTCTTGATTTTTAAGAAGATGTCCCTGAAACAAAGGATTTCAGCTTTATAGCTGACTGTCGATGCTTCTGTTTTGGTTTATGAAGGTGGTAATAAAATAACTCTAGCCTCCATTTTTTCCCTTCCCTTGGGTTTAGCCAGTTTTCCTGTTTTTTAAACACAGCTTTCACCTAAGAGTTTGAGTCTGTGTGGAATGAAATTTGGTAGTACAAAGCAACATGAAACCCCATAGTCCCACATGATTGAATGCATTGATCCCTTTTACAAAGGGAGCCCTTCATTTCCCGCCAGCACATTTCTGGGTGGGTTGTCCACCAGTTTTGTGCTTGTTCCTACAAAACGCACAATATGGAGTCCTTCAGATGGCAGTGGAGCTCTGAAATAGCTAATTGTGCTGCTGAAGCCTCATATGGAAGGGACTGAAGCGTGCTTATCTCCTTCAGGAGAGCTAGGCTTTTTCTCGCATCCCCTTCGTTGATCCCTCTAAGGACCATCCCATCCCCAGGGTCTATTCACTCTGGCACTTGGGTTGAAAGGATGGGGGGGGTCTTACTGTGGGTAGGCCCTGTTGTCCTTTCTGGGGTTGTCTCAGGTCGTACAGATCATGGGACCCGTGAGAGTGATGGTTGCATGGCTCTCATGTTTTCCAAGCTCATACTACGAGGTAATAGTAATTGTGCTAAAATTCCTCTGCAAACAACTCACCTTTTATTTTCTAAAGTGCCTTTCACTGAAAGCTCTGGAGAGCTGTGCTATTTTTGAGCAGGCTCCATTTCAGCTTGACACCAGCCTGGCAACTTGACCGTAAATATTTTATACGGGTGGCCCCCCCCCCTTCCTCCCCTCTTACCATCCAGAGGCAGCAGATTTGTGTCATCAAAGGTGAGGGCTGGGGAGCAGAAAGGAGACAGAAATGTTAAATTTGCTGAGCTAGAAGTCTGGTGGTTTTGTTTTGTTTTGTTTTTTTCCTGTTTTGTTCCTTTAAATGTGGGAGGGGGAGGATGAGAGGGAAATCCCAGACAAATACAAAGCTTGGCCGTCTCCACTGCATCAGCAACTGGTGTCTGCGAGCCAAGAGAGAAAATGAGGTGGGAGAACAACTTCTGACTATGCTGTTTTACTGAGGAGGACCTGACAGGCCACCAATATTTGAAAATCGCACTTATGTCAGAAGGATTTGAACACTTGTTAGACGCTGATTGGTGTTGCAGCCGCCTAGCCAGAACTGACTCAGACTGGAGGAGAGTGGGCCTAATTCTCCCTCCTCTCCTGCGCTTTTCCAAAAGGTGCTTGGTTGGATGCAGATTAAAGTATGGCACACGTGCATTTTAATGCTCTTTCCAGCTTGCTTTGTACCTCTGAAAGCTCTAGACCTTGCATATAATATCAGTAACAATGAGCTTTTAGTTGCAAAGCAGAGCTCCTTGCTGAATTGCAATGCATCTGGCTTTTTTCCCTTACATTTTAAGTACGGATACAATGTTAGAGGCAGAGCTGAGGTCGAGAAAAGCTTTTATCCCAGCAGTGCCTGGAACTCTTCGTGAAATCAAATCTCTCGCCTGCTCTCGGAGGAGTCAGAAGGAAGTTCTGTGATGGATGTATCGCTGCCCTCTCCCAACGGCCAAAAATATTTTTAAAGGGCAAAAAAACCAACCCCAGCCAAAATTGAGGATTGCCCCAACTTGTGCCTATGGCTTAGCACTTCGCAGCTTCCCTGTGCTCCTTCACCAGTGACGAGATGCTCTGCTTCTCGCACCCAATTTGGAGTCGGATGCATCTGCAAGTTATTTGCAGGCCTCCCTCCCCTCCTGGAGAGGGGAGGCCTCGGGGAGTAAAGCGAGATGCCTTCTCAGAGCGTTATGATACTTCTCAAGACGCCGTTGTAAAACACCCTGGAACGGGAAGGGGATCGTTCGCTGAGCGCGAGAGCCTGCTGGCCTCCCGACCTCCCCTTTTGCCAAAGCGCGTCTGGGGGGAGAGGTGGAAGGGGGGCGGCGGCGGTGGGGTGTCAGCGGGAATCTGGCAAGTCGGGAGCGAGAGACCCTGCGAAATGCTGCCTTGCCAATAACTGATCTCCGGCCACGGAGGCGGCCGGGGGGTCCTCCGGCACTGCCGTGCGCGCTGCCCCTCGCTCGGCTTGGCAGCGGCTTGGCTTTAATTGCTTCAGCATGCGGCGGCGGGGGACGGGGAGGTGGGGGGAGAGCGGCAAGATGGCTAAGAAATTAGGTAATTTTCAAGCAGCCAGACAAGCAACTGTTACAGTAATTAATTGACTAATTCACCGTACAAACAAGGGCTCTTTAAACCAAGGAAGAGCCCGTCGCATGGCAAGGATCTGTTTTCAGTCAGAAAAACACTTCAAACATTAGGCCGTTGAAGGGGGACGTTTTTGTGTCGGCCGGGCGGGGGTTTCCAAGAGCAGGGCCCCCTCTGTAATTGCCGTTAGCCCCGCAGGGCCGCCGCCGGAGAGCAAGGCTCTCTAGGAAGCCCGGAGCTACCGAGATGAAAGCGAACCTGGAGCAAACGGCCTGATTTTGTCGGGGTCACTGTGTGCTCGGGGGGCTCGGGGTGGCCCTTCCCTCCCGGCGCGGGAGGCGGTGATGTTTCCCAGTGGGTTTTGGAAGGCTCCCGCGTGAGCGTGAGCCGACTTTGTAAAGCTGTTGTAGGAATAATTATGGCGGCTCTCATTTAAAATAAATAAATAAAAGGCTTGGGTTGGGGCTGAGAGGTGAGACTGCCGGAAAGATGCAGCAAAGCCCCTCAAGATGGAGACCTCTGCCGAATGACGGGGGTCCCAGGTGAGTCAAGGACGGCAGATAACGAGCCGCGTGTTTATGCAGAGCCCCACGCTGAGGCTGTACGCAGCTCGCGCGCGCCTCGTCTTCGGCTGCTTGTTTAAACGATGAATTTCTGCTCGTTGCAGGCGACTGAACAACAACGAGCTGACTGCCGTCCCGTCCCTGGGAGCTGCTGCTTCCAACGTCCTCTCGCTTCACCTGTGAGTTGCTGCTCCGGCTTCCTGCCTCTTTTTGCCTTTGACTGTCTGTTATTGTTTGTGGGGTAGATTTAACTTGCTTATGGAGAGTTTCGTGTGTGTCACACCCGCTTCTGCTAACTCTTCAAGTTTCATTGCGAGGCTTGTTGATACCTTAATTAAGAAACATCTTCTGGAGTTCTATGATTTATGTGAGATTGTTTGATAAATCTTGCGCTGTTCTAACACAGTTTGTGAGAGCAAGGCAAAAGATAACACTTGAAGGCCAATTAGAAGTCTGCAAACTCTAGAATAGATCATTTCTCTGATACTTAACTTATGGAATGATCCAAAATAGGCGACCACTCTGTCAGCTCAACCAAGTCTGTAGAAATGTCTTCCAGAGTCCCAAAAGCCAATTCTTTGCAAATCTGGATTTGTGTCTGACTGGAGTGGAGCTGCTCAGGATTCAAGCAAACATAACTGATACAATTTGTTCTTCAAAACCTGATCTTGGGTGCAGCGTGACTTTTTGACCTGTGCCCCAGCAGAACCCAGCAAAAGTAATTGCAGTTGTTATTCAGGTGAAGGGTTCGTTGGCTAGTGACCTGTCGCAGATAATTACGGTGGGTAGTGCTTCCGTGCAGCCTTCAGGAATACCAGTATGGGCAATTATGGGTAATTGTGAAATAAGACACCCCTAGGAGAAATTTACACTAAAGTCTATCAGATGGTCACTGTTCCTGCTGCTAGAGGAACGCAGATAGTACTTTTCGTTTTTTTTGTTTGTTTGTTTTTGTGATTGTTCTCGTTATTCCCATAAACATTTCATCCTTCGCTAAGCCATTGAAATCTTATGGTCAGTGATAACTTGTGGCAGTAAATTCCACAGGTTAACTATATTTGGGGTAAAAATACGTTCTTTTTCATTGTCTGCCTTTGGGTTTCAATCATTATCTTGTTCTTGTGCTATTATAGAAGTACATAATTTTACCTTCTCTTTATTGTTCTTTTTTTTTCTTGGCCCTGTTCTGGTCATATTCTCTGTTCTTAAAACCAAGAGACTATTCATGTCCTAATCTTTCAGGGAACTCATTCCAGGCTTCCTAACAATTTTTATAGTCAGCCTTTCAACCTCTAATTTTTTATTTTGAGGGAGTGATTAGTCACTGTAGGGTTAGATCTGCAAAAACCTTGAGGTTCCTAACTTTGGGAGTTTAGGTGCCTGCAAAAGAATTAGACTTGAAGGCCCTTGTGAATCTGCCACCAAGGATCTCAGGTTGGGGACACTGCTGAAGGGAATAGTGACATTGTAATATCGCCTGTATCAAACTTCTTAGTACCTTAAGAGTGTGGATTTCTAAAATTGTTTTTGCATGTGTCTGCTTATAATGCACACCGAGAAGGAATTTTGCTGAGGTATGCATGATACCTCCCAAGTTCCTGGGAAAGGGAAGTGGTTATAGTTGATACGGATTCCAGCAATGTACTTGAGCAGTTCAAGGGATGGCTTCCAGTGTGCATGACCTTGCAGTGTCTGGCTACGGGCAGGTGTCTCATCCTTTCCCATTGCGCTGGATTTACTTCTCCTCGTGGTGGATAATACCAGTGTCCAAACCAGGTGATTGGTCCTCCAGGGCTTAAAAAGGCTCTGAATTACTCTGAAACAGCTTGATTCATTGACTAAAAATACCTTCCTATTACTTAAATCAAGGACAAAATAGAGTGAAATGAATTGGCACTGTTCCTGTTCTTCCATTAGGCAGTGTTAAAATATGCAAAACAGAAAAACTCTTTCCCTGTCTTAATTCAGTTTAGGGATCTTAGGTTAAAGTTGGCATCCATATCTCTCTCCTGGTGTGAAGTAAGCTTAGCTTTTATTTGAGATATAGTGCCTTTGGTCTGATTCTTGGGCATGCTGTGTTCGTACAGTGCTTATAAAGACCTAAAAGTGCTCCTGTGTTATCACCAGCTCTGGATCTAGTGAGCGTCTTTCAGTTAAATGGATAAATAACCGCTTCATCTCCTGAGCGTAGGGGTGACTTGTGTCTCAGCCATTATCAGAGCTGCCAAATGTGTCGCACGCAGCTGGTGTGAAACCAGCTTATTTGATTTCTACCTCCTGCCTCTCCCCAGCTCTGGGACCATGTGTGAAGTCCAAGCCCATGATCTGGGGGCTACTGGCTGTAGCACTGCGCAGCGACTGCTTCCGTGCAGGGTCCCTTGTGTAAGGCACGATCCCTGCTTCCCACTTTCACCGAGCTCGCCAGGCTGCCACCTAACCCAGTGTGTAGCATGTCATGCGCTGGGATTCAGAAACTTCAGAGATCTGTTTTATGGGTGGAAAGCCTGCATAAAATTTACTATCTCGGATATAGTTCTAGGCCCCCCAAATCGGCTTTCCTTTCTCACAAAGTCTATAAATGATCCGAGTTTCAAAAGCCCCTGTTGTTATTTTTGCTATTAATTTAGCCATTGGCAAAGGACCAAATTGCAAGAGCTTTGGCATTTGATTCCTGAAATGAAATAAGCGGTTTGGAAAGGAGGAATAACGACTGGTGGAAGGCAGTAGATTTACTACTCCTCTGAAATTTCAGAGGGTACAGAAGGAAGGGGAAGGTACAAAGCCAAATGATAAAAGGACATTTTCTAAACAGACCTGCTTAGTATCACTTTCCAGAAATCTGTATTGCTTTCCTCAGCTGCTACACATAAATAACTCTGGCGATAGCGGGATTTGTAATGCTGCTGTCATACCTCTGCAAGAATGGTCTTGCTTACCCCGTTTCAGAGAATGCCACTGCGGGGTTACTTTTTTGCCTGCATTTCCTTTTAATTTTTATCAGAGGTAAAAAATAACCTGCAAGCATGTTTTAAAGTACCTGTTTTAATCAACATTGGTGACTAACTCGCATTAGAACAACTTGCTGAGGAAGTGAGGCTTTCGTCATCATTGGGAGTCTTTAAATCAGTTAGATGGCTTCCTAAAAGATGGACCTTTAGTTCGACGGTGGGTTAATGGGCTTGATTGTTGGGTAAAAGTCTTTGCCCTTGTGTGGTGTTAGGAGTCGGATTATACGCTCGCACTGGTTCCTTCTGGCCTTCAAATCTGTGAAGTAATAATTGGGGAGGCTGCCAAACCAAACCAGGGTGAAGACTCATAATGAAGACTGTGTACTGAGAAATTGGTTTATATTTAAGCATATAGCGTTACAGTGTGTTCTTACTGTTAAAGAAAAATAAATATTTCTTTTTTTCTCAGTGTTTATAAACGTGTGAAGTGTGTTTACCTCAGAACCTCTCAAGTAGGTTTTGTGTATTGCATGTGGTTAAGCATTTCCAAAGGGCTGTGAATGTATTATCAGAGCAATGGTTGTATATTTGTCACTCAAAACAGTCCTTTTGAATGGGTTAAACCATTCACCTCCCACTCTTCCCGAATTGGGGAAGAGACTTTCTCCCCCTTTGGTGCTGTGACTGTACTCAAGAAACCTGCCGTAGGATTAAAGCAGTGTGAATGGGGATTGCCCCGGGTTTTAAACCAGCTTGTCCATTTTGGATTCCCCACTTTGGAGCTTCCCATCCTTGACTCCATCATCCAAAAACTTGCTTGACCCCATGTGCATGCGGACCGTGGGCTGTTATATATATATGTAAGCATATGTGAATCTGTTGGGGAGAGAATTCTCAAGGTTTACTGCAAACCTTTGGGTGTTTCAGGCTGTAGATGGATGCAAGTATACCATATGTATCAAACATGCTATGCCTTAATATACTGTCATGAAGTTTAATTCAGTTTAATTATTTCTTGAAGGGTCTGTTTGCCTTGCACGTTGAAAATGCTGCCAAAGTAGTTCATCTCAACAAGAGCAAACATAAGGGACTTGATAAAGCTTTTAATAGAACAGAAGGGAAGAATAATCTCTGTACGGGTTACCAAATAAAGACAGACATTAAATGCAAACATCTGTTAGTGCAAACAAAAGCCAGGAAATTCAGCTGGGAGGGGGAGAGACTGTGAATCTGGATTAATTCCGAAATTGCATCGGAGTAGCTGAGAGGAGAGTCTTGCCTGAAATTCCCACAGCATTTGTAACTTAGCTAGAGTTCCTAGATTTGGACATTTGGGAGTTGATGGCAGGATGTTTTCACTGACATGCTCTTGGCTGAGGATTTCCCTTCCCAATGTTCTGCTGCAACTCAAGTGTGTTAACTCTCTAGGCCCTTGAAAAGACTCTCTGCTCAAGCTTTTACCTGATCTGGTGGGGAAGGGGAGGATGGAGGAAACAATTTCTTTGTAGCAGAACTGAGAGTCTGTTTATGTGCAATTTCTGACTAACCTGTGTGGGGACCTGCTTAGCCTTGCTAGTGTCACATAAGAGGAGTTGAGCCGTGATCAGCTCTGTATTGGTCTGTTACTGCAGGTTTCCCACAAGCCCAAGTTCAGACCATACTCTGGAGCATTCCTGAAGGTGACAGATTCTGTCCCAAATGGGCAACTTAGCAAAGGTCCAAAATCTTAGGTCTAAAAGAGCTCGGTGGAGAGCCTGCTATCCAGACCTCTAAAGCAAGCATGGTAAATAGAGCAGTCTCTATGCCACATCCTTAGCTGGCTAGGAATTGAGGAAGTTAACAGATTAAGCACTTTAAAATAACTTTCTTTTTTTTCACTGTAACTCTTAAGCCTCCGCCATTTAGGAACAAAGGGGACAGTGACCCACAATAGTCAGCTGTCTATTAGCAAGAGTCAAAGCTGTCTGAGATGCTTTGGCCCCATGATCTTGCTCTGAATAAGCATGGATGACAAGGAAGTCAGAACAAGGATTTTTGGAGCAAAAGAGTGTGAAATTGGATTAGCTGATTCATGGAGGATGCAGTGACACTCTGCAGTGTATTTAACTGGGGGAAGCGAAATCAGTAGGACTACTCTGCTGCCAAACTGAGCATAAAAGTCTCTTGAAGAAAATCAATCTTCTTTACAGGCTCATTAATGTAAAGATCAATTCACATTAAACTGTAATTAAACAGAAGGGGCTAATAGGAGAAGGGTAAATGATCTACTGTGCCACAGGCAAAATATATAATGTAAAATTTGAAAACTAAGTACATGAAGAGTTGGGAACTGGGAGGGGCAGGGAACATACTAGGTTTGCTTGAAATGACTGGTGGGTTCAGATGCTGATGGGAGCAACATGATAATCATGAGGGGAGTCCTGTATGTGTTCCATGGGATCGCGGGAGTCAGGCCAAAGACCGCAGCCAGTAATTCCTATGTTAGGAGCGATGCTTTTGTTTGAACTGCGTGGTGTTTTAGAGAGCTTTTCTCTGAAGTGTTGGGGATTTCGCTAGGTTTCTGGTTAAGTTACTCTCATCGTTAATAACGTGGCCTTCGTTTCTTTTCTGACTTTAGCTTTTGTTTTCATTGGATCTCATTACTCCTTTGAACTGGATTAAAGCATTGACCAGTCTTGGAGATCTCTAACATGGCAGAATTGGGATCATACTATTGCTCCTCCTCCTGCAGCTGTTGTCTCACGCTTTCTTAGAGAATGCTTGGGAAAGCAGTTGTGATTTTAGTGGTGTTTACACTGCTTCTCTCTGCTCTTGTCAAATGCGGTTTGCAGAGGCTCTTCCTGGGGTCACGTGTGGTCCATTAGATTCTTTGAGCTCCTGTTTTGCCTTCACCCTTGAGACCAACATGCCTTGCTGTGTTATCTGAAACGGTGCTTGCAGTCGCTGTACACACCGATCAGAGCCAAGTGTGATCTTGCAAATATGCCTCCTTTCCACAAGCTTTTCCCAGGAGCTGAGGTGGTGGTGATGTTGAGATGTGCGAGTCCAGTTCCACTTTGCTTTTTGTGTTAAGATGGTGAAGACTCGGCTGAGCGCAGGAGAACTACAGATTGAATTTCTGACTGTGACCCTTCCTAGAGCCAAGGGCTTGAAACTGCTGCATCCTCACTGTTGGTAGAGCACGGCTCAAGTCTGATGTGTGAATTCGCTGGCGTATTCCTGACTAGGCTAGAGCATAAGCCTCTGTGTAGGCGGTGTTGATAGTCAGGAAGCTGGGGCTCAAATGAAGGGATTGAGGCCTGAGCTAACACGACAGTGTAGATGTAGCCGTGGAGCCCAGTCGTGGCCTGGGATCCTGCTGTGCTAATTGCTATACAAACAAAACAACTGCCTTGACCCCCAAGGGACTTAGTCTGCAAGTCATCCTTGCTGGAGTAAAAAAGAATGAGCTAATAATTAGAAATGAGGATAATACTCCGTTAATTCCATCTGGGTCCCAGCAAGCGTTTTTGTACTCCTAAGCACAAAATATAGATGACTCGGATGCGGCTGCACGCAGGGTCCGGTTGAAGTCGGCAGGGCTCTGCTCGTGCGCAGGACGCTGCTCGAGCGGCTCTGAAAACCACGCTGCCTGCCATGTTGCATAATAACTTGCGCAAAGAAAACTTTCTCTGGTAAATAAGGCAAAGCGATGCATGCAGATGTAGATCTAGCAGCATGAGTGGATTTACCCCCAGCCTGTGCTTGCATCAGTTCTCATTTGGTGTAATGTCTGCAGGGGCCAGTTCTCCAGTGTTTATTCGGGCAGCTCTCCTCAGTGGTTGGAGAGAGAGTTGCTTTCTGAGGGATTTGGTCCACACTACAGGCTACGCTACTCAGTACAGCTACTATTTTTGAATGTGAATATGGCAACATGAAAAGGTGAATAGAAAGAATGTTGGCAGTCAGGCTATTTAGTATGCAAGCAACGTGCAGGCATAACATAATATATTCTTAAGGCCACCTCTCCTGTTTGTTTTGCTCAGAGTTCATAGTAAGGCTCTGGTGTGTAAAGTCTGCTAGTTAGTGAGGCCAAAGACTGCAAGAGCCTTTCCCAGCGGAGGAAATTCTCATTAATCATGTGCTCCCAAGCACCAGAAGAGACACTGTTTTGACTTTTCGTTCGGGTTGTTGGAACGATTCTAATCACTTGCATGTCTTCTTCGAGCTTTCAGATATAATACGAGTGTATGGAAATGGCAAAGGATCTGAGGCTATTCCAGGGAAATGAGTAATCCTTTCTTTTAGAAAAGCAGCAGCAGTGAAACACGTCGTCCTCAGACTCAACAAAAGAGCGTCAGAAAGCGAGCTGGGCACGTACAGAGCAATGTAAGAATTGGCCAGAGGAAAAAGATATAGTGAAAGTTGGTGGCAGTTTTTGGAATACTAGTTACCCCCTGAGGCTATTTTATTATGTCTCTACTAGTGAGAATAACCATTCTGTGCGGCGGGGCAACTTCTCCTGCAAGTAGGGAATTGTTTTGAGCTGGGCTAGATCTGATCTAAAGTTTGTGTGTTGCTTAGCAGGGCATGTTAGCTTAGTCTTGCTCTGGAGGAAGGAAAGGACATAAGGCAGAGCACAAGATTAGGAATCGAAATACTTGAATGGTGTTTTTTTGAGCGTCCCACATCCATTACACCCTAAAAACAAGTAAATTCATGTTTAGGTAGGCCCACTCTTCCCCTTGCCCCAACTAAAGACCCGTGTTGCCCCGGGGCAGATGTAACGCATGAACGTGCAGTGCCGTTGGTGTGTTGCCTGAGAGCAGGCGTGTGTGTCGTGATGCACAGTGCGCAAGCTGCTTTCCAGCTTCCATCCCTTGCAGATCAAGTCTAGATGAGCAGTGAGGGTCATTTGCGACTGTGATCTTTTGTTAAGGTCAGTATGAAAAATAGCCTCGTATTTGAGCCTTATAATAGCCCAAACTTGCTACTATTAATATCTTTGGTAGATTGGCTGTCTCATTTGATGGCGTATGGCAAATAAACCGCATGTCTATTAAGGCAATTACTTTGTTAGCCTTCACAGGTTGAACAGATTTCAAATGTAAATAACTTGCTGAGTTAAGCTAAAAGTTTTTTCGTATATTGGAGTTTCCTGCCTAAGAACTGGTAGTAACTGTAATTTAGTTTGCTCTGGGGTCAGTAAAAGAATATCCACAGTTGCAATAAAATCAGGTTAAATTACCTCTCAGTAGAATTCTCTGTCCATCTCTTTTCTTCCGCAAGCATGAAACTTTGATGCAGTTTTGTGAGAAAATTGCACAAAATCAGGAAACCGTGAGTATGTGTTACTATTTCTATGCTTCCCTCCCTCCTGCGATTGCTCAGTGAGTCCTCATTACCAATCTTCAGGTGTCAGGCAGTTTATCCTGGTTCTCGGAGAGACACAAAAGGCCCATAATCAGTGGTCCTTGCTCCGAGTGTAATCTGCCTAGCCTGCCATTCCCTTCCCAGCAGTAGCTGCCAACAGATGCCTAGGGAACAGTAAGAGCAGGGGTCTGGGTAGAATCATGCTTTTTAAAGTATGGTGCCATAAATGTTTTCAAAATCTCTCCATTACCTTCATTACCTTGTTTACCTTCAAGCATCCTGGAAGGCTTGAGAACAGGCAGTGTCTTTTAGTTCCTCTGCATATAACAAGGCTAAAACTGTTTCAGCAGAGGTGTCAAAAATGAACCCGGCCCATGTGGTTCAAAGCCCAGTGAGTAAAACATCAGTTTTACCATTTACCTTCTGCTCTGTACAACATTTAGCACTTCCATCATTGCTTCCACTGACACTACTAGAAATAGTGCATAATTCAGGGTAAAGAATTACTAGTGTAAACAGTGTTCACTAAAATGTGATCCTGGCATGTCTAAGTTGGAAAAGATTAGCAAATAATCTCTAGAAAACTCACTTTTAACTGAATAAAAGCTGACTATATGCTGAATTTTCTGCTTTTAACTCATGTTAAATTCCCCAAATAATTGCAAAGATGAACAACAGACATCACTTTAAATGTTACAATCTTACTGTTGTTAAAACAGCCCTGTTGGAGGGAGGCAGAGTGGAAAATGTGAATGCTGGTTATTAAGGTAGATGAGAAAATGATCTGTCATACCTTTAGATGAAACAATCGCTTAAGAGACCATTCTCCCTTCCACGTGTGTGCATAACTCTTGCTTGTTAGCAGGAATTCCACGTGAATATTGATTGGGAGAAAGTGGTTGAGTGAGTACATGTTCTGCCTGTCAAACCATTTAATGTTCAATTGCACATCAGGGAAAATAGCAAAGGCAGCTAGAAAATGAAACAGGAGTACAGGGGCATACAAGTGGAAAGACAACTGTTTTAGTGGTAGAATATTTGAATGGAAGAAAATAAGTTGCGGGAGGGGGGGATGGGGAGAACTGAGGGCAGATGGCAAAATAGAATCTGTAAATGGCTCGTTGTTTTTAGATTTAAAATACCTTCTCCCAACCCGTCCATATACTACCAGTCAGACGCTACATAGAAATAATTGCTGAGTGGAGGGGTGATTTGCATAAACAGCTGGGGAAGAGAACTGGACTTTCAGTAATTTTCCAAGTACCCTGGAAAAGAAACACCCTTTGGTCGTCTTATTGAAGAAGTTGCTTTCCCCCAGGTTATGTTCTTGAAACAGTTAGCCTGCTTCCTTTTCAAAATAAGAGGAACTGAAGGAGTAAACGGTCCTATTAAAGAGGCTGAAGAACTTACTGGATAAGTGGTGGTAAATTCTTACCACTGATTTTACAAGACCTACCCCAGGGGATTTTAGGAACAGATAGTGTCTTACGTCAGTCTGAGTTAGCACAGTAGCAGTTCTGCTTCAGAGCTCAAGCTTTCAGGGCCCTGGGTCTTTTGAGACCTTGTTTTGCACTTTCCTTAAGCCATCCTTCCTACCTGATGTGCTTTACAAATAACAGCGTCTAGACTTTTTAAGAAGGGCTATCAAATCTATTTTCTCTGCTAACCTGATTGTTGCTTTTCTGCACAGGAGTGATTCCCTCTTGCAGGCTGAACAGTCTCAGCCAAGTAGAGCTCACCAGTGAAGTCTGCCCAGAGGCTATTCCTGTTTTTGGGGCCTTGCTGACAAGACCGATAAGCCATTTCAACAGAGCACAAGTGTGTGTCTTGTTGGAACAGACTAACCAGCCAGCCTATCTGTATTTCTGAAGTGTTAACAGGACCTGGACTGGTCAGTCGAAAATGTGTGCTTCTCCAACTGCTGCCTTCTTCAAGAGTCTGCCACTAGTTTCTTTAGACTTTGAGTGTTTCATGGTCTGTTAGAGAGTAGGCAGGTACTGAATTATCAGTATATTGTCCCTTACTTACTTTCCTCAGCATTAGGTTAACAGAACTCTTGTACAGTTAAATCCACCTGTTTTCACTGTCTTCCAGTCAAAGATGGGATAAGTGTGTGTGTCACATCATGGCTTTCAGGCACAAACAGTACATGCACAAACAGTGCATACTATCAAGGAGTTTGCTTGTAATTAGTTTGGATTAATGTCCCAGCATTACAGGCAGAGTCATTACATTTGGTTTGCACTTAAAAATTGCTTCTCTACTTGTGTATTTTCCCCTCCTCACTCCTGTGGAGAGAAAAAAGCAAAACAAAGCCACCCACAAAACACATGCACCCACTAGGCTGTGATGAATATTCTTTGCTTTGATCATTTATTACACAAAGAAAAACTAAAATTGGCATCAGGATTTAAGGATGAAAGTGCCTACATGCCCTGTGATCCTGGACCTCCTGGCTTTCAAATGAAAGTGCTACTTTTGTTAACCAGAAGCACAAAACTCAGGTGTGATGAGAGTGAAAGGAAGATGCTATCTCCAGCTTGGAGGTGGGATATGGTAGCTGGCCTGACCTCTGCTCTGGGGCTAGTTAAATTGGCATCTGGACTAGCTCTGATTTGCAGTGACTGCTCCTTCTTTTCACAAATCTGGCTCGTCCTCAAAGCCAATGATAAGGATGCGTGTGGGACAGCCAGCAGTCCTGACATAGAGTAGACCTGTTTGTGCTGGGATCTGTGCAAGGATGGGACAGTGGAGAGCAGGAACTCAGCATAGCAGCAACCTGGTGGGGGTGAAGCTGGGCTCTTTCTCAGGCTTCAAGGACTGGCTCATGAATGGTGTTGAGGCAGGAGAGTGTCAGACCAAGGGCAAAAGATGTAGAGCATAAAAACACTGCCCAGAAAGGGACCTATTATGTCATTTGCCAGCACCTGCATCTGAAAGACCCCTTTCAAACACTGACTGAAGCCAGCCTTCGAAAGAGATGATGCTGTGCCCCCCAACCCTGTTCAGAAGGCTGGTGCAGAACCATGTAGTTTCATGCATCCTTGTATGAGGACTGCCGTTTACCTTATATGACTCTTCTCTCTGTTCTTGTAGGACAGTCCTGTTCCTTTTTAGCAGAGTTCCTTTCAGCAGACTCTCTCCTCTTCTTTGTCTTTCTCTGTGCTTGCACCAGACTAAGTGTGCTTGCACTAGGTCAAGAAATGTGAGAAGAGCAGTTATTTGGACTAAGAGCTGGGATAGAAGGCTTTGAAAGATGTGCACAGATAACCAATTTTGTGAACACTCTCATATGTTTCAAAACCAGAACTGATTATGCCTGCTGACTTGGAGGTGCTCACTCTCTCCCTTGTGCCAGAGACCTGTCCAAACAGTGGTGCAACAAGATGGGCAGCCCCTGCTGCATCACTCTCACCCCAACCCCCATTGATGGGTGCACTGAGCGGTGCTGAAGATCATTGCCAAAACACTTTGAGGTAGAGCTGGAGGCGAGGTTGTGCTCTGATGTTGAGTTTGCAGAAGTTCATGAGAGCTGCTCCTTACAGAGAGACAGTGATAGACAATGAAATGTGCCTTACATGGCCTTTTTAAAGAATCTGTGTCCTTTGTGAATACATCATTTAAAAAACCCTGTGGAGTACTGTCTTCACGAAACATCAAGTGTAACCTGAAGAGAGCAGAAAGACTCTGGTGCTCTTGGAACCACCCTGTTGCTGATGGGGGGGACTGTATCCATAACAGAGACTGCCTTGTCTTCAGGAATCTCAATTTGCTTTGATGTCATAACAGGTTGTGCAATCTGCTGAGCAGATAAGACAGCCTCTGTTTTAAAGATGACTAACTTCTAATCCTGCCTGTCCCACATCTTTTACTCTGCTAATTGGATCGAATGCTGAAGGCTTAGGAAGTTGCGTATTGCAAAGAGTCTCTGAAATCACGTGGTGGCACATCAAAAAATTCTCGTGAGAGTAAACGCAGATCAAAATGGGGGAGAGGGCTTTCAAAAATTACATCAGTTATATCAGTGAAGCTAACACACAGCATAAAGTCCTCTCTTAACAAGAATCAGAAAGTTTACATAAATGTTGCCAGTGCAGAAATATTCTAAGAGTATATCTCTGTCTGGATTTTTTTGGTTATCATAGTACAAAGGCTTTGCTTCATGCGGACAGTACTGAACCCAGTGAGAGCCCTTGATGAATGTCCATCAGATCTAGACCCTTGGTTATGTCTAGCTGCTCTGAAAGCCAGGTTCCAGAGCGTGCTTGGCCTCTGCCTAACTCTAGTCTATGGGGCTGTCTCGTGAAAAGGCTATGAGAGCGTGCCTGGCAGGAAGAGATACCCCTGCTTGTGTTCAGACACCCAGCATCCAAGGACACTCTGAGGCCATGCTTGGCCCGCACCAGAGTCGGGGCTTTCAGTCTCTCAATGTGCAAGGCAGATGAGCTTGCTCCCGTGGGTGGCCACAGAGTAGCCCTTAATAGACGGTGTATACATAGCCCTTGAGTCACACCAGTCTCACATGAATAGTCCTGTTGACTTCAGTGGAACTATTTGCGTGACTAACGGTTTGCTTGTGGGAATAAGGAGTTCATAACCCAGCCCTGTATGTCATTGAGTTGCAGGCAGCTGCTGTTCCTAGGTACCAGGGATGGATGAGCAAATCCCATCTCCCCCGCTGCTTTCTGTCTCTGGTTGACCATAACTCTGGACAGGGACACTTTTGGGGGCGGGAGGAAGGACACCCAAACCCCTTTTTCTTTAACCTGCGCACCAGGCAGTGTATAGCTGTGAACAGTTTGCTTCATGCATGTCCATCCTAAACCACCAATGCAGGGAAAGAGCATAACCTGATGAAAGCAAGCCCCTTGAAATGTATCAGTTTTGAAGATGATGTACAGCAGATGGAGAAATGTCTTTAGACTTCCTGCCCTGTTTCGGTTTAGCTGGAATAGCTCTGTTAGCCTGTTCTTGCTTTACGCTTGCACACAATGATTTTAAGTGAAACAGTGTAAAATGGTCACAGACTTTGTTTGATGCACCTTAGAAAGACCTTGTTTTGAAGGAGTACTAGGGAGAGGGAAGGTCCTGGCATATGTCCCCAAGCAGAGTATGTAAACCTTCAGAAGTAAGTAGGATACATGTAAAACTTGCGCAGGGTTTTTTTGTGGCTGACCCTAAAATGTGGTGGCTGCTTGGCCTGCCACTGCTCTAGCCTTGTCGTGCGTGCAGCCGGCACCTGAACAAACAGAGCTGTATCTGCAGCAGCCCTGGGAATCTGCCAGAATTCCTTAGGGAAGGAGTGATTCAGAGCATCTGAGAAAAGTGGGGGCTGCTTCCACGCATCCTCGCTTCCTGACCGGAGGATAACCCATGCAGCTTTACTTTGAAAGGAAAGTGGGGCTGTGCCCTTAAGCAAATACAACATATATTTGGTTGGATGAAAATGTACGTTCTTCTAATGGTAAAAAATCTCGAGCCTCGCAGGTTATCCTGGCTGGGCTGACGTGACAGTGCAAGGAATCAGACAGCTAGTGGTGCTGTCCCAGAGCAATTGGGAAGCATGAGGACTTGTGCTCTTCAGGCAGTTCAGCCTTTAAGAAGGTCTCAGGCATGGAAGCAAAGGAGGTACAGCAGAGGAATTTAGCTGGAATAAGAGTCTTTAGAAGCATAATATTTTTAATAAGAAAATGTTAAGACCACACGAGAAGTTCTGCATTGTTAAAATGTATGAACTTTGTGTCGGAGCTGATGTCCAGTTCCTAAAGGCGTTCTTCTCTTTCCTTATTTCCATGTATTAATGAGTCACTTGGGACAGATCATCTATTATGGATCATAATAATGCTGTGATCAGAAGGAGCAGAAACTTCTCAATTGTTGTCAGTGTAAACGCAAATGCATCTTCCAGATAATTAGTTCTCCTTCTTCCTTGTCAGGGAAATAGCTCAGGCATTTCCTTCCACGAGGAAACTGTTTTTTTTCTGTATTTTATGTATAGCGAGTGATGGGATAAAATCAGGCAGCAGATGTTTCCATCTAAGGGGAAAGTTTAGGAACCTATGTCCTGAATCTTTTTTTAGTGTTTCTAGGAGGATCAGTATTAAATCTCTGTCTTCTTCAAATGGAGAAGATGGAGAAGAACAAGGACAGGTAGTTCCAAGCATCAGTTAGTCACAGTATATATCATCTCTCTCAAGTTGCAGTGTCTTTGATCTAGCTTCTGGCCATGCCCCCTGTGCTTGGCCTGTCTCTGACATCAAACCTTGCATGTCCTTCAGTAGCAACCCCCCATAACTCTTTCTGGCTCTAGCTTTTGCTTTCTTTAATGCTTTTCCCTGTTTGGAAATATTAACCAAACCCTGAACTTTTTAATCTCTCTGTTTCTAGCCTTGTGGTCTCTCTCTTATGCTAATTTTGAAAGTGTGCTTGCATATTAATAGAACTCTACCCGAGGTGTGGAGCCTCTTTCTTTTGAAGCTCGATTTTATTTTTGATGCCTATAACAGGTGTTGGTTTAATAGGTTTGCTGTATTAAGGCTTTCTTTTTTTTTCTTTATAGTGAGCTAAGCCAGCTCTGTAAACTGACACTACATGAAGGCCAAACATGTGACTTCTCCCTGCCTCTAGCCTCACTTCACACTAAACATTTGCGCTGCAGACTCCCGGCAGCCAAGGCAGCCTTAACTCGGGCTTTGTCTAAACCCGACCGTTTTGCGCTGATTGTGTTTAAATCAGTCCAGCCAGAGCCCCGCGTACATTCCCATCTGAGAGTCTGCTTACTTTGATTTTCCGCTGTCAGCTTTCTAATGGGCAGCTGCTGAGGGGAAGTAAATGGGGCTCGAACAACAAAGGCGCGTGTTTGCACTGCTCTCTGCATCGATTTCACAGGAGTAGTTTGAAGCCACGGTTTAAATTAAACTGATTAGTAGTACTCCAAAGGACATGCTTGCTGCAAAGAGGAAGGTGAATTCTTCTCCTATTAAGTCTAGTGGAAAATGTTTCGCAGCCTGTTTATCAAATAAATATTCACAAAGACACTTCGAACTAGGAAACCCACTGGGATTAAAGTGTAACTTTACCTCTAAAATACAAGCTGAGATTCCTGGAAATGCTGCAAGCTTTTGAATTTGCGCCACCTGTTGTTTTCTTGCCACCCCCTTCAGCTCCCTCCCTACTTAGAGCAAACCCAAACAGCCTTTGCTTCGCTGGAACATTTTGCTTGTTTTTCTGTCTTGGAGCAGCCCGGAGGAGTGCGGAGCGTGTGTTTGCTTCCCGACGTGGTCAGCATGGGCTTGGTTCAGTAGAGGGCTGGCTGAGGTTAATCCGAATCTCCTGAAATGCTGGTGGGAGCGCTCACGAGCGGTGCAAAGTGCAAGGGAGCAAAGCGCAGAGGCTACGGTGTCGCGGGGTGCTGATCAAGGAGCACAGGCAGGTTAAGTGGCGGTAGCCGGAGAGGCAGTTCCCGCAGCTCTCGCCTCTCTGTTTGCAGCTGTAGCTGATGCTGAGCCGCGGGTGAAGCAGTTCCTGAAGGACTGCCATTTCTACGCAGCTTGCACTATTAAAGTAAGGTGGTGCTGATTCTGGGTTGCTTTAGTGCATCAAGCACTGAGCTGTAACGGTTCAAGATGTGCTGTAACTGCACAGGGGGTGTCTCCAGGAACGAGGCTGAGTGCAGAGCCGGGATATAAAACTGCTTTAGCTAGATCCTCCCATATTCATGAGCAAACTCAAATGGACTCAGACGGGCTCCTTAGTCCCTAGGATTTATCTTTCACTCGAGCTGCTTTCACTCCAAATCCTTATAGCCCTCAGTGAACGTAGTCTTGCAGCATCTTAGTCCAGTATTACATTCCCGTGCAGATGGATAAACCAATGGTAGAGAGGGGTTAAGAAACTTGCCCGAGGCGGATTAGTCAGTGCCAGAACTGGGAATAGAAACTAAAAGACTTGGCTCTGACTCTTGGCTCTAATTGCTCAATCTCACATTGAAGCCTTGTCATCTTATACTCTTGAGGTAACACTGGCTGAAATGAGACAGGGGAATTTGCTTCCAGGGATGTGATACCAAAGGAAGGGGGAGAGGAAAGGACACCTGGAGGCACACTGGTTGTGGAATCACCAATAATTTGTGCTTTAAAGCCTGATTCAGCAATTTGTACAAAAATCTGATCTGTCACCTTTGAAGTCTGGGAAGATAAACTAAGGAGCTAGTTGATAAAAATCCAGCCCTTTTCCAGTGGCCGCTAAAGGAAAGGGATAAAGTCATGATGTCACTTTTCCTTACTCTGTAAAACAGCCTTGTGATTAGATTGGTAGCAAAGGGAGACGAGCTGAAAGGATCCAAGTAATAACAGGAAGGGTTAAATCACATTTCAGCTCTTACCGAAAGGATGAAAAATAAAATGTAATCAAGCTACTAAAAGGTTTGGAAGATGTTGTATTCCTATCGCACGCTGTGTATAGGAAAAGTCAGCAGGGCTGGTTTTGTTTGAAGTGCAGTGCTTTGAGAGGGTGCAGTGCTTTGCAGCAAACTGTCTGACATTCCCCAGCTGGGACTGGCTGGGGATGGTGTTTGGAGCTGAGAGCTACATTTGGAGTCAGCCCATGTTTGAAGGAGACAGGGAGAGGGAGAGAAAAAAGCCTGGTTTTTTCCTGTGTGAAATAATGCATCCATCTAATCTGCCAGCTGTAGCACAAGAAAAGCAAGAGACAAATGGACAGGAGTCACCTGGAAACTGTGAACATGGCTCAAACAAAATTTCTTTCTTGCTCTTTTCTTCCCTTCTTAAACTCCGTCCTTTGGGAAGGGCTGGGAGATCTGGCAGACAGGCAGATTGGATATATGTTGAGCAACTAAAGCACAGAAATACTAATACTCCAAAAAAACCACCCATTGGCTTCTGAAGAGCACTTCAGGTCCAAACTCACTCTGTACTCTCACTCCCATACAGGCTTAGCTGCCCTGTGCAGGAATTGTCAGGTAATTTATAGATTCTTGATGTTCATTTGTGCAAGTCTTCATTTCCTGTTAATTTACAGCCAGATTCATCTCAGCCGCAACAGCCTAGATGAGATCAGAGTTGAACTCACAGCTCCTAGTTCAGCAAACCTCCAGGAAACATGCTTGGGGTTTGCTTTTGCTTAGGCGTACGCTGAGGTGCTTTCCTGCATGAGGGTCTAGCACACGCTCATTTAATGGATTCTGTTACTTTGAGGGGAGAAAAAAAAAGTCAGTAAATTCAGAGAGTTCAAAATTTTCAGCTTGAATTTATGTGAAAGAAACTAGTCCTGGGGAAAATAAATCTCTTTCCCCTGCCCTCTCATGTGTTTAATTTATGGAGGTCTCAGAACTCTGGGTATAGTGAGTTTTCCTATATTTTGCTCAGACTATTAGCATAAGTTCACTGGAGCTCTGTTCCACTATGTGCCATGGATGTGGAAATACAGTCTTCATTCCTAGCTATAAATGAGTATCGGTCATCTGGCTAGTAGCCATATCACTGCCTTTACGCTGCTTGTGGTTGCAGAGACCAGTGTGCCTATAACCATATGAGGCCTGCGGAATAGCCAGACTACTCAAAGCCCTGCAGCCTGCCAGCATTAATTTTGGGACATAAGTTACCATTTTCCTTTGTTCTGAGGCTGTTTTACACCATGTTAGCAGTATACTGCTATAGTGGAGAAAAATCCCAGGGTGGAGAGCAGGTCCCTCACCGCGTGCTATCAGTATGGTCGTTTTGGGAGAGAGGCTTTCTTTAAAAGGGGTTGCTCTGAACTTCGGAACAGCAGGGAGAGCCTGAACCAGGCTGGAGAAGACCGGCTCCCAGAGACCCATCAGCTTCAGTGCTTCCAATGCGGTTAGGTGAGATTTTGCTTCAAAGAGCTGATGCTTTCTCAGGAGAGCTGGGGAGTCCTAGTTTGCATTCCTGAGTGCTTTGGCTGGCTGCTCACTCCTCTTCTGGTTACTCAGTGGGCAGCCAGCAGATTAAGCCACAGCATTTGTCTGAACCCACTCTGCTATCTCTTATTATTCAGCAAGTTCTCAAGTGTCTGGTGTGCGTCTCTATTTGGAGTGCCTCAGTTTCAGCCTTGCCAGTAATATCAATGACTGGTCTAAATTCACATCAGGCATGTGCTTTACTTCTTGTGACTAATGCACAGTGGTTTTTTTGTTTTTTTTTTAATTTATTGGCTACTGTTCTCTCTACTGCTTTCAGCAAGAAAGGAGTCAGAGGAAAGGACTCGGGGGATTTTCAGTTAGACCTTGTTGGGTACAGATGAGTGCTGTAGGTATTTAACTGTTTGACAGCTGCTGAAATCTTGAGACTAGCTTGCAGTACGTTCTCTAAGGAAAATCATTAGATTGAATCCTTCAGGCTGGTGCTGATAAGGCAGCAAACTCGGGTGATCATTACAGGGTCTTGTCCTGCAGTCAGCACTTGGGCAGAGCATGGACTGCAGAGTTGTCCTAATCACGCTGTAGGACAAAGGTAGCAAAACATGAGGAAACATTCGCAAGAGCAACCCCCCTTACAGTATTTCTGTGTATTACAAATCATTGTAACGTCGTCCAAAGTTGGGAGTTCTCAGAAGGATCCTTGGGAATTAGGGATGCAATGCTCTGTAATTTTTCCTGAGATCCTATTTACTTATCTATTTTCTGCAGACAGCTTTGAAAATCCTGTCTTCTGTGTAAAACATTGGCAGTTTGCTTAAACCATTGATCAGCACTCCTTGCTTGCAAGCTTAAAATCAAGCCCTGCAGTCCCTGTGCGTAACAAAACTATTCTGGAAGTACAGGCTTGTAGGAGATCAAGCCCAAGTTGCCGAAAGAAAAACTCATTAATGGAGTCACTAGTTCTGCAGAAGGGAAAAATTGCATGCCGAACCAAAAAAAAAGGTCCAGAGGCCTGCAAATGTCTGTGACCTCATCTCTCTGGTCATAGGAACAACCCAGGGACTAGGGAAGATACCTCGGGGCAGGGGTGTTCTCCTAGGACAGCTGTTAAAGAAGTACCACGAACCTCAATGTATTAGCTCAGTGGCCAGCCTGTGGGCCTGCTGCAGCCTCAGATATTCTATGTGTTTTTTTAAGAGAACTAAATTGTCTCCGTTTCTCCTCCTGCCTGTTTCAGGCATCACAACAGGATCCGCAGCATTGAAGCAAGTCAACTGAAGCCCTACGTTACCCTGGAAACGTTGGACCTGAGTTTCAATGACATCACGGAAATCCGAAACGGCTGCTTTCCGCAGGGACTTCACATAAAGGAGCTGTGAGTTTTTCTTGTTGGGAACAGCTTTTGTTGAGTTACCACAGCAGAGAAAAGGGCCTCAAACCTTATTTAAAGGAAGAAAAGTGAATGAAAATATAAAGTATGGGGTTATCCAGCAGATTTTTAAATGCAAAGGAGAATTGGAAGGTAGCATGTTATCCCCACTGTCTTGGGTTATTTATGGAGCTCCATCTTTTTGATTTCTGATATATCTGTAAAGAATGCAGTTTATTGTTATTCATGTTGCATGGGAACCTATACAGTGACAAAGGAAAGGTATAAAGCACCCATTTGGTGTGTGGGTGTCTTTGTAGCTGAAAACCTAGAAGCCAGAAGAATGGTCTGCAGCAAAATTGTAGCTCTTCTCCAGTGCAAAGTGTATATACTGCTTCCCAGATTAGCCCACATGCATCTGGAAGAGGGGAGGGGAAATGACTTTGTCAGCATTAAAGTAGTTATTGAATGTTAAGAACAGAAATCTCTCATTGGTTATTTGGAGACTAAACTAGGGGTTAAGTAGAGTAACACTATTCCCATCCAGCTGTTTGCCTGTACCAGGAAACATAAAATAATCAGTAATTTCTAAAACGTGCAGACAAATGATCTGCTTGCATTAAAGTTTTCACCAAAGTTTCTGCTCCTGGTTGTAAGAGGATGTGAGAGGTGTGTGTTGGGACTGATGTTTGCTTGTTGTCCCCTAAGAACTGCCTCTTACAGTGGGTAAGATGAGGGTCCAAGTAAGAAAGAGCCCTAGGACAGATGCTGATGGAAAAGTCTAAGAAATGGGGAATGGGTAGAGTCATGCTGTACTGGAATATTCTCTGGCTTCTGGCTTCAACTCCAAATTCCCTTGCCGAAGTCAGAGGGTATCAAGGAGCTCTCAGGAAGCCCACAGCACTTTTTCACATTCCTCACATGACTCTGGGAAAGGCCCTGTGCTTTTTGAGCAGCCAAAAATCCAATTGATTTGAAGCCACCTCTGTAATTTCACCAGCCTGTCTGGAGACCAACCAAATGCTGATAAAGGGAGATTTCTGACAGAACTGTTCATTTTTCTGCCATGATTTATTGCAGCTACCTGGGGAGCAACAGAATCAGCACCCTGGAGCCTGGTGCTTTTGATAGCCTGTCACGGTCCCTGCTCACACTTCGTCTGAGTAAAAACAGGATCACTCAGCTTCCTGTCAAGGCATTCAGACTGCCCAGGCTAACACAACTGTGAGTAGAAATGTACACTTTAATTAAGCTCAGCCACACTTTATGGAGACAAAACATCCCTGAGGATATGCACACTAAATGTCACCCTTCCTTACCCACTATCTATAAAACATAGAATAAGCTATGTAACAGTCCTGTGCCAGCACCTAATATAAAGCGAATTAGTGTCTTGTACCTATTGACTTTTGAGGCTATTCTCTTGATCAGGTGGGGAGGGATGGATGGATGCTGCAGCAGACACCAGTGTCTTGTGCACTTGACAGCATAAGGCAAATCCATTCCCTTGAAAGCTGTTGGTGTTCTGTGGAGCGAAGGAGATTTGGAAGATGTGAGTGACGTGCTCAGCCACCATGTTGTTAGGTTTTCAAGACCACACAGGTATCTTTATGTGGCAATAAAATTGCAATGACGGAAGGTTGTTAAACTGTGTGGTGGTGTTTGGGTAGACAAAATAGCTCTCTAGATGAGTTAACATGCACATCATTATTGTCCTGCCCACAGTCCACATGGCAGGAGCTGCATGGGGTCCCATAGACATCTGCAGCTATAAATATGCTTTATGTGTAAATAGTAAGTCTAATGGTTTAACTTTTCCCTTCTGCTATTTCTGCTGGGAAAATGGGCCCATCCTGAAGCCTGTTGCAGTCAAAGGACTAACCTCTGTCAGGAGATCTATTAACACAAAGTCCACAAATGGTGGTGGAAGCCACACCTATAAATGGCAACCTCTCTCTTGACAGACAAGTCCTTTGATATAAGCCAAGGTGTGGTTAAGGAATGGGTGTACATTTGTGCTTGCATATGTGTAGAATTGGCGTCAAATTTGGGATTGAACGGTGTGACACAAAGGCCTATGTATCTTAAGTATCTGTTGCCTCTCAGTTAGAAGTTATTGTCCCTTAGCTGAGAGCTTTAATCTACTGTATTCCTCTGTATCACTCGCAAAAGTGTAATAAAACGAGGGTCAACTTAACCTACTTTGGAATACAAGTTTCACTGCAATTTGGAGCGATTGGTACTCTCATACTCCCTAGAGAGTCTCACAGCTGGTTGTTTAACTCTGTAAATAAATTCTAGAGACTTGATATGTTGTAGAATTTGTTGTGTACAGTTCTTTTTCTGGCAGAATGCAGTTCACTAATAGCTTAAGTATAGTAAGGCAAGTCTTAAGGCTTGAAAACGTTTTTAATTGCTTGCTTTAACTGCACTCAACTTTAGTGCAATTTCAACATTGTTTTTGTAAGCAGTTAAAAAGTGAGCTTAAAGTTCCTACAGCTTTCTCATCTTTTCCAAAACTATTGTTAATGTTGTTGTAATATCCACCATTTTGGTCAACACAGACACTGAACTGGAAACTCTCCTTAGGTTAGTCTTAATGTGCAAAAAGGTGTCTCATTTAAAAGCTCTCTCTTCAGCACTAAAGCATTGTGTTGATGGAGTTTTCTACTAACTATGGAACTGGAATTGCGCCTGGCATGCCTGGGTCTGGGACTAGCAATGCATAATATGTTTGATATGGGTTGGTAAAGCATGCTATTATGCTGTTCATACCATTATTCAAAAATAAAGATATTCCAAAGATTTCCATTTTTTCCCCTCCCAGCATTGCTCAGGAAAAAAAAAAGTTTAATAAAGCAAGTTGGAGATTTTCATTTACGCAAAATACTTAGACTGCCTGATTATTGGAAACAACTTGTTTCACTCTTTGTTAGTTTCTTATAGGAAAAGAGGTGAAAGTTTTCAAGGGAACTGAAAGCTGTCCTTTCAAATTTAGCCATAAAATTTGCTTTTGAGCTCAGAGTTCATATCACACCCGTTGTGTCGGAGCACATTTTTACTGGGCTGTTACAGTCCTGTAAAAACAATGGATTGTAGGGAAATGTTTAACTGATGTTTAACTGTATTGATTCAAATAGCACCTCTGCTTGAGGGAGGATGAAGTGTGAAAACTGAAAAGGATAAATGGCTTAAAAGAAGCGCAGAGAGAGGAGGGGCGCAGAGGAATTGCTGCACTGTCGCTGTTATTTCTTTATAGTCAATGTCTGTCCCAGGGTGAGTTTATTTAAGAGATCACACCCAGCTGACTTCCCTGGCTAGCTCCATGATTGAAAGTTTCCGGTGTGCTTCTGCTCTCTCTTGGGAATGGTTGGCGGAGGAGTTGTTGGCATTGCTGTCCCCATTGTATGCTGCTGATTTTGTGAGAATTATTTTGTGAGAAAGGACTGGGATTTAATATACTTGTATGGCCTTGGTGATTTTAGGGAGCTAAACCGGAATCGCATCCGCCTGATTGAAGGCCTGACGTTCCAAGGACTGGACAGCTTGGAAGTCCTGAAACTCCAGCGCAACAACATAAGCAAATTGACTGATGGGGCCTTCTGGGGTCTAGCCAAGATGCAAGTTCTGTAAGTTGGGGAGATGGGTTCTTTTCTCTTAAACAGCCGAAACTTTGCCTGCTATCATGACCTTCTCTGCAGTTTAGCAAGAACTCCATCAGAGACTTGTGGACACCTAAGGCCAGGTTTCATGCTTCTTTCTATGCCCTGCACACACAGAACTCTAAAGTGCTACAGCAGCTAGTATGTCTTCTGTTTCATTGGCTCACTGTTTCCTAAATTTCATTGCCCTAACAGGTGTTCGCTAAAAAAGTTCTGTTTTTCAAGCTTTGGAGATATTACTTTGTAAGTCTGGTGATTTGAACATTGAGTAAAATCTCAGTTGGTCTTTAAATAAAAGCTCATTTGGCTCTTGCAGATTTATTTTGACTGATACATGGAAACTATGTATTGCAGACCTGATTATTCAGTCTCTTGGGATACCTAGAAACCAAGCTGGCTTATCTCAGTGATGTGCTCTTTCCATATGAAAGAGCAAATTGAACAGTCATTCCAGAGAAATACTTGAAACTTCCAAAGTGATTGGCTTTCAAGTGTGTTTCTAAGGTCACAAGTGATCAAGGCAGCATGTTCCTGGAAGCTGCTGTTTGCAAATGAGATGCTGTAGCTGATCCAGATGTATACTTACAACCTCCGCAAATGCAAACTTGAATGGTATAGTTTAAGCCCGGTGTATTTGCAGTGGAGCATAGCCCTGCAGTCGCACCTCATTCTGGGCATTAAGCCCTCAGAATACACCAGTTCAGTAGCTTCTGATTGTGGTGGAAAGTGTTCTGCCTCTATACTGGGAGGAGGTGGGGAAGTGGATATGGTAGACAGCCATTTGCTAAGTGAAAACCTTCTTAAACCTTTTGCTTGGATTGTCCTTGAATTTCCCTCCTTCACTTGCCGCAAGTAATGCCCATGCCTGCACGTATCCCCAGGGATATGTGGACACGTGTAGGAATGGCTAAAATCCCAATTTTTGCTGGAACTTCTTCAGCATTTGACCAGTGCTGCTGAACTGTCAATTCCTTCTGATTTTTCTCCACAGCCACCTGGAGTATAACAGCCTGACGGAAGTAAACAGTGGGTCTCTCTATGGCCTTTCATCTCTTTACCAGCTTCACCTCAGTAACAACTCCATATCCCGCATGGCTGGATGGAGCTTCTGTCAGAAGCTGCATGAACTGTAAGTTGGTTTCCATCGTAGCTGGTTGAGCAAAATTTTTTGCTAACGTAGTGCTGGCAGGGAAGGGGAGTGAGGACTTTTCCCCCATCACATGGCCCACAGTACCCACTGAATCAAGTTGTAGAAGTTCAGGAGAAGCAGCCTCTAGCGATGCTCTTGTTATTCATGATGTTATGACCTTCAGAGCACCTGTTTAAAATACGTTTGCCCCAGAAACAAAGACTAGAACCCACTAAAAGTATACAGTGCCGAAAGACCTGGAGATCTTGTGATCTGTGGCTTGCCAACACTTTTTAGCTGGTTAGTTACAAGACATGCACTGCTTGCCATGTAATAATGACTGTACAGCCTGAAGGAAGCTTTGCTTTATCCTCCATATTTACAAAGAACAATCATGTTTTTCTACCAGAAGAGATTTGGCCCTTTAGAGGCAGCTCTCCTTGTTTCTCCTGTTTACACTTTACCCTTCCTGTAGGTCTCAGCTGTTGAAAAGTAAATACACTGGCTTCACTCTCCTGAGATTTCTGGCTGTGAATACAGTTTCTCTAATGAATGAAAAAGTGCCTTGCTGTTGAGGATAGCCCCACAAGGGTGTCTTTTGGGTCTCTGGCACTGCTTAATGCCTTTTTGAAGAGATACACATGGATGGTTGTAGTATTTGCAGAAGTAGCTGTCATCCCCTCAGTGGGACTGTGGACAAACTCACTTTTTTCTTTGGAGAGCTTTACACATGTGGTTAATGGAATGAACTGTAATTCATTCTGCTTGGTGCTCGGAAATCTCTTGTTAAGTATTGTTCGGGATTCTTCTTTCCACAAAAAGCAGAATGGTAAAGCAGCTTCCTGCTTTCAGAGGCCTCACTCTGAACTTGAGTGAAAGGTCTGGATCTGCTTTCTCAGCCGTGAGTCCCTAGTCTTCTGGGGTGTGGATTCAGAGGTAGCTGGACATGACACATATCTTTCTTTAAGTTTATTGGCTGTAGAGTTGACATGGCCCAGTGGCCAACTGTGATCTTGTGTTGAACCCAAATGATTCATTCAGATGTGGGGTGGGATTTTTTTGGCACAAGAAACACTTTATCTTCTTTTTTTAGGAAAGTACATACATGATTGTTTTAATTACCTAATTTTTCAAACTGCTCTGAGATTGCCCATGCCTAAATGGCTCCTTTGCTTGGTGGGATGCTGTAGACAGCTACATTTCCCTCATGTGTGAGCCACAAGTGATATTTAACTAGATCAAGGCAATGTCAATGCAGAAATTTTCAAGGTGACAGATCAGAATCAGCACTATGCTCCAAGCATGGCCTGCTTAAATCTGAAGCATCAAAAAGAGGGGAGTCTACCTTCCTTAGATGTTCAAATTGGATCCCTGGAATAGCCAAACTTAGGTCACTGCATTGTGCTGGCAGGAAAGCTCTGGGAGCCTTCTGCAGTCTGGGGGTCCAGTTTCTGATGTTTGCATTGACCGTGTATTTCAGCCTGAGTTCAGATGGGCTTGGCAAGTCCTGTCTGCCCTTGTAGAGCTGGCTAACATCAGAACTCCTTTAGGGAGAAGTATGCTTCTCTTTTCTACCTGACACTGTCTCTGCAAACCGTCATGGTTTAGATGGGAGATTGCAGATGGTGCTGAGCCCATCATATAACAGGTATGGAGTGAGAACTCCTGCCAAGAAGTAGTGCTAACAGTGAGCTGCTTTGGCTTAGAGGTCATCCTCTGCAGTAGCTGCAGGAAGCCACTTGCCCTGGTGAAGAACGGAGTAGATTTGAGAAATGCCTGGTGGTGTGAGGTGGCAGGAGCCACTGAGGCACGCTTGTCCTGACAAACAGGATTGTGTTAGAGTGTGAGGCCAGAGACGACATTAGCTGAGATTCGAAAGGCGATTATGTGGGTGTTAGCACACATCTCTGCAAAATATTGCAAGCTCTTGCAGGTGTTGCCTTTAGGGTAAGGCTGCTGCAGGGAGCCATCAGATACTCATAACTAAAACTCCCACAGCCAAAGAGTACTTGTAGGAGAGGTCTGCTGGGAAATTGAAAGGTGAGGAAAGGAAGCGCTAGATATATCTACACTGCCTCTGTGCACTTACTTGAATGTGTGTGTTTCGTTCCTTATTAAAAGATCCTTGCTTACCTCCCCTATTGCTAAATCTGCTGGGTTTCAGTTGTCAGAAAATACTTTCTGTGGTTGTATAAGAAATGAATTTCAAAGTCTGTGACTGAAGCAAGAGAGACGGCCAGACCCCTGCTCAACTGTGCTTGAGGGAGGAATCGGTCATCTGAAGAATGAATGTTGGCTCCCCTTCGGTTGCTGGGTGAAAACATGACCCCAGGTCTCTGGATTGATGTAAAAGATAACAAGGAAAGAAACCTCATGCCATCTCATGGGCATGAGAAGGAGTTGATATTCACCAGTCAGGTGCTGAGACATCAATATTGTGGAAAAATTCGTGGTGGGAGGCATAAAATTTCATCAGACTTAAATGATGAGTTGGCTTCTGGGCCTTTCTCTTCAAAAAGGTGAAGAAGTCTCACTTCATACCTATAGTTTGGCCAATGGAAATGAAATGTGTTAGGAGATGCACCTCGTCCAGAACTGCCTGGCAGCAGGAGTCCCAGCTGTACAACAGGTTGCTGGTTAACCCCTTTCTGTATCGTGCTTCTTAACGTGACCTCAGACTTCTGGCATCTGCTCTTCATGCTCTTCTCCCATTTCCTTGACAGGGCAGAAGGGCTGTGCAGATGAGCCATTTCCACATGTTTATTCCAGTGATTTCTCACTGGTAGATGAGAATCTAGGAGAAGCAGCAAAGACCTGCTGATTTCTCTCAACCCAGATAATCTAAACTGCTGGGGAGGAGAATGCGTTATTTTGCAAAATGGCCTTTCCCATTGGCAGGAAGCAGAGACCTTATGTGCTGAAGGAAGCCACTGCCAGGTGTTTTAGCTCGGGAAGCTTTCCATCTGGTTGCAGCCATCGTGACAGGCTTCTAAAGCCTGCTGCTGTCCATCCGTCTTCGAGTGACATCAGGAAGAACTGAGGGGAACATGCCTTCACCAGTTGTGGCAGGAACTCTTCTGTGCAGAATCAGAGGGAACGGGGGGGTTTTTCTCAGCCAGGTTTAGGATTACTTTTGAATGCTTTTTTTTTCTTTTTCTTTTTTTTTTTTTTTTAAGCCAAATTCTTTAATCGCAGGTGAGGACATAATTTTGACCAGATGCCAGTTCTTCATAACTAACACTACAACTTCTTTAGGAATGAAAGTATGTTGTCCCATGCCTTCTTGAAACTCATTAATCTTTGCTGAATTTCTTCCAAAGCTTGCCCTCTGCCCACTCGCACAGCTAAAAGATAGACAGCTCGTTTGCCAAATAAATGGCACTCTCAGTGCTTGGGAATACGTGTCTGTTTTGACTTAGGTTTTGGCTTTGCAGTAACTTTCATGCAAGCCCGAGACACATTTTTAAGCAGGCTCATTAAAAGGCAGGACTAGAAGAGGAATTTGGAGGTTTGGAACTTGGTGAGATTTTTTTTTCTGGTTGCCTGTACAAGGAAGGATTTCAGTACTTGTTCAGAACACCATAACTGTGGCTTTAGAAAAGTTAGCACTGATAACTTTTAATGGGACTTGTGCTCCCAGGTCACTAAGGCATTTTCTAAAATCCTACGCGACTGCCCTTTGCAGAGAGATAAGCTTGAGAAAATGCAAGCAGCGGGATGTAGCTGAATGCCACTTTTTATGCCCCAGGTGTCAGTACAGGGCCTAGGCAACTTAAAGCTGAGGCAACTGCTAGTCACGCTCATTTGCCAGTAGCCCCACAGGGCCCACCCAGCCGCAATGACATCCAGAGCACTGGAGGAATGATGTGCTGTGGATGTGTGCTCCAGGCTGAAGGTCAGTGGCCAATGACTTTGCCTGCTGCTGCCCCAGGAGATCCCTCATTTGACCAGCTAAGCTGACCTTGAGTCAGCAAAGCCGCAGTTTTCCTGCCTGCAAAGAAGCTGGTTGCTTATTGTGTGAGGTGTCTGCAGTGGCTTGCAGCTTCCCATGCCCTGCCCTCGGTGGCTAATCTCAAAAGTCTCATCTGTGCCCTGACTGGCACTTCCAGTGCCTTTGAGCTTCCAAATTGCAACAGGGGTAGTACTAAAAAAATAAAAAAAGAGAGAATACAGGATGGAAAACTAGAAAGAAAAATAACCCTCCAATATTAGTCACTTGTAAGGGAGAAGATTTCAAGCAGGCTGTACACCCCGTGACAAAGGGGAGCAAGAGGAAAGGCGGCTGCAACGGATACCTTCTTCCTGTGCATGAAAGGGAAGCGTTCAATTGCCTTGTGGTGAAATGGTTTTGGCTCTCGACCGGCGTGGAGCAGGCTGTGGAGACACCCACACCCAGCCGCCTGGGGCTTGCTGTGCACAAGTGCAGAACGATAAGACACCTCCTGAATACAGAAGTCAGGACCCTGCCAAGAGCGCGTTTGAACTTCAAAATCTTTCTGTTTGTCGTCACTCGCAACCTCGCAGGGCGTGGGGAAGAAGGGGACTGCCTTTTCTTGTAGGCCTCGGAGGGAGTCCAAGCGGGAATCTGGATTAAGCAGAATCAGGACTAAGGTTCCTTGCTGATACCTAAGTGTTAGAGTTAAACCTCACCTCTGTGTTTGAGGTCCCAAGCCCTAACCCAGCTGTTCTGTACTGGCCATAGAGAGAGAGCAGCTTCTCCCAAGAGTAACTGATAGCGTCTGTGTTAGGTTATTGCTGTGATTCACTCCTGAAGGAGCCTCTCTCTGTTCCCTGAGCTAAAGACTTGCCTTAAATGGGTACCAAATGCCTCCTGCTCCCTTACTGCCATCCAGGCTGCCCCATGGTATCCTTTGGCAGTATTTGCAGACTGCAGTCTTGTTCCCTAGTCACACTGTCACGCACCCACCCAGCATACACTGCATTTCCTAAGATCGTAATGGGAGGCAGGCGCTGGATGGTGGAGGGGAGTTTGGAAAAGACTGGTTGGGCTGACAGGGACTGTTGTTTTTCTCCTCAGAATACTGTCTTACAACAACCTTACCAGGCTGGATGAGGGAAGCTTGGCAGGCCTCGGAGGACTGCACGTGCTACGCCTTAGCCACAACTCCATCAATCATATCGCAGAAGGTGCCTTCAAGGGACTCAAAAACCTACGTGTCCTGTAAGTTGCCTCCAACTTGTCAGCTTCCCTTCCCAAACAATTCTGCTTTGCAGTTGCTTTGAGGGCCTCTGTCCTCAGCCACAAACTCCACTATGTGCTGTGCTGTTTTAAGCAGCTGTTGTATTTATCCCACAATTCAGTGAACTTGTATTTTTTTTAACAAGAGTAATTGTCAGGAGAACTGTGACTGGACTGATCAGTGTTTGTAGGCTGTTTTCAGATCCTGGCCCTAGAGTAAAATTACAGGAACAGAGGACTGGAAAGGAACTCCTGAATCTAGCCCAGTTGAGCAAGGGAACCCTGAGATTTCAGTCTTTCTTCAGCTAATGGCAGGATTTCCCTTGCTGTCTCATTTGCTTTAGTGGAAATCCTTAGAAAAGGACTGTTTCTGTGAGGTCACTCTGCACTCAGGAGGCATAAAGAATAATCCCTTCCAGTGACAACACTATGAAATTTGAATATCATGTTGAGTGCACTACCAACCATTTCTGCATGCTGTTACTTTTTTATTGAATAATAAATATAAAATCCTGTGCTAAGATGGTACTGAGAAGAAAAAAATCAAAGGCAAAACAATTAAATTTAGAGTTTGGGCTTGGGATCTGATTAGCTGCAGACCAGAAGTATAGCAACACACAAAGCTTCACCCAGTCTTGGGCCTGACCATGAGAGCGGGAAGCTGCTACAGCTACCATAAGAGTAGCCAGAAGTCTTTCTCTTTAATGCAGCAGTGGCAGAATTGGGCTCACTGGAGTCATGAAATGTTCTGTTGCTCTGACTCTTTATGATAGCACCTGAAAACCAAAAATGTTGCTGTGCTGTATCAAGAGAGAAGTTTTACGTGCCCTTTTATTGAATACAAAATGATCCATCCAGTGGTGGCTATGGCCATTTGCCAGTGACTTTTATTTGAAGGAGTTTTCCCACTTGTTGGCTTATATAACATAATACCTGGAAATGTGGCACTGGAAATGAGCTTGCTTGTCCAGATACCAGCTTCTAGATTTTAGGGCTAGTAGAGACCATTATATAGACCAGTCTGACATCCTCTAGGATGCCAGCGCTATTGTATTGCCCTAGTATACATTGCTAAGCCCAAGAGTTATGTTAGACTGAAGTACATCTGGGATTGCCTTGGAAACATCAAAAGATGGGCCAAAAACTTCTTGTAATTGTCTGTTCCTGCAGCTTTGGTGCTTCTCTCTCTCATTTGCACCTGCTGAGTGTCTGGCTACTCTCATCCACTCTCCAAAGACTTGCCTGCTCGGCACTTTTATCTGAAACACCACCGAGTTCTCACAGCCCCTTTTATAGCACTGTCCAAGCTTCCAGGCTGGTTGTGTTCAGCAGGCTAATATAGTTCTTCCTTCAAAAGAAAGAAATGCACTTTGATACTTTCATTCCTCTTCAGAAGCCCATTATGCTCTGAGTAATTAAAAGGAAGTGAGAACAGAGAGATCTCCCCTTTTTACAGTACTCTTTGCATCCTACTCGTTTCTTTATTGAAGTTCACAGTGGAGGAAGTGACTGGAAAGTGAGTTTGGGTTTTGTTTGCTTTTTCTTTTTCTTCTTTTTTTTTTAAACTTCGGCCAAAGCCTTTCAGCCACTGGGCATTCAGAAGGGGACTTCTCTGAGGCAGCTGTCAGGACCGGAACTAAAGGTTTCCAAAGAAAAATGGAGGGGAAGGGGAGCTGCTAGCGCTCTCTTTGCTCTGCAGTGAATGTGGAGCCTCTTTTATGTTTAGGGCTGAGGGGGGGGAGGAGGAGAGAGAGTGTGTGAGCGAGCTCTAATTTAATAAAGAGAAAGGCCTATTGGGCCCTGCACCTGGTGAAAAAGACCCGAGCATGCTTTAATTATGGCCTATTGTTGGGGAGCCTTTGGTGGGTGTGAAACTGCTGAAATGTGGAGCTATTCAGATGGAGGTCAGGCCCAGGGACCTCGCAGCACAATGATTAACAAGGCTGCGAGCATTCAAGCTCAGCCAGCCAGAAAGAATAGGAAATTGGCAACAGGGGCTGGGAGAGGAGTTTGAATACAAAGAGAGCTAGGCCAAAATACCCCGCTCTTTTTTCCCCCCTCTCTGTTTTCATCTATTTGTTAAAAAGGCTTTTTTTTCCTTCTTCTTCTCCCTTCTAACACTAAACCTTTGAGTCGCCTCTGGTAGAACAAGCATAGCAACAAGCAATACCATTTTCTTCTTCTTTTTCAAGAACGCACAATGTGTGGCAGTCGGTTAATAAAAGTGTGTGTCGGAGAGCTCCTAAAGGCTGTTCCCGCTTGTCTGTATTTGCCTTGGGAACGGGACGAGGGTCTGGGCTGGAAGCCTGTGGTGGAACTGAACAGAAGAAATGTCCAAGGAGAAAGGGATTAGCCTGTAAAAAAACAGACAAACAGAACAACTGGCTTTGGTGGGGCAGCCATAAGCAAAATGTAGAAAGTTAGCTCCAGGAGGATATATCTGCTGTTGCCCCACGTAGATAACACTTAAACTGTTAGCACATCAAAGCGGCTCTCCTGGACTTGTCTCTTATGCCACCACAGCCCTATGCATGCCCGCACTCTGCTGGGATGTTGGGTTTTATCCATCCCCTTGGCACAGATCTACCCACAGATCACCCCGACATCCACAGTCACACTGGCTAAGGCCGGCGTTCCCCAGGAACGTGGGATTTGGGTCTCACGCTGAAGCCAGCTGAGAAACAGGAATCGTGGCTTTTGGCCATCTCCTTTCACATCTTTAGTTCATACACCAAAGCCAGGAAACAAGCAAAGACTGCAGTCAGCTTAGGTACTGAGGGCAAAAATCTCAGCCCCATCCTGGCTGAGGAAAATACTGTAAATACTAAAACTGTGGGATTTATTTTTTGATTTCTGTTCTCTTCTTGTGGTTTATTGTGTATTTATGCCACATACCCCAGAAGCTCCACCATGATGCCCCTGCCTGGGATGTTACAAAATGCAGGGGACTCAGTCTTTTTCTTTTTTGGTCTTAATTTATTTAAACTGGAAATATTGTTGTTCTGACAGTAATCTTCAAAAGGTGCAAAAGGAGAATCAGGGTCTGGGGGGGTTATCTGGATGATTTAGTTTACTTTGTTGGTGGTTTTTACTAGCTTTTAAATCTGAGTGATGTAACAAAACCAACAAGGCCTATTTATTTTTTCTTTCTTTTTACTTAGCATTAGAAATGATAAATTTCTGTCTGTGTTACTGGTATTCATTGCTAGCTGGAATTAAAGCACAGGAGGGAAGGATTTTTAAACAGACTGTTTAAACAGCTTTTGTGGATCTTTTTGTTTGTTCTTTGTGCTTGTTTTTCTTCAGACCCCTTTGACTCTCGTAATTGATGGTCAATTTGAAAGCCAAAAGAAGCTAATTCTGAAAAGGAATTCTTACTCATTTTTTAAAAAAAGTGTTTATACAGAGAGTTAGACTTGTGTAGTGATGATAGTACTTTTCTTTGCAGAGGTTTCAAGTTCATTGCCAGAAAAAATTACAGCTTCATAGAAAATAGACCAAATAGCATTCTGAAAATATAGCTATATACAAATACATGTATACGTAGGAATAGCTAAAGTTATCTTAATTAATGATTGTAGCATTTAAGAGCAGCTGTTAAACCTATGTACTTCAGGTTTAATACATTCTCTTTTGAATTGAGTGGTAAAGTGAGGAAGAAATTTACTCTCATTTGCCTTCAGTGGTCACCATCCATCCTGCAATGAAATATCACTGTCAGAGACTCAGATGATGATCTAGGTGGACTCCTTGTCTGGTCTCATCTACCAATTCACTTCAGTTCCTTCAATTTAGTTTAGGAACTTCATTCTTTTTCCTCCTATTCGGATGCACAGAATTAGAAAAGGACTCAAATCAACTTCTTTTTTTAAAAAAAAATCTGCTGTTAACTCAGAAACATAGAAGGTTTCAGCTACGGAGGAGCCAGGGCTCTTTTTGGAATGCATCATCTCAGTGAGTCAGTGCAGGAAAGGTGATTAGTGCTGCTATGCTGCAAGACTCGGCTTTTTTGATAACTCTCAGGAGAAAATGGGAAACTCTTCATTAGCCATTCTTAAACTGTCTTTCTTTTGTTCTTAACGATGAGCCTAGGATTAAGACACTGATTGTGAACTCTCTCTCCTCCTCTCCGCAGGGATCTGGACCACAACGAGATTGCAGGCACAATAGAAGATACCAATGGAGCCTTTACTGGCCTAGAAAACCTAAGCAAGCTGTGAGTATTTCTGATTTTGAAGTTGTGCTATGTGCCTGTGTGGGAGTGCAGCTCTCCCCTCCTGTGCAACCTTTGAGGTTCTTTGAGGCAGGTCTCTTGCTCCTTTTGGAACAAGATAAAAATCAGCAGAAAATCTGAGACATGGTAGTTTTGCAGGCTCAATGCAACAGTGTAAAGGTGGTTATCAAGCACTCGTGTTTTTAAGCTGGTGGAACAATTCTGGCCCTTTTAGAGCAATAACCAGTCTGTGTCACATACTATAGTTCACAAACATAGGATAAAAAAACTTAATTTGTTTTCAGCACAACCATCCTTTACTTCCAAAAGCAGACAGCAACAAGAAAAAATAGCCCCTGTAATCTTCAGCAAACCACTGATTGATGCAGCAACTAACAATAAACAGAAAAGAAAAATCACACCGTTTCCTGTTACAACAGAGGACTGAAGCAGGATTCATTTCTGTGGGATACTCTGTCTGAGAGTGATCTTTTGGGCTTGTTTCCATGTGCAGTGACAATAAAAGGCACCATGGGGCATAGGCTCTTAAAGAGATAAAAAGAAACCTAAGGCAAGCATGCGCCTTGCAAATGTTTATGGCTTGCTTGGCCTTCGCAAGTATTTTCACATTGCTCTGTACTTGTTTGTTTTCTATTTGAAATACGCCATATAAATCAGCCCTGTTAGAGACGTCTCTGATGGCTTGTGACAAATCAGGAGTCTCTTTCTAATCATTACCTCTTGCCTTTGTTTGAGTTCTCACCACCCCCCATCACGCTGTCTCTGATGCTGAGATGGCACAGCTAGAGGTGCAGTAAAAGTACCTCGATGGATAGCAGATGGCTAGAATGAATCCTAGCAGGCGGTAGGTATATTGTCGTTCTTTCATTAGAGACTCCTGGGGGAGTGGGAAGAGCAATGGCAGGATTGGTGGGGACCTAATGCTAAGATGGAGTAGACCTAGATGGCTTTTGATCCTTGTTGAGGGGAGTCATTGGATCGAAGGAGAGGGGAACCAGGTTGTAGTTGCAAGTGAGGTGAGGCAGGGAAGGGCTTAAGGACAGGCTGAGTCAAGGAGGGAGGTAGAAGATACATGAGATGGAGAGAGGCTGGTAGGAATCACTGTGTGTGTGAAGTCTTTCCGTGAGTTCCTCGAAAAAAGGCAGAGGAGACAAATGTGGTGGGTGGGAGTCCTTGGCTGATCTTACAGGTTTTCAGTGCCTGAAGAAACCAGTGAAATCATGTGAGCGGCTGAAGGGACAGTGGGAGCAGAGGCTTTTTCTGGAGGGATTTGCGGGCAGTAGGATTGCGAGTCTGAAAGTAGTGCTGCTTTGACAAGGGAGATGGCGGAGGACAGGAGCAGAGGAGAGCTGTCTGGGTGCGACTTCCACCATAGGGCATCCCCCAAACGTGGCCAAAGGCATGGGAGCAAGAACAGAGGTCTCAAGCGATCCAGACGTGTTAGAAGTGCTGGGCGCAAACAGCAGGAGAGAGGTGAAAAAGCCAGAGGAGGCAGCGATGAAGGAAAGAGTTCAGCGAAAGGATTGATTCAGCCATCAGGAGAAATGAGCACTGAGCTGGGGTCAGACAGAGGCCAGGAGATAGAGCAAGGAGCAGGAGGAGGTAGGAGCGGAGCAACGGCAGCCTGCCGGCTTGTGTCGGAGCTCTGGACGGAGCAGCTATCGCTCACCGGTGAAGCAGCCGCAGCCTGATCTGACGTATCCGGCAGAAGGAACAGCTTCAAAAGGCAGCCGGTTTTGTCTGCCGTTAGCAGGGGATGTGGCAGGGGCTCTTGCAAGCCTAAAGAAGACCAGGTTTACATCTTGCTTCACCTCGTTGTCCTCTGTTTTTCACTGCACGTGGCCTTGGGCCGGTGCTAGGTCTGGTTGAACACGGGGAGGGTCGTGTTCCCGTGGTTTGTGCGGGAAGGTTGCAGCGAATTTCGTACCCTTGAAGAGCATGTGGATCAGTTTGGTCTGTGGCAGGCAGGAGGCGGTTAGATTACCAAAGAGAACGAACCTGCTGTGGGACAGACAGGTTGCTAGTTTTACTCCTGCTGGGATCGTTCATTTTCGGTCAGAATGGGAGGCTGGAAAAAAACCTCAGAATAAGAGATTATTTCATTATATTTCTTGAGGCATTTTGGGGACACTTGACTAAAGGGATCTACCCAGGTCTGTTTTAGCTCATCAGCACTTAAATCCCAAACTTGTAATTTCATCTACGGCTGAAGTGAATATCATTCCTGCTGGCAGGGCTTTTTTCTTAAATTAAAATAAAATATCAGCCTCTACAGAGAACTTTTCACTGCCTGTGTTTAAACCGTCAATGGTTTTAAATGCATTAGCATACAAAAAATAAATGGGCACTTCAGAGGAGACCTTCCAATGAATTAATAATCACCTCAGCTCTGTAGAGATTGCCTTAAAAGCTGTTCCCCTTTGATCTGGCACAGATTAGCCTCTGAAAGGATTTAGCAAGGAGAGTGTTGTTCGTTGTAATGAAGGTGTTAAACTGAGAGGTGGGGAGGCCAGTCACTTTAGCCTTCTCTGAATTATATATGAAGCTCTCCAGGATGGAGAGTGCAGGCTTAAATTAAAATGTTGCTTCAAGAAAGAGGGAGTCGAGAAGCAGCGAAGCATGAAAAGCATCAGTGGAATGGCTGGGGAACAACCAGTTTCCTAATTACTCAAGCTGCTAAATGTAACCGGTTTTTTGATGGCTCACTCAGTGACTGAGATCTTTCTGCAGGTGCAGAACTGGCCCAAGGAGAAAATGCTGCCTTCTAATGAATTGCGTGCCTAGCGTGTAATTACACTTATGCAATCACCGGGAGAGCATGCTCGCGCCTAACTGCCTGCAGTGGAGGAGCTTTCGCGACTGCAGCGAGCAGGCTCCGTGCGGAGCTGCATGCCGCCGCGTTTGCATTCCAGAGTGCCCCATCCCTTTGAAGGGGGCCGCTGGGTTTGAACCGTTTCAGCAGTAGAGCAGTGGTGGTTCGAGATTTGAAAGGCATAATGATTTTAATGAGTTTGCTGGGCACAGAGTTGTTATCAGTATGTTATATATTTCTCATATAAACAACCATAAAATCGGACTCACCTGTACAAATGGTGTATACATGTATATATTCTCATGCCCAGACTTGCTCCTTACCTCTGGACAGGTAGGTAAATATAGATACAGATCTATATCTCTAGAATATAGATAGAATTGGATAGAATCCAATTTTCAGAGTCCAAGATCCATTGTAAACAATACGTAGAAATCTCCAGTTACTAAATCTGAGCTCAGCATAACACCCTCGTTTAGGAATATGGCTCTCTAAATGAGTGTACATGGATGCAGCCATATGGCCAGAGTTTGCATATAGTAAATTATTTACTGTATTAATTGTGCTCAGAGAATGTGTGGTCCTGATATTGTAAAAGAAGGACTTTTCAAGCATTCATTAAAACAAAATATCTAACCAAACGGCGGCCTTCTCTGCCCTTGCATGCATCCTTTGGTGCTTGGGTATGTCACCCAGGGCATACAGCCACACGTTCCCATGTAATAAATAGGACTTTGATGCTGTAACGAGGAGCTCAGCAAAGCTCGCTGTAGACATGTGGGATGTTGTCTATAAAGCAGGCTGCAACTATCTGGATCCCTTATCAGCCACCAGCATGCCTACAATAGCTGTCTTTACTCTCATCTCAGATCAAATAGTTAAGGAAGGGACTCTCTGAAGATTCAACTGTGGTTTTATACCAAGTGAGCTCTCTCCGTAAGAAAGGGCTACGAGCATGTGTCTCGCAACGGAGGCTGGGAGTTAGCTTTGCCTGAAACAGAAGCTCGTGACCGGGCTTTGTAGCTGGCTATTTTGTTCAGAGGAAAGCTAAGAGCAGTAATTTGTTTCTGATTAACCATGTGACACAAAGTTACCATGACGCTGGACACTAGCCAGCTGCGGGCTATAGCATGGCTGAGAACGGGGCGATGGGATGTCTTCCCCACCGCCAGACAGACCTCTCTTTGTTGGGCGTACAGTGGGCTTGCCTGGGCAACCAGGAGAGAGGAACCGTGCTGTACAGCTTGAGCCAGCTGGATGTGCTTTAGCATAAAATAGTCGTAGGATCATTTGCTCTGGAAGGGTAAGATTTGTGGCTCTGGGGCCACAGATCCTTTTGTATGGAGCTAGGAGGACCAGGGCTTTCACACCCGCTTATGTACTGGAATGGTGGCTGCTCCGGTAATACCTCTGTTAGGGCAACTGATTTGGTGAGGACCACCTACTCTTGGTCATAGTATTGCCCATTGGCAGGTACCCAAACTCCCTCCAAACAGAAGGGACTTTAGGGATAGGTGGTGACACATTTCTGTCCTCCCTGTTGTAACAGCATGACGAGCTCTAGTTGTTCCTTCTACCCAGTGTGGCATCGGCTGTGTCATCCACACAGAAACCAGGCGCTCTGGGAGTCAGTGGCAGGACTTTACACTACCCCGACATTTGAATGCTGCTTTGTGGAAAGCCCTAACACAACCTCCTGCAAATGTATTTGCTCCTATAATGGCTGCACATGTACCCCAGTCTCCTTTCCCCAGCTGGGAGCAAGCACTGGGATGATCCCTGTTTCAGAGCCTACAAGCATGTAGGTTGCACCCTATATTTGAAGGAAAAAATTTGAAGGAAAACATAATACAGCACCTGAAATGCCAGATCTTACCTGAGTTGGTAGTAGTGAGTTGGACTGGGCACAATGTGAAGCAAGTGGTGAAAAAAGATGCACCTGAAAGATAATCCTTATACAGAGAGAACTCAGGGAAGGAAAAAAAAAACTCTAATTAATGACATTGGTTGATGTTTTATTAAAACATCTGATGAAACCATCCATTTTTTATGAACTCTGTGCCTGACCAATCACCACTGGTCAATATTTATAGAAAATTGTTACTTTGCCAATACCAGCTGGGCTGTGATCACACCAGCTGGCTTTTGCCTAGTGATAGTCCCTCTCGTTTGCTGCTGCTTGGCATTACCTGCTGATTCAGAGGAATGCTGTGGAGTGCAAGCACACACTCTGGGGCTCTCTGGGCATTACCTTTCCTCTTTTTCCCTTTGCCCCTTGCAGTTCCCATTCTGCTGTTATTTATTGCATTATATTACTCTGCGATGATATTTATAAAAGGCCAAGGCAGAAAGTTAGCACTCCCTTCTGTTAGGTGCTCCGTAAACATGTGGCCAAGAGACAGCCCCCAGCCCTTGTACGTGGATATCCGTTCAGGCCAGCGAACAGGGAATAAATTACTCCTCTTTTACTATCTGGGAAGAAGGCAGAAATGAAAGTGTTGCAGGGAGAGTCCAGAATCTTGTTAAACTGTCATTGCACTTAATCCTGTCCACAGCCAGCCTTCAAAGAATAGAGGGGACCTTCTGTTACTCAGCAAGCTGGTTTCCAAGTACTGGAGCAAACCTGCCTTTTTACGTGATATGGCACATTTCCTTTCATGCTGTCATCACTATTAAATTCAAATACAGATAAAAGGATTTAATTTCAGGAGCGGGAAAGTGAATGTACTTCAGCCCCCTTAATCTCTGGGCAGTTCAGATTTCCCGGGCCTTACACTGAGTGCTTATATCAGATACAGCCAAACTAATTGTGCTCTTTCTTTCTTTTTCTCTCCCCGCCTCCCCATTTTCTTTCTGTTTATCTGGCACTGGATGTTTGGAAACTGCAGAACTCTGTTTGGAAACAAGATCAAGTCGGTGGCCAAGAAAGCGTTCTCAGGGTTGGAGGCCCTGGAGCACCTGTGAGTAACCCACCATGCCTTGGAGTTTGGGAAGGGGGGTCTGCCAAAAGTAGCTGCTTGAGAGATCTGCTAGCAATTTAATAGCAGCTTTGTAAACTGAGAAGTCAGTCCATTTGTGGGGGCCACCTGCTTCCTTCTCATTATAAGTCCGCCTCAACTTTGGCCTTTTTTTGTGCCAGGAACAAAGTTATAGAACATATGGCAAATCTGCATGCTCTTAATTTTTTGATTTGTACTTGGATAAATATCGCCTTGACTTGCACATTGCTACTTTGCAGGCTGTTTGTAGAGAAAATCTGCTATTTCAGATGTAGCCTTCTCTCATCCTCCCTTGCCCCAGCTTCCTCCTAAATCTAGACTCTGGTGATGACACATGTTGCAAACAACTGCTTATGATACAGGCACCGAACGTCCCCATTCAGCACAACTGCCTTAGAGCGATTTGCAAGAAGTAAATTTTGGCTGCCGCTATGTTTTTTTTTCCTGTGTGTCCCAAGGCTGATGACTCCAGCAGTGATTCATGAATAGCTTCCTTTCCGAATTAAGACAAGTTGAAGTATATGTGATTTTGCTCTAGATGTTTTATTGGCTGTTGATCGTATGAACGTTACGGTCACTGAGAGCATGCTGAAGGGGTAGGACTGCCTGTGGGGGTACATTCCCAGATAAAGCCTTCCTTTTTAATGTTGTACTGCGATTTCCTTTGCAAGTGTGGCTGGCATTTGTCTGTCCTGCACTTCACTTATGAAAAATAAGCCCTAAATCTGACACCGTCCTTTTTTTAGAGAACAAATGAATTTTTCATTTAGCAATAGCTGTGAGAGAAACTTTCAAAAATACCTTATTTTGGAAACATTGCAGTGTTTTTCAAGCACAACAGTATCCTCTCAAAGTCATGTTCAAGTAACTTGGCAGATGCCATTTAGTGCAAATATTGCCCTTCTCTCTGTTTGCTGAAGGTCTGGGCCATGATGTGACATTCCTGGCTACCTGTGCTTATCAAGGGGGCTGAGGAATTTCTGAGCTAGGGAGGATTAGAGGTAGCTGAGACTGCGAAAGTGCAGTGAAGGATATGGGGTATGGAATGACTTAGTGACTTATTCCCATAATTTTTGTTGGTTGACTATTGTTCAGTAATACTTGTTCAATATTAAGTGTTTTGTGGAATGCCATTTCTGCGAGCTGCAAGTGCATACGGTCCTAACAAGGAGCTACCGTATCATCTGCTGCTTGAGTCGTTGCTTAAATATGGAGAGATTTCTTCGCAGCCACAGCAGCCCTTTTGTTCAAAGTGCCTTTGGTTGTGTTCTGCAGGAACCTCGGAGATAACGCCATTCGTTCCGTTCAAGCAGACGCTTTTGCTAAGATGAAGAGCCTGCGGCAGCTGTAAGTTATTGGACTGTACGCCCCATGAAGGAGGCAGGGATCTTTCTTGCCCGGGACGTGAGAAGTAGTACATTGTTTCCAGTGGGGTGTTATTCACATTACCGCTCATTTATTTCCTCCTCTTCCCTGTCCTCCTCTGCAGGGTATTTTTACACGAGTAGATGTCACGGGAACATCTTGCATTTAATAGTGAGTGAAATTAGATCATTGGAACAGGTTCTTCCAGCAGGTTTGCATCTGTGCAATTATTCATCTCCGCTCAGGAAGTCCAGCCCTGGTCCTGTTAGCCATCTCTCCTTCTCACACTTTGACTGATTTAATTCCCAGTGGCCCATCTGCTCCTCCACTGTACCTATGTTTAGGGTTCGCATACAGTACTGACGTTTCAGTGATAAGCACCATTTGAACTGGATCCACTTGTCATCCAGCCTTCTGGTATAAAAATACGGGTGTATTATCAGAGCTACTGCTTGTGCTCCAGGCTGGGGCTCTGCACTGTTATCAGACACTGTTTCCAGTCCTGCCTGGTTTCCTTTTCTCCTCTTCTCCATAAATATTTAATCCACTGTCTGTGCATTGCTGCACACTGGAGTGGTGCACCATGTCTGTGGAGCAAGAATTCACTCATTTGGTACTTGGGCCAGGTTCAGGTTCTTTTTCCTGACTTTGGAGATGGGAATTGAGGGTCAATATTAGCAATGCCATTTATTAACAATGACTGTGGAATAAGAGACATGGCATGTCCACTGTTTGTTCGACTGCCTTACCTGTTGCACTGGCTGTTGAAACAAAATTAAGGGGAAAGCCTCTGATCTGATTAGAGGAAGAGCTTGTGGGAATCCAGGTCTTCTGAAGGAACCTCTATATCAGGGGAAAGTTGGCCCTCAGAGATGACATATACATGCAGAATGTATTTTACCGAAATCTTTAATACTAAAAGTTTCTCTGAGCTTTCTCAGCTATATCCATCACATATCTTAGGGGCAACATATCTAGGACAGCAAAGTGAACAACTTTGGAAAAGCAGATCCCTGTGTTCCCTCATTCCTTCCCTCTCCAGTCCATTTCTTTTTTTTTCTTCTTCTTTCCCGGATAGTTTCAGACTTCCAGATTTCCTGAGGTTTTCAGGTAGAAAAATGGGAGATTTGCATCCTCCCATAATACAGTGCTGGAACTGGGATTCTCCTGTGCTCTTGATCTCCTGCTCTTGTACAACTTGCAGTATTGCAGGACGGGACTTCTCTGTCAGTGACCATTTTTCCACAGTCTCTGAGGCCCCTCACATTCAATTTCAGGGATTGGACTGAATTTTCCTAGGCTTTTGGACCAAACCAGACCAAAGTCTGAATTCCCTGTTGGTGTATACTTGCAGTTCTTCACTGGCTTCAGCGCTATGCTGAGACACAGTTTGGCCCTGCGTATTTAAAAAAAAAAAAAAATTCTGAGGCTCCCATTTAATTTGCCCCTTTTTCAAAGCTCTTTTCTAAAGAGAAGGTGCTAAGGTACTAGTAGGATGCTGAGAAATGTTTTTTTGTTTTGCTTTCCAAATTAGTCACTGTTTGTATTGGGCTTACGCAAATGTCTTTGGTCATTTCCCCTTCACTGGTTCTGTACTGGTAGTTAACCAATAAACACAACATCTGTTATCCCTCTTACCCCTGATGATGCTTGTTTGCTAACGCATACCCTGGAGAAGGAGGGCAGGGCCTTCTCCACTTAGTCCGTTGTTGTTGGCCACTGAGGTAACTAAAGGTCTTAGGGAACTTCTTGGCATCCTCTCAGTGTTCAATAATTAAGTCCTGAATTCAGTCCCCACCAAAGACACTCAGTCCCGCAGGGGCAGAGAAGGAGCATGTGTAGTAACTAGATGTGGGAAATAGGAGCAGCATTCATGGGTTTTAATGTGCCTCTAATGCATGTATCCTTTGCAGACAGTCTGCCTCAGTTTCCCTCACCTAAGCCAGGGATGACCTTGCTTATCTGCTCCTTGGGATCACTGTAAAAGTTAGTTAATTATAAGGCGCCAGGAAGTATCACTGGAGTACAGGAGTAGGTTGCTCTATGCGGAGGTGAAATGCTGTTTAAACGCGTGACATATTTAGCACCATTAGTTTTGTGCCTAGAGGACAACCCTGCAGTCCTGCTTTCCTTCCGCCCATGCTGGGAGGAAGGAATGCGAATAACTTGAAAGGGCTGTGAACTTTCCAGCCGCCTCTCTGTACAGGAATCACAGCAGGCTTGTATTGGTTTTGTTTCCCCGCAGCCATATCGACAGCGACAGCTTCCTCTGCGATTGCCAGCTGAAATGGTTGCCCCAGTGGTTAGCTGAGAAAGAGCTGCAAGCCTTTGTGGTGGCCACCTGCGCCCATCCCGAGTCGCTAAAGAGCAAGAGCATTTTTGCTGTGCTGCCAGAAAGTTTTGTGTGTGGTAAGTCTTGCCTGTGTGTTTCGAGGTTGTATGAAGGGCAGGACTCACTTGGGAAACATTTTCTTTGACTACTAGCATGTTATTACGAGACAGTTTCTGTTTTGTTTTGTTATTCAATGGGATCAAAGCAAGCCCAAGCCTACATTTTAAAAATTTGTCATTGGCTACAATTTATTTCCCACCAAAACCACACAGCACATTGCTTGCATCTAGTGTATTCCTTACAGGGCTGCCTGAGTATTAAATCAAAAGGGACTAATGGTTGTTCCAGTTCTAAATTGGGCTGCACAGCTGCACAGAGACTTCTGCAGTCCTCTCAGTTTGATATTACCAGGACTGCAGCTATAAATTTTTCACACTGCAGCATTATGAGCTTGTGCTGTGGCTTTTTGTTCATCATTCAACTTTTCTCCCTCTTGGAAACAAAGGGTTAAAAAAAAAAAAAAAGTAGAGGAGGATCTCTCCATCACAGCTCCTTTTATTGGGCCAGTAATGTGTTACATATGAATCAACCAACTGCTAACAGTTGGATTTTGCAATCTTATTTTTTCTCCTATGCTGTTCTCTCATGCAGACAGCAGCTACAGCTGTTTTCCCACCTAACACTCACTGCAGTTGTTTCTGCACTTGAGCTGTGGTTGCCAAACAGCTTTACTAAATACCCAACACACACAAACACATACCACTTCACTAATAACAAAAAGAAACATAAATGATCAGAGGAAGCCAAAGTCGTGTTGCTCATGCATCCAGCTTTGGGGCAAAATAAAAGCCTGGTTTTGGAAGCTCTGTCTGTGATGCGAGCCGACATGGATTCTAGGGGGAGCTGCACATGGCTGTTTGATGGAGTCCAAATATGCTCCTGCAACACCCTTTAATTCAGTTGAATGCATGACTTGTATTGAGAACTGAGCAAAAGATTTGCTCCAGCTGCTGTCCCATGTCCATCTTGAGCACAGTCCCAGGGCTGCCTAGGTGGCCTCCCTCTGAGGGGGCTTAGGGAGGGTTGCTGCATTCATCTGGAAGAAGAGATCATGATGGCTTGATCCCCACAGCAACATCACAAAATGAAGACAGCTTTGCTTCTCCGATGCCTGCCAAGTCCTCCAGGCACTAGTATGCCTGGTTCCAGAGGCCTGGCTGTTTAATTAAACCTTAGTCAAATATTAAATTACACCATTTGTAGAAATCTAATAAATGAATCTGCTTGGAACCCTGCTAAAAACAACAATCTTTCTGGGCAGAGAGTGTGCAAAGCTTTCCACACCGGACGGGTGACAGGCAAATACAGCTGCTTCTGCACTGGCGGTGCATGCTGCAGCTACCCTGCTCCTGAGCAGTCATTCCTAGAAAGTGGATAAGTGCACTGCAGCCCTTCGCTTTAAGTGTCCTCCCTCTCTTCCCTCCTGCTTCAGGCTAAGGCAGGTCTGCAGGTGAAGCTGTAGGTTCAGTATTGCTCTTTATGCACGGGTCGCACAGGGAAGGATATTTTCTTTAGACCATAGTATCTTTTTGAGGCCCAGGTTCAATGTCAAAATTCAGTTGTGTAAGGTACCAGGTAGATCCATACACTGTACACTCATAGTCCTGATGACTCTCTCAAAGTGCAGATAGACTCATTTAAAATAGGCTTAGATTCATCTCACTTAACTGGACACTGAACTGAGGGGGCTAATTTAGGAATATAAAGGCAGGCACATGGGTGAAGAGAGCTAGGCATCTTTTCAGTGTCCCTGGTCCCTAGGTGACCATCTCACTCCACTGATGAAAGAGGGAACCAGAGTTCTAGTTTAGACCAGCCACTCAGTGGAGTTGTGTGTGGCATATCTGTACAATAAAGCCAGTCCCAAAGGTGAAGTGCTTTGCAAGAGCAAGCTGCTCTTCTCTTGTGGACAGCAGTGGATGTAAAAACAGGTGTACAATAATGTCTTTCACTTATGCACTACTCATTTCTCATTACATCTTCCTGCTTGTTCCAGTTCATCCTCACAGACCAGGACTAACTATGCCTGCTGTTTTCTCTTAGATGATTTCCCCAAGCCCCAAATCATCATCCAGCCTGAGACAACAGTGGCTGTCCTTGGGAAGGACATCCGTTTCACCTGCTCAGCTGCCAGCAGTAGCAGCTCCCCTATGATGTTTGCATGGAAGAAAGACAACGAGGTGCTGCGCAATGCTGAGATTGAGAACTTTGCACATGTGCGGGCAAAGGATGGTGAGGTGATGGAGTACACCACCATTCTGCACCTCCGGCATGTCACCTTCACCCATGAAGGACGTTACCAGTGCATCATTACCAATCACTTTGGTTCCACCTACTCCAGCAAGGCCCGACTCACTGTTAATGGTTAGTAGAAAGCTGCTTTCTAGTTCCTTTCCTCCAATTCCTTGTGAACCCGTTTTTGGCAGGCAGTCACTCCTGAGGGTCCACTCCTGATGATGAGAAGCTCCTAACCTCTTCACGCTAGCCACTTGCATCTCAGTGCATTCTGGGAAATGCCACGTGAGGAGCACGTGCCAGCCTTGGGATGGCTGCTATCCAGCCAAGCACTTCAGCGAGTTGTCCCTAAGCATGAGTCATTCCACTGGCTTCAGCCATTCTCTTTGGCTGTTCCAGTAGAGTCTTTGCCCATGGGAATGGAGATTCAAAAAGGTTACAAAGTAGAGGGAATATACTGATTGAAAGTTCTCTGTAGGAGGGATAATGGGTTTTGTTTCCAGGTTAATCACAGAAGACAATTAGCTTTGATCCCAGGTCTAATGATCCCAAGTGGGGGTGTCTTGGACACTGTAGACAGGTATGTGCTATAGAAATACAGGATCAGTCCCCAACAGCTTAGATGTGTCTTGCAAAAGCAGCTTTTTATCCTATGGGTAGTTGTCATGCCTGTCTTCTGTTTAGGAAAATAAGCATGTTCAGAGATGGTGTTTTCTCCATCGAATTATTCATCCTTTTTTCTTGTTTTTCTATATCAGTGTTGCCCTCATTTATCAAAACTCCCCACGACATCACCAGCCGGACAGGGACAACAGCACGGCTGGAGTGTGCAGCTGAGGGACACCCCACCCCACAAATTGCCTGGCAGAAAGATGGGGGCACCGACTTCCCTGCAGCTCGAGAACGCCGCATGCACGTCATGCCTGACGATGATGTCTTCTTCATTACGGATGTGAAGATAGAAGACATGGGTGTTTACAGCTGCACAGCACAGAACTCTGCAGGGTCTGTGCTCGCGAATGCCACCCTGACCGTACTGGGTAAGGTGCATTAGTTCCCCTGAGAGACCAAGAGATCCAGAAGTGAGAACTGGAAGGGAGTTCTGCTCAGGCCCTTTAGCAGTTGTAGATACACAAACGGGACAAGGAGTCAGTGCTCTGCTTTAGTCTTGTTTCATGCTTTTACACTGTGGCTAACTAATGAAAAATACCCTGCTAATTAAAAAAAGGAGTTGTGAGTCACATTTCCTTTTCTGCCAGGGAAACCCCTCCAACCATGCTATTTTCTGCCTGGGAAAATCACTTCAAAAGGAAACTGCAATCCACCTCTCTTGCCCAACCAGATTCTTGATGTCTGTCAGCCATTACTGCTTGTCCTAGGGGTTTCTTTGGTGGGAAGACTAACACAGACTGGTGAAGAGAAGGCCTTGGTTGTGCATGTTAGACCATGAGTCTCAACTATTGTGGTGTGAGGCCACCATTCCCCTGGGCGCATGGCTGTGTAGTGCATTGCTATGTATTTGTCTGCAGGAAGATCAGGTCTATTTAATAATGTTAAAGAAAATATAGTAGAAATCTGTTACCACACTATCCCCAGGAATTAATTTCTGTGTTTATTCCCCTGCAGAGACACCCTCTTTGATTCATCCACTGGAAGACCATGTAGTGTCTGTAGGTGAGACTGTGGCTCTTCAGTGCAAAGCCACAGGGAGTCCACCTCCCCGCATTACCTGGCTGAAAGGGGACCAACCCCTAATCATGACAGAAAGGCATCACTTTACCCCTGGCAACCAGCTGCTCATTGTTAGGAATGTTGTCTTGGAGGATGCTGGGAAATACACGTGTGAGATGTCCAACACCCTCGGGACAGAGCGTGCACACAGCCATGTGAGCATCTTGCAGTCTCTTGGCTGTAGAAAAGACCGTACCACTGTGGGGATCATCACCATTGCAGTGGTGTGTAGCATTGTGCTGACTTCTCTGGTCTGGGTCTGCATCATCTACCAAACCAGGAAGAAGAGTGAAGAATACAGTGTCACCAACACAGGTAGGTCTAGTCTCCTGCTAAGGTGCTCTCAAACCTTTTGTGTTGTCAGACTTCCCACTAAGGCTGAATCAGCACGTCAGGTAGCCACAATCACACTAGGAAGGCGGTTGGCTTATCTCTGTGGTTCTCTTGGCTCAGAAAGCTGGAACCAGCCTTCGCTTGCTGTTGAAGCATGTTCAGAGCTGCGTTTCTCCCCTTGGCTGGCTCTTCAGCAAGGTCTTTTCCACTTGGCAGTAGTCTCAGCCTTTGCTTTGCTACTTTGGTTTTCCATGACCATGAATGATAACTCTTGAGACAGTCTGGATTATGTCCATGATGCTGGGAACCTGTATTGCTTCTTGGGAATTTGTAGTTTCAAAGACTTTGTATTCAAAACATAGAAACGTTAAACTTGGAAGCAAGAAGCTTTTTTCCTGTTGTCCGTAAGAGCTGTTATAACCCTTCTGATGAGGGACATCCCTCATTTCTTTGGGAAGAAGAAGAGTTTATTGCTTCCTGCTTCAGAAGGGGATAATTTGTTGCTGAGCTCAGCATTGCAGAGAGAGTAAACTCTCCTGCCCTCAGCTTTATACAGTCTCTGGACAAAAGTATGGAAGAACGAGCCTAGGGCCTCCCTGCCCTTCAGGGATTTACAACCTTCCTGTATCATTCTCAGTATTAGGTATAGTACAACATAGGATTTCAAGGCCATAGCCTAGGTAGGAAGTCTTGGCTGCCATATAATTAGTGCAATCTATATGTGGGAATTTTTACCCTTTTTTTTTTTTTTTCTTTTTTAAGCTCCATCTTGCACATTATGTTAAAGATCAATTCTGAAAATCTAAGGCTTCGTGCCTAGGATAATTGCATTTCACTTGGTGTTTGTGACAGTAGGGGAAACTGAGATTGCCTCAGTCAGCATGGAGAAAGCCACAGATCTTTAAGGGGCTTAGACTTTTCTGCTTAAGTGAATTGAAGCTGCTGTTCTCCAGAAGTCTGCTACTTGTGACTTTGGGAGATGAAGGCCTTGAATTAAATTAGGTGCCCTGAATTTCAGGAGTAAAGGAAGGATTTACTTGTTCTGAAGAGACCATTCCACCTCCACATACCTTGTACTGACCGTGCCAAATGCAAATATCCAGAATGGCCTATCAGCACCAAATCTCACAGCTTTAGGCTCTCTGAAAATCAGAGGGGATGGGACTTCTAGGAGCATGGGGCATTTAGATAGTACAATTCCAATTCATTGCATTTATGGAAAAGACCATTTATAGATCTGCTCCCAAATCCCTTGTGAAAATGAGACCTAGATGCATTTGAAAACAGAAGCCTTGACATCCTCCCGGGAACTGATGTTTTTCTCCTCCCATTGCTCTAGATGAGACCATTGTGCCTCCTGACGTGCCGAGCTACTTGTCTTCACAAGGGACTCTTTCTGACCGGCAGGAAGCCGTTGTCAGAGTAGATAACCAACAGCCTAATGGGCACATAGACAGCAACGGTGAGAACCAGTCTAGTTATTTTTTCTGCAATACTGTATCTAGACTTGATATGAGGAGGGAGAAATCACAGTACAAAGTACTTCTGGGCTTGTTCTGAGTTATCTGAAAGATCTTCATAATGTAATTCTCTAGCTACTGCGTTTATGCAGAACAAGGATCTGACTTTCACTTTACAGAGCTACCTTCTCCCACTAATAACAGCATTTATGCAAGCAGACTACTTCAGGAACTCCTCAGTCAGGCCCTAAGGAGTATTTTTTTGCTAATTTTGGATTACTTCTTTGGCACCAGAGTTATCCACAGTTAAGCTCTACTACAAAATACATTAGCATGGCCTGTCCCTGCCTTCAGGCTTAGAAATTAAATGCTGGGATTTTACAGTATTTAAATACAGCGTGTTAGGAAGGAAAAGTTAAGCATTCTGAACTAAGATTCTTCTGAGTTTATAAAGCATTTATTTTGTTAAACATTAGCTTAAAATTATCTATTATCTCCATTGCTATTTTTCTCCTTTTTGTAGCTTTTATGGTAGAAATAAAACTAACAGGTCATTCAGCTGAGAGAGCAGATGGTTGTAATCTTTAGGCAGATGGTTCGTTTGTTACAGGTATGTGTCAGACTGATGCTGGAAGGTGTCCAGATGTTGAAGCTCCCACTGTAGGTTGCAGACAGCCAAAGTTGTGCATCGGCTATAATAAAGACACTTGGAAAACTGAAGACTTGGCTGATGGAATGCTTGTTCCAGATAAGACAGGTACAAAACCCATTAATCTGGAAAGGTATTTCATGTTTGTACAGATCAGAAAGCCCTCCAAGTCAGACAGCATTTAAGACTAGAAATTGTTACCTTAAGAAAAAAGGCCAGAATGATTCTCAGGTGTGAGTACAGTAAATTTACTTTCTCCTGCTTGCTTTGATCCTCTATCAAATTTGGATAGTTTGAATTCAAGGAACTGTCAGAAAGAGGCAGGCTAAGGTTTATGATAAGTATTGCTTGCAGCTGGCTGATCAGTATTTGATTTTGAGCTATTCCTAAAATGTGAGAGTACTTTCACACTGGAAGTGTTATATTGGTCATGATCTTTAAAGGGTCTGTCAACTTCAAAGCTCAGCTTTTTTTTTTTCTTTTTAATTTAAAAGTTGTTTTGGGCACTACACCTGCTTCTCCTCTTTGTGAGTTTCTTGGGTTTTACACTCGCACTTTCTTATTTTTAGGATGTGTTTTCTGTTCTCATGCTGTATTGTAAAATATACAGAAGAACAGCCAGTGAAACAAATTTTCTCTCCAGGAGAAATTGTAAAGTTGAATAATGGAATGTTGTCAAACACACAAAGGAAATTAACTTTGAAAACTTGGAAACTCTTTCCCGCTTGCCTCTCTGAATTCTGCTCATCTGTTATTCCCACTAACTAATAAAATATCTTGAGATAACAATATGATTTGACAGTGATCCCTTTAAAGCAGCAGCACAAAAATAAAGGTAACCTGGTACTTATAGCAGTTAGTGTAGAAACAGAAAGTGGAACTTTACTCTGACTAGAAAGTCTGGAAAAGGAAATAAATACATATTTTATATTTAAAAAATAATTCTTTGGAATGAACAAAAAACCAACCCAAGCCATTATTTTGAACTACCTTTAGCTATGGGACAGCTACAGAGTTCTGAACGATGTGGGTATTTACTAGCATTGTATAAAATGAAGAAATGTGTGTATTATTTGGTGAGAACGATTCCCATACTGCGGAGGGACAGACTAACTAAACAGAGCTGCCTTTTCCTTCCGCAATTTGTGTGCTTCAGGGCTGACAACTTCCAGCTGGTTATTCTTCATTCGTTGCTGTTTTCTCTTCCTCCCTTTAAAGGCTATGGCCTGCCGGTTGTGTGCGCAGACTGCAGTGGGAGTACAGACAGCATGAACGTCCACATTTACCCCAAGGAGTCGGAGTACTACTCCGAGAGCCTTAAGACTATGGATAACACCTACCAAAATGCACTGAGCAGCAAGGAACGAAGCAGGAAGAGGGGTGCAGGCACCAGCCTTCTTCATCCTCAGCAGTGCAACGGGATTGCCAGCAGCAAGAGGGTGGAAACGGATGGGACCCTCTACCCCAGCAACCATGACAGAATGAGACCCGCGGGCACAACCACGACCAGCCCGCTGCTGGCAGACAACCACGGTACGTGTTTACTTGGGGATGTCTTTTTTTCTCCCCAGCTGTAATACCATTTGGGTTATATCCGTGCCTTGTTTTCTCCCATCAGTGACTTTAGCTGGTTGAAGGACTTGCATGATAGCGGCAGGGTTGGTTTTTCGAGGAGCGCTGGTGGACTGAGCATCAACTAACCGCAGTGGGCATTTGTTTTTCTGCAGACTCTTCACAATCGGTTGCGAAGCCTTCAGAGCTTAACAACCTGAATTTGGTGAGAGCTTCTCCAGCCGGAGGGTCACTTAAGCAACTGAACGTGCTTCCTGAAATTTCCCCAACGCTACTGGATTTGCAGAGTGAAGCGGAAGTGAAGCAGGCTCTCCTGTCCAACAGCTACCTTCCCAAGTCGTGTGACTCCATTCATGAGTTTAAGCCACCGAGAAGATCGATGGACTGAGAGAACAGACTGCCATGTGCAAATTAACAAACATGCTATTACTTTCTTTTTTTTTTGCACAGAGTATATGGGCTACTTACTTCTACCTCAAATCTTGAACTGATGACCTGTCAAAGGCAAACAACTGAGGTATGAAAAACAAGCTTGTATGGGGAACAAACTCCTATTCGAGCGTCACCTGTTTGTATATAGTTTAAAACTTCCCTGAGAAGTATGAAGCGTTCAAAAGTTGACTTGCATATGAAGCACATAAATGCAAGGGATTATTGTGTAAAGAGAAAAGTATTTGATACAATTGTATATAAGAGTTTTCATATATAAATATATATATATAAATATATATATATATCTTTTACAGAGGCTATTTTAATCTTTAGTGCATGGAAAACTGAGTGAAATTTTACAATTTTGGCAATATTGTTCTCAGTATCAGGTTGCTGTTAAACTTTGTGAGAAAAATAATTCTGGTGCCTTAAATGCATAAGCAGAACTTTAAAAAACAGACTGTTCTAAAGGGATTGTCCTCTTTTCAATGGAAGTTCCTTTAAATCAAATATCAATTGGGTTACTTAGCACAAATTTCCTTCCCCTTTGAAATTTATTGCACTTAACACATTTAAACAGAGATCTTCAATTATTTCAAATGAAGTTTATAGCAAAAAAACCCCAAGCTATTAGACATTGCATAGCAACCTGATTTTTTTTCCTGTTTGTGGAAGAACTTAAGTTCTATTATTTTTCAGAACTGCATAAAAATTAATAGGCAAACTGTGACTGTACCTATATGTTAGAGTGGACCACACAAGAAGCACTAATTCAGCCACCGTGCAGAGCCCCAAACCAGACAGACAAAAAGGATACCACGATTAGCGAATACGGTCATTACCAAAATAAATCAATCATGCGGTAAACTATGGGGTGGTCTCGTATCTTGCACCATGCAAAAACTTCATACCAGAGGGCACCGTCTGCCCATACGGGCTGCTACAGCACTAATCGCCCACGGAGCTGAATTGCAGGCGCCCCCCACGTCCCGCCGATGGGTGCAGTTACACCTCTGTAAGGCGCATGTAACGATTCAGCCTGTCCCTGTTTAGGGAAAGGAATAACCCATACCAGTGTAATGCGCTTTCCCACCACTATAACTACATCTATTCCAGAGTGGTTTTGGAACCATGTAACTGTTTTGGCAACAAAAATAAAATCACACTCCTAAGCTGACAGCTATACTGTTAATTCATGTGATAATTCAACCTTTTTTCCTGCAACACACTATTAAGCTTTCTTGTTGAGCATCATTACCCTGATCTGCAGCCAGACTCTTCGTATGAAATTATCTGCTTCAAATGAATCATGCTGCTTTGTTTAGCAATTCCAGGCTATTCAGAAATAAATATACTAATTTAGAAGGGAAACGGTATATTTGATGGTCGAATATGCTCTGTTAAATGGAAATGTCCCAAGTATTTTTATGTGGTCTTTTAAGTTCATCCATGAATAGGGGGAAAAAAATACCCACGTTGGTCAAACAGATCCTTGTCACTTATAACTTCACTATGAAGCTTTTTATTTATAGAAAGGCTGCTTTCTGTTGGTGTTGGTACCTGTGGATGGAGGACTCCTTTCCAGTTATTTGTAATTTGAGTTCTGCTAATATAAGGTTGCTAAACTCTGGTGATGACTACTTTGGGGAAAGGTTTATTAGGGGGGTTTATTACTTTTTTCCTTAGGAGCAACTCTAATGCCAGTTCCACTGAAGCAGAGTCCAGTAGAAACCCACCTTTGCTAATAGTACTGTGGCTAAAAACAGGCATCAGAAGTAAGGGCAGAAACGCTGCATTTTCTGTTCAGGATATCATTACAGATCTGCCAGAGTCCTACCAAGCTTATGGGCTTTCAGTAAGAAGTTAAGTGCTGCCTTGAATCAGGACTCAAGGTGCCCGTTCGTTTTATTACAAGCTGGTCCTGTCCAGCCTTACCTTGAGGAGGCAACATCTCCCTTGAGAAGAAGACGCCTTGTCTTTTGCTGAGTAGCTTAAGACAAGTTTCACTGTAAACTAGTTGACTGAAGCTGACCTTGATGGAGCAAGGCATAGTTTAGCCAGGTACCTGTCTGTATCAGTTTCTGACTATTGACACGTTTGCACTTTGAGACAGGTGGCTAAGTATGTTGAGTGCCAAGTTTATTCCACGCAAAGGAAATGGATGTGAGAAAATTATAAACCGAGCATACTTTTCCCTTTACTCAAGGGGAAAGTACGCTTCAGAACTGACTCACAAGGTGAAAACAGTGGAACTGGGAACAGGGGGAAGATGGGAGTGATTTAATTGACTCATTTTGCTGGCGGAAATGTCATCACCATTGCAGAGATAAAGCATATTTGCCACATTAACATTTGAAAATAATGTTTCTGAATAAAGTTAACTGCCTAATGTTATGACTTCCACTAAATATGTGAATTTGCTGCTTCTAAGAGGCAATGTGAAAGAGGAAGTATTACTTTTGTGTACAAAGTTATTTATTTATTAGAAAATTTGGTACAATGTTGTACATTGAAAAACATGTAAGATATTGAAGTGTCTAACAAATGGCATTGAAGTGTCTTTAATAAAGGTTCATTTATAATATTACAGCTTTTTTGTTGAGAGTGAGCTTTTGGGAGTTTCAGTGGAAAATTAAATAAAATTCTAATCCGTTGCTACACTCTTTTCTGTCTTTCTCTAATGAAAATGCAAAGTGGCTGCTGGTGAAATTAGACCCACAGACTTAACATTGGATACTGTAGATCAGCTTGAGACTCAAAGTCTGACTTGTGGATGGGATGGAATTTGGGGGCTGTATTGAAAGCCGCAAGAAAGAACTCAAGAAATACATGTCTAATATATCAACTGCTTAAGTGTCTGGCAAGTGCCCTAATCTTGGCACCGAAAGCTGAGCAGATGGGGGTGTGTGCATGTGTGTTTAAGTATGTAAGAAAAATGGGGTCAGGATTGCACCAGATTCAGCTGCAGTTGCGAACACGTCTGGCTTTTTACGTCTTGCCCCCACCCTTTATGGAAATTCCAGAGGCAGCTTCAGAGATAAGCTCAAATTCTTCCTTTAACTAAAATCTCGGTTGAGTTTCTGTCTATTTAAAAAAAATAAAAGTATATCCTCTTCTAAATTATAACTTTGGGTATAAAGCACATTTTCTGAGAATACTCAGGAGAATACTCCCTTAATACATGTAGGAGTTAAACTATTTTAAAATGGAAAAGCAAGAGCCTTTAAAAAGCTGGTGCCTGGTGTGAGATTCAAGTTTTGTTGTTCCAAATTATCCCAGTAATGGAATAAAATCAAATTTTCAAGTTTCCCACATAGCTAAAACTCAAGCAAAAAGGCATCAGGGAAAAATATTCAAACACATTTTTTAGGTCTTTTTTTTCCCCACAGTCCTCTAAGCGAAAGTTTCATTTTCAGCAGGATTTGACAAATTGGTGCGTGCGGGCGAGCCCTGCTGCAGCGCGGCCCCCCGCTGCGCCGGCAGCCCCGGAGCTCTCACTTGCCTGGTGCCGTTTCGGGGTGACGCTGTCCTTCCCGCGGCGGGTCGGGGTGCGGAGCCGGTCGCTCAGCGCAAGGGAAGGGGAGCACTTGGTGTCTGTTGAAAACATAGTTAGTCACAGGTAAATAGCAAATAGCTCTGCTAGGCCAGCGTCCGCCGACTCGAGTGTGGCTGGGGCTCTTCAGCTGCAGTTGAGATGGGCCTTCGATACCTAAAAAAAAAATCTATCGTGGTGTGACATACTGGTGGCGAAAGGGAAAGGAGGGCAGGTTCCCCCCCCCCCCCCAAAGCCTTGACACCACAAATGGGTTTGCTTTTATCTCTAGTGCACGTGGCAGTAGCTGCAGTGTCACCAAACGGGGTTTCCCTTAGCTCACTGACTGATGCCGCAAGTTTGGCAAACAGGATCACGAGCAAAAGCTTTTTCTTTCTTTTGCTTTTTTTTAAAACACTGGGGTTTTTTTTTTGCTCAGGAATAATAACATGGGCAGAGATAATAGAAGTGCAAGGCCCGCACGACTGTTAGGTTTGCAAAAACAATTTGCACAGTTAAAAAAATAAAAATAAAAAGTGTAACAAAAACTGATTTTTGCAAAGCTTAGGTGGGGGGGGGGAGGCCCAAAATATAAGTGCACCATAATTATTATCAAACAGCTCTAGCAATTAAAAACACCAACTGTAGTTCTAACCCTCTCATTTAAAAAGTTTTAGTAGGGAATGTAACTTTAGCTTTTAAGACTGAGTTATAAATCTCCCCCCCCATCAACAAATGCCCCTAAAATTGGGTCTACTCTCTCGCTATATATTAAAAAAATACTTCATAAAAGAGCCTTAAAAGAAGTGGGAAGCACTGCTGCACTGTGCTAGTGGCATTAACCAGCCAATCTGGGACCTGATTAAAAAAAAAATCTCCAATTTTTTTTTTTAAGCAGCGCATCCTCTGTTCTTCACAGTTTATTAGTTTGCCAATTCTTTTCTAAGTTTTGGCCTCGAAACGCCCTGTGATTACTACGGCACAGCGAGACAGTACAATAAAACATCCACACTTAATACTTCATGGTCCCCGTTTGCTGCCGAGAGATAGCGTCTTCCCGGGGCTGGGGCTTCGCGCGTGCCTCCTCGCCCCCAGCTTGCTGCACCCGTATGCGCCTCCTCAGTGCGGAGACCAGCTTAAACGCTAAATCCCAGCGCTCCGGGGAACCCCTCAGCCCAGAAACTCCCTGAGCCCAAGGTGCTGTGCCCATCAACCCGGGAGGAGCACGCGCAGACAACGCGGGTGCAAACGCGCAGCGGCTCCGCAGCTCCGAGCGGGGTTCCCGCGGCCACGCAAGCCGGCTCCCGTGCCCCTCTCGAGCTGACCTTGCCTGCCCGTTAAAACGCATGCGCACAACAAAAGCGGGGCTCAGCCCGACTGCTGGTGCTCCCGGCAAAGCAGTGGCCCAAGTGTGCATAGCGCAGCCGCCACCGTCACCCGAGTCCTGCGGGGGGCCCCGAGGGGCCCGAGCCCCTGCCGCAGCCAGCCCGGGGCGAGGGTCGGCCTCCGACCACGCGCGAGTCCGCCTGCGGCCACCGTGTGCCCCCGAACCACCTAACGCGGTGCCTCTCGCCCCGCAGCGCGGGTGCAGCACCGCGGCGCGCGCCGAACGCCTCGGGAAGGGTTCGCCGCAGCGGCCCGCGCCTTGCCCAAGCACAAGCCTCCCCGCGCAAACACCCGCTACCCCTAACCCTTTCAAAGCACCACTTAGCCAAGACGCTGCTGTAAACCCGGCCAACCGCTTTGTTTTCGGTTTCCGGCAAAAATTTTGAGTAATTTCGATAATGCCTTTTCGCTGAGCGCTTCCCAGCACCATTTTGGCCGCTACAGCTCCGCTTCCCTAACGTGAGAGCAAGAGCAGAGGTTTGCTCTGCCCGCCAGCAGCCCCGAGAGCCCTTAGGATCCGTGCGCGCTTCAGCCGGACGACGTGCGCGCGCGCTCCCTGCCCTGCCTCCCCAGCTCCCTCCTGGGCTCCGTCAGCTGCTGAGGGAGGAAGACCAAGAAAAGGCATAACTGCATCTCTCAGCACAAGCACCACGGTTAAGACTGGCGGAGCTGTAAAATAAAACAAGCCCGTGCTTTTACTGGAGAAACGTGAGTCTAATTAATAAAGCTGCGCTGGTTACCACGCAGGAATGCTTGCTGTGCACCTGTAGGTATAAACAGGAATATAAACTTTCACAAATACGGCTCAAATCAGAAACAAATGGATTATTGTCTTGTACAAAGAGCCCTCCCAACCTGGAATATTTTCTGTGCTGTTGGAGGGCAACAGGCTGTAACTCTATCAGTCCCCGCCGCTAACAGTAAAACCCTGCCTGTGTTACGAGGCAGGTGCCACTGAATTATGAAAACTTGCTTTATTCCAGGCTCCCCGCTCAGCCCACCTTCTGGAGGTTTGCAAAACATTTCCCCTGCAGGAGTGCTAATAATGCCTTTTTCAGCCACCGTAATTAGCTGTTTACCCCCCAAATGTTACTTTTTTGGCACGACTCTCGCAATGACTTCACTCACTTTCCATGCAGGAAAATTTCATGTTTGGGAAATTGGATTATTTGAGGATTTACTTTTCTTTAACAGTGAAAGTGGCATTCAGGCTGCTGAACAGCTGCTCCGAGCGCAGCGCAGCGGCGGGAGCGGGACGGCTGCGCTCCCAGGCAGATCCCTTCTCCGGCTCTTCGTGACCCCTCGCAGGAGTCGCCGGGCTGGGTCAGAGCAGCAGTTGCCGAGTCTTCTCGTAGGTGCCCAGGAAGATGAACCCTCCCAGGCTGATCGCTGTCATCCGCGGGACGACACCTGCAAACAAGCTGAAGGCACAAGAAAGGCAGTTTCAGCGGAGGAGCGGATGCAGCACGGCTGCCTGCAGAAGCTGCAGAAAACGTAGCCAAGAAAACTTCTCTCTTGCTGATTTCTTAGATCCCACCACACTGTTCTTTGAAGGACCTTGTCTGGGCTTTACTGACAGAGCACTCGCAAGCCTTGTGGGTTTTTAACTCCTCTCCCGTATTCCTCACTTGCAGAAACAAAGGTGCAGGAAGCTACGGGCTGCTTCACAGAAAGAGCAGCTCCGACAAATCCCCCCAAAGGGGTGCAGACAGACGGGAAGCGTCCAGTGCCCCGGCCACCCCCACCCAGCCTCAGCAGAGGAGAGCGGTGCCGGTGCCGCGAGGTAAACTGAGGCACGGGCCCACGCTCCCAGCCAGGCGCCCCCCACGGCAGCGACAGCACCGCTTGCGCGGCACGCGTGGGATGAGCCGCGAGGGGGACACCGCTGCCCTCGGCTTTCCAGCCGTGGCAGCGTAACTCATCATGGTTCCAGCGAGGAGCTTTTCCAGCGCGGGATTACGTGCAATTCCCCGGGAGCGCAAGACTGCTTCGAGCGCTGGGGCTGCGCGGGAGCAGCAGGCGTTCCCGGGGGCGCGTAGGAGCGCTCTGCTCTGCCCCCGCACCGCTGCTCACGCCGAGCTTGGGAAACCTCCGGCTGCAGCGACGCTGGGTTTTGTTGTAATGAGCTTTGCTAAGGAGCCTGGAGCACGCAGGCAGATGGAAACGTTTTATGGCTTTACTAGACAGCAATTGGGTCTATTACCATAATGACAGCTTTAAAACAGAGTAATTTGTACAAGGCATGTATGGACACAGCGCTGATAGGGTAAATCCTACGGTGCAGCGTCGCTCTCGAAACACGCACCATCCTTCTCCAGCCAAATTAGACAGCCCTGATTACGGGAGCAACGGCAGACGTTCGTTTACAGCACAGCCCATCTGAGGCACAGCTATTACATAAACAGGGTCGATAACTGAGTTACCTAGAAGCTGCATCCCTGGCAACATCTATTACTAACCGTCACTTCCAAGAATCCTGGCCCTGCGACCCCCAATTCCCTTCCCTTGCCTCTCCACGCGGCCTCTCAAGTCCATGCTTCCCACACGTACATGTTTCCATAGGAAAAGAAAGCCAAATGGCTCAGATGCTGGCCTGAATGTGCGAGCTGAGATCTACTAGAGGACTCATCCAAACTCTGGTGTCAGCACACTGACCCCTCCGGGCCACACCTGCCTCAACAGCAGAAGGACGAGGGAAACGGCTTCTTCTGCGCTACCCATCAGAAACCTGGCTGGGTACCCTGCCGCTCCTGCAATGGGCTGCTCTGTACCTGCCTTGGTTTCCACTTCTGCCTAAGCAACCTCTACCAGCTCCTAGTCAGACCCAGCACCACGGGCTAGATGGCTCCAAGACTGCCTTCTCCTGATCAACAGCTGTAAGAAATGCGCAGCATGGGAATGACTGGCAAAGAGCAAGTGTAGGCTTTCAGGTACGGATATGTCATGCTTTCTTCAACCACGCAATGAACGGCTTAGCAGCAGATACAGATCTGGGAATCACATTTAAATTCAAGAGTGATGCCTGGCTGCAGGTGTGTTAATACTGTGGGGTGCATGTGCCTTCTCTGACCTGGCCAGCAGGACGGTCTCCCTTCCCACAGGGTGCAGCACTTCATTGCAGGGTTCCCGACCCAAAAATGTATCTAGCCCCACAGTTCCAAAGTCAAAGGTAACATTTTGGGCCACAACCCAGCAATTTAAGGCAAATTCTTTCTCAACAGAGAACAAACAGGACTCCTGTCTAAAGTCACCTTTTGGAAAAGGCACCGCAGTGCCTGGACACAGCGTAAAGACGGGCCAGTGCTTGAAAAGGCTTCCTGCGCTGGGCCACAAGACCTCTGTATTACACTCTGGTCCAAAGAGATACCCATGCTGAGAAAAACCACCGCCTTCACCTGAAGGCAGCTTTGCACTGAGACCACCTCACTCCTCTGAGCAGCTTGTATTTCTTCAAGCAGCAAGCCCTCAGCACAGGGGTTGCTTTTCCAACTCACATCCGCAAGATCAGGTTCTGGAGAAGAGCGTGGTTAGCGCCCGCCGTGTCATGCTGCCAGCCATATTAAATCAGCATGGACCGGGAAGCTCAGCCGGGGACCAAAGGCGAAGGAACGGGACTCCCGGTGCAAACTGCCAGCTCTGTCACCAGCTAAGCACAAGCTGGGACAAGTCATCTGACCAGATTTTTCCTATCAGTAAAATAACACTTGTCCTTCTCACCATTGAGTTGTGAATGCCACCATGTCCTTGAATGAAAAGCATTAGGAAAAGATGCGAGTCTGCATTAATGCAAATGGCTCCTTTACCCCCCTGACAAGAGCAAACAGGCAAACTGGCGCATTAATCTTATGCCTAGTCTATCTATTACTGCTGGCCTGTCTCTCTCTGGACAGAAAGGGATGCTAAATTTCTTGGCATGAAGCTCAAGGATTTACTAGGTGCAAAACAGGAAGTTGAGCCCTGTGCTCTGGTTTTAATAAGGTGGCAATAAGCAATGCATCTTTCTGCCCCCAAAATTCCTCCTCTTCAAGTATGAGATTTATTAGAGAAGCCATAAATCATTTCATGTTGCAACTGGCCAAAAAAGCCCGACACTTTTATTGTTTTTGATTAATAGATTTATAATCGGCAGCAGGCATGGCAGCCTCTGCATTTATTTTTCCCAAGACTTTCTTCCTCTTCTTTGCAGCTGACGCAGCTTGGCCTACTTTACATGTTACTTTTTCTCCAGATCACTTATTGTTTTGATTTCAGCAGAATTGTGTTCCCTTTGGTCCTAGTCCATGGGTACTATCTTTAGGCAGAGTTTAATTCGGGGTTGTTTGGAAAAGGGCACTGCTGCAACACCCTTGTTAAATGAACACAAATACACATTTTCATTTTCTGCTTTCGGCCGGGGGAAGGGGGAGGGTTCCCCAGCCGAGTCCACACTAGGATACCTGCTCAAGTCCAACACTCAACTCTTCAGCAGTAGAAGCGGCCTCACTTCTCTCAGTCCCCCTGAAAACGTGCCCTAGAGCCCATGGAGCAGTGTAGGACCCGGACCAGCCTGCAGATGGGTCACCTCATCGTCTTGAAGAGCGAGCCTTAGTCAACACAACCATAAAAGCAGCCTGGTGGGGGCACAGCAGCTGGATGGCTTCCTGGAATAAGTGTCCAGGAACTTCCTGCAATTTGTTTTGAATTATTTTCCACATGTGTAAAATGAGTATTGAACTTTTATTAGTTGTGTGAACAGAGCTCAGATGTTAACAGAAAACTATCTCCCGCAAAGCTGAAAAGTACGTAGCTGCTTCAAGCAACAGTTTACAAATGTTAAAACAGCACCCTGAAAGCATCAGCCACATCAGGCTGATTAAAAACCTATGAGAAATTACAACAAAAAGCCCCAACTAAAGCTTCCAGAAAAACTTCATTTCTCCTCCAGGCCAAGGGCAGGTGGACATAGGCCCTACTGATAGACGCACAGGCCTTACCCGTGGACTGAAGGAGCCTAAGTTGGCTGCAGTTGTTAAGGACGTATATTCTGTACTGGCATTATGAGTGGCCAGTAACCACTTATGACTCACACAGTCAAAGAGGACACAGAAACATAAATGGATCGGGTGTCCATAAAAAAATAACAACAATTTTTAGGCCTGTGACACCTTTCGCAAAAGCTCTCAAAATGTTCTACAAATGCTAGCGAGGACTTTTCTTCACAACACCGCTCCAAGGTCAGAAGAGCAATTCTCAGCCTTAGGAATGTGCTAAGGGAGGCAGCTAAGAGACCGGATTGACATCACCCCAGCCTTCCCTGACCAGTCAGAAGAAAGCCCAGAACAGCATCTTCACACCCCGATCACAGCAGGAAAGCAGTTGGAGAGCTGCTCTGTGGCTGCTCAGAATGACGCTTAGAGCTCAAGCCTGTTTTCAGAAAGTTTGCCTTTTTGTAACGAGCACCTCACTGGAGAAATCCAAGCAGGCATGTGTTTACGTGTGCTCACGCATACAAGACTACCGTAACGTAAGTGCTCTCCCATGGAGTCACTTCTGCCAGGCCACAGAGACGGCCATTTGCTGGGCAGCAAGAGCACGGTTCACCTAGAGCCAAAGCTCAGCCACCACCATCAGAGCTCCCAGCCCTGACCAGCATCCTAAAGCCTCCCGGCCTGACGGGAGGCTTAAAGGACAAGTCAGAGAGCACACTGCCAGACCCACCGCCCTCACCTTTCCTGCACACTTGGCCTCTGCACCTGGAGGCGTTTCTCTCACTGGCGCTGGGCTTACTGACGGGAGATGCCAGGCCGGGAGTGCTCCAGGTGCACAGCCTCACACAGCTCCACGCTGAAGCAGAAACACAGTACTCCAGGGAGGGGATGCAAACCTGCAAAATCCTGCCACTGCTCCCTTGCTTCTCCTTTCTTTGGCTTCAGCTTGTCTCTACTGCCAGCATCATGCCAGCATCTCTTGCTCCCATCATGCATCTTAATAAGAACGGAGAATATAGAGGAACAGAGGACACCTTGATGGTGTTTTCAGTCAGAAGGAAAAGGGTTGTCCATAATGAACACATGGCTCCCATGTTGGCCTTCCCTGATGTCTCAGAAGGGGTGATGCACACATCTCAAGGTGAAACGGTGGTACTCACTGCCACAGGATGTTGTGCATGCCAGAAGTTTAAATGGAGGATGCAGAACAAATGCACACATTCTTGGAAAAAAGTCCATTATGGGTTATTAAACACAAATCCACCTCCCCTGTCTCTGAAGCCTGGAGCTAATCTTAGAGATTATACTGGGGAAGTATACGCTGTACGTCTGGCCTTGTTTCTACGCTCTTTCCTGGACACTACTCACGATCAGTGCTAGAGACATGCTACCAGGCTAGAAGGACCTTCAGTCTGACCCAGGACAGTTGTTCTTAGCTACCTGAGAGCTGCTTCCTGGCTCTGTACACAGCAATTAAAATCTTTTCTGTATGATAGCACTTACATATAAACAGACCATCCCATCCTCTCCTGTGCCCCAGACACACCTGGAGATGCAAGCACCTGGGACGTGCTCTTCAGCATGTTCTTACCCTGACAGGCCTTGTGTCCTCCAGACGCCACCGAGAGCAGCCAGAACATTCCCACTTGCATTGGTGGAACCAGCCTGCACCACAAAAACAGAGAGACATTCCCTTCGGAAAACTGTTGCCAAAGAGATTTATTGAGCTTTATTTATTGAGCTCCCTGTTCCTGGTTAGTGCTACATTACAGCACTTCCTAATCAGTCTCCTTACCCCAGGCACAGGCAAAGCTCATTGTCACCAAGAACGAGGCAAAGGACAGAAAGGAAAATCGAGGCACAGAACAATAAAGCAATCACTCCAAGCTTCCAGAACTAATTAGTTACAGAATCGGGGCTCCCACCTCTTCTGCACTAGACTGCTCTATGTCCAGCAGCTGACACAGGAGTAAGACATTAATAAAAACACATTCTCAAAGCATCAAGTGACTTTGCTGCTCACTGACTTCAAAACTTGATGGACAGCAGCCTCAAGATTTACTTAAAAAAAAATACAAATTACAAATAATGGTTAAAAAAAAACACGAGTAGTGTATTGCAAGTGAAAATTACCCTGAGTGGAAAACAGGCCAAACAGCAGGACTACAGACTATTAGATTACATGTGTGATCTAGTTAGTGTGAGATGACTAACATAAAGATGCTGTTTAAAGGGTCTCAGAATATCTCAGAGCACCGTCATTCCCATACCCATGCTGACACACGGTTGCCCAGGAGAGCAGCAGACATAAATGAAACCCAGTTCTTAACAATTATATCACACACACTATCCGAAGGCAAAGAAGCTGCACCAGGTACAACACCTATCAATGAGAGATGCACGACATAATATCGACATGGTGGACACAGATGAGTGTGACTCAGCCGAGGAGGTGCATGTCATCAACAAGAAACATCCCTTTGCTGAAGGACGTGAGCAATAGGGCAAAATCTGCACCTTGAAACTTCAGGATGCCTGACCTCTGAGACCACAACAGCTCTTTTCAGGGCAGGAAAAAACCTTAGGAATATTCACCTGCTGAAGGCTTCTGGCTATGTGGCTGATCAGCTCTGCTCTGGGTCAGCAAGGTAATGATGAGAAGGCTAATGGATACTCTTACAAGCAATTTTCCTTCTGCCCTGGTTGGCAGAACTATGCCACTATATCATCTGTGGCTTGAAATTTTAGGACAGAAAATTGAGCGCCAAACCCTCCTTGGGAAAGATACACACAGTCTCAACTATTATCAAAAACAACAGAGGAATAAATTCCCAATGGGATGCTTAACTTTGGGCATCTGACCCTATGGGGATTTTCTCCTAAAGACATTGCATGAGACTCCAGAAGTCTAGAGATTAGCACAAGTGCAGGCCCTTCTCAGACAGCTCCTCTGGGAAAGGACGAGAAAAGCGATTCAAGGAAAGGAGCACAACAGTTTCATTAGTTCTGTGCGTAGTGTCTGTTTACATCTAATGCTGTCTTTGAGAACCAGAGTAAAAGTCATTATTAATAGGTGCTGGATTTCATTCTGTTGTGACCATTAAGAAACTCTGAAACTACACAAGCCATTCACCTGCTTGTCTGCTGGCCTCCTCCACCACTTACCTTTGCCAACATAATTCTCGTCTTCGCTACATCGAGAGGTGTGGTGACTGCAGCTGCAAATCCACCTGAGCAAATTAAAATACCAAACACAAGTGAGACATTGTTGGTTGAATATGAATGCCACACTACCTTTAATTCCCATGGCTATGGTCAACATTGCTTCATTATTAATGCCTACAGCATGTTTCCTCACTTCAGAAAATAGGTACATTTGTCAAATGTCTGTACACAGAGTGTTTTATTCCTGTGTGTTGACTTATAGAAAAACTGTTCTCTACTATTAACGGTAAATCTAAACACCCCTGTTGAGATTTGTGCTCTTTTGTCTCTGTACGTATATAAACATATGAAGACCTTACAACTTAAGGGTAACAGATTCCACTTTCAACATCTACAGACAAGCATGATGGAAAGAAACTGCTTGCTCACTTGCAGAGAAAGAAAAATAAGCTCATCATGTTGTGCTCTGTCTTAAGAATTCAAGTCTGACTATTCAAATACTGGAAAGATGGAATAAAAAGAAAGGAAAGATGCTATGCACCTGAAGCATGTGTGTTTCAGGCCTGCTCACAAGACACATACAGGTACAGACATATATAGACAGGATCTGGACTTTGAATGTTAGACCGGGGATTCTGCTTCTAGAAAAGACAAGCCAGTGCCCAGGATGGAGCTCATCTCCAAGGAAGGAGATCAGCTCCATTTCTGAAAGTAACAGCCTGAAACTGCCCAAGAGTCTTGAAACTGTCAGAAGTCTGCTGCCACGAGCTCCCACAAGTGTCATCCTCTCCTTACAGGCATTTTTATAGTCTGTAATCACTCCCAAACATCACCCTCTGAGCTCATTACTTTCACTCAGAGCAGCCAGCTCAGCTGTGGCTTTCTTACTGAAAGCCAGAAATCTTAGGCTTGTCCCTGTGCACATCTCACCCATAAATTTGCGTATTTCTCCATATTTTAACCCTGTGGCTACAGCCTCTCATGCTACTTAGGGACTAGGTTTGCTGCTTTTTCTCCCAGGCTCTTACTCCCTTTGCCTTATTTACCCCATCTTAAAATTCACTCTAATCTCTCTCTGCTTCTGTTCTCAATATTTTAAACAAGTAATTCATGTTCAGGAAGAGGTGAAATGAAGGAAACAGTTAAAATGCAGGAGCAGCACAGCAGTAAGTGAAGCCAGGGGAAGAAAGGAGGGAAGAAAGGAGAGACTTGTTTTGAATCTCTCTCTCTTTTCTTCCCTTCTTTTCTTCTCTGGAGCTTATATAAATCCTGTATTTGCTAGAGTGGGGAAAGTGGCTCCAAAGGCTGAAGTCTACACAGTATCCAGGGAATAAGCTAAAAATAATCTATCTTCTGTTCCAAGTTTTATGGAATGTAGAAAAATTGATCTCCCTTCTCTTAGGATGGGAGGATGCTTTTTTTTTTTTTTTTTAATACATCTGTAAAGTAATGAAAAAAAATCCATCTTCTCCACTGGCTGGTGTTTTTACCTGTATCCCCTTCCCTCAGTCACATTAGCTTTAAAATATTAAAATCCTGACTTCTGTCAGAAAGGGGGCTGGGCCAGCTGGCACCCTGTCCTGACTCTCAAGGTTAATTAAGGAACGTTCCACGACAATTTAGGACATGTAGGAAGGCAAACATGCAACTCCTTGGATCTCAAACAAGAATGCAGGGAAGGGGAGTTAACCAACAGCCCCAAGTGCCTAGCTCAGAGCGAGCGCTTCTGCTCACAGAAGGTTGACCCATCAGTTTCACTTTGCCAGAAGCTTTCCAGCAGTGATACCTCACAAAAAAAGTAGAAAAATGGGTTGTACTCAAGAAGCCAACACAAAAACCTAATTCCAGTCCATTCTTGGACCTCATTTAAGGTCAAAATTCCTTTCAATGTCAGCCAGTTTTTGACTAAATGACCTAAAGGCTTTGAGAGAATGATCTGATTAGAAACTTTGGTACTCATGTCAGTGATGTATTTTTAGAGTAGTAAAAATAATCTCCATGGAAAATAGTGGATTTACAAGTTTGGATGTAGAGGCCTTTCCTTTGCTCACAGAACAAGATAAAATTAAACAGTGAACCACATGGCTGTTAGTCCTGTATCAAGCAGACATCTCAACGCACCACTCAGCTATAGAGTCGACAGTATACACCTTGGTAAGCTAACTTATTTTCCTTATCAGACCCTGGCAATTTTTTTAGGCATTCAGTCCTAGGAGTTTCTTATTGGCAGAAGATTCAATCTTGGCTGATAGAAGGATTAGAATAAGTACAATTTATTCTGATACAATGTTCCCAAACATTCTTATCAGAAAGGTTTAATCAAGGCCGATTAGGTTTTCATTTTTTCCCAGCTAATATCTGGATCTTTCAAGCTCTTCTGTTGTTAACATTTCAATGTTTCTTTTTCTGTCACTGGGAAGTATTTGGTACAGATTTACCAATCAATTCAGAGTGACAACAGCAGCAATAAAGTGCTTCAAGAGCACAACAAGCAGCAGGATAACAACTAAATTAAATGCAAGTTTGTATATGCTTGACAAAAACACGAGCTTAAAACTAGCATTTATTGAGAACTATGTTTTATTGAAGGCAATGAGTTTGAGAAAAAATAATTTGCTCCATCCTTAACCCTAAATGCCCAAGGTGATTTTAGAATGACCTCCTCAACTTTATTGCACACACATCCAAGAACAGGCTACAGCTTATGAGGTACTGTTGAGTCCCACCTACTTTAACCAGGTAAAGGAAGTTATTATGATATGATTGTTCCCAATCATCAGATCAATAAAACAGATACAAACTAATGCAGCAGAGTCTAATCATTCAAAATAAGAGGGTGTGTACTGGATTGTCCAATATGCAGGAAAGTCCAACAGATCTTCTTTAAAAGCTCTGTCACTTATCTAGTCCAATCCTGCCATCACTGACTCCTCCAAGAGCTGCCACAGAGGGCTGGAGTCTGCTCAACTCCACATCTAGGAAAACCAGATATCAAAGTATTGGGGGGGGGGGGGGGAGGATTAACCACATCCAACCATACATTCCTAATCACTCTGGCTTCTCTAAAAAGTTGACAAAAAGAAAAAGAAACCCTTCAGAGGTAGTCCGTGCCCAGATGGGCTGACTCACTCACTGACTCACTCTTGGAGAAGGCTCCTTCTTTCCCTTGTCCTAGAAGGACCTAGTGGTGACTTGGTCTCTGTGGGTTGGCATAAAGATAGATTTGCATGTAGGGAGAAAGCTCTTGGCTTGTTAATACTTCTAGCAGAGTGACAAACTCCTCTAATGGGAAAACAGAGCTTCACACTGTATTTAAAAATCCATTATCCGCCTCCCAAGAAGTTACATGGACACTATATTCACACACGTCAACTGAGCAGCCTAAACTTTCCTAAGAGCAGAGTGTTAAACAGAAAATCCCTCTGCTGCGCATACTTCCCCAGTGACCGGTTCCTGGTGGAAGTGATAGTGACAGACACCCACTAAACTGAGGCCAAGCAAAGAAAACAATTTCCCTTTAGTGGGCACTAAGAGCAAAAATTCTTGAAGACTTGGATATTCTCCTAGTTTCCTACTGGCATTTTCTACCCTTTCTAGCTGTCATATTTGAATAAAAATTGAGAAGCATCTGAATGAAGTGAAATACCTCACTTGAGAACCGTGTATTACCCTAGGTCCTAGCAGTAAGGTGGCTGCCCGCACAATTTGCTGCTGCTATAGCAAAATGTGCCACTGGTTCTTTCAAACACTCCTCAAACGAGATCCTATGAAGGGAGGAAGGCAAGTTCCTCTTCAGTCCCTGCATCTTTTCTTTCCTCACCACTTCAACTTTTTCTCACCCACTCTAAAGGGCCCAGGGAACCCTTCTGGCCAGACATCATAAGGGTTTCTCCTGATTCTGACTTTCCGTTGTTTAGCTTGACTCCAGTACCCCTTCTGAAACATTGGCCCTTCTTCTGTAAGTTAAGCCCGTTTCAAGAAATGCAAACTTGTATTGGACTATTAAAATGTATTTTTTTGAATCAGCTCACCTTAGGTAAAGGAAAAAAAATGCAGATGACCTGTATTATTGCCTGTCTGTATTACCGTTTTCTGTGCTATCTGAAGATTCCACAGGACAGATTTAGGACTGAATCCCAAATTAAGGTTGAAAAACTGAGTAGCATCAGGTCTAATGCTACCCTACTAAACCTCACAACATCCTCTTATACTGAGCGATTTCCAAACTCACAGATGGTCTTTCTCAGAACTCTTCACTCAATCAGTTCTTATTTGAACTTGTATTTTATTGATATTATGTTAATTTTCAAGGGGAACTTTATCCTGGTCCTTTATGACTGCAAGAATAACTCCTGATAATGACAGAGCAAAGCCACCCAGGAAAGAAGCTCGCCAGATCTGAGCAAAAGTACCAAGAGACAAAGCACTTCTCCTCCTGTGATTTTAGCAATCTAGATTTAGAAGCACGGTCCAAGACGACACTGAAGGGAAATCTTGAAAACTACTCCAAAATTTAGTCAGAGCTGTAGAGTTAAAGAGGCTTTTAGACACAGCATGTAATCTTGTCAGAGTTAATTAAATCAAAACAAAAAATGATGGCAAATCTTCTCCGTTAATGTGCAAAAAGCTCTTGTTAGTGCTTTATTATTCACTAGGCTTGCACCTCCATTCTCTGACTGTGACTCTGTCACCACAGAGCGTAAATTATTAATGTTAAGCCACACGTTCTGGGAGAAAGAGAGCGTCTTTAGTAGAGACAATTTTCAATTGTGTTAAATTGACACTCAGGTTCTTTGACAAGCAGGAGCTGCCCTACTAGTTTAGGGCAGCGTTTTGCTCTCCCAACAACAGTCAGTAGCTGATGGCAGAATTTCCTTGCCATGCACCTAGCTCCATGGAAGACGTATGAAACCTGCCAAGATGCCTCTCCTGGAACAATCTGCCCTGGTACCGTTCAGGGGCAGAATGGGCCGGCCAAGCCCAAAGACGACTCAACAACCAGGCACAGACCAAAACACTTCTGGCCTGTCTGCAGCACAGGGACATGTTTGCCTCACCTGCCTCGAGCCTGTCAAAACCTCTGCCCAAATCTGGGCTGGTACCCAAACAGTTCAGACATGAGTTTGGTTCAAACAGAACCTTAGGCTTAAAACATAATGTAGATCTACCCTTGGGTTCCTCCCAAGCTGCCTGCTCAGATATCTCCTTCTCTCCTAGACTGTTCCAAACATCTCCACTAGTTAAGACACCAGAGATGATGATAAAGCTGGACAAGGCCTCCAGGGATTAAATTATTAACAGATGACACAGAGAGGTTTCCAAATCTCTGATATTTATGCTCATGTCTATTACGTTGCTATAAAAAGCCCGCGGATTGCATACATATATTTTACACATCTGCACACAACAAGGAAGAGTCAAACCTCTCACAGCACTTTGGCTTAAGTCCCTGCCATTTCACAGGCATTTGGGATGGAATTCAATATATTGTTGCTCTTTGTTCCATCTTGGCCAAATAATCAATTACGATTTCGCTAGGAGCTAACAAGCACACACAGACACACGCATATATGTGTGCGTGCCATACAGGGAAGCCAAACAAGACTTTTCTTTCAGTTTGCTTCAGCTTATTGCCCTGCCCCTCAGGATCTGTAATATATTTTTAGAAAGTATTGAATTCAAGCAAAGAACACAGGAGAAGAACATGCCTGTATGATTTCTCCATCCCACTGTTACCATGGTGGCATTTGATAGTATTTCTGTGTTTAAAGGTTGTTTTCTGGATAACCTCCTTCTCCTTTCAAGGTTTATAATGTGGTGAATATCATTCTGATGCACACACACATTTTATTCGCAGGGTACTGGGGGGGTTTGGAGTGGGGAGAGAGGGATAAGGAAGAGTTTGATTTGTTTTTTGTTCCCCTTGTTTGAAGCTGTAAGAAGGTAGTTAATGGCTTTTAACTTGTAAGAAGGTAGTTAATGGTTTTTAACTGTGGATTCCATCTTCAGAAGCTAGGAAATTATTTTTCCACCTCCTCCACTCAGCAAAGGGGCTGAATATTTTCAACCTAACAGAATGGATGCAGTGCCCGATTAGATCAATCCTGGGCCTGCCTATCACATATCTACAGAGGGAGGGAATGGAGATAGAAGAGTAATGTTCTGATCCAAAAGCAATTTAATCTTGAGAGTTTTGAAGCAGGCTCTCAGAGGACAAATGATGGAAGAAGTTAAAAATATTGCTGTTGGAAAGGAAAAGAAAGAATAGGGAAGGAAAGAACAAAGAAGAAAAAGCAGGGTGGAGGAAACAAAGCTAGAGGCATAAGTTACTATAGTAGAATATATCATCACCAATTATAACATAATCTACCAAGTCAGACTGCAGTTCTCCAAAGATTTCTGCTTTGGGAATAGTTTCTCTGAAGTCATTTAGGCTGAACTGTCTCATCTACCACCACTACAAACCTGGAAACCTCTGTGCTGATTCAGAACCTGGTGTCTCCCCAAGCACAAAGCTTTAGGTCTCCCAAGTGCATGCCAAAGCGTAGCGAACCGTTCATGCATGACTGTGCCTCTGGAAGCTCCTTCTGCAATATTTCTACTAGAAAGTGAGCAGACACTACCAAACATCCATCAAATAGTAGCAAGCCCAAGCATAACTGGCCAGAATCAAGATGTACAGAGAAGGAAATGGAGACACTGCGCTAGATTTCCAATTGAGGGACTGAATTGGGCTTCAGGAAATTACTCCTCAAGGCCTTGGGTAAATCAGATAACCTTTCCAGCTCTCTGAACATGCCTGAACACAGGTTTTGTATCAATATGACTGTAAAAAGATCAGAGTTAAATTAATGATCCCCTATTACACCTGCAGACATACAGATTCCATTTTAAAGCATTTTTAGTCTGATAGCTTGTTTTGTTTCAAAACAAAAAGGATGCTCTGTTTCAACATAAGCACTCTGATTTTGTTTACACCGATTAAGGCAGTATGAAATCCGAAAGTACATCAAATCTTAGGCAGAATAAAAGTCCCTTCCCGTTACATAAACTTGGAAAATAGGGCTGGATGAAACTACAAAAGATCATATTATATATCCTTTCCACCCCAAAACAGAATCAATTCTACCTAAACCATTCCCTCACAGCTTGTGTGCCTGCTCTACTAAACTGTGTGCAATTAAAGCAATGAATCCTCTCTTAGCATGTGTATGCACAGTGCCTATCAAAATGAAGCCTCAATAGTTTAATCTCTGCTGGAATTCTGCTGCTATTAATACTTCAATTCCCCTAACAGAGCTTATTTTAAAAAATGACATACAAAGTAATGGCTCTGATTTTGTAAGTCATCAAAGAACAAGCTTTGCTTTTGATAATCTCTATTTCAAGAAATGATATAATGTCTTTTTTAACAGGATTTATTTTTTCCACATATTCTGTTACTGATTTGGAATCTTAAAAAGTATTTTAGCTCCTTGGGGAAAAGCTCTGGCTATCCATCTCTAAAGTACTAATCTACTTTTTCTATTAAGACAATTAAGTCTCTCCTCCCTCTAACTTGTCAGCTATACTGATGAGTCATTAATTGATTTTTTTTTTTTTTTTTAGTTTTTTTTGAAACATCTACAGTAGGCTAAAATTAAGAAAGAAGCCTCCTGAAGAATTCAATTAACTTCTGGCTTGTTTGGTAATAAATAGTGCAGTATTGTATTCTGCCACTCTTTATTCTTGCTCTAGTGTCTGGAGATTGCCCAGATGTTTTGTCCTCTGTTTTTTGTGGGTTTTTTTTTTTTTTGCTCTGGAAGGCTTTTGCCTTGGGGCTGGTGCAGTGCTGGCCTCTGCTCTCCTGACTCTAGTTAATCTACAGGGCTGTCAGAGCCGTCACATGAATGGTGAATCACGGCCTCTCACTGCAATCACTTCAGCCCCTGGGGAACTGCTCAGAGCAGACAGCTGCACGAACCTGCACCCAAGCAAAGCTTCCCCTGGATGAGCATTTCACAAATCAACTTTGAAATAATCGCAAAGCCTGACTGACAGGCCCCTGGTTTTTAAATAACAGAAATTTGTCAAAAACAAATTGGTTGTCTTTCAAACAGACACCCTGTTCGAGTCTGTCTGGGTTTTTTTTTCCCTCCTCTTTCCTTTGCTGACTTTCCTTCTTCCAAACAACAACTGGATCCGTTTTCCTCTAAACAAACTTGAATCACAAAAGAATGCTGTTCTGCTATACTTAATAGATTTGCACATTTTTCCCTTTCTTCTTTAGTCTTTCCCAGTATAACATATAATCCTTTGCACCTGCAAAAGCTCCACAGACTGCTGACTGCCAAGAATCCACCACGTGACCCTGCTTCCATGACCAGAGATCCTGTGTTTAAAGAGAAAGGAAAATAAAAATTTATTAAATGTTTGAATCTATCTGATCCCCATGTGAGTTAACTCCAAGGATGGGAACTGAAGTGAAAAGCTATTTTTGTGGCATTTTTCAGTGATGTAATAAGTGATTTTTCCCAAGGAACTTGTGTACTCGAACAAGCAGATGGAGTGAGAAAGATGTCTGGAACTGAGGAGGGCTTGAAGCAAATTGCTTTCAGGGATTTCATATGTATGTATTTAAGCCTGTGGCCATGCAACTTTGCAAATATTTTGTGAATTTATTTTCTTTTTGGCAGATAAAATAGTGCGAAGCAGACCACTGTGGGGGCGGGGGTGTCATGCAATATCCAATATCAGTTCAGCCCAGTTGCACCAAACACCCCCATCTAGACCGAACGGTCCCTGGCTCCATGAGGTAAGAATCCTGCTCGCCCCCCTCCACACTTTGTAACCAGCCCCTTCTGCCCCCCTCCTCCCCAAAACCCCATCATTAAGAAATTACTCTTATCACTCCCATTACATTGCAAAGCAGGTGTGTCTCTGTTTTTCACTTGGCGTCATTAGGGACCACACACCCTCCTTCTCTCCACCGCTCCCACACACCATGCTCCAATCCATTTAATTCATAACGTCATTTAAACATGCACATTTAAAACCACTAACACCAATGGTGCCTTCTAAAAACAAGTATTAAGGATCAAGTCAAACATAGTTTGATGAGTCAGACTGGTATCAGCAACAAAGGCCAAGGCATGCTGCGATGGTGTTTTTTATTACTCCAGCTACGGTCACCTTGTTCTCTCCTCCTCCACCCACACTTCATCTCTCCCCCTTTTCCGTCTCCTCAAATGCTTAACAGTGGAAGTTCTCTGGAGTACGGATTTCCATTTTGTTATGTTAAGAAGAGCGCTTAGTGAAAAGGCATGGGATCTTTGGCCCTTCTGAGCCCTACCGCAGAGAAATCAATAATTCTATTTTATAGCTGTGGCACTATCTCACTTTTTTTAAAGCCGTATTATTTCTATGCTATAAAATATTCTTGAAAGCAACCTGATAGCCGTGCTAGGCTGAGATCTTGCTCTCAGCCTCCCAACCTGCAATATGACCACAGTCCACTGGGGCACTAGGATTCTTGCTTCCCTTTTTGCTGACTCTTCATTTAACGCGCTGTCCTTGCAACTCACATGTTCCAACTTGGCTGGTGGTTATACTTCAGCTGAATGTTTTAAAAATCAAACTGTTCAAAAAACAATGGCCAGCCACAATGATGTTTGGTATCTTGCCACAGCTAAATAGCTGCAGCTCTGCTTTACGAAAGCACTAAAGGGCTTTCAGCGTCTTTAATGCTAGCCATTCTTTTTCCTGGTGTTTTCAGCATGCGTTGCTATTCTGCTGTCACCCGCAGCAAAAACTGATTTTCATCTCATAAATAAATAAGGACTCATAATTCTTCAAACCCTTAGGTTGCTTTTCTGGAATAACTTACACTCTTTGGACATACTGTTTTCTTGCAAGTTGGTCCTGCTGTAGGACACGCAAATCCCATAAGACAAAGAGTGCTGTTTTCCAAAACATCTAAGTATTGTCAAAGCATAAGTCCCATTTTCAAAACCCGCTCTCATAAAACTTAAGGTGCTTAAGAAAACTCAAATTGAAAATCGGGATTTAGAAATTTAAGTGCTGGGGCCACTTGACAGAAACAGAGCAACTGTGGTTTTTTAATTAAACATTCCCCAAGTATGTATACATCTACAACCAGACCCTGGAATTCAGAACAGCTACTTTTGTTATGCAAAAACCACTACGGAAGATCTGCTGCAGGACTAACAGGAAAGCTAGAACATTAATGTAGACTTCTATGGTTTTGCCAGAAGCCCAGCCTGGTCTCAGCCAGGAGAGGGTTTATGTTAATGGCAATGCCCAAAGAAGCAGCAAAAGGTCATTCCCATTTGTTGGCATGAAGCTCTGAAATCTAGTTTCTGACAGAACCTGACTTCCTAGTACAGTTCTGTACAAAGAGCCTTTGCCAAGCAAGGCAAACTGATGAATCTCCATCTGTTCAGCTTGCAAATTGACAACAGGTAATTGCAAGAGTCATGCAGTATGGAAAATTGTTTAGAAGGGTGGAGTTAGGAACAGTTCAATTAAATTAGGCAAAAGGAGAATTGAGGCTGGAGAACAGGAAGAAAATTCCCCAACAGTGAGGTCTATTGAACTGTGGAGCCAGTCTCCCCAGGGAAGAGAGGAAAGCCCTCTCCTTTGAGTCATTTAAAAATAGACTGGAGAAGGCAGTCAAGATCGTTCTGTAGGGAATCATCCTGCATTGGCAAGGGCCAGCTGAGATGACCTCATGCATTTCTTTCCATCTCTGATTTCGGTGATTCACTCAGAGTTCCAGACCTGAACATGTGAAACAGAGAAGAGGGGAATGAGTGCAGCAGCCCAGAAGGAGGGGAAACCGAAATGAATGAGTGCCACAGGGCCAAGAGGACAAGCAAGTCCCTGGACCATGTTCTTCCTAACCACACTCATGCTGCGGGCCAAGCTGACATGTTGAAGGTCACACATTATAGCCCAGGGACCCGCTAATTGACAGGGCTTTACATTAAGATGGGCTTGTAAGGTCTTTATAACATTTCACTTTGGGCTGCACCTAGCACAATACAGAGCAAAGCATAGAAGCTACTACAGGCTTGAAAATACAGGTAAAAACCAGAGCCTTGCTCCTCAAAAAAAAAAAAAAAAAAAAAAAAAAGTGCAATTATCACACCTCCTCAAAACACCAACTTCTGCTCAAGAACCGCTTGTTATCTGCAGTGACGTGGTACCTTGGTCACAGCTCCACTTCCCTAGATGCTGTAGGAGCTCAGAGCAGCTTTGCCTCAGTACACCGTGCCACTCAGCCCAGGCAGAGCTGGGAGAGATACAACGCGATGCGCCTGAGGTCACGCGGCAGATTAGCGTCAGAGGCAGCACTAAAGCCCATGCTTCATGACTCACCGTTCAGAGCCCCAGAGCTGGTTAAGCACACGCAGAGGTGCCTGCAAAAGGCCGGCATAAGCACTGTTAATTATGCTGCTTTTTCTGCATGTGTCATTTTAGCATGACAGTATAAACATGGAATTATTAGCAACGTAATTGCCACAATTTGATCAGCCTGGTTCCCCCCTCCCCACAAATAGTTCCCACCTGATTACCCTAGGCTTGTCCTACAGAAGGCAGCATGAGATAATGAGACTTTTTCTGGGCAATACCCGTTCCCACTAGTATTCGCAGCCTAGGAAAGCAAAACGACAGCAAGCACATTACATGAAAGCAGGCCGCCATGCCAAGCCTGTGTCATGTGTATTCTATTAGGCTGAAGGCTGAATAGAAGACTTTGTTTCCCACTTCAAAGGACCCCATCCCAATCTCTCGCTCTTCCCTTATGAATAACAAATTGGAAATAAATCTTCTGGCTGAAGCGCATGGAAACTTGTACAGTTGGGGCCCTCTGCAGCTTCCCAGCTCAATCACATGCTAATTTTTTTTGTAAACACTCTTATGTGATATATATGTAAAACTCGCTGTGCATTGCTGCACCGTGTAAAGCAATACAGCGAGTGTGTCCCCAAGGGGTCGGACACAGCGGGAAGCCTGAACGCAGATTTCCAAGTATTCACAGGGACAATGTTTGCAGAGGAGAGTTCAGATTTATATGTAAGTAGTGAAAGAAGAGTAAAACTTTTCTTTCTCCTGATCACATCTCATTCCATCCCATAGGCCACTGTCTTCTATTTCTCATCACGACCATTATTTAGCTCTTTTAATATGAGAATATAAGAGCACTTGGACACCACACTTTACTCAGCAGAAGGCACTTTGAAATAGTCAGTGTTAGGATATATCAAAATCCTTTCAATCTCTAAATAACAAACAAAAAAAAGAAAAGATTATCTCTTTTAAATATGGGAAGAATTTTATGGTGCCCACAGAAGCATGGCACTGACGAGGCTACACATATGTTGAGGACAGTTGGCCTCAAGCTGGCCAATAATTTTTTACTAGCTCACATAACTTCTTACCTATGTGCCTGCCATCTTTGCTTTACATTTGTGGTAAGCATTTGGGGAAGAGATCACCTTTTGCCTTTGTGCTTGCAGCACAGCGGGGTCTTGGTTTATATGTTCAGGACCCCCAGGCTGTGGTGACACTGGGCAAGTGCAACACTCGCATCGTTCTCTTGCACCTGATGACCAAACCAATATCCCAAAAGCTGCAATAAGCATTGGAGAGAATGAGATCCCTCTAAGGCAGATGCCTTATTATTCTTCAGCCATTAAGAGGGAAGCAGGGCTCATGGCATACTCCAAACTTTAGGTCTGCAGCTGAGTAAATATTAAAATTCACTCCAGTGATAAGCATCTGTAGTATTTCTATGCACCCCTCTGTTCCAGGCAGTGTTCAACTTCATGATAACAGAGAGTGGAAAAAACTCTCTGAATTAATCATATTGATTTGTGTGTATGCATAATCCTGCAGACGGAGGAAAAAAAAAAAAGCGTTCTTCATGCTTGCCTTTGCTACTAGGTATTTTATTTGCAACGTGGCATTCTGCATGGCTGGTCCTTACAGATGCATGGCACATTAGCTATAGGAGAAGCAAAAAATTCATAAGCAGATTGCAATTTCTACACATAAAGTGGAAAAGCAATGAGCCAAACGTCCTCCCCAGTGAATTTTTATGCGCATGTGTGCAGCATATGTGCAGTACATGTGTATATTATCTTGCAGGAAACATGCAAGCCCTAACATGGGAAAAATTCAGTGATCTAAGTTCACTGTTGACATAAACGTTGAGACTGCTATCACACTAATGGAGTTGTGTTCGCTTATGCCAGCAGTGAATTTGGCCCTAGAACTTAAACCCACCCAAATCCCAGATAAATTGAGAGAAAGAGAACAAAAGCTGGCCTACATGCAACAGCATATTTTTCATGTTAAAAGCGTTTCATTCCCTTTTTCTCCCCATATAATACTGCATTGATGTCTGTGACCCATTTGAATGTAAATCAAAATGGATGTGCTAAAAGGCTGGTTAAAGAAAATTGTCTCGAAACCAGTGTTCCCATGGCAAGGCAGAGCATAATATGCCAGACACTCTCAGCCTCCACAGTGTGAAGGGACAGTTGTGTGTCTGGGAAGGAAAAAGCAATTTAAAAAAATCACTTCAAAGTCAGAACAACTTTCCCTGAGCAGGTGCACTGCTATTACCTGTTAATAAATATGTGCTCCATGTAGGCTTGTGTGAATAAACTACATGGAAGAATTATATGGGACTTGGAAGATTCTTCGTCAAGAAGAAAATATCTGAGTCAAATGGTGAGCCCTCTACACTGATTACGTCTATATTCTACCAAAAACATCCCCAGACATCACTGGCAGGCTCAGTGACTTCCAGAGAACTGCTCATGGTCTAAGCACGATCAAGAGCATCACAATCCAGCCCTGTATCTATAAACTGCGCGAGTCTGTTTTACTTCTGCTGTTTCAAATGGCGCATTGACGATCCAAGGCCATCTGACTTTTTCAGACGTGTCTGCAGCGCTGTAAGTAATGATTGCATTTGTTTCTTGCTCTTCAGTGCAGATGGCGGGGAGCATTCCTTTGACTGTGCTTAAAGGCTCTCTGAATGACAGTTATTGTGACACTAATAAAGTGAGGGCTGTTTGCTGAACAGCTGTTGGCTACATTGTTCTTTTGTGAGAAAAATGCAGCCGTTATGCTAAAGGAATGCGCGCTCCGCACTGGCTGCAAGTTACATCACGCCTTGAAACGCCGCAGTGCAAATCTGTTTTCGTGATACAGCACCTAAGCAAATGGCAGACACGTTAGCGTTATTTAACCATTAGGACTTAATCCTTAAATCAGCCTGATCGTTACTCAAAGAGGGAGCGAGGTATGGTAAAACACTTATTACGCTGCGTGCAAGGAAATGGGTTTAAAGCTGTGCCTGGGTTTCATTTACTATTGACTTATATGCAGCTGAGCATAGCAGAAAAGAAATACTAGACCACTTCTCCAGGAAAAAAGGAAAGCTGTCACCTAGAGCAGGGAAAGCCATTTTAGGCCCAGTTTGGCTACATTCCTCTATTTTCTACTTATTCTGTTAAACAGCAACAGGTTCGATTGTAAATTTTAGGAGGGAAATAGCACGTGGTTTATTGTTTCAATGGTGGAGTTATAAACACGTATTACTGCTCAGGACCCCAGCTGCCTGGGCAGAAGCATTCTGTAAGCTTTTCATTCTTATTAACTTTAAAAATCAGGTGCAATGAGCTCCAAACAAGATGGAAACCCACTAAGCGGTCCTTGCATAGCATGCCTCAGGGTACGTCTTAAAAGTACTTCTGCACTGACAATTACAAGCAGGTCTGAGCCCACCCTCGCAACCAGACTTTTTCGCACCCTACACTGAGAACCAGGCCACCTGAGAGGCCCCCAGGAGCAGACCGTCCTGGAGGGGAGAACCGAGAGGACCAAGCAAATGAGCACGTGTGCCCAGTGCCTTCACGCAGATCTAGAGCCCAGTCCACCAGCAAGTTTCCCAAGCTCTGTTCATTTTCAACACGGGTCCCTTGTGCCTAGGTTAAACAATGGCTGAACCTAGAGAGAAAAGAAGGGGCCCGAGTATGAGTAAACCCAGTCCCAAGCCTGTTCTCCACCATGTGGAGAGAAACCAGCTTAGGAACAAACGCAGAGACCTCCTGTTCCGACCCAACCATCCTTCTGTCACCACTCAGCCTCATGGAGGAACAGCTGGACTCTCCCCATTTCCCTTGCTGTGATGCCCTGCTCATTTCACAGGGTGGCAATGTGCCTGCACGTACTATTCAGTTGCTTCTCTTGAAGCAACCCTCTGCTTGTTCAGGGCCTTTCGCTGCTATCACATGCCACCACAGTCATTGCAAAATCCCACAAGAGAGACCTGCCCATGTATCTCAGCTCCGTCTCTCCAGCAATAGACTCTGAAGGTGCAACCAAATACATCTCTTTGTAAAAACACCTGCTAATTTGAGAGATTAGAGCTTTGAGCAAACTCATCTTATGGCTAAAACCAATGAAAAAGAATTATGTAAGTACAGTATAACTGCAAAAAGTCTAAGAGCTTTGGGTTTTGCCCATCACTAAGACTAAGAGGAAAATTCTGGCTCCATTCAGTGCCAGAAGAGCCAGATCTTCACCTTCAGTGTATTCAGTCCAAGATTTCTCTCTTGCCTTCCAGGACCCAGGCCAGCCAAGCAGCACAGTCTGTGACAGCCCTCCTAGAGAGGCTGCATGTGCAAGAGCAGCATTCTTTGGCACACGTTCTGGAGGGTGAAGTCAGCATGACCCTGACATTACATACTCTTAGCAATGTGCAAGTGTCTCATCTCAGAATCGGACGTGTCTAATGGAAAACACAAAAGGTTCCCACCATATTAGGTTTGTTTTTCCTCTTTTGAAAAATAAAACCACCTTATTTTTCAATTACACTCATTTGAGATCTATATCCTCCTGCCCTATCTGCTCCTTCGTTTCTCACTGACTACCAGAGCCTTTCTACAGACATACAATACATTTGGTCTATAAAGAAAGCATTCTCCATTTACGGCTGTTTTGGAGCAACTCTTACTGGCTCTGAAACAACAGCCAACAAGAAGAAATATGAAAACCAAGAGGACTGAGCCTTGTTTCACCTAAGAGAAGGGCTCATCTTATACAAAGCATTGTTGTCCTAGGGACACCCAGATTTTCAGCTGATCATTTCCACTTAGCCATAAGAAGCAGGCATTTTTGAAGAGATGTTGCTGCACTCAAACTAGCCAGTGGGTTCTTGATTCTGATTTTTCAAAATTCCTATTTTGTTGAACAAACTGATGCTCCACATTTCTGCAGTATCCCTAAAACAGATATTTAAGTTGTCTTCCTCAGACAAGTTATGGGATAAAATGGAACATGGAACAAATGAATAAATCTCTTACATGCTGCTGGTAGGTGCTCAGAAATTATGATTAGAATTATGGAATAAAACCCCCTAAACAGAGCAGAACGTAAGCTAATGCAGAAGGGATGGACTTCATAGTGCTATACTCATCTGAGTGAAGACTATATACTCCCTGCAGCAGAGTAAAGCAAGAGGGATGGGCTAAACTCCCTATAACTCACAAAAATTTCACTTCAAAAATGCAGTCCTGTAATCTGAAATTTCCACAATGAAGAAAACAAATACAGTATTTCCAAAGCAAGTTACAGAGACACCCTGGAAATTCCAGGGCAATATGCAAGGGAACTATATTTTACAACATTATTCCAAAACTAGAACTGATATGGACGGCAACGGGCTCAGCTGGGGTTTGAGAAGCATACCGCACCTACGTTCTGCCGTCTTTCTTCTTGGCTGGCTGGCTTTGACATGGGCTCAGAAGCATTAGTCCCATCTAAGAGAGCCTAAATCTGACCAAACTGCTGCAAGGGTAATCAGCCAGGGTGCTTCTCCCAGGTTGGTGTTACAGGCAGAGAATGAGACTTGAAGCACCCCTTCTCTTCCTGAACTCTGAGAAGTTGTTTTAGCCGAGTGAAGTACGGCCTGGGCTGCAAAGACAGGGAAGCACTATACTAGATCACCCTACAGAGAATTACAACATCTGTCCTGATATCTAATATATCATAATACAATTTCCTTCTCGCTCTTGATTTATATCAATAATCTGTGCCTAAATTGAAAAAAAAAAAAAAAGACAGACAAACTGCTATATTTTTGAACCTTGGGAAGGGAAAGGACATATGTAAAACACACATACCATCAGTGGATGCTATATCAAAATAAATATAAAAGTTTGTTTTTTTTTTTAATTAAAATCACCATAATTTCTTTACTGTTGCTTCTTAAGTCATTGTGATCTAAGAAAAGAGTTGCTAACCTATGTAACTGGAAATAAAGACTATAAGGAGCAATATCTACTTCTTGTTAATCACTGCAATACCCCCTTTACCAGCACCCACAGTTTAAGTGATCTTAATAGCCCAGTGATATCTCTCTCCTTTTTCTAACTCACTTTACATTAGTGCATGGTATGCAAGTTTATTCTCACATAGGACAGCTGCTCTACATTCACAAGCAGAAGAAAACTGTGCCTGTAAACTATGTGGCTAAAGCCAGCTGGAACCATAACGAATAGCTGCTTGGAGCAAAGCAGAGAGACAAAAAGGGATGTGGAAGCACCTGATCTGCTGCCTATGACTAGCCTTTATTAGGCTTCTTTAAGCCTAACACCCTTCTGCTGGCTGCAGTCAGCACATACAGGAAGGAAAAGGAAATTCTGTTCTTCTTCCATGTGCCTCACTAACTGTCCTTTACAGCGGAAAGGTATTTTTTCCTTATTCTTAAGGTGATTAGCTTGCTCAGAGAAGTATAAGACTGAGTCAACTATCCACCAGTTTATACAACATTGTACCAAAGGCTATAAAAATCACCCAGACACAACGCTTGAACTGTTCTCCTCTGTGAGATGAACACCACATATTTAATGCATAACTATTTCAGCATTTATCTTCCCAAGTAATCCCATTAATACAGTGCAGAAGAGTCCCTTAGACATTATCAAACCACCAGCTTCAGTTAACCCTTCCGTGTTTGGGATCTGCACTGTTCGTCTCTCATCCTTTGCATTCCCACCTCATCTTAATTACTGTCTCTCGGTTCAAAGCACCAGCGAGAAGCCCTACCATCACTCGTACTGCTAGTGATGCTGCTGGCCATGTTCTCCCAGTTGATGGGGCCATAACATCTTTCAACCTTTGTTGTACTGTCAGGGTAAGACAGTAAGAGCTAAGAGCTTTCTAAGAGCTTAATTCAGCTAAATAAAACGTATGCCACTTTCATTGCCTGGCTTTGATGTGACAAACCCTGAGCTCCCTCTATGTGCTGAAACAAAGTGACTGAAGCATGCGAGATTGATTTTTGCAGATTTCTACTCTCAGTTCCATATGCAGAAGAATATATTGCAACTTCTCCATGGAACAAACTAACCCAATTCGATTTTTCTTCAGATCTGCACTCACTTCTTTAGATTAAACATGAGGTCTCATTCTAGTGACTCACTCTCTTAGCTAGCTAAATTCAAACTGTCTTCCTTAAGCCTGCACTTTAAACAATATATTTTATTGCCACAGCTACAGGAACATTAGTTACAACAACTTTACATTCTGAAAACAACTCCACGATGTTGCCGTTTTATGTGGTTTTGGAGAGAACACTGCACTTTTTCTCTTTAAGTTCTGCCATCTCTGGCTCCCAAAGCAGGCTGCTGCACTAATATTCAGCAGGTCACGGCAGCATCACTGCGGCAGAGTTTACAGAAAGCCATTCCTAGACACTGGCAGGGAAACAGATTCCTAATAAGGTAGCCGAAGCTACCCCGTGCAATGGGACAATGCCCAGATATTGCATCAGGCTGAGCACATGAAGGACCTACAAAATCCAGCTAGGCTTTATGCATGCTCATGTCCGTATTTCACGCTCCTCCTACCTGTGGACTCCCCTTACATTTGAAGTGCCAGCTCTTTGGGGCAGCCTTTATTTTCCATGAATGCCGGTGGAGCATAGGGTACTGGACTCCCACTGAAGCCTCTAGATGCTAATGCTCAGAGCATGGGCTCATCCCCCCAGCACAACCTCTGCCACACAGAGAAAAGACTAGCTGTTTTCACAACCTTCAAGAGTGGGAAGACATGGCCCGAGAAGAGCAGGGCCATGCAGCTCTGGGGATTTTCCTACCCTCCGACACAACAAGGAGCGTACAAGCACCAAGGAGAACGTAAAGCCAACCTCCCTAACTAGGAGCAGCAAGGGGCGAGGAAGTCTGCCAGCAGTTCCCGTCCTTCTCAGCACCTCTTCCCAGTTTGGGTCCTGGTGGAGAGCATCTGCAGGGGTGCTGGAATGCCGGGGTAAGGAGGAGGAAGGCATGAAGCCAAGCCTCCAGCCTCTGAGGGCAAAACAGAGCAAAGACCCGGCAATGCAACGCACAGTATATGCTGTAGAGTGGCTGGTAGTGAAAGACAAATAGTTAACGGCTGACAGCTGTTCAGCATTTATGGGGAATTATTCTGAAGGCTCAAGCAAGCTCCAAGGGAGCAAGCATCCACATCACCAAAACCACCAGCACAACTTCTGCTCTCTCCGGAAAGCACTAAATGTTTGAATGCAAACTGGATCTGCTCTGGATCTGCCTCCTCTGGGGAGAGGGCCCGTGCACTTTGCTGAGCCGACCCAGGGAGCCAGTACTGCTGCTGCCTCTGCCTACCATTTTGCTAGAAAACAGCTGATCATGCTTTAAGGCAGACTTTCTCAGAAGCCCAGCACCTTAACAAAAAGACAATTTCTCTCTCCCTACCCTCCTCTCTTATAAATATTACATTTTGCCACAGTGCTTTTAAAGTTCTGCAATAGTTTTCTGTGCTTCCAACCCAGGATCTCAAAGCACCAGAAAAAACAGAAAACTCTGGCCGTCCTTTATCCTTTTGCAGTGAGTAAGTAACCAGCATCACCATTTAAAGGGAAAACAGAGGGACTGAGAAATTACACAGCTTCAAATCCAGCTCTGTGCTCCAAACACTAGACCGTGACTCTGTCCATGATAAACAAAGCAACCAGCAGGTGGGAGAACAGTGCATCATTCTGAAAGACTGCTTTATTAAAATATCATCCGACTGACACCTTCTTTAAATGACTTTTCAAATAAAGTATACAAAGCCAATCAAAATAGCTTGTCAGTGATATACTAAGAGTCTCTCCCTGTCTACAAAAACAGGCTCCGTCAGTTTTCTCTGCACCAGTCACAACTCCTGTTACCTTTAAGACTGAAATGCTAAAAAATTTAAATCATAATAACATAATATCACGCAATTCAAATGGCTCCCACTCTACTTCAATCAATAAAATTAACTAGGGCAGCAAATAAGATTTCTGGCATGTTGGGGAGTAAAATTTGGTCTGCATGCCACGTATCAAGGTTTAGATGATTCCTGTTATTTTTCAAATATTCATGCAAAAGACCTTGACATGCACAAGCAGCTTGGTACATACTTGTTGATTCTGCACTGTGTCCATGAACGTGATAACCAAGCTAGGTAAATTACCACAGAAAGCCTTTGTGGGATACATAACATATTTCTGTCATTAAAGAGGACTTACCTTTAAGGATTCCCAGAGTGGAAACTGTACCAGAGAGAAAGGAATCTGGAGAGAAGGTGGGAAAAGAAAAAAGAAAAAAAACACAACGTTACAAAAGCAAATTAGGTTGGCATGTTTCTTGACTGGCTAAATTAGGAACAGTTATTGTTCAGTAGTGAACTGCAGCTTATTACATTTACAAATCTTTAAGGACACTTTATGTATGCTGCCATTAAATGACTGGTTTCACTACAGCAGTTTTACTTTGTTTATCGCATTCCCTGCTGAGAGGTTAATGTATCGTTACCAGGGTGGCCTAGAAGAGCAATAAGCAGTATGATCTAGTGCAGGGACATTCTTGGCTTGACTCCTCGCCAAGAGAGCCATCAGGATGGTTCAAGTAACACGCTGGCGAAGAATCATCTTCAGTAATACACACTCTCACAAATGATGGGCTTATAAACCAGTTCTGCTCTAAGCAGGGCTTTGCAAATGAGGCATCAACAGCAGAGGGAAACTTTTTTGAACATCTCCCAGTGATCTCAGATTAAGAGGATCCGCTGAGAATTAAAAGCAGGTTGTAAACAGCCAAAACTCACAGGAGAAGCTTTGTGGTTCTCCCCTCACTCATCACCTATAATGAGAGTTGGTTCTGTCCAACAGTAGTCTCATCTCTAGCTAGGCTCATTAGTTCTGCCACACATCCCCAGCAGTGTCTGTGCATTTCCAGCTCCTTCACTGCTTTTGCCCTGATAAATGCCTCATAACCAACCCTCCTAACACACAGGAGAAAAGCAAACGTACTTCTCCTTTAGCTCTGTAGGCTGTACAGGGCTAACACATGTAATTAGTTTTCACCCATTAAGAAAGGGATGAGAAAACAGAGAGGGACAACAAGAAGCCACTACTTTTCATGGTTTTGCCTTTCTTGGAGTTTCTTCCTCCTCCAGTCTCACTGCTAAATTCTTCTGTCTCTTCCTACTCCTTCACCACTCCGACAAGCCCTGTCCAATGTCCACGTCTGGTACTCATCCTGCCTTCACTATCTCCAGCCCTGTTCTCTGTCTCAAGACATGTCGGAGGAAGGAGTCCCCATGGCAATACTAACTTGTGCCAGAACTGTACTACAGCTGCATCTGCAGCTCTGTTTTGCCCCTTGCTAAATGCTTCTCCATTATCTCCCCCACTTCAACAGCCAGTCAGCCCCAATTTTAAACCTCCTTCCAACTATCTATTTTCTTCCCCTAATCTTATCTTCATGTCCTCAAACATGATACATGTTGGGTTAGATTTTCACTTATTTGCATTGTTTTCGTAGTTTGTGTGTTATTTGATTAGTCTTAGAAAGCAAATGTGCAGCTTTTGTCATGAGAAGTAGTAGACACTCAAAATGGGTCATACTTAGCTAATGCATAAATCTTTACTCTTTGTAACATGAGTAACAGCAGATTAAAAACATTCAGTATAGAGATATGAGCAGCTTATTAAATCTAAATTCAAGCTATACAAAGGAAGTTTGAAATGGTACAACTATTCAACATCACAAGAGTTAAAGAGTATTGTCTGCTTCACTGTGTAGCGACTAATGATTAATAAATGAGTCTATTAAGTTAATCTGCCAGGCAAAACTAAGCTTGACAGACACCTGCCACAGAAAATTTGTTATCTATTCAGGCAGGAAATGGCAGTGAGAAGAAATCAATGTCACTGCTGTACATTGAGCTGACAAACTGAAATCTCAGAGGAAGTTTGTCATCTTGAACAATGAGCAATATCCCTGGTGGCATCTCAAAGCCTCACAATAAAGGTCAAACATGGCTCTTATTTATCAGGGCCTTGAAACTCTAGTGTAGCAATTAAATTTCGTTTTCAATACTGGGTGAAAAAGTCCAGCTATTTGACAGTAATGTGCAGTAATATATTTATGAGAAGATATATATATATACACACACATGCTGCTGCATCATTGTTGAACTGGAGTTAAATGGCATGATTTCTTTGCAATGTAAAATGAAAAGCAACATAATATTCTATTATCTAGGCCAAAAAATAGGGGGGAAAAAGAAACGATACCCACTACATTTGCTTCAAATTTGTTAAAAAGAGAAAAGGAAATGCTCTATATCCAGCTGTATACCAAACAAAACAAGCTTTCAAATACACAGTCTCAGTTGCTTTTCTATACTTGTGTATGAGTGGTAAAACTATGCAGCTGTTAATAAGACAAGGGAAGCTTTTGACAAAAAACCCTTTTTTATCTCCATTGCTAGCTAGCGGCATTTCAGTCAAAGAAGAAATTTGTTCACAACTGCTGTTTGATTTCCAGCGTTAGTGCTGTTTGTTTTCTGTGTCCTGCTCAGCGGGAATCAGAACTGGATGGGTATTATCGCTTTCACTTCCCCATGAGTCCCAGAAGATGCTGAAACACACGGCCTACCAAAAATCACTGGAAAAGGTTAGGATGCAGGTCAGTGGGACCTATACAGCCACGAGGCTCCATCCTCCCTGGGATGTCTGCAAGATAAGGACCTCAATTTTCATAAATCAGACTTTAATAGAATTTGAAAGCTTACAAAAACCAACAAACAAGAACGGACCAAAACCAAACAACGAAGCACCTTCACTTGCATCCAGAAGATCCTAACAAGAAATGTTCTCCATCTCCTAAAATCAAAGTCTCCATCCTAGCCTGCTTGACAACATCCTGATTTAAAACAAAACCCACACAAGCAGTCTCATGGGCAGGGGAACTAAAGGCGGTCTGGCTTCCCGCAGGTTTCTTTTTCGCCATTAGATTCTCCGAAGCCTAAAAATTTACATGCCGAGATCAGCATTCTTCCCGTGGCCAGGATCGTCATCACAGCTCTCTGCGATACCAGTCCCGCAGCCCTTGTTAAAAGTTGGGTTCACATTGCAGGCCTTCCCTCAAACCCCCAAATTACTTCTACTCTCCCCTCATGCACCTATTTTTAAGAAGCGTATGTGACCTTAAATCTCTCTTTGCAGCCTCTGCCTTTCTGCCACATTTCTGTGGCCAACAGGACCAGAGGGTATTGGGCAGGAAGAAATGGCTGGGCTGTACACACTGGTGCGCGCTCATGTGTGCAAACACCCTGCTTGCATAAGCCCAGTTTCCCTAAGAAACCAGACTAAACAGCCTACGCCCAAAAGTAGGATTAATATATGCAAAAAGAAGCATCTCTGCAAGTGTAATTCATCCAACAATGAAAATGTCTTTAGATGTCATGTGAGCCTTTATTCCTCTACCATGACAGATGTGACAAAAATCTCTCAGTTTGGGGACGATTCTCAATTTGAACAGTTGCAGCATTTACCATTTGATTCCATTTCACATTCTTCTTTTTAAAAGAAAAGCTCTTCAGCAATGAACAGAATCACACCCTGCCAGGCAGCGATATTTGTGCCTGAAATAGGCTAAGGCAACAATGAAAATGTGGTCCACACATGTGGGTAACTTTCTGCCAGCAAATATGAAACCCTGGCGAGCTCCACCAACCTCTCATTTGACGTTCATGTAAAATAGACAGAGAGTACCAGTTCTCATGTCTGGCTTGATGTTATATAACTGTGCTGTTTGTTCAGCCCAGTCAAATCTTACACTAAAAAAAAAAGTGTAAAGCTCCCAGACAGCTGTAAATCATTATTCTAAAATGTTTTATAGGTTAGTGAAATTGTCAGTTACTCTGGCCCCTGCATTCTTTAGCACCTGATACCTAACTTAATGTAGCAAATGTTGCAGATCCTTTTTATTTTTACAGATCTACTTAATTCTCTTCATACAGAAGGATTTAAAAAGATTATTTTTTATAAGTGGCTTCTAGAAACAGTTGCACTTCGCAGCCAGCAAAATAGAAAAACAAATCTCCAATTCTAAAAAAATACCAACTTGCACGTACTAGAGATTTATCTCAGAACAGAGAAAGTCTCACCGAATGCTCTTTAATTAAATAAGAAAAATTTAAGAAGGAGCTTATAACTAGAGCCATAGAAATGCATCAGCATGGAAAACAGAGGTAGTGGTAACACTCTTCATAACTATAACACAGCATTTTTAAGTAATTCAAAATTCCCCCATTCAATATGTGATGCTAAATTGCAAGCTGACATCTTCCAGAAGGAAACTCAGCAGCCAGACAGCAGGGAGGGCATGCTGAAGGAGTCGCAAAGAAAAGAAGAGAGAATGGGGGGAGGAGAAGGGGAAGGAAAAAAAACAACAACAAAAAAAACTCATCAGTCCCTTCAAAACTGGGATTCCCTTCAAAATATGAGGATTCTTTCACATAAAGAGGAAACAGATGTTCATGGCTGGAATTTGCATGTGGCTTTATTCTCTTCTAGCATACAATAAAACTACTCTTCTTCTCATCCTCCGAGCTAGAAATTAAACAGTGGCATGTCATGCAGAGTCCAGCTGTGCTTTCTACCTCCAACCTTTATTAGCAATATATTTAAAAAGAAGAAGAAAAGAGAAAGACAGAAAGAAAGGGAGAAACTAGAAAAGCGTAAGAAATGAAAAGCTATGTGGTATGTGTTCTCAAAACAATATAAAAACTACAGATGTTCTTACTAATCTGCGGCACATGTTTGTTTATTCAGGTTTTCTGTCTCCAGTTCAGTGGGGCTGTGCTCTCCCAACGAGCTATCTGTTTTTGCAAACATTAGAGTAAATACCGAAGGAGAGATCTGCTAAACAGCCAGAGGAGGAAACAGGCTCACCCGGTAAGAGCTTTCTCAACGTCCCCGAAACTGTACCTTCGTCCCCAAAACTGTTCTCCCCAATACCTTCACTATTCCCTATATCGTTAACAACTGTCGAAAAGCTGATGGTTTATGAAGAGGATTTTGGTAGCTCTAATGTCACAAAGGCCAATGGCAAGAACATCTGCCAGCTTCAGGAGAACTTACTGCAGTTAGCACTGCATCTTCTGAAATTGCGCCTAATCTGTCACTTGCAAGCGCTTTGATGAGGCTCACAAATACAGGCTTCAACGATGCCAGCATCTCTGTCACGAGTATGCCCCCACGGTAAGCTGAACTGCAGGTTCTCCATCATAATTACGACAAAAAGTCAAATAACCTGCTACTGGGGATCAAAAAATAAGCTATTTTCCAAGGATACATAGTCTGCAAATTTCAAAAGAACAATCTTTCATTTATTTTTTTGTTTTGGGTTTTTATTTTTTTCTTGTTTTTTAAATCAGCCCCTTTATGAGAGATGGTTCTTTTCAAACAGGTTCACGTTACAGCAGAATAAAACAACTCTGTCCGCCCGCTGGAGTTAACACCGAAACACTGCAGTTCACCACCACAGTAAATCTGGTTCAGTGTCTTGTCCTCTTAAAATTGTTCATGCACTTGCACAATACTTTTGGGTTACGATACACTGATGTTCTAACTATACTTTCCCCACAATAGGATTTGAAGAGAGAGCATGAGATGAGGCAAGCCTCTCCCTTGGTTATGTCAGAGGTTGCACCAATAGACATAATTATATACAGTGCAGTATAAAGCACTGTAGCTTTCCACAGTACAGACTAAAGGTGAAGGTGTAGATGAGCTCGGCAACAGCCACCTTCAACAGTATCCTGAAGCTGACAAAGTTGACTTATTTTCTTGCAAAGCTTCAATTAATACTGCCTCCCAGGTCCTACTTGATAAATGGCATACTCCACAAGGAACCTAATGAAGGTAATTTGTAATCTTAACATGAATGAAAGGCTGTCAAGGCCATCAGCCATGTTCTGCAGCTTTGAGAGATGAAAGGAGTGAGCAGAGTGAAAGAACGGACAAGTTTATATATTAAAAAATGATGGAAGGCTCTGCTAATAAACACTGAGGCAATTAGAAACAAAAGTCTTCAAGAGAACATGACAACTCTAGTATAACAATGACCAGAGAAGATCATCTCTGGCTCTACTTCTTAAGGAACACAATGAAACGCTAAGTCCACGTACAGCAACTTCCTATACAACTACGCAAAGCCAAAGAGCGGTAGGACTGTATGAGAAAGCAGGGCCATCACAGGTAAAACTCTGAAGTTGCATTTGCAACAAACAACTTCTGAAAATCCTTCGGCGTTGAACGTGTGGCTCTGCAGCACTGCCAGGGGCAGACGGACAGCATCCACGATGGCAGAAACACCAATCTCAACATTGTCAAGAGTACCATTAAAATGCAGGTTTCGGCCGATACACCAGCAACTGTCCGAGGTAATCTGCAGTTCCCTCATTTTCAAGCAATTAACATTAACCCTGTTTGAGCTAGGGAGACAACTGCAAGCTGTAAATGTGCAGGAATACAAAACACCTGAATTGTAAGCATTATTCTGATTCAAACATCCACTAATCCTCAAATAAATATTTGCACCTTGCTTCCTCTGTTTTTCCAGCTCTAAAACTAAAGTAATTCCACTTGTCACCTGGCATATGTGAATGTTTGGAAATAAATTCCTTTATGAGACAAAACATTACATGCCCTGCAGGGTTGCTTAATTTGGTTACAAGCCATTATCGCAGATGTCTTTTGGACCTATGTGATAGAAGTTCACATTCAACAGGTTTTTCTTTTCAACAGCGTTGCACACTGATTAGAAGGGGAACATAAAAAGGGAATTAAGCAGAGACAGATAAATAGGTTGTATTATAAAAGTGAAATTCTATCCAGTTTCCCCTCCACTAGAAAAGAGTTTGATGAAACAAAAAAGAGGCCAAAAAAAAAAAAAAAGAGTTTTTCTAGAGAAGCAATGTTGACTAGCACAGGGACAAAAACCAAAGATCTGCCATGACTACATGTTCCCAACACATGGGAATAAGAGAAGCACTGAGGTAGATCTATCAACCTATCCTGTGTTGAGTCTGTGTAAGAGAGAGCCTGATGACCACAGAAGGCTCTAACCTTTCACAAGGGTGACACAGACCATCATGCAGCTATAAAAGCTATTTCCTCAAAGGAACAAATTAACAAGGAAACAGCCTTTAAAATCTCACCTTCTGCACCAGCCCCATACTTTGCTGCGAGGACAGAAAAGCTGTATTAGAAATTGTCTAAGGTTAGCCAAATAAATTGATCTTACTGAACTTCAAGCAGAAGCGGGATTGACCAGGCCCTAAAAAGGCAAATACTAGCCATGTTCTCCCCGCCTCCAACAGACAAGCACAGAGGGAGATGTCCGTTTTGTTATTCCATCTTTAAAACAACACACAAAAAATCTTCGGCAATGAAGTGAATATGCTAACATCAATTTGTACATGCCGTTTTTAAGGCACAGATAAAAATCTTGTAGGCTAAAAGATGAGTTTAGCAGCTCTGGAAGAATGAAGGTATTGTTTAACAGGAAGCAGATGTATGTCAGATGGCAAACTCATTAAAGTGTCCCATCGTTAAAGGAAACAGGATAACAATGAGCCATCTGAAAAAACGTGAACTGATCAGGAAATACACAAGCCGCAGCTAATCTCCTATTTATTGGTAGGTAATGCCTTTAAGTCATGCACATGCATTGAGTTTAGGACCATGAAGGCCTAATCTTTGTTCTCATGAAAAAAACATAACAGCAGAACCCTAGAGCATGGAATACAACATTTCTGGAAAAAGTCTTGTGAAGGAAAAGCCTAACATTTGGAGAAGCTATTACACAAATATGCAGACACACACTTATGGTTATGTGCTGCTATTCAGTGGAGCACTTCAGTTCCGTAACTTTGAAGACATTTCATGTACATTTTACATACATGCATTATTTTTAATTTGAAAATAATTACAAAAACGCCTTATAAAGGTAACTATCAAGTGAGACCCTCCAAGTACAAACACATAAAAATCTAATCCAAGAAAATAAATTCATAGGAAGGCATCTGACTGACAGATTTTCAATATCACATAGCTGAAAAGTTCCTCAAAAGAGATTTTTTGAGTGAGATACAAGGACCTGAGCACTGAGAATTAAACGGCATGTTTGTTTCATAAGGCAGGTGAATCTGCAGACAGGGTAGAGAGTAGTGCTTCATCCAGCAAATATTCAATCAATCAAACTAGGCAACAGTGTAGCTATACCTGCACTGACACTGGCATAGGAGCTCCTGTCCTCAGAGTAACAGCTACAAAAAATTAAGAGAATGCAAGGAAACCTGCTTCTCTCTTGGCAGATGTATCTCAATCTACAGTAATTTTGTTACAAATGACTTGTTATGACATTATGATTACAAATATAACACAGCAGCTCTTACCATAAAAATTAAAAATGTCTCTCACTGGGAGTTTTCTGAATGTCATTAAAAAAATTCCATGGGAAAATCCATCTCTTCCTTGGCATATATGGGCCTGATCCAAGTTTTGCACATATGACTTCAACAGGTTTTGGATCAGGATCCACGCTCAAGATGGAGAAAAGAAGAGAGAGCAGATACAAGGATTCTAATATACAACATGAGGATCAACTAATTTGGATACTACCATGGCCTTCCCAGGATGCAGGGAGAGTCAAACTCATGGTGTGACTACAAGCTAAGGATGTGCTTTTTTTCCAACCTGCTGGGCAGGACCTGTTGCAAATTCCCTGCTTTTAGAGAAGCTGATATCATAGCCCTCCTAGTAGCTATATTCAAGCCCAAATTGTGCAAAACATTTAAGTACAACTTAAAGTTCCAATGACATCAATGTCACTTATGCTTTTGAATGTCTTAGCAAATATGAACTTTGGTTTTGCTGAATTGATAGCCCTCATGATTCTGAAAGGATTTTCCTGCATATTTGCCTTTTGTGGAAAAGCAGAACTAGACAGGTAAAAGTTGCTTAAAAAAGAAAAAAAATCCCACACAGGTGTTTTGATAAAATTATTCCACCAAGTCTAAGGCAAAACCAACACCACCACAACAACTACTGTAACACAACAATACAACTGGGCAACAGTAACCCAGGTTGAAACTTTTGTCTTCAGAGTGTAGGAACCATACAGTACTGCTTATATATCTTACACCATTATCTCCATCATGTGGCAAAGAGAAAAAATGCAGATTAACATCAAATTTAGGCAGTGCTACTCATGTAAAGATATCTAATGCGTCTTACACACATGCACACACATGTTTATGTATATACACACACAACATTTTGTGAATATCTCTCAAAATGGCACGTTGGTAAGCTTCCTTGTGTGCCTGGATGTTTTCAGCTATTTACCAGGAGCTGTATCTTCATTGCATGCCACAGGTAAAAGGACAGGCTTGTCCTTCAAAGTGCTTACAGTCTCATGGGCAGTACCCCAGTGGGGACCCACACAACGAACCTAAGAGGAAATGTAGAGGATATTTCAGCAGGCCCAAGTTAGTGGTCAGTTATACAGCAGCCTAAATGGCAAGTCAATACAGATAGGGTTAAAGAACTGATCTTCGTAAGCTCCTTGAAAGACTTCACCACATGTATTCTCTCTGTTCAGTGTTAGCTGAATGGGAGTTGATTCTGTAAAGCACTAAAACACATGTCTAATATCCCACCTCTTTGTAGCAAAGCACTTAAACGTGTCCTTAAATCCTGCACACGAGTCAGACTATTCTGTATGCCTGAAATCAAGACTGCATTATTTTCTTCCTTTTTTAATAAACCTTTAGCCCAACCACATGATAGGGCCTTGCAGAAATTACTGGGCGAAATTACTTGCTTATGTTACACAGGGGGACCTACTACCTTACAAAAATTGTCTCTTCTAGCCTTAATGTATTAAGGCATGAGCTTTCCTAAGCCACAGCTACAGTTCCACAAACTTCAATCAGATTCTACATTACAAAAAACCTAATCTAAAACCAATTAAAGTGAATTGAAAAATCCCAACAAGCACTTGATCAAGACCCAAACGAACAGTTAGACAATACATGTACAGATAGAGGAAGGATGGTTCCCTTACTATTTTTTTAGCCTTTTTTTTTTTTGATGGTTTAACCAATTCTGCAGACTCTGTAACTATTTAAACAGGAAGCCCCCAGGACCCAGAAGACCTCCCTGCCTATGCAGCTGGAGAGCTACTCGCTGCTCCTAATGGAGTATTTTTTCCACCCCCACCCCAAGGTAGCAGCTGGACAATGTCAGGTCAGACTCTGCATGGCCACCTGGGACTCGCTGCCCTCCCAGGTGTGGAGTCGCAGCCTAGGCCACGGCAATTCGGCCCCTGGGAAAGTCGTCATGTGAACTGCACCCCCCCACACTTCCTGCCTGTCAGCAAGCTGGGAAAAACTTTAAAAGAGCCTGGCTGCATCTGCAAATCCAGCATGCCGAGAGCAGGGGGAGTTTGCTTTCAAGAACCTCTTGCAGGCATCCTCAAAGGAGTCTAGCCCCGCTGCACGACTCTGCACAGCCATTAAAAAGACCTGTGGAAATAAAACTTCACACTCAACCAAGTCCATCAAGTTTTTTCTTTTTTTTAAGTCATTTATGGAGAAGATCCTTTCACCATAGGCCTTTGAATTCATTTGCGTGTTTTTATATAACCACCTTATTTCTATCTGCCTTGAGGATCTATCACAAAAACAAAGTTAAATCATGAAACCAAACCAAAACGATCCCTCATGCTCAGTTACCCAGGCTTGGACACAAAGAAACTGTGCCAAACTGCAAGAGTAGGGGAACAGCACCCACAGGAACAAGGGTGCTTTGGTGAGTGAGTGAAAAGTGAACAACAGGAACATCTGTACGCCCTCAGACATGTGCAAACCCTTATTTTCTTCATTTGGTCACCCTGTGGGGCTGTTCACACATCCCAGCTGCAGAGTCAGGCTATCTCCAGGGCCTGATGGGAACTGAACTGCAGAGCGTGACGGCAGCTAACTCTTGTTCTATGAAATCCTGGTTATAGCTATGATCAGCAAAGTAGACACTATTAAGCTTCCACTTTACAAGTATAAATCATCCCCTCCATGCTTGGCAAAGCACTTAAGCACATGCTTAACTTTAACTATTGCTGAATAGGAACAAGATTATGCTTTAGAAACATTAAAGACCAGACCCAAACAAGTTTTTAGACTCCTCGCTCTTCTTTACGCTCCCAACTTCCCATTAATCTAAAAGCTCTTCCAGAGCTGGAAATGCGCCAAAGTGTTTTGTTGAACTGACGCCTAAACAAAGATTTCTGCTAATTTGGGGCTGCAACCAATGTGCTGAATGAAGAGAAAAGCCAAAGAAAATAGTCTACACTTTTCTGTGGGTTACTTTAGATACGCAATAAAGAACTCAAAGTGACCTCAAACACCAAACACGGGATAAAGCAATGGTTACACAACTGCAGCTCCACCAAGAGGTTTTAGCATTACCATTAGCAGCAGAAAAACCCAAGCAGCCAGTGTGACTGCCAAGGCTCCAAGATGGACTCGGATCCCACCAGCTCCAGCAAGCTCCTCTCTCACGCAGCAGGTCCGGGCGCAGCATCTGTTGCACTGATGGCCCCTTTAAGAAACCAGCTTCTGTGGAAAACATCGATACCAAAAGGAGAAAGCCAAATTGCACGCCCACTGCAGCTTGGCCCCCAGGGGGAAAGGGATGGGAAATGCTGCTCTCGCAGCTTTAATTCATTTAGAGGCCACTTCACATCCAGAAGGTTCCACTGAGATGATTTCTTTTCCTCATTGGCGTGGCAGCCGTGTCAGATGCCCATCACAGCCAAGCGGCAGGTTTGCCAGTTCCCTGCTGTCATAGGTAGATTTGTAAAATTCACTGTGCAATGGCTCAAGTCTTGTTGCCCAACAGGGATTTTTGTCTGCTATATAAAACAGTAGATGACATTTACATCTATTTGGACCGTAATCTTCCCAGTTGTATTCTAGCTGGAAAACAGAACAGCAACGACGAAACAATTTTCATGCTAACAGGCATTTCTTGAGAGGAAGATCAAAACCAAACACAAAAATGGAGGTGGGGGAAACGGACATACCCCAAAAAAGGAATCTCCAGAAATTTTACCTTTTTAATGCACAATATTTGAGTATCTGTACTGAGTACCTGCTTGAGGAACCTACTCTCTAGGAAGGGCTCAAGAACTGTTTTCTGTTTCTGCAGCTTCTGGATGCCTTATCCTAGGTGCCACCCACAGACCCAGTAACAGGTACATGATTCTCCTTTCACCCTGAGATTCACTGAGATTTATCTGCCCAAATTATCCCAAAGAAATTGTAAGGCAGTATCTGAAGAAAAGGAACACTGATTTTGATTAAAGATATGGTATTCTTGAAGTTGAACTTCACATACCCGGACTCAAAGAACTGGGCAACAGGCAGTGCGGTAAAGAAAAACTAACACGCAGGTTCAGGATCAAAAAAAAAAAAAAACCCAAGGAAAAAGAAAGCAGTGTTATTGCCTAATAAAAAGAATAGAGGGATCTCAAAACAAATGCCTTTTCCAGTATAATGTTGGTAATGTGTTGGGCTGAAAAGGCACAGAGCGGTGTTAGCAGCATATAATATATCCAGGCGACTTCAACAGAATTTTTTCCAATGAGATTAGCACACTGTACATTACGCTTCCCAAAATGCTTCAACCTTGATGCATTTTAATTACATTTTTCATTTATCTTCCTTGGGAATTTCTAATTTGTGCCAGGACATTCTCTTCACTTAAGACACTCACAATTTTTTATCTCGGAGTAAGTACTAATAAATCACGCCAGACAATAAAACCAAAAGCTGCCTAAGTGATATGAGAGCAAAAATCAACTTGGACCTTCAATCAAAAGCTATAATATTGTTAACACCTTTCTTTAAATAGTGCTACCAAAGGCTGGAAATGGTCTGAGGGATCATGGAGAGAACTAACAAACCTGCAGAAGAGTGTGTTGATTCTACATTCACATGTGCAATTTTAAAAGGTCAGCTGACATGAAGCCAGTAAACAACTTGACTTTGTTTGGAAGTCCTGCAGCAAGTATCATCAGTGTTTTAGGCCTAGGACTAAAATGGGGTGGAAAGGAGGTTCCCAAATCTGCGCCGAAATGCTAATACACATGGTGGAAATGGCATGTTATGCTGGACAGAAATTTCCATATGCTAAGAGAATTCAAGACAAAATTAGCTCTACTTCTACTGTATCTTTGAATTGCCTCTTTCAGCTGTGTTTGTCAGTATGGAGGAGTTGCCACCTTCATCCTGCTCCCAAGTGAGTCCTGAGTAAGGCAGGTTAGCAAAGACAGCCACGAGCGACTGGGGGCTGTAGCCTCTTCTGCTGGCTGTGCAGCCCAAAGAGGGTATCTGATCGTGGCCTAAGAAAAAGTCAGTACTGGCTGCCTCAGTTAGGAGGTTGGCAGGCCTAAAACAAGGACAAGACACTTCCACCACCACCACAGCACGCGCAGCAGCAGCCCTCCCAGATGTACTGTGCCCAAGACTAGCTGGTGAGAAAGCAGAACTGAGCACCGGGAAGATCCCGTTTGCATTTCCAGACACTGAGCAACAGTCTTTACGAGACTGTGCTGATTAAAAATAAATAAGAGGGTAAAGAACTTGCTCCTCTGCTTTGCAACACATAGCAGCTTAGCAAGATAAACGACAAAAGCCTTTACTGTGGCAGAATAGTTAAATACAATCACAATAAAATTCCACCTGTCAGCTCCAAAAGCACCCCACATGTAGAATTTACACAAGCTGAACTGGAGCTGGTTCAGGGCATGTCATAACAGTTAGTCATTTCTGCACTGCGCACTGTTAAAATTGGCCTCAAGATGAATTGAGTGCCTGTAAAGGGCAACCATATTTCAAGCAAACCGGGACATGCTTCGGGTGGTTGGACTGCCCCTTCAGCTGCATTCCAGAGCGTTTAATTTTTGCCACTTGGTTTCATGAAAAATATTTCCAGTGCACTTCCAAAGAATTCTGTAATCCAGTAAAAACAGTCTGTGGTAAAACTTCAGAGCAGGAGGGAGAAGAAAGGTTTTAGTTTATACCGAAAGGATTTTGCATAGCATTCTCCAAACCTACAATCCTGAGTGAAAAGTAAGACTCACAAATACGCCTTGCTCACATAAGTTGCCTGCAACCTGTCAGTACCCATAAACTAAAATATGGCCTTTCCAATCTAAATAGCATCAAATGAGTTTTTTTGAATGGTTGCCTATTTTGTTTGTATTAATGATGCATTCCAGCAAAAGCGATTTCTGGCTGCAGGAGACAACATTGCTAAAATTTAAACAAAAAGGGTACTCTAAATGATTTTCACCCCCACACAGGTTTTTCCTCAAGGAGTGTGGGGCTTTAATTCAAGAAGTCTTCTCATCACATGCAAAGGACTTCTGAATCAAGCCAGTGGTACTGACTTCATCCCCTTTCCAAGTCAACTTAACTTCAGGCAAACAAGTAGGGGGAAATAATCAGGCACAACCCTTCCCAGAAACCTGTACATTAGAGAAGTCAGTTTAACACGAATGAATAGAAATCCTCTTACAGTTAAGAAATAAGCCCACCAATAATGCAAGATTAATATATAATAATATGGTATTTTTTTGCCATGTGACACAACCTACATGCTGTATCTGTACACCACACAGACACTTTGAAGCCAGAAATACATTTTTCAAATGTAGCAACTAGGACAGAGTTGTTAGTAACAATTTTAACAGTGAAGGTTGCAATGAAGCCCATGTCCCCTTTACTTATACAGCTGAATTAAGTCTCCAAATGCTCTGGTGCACAGGTCAGACACTTCCGTGACACATTTTTAGTAGGGTTCAATTTCGAAGGCAAATATATTCTTGTAAATGATTTGCTTTTAAAATGTCGCTATTCTCGCACCTCTCTGGATTTTACCAAACAAATCATTGCTCTCTCACAACCTTCAAAAACAGATCTCGGGCATTTTCAAACTTTTATCAAAAAAAGAGAGAGAGAGAGAATTGGGTATCTTGGATTTCCTCTTATTCCAAGTACTATATATGAGCATACGCAGTCCAGACAACTGAACTACTTAAAACTTCCTTCTCTTTCTATCTGTGGATGCTTCCAACACCCATTTCACAAAATCCACCATTTGGAGAGACAATAAGAAACGTGAACGGCAGACTGGGCCACACAAGATACGCAGCGTCCTCTGAGGCCACAGGCTCTTCTGGGGATAAGGCATTAAGCAGGGAATGATGGGGCAGCAAGAAGGAGTGACCAGCACACTGGAGAAGGATAACAGGGAAAAGGCAGCAATAATTTTGTTGCAAGTCACTTTTGTACTGAACACTTCACAGACAAACTGAAGATTTGCCCCAGGACCTGCAAATATGAGAAGGAAAGCAAACATAATTGCTTAGTTCACTTAAAAAGAAATGCAGCACAGACACTGCAAGTTTAAGTGCCACTTTTGTGACAGTTTATCCTTGCTAAATAAATCATTTATACACCTGACACAGCTCATTTCTTCCTTTCATGATAATTATAGTTTAAGAATCCTCATTTAAGGGGTGCAAATTAATTCCCAAATTCCACCTACTGTCAAAGAGTGTATTTTATTAGGTGATTAATTACCTTCAGGAGCACTTCAGGAGACACCTTGGAGGCAAACGAGGATTGCTGTGACAGCTCCTTTAAGATATGGCTCAGTTCCTGAAGCCTGATGAGCCCAGAGATAAAATAACTGCATACAGGTGTTATCATCTACAGTAGCTTGGGATGTTTTCGGTTCAGAGCAGTGCATCTCCCCTCTAGAACATGCAAATATTTGCCTTGATACTACAGCCTTTGCTTTGCGAGAAGTTCCATATGCTGCCTGGGGTTGGCCCCACATCCACGGCTAGGTAGAAGGTAAGTGCAGCCGTCGGGGGCTACTCTTCCCTCAGCCTCAGGGAGCTCCTACCGTCTTCTGCACTCACAAAGCTCAGACCACCCACCCTTTTCCAGCTTCTTTCCCTGGGTACGGATGACATACAACTGTTTTAAAACTTATGGGCCCAAAATATTTTTGGAAGTTTTATATAAGGCAATTATAGATTTTAGTCTCCTCTCTGTAATTATTTTTAATTTACTTCTCTAGCCAATGAAGAGAAACTACAGACTGCCCATTTTTGCTGTTATGCTGTATTACAATAAGCATGTTTTGGTTTCTGCACCTTACAAAGAAAAGAACAAAAACCAAAAAGCCTTTGCCAAATTCAACTATTTGCTGACAAGGGATTGCAAAGCTTTTGTCAACAGAGTCCTGGGGTCAGTGAGCCTGCATGCACACAAGCAATGAGCTAAGAACATAAGGTGTTTATGAACATATAACTCTTTTCTTCTTTATTAAGTAGAGAGTTCAGAGCATCAGTACTAACCTGCAATTAAATACCTGAACAGTTCTAAAATGGGTCTCTAAAGTAAGTTCTGATTTGGAGAGCACTGGGCATTTGGCCCCCTCTGTGGCAAAGGTGGGAGTATTTATGACAAATTTTACCATGGTTTCCTTGCTAACATTTCAGAGCCCTACACTGACTATGACCCAGAGGTTCCAGGAGATCCAAACTCTTCACAAAGCAGCAGAAAGATTTATACATGAGCAATTTAACTAATTCTTTCAATCAAGTTTGACGCCCAAAGACTTCGGCGAGAACAAACCAACATGGTGCAGAATGGCTCATGTACACAGCTATACACCAAGTTCAGGTACCTCCACACAATAAAATCACCTTGACACATCATTTAGATGCTGAAGAAATCCCACAGAGAAAAAACTCTTCCAGGTACCCAAGCACAGAGACTGAGTTTAACAAATTTAATGGACTTCACCTACCTCGTTTACTGCAGACTCTTATTCTACACCAGAGTACTGTTGTGACACACTGTTACAGCAGTAATAGCTCTGTTCCCTTGCATTTCTCATTCATCTTCTCTTACAACTATACCTGTCTTTCCCTGGAATTACAGTATTATGGAGAAAAAAGGATTTGAAGGATCTTTATTCCCCCAAACAAGGGCAAGACCTGTTCCCAACACATTAGTCTAACCTATTTTAACAGCCTCTCATAATGGATGGACTGCATGGACAATCCACTCGGATGCTGCATTGTTGGATAGTTCCTCAGAACAATTTTAGTCATTACTTCTTCACCTTCTCATCATAGGCAGAGGAACAGATTTTTCCTTTCCCCTTTGCAGAAAATTTTCAAGTACACTGTGTCTTTATTGATCATGTTTCTTCCCTGTGTCTTTTCCAATGCTTTTCCAGCCTTTCACATACAAGAATATCAGTCTCAATGACAGACAAAGGCAGTTCTCACTGTGCATTTCATCAACAAGCTTAAACCAGACTGTTAACAAAAGCTGGTCAAGTATAAATCAGCATTAAGCCTTCAAGTTTGGGAGTAAAGGAAAATACAGAGAATCAGAACAACAGCATAAGAGAGATTCTTTCATCTGACAGCAAAAAATTTCTTGTCCTGATCTTGGGCTAGTGAGATGTCACAATCTCACTTCAGTATCCATGGAAGGAGAAACACCAGAGTGGAATATTTCTGAGGTGGGAGAAAAGGATAGAAAAACAGATTTTTAAAATCTGAAGACATATTAATCTCTCACAAAATAATAATGAAAAACACAAAGTATTTTCAGAAGCATTTTGCGTAGCTGAGGGTACATGGTTGATGGAAGGATTGTTCAGGACTCTGCAAAGCCCATCCAAAGCCAAAGTATATCTACAAGGCTCATAGTTTTTAAGATGTGGATGCTTCATTTGGCTTTCTATTTAAAAAGTTTAATGACCTCAGCTGAAACAAGATCAGAAAACTACTTCCCACTCTTTCATAAAAACAAACAAAAAAAAACCCACCAAAACACCAACAACCAAAAAACAAAACTAAAAACTCTCCAAAACCAACAACAACACACAAACCTCCCAGAAAAACAATCAGATCACAGTGAAGATCAAACCGGAGCTTATTGCTCCATTGCTTCAAATCTGCCCTTGATTATGTATGGAGATTTCTAGCACTCAGCAGTTGTTATAAAGTTAGATAGAAGTCTCATCTGAAACATCACATTAACCAATGAGTAATTAACCAACTCTGACAAACACTGTACTACAAACCTACTTCGATTTTAACCCATAACGTATGCTGGAAACTTCCAGTTGAACATTTTGTATTCTCTCATTTGCCCACATACGCTTGTTATTAAAACCACATGCGGGCACTGAATCATTTCATGGTTCGTTTAGAGACAAACATGCAGAAAATTGTGGGAAACAAGTATAACCCGAAGAGTCTGTGAAAGGCTATGTAGTCTCAGACATGCTGTGGTGCAGGAGCTTGAGCTACAGGCCCACCTTATTCTGGGGCTCAAAAGTGAACCAGAGAGAAGTCACCACACATGTACACTAAATCTCAGAGAAGACTGTTAGCAACATCAGCCACCGTAGCAAAATGCAACGTGTGTGTTCAACTGTTAGTTCGAAAACCCTTAAGTGAGGCAGTAGGATAGGCTTTAATTTACGAAACTGGTCTGGGAATCAGGAGAATTCCCCAACTGCATAGGAAGTCAGTAGCATAACCTCAGGCAAAGCATTCAATCTTTATGGATCTGACAGCTGAGAAAAATGGTAGGTCTTTGTCTTGTCTGTTTGGACTGGAAGGTCTTCAGCTCACAGACAACCTTTTGCTGCGAGTACAGCCAGTAGAACAACAAGGCCTTGATTTTGATTGGGTTTGCATGGATTATCTATTTTACAGCAGTGGCTGAAGGACCCAAACATAACATGTCTGCTCAGATGTGCAATGATCACATACATGAAGTCTACCTGAGAACAAAGCCTCCCTTTCCACTGCGGGTTACCGTTGCATTCAGTAGCAAAAACTCCTAGAAAGGAAACACTTCTGGACAAGTATTTTCTATAAGAATACATCTCAGTTACGAATCTTCTCCAGCAACACAAAAGAAATTCAAATTATGTCAGCACATCTCCCATTTTGCTTTGAAGCCTAAAGCAGCACATACATGATCCAGGTGTCTTGCTGAGCACTATCAGGATTGTGAGGGGTCAAATCCCAATATTGCAACACAATCCTTGTACCCGCAAGATTTGAACTTTTCTCTTAGAGGGGTGTATGCACACACGTATAAGAGACTTTCCATAGAGACCAAATACTTCAAATTAAATTACTAAATGATGAGGTCTTCCCCATCACTTAATAATTTAAGTTCTATGGAAGACCTCTCAGAGAGTCAACTCTAACCAAACTGCTGCCTACTATAAAGCTTGGCAAAAGGGTCATTTGTGAAGAACAAAGTAAAGAAAAACAAGGAGGAAAATAAATGAAAGTCTAAAGCCTTATAAGCCCTCCGGCCAGATAAGTGGCACACATTTCTAGTAAGAACACTAGATTACCTGTAGGATGGTAATGACACTTGAAAGCACTAATGAAAATCTCAGACCTCAGCCTTCCACTGATGTTTCACCCTTGCTCCTATTAACATAAGGCTAAAAGGTTGGACTTTGCTGCATCATTAATACCAGCTAAAATATCCCCTTCAGAAAGGGGAGCTGCATAGCTGCAGTTTCAGACAGCTGCATATGTAAAACTATATCCATACTACATAGCTGATTCCCGGGGAAAAAAAAGAAAAAGTTCCTATGACTGGTACTTCAGATAGGTGGTTGGAAAGATATTTGGGGGTTGGGAAGATCACAAGATTAACAAGCATGTAACAAACACAAAATAATATCTGTCAAGAAGATTACTGCAATAATTTCAGAACTAAGGAAAGAGACTGCTTCAGTGCCAAAAATTCTAAGTACTTACTAAACTTGTTTTTTGACCAAAATTTTGGGGCATTAAGAAACTGCGTTCATTATTCTTTACTGCTCTGGCAAGAACTGTTCACTCACTTTCTGCTCGCAATACTGGTGATTTGCAGACCTAAGAATCCTTTTCTTCTATGTGTTTCTCTGAAGAGAAACAAAGCTTTTTCCATGAGGAAAATCCATATCTTAGAAGGAAAGAACTTTATAGTGCAAACTAAATGTTCATCAAAGCTCTACTTGTAACAGCAGGAACTTAGCACAAGCAGGCAGGTGGGATGGATAAGAATTTATGGGATGTCTGTAGATGTATTAAATACCTCAAGGTCTTCAAAGCACAGGTAACACTGAAATGGAATTTACAGACACAGTTGATTGAAAATATGTACGGTCTCAAGCTATACTCAATACTTTCTCATATTAAAACACATTCAGAAGATACCATCTGCCCTTTATAGGCACTGGTAATCAAAAGATTTTCTGTCAGCATAAGCACAGCCATTAAAGGATATATTGGAGTAAAGTTCATGATTAAAAGGGAGCACTGCTGAACTCTACATTCTTTCACCCAAAGGTACTCCTGTATGCTTGACCAAAAAGTTAATTCAAACTGTGGCTTCTGGACTGTCCCCATATTCATGATACTCCTATTTTCAAAACCCACAAAATACTTTTGGTCAACAGGATTTTCTAATGTCATTTCTTTACTGTCAAAGGACAATTTGACCATTTCTTTCTTAGGTAAGAAACTTATATCTCCTGATTATTCTCATGAAAAAATACATGAGGGTGAGAGAGAAGGTACTGGTAAATTCCTGTTAATTCAACATGCTTCGTCACGTAAAGAAAACCAGGATATCTTCCATCTATATGCCTGGAAGCAGTCTGATCCTGCAAACATCCCATTTAAGCAGTTCACACTTAAGTTAACAGGAGTTTGGAGTGCAGAACAGCTCTTAATATACAGAAAAGGCTCAGTGTTCTATTTTATTGTGACTTTTCTGTACTGTAATAAAATATTTCAAAACATGCTTGTACAAAAATCTTTTCCATTTCAGTAATTTGGAAATTAAGATGTGACTGAATAGAAAAGCTTTATGGTCACAAAATGCTATCCAATTTTACTGTCTCTGATCCAAACTGTAGCCTGGGTATCCATTTTCAAATAGAACTAAAACACATTGGGAGCTTTATGTTCTCTCAACTGTTATTAAGCTGCAATATAAATTTAATTACAGAAACACCTTTGATAGAGTTAAATAGTAGTGCTTGTAGAAATAAGATCACCAATGGTAGAAATAACATTGACATATTTACATAAAACCTGACTAACTACCAGTGCAAAAGCTTAAAACCAAAGAAACACGGATCAGATGCCTTGAAAGAAAAAGATTTTTAAGGCCATTCTAGCAAATAAAACAGTTACTTTCTATGGATACAATTATTTGAAAATAAACCAACAACAGTAAACTCCATCTCTGCAAATTAGGTTTGCAACTATTTTCACTGTTGGTAAGGTCCATTACAACCCAAAGCACACACAACAACATGCAATTCTATTATCTTTGCTTTAAACTGCCTGATCCTCTTTTATAGACTTTATTCTTGTTATTTCAGGAATTTCACTATAATAAACTATGGAATTCTGCTTCTAGAGAGTGAAGTCCATAACTAAATCTCCAATTAAGTGGTCTCATATCTACCAGGAAAAGGAAAATGGTATCTCAGAACTGAGTCATGGCTGAGCACAGGCAGGCTATCCATAGCAGTTACTGAAAGGACATCTGGGCTGGCAAAGTTCAAGGACATTTTGTAGCAACAAGCATTCCTCATTCCTCATTTTTAATCCCTGAGTGGTTTCAGGAGTGCCCATATTATACCTTAAACTTGTTAATCTTCACAGGTATTTGGACTGTAGCCCATGTATTTTCAATGGGTACCTGAGACAGGATAAATGACAGTATTGGGTTATTACAGTAAAACTCCATGCTTTTGCCAATTACAAATACCATGGCATGGGCCTAATCCAAATTTCAGTGTCATTGCTGGGTTTTGCCTTCCCCCAGCTCCAACTACACAATGTCTGGATGATAAGATTTTAGTTAATCACCTGAATAATAATATTTAATTGGTACTAAGGTTTCCCTCTCCATCATATGCTTATAATCTGGTCCCAATAAATGTAATTATTTTTATACAGAAAATAAATGTCTCTGATACACCAGTAAGTAATAGAATACTGGCAATTCAATGGGATATTTATTGACACCTTGTATCTGACTGTAAAGAGGTGCATTTTTGAACTGATTTACTATAGAAGCAGTGTATGACATTGCCCTCTTTTTTCCCCCCTTTCTTTAGCTTTTGAACTCACTGGCTAATATTAAGCAAATACGCCAGAGAGGTGGGGGCCTTGGAGATACAAAGCTCCTAAAAATTCTGTGAAGTCAGACAAACATCTCTCAAACATCTGCAAGCATCCGAATTGAGCAGAGAGACTCAAAGCAGCAACTCCGCTTTGCAGGAAAGGCTGCAGCGTTAGCTCAACAGCTACCTGTTCGGTTGCCCGCCAGGCGCTTTGTGTGTACATACAGGCAGGCAATCAGCACATGGATACTTATGGAAGCACCACGGCTTGCGTTATCACCTGCTCAGCCAACAGCTAAAGGCTGCAGGAGGGAGCTGGGGTGCTGCAGGGATGGGTGGGAGCTTAAGGACGTCAAAGGAGAACAGGAGTCAGCGCAGTGGGGAAGGCAGAAGTGCTGTGGATTACAGGTCCACAGGGAACCAGGCATCTGCTGTTTACAAAACCACTTCAGTAAAGAAAAGGTACCACGGCCTTGAGAACATGATGGTGGACATAAACTGCACCACGTTCAGGGACTACTGGAAGAAGGCACAGGAAAGCTAGGATTCACGCAGCTAAACGGCCATTCATTTCCTACTGAAATTTCCTACCAAATTTCCTGCCAGAAAGAGAGAATCATCCAAAACACGCACACACACAGAGATGAAACAACACAGAAAACAAAAAAGCCACCACAGACCTGCAGTGAATCAATGGTGAAGCTGCTTAAAACCCAAATAGTTCTGGTTCGTGGGGCTGGAGCACCACCAAGTAAAATAAGACCCTATGAGATTCTGCCCTCAAAGAAAACATGTTGCATGAAAGGAAGAACATGGGAGCAGAAAGAGGATCCAGAGTCTGGGGGTCAGTGCACATCTATTAAAGCCGAAGCACTCTTTAACAGAGTTCTCTTAACATCAGTCTCTGTGGGGAAGTTCTGTAGATGCCTCACTCACAAAACCTTTTTCATGCTTACAGTACCACTTAGTCTTTCCTGGCCACAAAATGGTATTTCTGGTTGTTTAGAGTCCTTAAGTCCTGCCAAGGAGATGGGGAAATCTGTGAGGCTGACAGGCCAGCAGACGTCTGAGGAACAGCTGCAGAGAACCTTAGAAGTTCCAGGGACCTTCAAGTTGATTAAAAATAGAAATAATTTAATCAAGGTCACATTTGTCCTCAGAGAGAGAGAAGGAATTCTCTTTAAATACACAGTATTTTGTTACAGTAAAATATTTCCCTGTGTTAGCAATTCATGGGCCTCGGGAAAATAAATGTTTTAAGTTGTCCTAGGCCCTACTGCTTCAAGATCCGCATTTCCCAGGGGGCTGAGAGATCAAAAATTAACCTCGGCAAGTGGTCCCATGTTTCAGTGTGTCCCAATGGTATCACTCTAGCTAAACATGACAGGAGGAGCTAAGACTCCATACCTCATTTTATGTTAGGAATGTGCAAATAAAACCCCTTCAGAAGCCAAGATGGGGGGAGGTCTCTAAAAATACCCTCCTAAGATCCATCTGCCACACACAGCATCACAGGGCATAAAGCTCATTAGACACTTAAAGGGGATCCATAAAGTCAGGTCTACCCTTGGCATCAAACTTGTGGGTGGTAATGGGTTTTGCCCTTCTCCACTAGGTCTCTGAGTAAGAACACAGAATTTTTTCTCTTCCCAGAGTCTTCTCCACATACATATATAGCAAAATCACAAGGAGAGAAGGAAAAAAAAATTTTTTCTTTTAACTTTCAAGTAATTCAAAGTAAATTGCAATTTAGGAGGTCAAGACAACTGGCAAGCCAATAAACATTTGTCTACAAAGTCTGCAATTTACAGTTTTGAAAAAGAAATGTTGGAATTCAATTTACTCCCATTACAAGCTGTTCAACAGTTGTGAAACCCACTGAAACAACAGAACCTTCAAAATAATCTCTGAAAATACCAAGCAGTTTTCCTCCAGCAATCGTCATTATTTGCCTTGCAGAACACACACAGCGGGTAGAGCGTCTACATCTCACCCCGTGAATTTAAAAACTGTAAGTACGCCCCATAATGTGAACAGGATTTTCCAGCTACCTACATAGCACGAATTTCACATTAGATCCTTGAGCTGGCTTCTTCCTACCAATATAACCTACTCCTGCTCCCTACTAATACTTCCCCTTTTTAATTAAAGATGGTGGGAAGTTCCAAAAAAAGAAGATTTGGCAATCCCTTAAACACACAAAAAAGAACACATTTCTAAGTCATATACTTAAAAAGTTAAAGAGCTAAATCCATATTTAAGCACTTAAGCAGCCTGATTTGCTTCTGGAAGTACTAAGCACACTAATCTCCTTCGCTGCTCTTACTGGGAGTTCTCCATGTCTGGTACTTTTGGGGAGGGAATGAAGGTAAAATGGAATCACACATGAGAGACCACTTTCCCTTTTTGGGACCCGTGAGAAGACACGATTCCTGTGGCCTGCATTAGTTAATTCCTAAACTGCTGATGCAGGTACTTGGGATTGTCAAGAAAAACGTGCTTTTACATTCCTTTCTTTATGATCCTTTCTGTTGATGTAAATTAACAAAAGGGGTTAGTTTGTAAAACCATGGATATTCACATGCTTAGCTGAGAGCCATCACACTTGGTGGTCTGGAAATTTTTAAAAGGACACAAAACTAAACATATGAGTTGGACAAGACTAGGAAAGGTACATTTAGTAACTCCGAGCACAAAACATAAATGGGCAGATGGAATTTTCCTAGCTTTGGCCGCAATA